>NC_090932.1:1536737763-1538016126 GCF_040938575.1 Ambystoma mexicanum
TGAGCAGGCTTCTACCTGTGCGCTCTTTCCCTTAGCATGATCGGTGGCCTGTTGGCAAGTGACCCCGCCCTCCTGAGAGATTATTGGGCAGGCCGCTGCCAAGGCAACATGGGAGAGGCTTGAGAATGCAAAGAGCCATTGGAGGATTGCACAGGAGCGAGGACAGCATCGAGAAATGGGCTCCTTTGGGGACAGGTGAAGTGATGCTCCACCAGGACGACCAGCTGTTTCTGCAGTGCAGCCAGGACATTGACAAGAAGTGAATCAATTTGTCTCTGAGCGTTCCAACTGTTGACCAAACCATTACAATTTCGATACATTTCCATGCCATCACATACCTACCTGTTTGTGATAATTGCACTTGTCCTTGAAAATAGACCCGATTTTGCAGGGGACTCTGGGAAAAGTGAAAAGGTCCTATGTAATTCACGTCTTGTACCCTGTCTCATAGGGCGGACCCTGCAATTCTACTTCCACTCCACTGCCAAAAATGAAGCGGCCTTGCCCTGTTCAGGCTTTTTGCTGTAGCCCCTGGGCCTTTGCAGAGCCATCTGCTTAGTGTGGCTCTGCCACTGAGGTCAGAAGAGAACATTTAGCCTGAGAAACGGCTGTCTGTGTGTGCAGCTTGGAGAAGACACTGTTGCCATGGGAAAGACATGCCTGTTTGCTGTGCAAATGAAGTGCAGACACAGACAGAAGAGACCACTTGACTGGTAGGAATTGAAGAACCTGACCAAGAGTGAGGAATTAGACCATCCGCACGGGGAGTGTGCGCTCCGCCTGGGCTGGTTTGATACTTTTAAAAAAGAAATGGAATGTTGGTAGGTAAACCTCCTGGAAATGTGTGGGGCTATTCCGCACACATTTCCCAATGGACACTGCACAACAAACACATAGTCAAGTGCACTCTGGGGGACACAGTCTACCGGTGCGGTCCTCCTGTCACATTTAGCTGCAATGTGACAGCCATGGGTACATCAAAGCATCTCTGAAGGGGGAAGGCAACGCCTTCCTCCGGCCCTGGTCAGCCTACTTAAAATAGCAAAGGCTCCATCGATATGCCCTGCCTATTGTTAGGTTCTCTCTGATGGCAGCGCATACTGATGAGAGTTAAGTGAAGCAGGCCTGCCAAGAGGCCTGTTCACAGAACTAACACAGGGCAGGAAACCCCAACACCTTTTTCATATGCAATGTGTCAGCTTGAAGCTAGCTCCCACCCCTCTGTATGAAGGCCATTGAATGTCATGTGTGGAACAACTGTTTACAGTAGGCAACCGCTGCAGGGCCACCCCCTTTCAGAGGGAAGATATATGTGATTTGATGCAGACAGTCTGTTCTCGAGCTCAATTAACCAGAGAGCCACTTTGATCCACAGGAGACAGGAAGATGGGTGCGGCTTAGTAGTACATGTTGTCACCCCTTACCTTTCCTGTTGCAAAGCACTCTGGTCATGACCTTACGCATGACAGAAGATTGGTGGTGGGGACCCAGGATTGGGTCTTTAAGGTAGGCTTAGCATGCTCCAATCACTGGGGCCCATTTGGCTTTAAAAGAGGGCTGAACCCCTCACTGAGCAGATCATCCGACGACTTCAAAAGGAGTACGAAGAAGGACTCATTCGGACCCTCGGTGATGGTACAGTCTGCCTCACGGCTTCCGCCAGTGAAGGAAGTCCAGGATTTCCAAGAGGGAAGCAAAATACCTCCCAAAACATCTCCCAGGGAACAGAGGGAGATACCCGACTCAGAGGATCCATCAAGCAGCACCAGAACCGGTACCCAGCCAGCACACAGCGTGCCCTGCTAGGTTAAGCCAGCAAGCTTCCTAGGTGGGAAGTGCCAGAGAGTCTCTGAACAAAGGACAAGGCCGTTGCCGGCAAACACTCTTCTCAGCTTTGGGTCGGCCGCCTTAAACGTCGACCCAAGCATTGAGAAGAAGCTCGGAGGAGTGCCACAACAAGCATCAACCAGCGTCCATCTTTTAAGGACTTTTTCGAAGCAGTCGAGCTCTCAAACTGCGACCGGCTGCACCACTGTGGCTGTTCTCACGCTGCAGTCACTAAAGCCGTCTGAGAACCCTCGACCAGCGTTCCAGATCCACCAACCAGCACACAGACAACGATTCTTCACCCCGAGCCGCCGGGTAGGGCAGCCTGCAGCCGTCCGCCCAGCCTCGCTTACCAAACTGCCTGCCCACTGATATCCGCATCTGTCGTCCCTCTTGAACTCTGTCGCCGGAGCTACAAAGCATGCTGGAAGCCACTCGATGCTGTCGAGTACCAAGATCATCTCAAACACCAGTTACATTGTGGTTCTGTCCCCCTGGTCCTTCTCCGAAGGCCCTTAGTGACATTTACGACCTCTTGCTCCCTTGCTGCTGCAACCAAATAACCTTGAACAGTTCAGACTGATTGCTTCACCGACTGCACTCCTGTCAGTATCCAGAGTGCATCCCTCTCCTTTGTGAAACTGTCTGTCCCCTGTTTTCCTTTATAGGGTGGGTTGTATTTTGTAGTGTGTTAGAACTGTCTGTTGTATTAATACTAAAGTAGATATTTGTATACAACCTTGACTGGACAGTCCCTTTTATCAGTGGGTCACAATTGTTTTTTCGCTCTGTTGCAACTAACCAGCCTGACGTTCCGTCCACTGTTCGGACCCCTTCCGGTGTACTAGAGGTGTGGGACTGATTGATGGTCTAGAAAGCGATATTCCTCCCTGGACCACTAGTGCCCCGGAAGTTGATTCGTCACACCAAGAGAGGTCGGGTTGTTGACTCCACGTGAATATGTGTCTATAGAATGCATGGGGACAGAAATGCCCTTTTGCCTCTCTTGGGAAGACTGAGATGGTGAGCGAAGGCCAAAGGTAAAGCGACCCCTCTGCTGCGGTTGGCTTCAGTGGCAGCCAGACCTCCCTGAGTAACCATCCAACAATCTGATGACTTTCGCAAGAGCAGATGTGGCAAAGAGGATCGAAGGCAGACAGGTCACTGTCTGCTAGGTTCTGAAAGCTCATGGTTTTCATGTCGTGAGATCAGGAAGGCAGCGAGACAACTGAGGCGCTTAATGCACCTGCTGCATGGTCACGGTTCCATAGACTTCGCTGCGCCGCTTGGAGTTTACGAATGCGCTAGCTTCTGGAAGTAAACCCCTTTGTTGAGGGTAGGCCACGAGAGAACAAAGAATAGAAGGGATGGGTTCCGAAAAACACACCCCTCTTGCTAGGTCTTCTCCAGTGGAGTAAAAGCGTCATTGTCTCCTTTTCAAACAAATCGGTTCAGCCTCCGTAGAGACTGTCAAAAATTACCAATTCCAGCTATATTTCAAGCTGTCATGGCGGGGTATTGGGTAAAGTTTTCAATAAGCAATAATCGCGCCTCGGTTAAACCTCATGAGCTACGATACTGCCACTGCGAAAAGCTAAAGCACCTGACCCAGAGGCCCGTGCGCCCCGGGAATGGATTCCCATTTAACTTGCACTGATCCCAGCAAGCTCCATCCTGAGCATCCTTTGTCAAACTCATAAAACCGCCTGGATTCCAGTGCCGAGATTTGTTGAGGTGAACACCTGTATCATCTTGCGCTCACCAAACTGACAGCAAATATAGTAGCAAGGTATGCATAGGATTCTGGGAGTAAACATGCAAATGAGCAGGCTGCTACCTGTGCGCTCTTTCCCTTAGCATGATCGGTGGCCTGTTGGCAAGTGACCCCGCCCTCCTGAGAGATTATTGGGCAGGCCGCTGCCAAGGCAACATGGGAGAGGCTTGAGAATGCAAAGAGCCATTGGAGGATTGCACAGGAGCGAGGACAGCATCGAGAAATGGGCTCCTTTGGGGACAGGTGAAGTGATGCTCCACCAGGACGACCAGCTGTTTCTGCAGTGCAGCCAGGACATTGACAAGAAGTGAATCAATTTGTCTCTGAGCGTTCCAACTGTTGACCAAACCATTACAATTTCGATACATTTCCATGCCATCACATACCTACCTGTTTGTGATAATTGCACTTGTCCTTGAAAATAGACCCGATTTTGCAGGGGACTCTGGGAAAAGTGAAAAGGTCCTATGTAATTCACGTCTTGTACCCTGTCTCATAGGGCGGACCCTGCAATTCTACTTCCACTCCACTGCCAAAAATGAAGCGGCCTTGCCCTGTTCAGGCTTTTTGCTGTAGCCCCTGGGCCTTTGCAGAGCCATCTGCTTAGTGTGGCTCTGCCACTGAGGTCAGAAGAGAACATTTAGCCTGAGAAACGGCTGTCTGTGTGTGCAGCTTGGAGAAGACACTGTTGCCATGGGAAAGACATGCCTGTTTGCTGTGCAAATGAAGTGCAGACACAGACAGAAGAGACCACTTGACTGGTAGGAATTGAAGAACCTGACCAAGAGTGAGGAATTAGACCATCCGCACGGGGAGTGTGCGCTCCGCCTGGGCTGGTTTGATATTTTTAAAAAAGAAATGGAATGTTGGTAGGTAAACCTCCTGGAAATGTGTGGGGCTATTCCGCACACATTTCCCAATGGACACTGCACAACAAACACATAGTCAAGTGCACTCTGGGGGACACAGTCTACCGGTGCGGTCCTCCTGTCACATTTAGCTGCAATGTGACAGCCATGGGTACATCAAAGCATCTCTGAAGGGGGAAGGCAACGCCTTCCTCCGGCCCTGGTCAGCCTACTTAAAATAGCAAAGGCTCCATCGATATGCCCTGCCTATTGTTAGGTTCTCTCTGATGGCAGCGCATACTGATGAGAGTTAAGTGAAGCAGGCCTGCCAAGAGGCCTGTTCACAGAACTAACACAGGGCAGGAAACCCCAACACCTTTTTCATATGCAATGTGTCAGCTTGAAGCTAGCTCCCACCCCTCTGTATGAAGGCCATTGAATGTCATGTGTGGAACAACTGTTTACAGTAGGCAACCGCTGCAGGGCCACCCCCTTTCAGAGGGAAGATATATGTGATTTGATGCAGACAGTCTGTTCTCGAGCTCAATTAACCAGAGAGCCACTTTGATCCACAGGAGACAGGAAGATGGGTGCGGCTTAGTAGTACATGTTGTCACCCCTTACCTTTCCTGTTGCAAAGCACTCTGGTCATGACCTTACGCATGACAGAAGATTGGTGGTGGGGACCCAGGATTGGGTCTTTAAGGTAGGCTTAGCATGCTCCAATCACTGGGGCCCATTTGGCTGTAAAAGAGGGCTGAGCCCCTCACTGAGCAGATCATCCGACGACTTCAAAAGGAGTACGAAGAAGGACTCATTCGGACCCTCGGTGATGGTACAGTCTGCCTCACGGCTTCCGCCAGTGAAGGAAGTCCAGGATTTCCAAGAGGGAAGCAAAATACCTCCCAAAACATCTCCCAGGGAACAGAGGGAGATACCCGACTCAGAGGATCCATCAAGCAGCACCAGAACCGGTACCCAGCCAGCACACAGCGTGCCCTGCTAGGTTAAGCCAGCAAGCTTCCTAGGTGGGAAGTGCCAGAGAGTCTCTGAACAAAGGACAAGGCCGTTGCCGGCAAACACTCTTCTCAGCTTTGGGTCGGCCGCCTTAAACGTCGACCCAAGCATTGAGAAGAAGCTCGGAGGAGTGCCACACCAAGCATCAACCAGCGTCCATCTTTTAAGGACTTTTTCGAAGCAGTCGAGCTCTCAAACTGCGACCGGCTGCACCACTGTGGCTGTTCTCACGCTGCAGTCACTAAAGCCGTCTGAGAACCCTCGACCAGCGTTCCAGATCCACCAACCAGCACACAGACAACGATTCTTCACCCCGAGCCGCCGGGTAGGGCAGCCTGCAGCCGTCCGCCCAGCCTCGCTTACCAAACTGCCTGCCAACTGATATCCGCATCTGTCGTCCCTCTTGAACTCTGTCGCCGGAGCTACAAAGCATGCTGGAAGCCACTCGATGCTGTCGAGTACCAAGATCATCTCAAACACCAGTTACATTGTGGTTCTGTCCCCCTGGTCCTTCTCCGAAGGGCCTTAGTGACATTTACGACCTCTTGCTCCCTTGCTGCTGCAACCAAATAACCTTGAACAGTTCAGACTGATTGCTTTACCGACTGCACTCCTGTCAGTATCCAGAGTGCATCCCTCTCCTTTGTGAAACTGTCTGTCCCCTGTTTTCCTTTATAGGGTGGGTTGTATTTTGTAGTGTGTTAGAACTGTCTGTTGTATTAATACTAAAGTAGATATTTGTATACAACCTTGACTGGACAGTCCCTTTTATCAGTGGGTCACAATTGTTTTTTCGCTCTGTTGCAACTAACCAGCCTGACGTTCCGTCCACTGTTCGGACCCCTTCCGGTGTACTAGAGGTGTGGGACTGATTGATGGTCTAGAAAGCGATATTCCTCCCTGGACCACTAGTGCCCCGGAAGTTGATTCGTCACACCAAGAGAGGTCGGGTTGTTGACTCCACGTGAATATGTGTCTATAGAATGCATGGGGACAGAAATGCCCTTTTGCCTCTCTTGGGAAGACTGAGATGGTGAGCGAAGGCCAAAGGTAAAGCGACCCCTCTGCTGCGGTTGGCTTCAGTGGCAGCCAGACCTCCCTGAGTAACCATCCAACAATCTGATGACTTTCGCAAGAGCAGATGTGGCAAAGAGGATCGAAGGCAGACAGGTCACTGTCTGCTAGGTTCTGAAAGCTCATGGTTTTCATGTCGTGAGATCAGGAAGGCAGCGAGACAACTGAGGCGCTTAATGCACCTGCTGCATGGTCACGGTTCCATAGACTTCGCTGCGCCGCTTGGAGTTTACGAATGCGCTAGCTTCTGGAAGTAAACCCCTTTGTTGAGGGTAGGCCACGAGAGAACAAAGAATAGAAGGGATGGGTTCCGAAAAACACACCCCTCTTGCTAGGTCTTCTCCAGTGGAGTAAAAGCGTCATTGTCTCCTTTTCAAACAAATCGGTTCTGCCTCCGTAGAGACTGTCAAAAATTACCAATTCCAGCTATATTTCAAGCTGTCATGGCGGGTATTGGGTAAAGTTTTCAATAAGCAATAATCGCGCCTCGGTTAAACCTCATGAGCTACGATACTGCCACTGCGCAAAGCTAAAGCACCTGACCCAGAGGCCCGTGCGCCCCGGGAATGGATTCCCATTTAACTTGCACTGATCCCAGCAAGCTCCATCCTGAGCATCCTTTGTCAAACTCATAAAACCGCCTGGATTCCAGTGCCGAGATTTGTTGAGGTGAACACCTGTATCATCTTGCGCTCACCAAACTGACAGCAAATATAGTAGCAAGGTATGCATAGGATTCTGGGAGTAAACATGCAAATGAGCAGGCTGCTACCTGTGCGCTCTTTCCCTTAGCATGATCGGTGGCCTGTTGGCAAGTGACCCCGCCCTCCTGAGAGATTATTGGGCAGGCCGCTGCCAAGGCAACATGGGAGAGGCTTGAGAATGCAAAGAGCCCTTGGAGGATTGCACAGGAGCGAGGACAGCATCGAGAAATGGGCTCCTTTGGGGACAGGTGAAGTGATGCTCCACCAGGACGACCAGCTGTTTCTGCAGTGCAGCCAGGACATTGACAAGAAGTGAATCAATTTGTCTCTGAGCGTTCCAACTGTTGACCAAACCATTACAATTTCGATACATTTCCATGCCATCACATACCTACCTGTTTGTGATAATTGCACTTGTCCTTGAAAATAGACCCGATTTTGCAGGGGACTCTGGGAAAAGTGAAAAGGTCCTATGTAATTCACGTCTTGTACCCTGTCTCATAGGGCGGACCCTGCAATTCTACTTCCACTCCACTGCCAAAAATGAAGCGGCCTTGCCCTGTTCAGGCTTTTTGCTGTAGCCCCTGGGCCTTTGCAGAGCCATCTGCTTAGTGTGGCTCTGCCACTGAGGTCAGAAGAGAACATTTAGCCTGAGAAACGGCTGTCTGTGTGTGCAGCTTGGAGAAGACACTGTTGCCATGGGAAAGACATGCCTGTTTGCTGTGCAAATGAAGTGCAGACACAGACAGAAGAGACCACTTGACTGGTAGGAATTGAAGAACCTGACCAAGAGTGAGGAATTAGACCATCCGCACGGGGAGTGTGCGCTCCGCCTGGGCTGGTTTGATACTTTTAAAAAAGAAATGGAATGTTGGTAGGTAAACCTCCTGGAAATGTGTGGGGCTATTCCGCACACATTTCCCAATGGACACTGCACAACAAACACATAGTCAAGTGCACTCTGGGGGACACAGTCTACCGGTGCGGTCCTCCTGTCACATTTAGCTGCAATGTGACAGCCATGGGTACATCAAAGCATCTCTGAAGGGGGAAGGCAACGCCTTCCTCCGGCCCTGGTCAGCCTACTTAAAATAGCAAAGGCTCCATCGATATGCCCTGCCTATTGTTAGGTTCTCTCTGATGGCAGCGCATACTGATGAGAGTTAAGTGAAGCAGGCCTGCCAAGAGGCCTGTTCACAGAACTAACACAGGGCAGGAAACCCCAACACCTTTTTCATATGCAATGTGTCAGCTTGAAGCTAGCTCCCACCCCTCTGTATGAAGGCCATTGAATGTCATGTGTGGAACAACTGTTTACAGTAGGCAACCGCTGCAGGGCCACCCCCTTTCAGAGGGAAGATATATGTGATTTGATGCAGACAGTCTGTTCTCGAGCTCAATTAACCAGAGAGCCACTTTGATCCACAGGAGACAGGAAGATGGGTGCGGCTTAGTAGTACATGTTGTCACCCCTTACCTTTCCTGTTGCAAAGCACTCTGGTCATGACCTTACGCATGACAGAAGATTGGTGGTGGGGACCCAGGATTGGGTCTTTAAGGTAGGCTTAGCATGCTCCAATCACTGGGGCCCATTTGGCTTTAAAAGAGGGCTGAACCCCTCACTGAGCAGATCATCCGACGACTTCAAAAGGAGTACGAAGAAGGACTCATTCGGACCCTCGGTGATGGTACAGTCTGCCTCACGGCTTCCGCCAGTGAAGGAAGTCCAGGATTTCCAAGAGGGAAGCAAAATACCTCCCAAAACATCTCCCAGGGAACAGAGGGAGATACCCGACTCAGAGGATCCATCAAGCAGCACCAGAACCGGTACCCAGCCAGCACACAGCGTGCCCTGCTAGGTTAAGCCAGCAAGCTTCCTAGGTGGGAAGTGCCAGAGAGTCTCTGAACAAAGGACAAGGCCGTTGCCGGCAAACACTCTTCTCAGCTTTGGGTCGGCCGCCTTAAACGTCGACCCAAGCATTGAGAAGAAGCTCGGAGGAGTGCCACAACAAGCATCAACCAGCGTCCATCTTTTAAGGACTTTTTCGAAGCAGTCGAGCTCTCAAACTGCGACCGGCTGCACCACTGTGGCTGTTCTCACGCTGCAGTCACTAAAGCCGTCTGAGAACCCTCGACCAGCGTTCCAGATCCACCAACCAGCACACAGACAACGATTCTTCACCCCGAGCCGCCGGGTAGGGCAGCCTGCAGCCGTCCGCCCAGCCTCGCTTACCAAACTGCCTGCCCACTGATATCCGCATCTGTCGTCCCTCTTGAACTCTGTCGCCGGAGCTACAAAGCATGCTGGAAGCCACTGGATGCTGTCGAGTACCAAGATCATCTCAAACACCAGTTACATTGTGGTTCTGTCCCCCTGGTCCTTCTCCGAAGGCCCTTAGTGACATTTACGACCTCTTGCTCCCTTGCTGCTGCAACCAAATAACCTTGAACAGTTCAGACTGATTGCTTCACCGACTGCACTCCTGTCAGTATCCAGAGTGCATCCCTCTCCTTTGTGAAACTGTCTGTCCCCTGTTTTCCTTTATAGGGTGGGTTGTATTTTGTAGTGTGTTAGAACTGTCTGTTGTATTAATACTAAAGTAGATATTTGTATACAACCTTGACTGGACAGTCCCTTTTATCAGTGGGTCACAATTGTTTTTTCGCTCTGTTGCAACTAACCAGCCTGACGTTCCGTCCACTGTTCGGACCCCTTCCGGTGTACTAGAGGTGTGGGACTGATTGATGGTCTAGAAAGCGATATTCCTCCCTGGACCACTAGTGCCCCGGAAGTTGATTCGTCACACCAAGAGAGGTCGGGTTGTTGACTCCACGTGAATATGTGTCTATAGAATGCATGGGGACAGAAATGCCCTTTTGCCTCTCTTGGGAAGACTGAGATGGTGAGCGAAGGCCAAAGGTAAAGCGACCCCTCTGCTGCGGTTGGCTTCAGTGGCAGCCAGACCTCCCTGAGTAACCATCCAACAATCTGATGACTTTCGCAAGAGCAGATGTGGCAAAGAGGATCGAAGGCAGACAGGTCACTGTCTGCTAGGTTCTGAAAGCTCATGGTTTTCATGTCGTGAGATCAGGAAGGCAGTGAGACAACTGAGGCGCTTAATGCACCTGCTGCATGGTCACGGTTCCATAGACTTCGCTGCGCCGCTTGGAGTTTACGAATGCGCTAGCTTCTGGAAGTAAACCCCTTTGTTGAGGGTAGGCCACGAGAGAACAAAGAATAGAAGGGATGGGTTCCGAAAAACACACCCCTCTTGCTAGGTCTTCTCCAGTGGAGTAAAAGCGTCATTGTCTCCTTTTCAAACAAATCGGTTCAGCCTCCGTAGAGACTGTCAAAAATTACCAATTCCAGCTATATTTCAAGCTGTCATGGCGGGGTATTGGGTAAAGTTTTCAATAAGCAATAATCGCGCCTCGGTTAAACCTCATGAGCTACGATACTGCCACTGCGAAAAGCTAAAGCACCTGACCCAGAGGTCCGTGCGCCCCGGGAATGGATTCCCATTTAACTTGCACTGATCCCAGCAAGCTCCATCCTGAGCATCCTTTGTCAAACTCATAAAACCGTCTGGATTCCAGTGCCGAGATTTGTTGAGGTGAACACCTGTATCATCTTGCGCTCACCAAACTGACAGCAAATATAGTAGCAAGGTATGCATAGGATTCTGGGAGTAAACATGCAAATGAGCAGGCTGCTACCTGTGCGCTCTTTCCCTTAGCATGATCGGTGGCCTGTTGGCAAGTGACCCCGCCCTCCTGAGAGATTATTGGGCAGGCCGCTGCCAAGGCAACATGGGAGAGGCTTGAGAATGCAAAGAGCCATTGGAGGATTGCACAGGAGCGAGGACAGCATCGAGAAATGGGCTCCTTTGGGGACAGGTGAAGTGATGCTCCACCAGGACGACCAGCTGTTTCTGCAGTGCAGCCAGGACATTGACAAGAAGTGAATCAATTTGTCTCTGAGCGTTCCAACTGTTGACCAAACCATTACAATTTCGATACATTTCCATGCCATCACATACCTACCTGTTTGTGATAATTGCACTTGTCCTTGAAAATAGACCCGATTTTGCAGGGGACTCTGGGAAAAGTGAAAAGGTCCTATGTAATTCACGTCTTGTACCCTGTCTCATAGGGCGGACCCTGCAATTCTACTTCCACTCCACTGCCAAAAATGAAGCGGCCTTGCCCTGTTCAGGCTTTTTGCTGTAGCCCCTGGGCCTTTGCAGAGCCATCTGCTTAGTGTGGCTCTGCCACTGAGGTCAGAAGAGAACATTTAGCCTGAGAAACGGCTGTCTGTGTGTGCAGCTTGGAGAAGACACTGTTGCCATGGGAAAGACATGCCTGTTTGCTGTGCAAATGAAGTGCAGACACAGACAGAAGAGACCACTTGACTGGTAGGAATTGAAGAACCTGACCAAGAGTGAGGAATTAGACCATCCGCACGGGGAGTGTGCGCTCCGCCTGGGCTGGTTTGATACTTTTAAAAAAGAAATGGAATGTTGGTAGGTAAACCTCCTGGAAATGTGTGGGGCTATTCCGCACACATTTCCCAATGGACACTGCACAACAAACACATAGTCAAGTGCACTCTGGGGGACACAGTCTACCGGTGCGGTCCTCCTGTCACATTTAGCTGCAATGTGACAGCCATGGGTACATCAAAGCATCTCTGAAGGGGGAAGGCAACGCCTTCCTCCGGCCCTGGTCAGCCTACTTAAAATAGCAAAGGCTCCATCGATATGCCCTGCCTATTGTTAGGTTCTCTCTGATGGCAGCGCATACTGATGAGAGTTAAGTGAAGCAGGCCTGCCAAGAGGCCTGTTCACAGAACTAACACAGGGCAGGAAACCCCAACACCTTTTTCATATGCAATGTGTCAGCTTGAAGCTAGCTCCCACCCCTCTGTATGAAGGCCATTGAATGTCATGTGTGGAACAACTGTTTACAGTAGGCAACCGCTGCAGGGCCACCCCCTTTCAGAGGGAAGATATATGTGATTTGATGCAGACAGTCTGTTCTCGAGCTCAATTAACCAGAGAGCCACTTTGATCCACAGGAGACAGGAAGATGGGTGCGGCTTAGTAGTACATGTTGTCACCCCTTACCTTTCCTGTTGCAAAGCACTCTGGTCATGACCTTACGCATGACAGAAGATTGGTGGTGGGGACCCAGGATTGGGTCTTTAAGGTAGGCTTAGCATGCTCCAATCACTGGGGCCCATTTGGCTTTAAAAGAGGGCTGAGCCCCTCACTGAGCAGATCATCCGACGACTTCAAAAGGAGTACGAAGAAGGACTCATTCGGACCCTCAGTGATGGTACAGTCTGCCTCACGGCTTCCGCCAGTGAAGGAAGTCCAGGATTTCCAAGAGGGAAGCAAAATACCTCCCAAAACATCTCCCAGGGAACAGAGGGAGATACCCGACTCAGAGGATCCATCAAGCAGCACCAGAACCGGTACCCAGCCAGCACACAGCGTGCCCTGCTAGGTTAAGCCAGCAAGCTTCCTAGGTGGGAAGTGCCAGAGAGTCTCTGAACAAAGGACAAGGCCGTTGCCGGCAAACACTCTTCTCAGCTTTGGGTCGGCCACCTTAAACGTCGACCCAAGCATTGAGAAGAAGCTCGGAGGAGTGCCACAACAAGCATCAACCAGCGTCCATCTTTTAAGGACTTTTTCGAAGCAGTCGAGCTCTCAAACTGCGACCGGCTGCACCACTGTGGCTGTTCTCACGCTGCAGTCACTAAAGCCGTCTGAGAACCCTCGACCAGCGTTCCAGATCCACCAACCAGCACACAGACAACGATTCTTCACCCGAGCCGCCGGGTAGGGCAGCCTGCAGCCGTCCGCCCAGCCTCGCTTACCAAACTGCCTGCCAACTGATATCCGCATCTGTCGTCCCTCTTGAACTCTGTCGCCGGAGCTACAAAGCATGCTGGAAGCCACTCGATGCTGTCGAGTACCAAGATCATCTCAAACACCAGTTACATTGTGGTTCTGTCCCCCTGGTCCTTCTCCGAAGGGCCTTAGTGACATTTACGACCTCTTGCTCCCTTGCTGCTGCAACCAAATAACCTTGAACAGTTCAGACTGATTGCTTTACCGACTGCACTCCTGTCAGTATCCAGAGTGCATCCCTCTCCTTTGTGAAACTGTCTGTCCCCTGTTTTCCTTTATAGGGTGGGTTGTATTTTGTAGTGTGTTAGAACTGTCTGTTGTATTAATACTAAAGTAGATATTTGTATACAACCTTGACTGGACAGTCCCTTTTATCAGTGGGTCACAATTGTTTTTTCGCTCTGTTGCAACTAACCAGCCTGACGTACTGTCCACTGTTCGGACCCCTTCCGGTGTACTAGAGGTGTGGGACTGATTGATGGTCTAGAAAGCGATATTCCTCCCTGGACCACTAGTGCCCCGGAAGTTGATTCGTCACACCAAGAGAGGTCGGGTTGTTGACTCCACGTGAATATGTGTCTAAGAATGCATGGGGACAGAAATGCCCTTTTGCCTCTCTTGGGAAGACTGAGATGGTGAGCGAAGGCCAAAGGTAAAGCGACCCCTCTGCTGCGGTTGGCTTCAGTGGCAGCCAGACCTCCCTGAGTAACCATCCAACAATCTGATGACTTTCGCAAGAGCAGATGTGGCAAAGAGGATCGAAGGCAGACAGGTCACTGTCTGCTAGGTTCTGAAAGCTCATGGTTTTCATGTCGTGAGATCAGGAAGGCAGCGAGACAACTGAGGCGCTTAATGCACCTGCTGCATGGTCACGGTTCCATAGACTTCGCTGCGCCGCTTGGAGTTTACGAATGCGCTAGCTTCTGGAAGTAAACCCCTTTGTTGAGGGTAGGCCACGAGAGAACAAAGAATAGAAGGGATGGGTTCCGAAAAACACACCCCTCTTGCTAGGTCTTCTCCAGTGGAATAAAAGCGTCATTGTCTCCTTTTCAAACAAATCGGTTCAGCCTCCGTAGAGACTGTCAAAAATTACCAATTCCAGCTATATTTCAAGCTGTCATGGCGGGGTATTGGGTAAAGTTTTCAATAAGCAATAATCGCGCCTCGGTTAAACCTCATGAGCTACGATACTGCCACTGCGAAAAGCTAAAGCACCTGACCCAGAGGCCCGTGCGCCCCGGGAATGGATTCCCATTTAACTTGCACTGATCCCAGCAAGCTCCATCCTGAGCATCCTTTGTCAAACTCATAAAACCGCCTGGATTCCAGTGCCGAGATTTGTTGAGGTGAACACCTGTATCATCTTGCGCTCACCAAACTGACAGCAAATATAGTAGCAAGGTATGCATAGGATTCTGGGAGTAAACATGCAAATGAGCAGGCTGCTACCTGTGCGCTCTTTCCCTTAGCATGATCGGTGGCCTGTTGGCAAGTGACCCCGCCCTCCTGAGAGATTATTGGGCAGGCCGCTGCCAAGGCAACATGGGAGAGGCTTGAGAATGCAAAGAGCCATTGGAGGATTGCACAGGAGCGAGGACAGCATCGAGAAATGGGCTCCTTTGGGGACAGGTGAAGTGATGCTCCACCAGGACGACCAGCTGTTTCTGCAGTGCAGCCAGGACATTGACAAGAAGTGAATCAATTTGTCTCTGAGCGTTCCAACTGTTGACCAAACCATTACAATTTCGATACATTTCCATGCCATCACATACCTACCTGTTTGTGATAATTGCACTTGTCCTTGAAAATAGACCCGATTTTGCAGGGGACTCTGGGAAAAGTGAAAAGGTCCTATGTAATTCACGTCTTGTACCCTGTCTCATAGGGCGGACCCTGCAATTCTACTTCCACTCCACTGCCAAAAATGAAGCGGCCTTGCCCTGTTCAGGCTTTTTGCTGTAGCCCCTGGGCCTTTGCAGAGCCATCTGCTTAGTGTGGCTCTGCCACTGAAGTCAGAAGAGAACATTTAGCCTGAGAAACGGCTGTCTGTGTGTGCAGCTTGGAGAAGACACTGTTGCCATGGGAAAGACATGCCTGTTTGCTGTGCAAATGAAGTGCAGACACAGACAGAAGAGACCACTTGACTGGTAGGAATTGAAGAACCTGACCAAGAGTGAGGAATTAGACCATCCGCACGGGGAGTGTGCGCTCCGCCTGGGCTGGTTTGATACTTTTAAAAAAGAAATGGAATGTTGGTAGGTAAACCTCCTGGAAATGTGTGGGGCTATTCCGCACACATTTCCCAATGGACACTGCACAACAAACACATAGTCAAGTGCACTCTGGGGGACACAGTCTACCGGTGCGGTCCTCCTGTCACATTTAGCTGCAATGTGACAGCCATGGGTACATCAAAGCATCTC
The DNA here is from genome assembly GCF_040938575.1 of Ambystoma mexicanum. Taxonomy (NCBI): domain Eukaryota; kingdom Metazoa; phylum Chordata; class Amphibia; order Caudata; family Ambystomatidae; genus Ambystoma; species Ambystoma mexicanum. Next base: position 1,536,753,346 of record NC_090932.1, read on the forward strand.
TGAAGGGGGAAGCAACGCCTTCCTCCGGCCCTGGTCAGCCTACTTAAAATAGCAAAGGCTCCATCGATATGCCCTGCCTATTGTTAGGTTCTCTCTGATGGCAGCGCATACTGATGAGAGTTAAGTGAAGCAGGCCTGCCAAGAGGCCTGTTCACAGAACTAACACAGGGCAGGAAACCCCAACACCTTTTTCATATGCAATGTGTCAGCTTGAAGCTAGCTCCCACCCCTCTGTATGAAGGCCATTGAATGTCATGTGTGGAACAACTGTTTACAGTAGGCAACCGCTGCAGGGCCACCCCCTTTCAGAGGGAAGATATATGTGATTTGATGCAGACAGTCTGTTCTCGAGCTCAATTAACCAGAGAGCCACTTTGATCCACAGGAGACAGGAAGATGGGTGCGGCTTAGTAGTACATGTTGTCACCCCTTACCTTTCCTGTTGCAAAGCACTCTGGTCATGACCTTACGCATGACAGAAGATTGGTGGTGGGGACCCAGGATTGGGTCTTTAAGGTAGGCTTAGCATGCTCCAATCACTGGGGCCCATTTGGCTTTAAAAGAGGGCTGAACCCCTCACTGAGCAGATCATCCGACGACTTCAAAAGGAGTACGAAGAAGGACTCATTCGGACCCTCGGTGATGGTACAGTCTGCCTCACGGCTTCCGCCAGTGAAGGAAGTCCAGGATTTCCAAGAGGGAAGCAAAATACCTCCCAAAACATCTCCCAGGGAACAGAGGGAGATACCCGACTCAGAGGATCCATCAAGCAGCACCAGAACCGGTACCCAGCCAGCACACAGCGTGCCCTGCTAGGTTAAGCCAGCAAGCTTCCTAGGTGGGAAGTGCCAGAGAGTCTCTGAACAAAGGACAAGGCCGTTGCCGGCAAACACTCTTCTCAGCTTTGGGTCGGCCGCCTTAAACGTCGACCCAAGCATTGAGAAGAAGCTCGGAGGAGTGCCACAACAAGCATCAACCAGCGTCCATCTTTTAAGGACTTTTTCGAAGCAGTCGAGCTCTCAAACTGCGACCGGCTGCACCACTGTGGCTGTTCTCACGCTGCAGTCACTAAAGCCGTCTGAGAACCCTCGACCAGCGTTCCAGATCCACCAACCAGCACACAGACAACGATTCTTCACCCCGAGCCGCCGGGTAGGGCAGCCTGCAGCCGTCCGCCCAGCCTCGCTTACCAAACTGCCTGCCCACTGATATCCGCATCTGTCGTCCCTCTTGAACTCTGTCGCCGGAGCTACAAAGCATGCTGGAAGCCACTCGATGCTGTCGAGTACCAAGATCATCTCAAACACCAGTTACATTGTGGTTCTGTCCCCCTGGTCCTTCTCCGAAGGCCCTTAGTGACATTTACGACCTCTTGCTCCCTTGCTGCTGCAACCAAATAACCTTGAACAGTTCAGACTGATTGCTTCACCGACTGCACTCCTGTCAGTATCCAGAGTGCATCCCTCTCCTTTGTGAAACTGTCTGTCCCCTGTTTTCCTTTATAGGGTGGGTTGTATTTTGTAGTGTGTTAGAACTGTCTGTTGTATTAATACTAAAGTAGATATTTGTATGCAACCTTGACTGGACAGTCCCTTTTATCAGTGGGTCACAATTGTTTTTTCGCTCTGTTGCAACTAACCAGCCTGACGTTCCGTCCACTGTTCGGACCCCTTCCGGTGTACTAGAGGTGTGGGACTGATTGATGGTCTAGAAAGCGATATTCCTCCCTGGACCACTAGTGCCCCGGAAGTTGATTCGTCACACCAAGAGAGGTCGGGTTGTTGACTCCACGTGAATATGTGTCTATAGAATGCATGGGGACAGAAATGCCCTTTTGCCTCTCTTGGGAAGACTGAGATGGTGAGCGAAGGCCAAAGGTAAAGCGACCCCTCTGCTGCGGTTGGCTTCAGTGGCAGCCAGACCTCCCTGAGTAACCATCCAACAATCTGATGACTTTCGCAAGAGCAGATGTGGCAAAGAGGATCGAAGGCAGACAGGTCACTGTCTGCTAGGTTCTGAAAGCTCATGGTTTTCATGTCGTGAGATCAGGAAGGCAGCGAGACAACTGAGGCGCTTAATGCACCTGCTGCATGGTCACGGTTCCATAGACTTCGCTGCGCCGCTTGGAGTTTACGAATGCGCTAGCTTCTGGAAGTAAACCCCTTTGTTGAGGGTAGGCCACGAGGGAACAAAGAATAGAAGGGATGGGTTCCGAAAAACACACCCCTCTTGCTAGGTCTTCTCCAGTGGAGTAAAAGCGTCATTGTCTCCTTTTCAAACAAATCGGTTCAGCCTCCGTAGAGACTGTCAAAAATTACCAATTCCAGCTATATTTCAAGCTGTCATGGCGGGGTATTGGGTAAAGTTTTCAATAAGCAATAATCGCGCCTCGGTTAAACCTCATGAGCTACGATACTGCCACTGCGAAAAGCTAAAGCACCTGACCCAGAGGCCCGTGCGCCCCGGGAATGGATTCCCATTTAACTTGCACTGATCCCAGCAAGCTCCATCCTGAGCATCCTTTGTCAAACTCATAAAACCGCCTGGATTCCAGTGCCGAGATTTGTTGAGGTGAACACCTGTATCATCTTGCGCTCACCAAACTGACAGCAAATATAGTAGCAAGGTATGCATAGGATTCTGGGAGTAAACATGCAAATGAGCAGGCTGCTACCTGTGCGCTCTTTCCCTTAGCATGATCGGTGGCCTGCTGGCAAGTGACCCCGCCCTCCTGAGAGATTATTGGGCAGGCCGCTGCCAAGGCAACATGGGAGAGGCTTGAGAATGCAAAGAGCCATTGGAGGATTGCACAGGAGCGAGGACAGCATCGAGAAATGGGCTCCTTTGGGGACAGGTGAAGTGATGCTCCACCAGGACGACCAGCTGTTTCTGCAGTGCAGCCAGGACATTGACAAGAAGTGAATCAATTTGTCTCTGAGCGTTCCAACTGTTGACCAAACCATTACAATTTCGATACATTTCCATGCCATCACATACCTACCTGTTTGTGATAATTGCACTTGTCCTTGAAAATAGACCCGATTTTGCAGGGGACTCTGGGAAAAGTGAAAAGGTCCTATGTAATTCACGTCTTGTACCCTGTCTCATAGGGCGGACCCTGCAATTCTACTTCCACTCCACTGCCAAAAATGAAGCGGCCTTGCCCTGTTCAGGCTTTTTGCTGTAGCCCCTGGGCCTTTGCAGAGCCATCTGCTTAGTGTGGCTCTGCCACTGAGGTCAGAAGAGAACATTTAGCCTGAGAAACGGCTGTCTGTGTGTGCAGCTTGGAGAAGACACTGTTGCCATGGGAAAGACATGCCTGTTTGCTGTGCAAATGAAGTGCAGACACAGACAGAAGAGACCACTTGACTGGTAGGAATTGAAGAACCTGACCAAGAGTGAGGAATTAGACCATCCGCACGGGGAGTGTGCGCTCCGCCTGGGCTGGTTTGATACTTTTAAAAAAGAAATGGAATGTTGGTAGGTAAACCTCCTGGAAATGTGTGGGGCTATTCCGCACACATTTCCCAATGGACACTGCACAACAAACACATAGTCAAGTGCACTCTGGGGGACACAGTCTACCGGTGCGGTCCTCCTGTCACATTTAGCTGCAATGTGACAGCCATGGGTACATCAAAGCATCTCTGAAGGGGGAAGGCAACGCCTTCCTCCGGCCCTGGTCAGCCTACTTAAAATAGCAAAGGCTCCATCGATATGCCCTGCCTATTGTAAGGTTCTCTCTGATGGCAGCGCATACTGATGAGAGTTAAGTGAAGCAGGCCTGCCAAGAGGCCTGTTCACAGAACTAACACAGGGCAGGAAACCCCAACACCTTTTTCATATGCAATGTGTCAGCTTGAAGCTAGCTCCCACCCCTCTGTATGAAGGCCATTGAATGTCATGTGTGGAACAACTGTTTACAGTAGGCAACCGCTGCAGGGCCACCCCCTTTCAGAGGGAAGATATATGTGATTTGATGCAGACAGTCTGTTCTCGAGCTCAATTAACCAGAGAGCCACTTTGATCCACAGGAGACAGGAAGATGGGTGCGGCTTAGTAGTACATGTTGTCACCCCTTACCTTTCCTGTTGCAAAGCACTCTGGTCATGACCTTACGCATGACAGAAGATTGGTGGTGGGGACCCAGGATTGGGTCTTTAAGGTAGGCTTAGCATGCTCCAATCACTGGGGCCCATTTGGCTTTAAAAGAGGGCTGAGCCCCTCACTGAGCAGATCATCCGACGACTTCAAAAGGAGTACGAAGAAAGACTCATTCGGACCCTCTGTGATGGTACAGTCTGCCTCACGGCTTCCGCCAGTGAAGGAAGTCCAGGATTTCCAAGAGGGAAGCAAAATACCTCCCAAAACATCTCCCAGGGAACAGAGGGAGATACCCGACTCAGAGGATCCATCAAGCAGCACCAGAACCGGTACCCAGCCAGCACACAGCGTGCCCTGCTAGGTTAAGCCAGCAAGCTTCCTAGGTGGGAAGTGCCAGAGAGTCTCTGAACAAAGGACAAGGCCGTTGCCGGCAAACACTCTTCTCAGCTTTGGGTCGGCCGCCTTAAACGTCGACCCAAGCATTGAGAAGAAGCTCGGAGGAGTGCCACAACAAGCATCAACCAGCGTCCATCTTTTAAGGACTTTTTCGAAGCAGTCGAGCTCTCAAACTGCGACCGGCTGCACCACTGTGGCTGTTCTCACGCTGCAGTCACTAAAGCCGTCTGAGAACCCTCGACCAGCGTTCCAGATCCACCAACCAGCACACAGACAACGATTCTTCACCCCGAGCCGCCGGGTAGGGCAGCCTGCAGCCGTCCGCCCAGCCTCGCTTACCAAACTGCCTGCCCACTGATATCCGCATCTGTCGTCCCTCTTGAACTCTGTCGCCGGAGCTACAAAGCATGCTGGAAGCCACTCGATGCTGTCGAGTACCAAGATCATCTCAAACACCAGTTACATTGTGGTTCTGTCCCCCTGGTCCTTCTCCGAAGGCCCTTAGTGACATTTACGACCTCTTGCTCCCTTGCTGCTGCAACCAAATAACCTTGAACAGTTCAGACTGATTGCTTCACCGACTGCACTCCTGTCAGTATCCAGAGTGCATCCCTCTCCTTTGTGAAACTGTCTGTCCCCTGTTTTCCTTTATAGGGTGGGTTGTATTTTGTAGTGTGTTAGAACTGTCTGTTGTATTAATACTAAAGTAGATATTTGTATACAACCTTGACTGGACAGTCCCTTTTATCAGTGGGTCACAATTGTTTTTTCGCTCTGTTGCAACTAACCAGCCTGACGTTCCGTCCACTGTTCGGACCCCTTCCGGTGTACTAGAGGTGTGGGACTGATTGATGGTCTAGAAAGCGATATTCCTCCCTGGACCACTAGTGCCCCGGAAGTTGATTCGTCACACCAAGAGAGGTCGGGTTGTTGACTCCACGTGAATATGTGTCTATAGAATGCATGGGGACAGAAATGCCCTTTTGCCTCTCTTGGGAAGACTGAGATGGTGAGCGAAGGCCAAAGGTAAAGCGACCCCTCTGCTGCGGTTGGCTTCAGTGGCAGCCAGACCTCCCTGAGTAACCATCCAACAATCTGATGACTTTCGCAAGAGCAGATGTGGCAAAGAGGATCGAAGGCAGACAGGTCACTGTCTGCTAGGTTCTGAAAGCTCATGGTTTTCATGTCGTGAGATCAGGAAGGCAGCGAGACAACTGAGGCGCTTAATGCACCTGCTGCATGGTCACGGTTCCATAGACTTCGCTGCGCCGCTTGGAGTTTACGAATGCGCTAGCTTCTGGAAGTAAACCCCTTTGTTGAGGGTAGGCCACGAGAGAACAAAGAATAGAAGGGATGGGTTCCGAAAAACACACCCCTCTTGCTAGGTCTTCTCCAGTGGAGTAAAAGCGTCATTGTCTCCTTTTCAAACAAATCGGTTCAGCCTCCGTAGAGACTGTCAAAAATTACCAATTCCAGCTATATTTCAAGCTGTCATGGCGGGGTATTGGGTAAAGTTTTCAATAAGCAATAATCGCGCCTCGGTTAAACCTCATGAGCTACGATACTGCCACTGCGCAAAGCTAAAGCACCTGACCCAGAGGCCCGTGCGCCCCGGGAATGGATTCCCATTTAACTTGCAGTGATCCCAGCAAGCTCCATCCTGAGCATCCTTTGTCAAACTCATAAAACCGCCTGGATTCCAGTGCCGAGATTTGTTGAGGTGAACACCTGTATCATCTTGCGCTCACCAAACTGACAGCAAATATAGTAGCAAGGTATGCATAGGATTCTGGGAGTAAACATGCAAATGAGCAGGCTGCTACCTGTGCGCTCTTTCCCTTAGCATGATCGGTGGCCTGTTGGCAAGTGACCCCGCCCTCCTGAGAGATTATTGGGCAGGCCGCTGCCAAGGCAACATGGGAGAGGCTTGAGAATGCAAAGAGCCATTGGAGGATTGCACAGGAGCGAGGACAGCATCGAGAAATGGGCTCCTTTGGGGACAGGTGAAGTGATGCTCCACCAGGACGACCAGCTGTTTCTGCAGTGCAGCCAGGACATTGACAAGAAGTGAATCAATTTGTCTCCGAGCGTTCCAACTGTTGACCAAGCCATTACAATTTCGATACATTTCCATGCCATCACATACCTACCTGTTTGTGATAATTGCACTTGTCCTTGAACATAGACCCGATTTTGCAGGGGACTCTGGGAAAAGTGAAAAGGTCCTATGTAATTCACGTCTTGTACCCTGTCTCATAGGGCGGACCCTGCAATTCTACTTCCACTCCACTGCCAAAAATGAAGCGGCCTTGCCCTGTTCAGGCTTTTTGCTGTAGCCCCTGGGCCTTTGCAGAGCCATCTGCTTAGTGTGGCTCTGCCACTGAGGTCAGAAGAGAACATTTAGCCTGAGAAACGGCTGTCTGTGTGTGCAGCTTGGAGAAGACACTGTTGCCATGGGAAAGACATGCCTGTTTGCTGTGCAAATGAAGTGCAGACACAGACAGAAGAGACCACTTGACTGGTAGGAATTGAAGAACCTGACCAAGAGTGAGGAATTAGACCATCCGCACGGGGAGTGTGCGCTCCGCCTGGGCTGGTTTGATACTTTTAAAAAAGAAATGGAATGTTGGTAGGTAAACCTCCTCGAAATGTGTGGGGCTATTCCGCACACATTTCCCAATGGACACTGCACAACAAACACATAGTCAAGTGCACTCTGGGGGACACAGTCTACCGGTGCGGTCCTCCTGTCACATTTAGCTGCAATGTGACAGCCATGGGTACATCAAAGCATCTCTGAAGGGGGAAGGCAACGCCTTCCTCCGGCCCTGGTCAGCCTACTTAAAATAGCAAAGGCTCCATCGATATGCCCTGCCTATTGTTAGGTTCTCTCTGATGGCAGCGCATACTGATGAGAGTTAAGTGAAGCAGGCCTGCCAAGAGGCCTGTTCACAGAACTGACACAGGGCAGGAAACCCCAACACCTTTTTCATATGCAATGTGTCAGCTTGAAGCTAGCTCCCACCCCTCTGTATGAAGGCCATTGAATGTCATGTGTGGAACAACTGTTTACAGTAGGCAACCGCTGCAGGGCCACCCCCTTTCAGAGGGAAGGTATATGTGATTTGATGCAGACAGTCTGTTCTCGAGCTCAATTAACCAGAGAGCCACTTTGATCCACAGGAGACAGGAAGATGGGTGCGGCTTAGTAGTACATGTTGTCACCCCTTACCTTTCCTGTTGCAAAGCACTCTGGTCATGACCTTACGCATGACAGAAGATTGGTGGTGGGGACCCAGGATTGGGTCTTTAAGGTAGGCTTAGCATGCTCCAATCACTGGGGCCCATTTGGCTTTAAAAGAGGGCTGAGCCCCTCACTGAGCAGATCATCCGACGACTTCAAAAGGAGTACGAAGAAGGACTCATTCGGACCCTCGGTGATGGTACAGTCTGCCTCACGGCTTCCGCCAGTGAAGGAAGTCCAGGATTTCCAAGAGGGAAGCAAAATACCTCCCAAAACATCTCCCAGGGAACAGAGGGAGATACCCGACTCAGAGGATCCATCAAGCAGCACCAGAACCGGTACCCAGCCAGCACACAGCGTGCCCTGCTAGGTTAAGCCAGCAAGCTTCCTAGGTGGGAAGTGCCAGAGAGTCTCTGAACAAAGGACAAGGCCGTTGCCGGCAAACACTCTTCTCAGCTTTGGGTCGGCCGCCTTAAACGTCGACCCAAGCATTGAGAAGAAGCTCGGAGGAGTGCCACAACAAGCATCAACCAGCGTCCATCTTTTAAGGACTTTTTCGAAGCAGTCGAGCTCTCAACCTGCGACCGGCTGCACCACTGTGGCTGTTCTCACGCTGCAGTCACTAAAGCCGTCTGAGAACCCTCGACCAGCGTTCCAGATCCACCAACCAGCACACAGACAACGATTCTTCACCCCGAGCCGCCGGGTAGGGCAGCCTGCAGCCGTCCGCCCAGCCTCGCTTACCAAACTGCCTGCCAACTGATATCCGCATCTGTCGTCCCTCTTGAACTCTGTCGCCGGAGCTACAAAGCATGCTGGAAGCCACTCGATGCTGTCGAGTACCAAGATCATCTCAAACACCAGTTACATTGTGGTTCTGTCCCCCTGGTCCTTCTCCGAAGGCCCTTAGTGACATTTACGACCTCTTGCTCCCTTGCTGCTGCAACCAAATAACCTTGAACAGTTCAGACTGATTGCTTTACCGACTGCACTGCTGTCAGTATCCAGAGTGCATCCCTCTCCTTTGTGAAACTGTCTGTCCCCTGTTTTCCTTTATAGGGTGGGTTGTATTTTGTAGTGTGTTAGAACTGTCTGTTGTATTAATACTAAAGTAGATATTTGTATACAACCTTGACTGGACAGTCCCTTTTATCAGTGGGTCACAATTTTTTTTTTTTCGCTCTGTTGCAACTAACCAGCCTGACGTTCCGTCCACTGTTCGGACCCCTTCCGGTGTACTAGAGGTGTGGGACTGATTGATGGTCTAGAAAGCGATATTCCTCCCTGGACCACTAGTGCCCCGGAAGTTGATTCGTCACACCAAGAGAGGTCGGGTTGTTGACTCCACGTGAATATGTGTCTATAGAATGCATGGGGACAGAAATGCCCTTTTGCCTCTCTTGGGAAGACTGAGATGGTGAGCGAAGGCCAAAGGTAAAGCGACCCCTCTGCTGCGGTTGGCTTCAGTGGCAGCCAGACCTCCCTGAGTAACCATCCAACAATCTGATGACTTTCGCAAGAGCAGATGTGGCAAAGAGGATCGAAGGCAGACAGGTCACTGTCTGCTAGGTTCTGAAAGCTCATGGTTTTCATGTCGTGAGATCAGGAAGGCAGCGAGACAACTGAGGCGCTTAATGCACCTGCTGCATGGTCACGGTTCCATAGACTTCGCTGCGCCGCTTGGAGTTTACGAATGCGCTAGCTTCTGGAAGTAAACCCCTTTGTTGAGGGTAGGCCACGAGAGAACAAAGAATAGAAGGGATGGGTTCCGAAAAACACACCCCTCTTGCTAGGTCTTCTCCAGTGGAGTAAAAGCGTCATTGTCTCCTTTTCAAACAAATCGGTTCAGCCTCCGTAGAGACTGTCAAAAATTACCAATTCCAGCTATATTTCAAGCTGTCATGGCGGGGTATTGGGTAAAGTTTTCAATAAGCAATAATCGCGCCTCGGTTAAACCTCATGAGCTACGATACTGCCACTGCGCAAAGCTAAAGCACCTGACCCAGAGGCCCGTTCGCCCCGGGAATGGATTCCCATTTAACTTGCACTGATCCCAGCAAGCTCCATCCTGAGCATCCTTTGTCAAACTCATAAAACCGCCTGGATTCCAGTGCCGAGATTTGTTGAGGTGAACACCTGTATCATCTTGCGCTCACCAAACTGACAGCAAATATAGTAGCAAGGTATGCATAGGATTCTGGGAGTAAACATGCAAATGAGCAGGCTGCTACCTGTGCGCTCTTTCCCTTAGCATGATCGGTGGCCTGTTGGCAAGTGACCCCGCCCTCCTGAGAGATTATTGGGCAGGCCGCTGCCAAGGCAACATGGGAGAGGCTTGAGAATGCAAAGAGCCATTGGAGGATTGCACAGGAGCGAGGACAGCATCGAGAAATGGGCTCCTTTGGGGACAGGTGAAGTGATGCTCCACCAGGACGACCAGCTGTTTCTGCAGTGCAGCCAGGACATTGACAAGAAGTGAATCAATTTGTCTCCGAGCGTTCCAACTGTTGACCAAGCCATTACAATTTCGATACATTTCCATGCCATCACATACCTACCTGTTTGTGATAATTGCACTTGTCCTTGAACATAGACCCGATTTTGCAGGGGACTCTGGGAAAAGTGAAAAGGTCCTATGTAATTCACGTCTTGTACCCTGTCTCATAGGGCGGACCCTGCAATTCTACTTCCACTCCACTGCCAAAAATGAAGCGGCCTTGCCCTGTTCAGGCTTTTTGCTGTAGCCCCTGGGCCTTTGCAGAGCCATCTGCTTAGTGTGGCTCTGCCACTGAGGTCAGAAGAGAACATTTAGCCTGAGAAACGGCTGTCTGTGTGTGCAGCTTGGAGAAGACACTGTTGCCATGGGAAAGACATGCCTGTTTGCTGTGCAAATGAAGTGCAGACACAGACAGAAGAGACCACTTGACTGGTAGGAATTGAAGAACCTGACCAAGAGTGAGGAATTAGACCATCCGCACGGGGAGTGTGCGCTCCGCCTGGGCTGGTTTGATACTTTTAAAAAAGAAATGGAATGTTGGTAGGTAAACCTCCTGGAAATGTGTCGGGCTATTCCGCACACATTTCCCAATGGACACTGCACAACAAACACATAGTCAAGTGCACTCTGGGGGACACAGTCTACCGGTGCGGTCCTCCTGTCACATTTAGCTGCAATGTGACAGCCATGGGTACATCAAAGCATCTCTGAAGGGGGAAGGCAACGCCTTCCTCCGGCCCTGGTCAGCCTACTTAAAATAGCAAAGGCTCCATCGATATGCCCTGCCTATTGTTAGGTTCTCTCTGATGGCAGCGCATACTGATGAGAGTTAAGTGAAGCAGGCCTGCCAAGAGGCCTGTTCACAGAACTAACACAGGGCAGGAAACCCCAACACCTTTTTCATATGCAATGTGTCAGCTTGAAGCTAGCTCCCACCCCTCTGTATGAAGGCCATTGAATGTCATGTGTGGAACAACTGTTTACAGTAGGCAACCGCTGCAGGGCCACCCCCTTTCAGAGGGAAGATATATGTGATTTGATGCAGACAGTCTGTTCTCGAGCTCAATTAACCAGAGAGCCACTTTGATCCACAGGAGACAGGAAGATGGGTGCGGCTTAGTAGTACATGTTGTCACCCCTTACCTTTCCTGTTGCAAAGCACTCTGGTCATGACCTTACGCATGACAGAAGATTGGTGGTGGGGACCCAGGATTGGGTCTTTAAGGTAGGCTTAGCATGCTCCAATCACTGGGGCCCATTTGGCTTTAAAAGAGGGCTGAGCCCCTCACTGAGCAGATCATCCGACGACTTCAAAAGGAGTACGAAGAAGGACTCATTCGGACCCTCGGTGATGGTACAGTCTGCCTCACGGCTTCCGCCAGTGAAGGAAGTCCAGGATTTCCAAGAGGGAAGCAAAATACCTCCCAAAACATCTCCCAGGGAACAGAGGGAGATACCCGACTCAGAGGATCCATCAAGCAGCACCAGAACCGGTACCCAGCCAGCACACAGCGTGCCCTGCTAGGTTAAGCCAGCAAGCTTCCTAGGTGGGAAGTGCCAGAGAGTCTCTGAACAAAGGACAAGGCCGTTGCCGGCAAACACTCTTCTCAGCTTTGGGTCGGCCGCCTTAAACGTCGACCCAAGCATTGAGAAGAAGCTCGGAGGAGTGCCACAACAAGCATCAACCAGCGTCCATCTTTTAAGGACTTTTTCGAAGCAGTCGAGCTCTCAAACTGCAGCCGGCTGCACCACTGTGGCTGTTCTCACGCTGCAGTCACTAAAGCCGTCTGAGAACCCTCGACCAGCGTTCCAGATCCACCAACCAGCACACAGACAACGATTCTTCACCCCGAGCCGCCGGGTAGGGCAGCCTGCAGCCGTCCGCCCAGCCTCGCTTACCAAACTGCCTGCCAACTGATATCCGCATCTGTCGTCCCTCTTGAACTCTGTCGCCGGAGCTACAAAGCATGCTGGAAGCCACTCGATGCTGTCGAGTACCAAGATCATCTCAAACACCAGTTACATTGTGGTTCTGTCCCCCTGGTCCTTCTCCGAAGGCCCTTAGTGACATTTACGACCTCTTGCTCCCTTGCTGCTGCAACCAAATAACCTTGAACAGTTCAGACTGATTGCTTTACCGACTGCACTCCTGTCAGTATCCAGAGTGCATCCCTCTCCTTTGTGAAACTGTCTGTCCCCTGTTTTCCTTTATAGGGTGGGTTGTATTTTGTAGTGTGTTAGAACTGTCTGTTGTATTAATACTAAAATAGATATTTGTATACAACCTTGACTGGACAGTCCCTTTTATCAGTGGGTCACAATTGTTTTTTCGCTCTGTTGCAACTAACCAGCCTGACGTTCCGTCCACTGTTCGGACCCCTTCCGGTGTACTAGAGGTGTGGGACTGATTGATGGTCTAGAAAGCGATATTCCTCCCTGGACCACTAGTGCCCCGGAAGTTGATTCGTCACACCAAGAGAGGTCGGGTTGTTGACTCCACATGAATATGTGTCTATAGAATGCATGGGGACAGAAATGCCCTTTTGCCTCTCTTGGGAAGACTGAGATGGTGAGCGAAGGCCAAAGGTAAAGCGACCCCTCTGCTGCGGTTGGCTTCAGTGGCAGCCAGACCTCCCTGAGTAACCATCCAACAATCTGATGACTTTCGCAAGAGCAGATGTGGCAAAGAGGATCGAAGGCAGACAGGTCACTGTCTGCTAGGTTCTGAAAGCTCATGGTTTTCATGTCGTGAGATCAGGAAGGCAGCGAGACAACTGAGGCGCTTAATGCACCTGCTGCATGGTCACGGTTCCATAGACTTCGCTGCGCCGCTTGGAGTTTACGAATGCGCTAGCTTCTGGAAGTAAACCCCTTTGTTGAGGGTAGGCCACGAGAGAACAAAGAATAGAAGGGATGGGTTCCGAAAAACACACCCCTCTTGCTAGGTCTTCTCCAGTGGAGTAAAAGCGTCATTGTCTCCTTTTCAAACAAATCGGTTCAGCCTCCGTAGAGACTGTCAAAAATTACCAATTCCAGCTATATTTCAAGCTGTCATGGCGGGGTATTGGGTAAAGTTTTCAATAAGCAATAATCGCGCCTCGGTTAAACCTCATGAGCTACGATACTGCCACTGCGCAAAACTAAAGCACCTGACCCAGAGGCCCGTGCGCCCCGGGAATGGATTCCCATTTAACTTGCACTGATCCCAGCAAGCTCCATCCTGAGCATCCTTTGTCAAACTCATAAAACCGCCTGGATTCCAGTGCCGAGATTTGTTGAGGTGAACACCTGTATCATCTTGCGCTCACCAAACTGACAGCAAATATAGTAGCAAGGTATGCATAGGATTCTGGGAGTAAACATGCAAATGAGCAGGCTGCTACCTGTGCGCTCTTTCCCTTAGCATGATCGGTGGCCTGTTGGCAAGTGACCCCGCCCTCCTGAGAGATTATTGGGCAGGCCGCTGCCAAGGCAACATGGGAGAGGCTTGAGAATGCAAAGAGCCATTGGAGGATTGCACAGGAGCGAGGACAGCATCGAGAAATGGGCTCCTTTGGGGACAGGTGAAGTGATGCTCCACCAGGACGACCAGCTGTTTCTGCAGTGCAGCCAGGACATTGACAAGAAGTGAATCAATTTGTCTCTGAGCGTTCCAACTGTTGACCAAACCATTACAATTTCGATACATTTCCATGCCATCACATACCTACCTGTTTGTGATAATTGCACTTGTCCTTGAAAATAGACCCGATTTTGCAGGGGACTCTGGGAAAAGTGAAAAGGTCCTATGTAATTCACGTCTTGTACCCTGTCTCATAGGGCGGACCCTGCAATTCTACTTCCACTCCACTGCCAAAAATGAAGCGGCCTTGCCCTGTTCAGGCTTTTTGCTGTAGCACCTGGGCCTTTGCAGAGCCATCTGCTTAGTGTGGCTCTGCCACTGAGGTCAGAAGAGAACATTTAGCCTGAGAAACGGCTGTCTGTGTGTGCAGCTTGGAGAAGACACTGTTGCCATGGGAAAGACATGCCTGTTTGCTGTGCAAATGAAGTGCAGACACAGACAGAAGAGACCACTTGACTGGTAGGAATTGAAGAACCTGACCAAGAGTGAGGAATTAGACCATCCGCACGGGGAGTGTGCGCTCCGCCTGGGCTGGTTTGATACTTTTAAAAAAGAAATGGAATGTTGGTAGGTAAACCTCCTGGAAATGTGTGGGGGTATTCCGCACACATTTCCCAATGGACACTGCACAACAAACACATAGTCAAGTGCACTCTGGGGGACACAGTCTACCGGTGCGGTCCTCCTGTCACATTTAGCTGCAATGTGACAGCCATGGGTACATCAAAGCATCTCTGAAGGGGGAAGGCAATGCCTTCCTCCGGCCCTGGTCAGCCTACTTAAAATAGCAAAGGCTCCATCGATATGCCCTGCCTATTGTTAGGTTCTCTCTGATGGCAGCGCATACTGATGAGAGTTAAGTGAAGCAGGCCTGCCAAGAGGCCTGTTCACAGAACTAACACAGGGCAGGAAACCCCAACACCTTTTTCATATGCAATGTGTCAGCTTGAAGCTAGCTCCCACCCCTCTGTATGAAGGCCATTGAATGTCATGTGTGGAACAACTGTTTACAGTAGGCAACCGCTGCAGGGCCACCCCCTTTCAGAGGGAAGATATATGTGATTTGATGCAGACAGTCTGTTCTCGAGCTCAATTAACCAGAGAGCCACTTTGATCCACAGGAGACAGGAAGATGGGTGCGGCTTAGTAGTACATGTTGTCACCCCTTACCTTTCCTGTTGCAAAGCACTCTGGTCATGACCTTACGCATGACAGAAGATTGGTGGTGGGGACCCAGGATTGGGTCTTTAAGGTAGGCTTAGCATGCTCCAATCACTGGGGCCCATTTGGCTTTAAAAGAGGGCTGAGCCCCTCACTGAGCAGATCATCCGACGACTTCAAAAGGAGTACGAAGAAGGACTCATTCGGACCCTCGGTGATGGTACAGTCTGCCTCACGGCTTCCGCCAGTGAAGGAAGTCCAGGATTTCCAAGAGGGAAGCAAAATACCTCCCAAAACATCTCCCAGGGAACAGAGGGAGATACCCGACTCAGAGGATCCATCAAGCAGCACCAGAACCGGTACCCAGCCAGCACACAGCGTGCCCTGCTAGGTTAAGCCAGCAAGCTTCCTAGGTGGGAAGTGCCAGAGAGTCTCTGAACAAAGGACAAGGCCGTTGCCGGCAAACACTCTTCTCAGCTTTGGGCCGGCCGCCTTAAACGTCGACCCAAGCATTGAGAAGAAGCTCGGAGGAGTGCCACAACAAGCATCAACCAGCGTCCATCTTTTAAGGACTTTTTCGAAGCAGTCGAGCTCTCAAACTGCGACAGGCTGCACCACTGTGGCTGTTCTCACGCTGCAGTCACTAAAGCCGTCTGAGAACCCTCGACCAGCGTTCCAGATCCACCAACCAGCACACAGACAACAATTCTTCACCCCGAGCCGCCGGGTAGGGCAGCCTGCAGCCGTCCGCCCAGCCTCGCTTACCAAACTGCCTGCCAACTGATATCCGCATCTGTCGTCCCTCTTGAACTCTGTCGCCGGAGCTACAAAGCATGCTGGAAGCCACTCGATGCTGTCGAGTACCAAGATCATCTCAAACACCAGTTACATTGTGGTTCTGTCCCCCTGGTCCTTCTCCGAAGGCCCTTAGTGACATTTACGACCTCTTGCTCCCTTGCTGCTGCAACCAAATAACCTTGAACAGTTCAGACTGATTGCTTTACCGACTGCACTCCTGTCAGTATCCAGAGTGCATCCCTCTCCTTTGTGAAACTGTCTGTCCCCTGTTTTCCTTTATAGGGTGGGTTGTATTTTGTAGTGTATTAGAACTGTCTGTTGTATTAATACTAAAGTAGATATTTGTATACAACCTTGACTGGACAGTCCCTTTTATCAGTGGGTCACAATTGTTTTTTCGCTCTGTTGCAACTAACCAGCCTGACGTTCCGTCCACTGTTCGGACCCCTTCCGGTGTACTAGAGGTGTGGGACTGATTGATGGTCTAGAAAGCGATATTCCTCCCTGGACCACTAGTGCCCCGGAAGTTGATTCGTCACACCAAGAGAGGTCGGGTTGTTGACTCCACGTGAATATGTGTCTATAGAATGCATGGGGACAGAAATGCCCTTTTGCCTCTCTTGGGAAGACTGAGATGGTGAGCGAAGGCCAAAGGTAAAGCGACCCCTCTGCTGCGGTTGGCTTCAGTGGCAGCCAGACCTCCCTGAGTAACCATCCAACAATCTGATGACTTTCGCAAGAGCAGATGTGGCAAAGAGGATCGAAGGCAGACAGGTCACTGTCTGCTAGGTTCTGAAAGCTCATGGTTTTCATGTCGTGAGATCAGGAAGGCAGCGAGACAACTGAGGCGCTTAATGCACCTGCTGCATGGTCACGGTTCCATAGACTTCGCTGCGCCGCTTGGAGTTTACGAATGCGCTAGCTTCTGGAAGTAAACCCCTTTGTTGAGGGTAGGCCACGAGAGAACAAAGAATAGAAGGGATGGGTTCCGAAAAACACACCCCTCTTGCTAGGTCTTCTCCAGTGGAGTAAAAGCGTCATTGTCTCCTTTTCAAACAAATCGGTTCAGCCTCCGTAGAGACTGTCAAAAATTACCAATTCCAGCTATATTTCAAGCTGTCATGGCGGGGTATTGGGTAAAGTTTTCAATAAGCAATAATCGCGCCTCGGTTAAACCTCATGAGCTACGATACTGCCACTGCGCAAAGCTAAAGCACCTGACCCAGAGGCCCGTTCGCCCCGGGAATGGATTCCCATTTAACTTGCACTGATCCCAGCAAGCTCCATCCTGAGCATCCTTTGTCAAACTCATAAAACCGCCTGGATTCCAGTGCCGAGATTTGTTGAGGTGAACACCTGTATCATCTTGCGCTCACCAAACTGACAGCAAATATAGTAGCAAGGTATGCATAGGATTCTGGGAGTAAACATGCAAATGAGCAGGCTGCTACCTGTGCGCTCTTTCCCTTAGCATGATCGGTGGCCTGTTGGCAAGTGACCCCGCCCTCCTGAGAGATTATTGGGCAGGCCGCTGCCAAGGCAACATGGGAGAGGCTTGAGAATGCAAAGAGCCATTGGAGGATTGCACAGGAGCGAGGACAGCATCGAGAAATGGGCTCCTTTGGGGACAGGTGAAGTGATGCTCCACCAGGACGACCAGCTGTTTCTGCAGTGCAGCCAGGACATTGACAAGAAGTGAATCAATTTGTCTCCGAGCGTTCCAACTGTTGACCAAGCCATTACAATTTCGATACATTTCCATGCCATCACATACCTACCTGTTTGTGATAATTGCACTTGTCCTTGAACATAGACCCGATTTTGCAGGGGACTCTGGGAAAAGTGAAAAGGTCCTATGTAATTCACGTCTTGTACCCTGTCTCATAGGGCGGACCCTGCAATTCTACTTCCACTCCACTGCCAAAAATGAAGCGGCCTTGCCCTGTTCAGGCTTTTTGCTGTAGCCCCTGGGCCTTTGCAGAGCCATCTGCTTAGTGTGGCTCTGCCACTGAGGTCAGAAGAGAACATTTAGCCTGAGAAACGGCTGTCTGTGTGTG
The DNA here is from genome assembly GCF_040938575.1 of Ambystoma mexicanum. NCBI lineage: Eukaryota > Metazoa > Chordata > Amphibia > Caudata > Ambystomatidae > Ambystoma > Ambystoma mexicanum. Next base: position 1,536,771,225 of record NC_090932.1, read on the forward strand.
CAGCTTGGAGAAGACACTGTTGCCATGGGAAAGACATGCCTGTTTGCTGTGCAAATGAAGTGCAGACACAGACAGAAGAGACCACTTGACTGGTAGGAATTGAAGAACCTGACCAAGAGTGAGGAATTAGACCATCCGCACGGGGAGTGTGCGCTCCGCCTGGGCTGGTTTGATACTTTTAAAAAAGAAATGGAATGTTGGTAGGTAAACCTCCTGGAAATGTGTCGGGCTATTCCGCACACATTTCCCAATGGACACTGCACAACAAACACATAGTCAAGTGCACTCTGGGGGACACAGTCTACCGGTGCGGTCCTCCTGTCACATTTAGCTGCAATGTGACAGCCATGGGTACATCAAAGCATCTCTGAAGGGGGAAGGCAACGCCTTCCTCCGGCCCTGGTCAGCCTACTTAAAATAGCAAAGGCTCCATCGATATGCCCTGCCTATTGTTAGGTTCTCTCTGATGGCAGCGCATACTGATGAGAGTTAAGTGAAGCAGGCCTGCCAAGAGGCCTGTTCACAGAACTAACACAGGGCAGGAAACCCCAACACCTTTTTCATATGCAATGTGTCAGCTTGAAGCTAGCTCCCACCCCTCTGTATGAAGGCCATTGAATGTCATGTGTGGAACAACTGTTTACAGTAGGCAACCGCTGCAGGGCCACCCCCTTTCAGAGGGAAGATATATGTGATTTGATGCAGACAGTCTGTTCTCGAGCTCAATTAACCAGAGAGCCACTTTGATCCACAGGAGACAGGAAGATGGGTGCGGCTTAGTAGTACATGTTGTCACCCCTTACCTTTCCTGTTGCAAAGCACTCTGGTCATGACCTTACGCATGACAGAAGATTGGTGGTGGGGACCCAGGATTGGGTCTTTAAGGTAGGCTTAGCATGCTCCAATCACTGGGGCCCATTTGGCTTTAAAAGAGGGCTGAGCCCCTCACTGAGCAGATCATCCGACGACTTCAAAAGGAGTACGAAGAAGGACTCATTCGGACCCTCGGTGATGGTACAGTCTGCCTCACGGCTTCCGCCAGTGAAGGAAGTCCAGGATTTCCAAGAGGGAAGCAAAATACCTCCCAAAACATCTCCCAGGGAACAGAGGGAGATACCCGACTCAGAGGATCCATCAAGCAGCACCAGAACCGGTACCCAGCCAGCACACAGCGTGCCCTGCTAGGTTAAGCCAGCAAGCTTCCTAGGTGGGAAGTGCCAGAGAGTCTCTGAACAAAGGACAAGGCCGTTGCCGGCAAACACTCTTCTCAGCTTTGGGTCGGCCGCCTTAAACGTCGACCCAAGCATTGAGAAGAAGCTCGGAGGAGTGCCACAACAAGCATCAACCAGCGTCCATCTTTTAAGGACTTTTTCGAAGCAGTCGAGCTCTCAAACTGCAGCCGGCTGCACCACTGTGGCTGTTCTCACGCTGCAGTCACTAAAGCCGTCTGAGAACCCTCGACCAGCGTTCCAGATCCACCAACCAGCACACAGACAACGATTCTTCACCCCGAGCCGCCGGGTAGGGCAGCCTGCAGCCGTCCGCCCAGCCTCGCTTACCAAACTGCCTGCCAACTGATATCCGCATCTGTCGTCCCTCTTGAACTCTGTCGCCGGAGCTACAAAGCATGCTGGAAGCCACTCGATGCTGTCGAGTACCAAGATCATCTCAAACACCAGTTACATTGTGGTTCTGTCCCCCTGGTCCTTCTCCGAAGGCCCTTAGTGACATTTACGACCTCTTGCTCCCTTGCTGCTGCAACCAAATAACCTTGAACAGTTCAGACTGATTGCTTTACCGACTGCACTCCTGTCAGTATCCAGAGTGCATCCCTCTCCTTTGTGAAACTGTCTGTCCCCTGTTTTCCTTTATAGGGTGGGTTGTATTTTGTAGTGTGTTAGAACTGTCTGTTGTATTAATACTAAAATAGATATTTGTATACAACCTTGACTGGACAGTCCCTTTTATCAGTGGGTCACAATTGTTTTTTCGCTCTGTTGCAACTAACCAGCCTGACGTTCCGTCCACTGTTCGGACCCCTTCCGGTGTACTAGAGGTGTGGGACTGATTGATGGTCTAGAAAGCGATATTCCTCCCTGGACCACTAGTGCCCCGGAAGTTGATTCGTCACACCAAGAGAGGTCGGGTTGTTGACTCCACATGAATATGTGTCTATAGAATGCATGGGGACAGAAATGCCCTTTTGCCTCTCTTGGGAAGACTGAGATGGTGAGCGAAGGCCAAAGGTAAAGCGACCCCTCTGCTGCGGTTGGCTTCAGTGGCAGCCAGACCTCCCTGAGTAACCATCCAACAATCTGATGACTTTCGCAAGAGCAGATGTGGCAAAGAGGATCGAAGGCAGACAGGTCACTGTCTGCTAGGTTCTGAAAGCTCATGGTTTTCATGTCGTGAGATCAGGAAGGCAGCGAGACAACTGAGGCGCTTAATGCACCTGCTGCATGGTCACGGTTCCATAGACTTCGCTGCGCCGCTTGGAGTTTACGAATGCGCTAGCTTCTGGAAGTAAACCCCTTTGTTGAGGGTAGGCCACGAGAGAACAAAGAATAGAAGGGATGGGTTCCGAAAAACACACCCCTCTTGCTAGGTCTTCTCCAGTGGAGTAAAAGCGTCATTGTCTCCTTTTCAAACAAATCGGTTCAGCCTCCGTAGAGACTGTCAAAAATTACCAATTCCAGCTATATTTCAAGCTGTCATGGCGGGGTATTGGGTAAAGTTTTCAATAAGCAATAATCGCGCCTCGGTTAAACCTCATGAGCTACGATACTGCCACTGCGCAAAACTAAAGCACCTGACCCAGAGGCCCGTGCGCCCCGGGAATGGATTCCCATTTAACTTGCACTGATCCCAGCAAGCTCCATCCTGAGCATCCTTTGTCAAACTCATAAAACCGCCTGGATTCCAGTGCCGAGATTTGTTGAGGTGAACACCTGTATCATCTTGCGCTCACCAAACTGACAGCAAATATAGTAGCAAGGTATGCATAGGATTCTGGGAGTAAACATGCAAATGAGCAGGCTGCTACCTGTGCGCTCTTTCCCTTAGCATGATCGGTGGCCTGTTGGCAAGTGACCCCGCCCTCCTGAGAGATTATTGGGCAGGCCGCTGCCAAGGCAACATGGGAGAGGCTTGAGAATGCAAAGAGCCATTGGAGGATTGCACAGGAGCGAGGACAGCATCGAGAAATGGGCTCCTTTGGGGACAGGTGAAGTGATGCTCCACCAGGACGACCAGCTGTTTCTGCAGTGCAGCCAGGACATTGACAAGAAGTGAATCAATTTGTCTCTGAGCGTTCCAACTGTTGACCAAACCATTACAATTTCGATACATTTCCATGCCATCACATACCTACCTGTTTGTGATAATTGCACTTGTCCTTGAAAATAGACCCGATTTTGCAGGGGACTCTGGGAAAAGTGAAAAGGTCCTATGTAATTCACGTCTTGTACCCTGTCTCATAGGGCGGACCCTGCAATTCTACTTCCACTCCACTGCCAAAAATGAAGCGGCCTTGCCCTGTTCAGGCTTTTTGCTGTAGCACCTGGGCCTTTGCAGAGCCATCTGCTTAGTGTGGCTCTGCCACTGAGGTCAGAAGAGAACATTTAGCCTGAGAAACGGCTGTCTGTGTGTGCAGCTTGGAGAAGACACTGTTGCCATGGGAAAGACATGCCTGTTTGCTGTGCAAATGAAGTGCAGACACAGACAGAAGAGACCACTTGACTGGTAGGAATTGAAGAACCTGACCAAGAGTGAGGAATTAGACCATCCGCACGGGGAGTGTGCGCTCCGCCTGGGCTGGTTTGATACTTTTAAAAAAGAAATGGAATGTTGGTAGGTAAACCTCCTGGAAATGTGTGGGGGTATTCCGCACACATTTCCCAATGGACACTGCACAACAAACACATAGTCAAGTGCACTCTGGGGGACACAGTCTACCGGTGCGGTCCTCCTGTCACATTTAGCTGCAATGTGACAGCCATGGGTACATCAAAGCATCTCTGAAGGGGGAAGGCAATGCCTTCCTCCGGCCCTGGTCAGCCTACTTAAAATAGCAAAGGCTCCATCGATATGCCCTGCCTATTGTTAGGTTCTCTCTGATGGCAGCGCATACTGATGAGAGTTAAGTGAAGCAGGCCTGCCAAGAGGCCTGTTCACAGAACTAACACAGGGCAGGAAACCCCAACACCTTTTTCATATGCAATGTGTCAGCTTGAAGCTAGCTCCCACCCCTCTGTATGAAGGCCATTGAATGTCATGTGTGGAACAACTGTTTACAGTAGGCAACCGCTGCAGGGCCACCCCCTTTCAGAGGGAAGATATATGTGATTTGATGCAGACAGTCTGTTCTCGAGCTCAATTAACCAGAGAGCCACTTTGATCCACAGGAGACAGGAAGATGGGTGCGGCTTAGTAGTACATGTTGTCACCCCTTACCTTTCCTGTTGCAAAGCACTCTGGTCATGACCTTACGCATGACAGAAGATTGGTGGTGGGGACCCAGGATTGGGTCTTTAAGGTAGGCTTAGCATGCTCCAATCACTGGGGCCCATTTGGCTTTAAAAGAGGGCTGAGCCCCTCACTGAGCAGATCATCCGACGACTTCAAAAGGAGTACGAAGAAGGACTCATTCGGACCCTCGGTGATGGTACAGTCTGCCTCACGGCTTCCGCCAGTGAAGGAAGTCCAGGATTTCCAAGAGGGAAGCAAAATACCTCCCAAAACATCTCCCAGGGAACAGAGGGAGATACCCGACTCAGAGGATCCATCAAGCAGCACCAGAACCGGTACCCAGCCAGCACACAGCGTGCCCTGCTAGGTTAAGCCAGCAAGCTTCCTAGGTGGGAAGTGCCAGAGAGTCTCTGAACAAAGGACAAGGCCGTTGCCGGCAAACACTCTTCTCAGCTTTGGGCCGGCCGCCTTAAACGTCGACCCAAGCATTGAGAAGAAGCTCGGAGGAGTGCCACAACAAGCATCAACCAGCGTCCATCTTTTAAGGACTTTTTCGAAGCAGTCGAGCTCTCAAACTGCGACCGGCTGCACCACTGTGGCTGTTCTCACGCTGCAGTCACTAAAGCCGTCTGAGAACCCTCGACCAGCGTTCCAGATCCACCAACCAGCACACAGACAACAATTCTTCACCCCGAGCCGCCGGGTAGGGCAGCCTGCAGCCGTCCGCCCAGCCTCGCTTACCAAACTGCCTGCCAACTGATATCCGCATCTGTCGTCCCTCTTGAACTCTGTCGCCGGAGCTACAAAGCATGCTGGAAGCCACTCGATGCTGTCGAGTACCAAGATCATCTCAAACACCAGTTACATTGTGGTTCTGTCCCCCTGGTCCTTCTCCGAAGGCCCTTAGTGACATTTACGACCTCTTGCTCCCTTGCTGCTGCAACCAAATAACCTTGAACAGTTCAGACTGATTGCTTTACCGACTGCACTCCTGTCAGTATCCAGAGTGCATCCCTCTCCTTTGTGAAACTGTCTGTCCCCTGTTTTCCTTTATAGGGTGGGTTGTATTTTGTAGTGTATTAGAACTGTCTGTTGTATTAATACTAAAGTAGATATTTGTATACAACCTTGACTGGACAGTCCCTTTTATCAGTGGGTCACAATTGTTTTTTCGCTCTGTTGCAACTAACCAGCCTGACGTTCCGTCCACTGTTCGGACCCCTTCCGGTGTACTAGAGGTGTGGGACTGATTGATGGTCTAGAAAGCGATATTCCTCCCTGGACCACTAGTGCCCCGGAAGTTGATTCGTCACACCAAGAGAGGTCGGGTTGTTGACTCCACGTGAATATGTGTCTATAGAATGCATGGGGACAGAAATGCCCTTTTGCCTCTCTTGGGAAGACTGAGATGGTGAGCGAAGGCCAAAGGTAAAGCGACCCCTCTGCTGCGGTTGGCTTCAGTGGCAGCCAGACCTCCCTGAGTAACCATCCAACAATCTGATGACTTTCGCAAGAGCAGATGTGGCAAAGAGGATCGAAGGCAGACAGGTCACTGTCTGCTAGGTTCTGAAAGCTCATGGTTTTCATGTCGTGAGATCAGGAAGGCAGCGAGACAACTGAGGCGCTTAATGCACCTGCTGCATGGTCACGGTTCCATAGACTTCGCTGCGCCGCTTGGAATTTACGAATGCGCTAGCTTCTGGAAGTAAACCCCTTTGTTGAGGGTAGGCCACGAGAGAACAAAGAATAGAAGGGATGGGTTCCGAAAAACACACCCCTCTTGCTAGGTCTTCTCCAGTGGAGTAAAAGCGTCATTGTCTCCTTTTCAAACAAATCGGTTCAGCCTCCGTAGAGACTGTCAAAAATTACCAATTCCAGCTATATTTCAAGCTGTCATGGCGGGGTATTGGGTAAAGTTTTCAATAAGCAATAATCGCGCCTCGGTTAAACCTCATGAGCTACGATACTGCCACTGCGCAAAGCTAAAGCACCTGACCCAGAGGCCCGTGCGCCCCGGGAATGGATTCCCATTTAACTTGCACTGATCCCAGCAAGCTCCATCCTGAGCATCCTTTGTCAAACTCATAAAACCGCCTGGATTCCAGTGCCGAGATTTGTTGAGGTGAACACCTGTATCATCTTGCGCTCACCAAACTGACAGCAAATATAGTAGCAAGGTATGCATAGGATTCTGGGAGTAAACATGCAAATGAGCAGGCTGCTACCTGTGCGCTCTTTCCCTTAGCATGATCGGTGGCCTGTTGGCAAGTGACCCCGCCCTCCTGAGAGATTATTGGGCAGGCCGCTGCCAAGGCAACATGGGAGAGGCTTGAGAATGCAAAGAGCCATTGGAGGATTGCACAGGAGCGAGGACAGCATCGAGAAATGGGCTCCTTTGGGGACAGGTGAAGTGATGCTCCACCAGGACGACCAGCTGTTTCTGCAGTGCAGCCAGGACATTGACAAGAAGTGAATCAATTTGTCTCTGAGCGTTCCAACTGTTGACCAAACCATTACAATTTCGATACATTTCCATGCCATCACATACCTACCTGTTTGTGATAATTGCACTTGTCCTTGAAAATAGACCCGATTTTGCAGGGGACTCTGGGAAAAGCGAAAAGGTCCTATGTAATTCACGTCTTGTACCCTGTCTCATAGGGCGGACCCTGCAATTCTACTTCCACTCCACTGCCAAAAATGAAGCGGCCTTGCCCTGTTCAGGCTTTTTGCTGTAGCCCCTGGGCCTTTGCAGAGCCATCTGCTTAGTGTGGCTCTGCCACTGAGGTCAGAAGAGAACATTTAGCCTGAGAAACGGCTGTCTGTGTGTGCAGCTTGGAGAAGACACTGTTGCCATGGGAAAGACATGCCTGTTTGCTGTGCAAATGAAGTGCAGACACAGACAGAAGAGACCACTTGACTGGTAGGAATTGAAGAACCTGACCAAGAGTGAGGAATTAGACCATCCGCACGGGGAGTGTGCGCTCCGCCTGGGCTGGTTTGATACTTTTAAAAAAGAAATGGAATGTTGGTAGGTAAACCTCCTGGAAATGTGTGGGGCTATTCCGCACACATTTCCCAATGGACACTGCACAACAAACACATAGTCAAGTGCACTCTGGGGGAGACAGTCTACCGGTGCGGTCCTCCTGTCACATTTAGCTGCAATGTGACAGCCATGGGTACATCAAAGCATCTCTGAAGGGGGAAGGCAACGCCTTCCTCCGGCCCTGGTCAGCCTACTTAAAATAGCAAAGGCTCCATCGATATGCCCTGCCTATTGTTAGGTTCTCTCTGATGGCAGCGCATACTGATGAGAGTTAAGTGAAGCAGGCCTGCCAAGAGGCCTGTTCACAGAACTAACACAGGGCAGGAAACCCCAACACCTTTTTCATATGCAATGTGTCAGCTTGAAGCTAGCTCCCACCCCTCTGTATGAAGGCCATTGAATGTCATGTGTGGAACAACTGTTTACAGTAGGCAACCGCTGCAGGGCCACCCCCTTTCAGAGGGAAGATATATGTGATTTGATGCAGACAGTCTGTTTTCGAGCTCAATTAACCAGAGAGCCACTTTGATCCACAGGAGACAGGAAGATGGGTGCGGCTTAGTAGTACATGTTGTCACCCCTTACCTTTCCTGTTGCAAAGCACTCTGGTCATGACCTTACGCATGACAGAAGATTGGTGGTGGGGACCCAGGATTGGGTCTTTAAGGTAGGCTTAGCATGCTCCAATCACTGGGGCCCATTTGGCTTTAAAAGAGGGCTGAGCCCCTCACTGAGCAGATCATCCGACGACTTCAAAAGGAGTACGAAGAAGGACTCATTCGGACCCTCGGTGATGGTACAGTCTGCCTCACGGCTTCCGCCAGTGAAGGAAGTCCAGGATTTCCAAGAGGGAAGCAAAATACCTCCCAAAACATCTCCCAGGGAACAGAGGGAGATACCCGACTCAGAGGATCCATCAAGCAGCACCAGAACCGGTACCCAGCCAGCACACAGCGTGCCCTGCTAGGTTAAGCCAGCAAGCTTCCTAGGTGGGAAGTGCCAGAGAGTCTCTGAACAAAGGACAAGGCCGTTGCCGGCAAACACTCTTCTCAGCTTTGGGTCGGCCGCCTTAAACGTCGACCCAAGCATTGAGAAGAAGCTCGGAGGAGTGCCACAACAAGCATCAACCAGCGTCCATCTTTTAAGGACTTTTTCGAAGCAGTCGAGCTCTCAAACTGCGACCGGCTGCACCACTGTGGCTGTTCTCACGCTGCAGTCACTAAAGCCGTCTGAGAACCCTCGACCAGCGTTCCAGATCCACCAACCAGCACACAGACAACGATTCTTCACCCCGAGCCGCCGGGTAGGGCAGCCTGCAGCCGTCCGCCCAGCCTCGCTTACCAAACTGCCTGCCAACTGATATCCGCATCTGTCGTCCCTCTTGAACTCTGTCGCCGGAGCTACAAAGCATGCTGGAAGCCACTCGATGCTGTCGAGTACCAAGATCATCTCAAACACCAGTTACATTGTGGTTCTGTCCCCCTGGTCCTTCTCCGAAGGCCCTTAGTGACATTTACGACCTCTTGCTCCCTTGCTGCTGCAACCAAATAACCTTGAACAGTTCAGACTGATTGCTTTACCGACTGCACTCCTGTCAGTATCCAGAGTGCATCCCTCTCCTTTGTGAAACTGTCTGTCCCCTGTTTTCCTTTATAGGGTGGGTTGTATTTTGTAGTGTGTTAGAACTGTCTGTTGTATTAATACTAAAGTAGATATTTGTATACAACCTTGACTGGACAGTCCCTTTTATCAGTGGGTCACAATTGTTTTTTCGCTCTGTTGCAACTAACCAGCCTGACGTTCCGTCCACTGTTCGGACCCCTTCCGGTGTACTAGGGGTGTGGGACTGATTGATGGTCTAGAAAGCGATATTCCTCCCTGGACCACTAGTGCCCCGGAAGTTGATTCGTCACACCAAGAGAGGTCGGGTTGTTGACTCCACGTGAATATGTGTCTATAGAATGCATGGGGACAGAAATGCCCTTTTGCCTCTCTTGGGAAGACTGAGATGGTGAGCGAAAGCCAAAGGTAAAGCGACCCCTCTGCTGCGGTTGGCTTCAGTGGCAGCCAGACCTCCCTGAGCAACCATCCAACAATCTGATGACTTTCGCAAGAGCAGATGTGGCAAAGAGGATCGAAGGCAGACAGGTCACTGTCTGCTAGGTTCTGAAAGCTCATGGTTTTCATGTCGTGAGATCAGGAAGGCAGCGAGACAACTGAGGCGCTTAATGCACCTGCTGCATGGTCACGGTTCCATAGACTTCGCTGCGCCGCTTGGAGTTTACGAATGCGCTAGCTTCTGGAAGTAAACCCCTTTGTTGAGGGTAGGCCACGAGAGAACAAAGAATAGAAGGGATGGGTTCCGAAAAACACACCCCTCTTGCTAGGTCTTCTCCAGTGGAGTAAAAGCGTCATTGTCTCCTTTTCAAACAAATCGGTTCAGCCTCCGTAGAGACTGTCAAAAATTACCAATTCCAGATATATTTCAAGCTGTCATGGCGGGGTATTGGGTAAAGTTTTCAATAAGCAATAATCGCGCCTCGGTTAAACCTCATGAGCTACGATACTGCCACTGCGCAAAGCTAAAGCACCTGACCCAGAGGCCCGTGCGCCCCGGGAATGGATTCCCATTTAACTTGCACTGATCCCAGCAAGCTCCATCCTGAGCATCCTTTGTCAAACTCATAAAACCGCCTGGATTCCAGTGCCGAGATTTGTTGAGGTGAACACCTGTATCATCTTGCGCTCACCAAACTGACAGCAAATATAGTAGCAAGGTATGCATAGGATTCTGGGAGTAAACATGCAAATGAGCAGGCTGCTACCTGTGCGCTCTTTCCCTTAGCATGATCGGTGGCCTGTTGGCAAGTGACCCCGCCCTCCTGAGAGATTATTGGGCAGGCCGCTGCCAAGGCAACATGGGAGAGGCTTGAGAATGCAAAGAGCCATTGGAGGATTGCACAGGAGCGAGGACAGCATCGAGAAATGGGCTCCTTTGGGGACAGGTGAAGTGATGCTCCACCAGGACGACCAGCTGTTTCTGCAGTGCAGCCAGGACATTGACAAGAAGTGAATCAATTTGTCTCTGAGCGTTCCAACTGTTGACCAAACCATTACAATTTCGATACATTTCCATGCCATCACATACCTACCTGTTTGTGGTAATTGCACTTGTCCTTGAAAATAGACCCGATTTTGCAGGGGACTCTGGGAAAAGTGAAAAGGTCCTATGTAATTCACGTCTTGTACCCTGTCTCATAGGGCGGACCCTGCAATTCTACTTCCACTCCACTGCCAAAAATGAAGCGGCCTTGCCCTGTTCAGGCTTTTTGCTGTAGCCCCTGGGCCTTTGCAGAGCCATCTGCTTAGTGTGGCTCTGCCACTGAGGTCAGAAGAGAACATTTAGCCTGAGAAACGGCTGTCTGTGTGTGCAGCTTGGAGAAGACACTGTTGCCATGGGAAAGACATGCCTGTTTGCTGTGCAAATGAAGTGCAGACACAGACAGAAGAGACCACTTGACTGGTAGGAATTGAAGAACCTGACCAAGAGTGAGGAATTAGACCATCCGCACGGGGAGTGTGCGCTCCGCCTGGGCTGGTTTGATACTTTTAAAAAAGAAATGGAATGTTGGTAGGTAAACCTCCTGGAAATGTGTGGGGCTATTCCGCACACATTTCCCAATGGACACTGCACAACAAACACATAGTCAAGTGCACTCTGGGGGACACAGTCTACCGGTGCGGTCCTCCTGTCACATTTAGCTGCAATGTGACAGCCATGGGTACATCAAAGCATCTCTGAAGGGGGAAGGCAACGCCTTCCTCCGGCCCTTGTCAGCCTACTTAAAATAGCAAAGGCTCCATCGATATGCCCTGCCTATTGTTAGGTTCTCTCTGATGGCAGCGCATACTGATGAGAGTTAAGTGAAGCAGGCCTGCCAAGAGGCCTGTTCACAGAACTAACACAGGGCAGGAAACCCCAACACCTTTTTCATATGCAATGTGTCAGCTTGAAGCTAGCTCCCACCCCTCTGTATGAAGGCCATTGAATGTCATGTGTGGAACAACTGTTTACAGTAGGCAACCGCTGCAGGGCCACCCCCTTTCAGAGGGAAGATATATGTGATTTGATGCAGACAGTCTGTTCTCGAGCACAATTAACCAGAGAGCCACTTTGATCCACAGGAGACAGGAAGATGGGTGCGGCTTAGTAGTACATGTTGTCACCCCTTACCTTTCCTGTTGCAAAGCACTCTGGTCATGACCTTACGCATGACAGAAGATTGGTGGTGGGGACCCAGGATTGGGTCTTTAAGGTAGGCTTAGCATGCTCCAATCACTGGGGCCCATTTGGCTTTAAAAGAGGGCTGAGCCCCTCACTGAGCAGATCATCCGACGACTTCAAAAGGAGTACGAAGAAGGACTCATTCGGACCCTCGGTGATGGTACAGTCTGCCTCACGGCTTCCGCCAGTGAAGGAAGTCCAGGATTTCCAAGAGGGAAGCAAAATACCTCCCAAAACATCTCCCAGGGAACAGAGGGAGATACCCGACTCAGAGGATCCATCAAGCAGCACCAGAACCGGTACCCAGCCAGCACACAGCGTGCCCTGCTAGGTTAAGCCAGCAAGCTTCCTAGGTGGGAAGTGCCAGAGAGTCTCTGAACAAAGGACAAGGCCGTTGCCGGCAAACACTCTTCTCAGCTTTGGGTCGGCCGCCTTAAACGTCGACCCAAGCATTGAGAAGAATCTCGGAGGAGTGCCACAACAAGCATCAACCAGCGTCCATCTTTTAAGGACTTTTTCGAAGCAGTCGAGCTCTCAAACTGCGACCAGCTGCACCACTGTGGCTGTTCTCACGCTGCAGTCACTAAAGCCGTCTGAGAACCCTCGACCAGCGTTCCAGATCCACCAACCAGCACACAGACAACGATTCTTCACCCCGAGCCGCCGGGTAGGGCAGCCTGCAGCCGTCCGCCCAGCCTCGCTTACCAAACTGCCTGCCAACTGATATCCGCATCTGTCGTCCCTCTTGAACTCTGTCGCCGGAGCTACAAAGCATGCTGGAAGCCACTCGATGCTGTCGAGTACCAAGATCATCTCAAACACCAGTTACATTGTGGTTCTGTCCCCCTGGTCCTTCTCCGAAGGCCCTTAGTGACATTTACGACCTCTTGCTCCCTTGCTGCTGCAACCAAATAACCTTGAACAGTTCAGACTGATTGCTTTACCGACTGCACTCCTGTCAGTATCCAGAGTGCATCCCTCTCCTTTGTGAAACTGTCTGTCCCCTGTTTTCCTTTATAGGGTGGGTTGTATTTTGTAGTGTGTTAGAACTGTCTGTTGTATTAATACTAAAGTAGATATTTGTATACAACCTTGACTGGACAGTCCCTTTTATCAGTGGGTCACAATTGTTTTTTCGCTCTGTTGCAACTAGCCAGCCTGACGTTCCGTCCACTGTTCGGACCCCTTCCGGTGTACTAGAGGTGTGGGACTGATTGATGGTCTAGAAAGCGATATTCCTCCCTGGACCACTAGTGCCCCGGAAGTTGATTCGTCACACCAAGAGAGGTCGGGTTGTTGACTCCACGTGAATATGTGTCTATAGAATGCATGGGGACAGAAATGCCCTTTTGCCTCTCTTGGGAAGACTGAGATGGTGAGCGAAGGCCAAAGGTAAAGCGACCACTCTGCTGCGGTTGGCTTCAGTGGCAGCCAGACCTCCCTGAGTAACCATCCAACAATCTGATGACTTTCGCAAGAGCAGATGTGGCAAAGAGGATCGAAGGCAGACAGGTCACTGTCTGCTAGGTTCTGAAAGCTCATGGTTTTCATGTCGTGAGATCAGGAAGGCAGCGAGACAACTGAGGCGCTTAATGCACCTGCTGCATGGTCACGGTTCCATAGACTTCGCTGCGCCGCTTGGAGTTTACGAATGCGCTAGCTTCTGGAAGTAAACCCCTTTGTTGAGGGTAGGCCACGAGAGAACAAAGAATAGAAGGGATGGGTTCCGAAAAACACACCCCTCTTGCTAGGTCTTCTCCAGTGGAGTAAAAGCGTCATTGTCTCCTTTTCAAACAAATCGGTTCAGCCTCCGTAGAGACTGTCAAAAATTACCAATTCCAGCTATATTTCAAGCTGTCATGGCGGGGTATTGGGTAAAGTTTTCAATAAGCAATAATCGCGCCTCGGTTAAACCTCATGAGCTACGATACTGCCACTGCGCAAAGCTAAAGCACCTGACCCAGAGGCCCGTGCGCCCCGGGAATGGATTCCCATTTAACTTGCACTGATCCCAGCAAGCTCCATCCTGAGCATCCTTTGTCAAACTCATAAAACCGCCTGGATTCCAGTGCCGAGATTTGTTGAGGTGAACACCTGTATCATCTTGCGCTCACCAAACTGACAGCAAATATAGTAGCAAGGTATGCATAGGATTCTGGGAGTAAACATGCAAATGAGCAGGCTGCTACCTGTGCGCTCTTTCCCTTAGCATGATCGGTGGCCTGTTGGCAAGTGACCCCGCCCTCCTGAGAGATTATTGGGCAGGCCGCTGCCAAGGCAACATGGGAGAGGCTTGAGAATGCAAAGAGCCATTGGAGGATTGCACAGGAGCGAGGACAGCATCGAGAAATGGGCTCCTTTGGGGACAGGTGAAGTGATGCTCCACCAGGACGACCAGCTGTTTCTGCAGTGCAGCCAGGACATTGACAAGAAGTGAATCAATTTGTCTCTGAGCGTTCCAACTGTTGACCAAACCATTACAATTTCGATACATTTCCATGCCATCACATACCTACCTGTTTGTGATAATTGCACTTGTCCTTGAAAATAGACCCGATTTTGCAGGGGACTCTGGGAAAAGTAAAAAGGTCCTATGTAATTCACGTCTTGTACCCTGTCTCATAGGGCGGACCCTGCAATTCTACTTCTACTCCACTGCCAAAAATGAAGCGGCCTTGTCCTGTTCAGGCTTTTTGCTGTAGCCCCTGGGCCTTTGCAGAGCCATCTGCTTAGTGTGGCTCTGCCACTGAGGTCAGAAGAGAACATTTAGCCTGAGAAACGGCTGTCTGTGTGTGCAGCTTGGAGAAGACACTGTTGCCATGGGAAAGACATGCCTGTTTGCTGTGCAAATGAAGTGCAGACACAGACAGAAGAGACCACTTGACTGGTAGGAATTGAAGAACCTGACCAAGAGTGAGGAATTAGACCATCCGCACGGGGAGTGTGCGCTCCGCCTGGGCTGGTTTGATACTTTTAAAAAAGAAATGGAATGTTGGTAGGTAAACCTCCTGGAAATGTGTGGGGCTATTCCGCACACATTTCCCAATGGACACTGCACAACAAACACATAGTCAAGTGCACTCTGGGGGACACAGTCTACCGGTGCGGTCCTCCTGTCACATTTAGCTGCAATGTGACAGCCATGGGTACATCAAAGCATCTCTGAAGGGGGAAGGCAACGCCTTCCTCCGGCCCTGGTCAGCCTACTTAAAATAGCAAAGGCTCCATTGATATGCCCTGCCTATTGTTAGGTTCTCTCTGATGGCAGCGCATACTGATGAGAGTTAAGTGAAGCAGGCCTGCCAAGAGGCCTGTTCACAGAACTAACACAGGGCAGGAAACCCCAACACCTTTTTCATATGCAATGTGTCAGCTTGAAGCTAGATCCCACCCCTCTGTATGAAGGCCATTGAATGTCATGTGTGGAACAACTGTTTACAGTAGGCAACCGCTGCAGGGCCACCCCCTTTCAGAGGGAAGATATATGTGATTTGATGCAGACAGTCTGTTCTCGAGCTCAATTAACCAGAGAGCCACTTTGATCCACAGGAGACAGGAAGATGGGTGCGGCTTAGTAGTACATGTTGTCACCCCTTACCTTTCCTGTTGCAAAGCACTCTGGTCATGACCTTACGCATGACAGAAGATTGGTGGTGGGGACCCAGGATTGGGTCTTTAAGGTAGGCTTAGCATGCTCCAATCACTGGGGCCCATTTGGCTTTAAAAGAGGGCTGAGCCCCTCACTGAGCAGATCATCCGACGACTTCAAAAGGAGTACGAAGAAGGACTCATTCGGACCCTCGGTGATGGTACAGTCTGCCTCACGGCTTCCGCCAGTGAAGGAAGTCCAGGATTTCCAAGAGGGAAGCAAAATACCTCCCAAAACATCTCCCAGGGAACAGAGGGAGATACCCGACTCAGAGGATCCATCAAGCAGCACCAGAACCGGTACCCAGCCAGCACACAGCGTGCCCTGCTAGGTTAAGCCAGCAAGCTTCCTAGGTGGGAAGTGCCAGAGAGTCTCTGAACAAAGGACAAGGCCGTTGCCGGCAAACACTCTTCTCAGCTTTGGGTCGGCCGCCTTAAACGTCGACCCAAGCATTGAGAAGAAGCTCGGAGGAGTGCCACAACAAGCATCAACCAGCGTCCATCTTTTAAGGACTTTTTCGAAGCAGTCGAGCTCTCAAACTGCGACCGGCTGCACCACTGTGGCTGTTCTCACGCTGCAGTCACTAAAGCCGTCTGAGAACCCTCGACCAGCGTTCCAGATCCACCAACCAGCACACAGACAACGATTCTTCACCCCGAGCCGCCGGGTAGGGCAGCCTGCAGCCGTCCGCCCAGCCTCGCTTACCAAACTGCCTGCCAACTGATATCCGCATCTGTCGTCCCTCTTGAACTCTGTCGCCGGAGCTACAAAGCATGCTGGAAGCCACTCGATGCTGTCGAGTACCAAGATCATCTCAAACACCAGTTACATTGTGGTTCTGTCCCCCTGGTCCTTCTCCGAAGGCCCTTAGTGACTTTACGACCTCTTGCTCCCTTGCTGCTGCAACCAAATAACCTTGAACAGTTCAGACTGATTGCTTTACCGACTGCACTCCTGTCAGTATCCAGAGTGCATCCCTCTCCTTTGTGAAACTGTCTGTCCCCTGTTTTCCTTTATAGGGTGGGTTGTATTTTGTAGTGTGTTAGAACTGTCTGTTGTATTAATACTAAAGTAGATATTTGTATACAACCTTGACTGGACAGTCCCTTTTATCAGTGGGTCACAATTGTTTTTTCGCTCTGTTGCAACTAACCAGCCTGACGTTCCGTCCACTGTTCGGACCCCTTCCGGTGTACTAGAGGTGTGGGACTGATTGATGGTCTAGAAAGCGATATTCCTCCCTGGACCACTAGTGCCCCGGAAGTTGATTCGTCACACCAAGAGAGGTCGGGTTGTTGACTCCACGTGAATATGTGTCTATAGAATGCATGGGGACAGAAATGCCCTTTTGCCTCTCTTGGGAAGACTGAGATGGTGAGCGAAGGCCAAAGGTAAAGCGACCCCTCTGCTGCGGTTGGCTTCAGTGGCAGCCAGACCTCCCTGAGTAACCATCCAACAATCTGATGACTTTCGCAAGAGAAGATGTGGCAAAGAGGATCGAAGGCAGACAGGTCATTGTCTGATAGGTTCTGAAAGCTCATGGTTTTCATGTCGTGAGATCAGGAAGGCAGCGAGACAACTGAGGCGCTTAATGCACCTGCTGCATGGTCACGGTTCCATAGACTTCGCTGCGCCGCTTGGAGTTTACGAATGCGCTAGCTTCTGGAAGTAAACCCCTTTGTTGAGGGTAGGCCACGAGAGAACAAAGAATAGAAGGGATGGGTTCCGAAAAACACACCCCTCTTGCTAGGTCTTCTTCAGTGGAGTAAAAGCGTCATTGGGCCTCATTACGACCCTGGCGCTAAGCGAAAAACGATGGCGGTAAATGCTTACCGCCATCGTTTTCCGCCAGGTCCGATCATGACCCGTGACCGTTAACTACGATGCCAATAGCGGCATCGTAGTTAACGCTGCCGCAAACTGCGCTAAGGGTGCGCGCACGCGACCGCCCACACCGCACTTAGCGCCATGGCGGAAAGGCACGCAAATGCCGACCCAAGCGGACATGCACCTAACGCCATCAATGAGGCCGCTAAGTACCTTACCGCCATGGTGCAAATAACGCCATCGCGAACCAACCGTAAAGGGCCAATTCAAGTGAATGCAGCTGCCACAGGTGCACAGAAACAGCACAGGTGAAGGCAATACAGACTCAGGGGAGTATAAAAAGAGCACACCCCACCCCTACCCACACCCAGTCACACTCCACAATGATGCCAATACGACTAGCAATGTTGGGGCTGGAGGACCTGATAGCAATGCATGTGCTACTACAACAGCAACAGCAACAACAACAACAACAGGCAGCACAGAGGAGACGCAGGAGGAGAAGGAGGGCAAGGCAAGCCCAGCAAGCCCCACCAGCACAGCCAGTGCCACCACGCAGGCAGCCCCCAATCCCACGCATCAGAGCCAATCCAAACAACCTCACTGCTGAGCAGATCCACACCCTGTACCGTTTGGACAGGGACACCATCACCGCCATCGTAGACATGACACACAACGACATCGTCAGCATGATAGAAAGTCCAACCGCCATCCCCCCCCTACTGAAGGTAGTGGCTGTACTCCACTTCCTGGCCACAGGCACCTACCAGCACACAGTGGGGCACCTGCATGGCATTTCACAACCATTATTCTCACGAACACTCATCCAAGTGCCCGATGCCCTCCTCAAGCACACAGACGACCACATCTCATTACCACGGACTGCCCAGGAGATTGCAAACACCAAAGTGGGTTTCCATGCACTAGCCAGCATACCCGGTTGCATTGGTGCCATCGACTGCACCCATGTGGAATTGGTGGTTCCACGTGCCATGGAGGTACCGTACCGCAACCGGAAACAGTTCCACGCTGTCAACGTGCAAATGGTCTGTGACTCCAACAAGATCATCACACATTGTTGTGCCCGATTCCCCGGATCAACCCATGATTCCATGGTCCTGAGGAACTCCACAATACCACGCTACATGGAGCGACATGCAGGCCCAAGATCCTGGCTACTCGGTGAGTGCGATGTCATGGAAGTGGGCATGGGAATGACGTACCAGTGCATACTCCACCTGGCTGAAAGGGGGGGGGGGATGATGCATACTCCACCTGGCTGAAAGGGGGGGGGGGGATGATGCATACTCCACCTGGCTGAAAGGGGGGGGGGGGATGATGCATACTCCACCTGGCTGAAAGGGGGGGGGGGGATGATGCATACTCCACCTGGCTGAAAGGGGGGGGGGGATGATGCATACTCCACCTGGCTGAAAGGGGGGGGGGGATGATGCATACTCCACCTGGCTGTGAGTAACACAGAGAACGGATACAGAGGAAGGCCACTCACAATGCACAAAACCCCTCTGCATACATAGGGTGATGGCATGCAAAACAGGCCATGGCAGCAATGAGCATATACTGGTTGCATAGTGTGAATCAATTAGTGCATGTAGAAGTGAGCCAAGGTAACAGTTCCATGCCAGCCATGGTGGGACATCATGTTCCTGATCAGACAACATGACTGACACATACATTCTCGCCTACATACAGGTGATGCAGCCTACCCCCTGAAGAGGTGGCTCCTCACGCCAGTCCGGAACCCGCAGAACCAGCACGAGGAGGACTACAACCGTGCACATACACGTACTCGTGTGGTCATAGAGCAGACATTCGGCCTCCTGAAGGCACGGTTCCGAAGCCTCAGCAGGTCTGGTGGGGCACTCCTGTATGGCCATGAGAAGGTGGCAAAGATCGTCATGGCATGTGTCATGCTGCACAATATGTGCGTCAGACGGAATGTGCCCCTGCCCCCTGACGCAGAACTGCAACCACCTGACGATGAGGATGAGGATGAGGAGGGTGCAGAAGGGGCGCCACCACATGGAGGAGGCGATGCACAGGAGGGGCGTGCCATGCGCCAAAGTATCATCAACCACTGCTTCTAGCACACACGGCTGGTGTTCATCGCATGGAGACTGCACTTGGGGCACTGTGTGACTCTGGGGCATGCACACTGAGGACTGGACACCAATAAAGCACACATACGCAATGAAAATGTCCACACATTTCCTTTTTTGAAACGAAAAAGTGTATTTGAACTATGAACTGTCGTGTCACACCCCCTCCCACCTCCCACCTCCCCCCTGCACACCCCAACACACCCCCTCCCACCTCCCACCTCCCCCCTGCACACACACCCCCCCAAACTCCCCCCTTAACTCCCCAACACACCACCCCGCCACCCCCCTGCACACCCCAACACACCCACTCCCCCCTCCACCCTCCCCCCCCCCCTGGAATCCCAACAAAGGTGTGAGTTGGTCTGTGCAGCAGTGTCAGTAGTAGGATTCCTACACTGTCCGGCCACTATTGGCAGCCCCCTCCACTGGCCCCCGGGGCACCCCTGCCTGTGCTGCGGAGGTTCCTCCCCGATCGGCGGATGGGGCTGCTCGGTGTCGAGCTGGCAACCGAGGAGGATCCTGCCTGCTCATTTGGACGCATGGCCCGTATTGTCTGCACAAGGTCAGTGATGGAGTGCCGCACAGCAGCTAGTTCCGCGCAGATGTCCTTTGTGGACGACTCTATAGCTGCCTTCACAGTCTCAGCACATTTCTCCATTGCTGCACTTGACCCCCCACATTCAGCAACATGTTCTTCGAGCAGCGAGGAAAGTTGCTGCTGCCGGGTGGCAATCGCCTCCAGAGAATGGTTGGAATTCTGGCCCATGGCTAATGGCAGTGGTATTCCCATTGGGCTGATCTGCCCCTGCAGCGGGGATGGAGTGGCTGGCCAATCGTCATCCTCTGGCTGACCCTGTGTGGCATCCGCATGCGGGCTGCTTAGGGACAGGTAGGGGGAATGAGGGTGGCCTGTGGGGCTTCTGACATCACTCTCCTCAAAGATCCCTGCTTCGCTATCGGAGGAGGCAGCAATGGCAGCAGTCTCCCCAATTGTGCTGCTTGCAGCAGAGGCTGTGGCTTCTGTGGGCATGATTGGTGTGATGTCTGCTGCTGCTGCTGCTGTACTGCCTGCTGGGGTGGCTGTCTGTGCCCTGTCCTGTTTCCCTTGCATGGATTTTGCCTGCTGTGGTGTTTTCCTCGGGACGACAGAGGTGGAGGGTTGTGGCGTTGGCACAGTTGGCCTGGCCCTCTTGGTGGGTGTGGAGGCTGTGGTGTCCTCTTCCTCAAGGTCGGAATTTGAGCCTGTGGTGGGACAGAGGAGGGAGAGTGTTATTGATGGGTCTGCGGACATTGGCCGGGCATTGTGGCGACTGGCATCTCATCAGTTAGTACATGTGGCACATTTCATGCAGGGGAAAAAAGTTGTCTGCCTTTTGTGTGGAAGTAGCATGGAGGTATGTGGGTGCCTGCAGTTAGGGTGTGCGTGCTGCATGTGTACAGGGTGCAGATCGGATGTATCTGTGGGCAGTCTCCTGCTGATGTGTTGCATTCACACTATGGGCCAACATTGTACTTCACATGAATGGACTTAGGTGAGATTTGCATGCCTTGATTTGAGCCACCTACCTGCATCGCCCGATGTCGGGGCTCCTCTCTCCATTCCTCCTACTCCTTCAATGCTCTGCATTCCGATTGTGGAGGCACAGATTTCCTCCCATGGCTGCAATTTTATAGGGGACTCCGATCCTCCCCCAGTTGCCATTGCCAGGTTCATGTTGGCTGATAGTATGCTCCTGACTCTGAGCCGGAGATCGTCCCACCGCTTGCGGCACTGTTTGACATTGCGGGGTGTTGTTCCCACGGCACTGACCCGCTGAGCTACCAGTGCCCATATGGCCTTCTTCTTGGATATGGCCGGTCTTGTCAGTTGGTTGGAGAATACCACTGCAGCGTTCTCCTGGAGGGTCTCCGCTAGAATGGTAAGCTCCTCTCTGGAGAAGCGGTCTTGCCGCTGGCGGTCACAGGCTTTTTTCAAAACTTTAGGCATCTTCCTGCAGGTAGAAGGTTGAAGCCGGTATTGGCGGGGTCTCAGGCTCGGATGTCCAGTGGTTTCGGAGGATGGCAATGGATTGTGTTTTTAAAGATGGCCGCCGTGCTCTTTCCCGTTCCGCCGCGGTGACGCTACTTCCGGTTCCGCTTATCTACGGTCACCGCTAATTGCGGTGACCGCTAACTACGGTCACCGCTATGTACGGCGGTGGCGGTGGTGCACCTTGCGCCGCATACGATGCCGGTAGGTGCCGTTTTGGGGGCATTACCGCCATGGCGCTGTTTACATTACCGCCATGGCGTAATGCTCGTGCGCGATGGGTCCTAATGTGGCGCACTTTACGCCATCGTCCCACGGCGTTAACGTTCATTACGCCATGGCGGTAATGACGGCGGATTACCGCCAGGGTCGTAATGAGGCCCATTGTCTCCTTTTCAAACAAATCGGTTCAGCCTCCGTAGAGACTGTCAAAAATTACCAATTCCAGCTATATTTCAAGCTGCCATGGCGGGGTATTGGGTAAAGTTTTCAATAAGCAATAATCGCGCCTCGGTTAAACCTCATGAGCTACGATACTGCCACTGCGCAAAGCTAAAGCACCTGACCCAGAGGCCCGTGCGCCCCGGGAATGGATTCCCATTTAACTTGCACTGATCCCAGCAAGCTCCATCCTGAGCATCCTTTGTCAAACTCATAAAACCGCCTGGATTCCAGTGCCGAGATTTGTTGAGGTGAACACCTGTATCATCTTGCGCTCACCAAACTGACAGCAAATATAGTAGCAAGGTATGCATAGGATTCTGGGAGTAAACATGCAAATGAGCAGGCTGCTACCTGTGCGCTCTTTCCCTTAGCATGATCGGTGGCCTGTTGGCAAGTGACCCCGCCCTCCTGAGAGATTATTGGGCAGGCCGCTGCCAAGGCAACATGGGAGAGGCTTGAGAATGCAAAGAGCCATTGGAGGATTGCACAGGAGCGAGGACAGCATCGAGAAATGGGCTCCTTTGGGGACAGGTGAAGTGATGCTCCACCAGGACGACCAGCTGTTTCTGCAGTGCAGCCAGGACATTGACAAGAAGTGAATCAATTTGTCTCTGAGCGTTCCAACTGTTGACCAAACCATTACAATTTCGATACATTTCCATGCCATCACATACCTACCTGTTTGTGATAATTGCACTTGTCCTTGAAAATAGACCCGATTTTGCAGGGGACTCTGGGAAAAGTGAAAAGGTCCTATGTAATTCACGTCTTGTACCCTGTCTCATAGGGCGGACCCTGCAATTCTACTTCTACTCAACTGCCAAAAATGAAGCGGCCTTGCCCTGTTCAGGCTTTTTGCTGTAGCCCCTGGGCCTTTGCAGAGCCATCTGCTTAGTGTGGCTCTGCCACTGAGGTCAGAAGAGAACATTTAGCCTGAGAAACGGCTGTCTGTGTGTGCAGCTTGGAGAAGACACTGTTGCCATGGGAAAGACATGCCTGTTTGCTGTGCAAATGAAGTGCAGACACAGACAGAAGAGACCACTTGACTGGTAGGAATTGAAGAACCTGACCAAGAGTGAGGAATTAGACCATCCGCACGGGGAGTGTGCGCTCCGCCTGGGCTGGTTTGATACTTTTAAAAAAGAAATGGAATGTTGGTAGGTAAACCTCCTGGAAATGTGTGGGGCTATTCCGCACACATTTCCCAATGGACACTGCACAACAAACACATAGTCAAGTGCACTCTGGGGGACACAGTCTACCGGTGCGGTCCTCCTGTCACATTTAGCTGCAATGTGACAGCCATGGGTACATCAAAGCATCTCTGAAGGGGGAAGGCAACGCCTTCCTCCGGCCCTGGTCAGCCTACTTAAAATAGCAAAGGCTCCATTGATATGCCCTGCCTATTGTTAGGTTCTCTCTGATGGCAGCGCATACTGATGAGAGTTAAGTGAAGCAGGCCTGCCAAGAGGCCTGTTCACAGAACTAACACAGGGCAGGAAACCCCAACACCTTTTTCATATGCAATGTGTCAGCTTGAAGCTAGCTCCCACCCCTCTGTATGAAGGCCATTGAATGTCATGTGTGGAACAACTGTTTACAGTAGGCAACCGCTGCAGGGCCACCCCCTTTCAGAGGGAAGATATATGTGATTTGATGCAGACAGTCTGTTCTCGAGCTCAATTAACCAGAGAGCCACTTTGATCCACAGGAGACAGGAAGATGGGTGCGGCTTAGTAGTACATGTTGTCACCTCTTACCTTTCCTGTTGCAAAGCACTCTGGTCATGACCTTACGCATGACAGAAGATTGGTGGTGGGGACCCAGGATTGGGTCTTTAAGGTAGGCTTAGCATGCTCCAATCACTGGGGCCCATTTGGCTTTAAAAGAGGGCTGAGCCCCTCACTGAGCAGATCATCCGACGACTTCAAAAGGAGTACGAAGAAGGACTCATTCGGACCCTCGGTGATGGTACAGTCTGCCTCACGGCTTCCGCCAGTGAAGGAAGTCCAGGATTTCCAAGAGGGAAGCAAAATACCTCCCAAAACATCTCCCAGGGAACAGAGGGAGATACCCGACTCAGAGGATCCATCAAGCAGCACCAGAACCGGTACCCAGCCAGCACACAGCGTGCCCTGCTAGGTTAAGCCAGCAAGCTTCCTAGGTGGGAAGTGCCAGAGAGTCTCTGAACAAAGGACAAGGCCGTTGCCGGCAAACACTCTTCTCAGCTTTGGGTCGGCCGCCTTAAACGTCGACCCAAGCATTGAGAAGAAGCTCGGAGGAGTGCCACAACAAGCATCAACCAGCGTCCATCTTTTAAGGACTTTTTCGAAGCAGTCGAGCTCTCAAACTGCGACCGGCTGCACCACTGTGGCTGTTCTCACGCTGCAGTCACTAAAGCCGTCTGAGAACCCTCGACCAGCGTTCCAGATCCACCAACCAGCACACAGACAACGATTCTTCACCCCGAGCCGCCGGGTAGGGCAGCCTGCAGCCGTCCGCCCAGCCTCGCTTACCAAACTGCCTGCCAACTGATATCCGCATCTGTCGTCCCTCTTGAACTCTGTCGCCGGAGCTACAAAGCATGCTGGAAGCCACTCGATGCTGTCGAGTACCAAGATCATCTCAAACACCAGTTACATTGTGGTTCTGTCCCCCTGGTCCTTCTCCGAAGGCCCTTAGTGACTTTACGACCTCTTGCTCCCTTGCTGCTGCAACCAAATAACCTTGAACAGTTCAGACTGATTGCTTTACCGACTGCACTCCTGTCAGTATCCAGAGTGCATCCCTCTCCTTTGTGAAACTGTCTGTCCCCTGTTTTCCTTTATAGGGTGGGTTGTATTTTGTAGTGTGTTAGAACTGTCTGTTGTATTAATACTAAAGTAGATATTTGTATACAACCTTGACTGGACAGTCCCTTTTATCAGTGGGTCACAATTGTTTTTTCGCTCTGTTGCAACTAACCAGCCTGACGTTCCGTCCACTGTTCGGACCCCTTCCGGTGTACTAGAGGTGTGGGACTGATTGATGGTCTAGAAAGCGATATTCCTCCCTGGACCACTAGTGCCCCGGAAGTTGATTCGTCACACCAAGAGAGGTCGGGTTGTTGACTCCACGTGAATATGTGTCTATAGAATGCATGGGGACAGAAATGCCCTTTTGCCTCTCTTGGGAAGACTGAGATGGTGAGCGAAGGCCAAAGGTAAAGCGACCCCTCTGCTGCGGTTGGCTTCAGTGGCAGCCAGACCTCCCTGAGTAACCATCCAACAATCTGATGACTTTCGCAAGAGCAGATGTGGCAAAGAGGATCGAAGGCAGACAGGTCACTGTCTGCTAGGTTCTGAAAGCTCATGGTTTTCATATCGTGAGATCAGGAAGGCAGCGAGACAACTGAGGCGCTTAATGCACCTGCTGCATGGTCACGGTTCCATAGACTTCGCTGCGCCGCTTGGAGTTTACGAATGCGCTAGCTTCTGGAAGTAAACCCCTTTGTTGAGGGTAGGCCACGAGAGAACAAAGAATAGAAGGGATGGGTTCCGAAAAACACACCCCTCTTGCTAGGTCTTCTCCAGTGGAGTAAAAGCGTCATTGTCTCCTTTTCAAACAAATCGGTTCAGCCTCCGTAGAGACTGTCAAAAATTACCAATTCCAGCTATATTTCAAGCTGTCATGGCGGGGTATTGGGTAAAGTTTTCAATAAGCAATAATCGCGCCTCGGTTAAACCTCATGAGCTACGATACTGCCACTGCGCAAAGCTAAAGCACCTCACCCAGAGGCCCGTGCGCCCCGGGAATGGATTCCCATTTAACTTGCACTGATCCCAGCAAGCTCCATCCTGAGCATCCTTTGTCAAACTCATAAAACCGCCTGGATTCCAGTGCCGAGATTTGTTGAGGTGAACACCTGTATCATCTTGCGCTCACCAAACTGACAGCAAATATAGTAGCAAGGTATGCATAGGATTCTGGGAGTAAACATGCAAATGAGCAGGCTGCTACCTGTGCGCTCTTTCCCTTAGCATGATCGGTGGCCTGTTGGCAAGTGACCCCGCCCTCCTGAGAGATTATTGGGCAGGCCGCTGCCAAGGCAACATGGGAGAGGCTTGAGAATGCAAAGAGCCATTGGAGGATTGCACAGGAGCGAGGACAGCATCGAGAAATGGGCTCCTTTGGGGACAGGTGAAGTGATGCTCCACCAGGACGACCAGCTGTTTCTGCAGTGCAGCCAGGACATTGACAAGAAGTGAATCAATTTGTCTCTGAGCGTTCCAACTGTTGACCAAACCATTACAATTTCGATACATTTCCATGCCATCACATACCTACCTGTTTGTGATAATTGCACTTGTCCTTGAAAATAGACCCGATTTTGCAGGGGACTCTGGGAAAAGTGAAAAGGTCCTATGTAATTCACGTCTTGTACCCTGTCTCATAGGGCGGACCCTGCAATTCTACTTCCACTCCACTGCCAAAAATGAAGCGGCTTTGCCCTGTTCAGGCTTTTTGCTGTAGCCCCTGGGCCTTTGCAGAGCCATCTGCTTAGTGTGGCTCTGCCACTGAGGTCAGAAGAGAACATTTAGCCTGAGAAACGGCTGTCTGTGTGTGCAGCTTGGAGAAGACACTGTTGCCATGGGAAAGACATGCCTGTTTGCTGTGCAAATGAAGTGCAGACACAGACAGAAGAGACCACTTGACTGGTAGGAATTGAAGAACCTGACCAAGAGTGAGGAATTAGACCATCCGCACGGGGAGTGTGCGCTCCGGCTGGGCTGGTTTGATACTTTTAAAAAAGAAATGGAATGTTGGTAGGTAAACCTCCTGGAAATGTGTGGGGCTATTCCGCACACATTTCCCAATGGACACTGCACAACAAACACATAGTCAAGTGCACTCTGGGGGACACAGTCTACCGGTGCGGTCCTCCTGTCACATTTAGCTGCAATGTGACAGCCATGGGTACATCAAAGCATCTTTGAAGGGGGAAGGCAACGCCTTCCTCCGGCCCTGGTCAGCCTACTTAAAATAGCAAAGGCTCCATCGATATGCCCTGCCTATTGTTAGGTTCTCTCTGAACGCAGCGCATACTGATGAGAGTTAAGTGAAGCAAGCCTGCCAAGAGGCCTGTTCACAGAACTAACACAGGGCAGGAAACCCCAACACCTTTTTCATATGCAATGTGTCAGCTTGAAGCTAGCTCCCACCCCTCTGTATGAAGGCCATTGAATGTCATGTGTGGAACAACTGTTTACAGTAGGCAACCGCTGCAGGGCCACCCCCTTTCAGAGGGAAGATATATGTGATTTGATGCAGACAGTCTGTTCTCGAGCTCAATTAACCAGAGAGCCACTTTGATCCACAGGAGACAGGAAGATGGGTGCGGCTTAGTAGTACATGTTGTCACCCCTTACCTTTCCTGTTGCAAAGCACTCTGGTCATGACCTTACGCATGACAGAAGATTGGTGGTGGGGACCCAGGATTGGGTCTTTAAGGTAGGCTTAGCATGCTCCAATCACTGGGGCCCATTTGGCTTTAAAAGAGGGCTGAGCCCCTCACTGAGCAGATCATCCGACGACTTCAAAAGGAGTACGAAGAAGGACTCATTCGGACCCTCGGTGATGGTACAGTCTGCCTCACGGCTTCCGCCAGTGAAGGAAGTCCAGGATTTCCAAGAGGGAAGCAAAATACCTCCCAAAACATCTCCCAGGGAACAGAGGGAGATACCCGACTCAGAGGATCCATCAAGCAGCACCAGAACCGGTACCCAGCCAGCACACAGCGTGCCCTGCTAGGTTAAGCCAGCAAGCTTCCTAGGTGGGAAGTGCCAGAGAGTCTCTGAACAAAGGACAAGGCCGTTGCCGGCAAACACTCTTCTCAGCTTTGGGTCGGCCGCCTTAAACGTCGACCCAAGCATTGAGAAGAAGCTCGGAGGAGTGCCACAACAAGCATCAACCAGCGTCCATCTTTTAAGGACTTTTTCGAAGCAGTCGAGCTCTCAAACTGCGCCCGGCTGCACCACTGTGGCTGTTCTCACGCTGCAGTCACTAAAGCCGTCTGAGAACCCTCGACCAGCGTTCCAGATCCACCAACCAGCACACAGACAACGATTCTTCACCCCGAGCCGCCGGGTAGGGCAGCCTGCAGCCGTCCGCCCAGCCTCGCTTACCAAACTGCCTGCCAACTGATATCCGCATCTGTCGTCCCTCTTGAACTCTGTCGCCGGAGCTACAAAGCATGCTGGAAGCCACTCGATGCTGTCGAGTACCAAGATCATCTCAAACACCAGTTACATTGTGGTTCTGTCCCCCTGGTCCTTCTCCGAAGGCCCTTAGTGACATTTACGACCTCTTGCTCCCTTGCTGCTGCAACCAAATAACCTTGAACAGTTCAGACTGATTGCTTTACCGACTGCACTCCTGTCAGTATCCAGAGTGCATCCCTCTCCTTTGTGAAACTGTCTGTCCCCTGTTTTCCTTTATAGGGTGGGTTGTATTTTGTATTGTGTTAGAACTGTCTGTTGTATTAATACTAAAGTAGATATTTGTATACAACCTTGACTGGACAGTCCCTTTTATCAGTGGGTCACAATTGTTTTTTCGCTCTGTTGCAACTAACCAGCCTGACGTTCCGTCCACTGTTCGGACCCCTTCCGGTGTACTAGAGGTGTGGGACTGATTGATGGTCTAGAAAGCGATATTCCTCCCTGGACCACTAGTGCCCCGGAAGTTGATTCGTCACACCAAGAGAGGTCGGGTTGTTGACTCCACGTGAATATGTGTCTATAGAATGCATGGGGACAGAAATGCCCTTTTGCCTCTCTTGGGAAGACTGAGATGGTGAGCGAAGGCCAAAGGTAAAGCGACCCCTCTGCTGCGGTTGGCTTCAGTGGCAGCCAGACCTCCCTGAGTAACCATCCAACAATCTGATGACTTTCGCAAGAGCAGATGTGGCAAAGAGGATCGAAGGCAGACAGGTCACTGTCTGCTAGGTTCTGAAAGCTCATGGTTTTCATGTCGTGAGATCAGGAAGGCAGCGAGACAACTGAGGCGCTTAATGCACCTGCTGCATGGTCACGGTTCCATAGACTTCGCTGCGCCGCTTGGAGTTTACGAATGCGCTAGCTTCTGGAAGTAAACCCCTTTGTTGAGGGTAGGCCACGAGAGAACAAAGAATAGAAGGGATGGGTTCCGAAAAACACACCCCTCTTGCTAGGTCTTCTCCAGTGGAGTAAAAGCGTCATTGTCTCCTTTTCAAACAAATCGGTTCAGCCTCCGTAGAGACTGTCAAAAATTACCAATTCCAGCTATATTTCAAGCTGTCATGGCGGGGTATTGGGTAAAGTTTTCAATAAGCAATAATCGCGCCTCGGTTAAACCTCATGAGCTACGATACTGCCACTGCGCAAAGCTAAAGCACCTGACCCAGAGGCCCGTGCGCCCCGGGAATGGATTCCCATTTAACTTGCACTGATCCCAGCAAGCTCCATCCTGAGCATCCTTTGTCAAACTCATAAAACCGCCTGGATTCCAGTGCCGAGATTTGTTGAGGTGAACACCTGTATCATCTTGCGCTCACCAAACTGACAGCAAATATAGTAGCAAGGTATGCATAGGATTCTGGGAGTAAACATGCAAATGAGCAGGCTGCTACCTGTGCGCTCTTTCCCTTAGCATGATCGGTGGCCTGTTGGCAAGTGACCCCGCCCTCCTGAGAGATTATTGGGCAGGCCGCTGCCAAGGCAACATGGGAGAGGCTTGAGAATGCAAAGAGCCATTGGAGGATTGCACAGGAGCGAGGACAGCATCGAGAAATGGGCTCCTTTGGGGACAGGTGAAGTGATGCTCCACCAGGACGACCAGCTGTTTCTGCAGTGCAGCCAGGACATTGACAAGAAGTGAATCAATTTGTCTCTGAGCGTTCCAACTGTTGACCAAACCATTACAATTTCGATACATTTCCATGCCATCACATACCTACCTGTTTGTGATAATTGCACTTGTCCTTGAAAATAGACCCGATTTTGCAGGGGACTCTGGGAAAAGTGAAAAGGTCCTATGTAATTCACGTCTTGTACCCTGTCTCATAGGGCGGACCCTGCAATTCTACTTCTACTCAACTGCCAAAAATGAAGCGGCCTTGCCCTGTTCAGGCTTTTTGCTGTAGCCCCTGGGCCTTTTGTCAGAGCCATCTGCTTAGTGTGGCTCTGCCACTGAGGTCAGAAGAGAACATTTAGCCTGAGAAACGGCTGTCTGTGTGTGCAGCTTGGAGAAGACACTGTTGCCATGGGAAAGACATGCCTGTTTGCTGTGCAAATGAAGTGCAGACACAGACAGAAGAGACCACTTGACTGGTAGGAATTGAAGAACCTGACCAAGAGTGAGGAATTAGACCATCCGCACGGGGAGTGTGCGCTCCGCCTGGGCTGGTTTGATACTTTTAAAAAAGAAATGGAATGTTGGTAGGTAAACCTCCTGGAAATGTGTGGGGCTATCCCGCACACATTTCCCAATGGACACTGCACAACAAACACATAGTCAAGTGCACTCTGGGGGACACAGTCTACCGGTGCGGTCCTCCTGTCACATTTAGCTGCAATGTGACAGCCATGGGTACATCAAAGCATCTCTGAAGGGGGAAGGCAACGCCTTCCTCCGGCCCTGGTCAGCCTACTTAAAATAGCAAAGGCTCCATCGATATGCCCTGCCTATTGTTAGGTTCTCTCTGATGGCAGCGCATACTGATGAGAGTTAAGTGAAGCAGGCCTGCCAAGAGGCCTGTTCACAGAACTAACACAGGGCAGGAAACCCCAACACCTTTTTCATATGCAATGTGTCAGCTTGAAGCTAGCTCCCACCCCTCTGTATGAAGGCCATTGAATGTCATGTGTGGAACAACTGTTTACAGTAGGCAACCGCTGCAGGGCCACCCCCTTTCAGAGGGAAGATATATGTGATTTGATGCAGACAGTCTGTTCTCGAGCTCAATTAACCAGAGAGCCACTTTGATCCACAGGAGACAGGAAGATGGGTGCGGCTTAGTAGTACATGTTGTCACCCCTTACCTTTCCTGTTGCAAAGCACTCTGGTCATGACCTTACGTATGACAGAAGATTGGTGGCGGGGACCCAGGATTGGGTCTTTAAGGTAGGCTTAGCATGCTCCAATCACTGGGGCCCATTTGGCTTTAAAAGAGGGCTGAGCCCCTCACTGAGCAGATCATCCGACGACTTCAAAAGGAGTACGAAGAAGGACTCATTCGGACCCTCGGTGATGGTACAGTCTGCCTCACGGCTTCCGCCAGTGAAGGAAGTCCAGGATTTCCAAGAGGGAAGCAAAATACCTCCCAAAACATCTCCCAGGGAACAGAGGGAGATACCCGACTCAGAGGATCCATCAAGCAGCACCAGAACCGGTACCCAGCCAGCACACAGCGTGCCCTGCTAGGTTAAGCCAGCAAGCTTCCTAGGTGGGAAGTGCCAGAGAGTCTCTGAACAAAGGACAAGGCCGTTGCCGGCAAACACTCTTCTCAGCTTTGGGTCGGCCGCCTTAAACGTCGACCCAAGCATTGAGAAGAAGCTCGGAGGAGTGCCACAACAAGCATCAACCAGCGTCCATCTTTTAAGGACTTTTTCGAAGCAGTCGAGCTCTCAAACTGCGACCGGCTGCACCACTGTGGCTGTTCTCACGCTGCAGTCACTAAAGCCGTCTGAGAACCCTCGACCAGCGTTCCAGATCCACCAACCAGCACACAGACAACGATTCTTCACCCCGAGCCGCCGGGTAGGGCAGCCTGCAGCCGTCCGCCCAGCCTCGCTTACCAAACTGCCTGCCAACTGATATCCGCATCTGTCGTCCCTCTTGAACTCTGTCGCCGGAGCTACAAAGCATGCTGGAAGCCACTCGATGCTGTCGAGTACCAAGATCATCTCAAACACCAGTTACATTGTGGTTCTGTCCCCCTGGTCCTTCTCCGAAGGCCCTTAGTGACATTTACAACCTCTTGCTCCCTTGCTGCTGCAACCAAATAACCTTGAACAGTTCAGACTGATTGCTTTACCGACTGCACTCCTGTCAGTATCCAGAGTGCATCCCTCTCCTTTGTGAAACTGTCTGTCCCCTGTTTTCCTTTATAGGGTGGGTTGTATTTTGTAGTGTGTTAGAACTGTCTGTTGTATTAATACTAAAGTAGATATTTGTATACAACCTTGACTGGACAGTCCCTTTTATCAGTGGGTCACAATTGTTTTTTCGCTCTGTTGCAACTAACCAGCCTGACGTTCCGTCCACTGTTCGGACCCCTTCCGGTGTACTAGAGGTGTGGGACTGATTGATGGTCTAGAAAGCGATATTCCTCCCTGGACCACTAGTGCCCCGGAAGTTGATTCGTCACACCAAGAGAGGTCGGGTTGTTGACTCCACGTGAATATGTGTCTATAGAATGCATGGGGACAGAAATGCCCTTTTGCCTCTCTTGGGAAGACTGAGATGGTGAGCGAAGGCCAAAGGTAAAGCGACCCCTCTGCTGCGGTTGGCTTCAGTGGCAGCCAGACCTCCCTGAGTAACCATCCAACAATCTGATGACTTTCGCAAGAGCAGATGTGGCAAAGAGGATCGAAGGCAGACAGGTCACTGTCTGCTAGGTTCTGAAAGCTCATGGTTTTCATGTCGTGAGATCAGGAAGGCAGCGAGACAACTGAGGCGCTTAATGCACCTGCTGCATGGTCACGGTTCCATAGACTTCGCTGCGCCGCTTGGAGTTTACGAATGCGCTAGCTTCTGGAAGTAAACCCCTTTGTTGAGGGTAGGCCACGAGAGAACAAAGAATAGAAGGGATGGGTTCCGAAAAACACACCCCTCTTGCTAGGTCTTCTCCAGTGGAGTAAAAGCGTCATTGTCTCCTTTTCAAACAAATCGGTTCAGCCTCCGTAGAGACTGTCAAAAATTACCAATTCCAGCTATATTTCAAGCTGTCATGGCGGGGTATTGGGTAAAGTTTTCAATAAGCAATAATCGCTCCTCGGTTAAACCTCATGAGCTACGATACTGCCACTGCGCAAAGCTAAAGCACCTGACCCAGAGGCCCGTGCGCCCCGGGAATGGATTCCCATTTAACTTGCACTGATCCCAGCAAGCTCCATCCTGAGCATCCTTTGTCAAACTCATAAAACCGCCTGGATTCCAGTGCCGAGATTTGTTGAGGTGAACACCTGTATCATCTTGCGCTCACCAAACTGACAGCAAATATAGTAGCAAGGTATGCATAGGATGCTGGGAGTAAACATGCAAATGAGCAGACTGCTACCTGTGCGCTCTTTCCCTTAGCATGATCGGTGGCCTGTTGGCAAGTGACCCCGCCCTCCTGAGAGATTATTGGGCAGGCCGCTGCCAAGGCAACATGGGAGAGGCTTGAGAATGCAAAGAGCCATTGGAGGATTGCACAGGAGCGAGGACAGCATCGAGAAATGGGCTCCTTTGGGGACAGGTGAAATGATGCTCCACCAGGACGACCAGCTGTTTCTGCAGTGCAGCCAGGACATTGACAAGAAGTGAATCAATTTGTCTCTGAGCGTTCCAACTGTTGACCAAACCATTACAATTTCGATACATTTCCATGCCATCACATACCTACCTGTTTGTGATAATTGCACTTGTCCTTGAAAATAGACCCGATTTTGCAGGGGACTCTGGGAAAAGTGAAAAGGTCCTATGTAATTCACGTCTTGTACCCTGTCTCATAGGGCGGACCCTGCAATTCTACTTCCACTCCACTGCCAAAAATGAAGCGGCCTTGCCCTGTTCAGGCTTTTTGCTGTAGCCCCTGGGCCTTTGCAGAGCCATCTGCTTAGTGTGGCTCTGCCACTGAGGTCAGAAGAGAACATTTAGCCTGAGAAACGGCTGTCTGTGTGTGCAGCTTGGAGAAGACACTGTTGCCATGGGAAAGACATGCCTGTTTGCTGTGCAAATGAAGTGCAGACACAGACAGAAGAGACCACTTGACTGGTAGGAATTGAAGAACCTGACCAAGAGTGAGGAATTAGACCATCCGCACGGGGAGTGTGCGCTCCGCCTGGGCTGGTTTGATACTTTTAAAAAAGAAATGGAATGTTGGTAGGTAAACCTCCTGGAAATGTGTGGGGCTATCCCGCACACATTTCCCAATGGACACTGCACAACAAACACATAGTCAAGTGCACTCTGGGGGACACAGTCTACCGGTGCGGTCCTCCTGTCACATTTAGCTGCAATGTGACAGCCATGGGTACATCAAAGCATCTCTGAAGGGGGAAGGCAACGCCTTCCTCCGGCCCTGGTCAGCCTACTTAAAATAGCAAAGGCTCCATCGATATGCCCTGCCTATTGTTAGGTTCTCTCTGATGGCAGCGCATACTGATGAGAGTTAAGTGAAGCAGGCCTGCCAAGAGGCCTGTTCACAGAACTAACACAGGGCAGGAAACCCCAACACCTTTTTCATATGCAATGTGTCAGCTTGAAGCTAGCTCCCACCCCTCTGTATGAAGGCCATTGAATGTCATGTGTGGAACAACTGTTTACAGTAGGCAACCGCTGCAGGGCCACCCCCTTTCAGAGGGAAGATATATGTGATTTGATGCAGACAGTCTGTTCTCGAGCTCAATTAACCAGAGAGCCACTTTGATCCACAGGAGACAGGAAGATGGGTGCGGCTTAGTAGTACATGTTGTCACCCCTTACCTTTCCTGTTGCAAAGCACTCTGGTCATGACCTTACGCATGACAGAAGATTGGTGGTGGGGACCCAGGATTGGGTCTTTAAGGTAGGCTTAGCATGCTCCAATCACTGGGGCCCATTTGGCTTTAAAAGAGGGCTGAGCCCCTCACTGAGCAGATCATCCGACGACTTCAAAAGGAGTACGAAGAAGGACTCATTCGGACCCTCGGTGATGGTACAGTCTGCCTCACGGCTTCCGCCAGTGAAGGAAGTCCAGGATTTCCAAGAGGGAAGCAAAATACCTCCCAAAACATCTCCCAGGGAACAGAGGGAGATACCCGACTCAGAGGATCCATCAAGCAGCACCAGAACCGGTACCCAGCCAGCACACAGCGTGCCCTGCTAGGTTAAGCCAGCAAGCTTCCTAGGTGGGAAGTGCCAGAGAGTCTCTGAACAAAGGACAAGGCCGTTGCTGGCAAACACTCTTCTCAGCTTTGGGTCGGCCGCCTTAAACGTCGACCCAAGCATTGAGAAGAAGCTCGGAGGAGTGCCACAACAAGCATCAACCAGCGTCCATCTTTTAAGGACTTTTTCGAAGCAGTCGAGCTCTCAAACTGCGACCGGCTGCACCACTGTGGCTGTTCTCACGCTGCAGTCACTAAAGCCGTCTGAGAACCCTCGACCAGCGTTCCAGATCCACCAACCAGCACACAGACAACGATTCTTCACCCCGAGCCGCCGGGTAGGGCAGCCTGCAGCCGTCCGCCCAGCCTCGCTTACCAAACTGCCTGCCAACTGATATCCGCATCTGTCGTCCCTCTTGAACTCTGTCGCCGGAGCTACAAAGCATGCTGGAAGCCACTCGATGCTGTCGAGTACCAAGATCATCTCAAACACCAGTTACATTGTGGTTCTGTCCCCCTGGTCCTTCTCCGAAGGCCCTTAGTGACATTTACGACCTCTTGCTCCCTTGCTGCTGCAACCAAATAACCTTGAACAGTTCAGACTGATTGCTTTACCGACTGCACTCCTGTCAGTAACCAGAGTGCATCCCTCTCCTTTGTGAAACTGTCTGTCCCCTGTTTTCCTTTATAGGGTGGGTTGTATTTTGTAGTGTGTTAGAACTGTCTGTTGTATTAATACTAAAGTAGATATTTGTATACAACCTTGACTGGACAGTCCCTTTTATCAGTGGGTCACAATTGTTTTTTCGCTCTGTTGCAATTAACCAGCCTGACGTTCCGTCCACTGTTCGGACCCCTTCCGGTGTACTAGAGGTGTGGGACTGATTGATGGTCTAGAAAGCGATATTCCTCCCTGGACCACTAGTGCCCCGGAAGTTGATTCGTCACACCAAGAGAGGTCGGGTTGTTGACTCCACGTGAATATGTGTCTATAGAATGCATGGGGACAGAAATGCCCTTTTGCCTCTCTTGGGAAGACTGAGATGGTGAGCGAAGGCCAAAGGTAAAGCGACCCCTCTGCTGCGGTTGGCTTCAGTGGCAGCCAGACCTCCCTGAGTAACCATCCAACAATCTGATGACTTTCGCAAGAGCAGATGTGGCAAAGAGGATCGAAGGCAGACAGGTCACTGTCTGCTAGGTTCTGAAAGCTCATGGTTTTCATGTCGTGAGATCAGGAAGGCAGCGAGACAACTGAGGCGCTTAATGCACCTGCTGCATGGTCACGGTTCCATAGACTTCGCTGCGCCGCTTGGAGTTTACGAATGCGCTAGCTTCTGGAAGTAAACCCCTTTGTTGAGGGTAGGCCACGAGAGAACAAAGAATAGAAGGGATGGGTTCCGAAAAACACACCCCTCTTGCTAGGTCTTCTCCGGTGGAGTAAAAGCGTCATTGTCTCCTTTTCAAACAAATCGGTTCAGCCTCCGTAGAGACTGTCAAAAATTACCAATTCCAGCTATATTTCAAGCTGTCATGGCGGGGTATTGGGTAAAGTTTTCAATAAGCAATAATCGCGCCTCGGTTAAACCTCATGAGCTACGATACTGCCACTGCGCAAAGCTAAAGCACCTGACCCAGAGGCCCGTGCGCCCCGGGAATGGATTCCCATTTAACTTGCACTGATCCCAGCAAGCTCCATCCTGAGCATCCTTTGTCAAACTCATAAAACCGCCTGGATTCCAGTGCCGAGATTTGTTGAGGTGAACACCTGTATCATCTTGCGCTCACCAAACTGACAGCAAATATAGTAGCAAGGTATGCATAGGATTCTGGGAGTAAACATGCAAATGAGCAGGCTGCTACCTGTGCGCTCTTTCCCTTAGCATGATCGGTGGCCTGTTGGCAAGTGACCCCGCCCTCCTGAGAGATTATTGGGCAGGCCGCTGCCAAGGCAACATGGGAGAGGCTTGAGAATGCAAAGAGCCATTGGAGGATTGCACAGGAGCGAGGACAGCATCGAGAAATGGGCTCCTTTGGGGACAGGTGAAGTGATGCTCCACCAGGACGACCAGCTGTTTCTGCAGTGCAGCCAGGACATTGACAAGAAGTGAATCAATTTGTCTCTGAGCGTTCCAACTGTTGACCAAACCATTACAATTTCGATACATTTCCATGCCATCACATACCTACCTGTTTGTGATAATTGCACTTGTCCTTGAAAATAGACCCGATTTTGCAGGGGACTCTAGGAAAAGTGAAAAGGTCCTATGTAATTCACGTCTTGTACCCTGTCTCATAGGGCGGACCCTGCAATTCTACTTCCACTCCACTGCCAAAAATGAAGCGGCCTTGCCCTGTTCAGGCTTTTTGCTGTAGCCCCTGGGCCTTTGCAGAGCCATCTGCTTAGTGTGGCTCTGCCACTGAGGTCAGAAGAGAACATTTAGCCTGAGAAACGGCTGTCTGTGTGTGCAGCTTGGAGAAGACACTGTTGCCATGGGAAAGACATGCCTGTTTGCTGTGCAAATGAAGTGCAGACACAGACAGAAGAGACCACTTGACTGGTAGGAATTGAAGAACCTGACCAAGAGTGAGGAATTAGACCATCCGCACGGGGAGTGTGCGCTCCGCCTGGGCTGGTTTGATACTTTTAAAAAAGAAATGGAATGTTGGTAGGTAAACCTCCTGGAAATGTGTGGGGCTATCCCGCACACATTTCCCAATGGACACTGCACAACAAACACATAGTCAAGTGCACTCTGGGGGACACAGTCTACCGGTGCGGTCCTCCTGTCACATTTAGCTGCAATGTGACAGCCATGGGTACATCAAAGCATCTCTGAAGGGGGAAGGCAACGCCTTCCTCCGGCCCTGGTCAGCCTACTTAAAATAGCAAAGGCTCCATCGATATGCCCTGCCTATTGTTAGGTTCTCTCTGATGGCAGCGCATACTGATGAGAGTTAAGTGAAGCAGGCCTGCCAAGAGGCCTGTTCACAGAACTAACACAGGGCAGGAAACCCCAACACCTTTTTCATATGCAATGTGTCAGCTTGAAGCTAGCTCCCACCCCTCTGTATGAAGGCCATTGAATGTCATGTGTGGAACAACTGTTTACAGTAGGCAACCGCTGCAGGGCCACCCCCTTTCAGAGGGAAGATATATGTGATTTGATGCAGACAGTCTGTTCTCGAGCTCAATTAACCAGAGAGCCACTTTGATCCACAGGAGACAGGAAGATGGGTGCGGCTTAGTCGTACATGTTGTCACCCCTTACCTTTCCTGTTGCAAAGCACTCTGGTCATGACCTTACGCATGACAGAAGATTGGTGGTGGGGACCCAGGATTGGGTCTTTAAGGTAGGCTTAGCATGCTCCAATCACTGGGGCCCATTTGGCTTTAAAAGAGGGCTGAGCCCCTCACTGAGCAGATCATCCGACGACTTCAAAAGGAGTACGAAGAAGGACTCATTCGGACCCTCGGTGATGGTACAGTCTGCCTCACGGCTTCCGCCAGTGAAGGAAGTCCAGGATTTCCAAGAGGGAAGCAAAATACCTCCCAAAACATCTCCCAGGGAACAGAGGGAGATACCCGACTCAGAGGATCCATCAAGCAGCACCAGAACCGGTACCCAGCCAGCACACAGCGTGCCCTGCTAGGTTAAGCCAGCAAGCTTCCTAGGTGGGAAGTGCCAGAGAGTCTCTGAACAAAGGACAAGGCCGTTGCTGGCAAACACTCTTCTCAGCTTTGGGTCGGCCGCCTTAAACGTCGACCCAAGCATTGAGAAGAAGCTCGGAGGAGTGCCACAACAAGCATCAACCAGCGTCCATCTTTTAAGGACTTTTTCGAAGCAGTCGAGCTCTCAAACTGCGACCGGCTGCACCACTGTGGCTGTTCTCACGCTGCAGTCACTAAAGCCGTCTGAGAACCCTCGACCAGCGTTCCAGATCCACCAACCAGCACACAGACAACGATTCTTCACCCCGAGCCGCCGGGTAGGGCAGCCTGCAGCCGTCCGCCCAGCCTCGCTTACCAAACTGCCTGCCAACTGATATCCGCATCTGTCGTCCCTCTTGAACTCTGTCGCCGGAGCTACAAAGCATGCTGGAAGCCACTCGATGCTGTCGAGTACCAAGATCATCTCAAACACCAGTTACATTGTGGTTCTGTCCCCCTGGTCCTTCTCCGAAGGCCCTTAGTGACATTTACGACCTCTTGCTCCCTTGCTGCTGCAACCAAATAACCTTGAACAGTTCAGACTGATTGCTTTACCGACTGCACTCCTGTCAGTAACCAGAGTGCATCCCTCTCCTTTGTGAAACTGTCTGTCCCCTGTTTTCCTTTATAGGGTGGGTTGTATTTTGTAGTGTGTTAGAACTGTCTGTTGTATTAATACTAAAGTAGATATTTGTATACAACCTTGACTGGACAGTCCCTTTTATCAGTGGGTCACAATTGTTTTTTCGCTCTGTTGCAACTAACCAGCCTGACGTTCCGTCCACTGTTCGGACCCCTTCCGGTGTACTAGAGGTGTGGGACTGATTGATGGTCTAGAAAGCGATATTCCTCCCTGGACCACTAGTGCCCCGGAAGTTGATTCGTCACACCAAGAGAGGTCGGGTTGTTGACTCCACGTGAATATGTGTCTATAGAATGCATGGGGACAGAAATGCCCTTTTGCCTCTCTTGGGAAGACTGAGATGGTGAGCGAAGGCCAAAGGTAAAGCGACCCCTCTGCTGCGGTTGGCTTCAGTGGCAGCCAGACCTCCCTGAGTAACCATCCAACAATCTGATGACTTTCGCAAGAGCAGATGTGGCAAAGAGGATCGAAGGCAGACAGGTCACTGTCTGCTAGGTTCTGAAAGCTCATGGTTTTCATGTCGTGAGATCAGGAAGGCAGCGAGACAACTGAGGCGCTTAATGCACCTGCTGCATGGTCACGGTTCCATAGACTTCGCTGCGCCGCTTGGAGTTTACGAATGCGCTAGCTTCTGGAAGTAAACCCCTTTGTTGAGGGTAGGCCACGAGAGAACAAAGAATAGAAGGGATGGGTTCCGAAAAACACACCCCTCTTGCTAGGTTTTCTCCGGTGGAGTAAAAGCGTCATTGTCTCCTTTTCAAACAAATCGGTTCAGCCTCCGTAGAGACTGTCAAAAATTACCAATTCCAGCTATATTTCAAGCTGTCATGGCGGGGTATTGGGTAAAGTTTTCAATAAGCAATAATCGCGCCTCGGTTAAACCTCATGAGCTACGATACTGCCACTGCGCAAAGCTAAAGCACCTGACCCAGAGGCCCGTGCGCCCCGGGAATGGATTCCCATTTAACTTGCACTGATCCCAGCAAGCTCCATCCTGAGCATCCTTTGTCAAACTCATAAAACCGCCTGGATTCCAGTGCCGAGATTTGTTGAGGTGAACACCTGTATCATCTTGCGCTCACCAAACTGACAGCAAATATAGTAGCAAGGTATGCATAGGATTCTGGGAGTAAACATGCAAATGAGCAGGCTGCTACCTGTGCGCTCTTTCCCTTAGCATGATCGGTGGCCTGTTGGCAAGTGACCCCGCCCTCCTGAGAGATTATTGGGCAGGCCGCTGCCAAGGCAACATGGGAGAGGCTTGAGAATGCAAAGAGCCATTGGAGGATTGCACAGGAGCGAGGACAGCATCGAGAAATGGGCTCCTTTGGGGACAGGTGAAGTGATGCTCCACCAGGACGACCAGCTGTTTCTGCAGTGCAGCCAGGACATTGACAAGAAGTGAATCAATTTGTCTCTGAGCGTTCCAACTGTTGACCAAACCATGACAATTTCGATACATTTCCATGCCATCACATACCTACTGTTTGTGATAATTGCACTTGTCCTTGAAAATAGACCCGATTTTGCAGGGGACTCTGGGAAAAGTGAAAAGGTCCTATGTAATTCACGTCTTGTACCCTGTCTCATAGGGCGGACCCTGCAATTCTACTTCCACTCCACTGCCAAAAATGAAGCGGCCTTGCCCTGTTCAGGCTTTTTGCTGTAGCCCCTGGGCCTTTGCAGAGCCATCTGCTTAGTGTGGCTCTGCCACTGAGGTCAGAAGAGAACATTTAGCCTGAGAAACGGCTGTCTGTGTGTGCAGCTTGGAGAAGACACTGTTGCCATGGGAAAGACATGCCTGTTTGCTGTGCAAATGAAGTGCAGACACAGACAGAAGAGACCACTTGACTGGTAGGAATTGAAGAACCTGACCAAGAGTGAGGAATTAGACCATCCGCACGGGGAGTGTGCGCTCCGCCTGGGCTGGTTTGATACTTTTAAAAAAGAAATGGAATGTTGGTAGGTAAACCTCCTGGAAATGTGTGGGGCTATCCCGCACACATTTCCCAATGGACACTGCACAACAAACACATAGTCAAGTGCACTCTGGGGGACACAGTCTACCGGTGCGGTCCTCCTGTCACATTTAGCTGCAATGTGACAGCCATGGGTACATCAAAGCATCTCTGAAGGGGGAAGGCAACGCCTTCCTCCGGCCCTGGTCAGCCTACTTAAAATAGCAAAGGCTCCATCGATATGCCCTGCCTATTGTTAGGTTCTCTCTGATGGCAGCGCATACTGATGAGAGTTAAGTGAAGCAGGCCTGCCAAGAGGCCTGTTCACAGAACTAACACAGGGCAGGAAACCCCAACACCTTTTTCATATGCAATGTGTCAGCTTGAAGCTAGCTCCCACCCCTCTGTATGAAGGCCATTGAATGTCATGTGTGGAACAACTGTTTACAGTAGGCAACCGCTGCAGGGCCACCCCCTTTCAGAGGGAAGATATATGTGATTTGATGCAGACAGTCTGTTCTCGAGCTCAATTAACCAGCGAGCCACTTTGATCCACAGGAGACAGGAAGATGGGTGCGGCTTAGTCGTACATGTTGTCACCCCTTACCTTTCCTGTTGCAAAGCACTCTGGTCATGACCTTACGCATGACAGAAGATTGGTGGTGGGGACCCAGGATTGGGTCTTTAAGGTAGGCTTAGCATGCTCCAATCACTGGGGCCCATTTGGCTTTAAAAGAGGGCTGAGCCCCTCACTGAGCAGATCATCCGACGACTTCAAAAGGAGTACGAAGAAGGACTCATTCGGACCCTCGGTGATGGTACAGTCTGCCTCACGGCTTCCGCCAGTGAAGGAAGTCCAGGATTTCCAAGAGGGAAGCAAAATACCTCCCAAAACATCTCCCAGGGAACAGAGGGAGATACCCGACTCAGAGGATCCATCAAGCAGCACCAGAACCGGTACCCAGCCAGCACACAGCGTGCCCTGCTAGGTTAAGCCAGCAAGCTTCCTAGGTGGGAAGTGCCAGAGAGTCTCTGAACAAAGGACAAGGCCGTTGCCGGCAAACACTCTTCTCAGCTTTGGGTCGGCCGCCTTAAACGTCGACCCAAGCATTGAGAAGAAGCTCGGAGGAGTGCCACAACAAGCATCAACCAGCGTCCATCTTTTAAGGACTTTTTCGAAGCAGTCGAGCTCTCAAACTGCGACCGGCTGCACCACTGTGGCTGTTCTCACGCTGCAGTCACTAAAGCCGTCTGAGAACCCTCGACCAGCATTCCAGATCCACCAACCAGCACACAGACAACGATTCTTCACCCCGAGCCGCCGGGTAGGGCAGCCTGCAGCCGTCCGCCCAGCCTCGCTTACCAAACTGCCTGCCAACTGATATCCGCATCTGTCGTCCCTCTTGAACTCTGTCGCCGGAGCTACAAAGCATGCTGGAAGCCACTCGATGCTGTCGAGTACCAAGATCATCTCAAACACCAGTTACATTGTGGTTCTGTCCCCCTGGTCCTTCTCCGAAGGCCCTTAGTGACATTTACGACCTCTTGCTCCCTTGCTGCTGCAACCAAATAACCTTGAACAGTTCAGACTGATTGCTTTACCGACTGCACTCCTGT
The DNA here is from genome assembly GCF_040938575.1 of Ambystoma mexicanum. Lineage (NCBI taxonomy): Eukaryota > Metazoa > Chordata > Amphibia > Caudata > Ambystomatidae > Ambystoma > Ambystoma mexicanum. Next base: position 1,536,814,113 of record NC_090932.1, read on the forward strand.
CAGTAACCAGAGTGCATCCCTCTCCTTTGTGAAACTGTCTGTCCCCTGTTTTCCTTTATAGGGTGGGTTGTATTTTGTAGTGTGTTAGAACTGTCTGTTGTATTAATACTAAAGTAGATATTTGTATACAACCTTGACTGGACAGTCCCTTTTATCAGTGGGTCACAATTGTTTTTTCGCTCTGTTGCAACTAACCAGCCTGACGTTCCGTCCACTGTTCGGACCCCTTCCGGTGTACTAGAGGTGTGGGACTGATTGATGGTCTAGAAAGCGATATTCCTCCCTGGACCACTAGTGCCCCGGAAGTTGATTCGTCACACCAAGAGAGGTCGGGTTGTTGACTCCACGTGAATATGTGTCTATAGAATGCATGGGGACAGAAATGCCCTTTTGCCTCTCTTGGGAAGACTGAGATGGTGAGCGAAGGCCAAAGGTAAAGCGACCCCTCTGCTGCGGTTGGCTTCAGTGGCAGCCAGACCTCCCTGAGTAACCATCCAACAATCTGATGACTTTCGCAAGAGCAGATGTGGCAAAGAGGATCGAAGGCAGACAGGTCACTGTCTGCTAGGTTCTGAAAGCTCATGGTTTTCATGTCGTGAGATCAGGAAGGCAGCGAGACAACTGAGGCGCTTAATGCACCTGCTGCATGGTCACGGTTCCATAGACTTCGCTGCGCCGCTTGGAGTTTACGAATGCGCTAGCTTCTGGAAGTAAACCCCTTTGTTGAGGGTAGGCCACGAGAGAACAAAGAATAGAAGGGATGGGTTCCGAAAAACACACCCCTCTTGCTAGGTTTTCTCCGGTGGAGTAAAAGCGTCATTGTCTCCTTTTCAAACAAATCGGTTCAGCCTCCGTAGAGACTGTCAAAAATTACCAATTCCAGCTATATTTCAAGCTGTCATGGCGGGGTATTGGGTAAAGTTTTCAATAAGCAATAATCGCGCCTCGGTTAAACCTCATGAGCTACGATACTGCCACTGCGCAAAGCTAAAGCACCTGACCCAGAGGCCCGTGCGCCCCGGGAATGGATTCCCATTTAACTTGCACTGATCCCAGCAAGCTCCATCCTGAGCATCCTTTGTCAAACTCATAAAACCGCCTGGATTCCAGTGCCGAGATTTGTTGAGGTGAACACCTGTATCATCTTGCGCTCACCAAACTGACAGCAAATATAGTAGCAAGGTATGCATAGGATTCTGGGAGTAAACATGCAAATGAGCAGGCTGCTACCTGTGCGCTCTTTCCCTTAGCATGATCGGTGGCCTGTTGGCAAGTGACCCCGCCCTCCTGAGAGATTATTGGGCAGGCCGCTGCCAAGGCAACATGGGAGAGGCTTGAGAATGCAAAGAGCCATTGGAGGATTGCACAGGAGCGAGGACAGCATCGAGAAATGGGCTCCTTTGGGGACAGGTGAAGTGATGCTCCACCAGGACGACCAGCTGTTTCTGCAGTGCAGCCAGGACATTGACAAGAAGTGAATCAATTTGTCTCTGAGCGTTCCAACTGTTGACCAAACCATGACAATTTCGATACATTTCCATGCCATCACATACCTACTGTTTGTGATAATTGCACTTGTCCTTGAAAATAGACCCGATTTTGCAGGGGACTCTGGGAAAAGTGAAAAGGTCCTATGTAATTCACGTCTGGTACCCTGTCTCATAGGGCGGACCCTGCAATTCTACTTCCACTCCACTGCCAAAAATGAAGCGGCCTTGCCCTGTTCAGGCTTTTTGCTGTAGCCCCTGGGCCTTTGCAGAGCCATCTGCTTAGTGTGGCTCTGCCACTGAGGTCAGAAGAGAACATTTAGCCTGAGAAACGGCTGTCTGTGTGTGCAGCTTGGAGAAGACACTGTTGCCATGGGAAAGACATGCCTGTTTGCTGTGCAAATGAAGTGCAGACACAGACAGAAGAGACCACTTGACTGGTAGGAATTGAAGAACCTGACCAAGAGTGAGGAATTAGACCATCCGCACGGGGAGTGTGCGCTCCGCCTGGGCTGGTTTGATACTTTTAAAAAAGAAATGGAATGTTGGTAGGTAAACCTCCTGGAAATGTGTGGGGCTATCCCGCACACATTTCCCAATGGACACTGCACAACAAACACATAGTCAAGTGCACTCTGGGGGACACAGTCTACCGGTGCGGTCCTCCTGTCACATTTAGCTGCAATGTGACAGCCATGGGTACATCAAAGCATCTCTGAAGGGGGAAGGCAACGCCTTCCTCCGGCCCTGGTCAGCCTACTTAAAATAGCAAAGGCTCCATCGATATGCCCTGCCTATTGTTAGGTTCTCTCTGATGGCAGCGCATACTGATGAGAGTTAAGTGAAGCAGGCCTGCCAAGAGGCCTGTTCACAGAACTAACACAGGGCAGGAAACCCCAACACCTTTTTCATATGCAATGTGTCAGCTTGAAGCTAGCTCCCACCCCTCTGTATGAAGGCCATTGAATGTCATGTGTGGAACAACTGTTTACAGTAGGCAACCGCTGCAGGGCCACCCCCTTTCAGAGGGAAGATATATGTGATTTGATGCAGACAGTCTGTTCTCGAGCTCAATTAACCAGCGAGCCACTTTGATCCACAGGAGACAGGAAGATGGGTGCGGCTTAGTCGTACATGTTGTCACCCCTTACCTTTCCTGTTGCAAAGCACTCTGGTCATGACCTTACGCATGACAGAAGATTGGTGGTGGGGACCCAGGATTGGGTCTTTAAGGTAGGCTTAGCATGCTCCAATCACTGGGGCCCATTTGGCTTTAAAAGAGGGCTGAGCCCCTCACTGAGCAGATCATCCGACGACTTCAAAAGGAGTACGAAGAAGGACTCATTCGGACCCTCGGTGATGGTACAGTCTGCCTCACGGCTTCCGCCAGTGAAGGAAGTCCAGGATTTCCAAGAGGGAAGCAAAATACCTCCCAAAACATCTCCCAGGGAACAGAGGGAGATACCCGACTCAGAGGATCCATCAAGCAGCACCAGAACCGGTACCCAGCCAGCACACAGCGTGCCCTGCTAGGTTAAGCCAGCAAGCTTCCTAGGTGGGAAGTGCCAGAGAGTCTCTGAACAAAGGACAAGGCCGTTGCCGGCAAACACTCTTCTCAGCTTTGGGTCGGCCGCCTTAAACGTCGACCCAAGCATTGAGAAGAAGCTCGGAGGAGTGCCACAACAAGCATCAACCAGCGTCCATCTTTTAAGGACTTTTTCGAAGCAGTCGAGCTCTCAAACTGCGACCGGCTGCACCACTGTGGCTGTTCTCACGCTGCAGTCACTAAAGCCGTCTGAGAACCCTCGACCAGCATTCCAGATCCACCAACCAGCACACAGACAACGATTCTTCACCCCGAGCCGCCGGGTAGGGCAGCCTGCAGCCGTCCGCCCAGCCTCGCTTACCAAACTGCCTGCCAACTGATATCCGCATCTGTCGTCCCTCTTGAACTCTGTCGCCGGAGCTACAAAGCATGCTGGAAGCCACTCGATGCTGTCGAGTACCAAGATCATCTCAAACACCAGTTACATTGTGGTTCTGTCCCCCTGGTCCTTCTCCGAAGGCCCTTAGTGACATTTACGACCTCTTGCTCCCTTGCTGCTGCAACCAAATAACCTTGAACAGTTCAGACTGATTGCTTTACCGACTGCACTCCTGTCAGTATCCAGAGTGCATCCCTCTCCTTTGTGAAACTGTCTGTCCCCTGTTTTCCTTTATAGGGTGGGTTGTATTTTGTAGTGTGTTAGAACTGTCTGTTTTATTAATACTAAAGTAGATATTTGTATACAACCTTGACTGGACAGTCCCTTTTATCAGTGGGTCACAATTGTTTTTTCGCTCTGTTGCAACTAACCAGCCTGACGTTCCGTCCACTGTTCGGACCCCTTCCGGTGTACTAGAGGTGTGGGACTGATTGATGGTCTAGAAAGCGATATTCCTCCCTGGACCACTAGTGCCCCGGAATTTGATTCGTCACACCAAGAGAGGTCGGGTTGTTGACTCCACGTGAATATGTGTCTATAGAATGCATGGGGACAGAAATGCCCTTTTGCCTCTCTTGGGAAGACTGAGATGGTGAGCGAAGGCCAAAGGTAAAGCGACCCCTCTGCTGCGGTTGGCTTCAGTGGCAGCCAGACCTCCCTGAGTAACCATCCAACAATCTGATGACTTTCGCAAGAGCAGATGTGGCAAAGAGGATCGAAGGCAGACAGGTCACTGTCTGCTAGGTTCTGAAAGCTCATGGTTTTCATGTCGTGAGATCAGGAAGGCAGCGAGACAACTGAGGCGCTTAATGCACCTGCTGCATGGTCACGGTTCCATAGACTTCGCTGCGCCGCTTGGAGTTTACGAATGCGCTAGCTTCTGGAAGTAAACCCCTTTGTTGAGGGTAGGCCACGAGAGAACAAAGAATAGAAGGGATGGGTTCCGAAAAACACACCCCTCTTGCTAGGTCTTCTCCAGTGGAGTAAAAGCGTCATTGTCTCCTTTTCAAACAAATCGGTTCAGCCTCCGTAGAGACTGTCAAAAATTACCAATTCCAGCTATATTTCAAGCTGTCATGGCGGGGTATTGGGTAAAGTTTTCAATAAGCAATAATCGCGCCTCGATTAAACCTCATGAGCTACGATACTGCCACTGCGCAAAGCTAAAGCACCTGACCCAGAGGCCCGTGCGCCCCGGGAATGGATTCCCATTTAACTTGCACTGATCCCAGCAAGCTCCATCCTGAGCATCCTTTGTCAAACTCATAAAACCGCCTGGATTCCAGTGCCGAGATTTGTTGAGGTGAACACCTGTATCATCTTGCGCTCACCAAACTGACAGCAAATATAGTAGCAAGGTATGCATAGGATTCTGGGAGTAAACATGCAAATGAGCAGGCTGCTACCTGTGCGCTCTTTCCCTTAGCATGATCGGTGGCCTGTTGGCAAGTGACCCCGCCCTCCTGAGAGATTATTGGGCAGGCCGCTGCCAAGGCAACATGGGAGAGGCTTGAGAATGCAAAGAGCCATTGGAGGATTGCACAGGAGCGAGGACAGCATCGAGAAATGGGCTCCTTTGGGGACAGGTGAAGTGATGCTCCACCAGGACGACCAGCTGTTTCTGCAGTGCAGCCAGGACATTGACAAGAAGTGAATCAATTTGTCTCTGAGCGTTCCAACTGTTGACCAAACCATTACAATTTCGATACATTTCCATGCCATCACATACCTACCTGTTTGTGATAATTGCACTTGTCCTTGAAAATAGACCCGATTTTGCAGGGGACTCTGGGAAAAGTGAAAAGGTCCTATGTAATTCACGTCTTGTACCCTGTCTCATAGGGCGGACCCTGCAATTCTACTTCCACTCCACTGCCAAAAATGAAGCGGCCTTGCCCTGTTCAGGCTTTTTGCTGTAGCCCCTGGGCCTTTGCAGAGCCATCTGCTTAGTGTGGCTCTGCCACTGGGGTCAGAAGAGAACATTTAGCCTGAGAAACGGCTGTCTGTGTGTGCAGCTTGGAGAAGACACTGTTGCCATGGGAAAGACATGCCTGTTTGCTGTGCAAATGAAGTGCAGACACAGACAGAAGAGACCACTTGACTGGTAGGAATTGAAGAACCTGACCAAGAGTGAGGAATTAGACCATCCGCACGGGGAGTGTGCGCTCCGCCTGGGCTGGTTTGATACTTTTAAAAAAGAAATGGAATGTTGGTAGGTAAACCTCCTGGAAATGTGTGGGGCTATCCCGCACACATTTCCCAATGGACACTGCACAACAAACACATAGTCAAGTGCACTCTGGGGGACACAGTCTACCGGTGCGGTCCTCCTGTCACATTTAGCTGCAATGTGACAGCCATGGGTACATCAAAGCATCTTTGAAGGGGGAAGGCAACGCCTTCCTCCGGCCCTGGTCAGCCTACTTAAAATAGCAAAGGCTCCATCGATATGCCCTGCCTATTGTTAGGTTCTCTCTGATGGCAGCGCATACTGATGAGAGTTAAGTGAAGCAGGCCTGCCAAGAGGCCTGTTCACAGAACTAACACAGGGCAGGAAACCCCAACACCTTTTTCATATGCAATGTGTCAGCTTGAAGCTAGCTCCCACCCCTCTGTATGAAGGCCATTGAATGTCATGTGTGGAACAACTGTTTACAGTAGGCAACCGCTGCAGGGCCACCCCCTTTCAGAGGGAAGATATATGTGATTTGATGCAGACAGTCTGTTCTCGAGCTCAGTTAACCAGAGAGCCACTTTGATCCACAGGAGACAGGAAGATGGGTGCGGCTTAGTAGTACATGTTGTCACCCCTTACCTTTCCTGTTGCAAAGCACTCTGGTCATGACCTTACGCATGACAGAAGATTGGTGGTGGGGACCCAGGATTGGGTCTTTAAGGTAGGCTTAGCATGCTCCAATCACTGGGGCCCATTTGGCTTTAAAAGAGGGCTGAGCCCCTCACTGAGCAGATCATCCGACGACTTCAAAAGGAGTACGAAGAAGGACTCATTCGGACCCTCGGTGATGGTACAGTCTGCCTCACGGCTTCCGCCAGTGAAGGAAGTCCAGGATTTCCAAGAGGGAAGCAAAATACCTCCCAAAACATCTCCCAGGGAACAGAGGGAGATACCCGACTCAGAGGATCCATCAAGCAGCACCAGAACCGGTACCCAGCCAGCACACAGCGTGCCCTGCTAGGTTAAGCCAGCAAGCTTCCTAGGTGGGAAGTGCCAGAGAGTCTCTGAACAAAGGACAAGGCCGTTGCCGGCAAACACTCTTCTCAGCTTTGGGTCGGCCGCCTTAAACGTCGACCCAAGCATTGAGAAGAAGCTCGGAGGAGTGCCACAACAAGCATCAACCAGCGTCCATCTTTTAAGGACTTTTTCGAAGCAGTCGAGCTCTCAAACTGCGCCCGGCTGCACCACTGTGGCTGTTCTCACGCTGCAGTCACTAAAGCCGTCTGAGAACCCTCGACCAGCGTTCCAGATCCACCAACCAGCACACAGACAACGATTCTTCACCCCGAGCCGCCGGGTAGGGCAGCCTGCAGCCGTCCGCCCAGCCTCGCTTACCAAACTGCCTGCCAACTGATATCCGCATCTGTCGTCCCTCTTGAACTCTGTCGCCGGAGCTACAAAGCATGCTGGAAGCCACTCGATGCTGTCGAGTACCAAGATCATCTCAAACACCAGTTACATTGTGGTTCTGTCCCCCTGGTCCTTCTCCGAAGGCCCTTAGTGACATTTACAACCTCTTGCTCCCTTGCTGCTGCAACCAAATAACCTTGAACAGTTCAGACTGATTGCTTTACCGACTGCACTCCTGTCAGTATCCAGAGTGCATCCCTCTCCTTTGTGAAACTGTCTGTCCCCTGTTTTCCTTTATAGGGTGGGTTGTATTTTGTATTGTGTTAGAACTGTCTGTTGTATTAATACTAAAGTAGATATTTGTATACAACCTTGACTGGACAGTCCCTTTTATCAGTGGGTCACAATTGTTTTTTCGCTCTGTTGCAACTAACCAGCCTGACGTTCCGTCCACTGTTCGGACCCCTTCCGGTGTACTAGAGGTGTGGGACTGATTGATGGTCTAGAAAGCGATATTCCTCCCTGGACCACTAGTGCCCCGGAAGTTGATCCGTCACACCAAGAGAGGTCGGGTTGTTGACTCCACGTGAATATGTGTCTATAGAATGCATGGGGACAGAAATGCCCTTTTGCCTCTCTTGGGAAGACTGAGATGGTGAGCGAAGGCCAAAGGTAAAGCGACCCCTCTGCTGCGGTTGGCTTCAGTGGCAGCCAGACCTCCCTGAGTAACCATCCAACAATCTGATGACTTTCGCAAGAGCAGATGTGGCAAAGAGGATCGAAGGCAGACAGGTCACTGTCTGCTAGGTTCTGAAAGCTCATGGTTTTCATGTCGTGAGATCAGGAAGGCAGCGAGACAACTGAGGCGCTTAATGCACCTGCTGCATGGTCACGGTTCCATAGACTTCGCTGCGCCGCTTGGAGTTTACGAATGCGCTAGCTTCTGGAAGTAAACCCCTTTGTTGAGGGTAGGCCACGAGAGAACAAAGAATAGAAGGGATGGGTTCCGAAAAACACACCCCTCTTGCTAGGTCTTCTCCAGTGGAGTAAAAGCGTCATTGTCTCCTTTTCAAACAAATCGGTTCAGCCTCCGTAGAGACTGTCAAAAATTACCAATTCCAGCTATATTTCAAGCTGTCATGGCGGGGTATTGGGTAAAGTTTTCAATAAGCAATAATCGCGCCTCGGTTAAACCTCATGAGCTACGATACTGCCACTGCGCAAAGCTAAAGCACCTGACCCAGAGGCCCGTGCGCCCCGGGAATGGATTCCCATTTAACTTGCACTGATCCCAGCAAGCTCCATCCTGAGCATCCTTTGTCAAACTCATAAAACCGCCTGGATTCCAGTGCCGAGATTTGTTGAGGTGAACACCTGTATCATCTTGCGCTCACCAAACTGACAGCAAATATAGTAGCAAGGTATGCATAGGGTTCTGGGAGTAAACATGCAAATGAGCAGGCTGCTACCTGTGCGCTCTTTCCCTTAGCATGATCGGTGGCCTGTTGGCAAGTGACCCCGCCCTCCTGAGAGATTATTGGGCAGGCCGCTGCCAAGGCAACATGGGAGAGGCTTGAGAATGCAAAGAGCCATTGGAGGATTGCACAGGAGCGAGGACAGCATCGAGAAATGGGCTCCTTTGGGGACAGGTGAAGTGATGCTCCACCAGGACGACCAGCTGTTTCTGCAGTGCAGCCAGGACATTGACAAGAAGTGAATCAATTTGTCTCTGAGCGTTCCAACTGTTGACCAAACCATTACAATTTCGATACATTTCCATGCCATCACATACCTACCTGTTTGTGATAATTGCACTTGTCCTTGAAAATAGACCCGATTTTGCAGGGGACTCTGGGAAAAGTGAAAAGGTCCTATGTAATTCACGTCTTGTACCCTGTCTCATAGGGCGGACCCTGCAATTCTACTTCCACTCCACTGCCAAAAATGAAGCGGCCTTGCCCTGTTCAGGCTTTTTGCTGTAGCCCCTGGGCCTTTGCAGAGCCATCTGCTTAGTGTGGCTCTGCCACTGAGGTCAGAAGAGAACATTTAGCCTGAGAAACGGCTGTCTGTGTGTGCAGCTTGGAGAAGACACTGTTGCCATGGGAAAGACATGCCTGTTTGCTGTGCAAATGAAGTGCAGACACAGACAGAAGAGACCACTTGACTGGTAGGAATTGAAGAACCTGACCAAGAGTGAGGAATTAGACCATCCGCACGGGGAGTGTGCGCTCCGCCTGGGCTGGTTTGATACTTTTAAAAAAGAAATGGAATGTTGGTAGGTAAACCTCCTGGAAATGTGTGGGGCTATCCCGCACACATTTCCCAATGGACACTGCACAACAAACACATAGTCAAGTGCACTCTGGGGGACACAGTCTACCGGTGCGGTCCTCCTGTCACATTTAGCTGCAATGTGACAGCCATGGGTACATCAAAGCATCTCTGAAGGGGGAAGGCAACGCCTTCCTCCGGCCCTGGTCAGCCTACTTAAAATAGCAAAGGCTCCATCGATATGCCCTGCCTATTGTTAGGTTCTCTCTGATGGCAGCGCATACTGATGAGAGTTAAGTGAAGCAGGCCTGCCAAGAGGCCTGTTCACAGAACTAACACAGGGCAGGAAACCCCAACACCTTTTTCATATGCAATGTGTCAGCTTGAAGCTAGCTCCCACCCCTCTGTATGAAGGCCATTGAATGTCATGTGTGGAACAACTGTTTACAGTAGGCAACCGCTGCAGGGCCACCCCCTTTCAGAGGGAAGATATATGTGATTTGATGCAGACAGTCTGTTCTCGAGCTCAATTAACCAGAGAGCCACTTTGATCCACAGGAGACAGGAAGATGGGTGCGGCTTAGTAGTACATGTTGTCACCCCTTACCTTTCCTGTTGCAAAGCACTCTGGTCATGACCTTACGCATGACAGAAGATTGGTGGTGGGGACCCAGGATTGGGTCTTTAAGGTAGGCTTAGCATGCTCCAATCACTGGGGCCCATTTGGCTTTAAAAGAGGGCTGAGCCCCTCACTGAGCAGATCATCCGACGACTTCAAAAGGAGTACGAAGAAGGACTCATTCGGACCCTCGGTGATGGTACAGTCTGCCTCACGGCTTCCGCCAGTGAAGGAAGTCCAGGATTTCCAAGAGGGAAGCAAAATACCTCCCAAAACATCTCCCAGGGAACAGAGGGAGATACCCGACTCAGAGGATCCATCAAGCAGCACCAGAACCGGTACCCAGCCAGCACACAGCGTGCCCTGCTAGGTTAAGCCAGCAAGCTTCCTAGGTGGGAAGTGCCAGAGAGTCTCTGAACAAAGGACAAGGCCGTTGCCGGCAAACACTCTTCTCAGCTTTGGGTCGGCCGCCTTAAACGTCGACCCAAGCATTGAGAAGAAGCTCGGAGGAGGGCCACAACAAGCATCAACCAGCGTCCATCTTTTAAGGACTTTTTCGAAGCAGTCGAGCTCTCAAACTGCGACCGGCTGCACCACTGTGGCTGTTCTCACGCTGCAGTCACTAAAGCCGTCTGAGAACCCTCGACCAGCATTCCAGATCCACCAACCAGCACACAGACAACGATTCTTCACCCCGAGCCGCCGGGTAGGGCAGCCTGCAGCCGTCCGCCCAGCCTCGCTTACCAAACTGCCTGCCAACTGATATCCGCATCTGTCGTCCCTCTTGAACTCTGTCGCCGGAGCTACAAAGCATGCTGGAAGCCACTCGATGCTGTCGAGTACCAAGATCATCTCAAACACCAGTTACATTGTGGTTCTGTCCCCCTGGTCCTTCTCCGAAGGCCCTTAGTGACATTTACGACCTCTTGCTCCCTTGCTGCTGCAACCAAATAACCTTGAACAGTTCAGACTGATTGCTTTACCGACTGCACTCCTGTCAGTATCCAGAGTGCATCCCTCTCCTTTGTGAAACTGTCTGTCCCCTGTTTTCCTTTATGGGGTGGGTTGTATTTTGTAGTGTGTTAGAACTGTCTGTTGTATTAATACTAAAGTAGATATTTGTATACAACCTTGACTGGACAGTCCCTTTTATCAGTGGGTCACAATTGTTTTTTCGCTCTGTTGCAACTAACCAGCCTGACGTTCCGTCCACTGTTCGGACCCCTTCCGGTGTACTAGAGGTGTGGGACTGATTGATGGTCTAGAAAGCGATATTCCTCCCTGGACCACTAGTGCCCCGGAAGTTGATTCGTCACACCAAGAGAGGTCGGGTTGTTGACTCCACGTGAATATGTGTCTATAGAATGCATGGGGACAGAAATGCCCTTTTGCCTCTCTTGGGAAGACTGAGATGGTGAGCGAAGGCCAAAGGTAAAGCGACCCCTCTGCTGCGGTTGGCTTCAGTGGCAGCCAGACCTCCCTGAGTAACCATCCAAAAATCTGATGACTTTCGCAAGAGCAGGTGTGGCAAAGAGGATCGAAGGCAGACGGGTCACTGTCTGCTAGGTTCTGAAAGCTCATGGTTTTCATGTCGTGAGATCAGGAAGGCAGCGAGACAACTGAGGCGCTTAATGCACCTGCTGCATGGTCACGGTTCCATAGACTTCGCTGCGCCGCTTGGAGTTTACGAATGCGCTAGCTTCTGGAAGTAAACCCCTTTGTTGAGGGTAGGCCACGAGAGAACAAAGAATAGAAGGGATGGGTCCCGAAAAACACACCCCTCTTGCTAGGTCTTCTCCAGTGGAGTAAAAGCGTCATTGTCTCCTTTTCAAACAAATCGGTTCAGCCTTCGTAGAGACTGTCAAAAATTACCAATTCCAGCTATATTTCAAGCTGTCATGGCGGGGTATTGGGTAAAGTTTTCAATAAGCAATAATCGCGCCTCGATTAAACCTCATGAGCTACGATACTGCCACTGCGCAAAGCTAAAGCACCTGACCCAGAGGCCCGTGCGCCCCGGGAATGGATTCCCATTTAACTTGCACTGATCCCAGCAAGCTCCATCCTGAGCATCCTTTGTCAAACTCATAAAACCGCCTGGATTCCAGTGCCGAGATTTGTTGAGGTGAACACCTGTATCATCTTGCGCTCACCAAACTGACAGCAAATATAGTAGCAAGGTATGCATAGGATTCTGGGAGTAAACATGCAAATGAGCAGGCTGCTACCTGTGCGCTCTTTCCCTTAGCATGATCGGTGGCCTGTTGGCAAGTGACCCCGCCCTCCTGAGAGATTATTGGGCAGGCCGCTGCCAAGGCAACATGGGAGAGGCTTGAGAATGCAAAGAGCCATTGGAGGATTGCACAGGAGCGAGGACAGCATCGAGAAATGGGCTCCTTTGGGGACAGGTGAAGTGATGCTCCACCAGGACGACCAGCTGTTTCTGCAGTGCAGCCAGGACATTGACAAGAAGTGAATCAATTTGTCTCTGAGCGTTCCAACTGTTGACCAAACCATTACAATTTCGATACATTTCCATGCCATCACATACCTACCTGTTTGTGATAATTGCACTTGTTCTTGAAAATAGACCCGATTTTGCAGGGGACTCTGGGAAAAGTGAAAAGGTCCTATGTAATTCACGTCTTGTACCCTGTCTCATAGGGCGGACCCTGCAATTCTACTTCCACTCCACTGCCAAAAATGAAGCGGCCTTGCCCTGTTCAGGCTTTTTGCTGTAGCCCCTGGGCCTTTGCAGAGCCATCTGCTTAGTGTGGCTCTGCCACTGGGGTCAGAAGAGAACATTTAGCCTGAGAAACGGCTGTCTGTGTGTGCAGCTTGGAGAAGACACTGTTGCCATGGGAAAGACATGCCTGTTTGCTGTGCAAATGAAGTGCAGACACAGACAGAAGAGACCACTTGACTGGTAGGAATTGAAGAACCTGACCAAGAGTGAGGAATTAGACCATCCGCACGGGGAGTGTGCGCTCCGCCTGGGCTGGTTTGATACTTTTAAAAAAGAAATGGAATGTTGGTAGGTAAACCTCCTGGAAATGTGTGGGGCTATCCCGCACACATTTCCCAATGGACACTGCACAACAAACACATAGTCAAGTGCACTCTGGGGGACACAGTCTACCGGTGCGGTCCTCCTGTCACATTTAGCTGCAATGTGACAGCCATGGGTACATCAAAGCATCTCTGAAGGGGGAAGGCAACGCCTTCCTCCGGCCCTGGTCAGCCTACTTAAAATAGCAAAGGCTCCATCGATATGCCCTGCCTATTGTTAGGTTCTCTCTGATGGCAGCGCATACTGATGAGAATTAAGTGAAGCAGGCCTGCCAAGAGGTCTGTTCACAGAACTAACACAGGGCAGGGCACCCCAACACCTTTTTCATATGCAATGTGTCAGCTTGAAGCTAGCTCCCACCCCTCTGTATGAAGGCCATTGAATGTCATGTGTGGAACAACTGTTTACAGTAGGCAACCGCTGCAGGGCCACCCCCTTTCAGAGGGAAGATATATGTGATTTGATGCAGACAGTCTGTTCTCGAGCTCAATTAACCAGAGAGCCACTTTGATCCACAGGAGACAGGAAGATGGGTGCGGCTTAGTAGTACATGTTGTCACCCCTTACCTTTCCTGTTGCAAAGCACTCTGGTCATGACCTTACGCATGACAGAAGATTGGTGGTGGGGACCCAGGATTGGGTCTTTAAGGTAGGCTTAGCATGCTCCAATCACTGGGGCCCATTTGGCTTGAAAAGAGGGCTGAGCCCCTCACTGAGCAGATCATCCGACGACTTCAAAAGGAGTACGAAGAAGGACTCATTCGGACCCTCGGTGATGGTACAGTCTGCCTCACGGCTTCCGCCAGTGAAGGAAGTCCAGGATTTCCAAGAGGGAAGCAAAATACCTCCCAAAACATCTCCCAGGGAACAGAGGGAGATACCCGACTCAGAGGATCCATCAAGCAGCACCAGAACCGGTACCCAGCCAGCACACAGCGTGCCCTGCTAGGTTAAGCCAGCAAGCTTCCTAGGTGGGAAGTGCCAGAGAGTCTCTGAACAAAGGACAAGGCCGTTGCCGGCAAACACTCTTCTCAGCTTTGGGTCGGCCGCCTTAAACGTCGACCCAAGCATTGAGAAGAAGCTCGGAGGAGTGCCACAACAAGCATCAACCAGCGTCCATCTTTTAAGGACTTTTTCGAAGCAGTCGAGCTCTCAAACTGCGACCGGCTGCACCACTGTGGCTGTTCTCACGCTGCAGTCACTAAAGCCGTCTGAGAACCCTCGACCAGCATTCCAGATCCACCAACCAGCACACAGACAACGATTCTTCACCCCGAGCCGCCGGGTAGGGCAGCCTGCAGCCGTCCGCCCAGCCTCGCTTACCAAACTGCCTGCCAACTGATATCCGCATCTGTCGTCCCTCTTGAACTCTGTCGCCGGAGCTACAAAGCATGCTGGAAGCCACTCGATGCTGTCGAGTACCAAGATCATCTCAAACACCAGTTACATTGTGGTTCTGTCCCCCTGGTCCTTCTCCGAAGGCCCTTAGTGACATTTACGACCTCTTGCTCCCTTGCTGCTGCAACCAAATAACCTTGAACAGTTCAGACTGATTGCTTACCGACTGCACTCCTGTCAGTATCCAGAGTGCATCCCTCTCCTTTGTGAAACTGTCTGTCCCCTGTTTTCCTTTATAGGGTGGGTTGTATTTTGTAGTGTGTTAGAACTGTCTGTTGTATTAATACTAAAGTAGATATTTGTATACAACCTTGACTGGACAGTCCCTTTTATCAGTGGGTCACAATTGTTTTTTCGCTCTGTTGCAACTAACCAGCCTGACGTTCCGTCCACTGTTCGGACCCCTTCCGGTGTACTAGAGGTGTGGGACTGATTGATGGTCTAGAAAGCGATATTCCTCCCTGGACCACTAGTGCCCCGGAAGTTGATTCGTCACACCAAGAGAGGTCGGGTTGTTGACTCCACGTGAATATGTGTCTATAGAATGCATGGGGACAGAAATGCCCTTTTGCCTCTCTTGGGAAGACTGAGATGGTGAGCGAAGGCCAAAGGTAAAGCGACCCCTCTGCTGCGGTTGGCTTCAGTGGCAGCCAGACCTCCCTGAGTAACCATCCAACAATCTGATGACTTTCGCAAGAGCAGATGTGGCAAAGAGGATCGAAGGCAGACAGGTCACTGTCTGCTAGGTTCTGAAAGCTCATGGTTTTCATGTCGTGAGATCAGGAAGGCAGCAAGACAACTGAGGCGCTTAATGCACCTGCTGCATGGTCACGGTTCCATAGACTTCGCTGCGCCGCTTGGAGTTTACGAATGCGCTAGCTTCTGGAAGTAAACCCCTTTGTTGAGGGTAGGCCACGAGAGAACAAAGAATAGAAGGGATGGGTTCCGAAAAACACACCCCTCTTGCTAGGTCTTCTCCAGTGGAGTAAAAGCGTCATTGTCTCCTTTTCAAACAAATCGGTTCAGCCTCCGTAGAGACTGTCAAAAATTACCAATTCCAGCTATATTTCAAGCTGTCATGGCGGGGTATTGGGTAAAGTTTTCAATAAGCAATAATCGCTCCTCGGTTAAACCTCATAAGCTACGATACTGCCACTGCGCAAAGCTAAAGCACCTGACCCAGAGGCCCGTGCGCCCCGGGAATGGATTCCCATTTAACTTGCACTGATCCCAGCAAGCTCCATCCTGAGCATCCTTTGTCAAACTCATAAAACCGCCTGGATTCCAGTGCCGAGATTTGTTGAGGTGAACACCTGTATCATCTTGCGCTCACCAAACTGACAGCAAATATAGTAGCAAGGTATGCATAGGATTCTGGGAGTAAACATGCAAATGAGCAGGCTGCTACCTGTGCGCTCTTTCCCTTAGCATGATCGGTGGCCTGTTGGCAAGTGACCCCGCCCTCCTGAGAGTTTATTGGGCAGGCCGCTGCCAAGGCAACATGGGAGAGGCTTGAGAATGCAAAGAGCCATTGGAGGATTGCACAGGAGCGAGGACAGCACCGAGAAATGGGCTCCTTTGGGGACAGGTGAAGTGATGCTCCACCAGGACGACCAGCTGTTTCTGCAGTGCAGCCAGGACATTGACAAGAAGTGAATCAATTTGTCTCTGAGCGTTCCAACTGTTGACCAAACCATTACAATTTCGATACATTTCCATGCCATCACATACCTACCTGTTTGTGATAATTGCACTTGTTCTTGAAAATAGACCCGATTTTGCAGGGGACTCTGGGAAAAGTGAAAAGGTCCTATGTAATTCACGTCTTGTACCCTGTCTCATAGGGCGGACCCTGCAATTCTACTTCCACTCCACTGCCAAAAATGAAGCGGTCTTGCCCTGTTCAGGCTTTTTGCTGTAGCCCCTGGGCCTTTGCAGAGCCATCTGCTTAGTGTGGCTCTGCCACTGGGGTCAGAAGAGAACATTTAGCCTGAGAAACGGCTGTCTGTGTGTGCAGCTTGGAGAAGACACTGTTGCCATGGGAAAGACATGCCTGTTTGCTGTGCAAATGAAGTGCAGACACAGACAGAAGAGACCACTTGACTGGTAGGAATTGAAGAACCTGACCAAGAGTGAGGAATTAGACCATCCGCACGGGGAGTGTGCGCTCCGCCTGGGCTGGTTTGATACTTTTAAAAAAGAAATGGAATGTTGGTAGGTAAACCTCCTGGAAATGTGTGGGGCTATCCCGCACACATTTCCCAATGGACACTGCACAACAAACACATAGTCAAGTGCACTCTGGGGGACACAGTCTACCGGTGCGGTCCTCCTGTCACATTTAGCTGCAATGTGACAGCCATGGGTACATCAAAGCATCTCTGAAGGGGGAAGGCAACGCCTTCCTCCGGCCCTGGTCAGCCTACTTAAAATAGCAAAGGCTCCATCGATATGCCCTGCCTATTGTTAGGTTCTCTCTGATGGCAGCGCATACTGATGAGAATTAAGTGAAGCAGGCCTGCCAAGAGGCCTGTTCACAGAACTAACACAGGGCAGGGCACCCCAACACCTTTTTCATATGCAATGTGTCAGCTTGAAGCTAGCTCCCACCCCTCTGTATGAAGGCCATTGAATGTCATGTGTGGAACAACTGTTTACAGTAGGCAACCGCTGCAGGGCCACCCCCTTTCAGAGGGAAGATATATGTGATTTGATGCAGACAGTCTGTTCTCGAGCTCAATTAACCAGAGAGCCACTTTGATCCACAGGAGACAGGAAGATGGGTGCGGCTTAGTAGTACATGTTGTCACCCCTTACCTTTCCTGTTGCAAAGCACTCTGGTCATGACCTTACGCATGACAGAAGATTGGTGGTGGGGACCCAGGATTGGGTCTTTAAGGTAGGCTTAGCATGCTCCAATCACTGGGGCCCATTTGGCTTTAAAAGAGGGCTGAGCCCCTCACTGAGCAGATCATCCGACGACTTCAAAAGGAGTACGAAGAAGGACTCATTTGGACCCTCGGTGATGGTACAGTCTGCCTCACGGCTTCCGCCAGTGAAGGAAGTCCAGGATTTCCAAGAGGGAAGCAAAATACCTCCCAAAACATCTCCCAGGGAACAGAGGGAGATACCCGACTCAGAGGATCCATCAAGCAGCACCAGAACCGGTACCCAGCCAGCACACAGCGTGCCCTGCTAGGTTAAGCCAGCAAGCTTCCTAGGTGGGAAGTGCCAGAGAGTCTCTGAACAAAGGACAAGGCCGTTGCCGGCAAACACTCTTCTCAGCTTTGGGTCGGCCGCCTTAAACGTCGACCCAAGCATTGAGAAGAAGCTCGGAGGAGTGCCACAACAAGCATCAACCAGCGTCCATCTTTTAAGGACTTTTTCGAAGCAGTCGAGCTCTCAAACTGCGACCGGCTGCACCACTGTGGCTGTTCTCACGCTGCAGTCACTAAAGCCGTCTGAGAACCCTCGACCAGCATTCCAGATCCACCAACCAGCACACAGACAACGATTCTTCACCCCGAGCCGCCGGGTAGGGCAGCCTGCAGCCGTCCGCCCAGCCTCGCTTACCAAACTGCCTGCCAACTGATATCCGCATCTGTCGTCCCTCTTGAACTCTGTCGCCGGAGCTACAAAGCATGCTGGAAGCCACTCGATGCTGTCGAGTACCAAGATCATCTCAAACACCAGTTACATTGTGGTTCTGTCCCCCTGGTCTTTCTCCGAAGGCCCTTAGTGACATTTACGACCTCTTGCTCCCTTGCTGCTGCAACCAAATAACCTTGAACAGTTCAGACTGATTGCTTTACCGACTGCACTCCTGTCAGTATCCAGAGTGCATCCCTCTCCTTTGTGAAACTGTCTGTCCCCTGTTTTCCTTTATAGGGTGGGTTGTATTTTGTAGTGTGTTAGAACTGTCTGTTGTATTAATACTAAAGTAGATATTTGTATACAACCTTGACTGGACAGTCCCTTTTATCAGTGGGTCACAATTGTTTTTTCGCTCTGTTGCAACTAACCAGCCTGACGTTCCGTCCACTGTTCGGACCCCTTCCGGTGTACTAGAGGTGTGGGACTGATTGATGGTCTAGAAAGCGATATTCCTCCCTGGACCACTAGTGCCCCGGAAGTTGATTCGTCACACCAAGAGAGGTCGGGTTGTTGACTCCACGTGAATATGTGTCTATAGAATGCATGGGGACAGAAATGCCCTTTTGCCTCTCTTGGGAAGACTGAGATGGTGAGCGAAGGCCAAAGGTAAAGCGACCCCTCTGCTGCGGTTGGCTTCAGTGGCAGCCAGACCTCCCTGAGTAACCATCCAACAATCTGATGACTTTCGCAAGAGCAGATGTGGCAAAGAGGATCGAAGGCAGACAGGTCACTGTCTGCTAGGTTCTGAAAGCTCATGGTTTTCATGTCGTGAGATCAGGAAGGCAGCGAGACAACTGAGGCGCTTAATTCACCTGCTGCATGGTCACGGTTCCATAGACTTCGCTGCGCCGCTTGGAGTTTACGAATGCGCTAGCTTCTGGAAGTAAACCCCTTTGTTGAGGGTAGGCCACGAGAGAACAAAGAATAGAAGGGATGGGTTCCGAAAAACACACCCCTCTTGCTAGGTCTTCTCCAGTGGAGTAAAAGCGTCATTGTCTCCTTTTCAAACAAATCGGTTCAGCCTCCGTAGAGACTGTCAAAAATTACCAATTCCAGCTATATTTCAAGCTGTCATGGCGGGGTATTGGGTAAAGTTTTCAATAAGCAATAATCGCGCCTCGGTTAAACCTCATGAGCTACGATACTGCCACTGCGCAAAGCTAAAGCACCTGACCCAGAGGCCCGTGCGCCCCGGGAATGGATTCCCATTTAACTTGCACTGATCCCAGCAAGCTCCATCCTGAGCATCCTTTGTCAAACTCATAAAACCGCCTGGATTCCAGTGCCGAGATTTGTTGAGGTGAACACCTGTATCATCTTGCGCTCACCAAACTGACAGCAAATATAGTAGCAAGGTATGCATAGGATTCTGGGAGTAAACATGCAAATGAGCAGGCTGCTACCTGTGCGCTCTTTCCCTTAGCATGATCGGTGGCCTGTTGGCAAGTGACCCCGCCCTCCTGAGAGATTATTGGGCAGGCCGCTGCCAAGGCAACATGGGAGAGGCTTGAGAATGCAAAGAGCCATTGGAGGATTGCACAGGAGCGAGGACAGCATCGAGAAATGGGCTCCTTTGGGGACAGGTGAAGTGATGCTCCACCAGGACGACCAGCTGTTTCTGCAGTGCAGCCAGGACATTGACAAGAAGTGAATCAATTTGTCTCTGAGCGTTCCAACTGTTGACCAAACCATTACAATTTCGATACATTTCCATGCCATCACATACCTACCTGTTTGTGATAATTGCACTTGTCCTTGAAAATAGACCCGATTTTGCAGGGGACTCTGGGAAAAGTGAAAAGGTCCTATGTAATTCACGTCTTGTACCCTGTCTCATAGGGCGGACCCTGCAATTCTACTTCCACTCCACTGCCAAAAATGAAGCGGCCTTGCCCTGTTCAGGCTTTTTGCTGTAGCCCCTGGGCCTTTGCAGAGCCATCTGCTTAGTGTGGCTCTGCCACTGAGGTCAGAAGAGAACATTTAGCCTGAGAAACGGCTGTCTGTGTGTGCAGCTTGGAGAAGACACTGTTGCCATGGGAAAGACATGCCTGTTTGCTGTGCAAATGAAGTGCAGACACAGACAGAAGAGACCACTTGACTGGTAGGAATTGAAGAACCTGACCAAGAGTGAGGAATTAGACCATCCGCACGGGGAGTGTGCGCTCCGCCTGGGCTGGTTTGATACTTTTAAAAAAGAAATGGAATGTTGGTAGGTAAACCTCCTGGAAATGTGTGGGGCTATTCCGCACACATTTCCCAATGGACACTGCACAACAAACACATAGTCAAATGCACTCTGGGGGACACAGTCTACCGGTGCGGTCCTCCTGTCACATTTAGCTGCAATGTGACAGCCATGGGTACATCAAAGCATCTCTGAAGGGGGAAGGCAACGCCTTCCTCCGGCCCTGGTCAGCCTACTTAAAATAGCAAAGGCTCCATCGATATGCCCTGCCTATTGTTAGGTTCTCTCTGATGGCAGCACATACTGATGAGAGTTAAGTGAAGCAGGCCTGCCAAGAGGCCTGTTCACAGAACTAACACAGGGCAGGAAACCCCAACACCTTTTTCATATGCAATGTGTCAGCTTGAAGCTAGCTCCCACCCCTCTGTATGAAGGCCATTGAATGTCATGTGTGGAACAACTGTTTACAGTAGGCAACCGCTGCAGGGCCACCCCCTTTCAGAGGGAAGATATATGTGATTTGATGCAGACAGTCTGTTCTCGAGCTCAATTAACCAGAGAGCCACTTTGATCCACAGGAGACAGGAAGATGGGTGCGGCTTAGTAGTACATGTTGTCACCCCTTACCTTTCCTGTTGCAAAGCACTCTGGTCATGACCTTACGCATGACAGAAGATTGGTGGTGGGGACCCAGGATTGGGTCTTTAAGGTAGGCTTAGCATGCTCCAATCACTGGGGCCCATTTGGCTTTAAAAGAGGGCTGAGCCCCTCACTGAGCAGATCATCCGACGACTTCAAAAGGAGTACGAAGAAGGACTCATTCGGACCCTCGGTGATGGTACAGTCTGCCTCACGGCTTCCGCCAGTGAAGGAAGTCCAGGATTTCCAAGAGGGAAGCAAAATACCTCCCAAAAAATCTCCCAGGAAACAGAGGGAGATACTCGACTCAGAGGATCCATCAAGCAGCACCAGAACCGGTACCCAGCCAGCACACAGCGTGCCCTGCTAGGTTAAGCCAGCAAGCTTCCTAGGTGGGAAGTGCCAGAGAGTCTCTGAACAAAGGACAAGGCCGTTGCCGGCAAACACTCTTCTCAGCTTTGGGTCGGCCGCCTTAAACGTCGACCCAAGCATTGAGAAGAAGCTCGGAGGAGTGCCACAACAAGCATCAACCAGCGTCCATCTTTTAAGGACTTTTTCGAAGCAGTCGAGCTCTCAAACTGCGACCGGCTGCACTACTGTGGCTGTTCTCACGCTGCAGTCACTAAAGCCGTCTGAGAACCCTCGACCAGCGTTCCAGATCCACCAACCAGCACACAGACAACGATTCTTCACCCCGAGCCGCCGGGTAGGGCAGCCTGCAGCCGTCCGCCCAGCCTCGCTTACCAAACTGCCTGACAACTGATATCCGCATCTGTCGTCCCTCTTGAACTCTGTCGCCGGAGCTACAAAGCATGCTGGAAGCCACTCGATGCTGTCGAGTACCAAGATCATCTCAAACACCAGTTACATTGTGGTTCTGTCCCCCTGGTCCTTCTCCGAAGGCCCTTAGTGACATTTACGACCTCTTGCTCCCTTGCTGCTGCAACCAAATAACCTTGAACAGTTCAGACTGATTGCTTTACCGACTGCACTCCTGTCAGTATCCAGAGTGCATCCCTCTCCTTTGTGAAACTGTCTGTCCCCTGTTTTCCTTTATAGGGTGGGTTGTATTTTGTAGTGTGTTAGAACTGTCTGTTGTATTAATACTAAAGTAGATATTTGTATACAACCTTGACTGGACAGTCCCTTTTATCAGTGGGTCACAATTGTTTTTTCGCTCTGTTGCAACTAACCAGCCTGACGTTCCGTCCACTGTTCGGACCCCTTCCGGTGTACTAGAGGTGTGGGACTGATTGATGGTCTAGAAAGCGATATTCCTCCCTGGACCACTAGTGCCCCGGAAGTTGATTCGTCACACCAAGAGAGGTCGGGTTGTTGACTCCACGTGAATATGTGTCTATAGAATGCATGGGGACAGAAATGCCCTTTTGCCTCTCTTGGGAAGACTGAGATGGTGAGCGAAGGCCAAAGGTAAAGCGACCCCTCTGCTGCGGTTGGCTTCAGTGGCAGCCAGACCTCCCTGAGTAACCATCCAACAATCTGATGACTTTCGCAAGAGCAGATGTGGCAAAGAGGATCGAAGGCAGACAGGTCATTGTCTGCTAGGTTCTGAAAGCTCATGGTTTTCATGTCGTGAGATCAGGAAGGCAGCGAGACAACTGAGGCGCTTAATGCACCTGCTGCATGGTCACGGTTCCATAGACTTCGCTGCGCCGCTTGGAGTTTACGAATGCGCTAGCTTCTGGAAGTAAACCCCTTTGTTGAGGGTAGGCCACGAGAGAACAAAGAATAGAAGGGATGGGTTCCGAAAAACACACCCCTCTTGCTAGGTCTTCTCCAGTGGAGTAAAAGCGTCATTGTCTCCTTTTCAAACAAATCGGTTCAGCCTCCGTAGAGACTGTCAAAAATTACCAATTCCAGCTATATTTCAAGCTGTCATGGCGGGGTATTGGGTAAAGTTTTCAATAAGCAATAATCGCGCCTCAGTTAAACCTCATGAGCTACGATACTGCCACTGCGCAAAGCTAAAGCACCTGACCCAGAGGCCCGTGCGCCCCGGGAATGGATTCCCATTTAACTTGCACTGATCCCAGCAAGCTCCATCCTGAGCATCCTTTGTCAAACTCATAAAACCGCCTGGATTCCAGTGCCGAGATTTGTTGAGGTGAACACCTGTATCATCTTGCGCTCACCAAACTGACAGCAAATATAGTAGCAAGGTATGCATAGGATTCTGGGAGTAAACATGCAAATGAGCAGGCTGCTACCTGTGCGCTCTTTCCCTTAGCATGATCGGTGGCCTGTTGGCAAGTGACCCCGCCCTCCTGAGAGATTATTGGGCAGGCCGCTGCCAAGGCAACATGGGAGAGGCTTGAGAATGCAAAGAGCCATTGGAGGATTGCACAGGAGCGAGGACAGCATCGAGAAATGGGCTCCTTTGGGGACAGGTGAAGTGATGCTCCACCAGGACGACCAGCTGTTTCTGCAGTGCAGCCAGGACATTGACAAGAAGTGAATCAATGTGTCTCTGAGCGTTCCAACTGTTGACCAAACCATTACAATTTCGATACATTTCCATGCCATCACATACCTACCTGTTTGTGATAATTGCACTTGTCCTTGAAAATAGACCCGATTTTGCAGGGGACTCTGGGAAAAGTGAAAAGGTCCTATGTAATTCACGTCTTGTACCCTGTCTCATAGGGCGGACCCTGCAATTCTACTTCCACTCCACTGCCAAAAATGAAGCGGCCTTGCCCTGTTCAGGCTTTTTGCTGTAGCCCCTGGGCCTTTGCAGAGCCATCTGCTTAGTGTGGCTCTGCCACTGAGGTCAGAAGAGAACATTTAGCCTGAGAAACGGCTGTCTGTGTGTGCAGCTTGGAGAAGACACTGTTGCCATGGGAAAGACATGCCTGTTTGCTGTGCAAATGAAGTGCAGACACAGACAGAAGAGACCACTTGACTGGTAGGAATTGAAGAACCTGACCAAGAGTGAGGAATTAGACCATCCGCACAGGGAGTGTGCGCTCCGCCTGGGCTGGTTTGATACTTTTAAAAAAGAAATGGAATGTTGGTAGGTAAACCTCCTGGAAATGTGTGGGGCTATTCCGCACACATTTCCCAATGGACACTGCACAACAAACACATAGTCAAGTGCACTCTGGGGGACACAGTCTACCGGTGCGGTCCTCCTGTCACATTTAGCTGCAATGTGACAGCCATGGGTACATCAAAGCATCTCTGAAGGGGGAAGGCAACGCCTTCCTCCGGCCCTGGTCAGCCTACTTAAAATAGCAAAGGCTCCATCGATATGCCCTGCCTATTGTTAGGTTCTCTCTGATGGCAGCGCATACTGATGAGAGTTAAGTGAAGCAGGCCTGCCAAGAGGCCTGTTCACAGAACTAACACAGGGCAGGAAACCCCAACACCTTTTTCATATGCAATGTGTCAGCTTGAAGCTAGCTCCCACCCCTCTGTATGAAGGCCATTGAATGTCATGTGTGGAACAACTGTTTACAGTAGGCAACCGCTGCAGGGCCACCCCCTTTCAGAGGGAAGATATATGTGATTTGATGCAGACAGTCTGTTCTCGAGCTCAATTAACCAGAGAGCCACTTTGATCCACAGGAGACAGGAAGATGGGTGCGGCTTAGTAGTACATGTTGTCACCCCTTACCTTTCCTGTTGCAAAGCACTCTGGTCATGACCTTACGCATGACAGAAGATTGGTGGTGGGGACCCAGGATTGGGTCTTTAAGGTAGGCTTAGCATGCTCCAATCACTGGGGCCCATTTGGCTTTAAAAGAGGGCTGAGCCCCTCACTGAGCAGATCATCCGACGACTTCAAAAGGAGTACGAAGAAGGACTCATTCGGACCCTCGGTGATGGTACAGTCTGCCTCACGGCTTCCGCCAGTGAAGGAAGTCCAGGATTTCCAAGAGGGAAGCAAAATACCTCCCAAAACATCTCCCAGGGAACAGAGGGAGATACCCGACTCAGAGGATCCATCAAGCAGCACCAGAACCGGTACCCAGCCAGCACACAGCGTGCCCTGCTAGGTTAAGCCAGCAAGCTTCCTAGGTGGGAAGTGCCAGAGAGTCTCTGAACAAAGGACAAGGCCGTTGCCGGCAAACACTCTTCTCAGCTTTGGGTCGGCCGCCTTAAACGTCGACCCAAGCATTGAGAAGAAGCTCGGAGGAGTGCCACAACAAGCATCAACCAGCGTCCATCTTTTAAGGACTTTTTCGAAGCAGTCGAGCTCTCAAACTGCGACCGGCTGCACCACTGTGGCTGTTCTCACGCTGCAGTCACTAAAGCCGTCTGAGAACCCTCGACCAGCGTTCCAGATCCACCAACCAGCACACAGACAACGATTCTTCACCCCGAGCCGCCGGGTAGGGCAACCGTCCGCCCAGCCTCGCTTACCAAACTGCCTGCCAACTGATATCCGCATCTGTCGTCCCTCTTGAACTCTGTCGCCGGAGCTACAAAGCATGCTGGAAGCCACTCGATGCTGTCGAGTACCAAGATCATCTCAAACACAAGTTACATTGTGGTTCTGTCCCCCTGGTCCTTCTCCGAAGGCCGTTAGTGACATTTACGACCTCTTGCTCCCTTGCTGCTGCAACCAAATAACCTTGAACAGTTCAGACTGATTGCTTTACCGACTGCACTCCTGTCAGTATCCAGAGTGCATCCCTCTCCTTTGTGAAACTGTCTGTCCCCTGTTTTCCTTTATAGGGTGGGTTGTATTTTGTAGTGTGTTAGAACTGTCTGTTGTTAATACTAAAGTAGATATTTGTATACAACCCTGACTGGACAGTCCCTTTTATCAGTGGGTCACAATTGTTTTTTCGCTCTGTTGCAACTAACCAGCCTGACGTTCCGTCCACTGTTCGGACCCCTTCCGGTGTACTAGAGGTGTGGGACTGATTGATGGTCTAGAAAGCGATATTCCTCCCTGGACCACTAGTGCCCCGGAAGTTGATTCGTCACACCAAGAGAGGTCGGGTTGTTGACTCCACGTGAATATGTGTCTATAGAATGCATGGGAACAGAAATGCCCTTTTGCCTCTCTTGGGAAGACTGAGATGGTGAGCGAAGGCCAAAGGTAAAGCGACCCCTCTGCTGCGGTTGGCTTCAGTGGCAGCCAGACCTCCCTGAGTAACCATCCAACAATCTGATGACTTTCGCAAGAGCAGATGTGGCAAAGAGGATCGAAGGCAGACAGGTCACTGTCTGCTAGGTTCTGAAAGCTCATGGTTTTCATGTCGTGAGATCAGGAAGGCAGCGAGACAACTGAGGCGCTTAATGCACCTGCTGCATGGTCACGGTTCCATAGACTTCGCTGCGCCGCTTGGAGTTTACGAATGCGCTAGCTTCTGGAAGTAAACCCCTTTGTTGAGGGTAGGCCACGAGAGAACAAAGAATAGAAGGGATGGGTTCCGAAAAACACACCCCTCTTGCTAGGTCTTCTCCAGTGGAGTAAAAGCGTCATTGTCTCCTTTTCAAACAAATCGGTTCAGCCTCCGTAGAGACTGTCAAAAATTACCAATTCCAGCTATATTTCAAGCTGTCATGGCGGGGTATTGGGTAAAGTTTTCAATAAGCAATAATCGCGCCTCGATTAAACCTCATGAGCTACGATACTGCCACTGCGCAAAGCTAAAGCACCTGACCCAGAGGCCCGTGCGCCCCGGGAATGGATTCCCATTTAACTTGCACTGATCCCAGCAAGCTCCATCCTGAGCATCCTTTGTCAAACTCATAAAACCGCCTGGATTCCAGTGCCGAGATTTGTTGAGGTGAACACCTGTATCATCTTGCGCTCACCAAACTGACAGCAAATATAGTAGCAAGGTATGCATAGGATTCTGGGAGTAAACATGCAAATGAGCAGGCTGCTACCTGTGCGCTCTTTCCCTTAGCATGATCGGTGGCCTGTTGGCAAGTGACCCCGCCCTCCTGAGAGATTATTGGGCAGGCCGCTACCAAGGCAACATGGGAGAGGCTTGAGAATGCAAAGAGCCATTGGAGGCTTGCACAGGAGCGAGGACAGCATCGAGAAATGGGCTCCTTTGGGGACAGGTGAAGTGATGCTCCACCAGGACGACCAGCTGTTTCTGCAGTGCAGCCAGGACATTGACAAGAAGTGAATCAATTTGTCTCTGAGCGTTCCAACTGTTGACCAAACCATTACAATTTCGATACATTTCCATGCCATCACATACCTACCTGTTTGTGATAATTGCACTTGTCCTTGAAAATAGACCCGATTTTGCAGGGGACTCTGGGAAAAGTGAAAAGGTCCTATGTAATTCACGTCTTGTACCCTGTCTCATAGGGCGGACCCTGCAATTCTACTTCCACTCCACTGCCAAAAATGAAGCGGCCTTGCCCTGTTCAGGCTTTTTGCTGTAGCCCCTGGGCCTTTGCAGAGCCATCTGCTTAGTGTGGCTCTGCCACTGAGGTCAGAAGAGAACATTTAGCCTGGGAAACGGCTGTCTGTGTGTGCAGCTTGGAGAAGACACTGTTGCCATGGGAAAGACATGCCTGTTTGCTGTGCAAATGAAGTGCAGACACAGACAGAAGAGACCACTTTACTGGTAGGAATTGAAGAACCTGACCAAGAGTGAGGAATTAGACCATCCGCACGGGGAGTGTGCGCTCCGCCTGGGCTGGTTTGATACTTTTAAAAAAGAAATGGAATGTTGGTAGGTAAACCTCCTGGAAATGTGTGGGGCTATTCCGCACACATTTCCCAATGGACACTGCACAACAAACACATAGTCAAGTGCACTCTGGGGGACACAGTCTACCGGTGCGGTCCTCCTGTCACATTTAGCTGCAATGTGACAGCCATGGGTACATCAAAGCATCTCTGAAGGGGGAAGGCAACGCCTTCCTCCGGCCCTGGTCAGTCTACTTAAAATAGCAAAGGCTCCATCGATATGCCCTGCCTATTGTTAGGTTCTCTCTGATGGCAGCGCATACTGATGAGAGTTAAGTGAAGCAGGCCTGCCAAGAGGCCTGTTCGCAGAACTAACACAGGGCAGGAAACCCCAACACCTTTTTCATATGCAATGTGTCAGCTTGAAGCTAGCTCCCACCCCTCTGTATGAAGGCCATTGAATGTCATGTGTGGAACAACTGTTTACAGTAGGCAACCGCTGCAGGGCCACCCCCTTTCAGAGGGAAGATATATGTGATTTGATGCAGACAGTCTGTTCTCGAGCTCAATTAACCAGAGAGCCACTTTGATCCACAGGAGACAGGAAGATGGGTGCGGCTTAGTAGTACATGTTGTCACCCCTTACCTTTCCTGCTGCAAAGCACTCTGGTCATGACCTTACGCATGACAGAAGATTGGTGGTGGGGACCCAGGATTGGGTCTTTAAGGTAGGCTTAGCATGCTCCAATCACTGGGGCCCATTTGGCTTTAAAAGAGGGCTGAGCCCCTCACTGAGCAGATCATCCGACGACTTCAAAAGGAGTACGAAGAAGGACTCATTCGGACCCTCGGTGATGGTACAGTCTGCCTCACGGCTTCCGCCAGTGAAGGAAGTCCAGGATTTCCAAGAGGGAAGCAAAATACCTCCCAAAACATCTCCCAGGGAACAGAGGGAGATACCCGACTCAGAGGATCCATCAAGCAGCACCAGAACCGGTACCCAGCCAGCACACAGCGTGCCCTGCTAGGTTAAGCCAGCAAGCTTCCTAGGTGGGAAGTGCCAGAGAGTCTCTGAACAAAGGACAAGGCCGTTGCCGGCAAACACTCTTCTCAGCTTTGGGTCGGCCACCTTAAACGTCGACCCAAGCATTGAGAAGAAGCTCGGAGGAGTGCCACAACAAGCATCAACCAGCGTCCATCTTTTAAGGACTTTTTCGAAGCAGTCGAGCTCTCAAACTGCGACCGGCTGCACCACTGTGGCTGTTCTCACGCTGCAGTCACTAAAGCCGTCTGAGAACCCTCGATCAGCGTTCCAGATCCACCAACCAGCACACAGACAACGATTCTTCACCCCGAGCCGCCGGGTAGGGCAGCCTGCAGCCGTCCGCCCAGCCTCGCTTACCAAACTGCCTGCCAACTGATATCCGCATCTGTCGTCCCTCTTGAACTCTGTCGCCGGAGCTACAAAGCATGCTGGAAGCCACTCGATGCTGTCGAGTACCAAGATCATCTCAAACACCAGTTACATTGTGGTTCTGTCCCCCTGGTCCTTCTCCGAAGGCCCTTAGTGACATTTACGACCTCTTGCTCCCTTGCTGCTGCAACCAAATAACCTTGAACAGTTCAGACTGATTGCTTTACCGACTGCACTCCTGTCAGTATCCAGAGTGCATCCCTCTCCTTTGTGAAACTGTCTGTCCCCTGTTTTCCTTTATAGGGTGGGTTGTATTTTGTAGTGTGTTAGAACTGTCTGTTGTATTAATACTAAAGTAGATATTTGTATACAACCTTGACTGGACAGTCCCTTTTATCAGTGGGTCACAATTGTTTTTTCGCTCTGTTGCAACTAACCAGCCTGACGTTCCGTCCACTGTTCGGACCCCTTCCGGTGTACTAGAGGTGTGGGACTGATTGATGGTCTAGAAAGCGATATTCCTCCCTGGACCACTAGTGCCCCGGAAGTTGATTCGTCACACCAAGAGAGGTCGGGTTGTTGACTCCACGTGAATATGTGTCTATAGAATGCATGGGGACAGAAATGCCCTTTTGCCTCTCTTGGGAAGACTGAGATGGTGAGCGAAGGCCAAAGGTAAAGCGACCCCTCTGCTGCGGTTGGCTTCAGTGGCAGCCAGACCTCCCTGAGTAACCATCCAACAATCTGATGACTTTCGCAAGAGCAGATGTGGCAAAGAGGATCGAAGGCAGACAGGTCACTGTCTGCTAGGTTCTGAAAGCTCATGGTTTTCATGTCGTGAGATCAGGAAGGCAGCGAGACAACTGAGGCGCTTAATGCACCTGCTGCATGGTCACGGTTCCATAGACTTCGCTGCGCCGCTTGGAGTTTACGAATGCGCTAGCTTCTGGAAGTAAACCCCTTTGTTGAGGGTAGGCCACGAGAGAACAAAGAATAGAAGGGATGGGTTCCGAAAAACACACCCCTCTTGCTAGGTCTTCTCCAGTGGAGTAAAAGCGTCATTGTCTCCTTTTCAAACAAATCGGTTCAGCCTCCGTAGAGACTGTCAAAAATTACCAATTCCAGCTATATTTCAAGCTGTCATGGCGGGGTATTGGGTAAAGTTTTCAATAAGCAATAATCGCGCCTCGGTTAAACCTCATGAGCTACGATACTGCCACTGCGCAAAGCTAAAGCACCTGACCCAGAGGCCCGTGCGCCCCGGGAATGGATTCCCATTTAACTTGCACTGATCCCAGCAAGCTCCATCCTGAGCATCCTTTGTCAAACTCATAAAACCGCCTGGATTCCAGTGCCGAGATTTGTTGAGGTGAACACCTGTATCATCTTGCGCTCACCAAACTGACAGCAAATATAGTAGCAAGGTATGCATAGGATTCTGGGAGTAAACATGCAAATGAGCAGGCTGCTACCTGTGCGCTCTTTCCCTTAGCATGATCGGTGGCCTGTTGGCAAGTGACCCCGCCCTCCTGAGAGATTATTGGGCAGGCCGCTGCCAAGGCAACATGGGAGAGGCTTGAGAATGCAAAGAGCCATTGGAGGATTGCACAGGAGCGAGGACAGCATCGAGAAATGGGCTCCTTTGGGGACAGGTGAAGTGATGCTCCACCAGGACGACCAGCTGTTTCTGCAGTGCAGCCAGGACATTGACAAGAAGTGAATCAATTTGTCTCTGAGCGTTCCAACTGTTGACCAAACCATTACAATTTCGATACATTTCCATGCCATCACATACCTACCTGTTTGTGATAATTGCACTTGTCCTTGAAAATAGACCCGATTTTGCAGGGGACTCTGGGAAAAGTGAAAAGGTCCTATGTAATTCACGTCTTGTGCCCTGTCTCATAGGGCGGACCCTGCAATTCTACTTCCACTCCACTGCCAAAAATGAAGCGGCCTTGCCCTGTTCAGACTTTTTGCTGTAGCCCCTGGGCCTTTGCAGAGCCATCTGCTTAGTGTGGCTCTGCCACTGAGGTCAGAAGAGAACATTTAGCCTGAGAAACGGCTGTCTGTGTGTGCAGCTTGGAGAAGACACTGTTGCCATGGGAAAGACATGCCTGTTTGCTGTGCAAATGAAGTGCAGACACAGACAGAAGAGACCACTTGACTGGTAGGAATTGAAGAACCTGACCAAGAGTGAGGAATTAGACCATCCGCACGGGGAGTGTGCGCTCCGCCTGGGCTGGTTTGATACTTTTAAAAAAGAAATGGAATGTTGGTAGGTAAACCTCCTGGAAATGTGTGGGGCTATCCCGCACACATTTCCCAATGGACACTGCACAACAAACACATAGTCAAGTGCACTCTGGGGGACACAGTCTACCGGTGCGGTCCTCCTGTCACATTTAGCTGCAATGTGACAGCCATGGGTACATCAAAGCATCTCTGAAGGGGGAAGGCAACGCCTTCCTCCGGCCCTGGTCAGCCTACTTAAAATAGCAAAGGCTCCATCGATATGCCCTGCCTATTGTTAGGTTCTCTCTGATGGCAGCGCATACTGATGAGAGTTAAGTGACGCAGGCCTGCCAAGAGGCCTGTTCACAGAACTAACACAGGGCAGGAAACCCCAACACCTTTTTCATATGCAATGTGTCAGCTTGAAGCTAGCTCCCACCCCTCTGTATGAAGGCCATTGAATGTCATGTGTGGAACAACTGTTTACAGTAGGCAACCGCTGCAGGGCCACCCCCTTTCAGAGGGAAGATATATGTGATTTGATGCAGACAGTCTGTTCTCGAGCTCAATTAACCAGAGAGCCACTTTGATCCACAGGAGACAGGAAGATGGGTGCGGCTTAGTAGTACATGTTGTCACCCCTTACCTTTCCTGTTGCAAAGCACTCTGGTCATGACCTTACGCATGACAGAAGATTGGTGGTGGGGACCCAGGATTGGGTCTTTAAGGTAGGCTTAGCATGCTCCAATCACTGGGGCCCATTTGGCTTTAAAAGAGGGCTGAGCCCCTCACTGAGCAGATCATCCGACGACTTCAAAAGGAGTACGAAGAAGGACTCATTCGGACCCTTGGTGATGGTACAGTCTGCCTCACGGCTTCCGCCAGTGAAGGAAGTCCAGGATTTCCAAGAGGGAAGCAAAATACCTCCCAAAACATCTCCCAGGGAACAGAGGGAGATACCCGACTCAGAGGATCCATCAAGCAGCACCAGAACCGGTACCCAGCCAGCACACAGCGTGCCCTGCTAGGTTAAGCCAGCAAGCTTCCTAGGTGGGAAGTGCCAGAGAGTCTCTGAACAAAGGAGAAGGCCGTTGCCGGCAAACACTCTTCTCAGCTTTGGGTCGGCCGCCTTAAACGTCGACCCAAGCATTGAGAAGAAGCTCGGAGGAGTGCCACAACAAGCATCAACCAGCGTCCATCTTTTAAGGACTTTTTCGAAGCAGTCGAGCTCTCAAACTGCGACCGGCTGCACCACTGTGGCTGTTCTCACGCTGCAGTCACTAAAGCCGTCTGAGAACCCTCGACCAGCGTTCCAGATCCACCAACCAGCACACAGACAACGATTCTTCACCCCGAGCCGCCGGGTAGGGCAGCCTGCAGCCTTCCGCCCAGCCTCGCTTACCAAACTGCCTGCCAACTGATATCCGCATCTGTCGTCCCTCTTGAACTCTGTCGCCGGAGCTACAAAGCATGCTGGAAGCCACTCGATGCTGTCGAGTACCAAGATCATCTCAAACACCAGTTACATTGTGGTTCTGTCCCCCTGGTCCTTCTCCGAAGGCCCTTAGTGACATTTACGACCTCTTGCTCCCTTGCTGCTGCAACCAAATAACCTTGAACAGTTCAGACTGATTGCTTTACCGACTGCACTCCTGTCAGTATCCAGAGTGCATCCCTCTCCTTTGTGAAACTGTCTGTCCCCTGTTTTCCTTTATAGGGTGGGTTGTATTTTGTAGTGTGTTAGAACTGTCTGTTGTATTAATACTAAAGTAGATATTTGTATACAACCTTGACTGGACAGTCCCTTTTATCAGTGGGTCACAATTGTTTTTTCGCTCTGTTGCAACTAACCAGCCTGACGTTCCGTCCACTGTTCGGACCCCTTCCGGTGTACTAGAAGTGTGGGACTGATTGATGGTCTAGAAAGCGATATTCCTCCCTGGACCACTAGTGCCCCGGAAGTTAATTCGTCACACCAAGAGAGGTCGGGTTGTTGACTCCACGTGAATATGTGTCTATAGAATGCATGGGGACAGAAATGCCCTTTTGCCTCTCTTGGGAAGACTGAGATGGTGAGCGAAGGCCAAAGGTAAAGCGACCCCTCTGCTGCGGTTGGCTTCAGTGGCAGCCAGACCTCCCTGAGTAACCATCCAACAATCTGATGACTTTCGCAAGAGCAGATGTGGCAAAGAGGATCGAAGGCAGACAGGTCACTGTCTGCTAGGTTCTGAAAGCTCATGGTTTTCATGTCGTGAGATCAGGAAGGCAGCGAGACAACTGAGGCGCTTAATGCACCTGCTGCATGGTCACGGTTCCATAGACTTCGCTGCGCCGCTTGGAGTTTACGAATGCGCTAGCTTCTGGAAGTAAACCCCTTTGTTGAGGGTAGGCCACGAGAGAACAAAGAATAGAAGGGATGGGTTCCGAAAAACACACCCCTCTTGCTAGGTCTTCTCCAGTGGAGTAAAAGCGTCATTGTCTCCTTTTCAAACAAATCGGTTCAGCCTCCGTAGAGACTGTCAAAAATTACCAATTCCAGCTATATTTCAAGCTGTCATGGCGGGGTATTGGGTAAAGTTTTCAATAAGCAATAATCGCGCCTCGGTTAAACCTCATGAGCTACGATACTGCCACTGCGCAAAGCTAAAGCACCTGACCCAGAGGCCCGTGCGCCCCGGGAATGGATTCCCATTTAACTTGCACTGATCCCAGCAAGCTCCATCCTGAGCATCCTTTGTCAAACTCATAAAACCGCCTGGATTCCAGTGCCGAGATTTGTTGAGGTGAACACCTGTATCATCTTGCGCTCACCAAACTGACAGCAAATATAGTAGCAAGGTATGCATAGGATTCTGGGAGTAAACATGCAAATGAGCAGGCTGCTACCTGTGCGCTCTTTCCCTTAGCATGATCGGTGGCCTGTTGGCAAGTGACCCCGCCCTCCTGAGAGATTATTGGGCAGGCCGCTGCCAAGGCAACATGGGAGAGGCTTGAGAATGCAAAGAGCCATTGGAGGATTGCACAGGAGCGAGGACAGCATCGAGAAATGGGCTCCTTTGGGGACAGGTGAAGTGATGCTCCACCAGGACGACCAGCTGTTTCTGCAGTGCAGCCAGGACATTGACAAGAAGTGAATCAATTTGTCTCTGAGCGTTCCAACTGTTGACCAAACCATTACAATTTCGATACATTTCCATGCCATCACATACCTACCTGTTTGTGATAATTGCACTTGTCCTTGAAAATAGACCCGATTTTGCAGGGGACTCTGGGAAAAGTGAAAAGGTCCTATGTAATTCACGTCTTGTACCCTGTCTCATAGGGCGGACCCTGCAATTCTACTTCCACTCCACTGCCAAAAATGAAGCGGCCTTGCCCTGTTCAGGCTTTTTGCTGTAGCCCCTGGGCCTTTGCAGAGCCATCTGCTTAGTGTGGCTCTGCCACTGAGGTCAGAAGAGAACATTTAGCCTGAGAAACGGCTGTCTGTGTGTGCAGCTTGGGGAAGACACTGTTGCCATGGGAAAGACATGCCTGTTTGCTGTGCAAATGAAGTGCAGACACAGACAGAAGAGACCACTTGACTGGTAGGAATTGAAGAACCTGACCAAGAGTGAGGAATTAGACCATCCGCACGGGGAGTGTGCGCTCCGCCTGGGCTGGTTTGATACTTTTAAAAAAGAAATGGAATGTTGGTAGGTAAACCTCCTGGAAATGTGTGGGGCTATCCCGCACACATTTCCCAATGGACACTGCACAACAAACACATAGTCAAGTGCACTCTGGGGGACACAGTCTACCGGTGCGGTCCTCCTGTCACATTTAGCTGCAATGTGACAGCCATGGGTACATCAAAGCATCTCTGAAGGGGGAAGGCAACGCCTTCCTCCGGCCCTGGTCAGCCTACTTAAAATAGCAAAGGCTCCATCGATATGCCCTGCCTATTGTTAGGTTCTCTCTGATGGCAGCGCATACTGATGAGAGTTAAGTGAAGCAGGCCTGCCAAGAGGCCTGTTCACAGAACTAACACAGGGCAGGAAACCCCAACACCTTTTTCATATGCAATGTGTCAGCTTGAAGCTAGCTCCCACCCCTCTGTATGAAGGCCATTGAATGTCATGTGTGGAACAACTGTTTACAGTAGGCAACCGCTGCAGGGCCACCCCCTTTCAGAGGGAAGATATATGTGATTTGATGCAGACAGTCTGTTCTCGAGCTCAATTAACCAGAGAGCCACTTTGATCCACAGGAGACAGGAAGATGGGTGCGGCTTAGTAGTACATGTTGTCACCCCTTACCTTTCCTGTTGCAAAGCACTCTGGTCATGACCTTACGCATGACAGAAGATTGGTGGTGGGGACCCAGGATTGGGTCTTTAAGGTAAGCTTAGCATGCTCCAATCACTGGGGCCCATTTGGCTTTAAAAGAGGGCTGAGCCCCTCACTGAGCAGATCATCCGACGACTTCAAAAGGAGTACGAAGAAGGACTCATTCGGACCCTCGGTGATGGTAAAGTCTGCCTCACGGCTTCCGCCAGTGAAGGAAGTCCAGGATTTCCAAGAGGGAAGCAAAATACCTCCCAAAACATCTCCCAGGGAACAGAGGGAGATACCCGACTCAGAGGATCCATCAAGCAGCACCAGAACCGGTACCCAGCCAGCACACAGCGTGCCCTGCTAGGTTAAGCCAGCAAGCTTCCTAGGTGGGAAGTGCCAGAGAGTCTCTGAACAAAGGACAAGGCCGTTGCCGGCAAACACTCTTCTCAGCTTTGGGTCGGCCGCCTTAAACGTCGACCCAAGCATTGAGAAGAAGCTCGGAGGAGTGCCACAACAAGCATCAACCAGCGTCCATCTTTTAAGGACTTTTTCGAAGCAGTCGAGCTCTCAAACTGCGACCGGCTGCACCACTGTGGCTGTTCTCACGCTGCAGTCACTAAAGCCGTCTGAGAACCCTCGACCAGCGTTCCAGATCCACCAACCAGCACACAGACAACGATTCTTCACCCCGAGCCGCCGGGTAGGGCAGCCTGCAGCCGTCCGCCCAGCCTCGCTTACCAAACTGCCTGCCAACTGATATCCGCATCTGTCGTCCCTCTTGAACTCTGTCGCCGGAGCTACAAAGCATGCTGGAAGCCACTCGATGCTGTCGAGTACCAAGATCATCTCAAACACCAGTTACATTGTGGTTCTGTCCCCCTGGTCCTTCTCCGAAGGCCCTTAGTGACATTTACGACCTCTTGCTCCCTTGCTGCTGCAACCAAATAACCTTGAACAGTTCAGACTGATTGCTTTACCGACTGCACTCCTGTCAGTATCCAGAGTGCATCCCTCTCCTTTGTGAAACTGTCTGTCCCCTGTTTTCCTTTATAGGGTGGGTTGTATTTTGTAGTGTGTTAGAACTGTCTGTTGTATTAATACTAAAGTAGATATTTGTATACAACCTTGACTGGACAGTCCCTTTTATCAGTGGGTCACAATTGTTTTTTCGCTCTGTTGCAACTAACCAGCCTGACGTTCCGTCCACTGTTCGGACCCCTTCCGGTGTACTAGAGGTGTGGGACTGATTGATGGTCTAGAAAGCGATATTCCTCCCTGGACCACTAGTACCCCGGAAGTTGATTCGTCACACCAAGAGAGGTCGGGTTGTTGACTCCACGTGAATATGTGTCTATAGAATGCATGGGGACAGAAATGCCCTTTTGCCTCTCTTGGGAAGACTGAGATGGTGAGCGAAGGCCAAAGGTAAAGCGACCCCTCTGCTGCGGTTGGCTTCAGTGGCAGCCAGACCTCCCTGAGTAACCATCCAACAATCTGATGACTTTCGCAAGAGCAGATGTGGCAAAGAGGATCGAAGGCAGACAGGTCACTGTCTGCTAGGTTCTGAAAGCTCATGGTTTTCATGTCGTGAGATCAGGAAGGCAGCGAGACAACTGAGGCGCTTAATGCACCTGCTGCATGGTCACGGTTCCATAGACTTCGCTGCGCCGCTTGGAGTTTACGAATGCGCTAGCTTCTGGAAGTAAACCCCTTTGTTGAGGGTAGGCCACGAGAGAACAAAGAACAGAAGGGATGGGTTCCGAAAAACACACCCCTCTTGCTAGGTCTTCTCCAGTGGAGTAAAAGCGTCATTGTCTCCTTTTCAAACAAATCGGTTCAGCCTCCGTAGAGACTGTCAAAAATTACCAATTCCAGCTATATTTCAAGCTGTCATGGCGGGGTATTGGGTAAAGTTTTCAATAAGCAATAATCGCTCCTCGGTTAAACCTCATGAGCTACGATACTGCCACTGCGCAAAGCTAAAGCACCTGACCCAGAGGCCCGTGCGCCCCGGGAATGGATTCCCATTTAACTTGCACTGATCCCAGCAAGCTCCATCCTGAGCATCCTTTGTCAAACTCATAAAACCGCCTGGATTCCAGTGCCGAGATTTGTTGAGGTGAACACCTGTATCATCTTGCGCTCACCAAACTGACAGCAAATATAGTAGCAAGGTATGCATAGGATTCTGGGAGTAAACATGCAAATGAGCAGGCTGCTACCTGTGCGCTCTTTCCCTTAGCATGATCAGTGGCCTGTTGGCAAGTGACCCCGCCCTCCTGAGAGATTATTGGGCAGGCCGCTGCCAAGGCAACATGGGAGAGGCTTGAGAATGCAAAGAGCCATTGGAGGATTGCACAGGAGCGAGGACAGCATCGAGAAATGGGCTCCTTTGGGGACAGGTGAAGTGATGCTCCACCAGGACGACCAGCTGTTTCTGCAGTGCAGCCAGGACATTGACAAGAAGTGAATCAATTTGTCTCTGAGCGTTCCAACTGTTGACCAAACCATTACAATTTCGATACATTTCCATGCCATCACATACCTACCTGTTTGTGATAATTGCACTTGTCCTTGAAAATAGACCCGATTTTGCAGGGGACTCTGGGAAAAGTGAAAAGGTCCTATGTAATTCACGTCTTGTACCCTGTCTCATAGGGCGGACCCTGCAATTCTACTTCCACTCCACTGCCAAAAATGAAGCGGCCTTGCCCTGTTCAGGCTTTTTGCTGTAGCCCCTGGGCCTTTGCAGAGCCATCTGCTTAGTGTGGCTCTGCCACTGAGGTCAGAAGAGAACATTTAGCCTGAGAAACGGCTGTCTGTGTGTGCAGCTTGGAGAAGACACTGTTGCCATGGGAAAGACATGCCTGTTTGCTGTGCAAATGAAGTGCAGACACAGACAGAAGAGACCACTTGACTGGTAGGAATTGAAGAACCTGACCAAGAGTGAGGAATTAGACCATCCGCACGGGGAGTGTGCGCTCCGCCTGGGCTGGTTTGATACTTTTAAAAAAGAAATGGAATGTTGGTAGGTAAACCTCCTGGAAATGTGTGGGGCTATTCCGCACACATTTCCCAATGGACACTGCACAACAAACACATAGTCAAGTGCACTCTGGGGGACACAGTCTACCGGTGCGGTCCTCCTGTCACATTTAGCTGCAATGTGACAGCCATGGGTACATCAAAGCATCTCTGAAGGGGGAAGGCAACGCCTTCCTCCGGCCCTGGTCAGCCTACTTAAAATAGCAAAGGCTCCATCGATATGCCCTGCCTATTGTTAGGTTCTCTCTGATGGCAGCGCATACTGATGAGAGTTAAGTGAAGCAGGCCTGCCAAGAGGCCTGTTCACAGAACTAACACAGGGCAGGAAACCCCAACACCTTTTTCATATGCAATGTGTCAGCTTGAAGCTAGCTCCCACCCCTCTGTATGAAGGCCATTGAATGTCATGTGTGGAACAACTGTTTACAGTAGGCAACCGCTGCAGGGCCACCCCCTTTCAGAGGGAAGATATATGTGATTTGATGCAGACAGTCTGTTCTCGAGCTCAATTAACCAGAGAGCCACTTTGATCCACAGGAGACAGGAAGATGGGTGCGGCTTAGTAGTACATGTTGTCACCCCTTACCTTTCCTGTTGCAAAGCACTCTGGTCATGACCTTACGCATGACAGAAGATTGGTGGTGGGGACCCAGGATTGGGTCTTTAAGGTAGGCTTAGCATGCTCCAATCACTGGGGCCCATTTGGCTTTAAAAGAGGGCTGAGCCCCTCACTGAGCAGATCATCCGACGACTTCAAAAGGAGTACGAAGAAGGACTCATTCGGACCCTCGGTGATGGTACAGTCTGCCTCACGGCTTCCGCCAGTGAAGGAAGTCCAGGATTTCCAAGAGGGAAGCAAAATACCTCCCAAAACATCTCCCAGGGAACAGAGGGAGATACCCGACTCAGAGGATCCATCAAGCAGCACCAGAACCGGTACCCAGCCAGCACACAGCGTGCCCTGCTAGGTTAAGCCAGCAAGCTTCCTAGGTGGGAAGTGCCAGAGAGTCTCTGAACAAAGGACAAGGCCGTTGCCGGCAAACACTCTTCTCAGCTTTGGGTCGGCCGCCTTAAACGTCGACCCAAGCATTGAGAAGAAGCTCGGAGGAGTGCCACAACAAGCATC
Source organism: Ambystoma mexicanum (assembly GCF_040938575.1). Classification (NCBI taxonomy): domain Eukaryota; kingdom Metazoa; phylum Chordata; class Amphibia; order Caudata; family Ambystomatidae; genus Ambystoma; species Ambystoma mexicanum. The sequence continues at coordinate 1,536,853,771 of NC_090932.1, forward strand.
AACCAGCGTCCATCTTTTAAGGACTTTTTCGAAGCAGTCGAGCTCTCAAACTGCGACCGGCTGCACCACTGTGGCTGTTCTCACGCTGCAGTCACTAAAGCCGTCTGAGAACCCTCGACCAGCGTTCCAGATCCACCAACCAGCACACAGACAACGATTCTTCACCCCGAGCCGCCGGGTAGGGCAGCCTGCAGCCGTCCGCCCAGCCTCGCTTACCAAACTGCCTGCCAACTGATATCCGCATCTGTCGTCCCTCTTGAACTCTGTCGCCGGAGCTACAAAGCATGCTGGAAGCCACTCGATGCTGTCGAGTACCAAGATCATCTCAAACACCAGTTACATTGTGGTTCTGTCCCCCTGGTCCTTCTCCGAAGGCCCTTAGTGACATTTACGACCTCTTGCTCCCTTGCTGCTGCAACCAAATAACCTTGAACAGTTCAGACTGATTGCTTTACCGACTGCACTCCTGTCAGTATCCAGAGTGCATCCCTCTCCTTTGTGAAACTGTCTGTCCCCTGTTTTCCTTTATAGGGTGGGTTGTATTTTGTAGTGTGTTAGAACTGTCTGTTGTATTAATACTAAAGTAGATATTTGTATACAACCTTGACTGGACAGTCCCTTTTATCAGTGGGTCACAATTGTTTTTTCGCTCTGTTGCAACTAACCAGCCTGACGTTCCGTCCACTGTTCGGACCCCTTCCGGTGTACTAGAGGTGTGGGACTGATTGATGGTCTAGAAAGCGATATTCCTCCCTGGACCACTAGTGCCCCGGAAGTTGATTCGTCACACCAAGAGAGATCGGGTTGTTGACTCCACGTGAATATGTGTCTATAGAATGCATGGGGACAGAAATGCCCTTTTGCCTCTCTTGGGAAGACTGAGATGGTGAGCGAAGGCCAAAGGTAAAGCGACCCCTCTGCTGCGGTTGGCTTCAGTGGCAGCCAGACCTCCCTGAGTAACCATCCAACAATCTGATGACTTTCGCAAGAGCAGATGTGGCAAAGAGGATCGAAGGCAGACAGGTCACTGTCTGCTAGGTTCTGAAAGCTCATGGTTTTCATGTCGTGAGATCAGGAAGGCAGCGAGACAACTGAGGCGCTTAATGCACCTGCTGCATGGTCACGGTTCCATAGACTTCGCTGCGCCGCTTGGAGTTTACGAATGCGCTAGCTTCTGGAAGTAAACCCCTTTGTTGAGGGTAGGCCACGAGAGAACAAAGAATAGAAGGGATGGGTTCCGAAAAACACACCCCTCTTGCTAGGTCTTCTCCAGTGGAGTAAAAGCGTCATTGTCTCCTTTTCAAACAAATCGGTTCAGCCTCCGTAGAGACTGTCAAAAATTACCAATTCCAGCTATATTTCAAGCTGTCATGGCGGGGTATTGGGTAAAGTTTTCAATAAGCAATAATCGCGCCTCGGTTAAACCTCATGAGCTACGATACTGCCACTGCGCAAAGCTAAAGCACCTGACCCAGAGGCCCGTGCGCCCCGGGAATGGATTCCCATTTAACTTGCACTGATCCCAGCAAGCTCCATCCTGAGCATCCTTTGTCAAACTCATAAAACCGCCTGGATTCCAGTGCCGAGATTTGTTGAGGTGAACACCTGTATCATCTTGCGCTCACCAAACTGACAGCAAATATAGTAGCAAGGTATGCATAGGATTCTGGGAGTAAACATGCAAATGAGCAGGCTGCTACCTGTGCGCTCTTTCCCTTAGCATGATCGGTGGCCTGTTGGCAAGTGACCCCGCCCTCCTGAGAGATTATTGGGCAGGCCGCTGCCAAGGCAACATGGGAGAGGCTTGAGAATGCAAAGAGCCATTGGAGGATTGCACAGGAGCGAGGACAGCATCGAGAAATGGGCTCCTTTGGGGACAGGTGAAGTGATGCTCCACCAGGACGACCAGCTGTTTCTGCAGTGCAGCCAGGACATTGACAAGAAGTGAATCAATTTGTCTCTGAGCGTTCCAACTGTTGACCAAACCATTACAATTTCGATACATTTCCATGCCATCACATACCTACCTGTTTGTGATAATTGCACTTGTCCTTGAAAATAGACCCGATTTTGCAGGGGACTCTGGGAAAAGTGAAAAGGTCCTATGTAATTCACGTCTTGTACCCTGTCTCATAGGGCGGACCCTGCAATTCTACTTCCACTCCACTGCCAAAAATGAAGCGGCCTTGCCCTGTTCAGGCTTTTTGCTGTAGCCCCTGGGCCTTTGCAGAGCCATCTGCTTAGTGTGGCTCTGCCACTGAGGTCAGAAGAGAACATTTAGCCTGAGAAACGGCTGTCTGTGTGTGCAGCTTGGAGAAGACACTGTTGCCATGGGAAAGACATGCCTGTTTGCTGTGCAAATGAAGTGCAGACACAGACAGAAGAGACCACTTGACTGGTAGGAATTGAAGAACCTGACCAAGAGTGAGGAATTAGACCATCCGCACGGGGAGTGTGCGCTCCGCCTGGGCTGGTTTGATACTTTTAAAAAAGAAATGGAATGTTGGTAGGTAAACCTCCTGGAAATGTGTGGGGCTATTCCACACACATTTCCCAATGGACACTGCACAACAAACACATAGTCAAGTGCACTCTGGGGGACACAGTCTACCGGTGCGGTCCTCCTGTCACATTTAGCTGCAATGTGACAGCCATGGGTACATCAAAGCATCTCTGAAGGGGGAAGGCAACGCCTTCCTCCGGCCCTGGTCAGCCTACTTAAAATAGCAAAGGCTCCATCGATATGCCCTGCCTATTGTTAGGTTCTCTCTGATGGCAGCGCATACTGATGAGAGTTAAGTGAAGCAGGCCTGCCAAGAGGCCTGTTCACAGAACTAACACAGGGCAGGAAACCCCAACACCTTTTTCATATGCAATGTGTCAGCTTGAAGCTAGCTCCCACCCCTCTGTATGAAGGCCATTGAATGTCATGTGTGGAACAACTGTTTACAGTAGGCAACCGCTGCAGGGCCACCCCCTTTCAGAGGGAAGATATATGTGATTTAATGCAGACAGTCTGTTCTCGAGCTCAATTAACCAGAGAGCCACTTTGATCCACAGGAGACAGGAAGATGGGTGCGGCTTAGTAGTACATGTTGTCACCCCTTACCTTTCCTGTTGCAAAGCACTCTGGTCATGACCTTACGCATGACAGAAGATTGGTGGTGGGGACCCAGGATTGGGTCTTTAAGGTAGGCTTAGCATGCTCCAATCACTGGGGCCCATTTGGCTTTAAAAGAGGGCTGAGCCCCTCACTGAGCAGATCATCCGACGACTTCAAAAGGAGTACGAAGAAGGACTCATTCGGACCCTCGGTGATGGTACAGTCTGCCTCACGGCTTCCGCCAGTGAAGGAAGTCCAGGATTTCCAAGAGGGAAGCAAAATACCTCCCAAAACATCTCCCAGGGAACAGAGGGAGATACCCGACTCAGAGGATCCATCAAGCAGCACCAGAACCGGTACCCAGCCAGCACACAGCGTGCCCTGCTAGGTTAAGCCAGCAAGCTTCCTAGGTGGGAAGTGCCAGAGAGTCTCTGAACAAAGGACAAGGCCGTTGCCGGCAAACACTCTTCTCAGCTTTGGGTCGGCCGCCTTAAACGTCGACCCGAGCATTGAGAAGAAGCTCGGAGGAGTGCCACAACAAGCATCAACCAGCGTCCATCTTTTAAGGACTTTTTCGAAGCAGTCGAGCTCTCAAACTGCGACCGGCTGCACCACTGTGGCTGTTCTCACGCTGCAGTCACTAAAGCCGTCTGAGAACCCTCGACCAGCGTTCCAGATCCACCAACCAGCACACAGACAACGATTCTTCACCCCGAGCCGCCGGGTAGGGCAGCCTGCAGCCGTCCGCCCAGCCTCGCTTACCAAACTGCCTGCCAACTGATATCCGCATCTGTCGTCCCTCTTGAACTCTGTCGCCGGAGCTACAAAGCATGCTGGAAGCCACTCGATGCTGTCGAGTACCAAGATCATCTCAAACACCAGTTACATTGTGGTTCTGTCCCCCTGGTCCTTCTCCGAAGGCCCTTAGTGACATTTACGACCTCTTGCTCCCTTGCTGCTGCAACCAAATAACCTTGAACAGTTCAGACTGATTGCTTTACCGACTGCACTCCTGTCAGTATCCAGAGTGCATCCCTCTCCTTTGTGAAACTGTCTGTCCCCTGTTTTCCTTTATAGGGTGGGTTGTATTTTGTAGTGTGTTAGAACTGTCTGTTGTATTAATACTAAAGTAGATATTTGTATACAACCTTGACTGGACAGTCCCTTTTATCAGTGGGTCACAATTGTTTTTTCGCTCTGTTGCAACTAACCAGCCTGACGTTCCGTCCACTGTTCGGACCCCTTCCGGTGTACTAGAGGTGTGGGACTGATTGATGGTCTAGAAAGCGATATTCCTCCCTGGACCACTAGTGCCCCGGAAGTTGATTCGTCACACCAAGAGAGGTCGGGTTGTTGACTCCACGTGAATATGTGTCTATAGAATGCATGGGGACAGAAATGCCCTTTTGCCTCTCTTGGGAAGACTGAGATGGTGAGCGAAGGCCAAAGGTAAAGCGACCCCTCTGCTGCGGTTGGCTTCAGTGGCAGCCAGACCTCCCTGAGTAACCATCCAACAATCTGATGACTTTCGCAAGAGCAGATGTGGCAAAGAGGATCGAAGGCAGACAGGTCACTGTCTGCTAGGTTCTGAAAGCTCATGGTTTTCATGTCGTGAGATCAGGAAGGCAGCGAGACAACTGAGGCGCTTAATGCACCTGCTGCATGGTCACGGTTCCATAGACTTCGCTGCGCCGCTTGGAGTTTACGAATGCGCTAGCTTCTGGAAGTAAACCCCTTTGTTGAGGGTAGGCCACGAGAGAACAAAGAATAGAAGGGATGGGTTCCGAAAAACACACCCCTCTTGCTAGGTCTTCTCCAGTGGAGTAAAAGCGTCATTGTCTCCTTTTCAAACAAATCGGTTCAGCCTCCGTAGAGACTGTCAAAAATTACCAATTCCAGCTATATTTCAAGCTGTCATGGCGGGGTATTGGGTAAAGTTTTCAATAAGCAATAATCGCGCCTCGGTTAAACCTCATGAGCTACGATACTGCCACTGCGCAAAGCTAAAGCACCTGACCCAGAGGCCCGTGCGCCCCGGGAATGGATTCCCATTTAACTTGCACTGATCCCAGCAAGCTCCATCCTGAGCATCCTTTGTCAAACTCATAAAACCGCCTGGATTCCAGTGCCGAGATTTGTTGAGGTGAACACCTGTATCATCTTACGCTCACCAAACTGACAGCAAATATAGTAGCAAGGTATGCATAGGATTCTGGGAGTAAACATGCAAATGAGCAGGCTGCTACCTGTGCGCTCTTTCCCTTAGCATGATCGGTGGCCTGTTGGCAAGTGACCCCGCCCTCCTGAGAGATTATTGGGCAGGCCGCTGCCAAGGCAACATGGGAGAGGCTTGAGAATGCAAAGAGCCATTGGAGGATTGCACAGGAGCGAGGACAGCATCGAGAAATGGGCTCCTTTGGGGACAGGTGAAGTGATGCTCCACCAGGACGACCAGCTGTTTCTGCAGTGCAGCCAGGACATTGACAAGAAGTGAATCAATTTGTCTCTGAGCGTTCCAACTGTTGACCAAACCATTACAATTTCGATACATTTCCATGCCATCACATACCTACCTGTTTGTGATAATTGCACTTGTCCTTGAAAATAGACCCGATTTTGCAGGGGACTCTGGGAAAAGTGAAAAGGTCCTATGTAATTCACGTCTTGTACCCTGTCTCATAGGGCGGACCCTGCAATTCTACTTCCACTCCACTGCCAAAAATGAAGCGGCCTTGCCCTGTTCAGGCTTTTTGCTGTAGCCCCTGGGCCTTTGCAGAGCCATCTGCTTAGTGTGGCTCTGCCACTGAGGTCAGAAGAGAACATTTAGCCTGAGAAACGGCTGTCTGTGTGTGCAGCTTGGAGAAGACACTGTTGCCATGGGAAAGACATGCCTGTTTGCTGTGCAAATGAAGTGCAGACACAGACAGAAGAGACCACTTGACTGGTAGGAATTGAAGAACCTGACCAAGAGTGAGGAATTAGACCATCCGCACGGGGAGTGTGCGCTCCGCCTGGGCTGGTTTGATACTTTTAAAAAAGAAATGGAATGTTGGTAGGTAAACCTCCTGGAAATGTGTGGGGCTATTCCACACACATTTCCCAATGGACACTGCACAACAAACACATAGTCAAGTGCACTCTGGGGGACACAGTCTACCGGTGCGGTCCTCCTGTCACATTTAGCTGCAATGTGACAGCCATGGGTACATCAAAGCATCTCTGAAGGGGGAAGGCAACGCCTTCCTCCGGCCCTGGTCAGCCTACTTAAAATAGCAAAGGCTCCATCGATATGCCCTGCCTATTGTTAGGTTCTCTCTGATGGCAGCGCATACTGATGAGAGTTAAGTGAAGCAGGCCTGCCAAGAGGCCTGTTCACAGAACTAACACAGGGCAGGAAACCCCAACACCTTTTTCATATGCAATGTGTCAGCTTGAAGCTAGCTCCCACCCCTCTGTATGAAGGCCATTGAATGTCATGTGTGGAACAACTGTTTACAGTAGGCAACCGCTGCAGGGCCACCCCCTTTCAGAGGGAAGATATATGTGATTTAATGCAGACAGTCTGTTCTCGAGCTCAATTAACCAGAGAGCCACTTTGATCCACAGGAGACAGGAAGATGGGTGCGGCTTAGTAGTACATGTTGTCACCCCTTACCTTTCCTGTTGCAAAGCACTCTGGTCATGACCTTACGCATGACAGAAGATTGGTGGTGGGGACCCAGGATTGGGTCTTTAAGGTAGGCTTAGCATGCTCCAATCACTGGGGCCCATTTGGCTTTAAAAGAGGGCTGAGCCCCTCACTGAGCAGATCATCCGACGACTTCAAAAGGAGTACGAAGAAGGACTCATTCGGACCCTCGGTGATGGTACAGTCTGCCTCACGGCTTCCGCCAGTGAAGGAAGTCCAGGATTTCCAAGAGGGAAGCAAAATACCTCCCAAAACATCTCCCAGGGAACAGAGGGAGATACCCGACTCAGAGGATCCATCAAGCAGCACCAGAACCGGTACCCAGCCAGCACACAGCGTGCCCTGCTAGGTTAAGCCAGCAAGCTTCCTAGGTGGGAAGTGCCAGAGAGTCTCTGAACAAAGGACAAGGCCGTTGCCGGCAAACACTCTTCTCAGCTTTGGGTCGGCCGCCTTAAACGTCGACCCGAGCATTGAGAAGAAGCTCGGAGGAGTGCCACAACAAGCATCAACCAGCGTCCATCTTTTAAGGACTTTTTCGAAGCAGTCGAGCTCTCAAACTGCGACCGGCTGCACCACTGTGGCTGTTCTCACGCTGCAGTCACTAAAGCCGTCTGAGAACCCTCGACCAGCGTTCCAGATCCACCAACCAGCACACAGACAACGATTCTTCACCCCGAGCCGCCGGGTAGGGCAGCCTGCAGCCGTCCGCCCAGCCTCGCTTACCAAACTGCCTGCCAACTGATATCCGCATCTGTCGTCCCTCTTGAACTCTGTCGCCGGAGCTACAAAGCATGCTGGAAGCCACTCGATGCTGTCGAGTACCAAGATCATCTCAAACACCAGTTACATTGTGGTTCTGTCCCCCTGGTCCTTCTCCGAAGGCCCTTAGTGACATTTACGACCTCTTGCTCCCTTGCTGCTGCAACCAAATAACCTTGAACAGTTCAGACTGATTGCTTTACCGACTGCACTCCTGTCAGTATCCAGAGTGCATCCCTCTCCTTTGTGAAACTGTCTGTCCCCTGTTTTCCTTTATAGGGTGGGTTGTATTTTGTAGTGTGTTAGAACTGTCTGTTGTATTAATACTAAAGTAGATATTTGTATACAACCTTGACTGGACAGTCCCTTTTATCAGTGGGTCACAATTGTTTTTTCGCTCTGTTGCAACTAACCAGCCTGACGTTCCGTCCACTGTTCGGACCCCTTCCGGTGTACTAGAGGTGTGGGACTGATTGATGGTCTAGAAAGCGATATTCCTCCCTGGACCACTAGTGCCCCGGAAGTTGATTCGTCACACCAAGAGAGGTCGGGTTGTTGACTCCACGTGAATATGTGTCTATAGAATGCATGGGGACAGAAATGCCCTTTTGCCTCTCTTGGGAAGACTGAGATGGTGAGCGAAGGCCAAAGGTAAAGCGACCCCTCTGCTGCGGTTGGCTTCAGTGGCAGCCAGACCTCCCTGAGTAACCATCCAACAATCTGATGACTTTCGCAAGAGCAGATGTGGCAAAGAGGATCGAAGGCAGACAGGTCACTGTCTGCTAGGTTCTGAAAGCTCATGGTTTTCATGTCGTGAGATCAGGAAGGCAGCGAGACAACTGAGGCGCTTAATGCACCTGCTGCATGGTCACGGTTCCATAGACTTCGCTGCGCCGCTTGGAGTTTACGAATGCGCTAGCTTCTGGAAGTAAACCCCTTTGTTGAGGGTAGGCCACGAGAGAACAAAGAATAGAAGGGATGGGTTCCGAAAAACACACCCCTCTTGCTAGGTCTTCTCCAGTGGAGTAAAAGCGTCATTGTCTCCTTTTCAAACAAATCGGTTCAGCCTCCGTAGAGACTGTCAAAAATTACCAATTCCAGCTATATTTCAAGCTGTCATGGCGGGGTATTGGGTAAAGTTTTCAATAAGCAATAATCGCGCCTCGGTTAAACCTCATGAGCTACGATACTGCCACTGCGCAAAGCTAAAGCACCTGACCCAGAGGCCCGTGCGCCCCGGGAATGGATTCCCATTTAACTTGCACTGATCCCAGCAAGCTCCATCCTGAGCATCCTTTGTCAAACTCATAAAACCGCCTGGATTCCAGTGCCGAGATTTGTTGAGGTGAACACCTGTATCATCTTACGCTCACCAAACTGACAGCAAATATAGTAGCAAGGTATGCATAGGATTCTGGGAGTAAACATGCAAATGAGCAGGCTGCTACCTGTGCGCTCTTTCCCTTAGCATGATCGGTGGCCTGTTGGCAAGTGACCCCGCCCTCCTGAGAGATTATTGGGCAGGCCGCTGCCAAGGCAACATGGGAGAGGCTTGAGAATGCAAAGAGCCATTGGAGGATTGCACAGGAGCGAGGACAGCATCGAGAAATGGGCTCCTTTGGGGACAGGTGAAGTGATGCTCCACCAGGACGACCAGCTGTTTCTGCAGTGCAGCCAGGACATTGACAAGAAGTGAATCAATTTGTCTCTGAGCGTTCCAACTGTTGACCAAACCATTACAATTTCGATACATTTCCATGCCATCACATACCTACCTGTTTGTGATAATTGCACTTGTCCTTGAAAATAGACCCGATTTTGCAGGGGACTCTGGGAAAAGTGAAAAGGTCCTATGTAATTCACGTCTTGTACTCTGTCTCATAGGGCGGACCCTGCAATTCTACTTCCACTCCACTGCCAAAAATGAAGCGGCCTTGCCCTGTTCAGGCTTTTTGCTGTAGCCCCTGGGCCTTTGCAGAGCCATCTGCTTAGTGTGGCTCTGCCACTGAGGTCAGAAGAGAACATTTAGCCTGAGAAACGGCTGTCTGTGTGTGCAGCTTGGAGAAGACACTGTTGCCATGGGAAAGACATGCCTGTTTGCTGTGCAAATGAAGTGCAGACACAGACAGAAGAGACCACTTGACTGGTAGGAATTGAAGAACCTGACCAAGAGTGAGGAATTAGACCATCCGCACGGGGAGTGTGCGCTCCGCCTGGGCTGGTTTGATACTTTTAAAAAAGAAATGGAATGTTGGTAGGTAAACCTCCTGGAAATGTGTGGGGCTATTCCGCACACATTTCCCAATGGACACTGCACAACAAACAGATAGTCAAGTGCACTCTGGGGGACACAGTCTACCGGTGCGGTCCTCCTGTCACATTTAGCTGCAATGTGACAGCCATGGGTACATCAAAGCATCTCTGAAGGGGGAAGGCAACGCCTTCCTCCGGCCCTGGTCAGCCTACTTAAAATAGCAAAGGCTCCATCGATATGCCCTGCCTATTGTTAGGTTCTCTCTGATGGCAGCGCATACTGATGAGAGTTAAGTGAAGCAGGCCTGCCAAGAGGCCTGTTCACAGAACTAACACAGGGCAGGAAACCCCAACACCTTTTTCATATGCAATGTGTCAGCTTGAAGCTAGCTCCCACCCCTCTGTATGAAGGCCATTGAATGTCATGTGTGGAACAACTGTTTACAGTAGGCAACCGCTGCAGGGCCACCCCCTTTCAGAGGGAAGATATATGTGATTTGATGCAGACAGTCTGTTCTCGAGCTCAATTAACCAGAGAGCCACTTTGATCCACAGGAGACAGGAAGATGGGTGCGGCTTAGTAGTACATGTTGTCACCCCTTACCTTTCCTGTTGCAAAGCACTCTGGTCATGACCTTACGCATGACAGAAGATTGGTGGTGGGGACCCAGGATTGGGTCTTTAAGGTAGGCTTAGCATGCTCCAATCACTGGGGCCCATTTGGCTTTAAAAGAGGGCTGAGCCCCTCACTGAGCAGATCATCCGACGACTTCAAAAGGAGTACGAAGAAGGACTCATTCGGACCCTCGGTGATGGTACAGTCTGCCTCACGGCTTCCGCCAGTGAAGGAAGTCCAGGATTTCCAAGAGGGAAGCAAAATACCTCCCAAAACATCTCCCAGGGAACAGAGGGAGATACCCGACTCAGAGGATCCATCAAGCAGCACCAGAACCGGTACCCAGCCAGCACACAGCGTGCCCTGCTAGGTTAAGCCAGCAAGCATCCTAGGTGGGAAGTGCCAGAGAGTCTCTGAACAAAGGACAAGGCCGTTGCCGGCAAACACTCTTCTCAGCTTTGGGTCGGCCGCCTTAAACGTCGACCCAAGCATTGAGAAGAAGCTCGGAGGAGTGCCACAACAAGCATCAACCAGCGTCCATCTTTTAAGGACTTTTTCGAAGCAGTCGAGCTCTCAAACTGCGACCGGCTGCACCACTGTGGCTGTTCTCACGCTGCAGTCACTAAAGCCGTCTGAGAACCCTCGACCAGCGTTCCAGATCCACCAACCAGCACACAGACAAAGATTCTTCACCCCGAGCCGCCGGGTAGGGCAGCCTGCAGCCGTCCGCCCAGCCTCGCTTACCAAACTGCCTGCCAATTGATATCCGCATCTGTCGTCCCTCTTGAACTCTGTCGCCGGAGCTACAAAGCATGCTGGAAGCCACTCGATGCTGTCGAGTACCAAGATCATCTCAAACACCAGTTACATTGTGGTTCTGTCCCCCTGGTCCTTCTCCGAAGGCCCTTAGTGGCATTTACGACCTTTTGCTCCCTTGCTGCTGCAACCAAATAACCTTGAACAGTTCAGACTGATTGCTTTACCGACTGCACTCCTGTCAGTATCCAGAGTGCATCCCTCTCCTTTGTGAAACTGTCTGTCCCCTGTTTTCCTTTATAGGGTGGGTTGTATTTTGTAGTGTGTTAGAACTGTCTGTTGTATTAATACTAAAGTAGATATTTGTATACAACCTTGACTGGACAGTCCCTTTTATCAGTGGGTCACAATTGTTTTTTCGCTCTGTTGCAACTAACCAGCCTGACGTTCCGTCCACTGTTCGGACCCCTTCCGGTGTACTAGAGGTGTGGGACTGATTGATGGTCTAGAAAGCGATATTCCTCCCTGGACCACTAGTGCCCCGGAAGTTGATTCGTCACACCAAGAGAGGTCGGGTTGTTGACTCCACGTGAATATGTGTCTATAGAATGCATGGGGACAGAAATGCCCTTTTGCCTCTCTTGGGAAGACTGAGATGGTGAGCGAAGGCCAAAGGTAAAGCGACCCCTCTGCTGCGGTTGGCTTCAGTGGCAGCCAGACCTCCCTGAGTAACCATCCAACAATCTGATGACTTTCGCAAGAGCAGATGTGGCAAAGAGGATCGAAGGCAGACAGGTCACTGTCTGCTAGGTTCTGAAAGCTCATGGTTTTCATGTCGTGAGATCAGGAAGGCAGCGAGACAACTGAGGCGCTTAATGCACCTGCTGCATGGTCACGGTTCCATAGACTTCGCTGCGCCGCTTGGAGTTTACGAATGCGCTAGCTTCTGGAAGTAAACCCCTTTGTTGAGGGTAGGCCACGAGAGAACAAAGAATAGAAGGGATGGGTTCCGAAAAACACACCCCTCTTGCTAGGTCTTCTCCAGTGGAGTAAAAGCGTCATTGTCTCCTTTTCAAACAAATCGGTTCAGCCTCCGTAGAGACTGTCAAAAATTACCAATTCCAGCTATATTTCAAGCTGTCATGGCGGGGTATTGGGTAAAGTTTTCAATAAGCAATAATCGCGCCTCGGTTAAACCTCATGAGCTACGATACTGCCACTGCGCAAAGCTAAAGCACCTGACCCAGAGGCCCGTGCGCCACGGGAATGGATTCCCATTTAACTTGCACTGATCCCAGCAAGCTCCATCCTGAGCATCCTTTGTCAAACTCATAAAACCGCCTGGATTCCAGTGCCGAGATTTGTTGAGGTGAACACCTGTATCATCTTGCGCTCACCAAACTGACCGCAAATATAGTAGCAAGGTATGCATAGGATTCTGGGAGTAAACATGCAAATGAGCAGGCTGCTACCTGTGCGCTCTTTCCCTTAGCATGATCGGTGGCCTGTTGGCAAGTGACCCCGCCCTCCTGAGAGATTATTGGGCAGGCCGCTGCCAAGGCAACATGGGAGAGGCTTGAGAATGCAAAGAGCCATTGGAGGATTGCACAGGAGCGAGGACAGCATCGAGAAATGGGCTCCTTTGGGGACAGGTGAAGTGATGCTCCACCAGGACGACCAGCTGTTTCTGCAGTGCAGCCAGGACATTGACAAGAAGTGAATCAATTTGTCTCTGAGCGTTCCAACTGTTGACCAAACCATTACAATTTCGATACATTTCCATGCCATCACATACCTACCTGTTTGTGATAATTGCACTTGTCCTTGAAAATAGACCCGATTTTGCAGGGGACTCTGGGAAAAGTGAAAAGGTCCTATGTAATTCACGTCTTGTACCCTGTCTCATAGGGCGGACCCTGCAATTCTACTTCCACTCCACTGCCAAAAATGAAGCGGCCTTGCCCTGTTCAGGCTTTTTGCTGTAGCCCCTGGGCCTTTGCAGAGCCATCTGCTTAGTGTGGCTCTGCCACTGAGGTCAGAAGAGAACATTTAGCCTGAGAAACGGCTGTCTGTGTGTGCAGCTTGGAGAAGACACTGTTGCCATGGGAAAGACATGCCTGTTTGCTGTGCAAATGAAGTGCAGACACAGACAGAAGAGACCACTTGACTGGTAGGAATTGAAGAACCTGACCAAGAGTGAGGAATTAGACCATCCGCACGGGGAGTGTGCGCTCCGCCTGGGCTGGTTTGATACTTTTAAAAAAGAAATGGAATGTTGGTAGGTAAACCTCCTGGAAATGTGTGGGGCTATTCCACACACATTTCCCAATGGACACTGCACAACAAACACATAGTCAAGTGCACTCTGGGGGACACAGTCTACCGGTGCGGTCCTCCTGTCACATTTAGCTGCAATGTGACAGCCATGGGTACATCAAAGCATCTCTGAAGGGGGAAGGCAACGCCTTCCTCCGGCCCTGGTCAGCCTACTTAAAATAGCAAAGGCTCCATCGATATGCCCTGCCTATTGTTAGGTTCTCTCTGATGGCAGCGCATACTGATGAGAGTTAAGTGAAGCAGGCCTGCCAAGAGGCCTGTTCACAGAACTAACACAGGGCAGGAAACCGCAACACCTTTTTCATATGCAATGTGTCAGCTTGAAGCTAGCTCCCACCCCTCTGTATGAAGGCCATTGAATGTCATGTGTGGAACAACTGTTTACAGTAGGCAACCGCTGCAGGGCCACCCCCTTTCAGAGGGAAGATATATGTGATTTAATGCAGACAGTCTGTTCTCGAGCTCAATTAACCAGAGAGCCACTTTGATCCACAGGAGACAGGAAGATGGGTGCGGCTTAGTAGTACATGTTGTCACCCCTTACCTTTCCTGTTGCAAAGCACTCTGGTCATGACCTTACGCATGACAGAAGATTGGTGGTGGGGACCCAGGATTGGGTCTTTAAGGTAGGCTTAGCATGCTCCAATCACTGGGGCCCATTTGGCTTTAAAAGAGGGCTGAGCCCCTCACTGAGCAGATCATCCGACGACTTCAAAAGGAGTACGAAGAAGGACTCATTCGGACCCTCGGTGATGGTACAGTCTGCCTCACGGCTTCCGCCAGTGAAGGAAGTCCAGGATTTCCAAGAGGGAAGCAAAATACCTCCCAAAACATCTCCCAGGGAACAGAGGGAGATACCCGACTCAGAGGATCCATCAAGCAGCACCAGAACCGGTACCCAGCCAGCACACAGCGTGCCCTGCTAGGTTAAGCCAGCAAGCTTCCTAGGTGGGAAGTGCCAGAGAGTCTCTGAACAAAGGACAAGGCCGTTGCCGGCAAACACTCTTCTCAGCTTTGGGTCGGCCGCCTTAAACGTCGACCCGAGCATTGAGAAGAAGCTCGGAGGAGTGCCACAACAAGCATCAACCAGCGTCCATCTTTTAAGGACTTTTTCGAAGCAGTCGAGCTCTCAAACTGCGACCGGCTGCACCACTGTGGCTGTTCTCACGCTGCAGTCACTAAAGCCGTCTGAGAACCCTCGACCAGCGTTCCAGATCCACCAACCAGCACACAGACAACGATTCTTCACCCCGAGCCGCCGGGTAGGGCAGCCTGCAGCCGTCCGCCCAGCCTCGCTTACCAAACTGCCTGCCAACTGATATCCGCATCTGTCGTCCCTCTTGAACTCTGTCGCCGGAGCTACAAAGCATGCTGGAAGCCACTCGATGCTGTCGAGTACCAAGATCATCTCAAACACCAGTTACATTGTGGTTCTGTCCCCCTGGTCCTTCTCCGAAGGCCCTTAGTGACATTTACGACCTCTTGCTCCCTTGCTGCTGCAACCAAATAACCTTGAACAGTTCAGACTGATTGCTTTACCGACTGCACTCCTGTCAGTATCCAGAGTGCATCCCTCTCCTTTGTGAAACTGTCTGTCCCCTGTTTTCCTTTATAGGGTGGGTTGTATTTTGTAGTGTGTTAGAACTGTCTGTTGTATTAATACTAAAGTAGATATTTGTATACAACCTTGACTGGACAGTCCCTTTTATCAGTGGGTCACAATTGTTTTTTCGCTCTGTTGCAACTAACCAGCCTGACGTTCCGTCCACTGTTCGGACCCCTTCCGGTGTACTAGAGGTGTGGGACTGATTGATGGTCTAGAAAGCGATATTCCTCCCTGGACCACTAGTGCCCCGGAAGTTGATTCGTCACACCAAGAGAGGTCGGGTTGTTGACTCCACGTGAATATGTGTCTATAGAATGCATGGGGACAGAAATGCCCTTTTGCCTCTCTTGGGAAGACTGAGATGGTGAGCGAAGGCCAAAGGTAAAGCGACCCCTCTGCTGCGGTTGGCTTCAGTGGCAGCCAGACCTCCCTGAGTAACCATCCAACAATCTGATGACTTTCGCAAGAGCAGATGTGGCAAAGAGGATCGAAGGCAGACAGGTCACTGTCTGCTAGGTTCTGAAAGCTCATGGTTTTCATGTCGTGAGATCAGGAAGGCAGCGAGACAACTGAGGCGCTTAATGCACCTGCTGCATGGTCACGGTTCCATAGACTTCGCTGCGCCGCTTGGAGTTTACGAATGCGCTAGCTTCTGGAAGTAAACCCCTTTGTTGAGGGTAGGCCACGAGAGAACAAAGAATAGAAGGGATGGGTTCCGAAAAACACACCCCTCTTGCTAGGTCTTCTCCAGTGGAGTAAAAGCGTCATTGTCTCCTTTTCAAACAAATCGGTTCAGCCTCCGTAGAGACTGTCAAAAATTACCAATTCCAGCTATATTTCAAGCTGTCATGGCGGGGTATTGGGTAAAGTTTTCAATAAGCAATAATCGCGCCTCGGTTAAACCTCATGAGCTACGATACTGCCACTGCGCAAAGCTAAAGCACCTGACCCAGAGGCCCGTGCGCCCCGGGAATGGATTCCCATTTAACTTGCACTGATCCCAGCAAGCTCCATCCTGAGCATCCTTTGTCAAACTCATAAAACCGCCTGGATTCCAGTGCCGAGATTTGTTGAGGTGAACACCTGTATCATCTTACGCTCACCAAACTGACAGCAAATATAGTAGCAAGGTATGCATAGGATTCTGGGAGTAAACATGCAAATGAGCAGGCTGCTACCTGTGCGCTCTTTCCCTTAGCATGATCGGTGGCCTGTTGGCAAGTGACCCCGCCCTCCTGAGAGATTATTGGGCAGGCCGCTGCCAAGGCAACATGGGAGAGGCTTGAGAATGCAAAGAGCCATTGGAGGATTGCACAGGAGCGAGGACAGCATCGAGAAATGGGCTCCTTTGGGGACAGGTGAAGTGATGCTCCACCAGGACGACCAGCTGTTTCTGCAGTGCAGCCAGGACATTGACAAGAAGTGAATCAATTTGTCTCTGAGCGTTCCAACTGTTGACCAAACCATTACAATTTCGATACATTTCCATGCCATCACATACCTACCTGTTTGTGATAATTGCACTTGTCCTTGAAAATAGACCCGATTTTGCAGGGGACTCTGGGAAAAGTGAAAAGGTCCTATGTAATTCACGTCTTGTACTCTGTCTCATAGGGCGGACCCTGCAATTCTACTTCCACTCCACTGCCAAAAATGAAGCGGCCTTGCCCTGTTCAGGCTTTTTGCTGTAGCCCCTGGGCCTTTGCAGAGCCATCTGCTTAGTGTGGCTCTGCCACTGAGGTCAGAAGAGAACATTTAGCCTGAGAAACGGCTGTCTGTGTGTGCAGCTTGGAGAAGACACTGTTGCCATGGGAAAGACATGCCTGTTTGCTGTGCAAATGAAGTGCAGACACAGACAGAAGAGACCACTTGACTGGTAGGAATTGAAGAACCTGACCAAGAGTGAGGAATTAGACCATCCGCACGGGGAGTGTGCGCTCCGCCTGGGCTGGTTTGATACTTTTAAAAAAGAAATGGAATGTTGGTAGGTAAACCTCCTGGAAATGTGTGGGGCTATTCCGCACACATTTCCCAATGGACACTGCACAACAAACAGATAGTCAAGTGCACTCTGGGGGACACAGTCTACCGGTGCGGTCCTCCTGTCACATTTAGCTGCAATGTGACAGCCATGGGTACATCAAAGCATCTCTGAAGGGGGAAGGCAACGCCTTCCTCCGGCCCTGGTCAGCCTACTTAAAATAGCAAAGGCTCCATCGATATGCCCTGCCTATTGTTAGGTTCTCTCTGATGGCAGCGCATACTGATGAGAGTTAAGTGAAGCAGGCCTGCCAAGAGGCCTGTTCACAGAACTAACACAGGGCAGGAAACCCCAACACCTTTTTCATATGCAATGTGTCAGCTTGAAGCTAGCTCCCACCCCTCTGTATGAAGGCCATTGAATGTCATGTGTGGAACAACTGTTTACAGTAGGCAACCGCTGCAGGGCCACCCCCTTTCAGAGGGAAGATATATGTGATTTGATGCAGACAGTCTGTTCTCGAGCTCAATTAACCAGAGAGCCACTTTGATCCACAGGAGACAGGAAGATGGGTGCGGCTTAGTAGTACATGTTGTCACCCCTTACCTTTCCTGTTGCAAAGCACTCTGGTCATGACCTTACGCATGACAGAAGATTGGTGGTGGGGACCCAGGATTGGGTCTTTAAGGTAGGCTTAGCATGCTCCAATCACTGGGGCCCATTTGGCTTTAAAAGAGGGCTGAGCCCCTCACTGAGCAGATCATCCGACGACTTCAAAAGGAGTACGAAGAAGGACTCATTCGGACCCTCGGTGATGGTACAGTCTGCCTCACGGCTTCCGCCAGTGAAGGAAGTCCAGGATTTCCAAGAGGGAAGCAAAATACCTCCCAAAACATCTCCCAGGGAACAGAGGGAGATACCCGACTCAGAGGATCCATCAAGCAGCACCAGAACCGGTACCCAGCCAGCACACAGCGTGCCCTGCTAGGTTAAGCCAGCAAGCATCCTAGGTGGGAAGTGCCAGAGAGTCTCTGAACAAAGGACAAGGCCGTTGCCGGCAAACACTCTTCTCAGCTTTGGGTCGGCCGCCTTAAACGTCGACCCAAGCATTGAGAAGAAGCTCGGAGGAGTGCCACAACAAGCATCAACCAGCGTCCATCTTTTAAGGACTTTTTCGAAGCAGTCGAGCTCTCAAACTGCGACCGGCTGCACCACTGTGGCTGTTCTCACGCTGCAGTCACTAAAGCCCTCTGAGAACCCTCGACCAGCGTTCCAGATCCACCAACCAGCACACAGACAAAGATTCTTCACCCCGAGCCGCCGGGTAGGGCAGCCTGCAGCCGTCCGCCCAGCCTCGCTTACCAAACTGCCTGCCAATTGATATCCGCATCTGTCGTCCCTCTTGAACTCTGTCGCCGGAGCTACAAAGCATGCTGGAAGCCACTCGATGCTGTCGAGTACCAAGATCATCTCAAACACCAGTTACATTGTGGTTCTGTCCCCCTGGTCCTTCTCCGAAGGCCCTTAGTGGCATTTACGACCTTTTGCTCCCTTGCTGCTGCAACCAAATAACCTTGAACAGTTCAGACTGATTGCTTTACCGACTGCACTCCTGTCAGTATCCAGAGTGCATCCCTCTCCTTTGTGAAACTGTCTGTCCCCTGTTTTCCTTTATAGGGTGGGTTGTATTTTGTAGTGTGTTAGAACTGTCTGTTGTATTAATACTAAAGTAGATATTTGTATACAACCTTGACTGGACAGTCCCTTTTATCAGTGGGTCACAATTGTTTTTTCGCTCTGTTGCAACTAACCAGCCTGACGTTCCGTCCACTGTTCGGACCCCTTCCGGTGTACTAGAGGTGTGGGACTGATTGATGGTCTAGAAAGCGATATTCCTCCCTGGACCACTAGTGCCCCGGAAGTTGATTCGTCACACCAAGAGAGGTCGGGTTGTTGACTCCACGTGAATATGTGTCTATAGAATGCATGGGGACAGAAATGCCCTTTTGCCTCTCTTGGGAAGACTGAGATGGTGAGCGAAGGCCAAAGGTAAAGCGACCCCTCTGCTGCGGTTGGCTTCAGTGGCAGCCAGACCTCCCTGAGTAACCATCCAACAATCTGATGACTTTCGCAAGAGCAGATGTGGCAAAGAGGATCGAAGGCAGACAGGTCACTGTCTGCTAGGTTCTGAAAGCTCATGGTTTTCATGTCGTGAGATCAGGAAGGCAGCGAGACAACTGAGGCGCTTAATGCACCTGCTGCATGGTCACGGTTCCATAGACTTCGCTGCGCCGCTTGGAGTTTACGAATGCGCTAGCTTCTGGAAGTAAACCCCTTTGTTGAGGGTAGGCCACGAGAGAACAAAGAATAGAAGGGATGGGTTCCGAAAAACACACCCCTCTTGCTAGGTCTTCTCCAGTGGAGTAAAAGCGTCATTGTCTCCTTTTCAAACAAATCGGTTCAGCCTCCGTAGAGACTGTCAAAAATTACCAATTCCAGCTATATTTCAAGCAGTCATGGCGGGGTATTGGGTAAAGTTTTCAATAAGCAATAATCGCGCCTCGGTTAAACCTCATGAGCTACGATACTGCCACTGCGCAAAGCTAAAGCACCTGACCCAGAGGCCCGTGCGCCACGGGAATGGATTCCCATTTAACTTGCACTGATCCCAGCAAGCTCCATCCTGAGCATCCTTTGTCAAACTCATAAAACCGCCTGGATTCCAGTGCCGAGATTTGTTGAGGTGAACACCTGTATCATCTTGCGCTCACCAAACTGACAGCAAATATAGTAGCAAGGTATGCATAGGATTCTGGGAGTAAACATGCAAATGAGCAGGCTGCTACCTGTGCGCTCTTTCCCTTAGCATGATCGGTGGCCTGTTGGCAAGTGACCCCGCCCTCCTGAGAGATTATTGGGCAGGCCGCTGCCAAGGCAACATGGGAGAGGCTTGAGAATGCAAAGAGCCATTGGAGGATTGCACAGGAGCGAGGACAGCATCGAGAAATGGGCTCCTTTGGGGACAGGTGAAGTGATGCTCCACCAGGACGACCAGCTGTTTCTGCAGTGCAGCCAGGACATTGACAAGAAGTGAATCAATTTGTCTCTGAGCGTTCCAACTGTTGACCAAACCATTACAATTTCGATACATTTCCATGCCATCACATACCTACTGTTTGTGATAATTGCACTTGTCCTTGAAAATAGACCCGATTTTGCAGGGGACTCTGGGAAAAGTGAAAAGGTCCTATGTAATTCACGTCTTGTACCCTGTCTCATAGGGCGGACCCTGCAATTCTACTTCCACTCCACTGCCAAAAATGAAGCGGCCTTGCCCTGTTCAGGCTTTTTGCTGTAGCCCCTGGGCCTTTGCAGAGCCATCTGCTTAGTGTGGCTCTGCCACTGAGGTCAGAAGAGAACATTTAGCCTGAGAAACGGCTGTCTGTGTGTGCAGCTTGGAGAAGACACTGTTGCCATGGGAAAGACATGCCTGTTTGCTGTGCAAATGAAGTGCAGACACAGACAGAAGAGACCACTTGACTGGTAGGAATTGAAGAACCTGACCAAGAGTGAGGAATTAGACCATCCGCACGGGGAGTGTGCGCTCCGCCTGGGCTGGTTTGATACTTTTAAAAAAGAAATGGAATGTTGGTAGGTAAACCTCCTGGAAATGTGTGGGGCTATCCCGCACACATTTCCCAATGGACACTGCACAACAAACACATAGTCAAGTGCACTCTGGGGGACACAGTCTACCGGTGCGGTCCTCCTGTCACATTTAGCTGCAATGTGACAGCCATGGGTACATCAAAGCATCTCTGAAGGGGGAAGGCAACGCCTTCCTCCGGCCCTGGTCAGCCTACTTAAAATAGCAAAGGCTCCATCGATATGCCCTGCCTATTGTTAGGTTCTCTCTGATGGCAGCGCATACTGATGAGAGTTAAGTGAAGCAGGCCTGCCAAGAGGCCTGTTCACAGAACTAACACAGGGCAGGAAACCCCAACACCTTTTTCATATGCAATGTGTCAGCTTGAAGCTAGCTCCCACCCCTCTGTATGAAGGCCATTGAATGTCATGTGTGGAACAACTGTTTACAGTAGGCAACCGCTGCAGGGCCACCCCCTTTCAGAGGGAAGATATATGTGATTTGATGCAGACAGTCTGTTCTCGAGCTCAATTAACCAGAGAGCCACTTTGATCCACAGGAGACAGGAAGATGGGTGCGGCTTAGTAGTACATGTTGTCACCCCTTACCTTTCCTGTTGCAAAGCACTCTGGTCATGACCTTACGCATGACAGAAGATTGGTGGTGGGGACCCAGGATTGGGTCTTTAAGGTAGGCTTAGCATGCTCCAATCACTGGGGCCCATTTGGCTTTAAAAGAGGGCTGAGCCCCTCACTGAGCAGATCATCCGACGACTTCAAAAGGAGTACGAAGAAGGACTCATTCGGACCCTCGGTGATGGTACAGTCTGCCTCACGGCTTCCGCCAGTGAAGGAAGTCCAGGATTTCCAAGAGGGAAGCAAAATACCTCCCAAAACATCTCCCAGGGAACAGAGGGAGATACCCGACTCAGAGGATCCATCAAGCAGCACCAGAACCGGTACCCAGCCAGCACACAGCGTGCCCTGCTAGGTTAAGCCAGCAAGCTTCCTAGGTGGGAAGTGCCAGAGAGTCTCTGAACAAAGGACAAGGCCGTTGCCGGCAAACACTCTTCTCAGCTTTGGGTCGGCCGCCTTAAACGTCGACCCAAGCATTGAGAAGAAGCTCGGAGGAGTGCCACAACAAGCATCAACCAGCGTCCATCTTTTAAGGACTTTTTCGAAGCAGTCGAGCTCTCAAACTGCGACCGGCTGCACCACTGTGGCTGTTCTCACGCTGCAGTCACTAAAGCCGTCTGAGAACCCTCGACCAGCGTTCCAGATCCACCAACCAGCACACAGACAACGATTCTTCACCCCGAGCCGCCGGGTAGGGCAGCCTGCAGCCGTCCGCCCAGCCTCGCTTACCAAACTGCCTGCCAACTGATATCCGCATCTGTCGTCCCTCTTGAACTCTGTCGCCGGAGCTACAAAGCATGCTGGAAGCCACTCGATGCTGTCGAGTACCAAGATCATCTCAAACACCAGTTACATTGTGGTTCTGTCCCCCTGGTCCTTCTCCGAAGGCCCTTAGTGACATTTACGACCTCTTGCTCCCTTGCTGCTGCAACCAAATAACCTTGAACAGTTCAGACTGATTGCTTTACCGACTGCACTCCTGTCAGTATCCAGAGTGCATCCCTCTCCTTTGTGAAACTGTCTGTCCCCTGTTTTCCTTTATAGGGTGGGTTGTATTTTGTAGTGTGTTAGAACTGTCTGTTGTATTAATACTAAAGTAGATATTTGTATACAACCTTGACTGGACAGTCCCTTTTATCAGTGGGTCACAATTGTTTTTTCGCTCTGTTGCAACTAACCAGCCTGACGTTCCGTCCACTGTTCGGACCCCTTCGGGTGTACTAGAGGTGTGGGACTGATTGATGGTCTAGAAAGCGATATTCCTCCCTGGACCACTAGTGCCCCGGAAGTTGATTCGTCACACCAAGAGAGGTCGGGTTGTTGACTCCACGTGAATATGTGTCTATAGAATGCATGGGGACAGAAATGCCCTTTTGCCTCTCTTGGGAAGACTGAGATGGTGAGCGAAGGCCAAAGGTAAAGCGACCCCTCTGCTGCGGTTGGCTTCAGTGGCAGCCAGACCTCCCTGAGTAACCATCCAACAATCTGATGACTTTCGCAAGAGCAGATGTGGCAAAGTGGATCGAAGGCAGACAGGTCACTGTCTTCTAGGTTCTGAAAGCTCATGGTTTTCATGTCGTGAGATCAGGAAGGCAGCGAGACAACTGAGGCGCTTAATGCACCTGCTGCATGGTCACGGTTCCATAGACTTCGCTGCGCCGCTTGGAGTTTACGAATGCGCTAGCTTCTGGAAGTAAACCCCTTTGTTGAGGGCAGGCCACGAGAGAACAAAGAATAGAAGGGATGGGTTCCGAAAAACACACCCCTCTTGCTAGGTCTTCTCCAGTGGAGTAAAAGCGTCATTGTCTCCTTTTCAAACAAATCGGTTCAGCCTCCGTAGAGACTGTCAAAAATTACCAATTCCAGCTATATTTCAAGCTGTCATGGCGGGGTATTGGGTAAAGTTTTCAATAAGCAATAATCGCGCCTCGGTTAAACCTCATAAACTACGATACTGCCACTGCGCAAAGCTAAAGCACCTGACCCAGAGGCCCGTGCGCCCCGGGAATGGATTCCCATTTAACTTGCACTGATCCCAGCAAGCTCCATCCTGAGCATCCTTTGTCAAACTCATAAAACCGCCTGGATTCCAGTGCCGAGATTTGTTGAGGTGAACACCTGTATCATCTTGCACTCACCAAACTGACAGCAAATATAGTAGCAAGGTATGCATAGGATTCTGGGAGTAAACATGCAAATGAGCAGGCTGCTACCTGTGCGCTCTTTCCCTTAGCATGATCGGTGGCCTGTTGGCAAGTGACCCCGCCCTCCTGAGAGATTATTGGGCAGGCCGCTGCCAAGGCAACATGGGAGAGGCTTGAGAATGCAAAGAGCCATTGGAGGATTGCACAGGAGCGAGGACAGCATCGAGAAATGGGCTCCTTTGGGGACAGGTGAAGTGATGCTCCACCAGGACGACCAGCTGTTTCTGCAGTGCAGCCAGGACATTGACAAGAAGTGAATCAATTTGTCTCTGAGCGTTCCAACTGTTGACCAAACCATTACAATTTCGATACATTTCCATGCCATCACATACCTACCTGTTTGTGATAATTGCACTTGTCCTTGAAAATAGACCCGATTTTGCAGGGGACTCTGGGAAAAGTGAAAAGGTCCTATGTAATTCACGTCTTGTACCCTGTCTCATAGGGCGGACCCGGCAATTCTACTTCCACTCCACTGCCAAAAATGAAGCGGCCTTGCCCTGTTCAGGCTTTTTGCTGTAGCCCCTGGGCCTTTGCAGAGCCATCTGCTTAGTGTGGCTCTGCCACTGAGGTCAGAAGAGAACATTTAGCCTGAGAAACGGCTGTCTGTGTGTGCAGCTTGGAGAAGACACTGTTGCCATGGGAAAGACATGCCTGTTTGCTGTGCAAATGAAGTGCAGACACAGACAGAAGAGACCACTTGACTGGTAGGAATTGAAGAACCTGACCAAGAGTGAGGAATTAGACCATCCGCACGGGGAGTGTGCGCTCCGCCTGGGCTGGTTTGATACTTTTAAAAAAGAAATGGAATGTTGGTAGGTAAACCTCCTGGAAATGTGTGGGGCTATCCCGCACACATTTCCCAATGGACACTGCACAACAAACACATAGTCAAGTGCACTCTGGGGGACACAGTCTACCGGTGCGGTCCTCCTGTCACATTTAGCTGCAATGTGACAGCCATGGGTACATCAAAGCATCTCTGAAGGGGGAAGGCAACGCCTTCCTCCGGCCCTGGTCAGCCTACTTAAAATAGCAAAGGCTCCATCGATATGCCCTGCCTATTGTTAGGTTCTCTCTGATGGCAGCGCATACTGATGAGAGTTAAGTGAAGCAGGCCTGCCAAGAGGCCTGTTCACAGAACTAACACAGGGCAGGAAACCCCAACACCTTTTTCATATGCAATGTGTCAGCTTGAAGCTAGCTCCCACCCCTCTGTATGAAGGCCATTGAATGTCATGTGTGGAACAACTGTTTACAGTAGGCAACCGCTGCAGGGCCACCCCCTTTCAGAGGGAAGATATATGTGATTTGATGCAGACAGTCTGTTCTCAAGCTCAATTAACCAGAGAGCCACTTTGATCCACAGGAGACAGGAAGATGGGTGCGGCTTAGTAGTACATGTTGTCACCCCTTACCTTTCCTGTTGCAAAGCACTCTGGTCATGACCTTACGCATGACAGAAGATTGGTGGTGGGGACCCAGGATTGGGTCTTTAAGGTAGGCTTAGCATGCTCCAATCACTGGGGCCCATTTGGCTTTAAAAGAGGGCTGAGCCCCTCACTGAGCAGATCATCCGACGACTTCAAAAGGAGTACGAAGAAGGACTCATTCGGACCCTTGGTGATGGTACAGTCTGCCTCACGGCTTCCGCCAGTGAAGGAAGTCCAGGATTTCCAAGAGGGAAGCAAAATACCTCCCAAAACATCTCCCAGGGAACAGAGGGAGATACCCGACTCAGAGGATCCATCAAGCAGCACCAGAACCGGTACCCAGCCAGCACACAGCGTGCCCTGCTAGGTTAAGCCAGCAAGCTTCCTAGGTGGGAAGTGCCAGAGAGTCTCTGAACAAAGGACAAGGCCGTTGCCGGCAAACACTCTTCTCAGCTTTGGGTCGGCCGCCTTAAACGTCGACCCAAGCATTGAGAAGAAGCTCGGAGGAGTGCCACAACAAGCATCAACCAGCGTCCATCTTTTAAGGACTTTTTCGAAGCAGTCGAGCTCTCAAACTGCGACCGGCTGCACCACTGTGGCTGTTCTCACGCTGCAGTCACTAAAGCCATCTGAGAACCCTCGACCAGCGTTCCAGATCCACCAACCAGCACACAGACAAAGATTCTTCACCCCGAGCCGCCGGGTAGGGCAGCCTGCAGCCGTCCGCCCAGCCTCGCTTACCAAACTGCCTGCCAATTGATATCCGCATCTGTCGTCCCTCTTGAACTCTGTCGCCGGAGCTACAAAGCATGCTGGAAGCCACTCGATGCTGTCGAGTACCAAGATCATCTCAAACACCAGTTACATTGTGGTTCTGTCCCCCTGGTCCTTCTCCGAAGGCCCTTAGTGGCATTTACGACCTCTTGCTCCCTTGCTGCTGCAACCAAATAACCTTGAACAGTTCAGACTGATTGCTTTACCGACTGCACTCCTGTCAGTATCCAGAGTGCATCCCTCTCCTTTGTGAAACTGTCTGTCCCCTGTTTTCCTTTATAGGGTGGGTTGTATTTTGTAGTGTGTTAGAACTGTCTGTTGTATTAATACTAAAGTAGATATTTGTATACAACCTTGACTGGACAGTCCCTTTTATCAGTGGGTCACAATTGTTTTTTCGCTCTGTTGCAACTAACCAGCCTGACGTTCCGTCCACTGTTCGGACCCCTTCCGGTGTACTAGAGGTGTGGGACTGATTGATGGTCTAGAAAGCGATATTCCTCCCTGGACCACTAGTGCCCCGGAAGTTGATTCGTCACACCAAGAGAGGTCGGGTTGTTGACTCCACGTGAATATGTGTCTATAGAATGCATGGGGACAGAAATGCCCTTTTGCCTCTCTTGGGAAGACTGAGATGGTGAGCGAAGGCCAAAGGTAAAGCGACCCCTCTGCTGCGGTTGGCTTCAGTGGCAGCCAGACCTCCCTGAGTAACCATCCAACAATCTGATGACTTTCGCAAGAGCAGATGTGGCAAAGAGGATCGAAGGCAGACAGGTCACTGTCTGCTAGGTTCTGAAAGCTCATGGTTTTCATGTCGTGAGATCAGGAAGGCAGCGAGACAACTGAGGCGCTTAATGCACCTGCTGCATGGTCACGGTTCCATAGACTTCGCTGCGCCGCTTGGAGTTTACGAATGCGCTAGCTTCTGGAAGTAAACCCCTTTGTTGAGGGTAGGCCACGAGAGAACAAAGAATAGAAGGGATGGGTTCCGAAAAACACACCCCTCTTGCTAGGTCTTCTCCAGTGGAGTAAAAGCGTCATTGTCTCCTTTTCAAACAAATCGGTTCAGCCTCCGTAGAGACTGTCAAAAATTACCAATTCCAGCTATATTTCAAGCTGTCATGGCGGGGTATTGGGTAAAGTTTTCAATAAGCAATAATCGCGCCTCGGTTAAACCTCATGAGCTACGATACTGCCACTGCGCAAAGCTAAAGCACCTGACCCAGAGGCCCGTGCGCCCCGGGAATGGATTCCCATTTAACCTGCACTGATCCCAGCAAGCTCCATCCTGAGCATCCTTTGTCAAACTCATAAAACCGCCTGGATTCCAGTGCCGAGATTTGTTGAGGTGAACACCTGTATCATCTTGCGCTCACCAAACTGACAGCAAATATAGTAGCAAGGTATGCATAGGATTCTGGGAGTAAACATGCAAATGAGCAGGCTGCTACCTGTGCGCTCTTTCCCTTAGCATGATCGGTGGCCTGTTGGCAAGTGACCCCGCCCTCCTGAGAGATTATTGGGCAGGCCGCTGCAAAGGCAACATGGGAGAGGCTTGAGAATGCAAAGAGCCATTGGAGGATTGCACAGGAGCGAGGACAGCATCGAGAAATGGGCTCCTTTGGGGACAGGTGAAGTGATGCTCCACCAGGACGACCAGCTGTTTCTGCAGTGCAGCCAGGACATTGACAAGAAGTGAATCAATTTGTCTCTGAGCGTTCCAACTGTTGACCAAACCATTACAATTTCGATACATTTCCATGCCATCACATACCTACTGTTTGTGATAATTGCACTTGTCCTTGAAAATAGACCCGATTTTGCAGGGGACTCTGGGAAAAGTGAAAAGGTCCTATGTAATTCACGTCTTGTACCCTGTCTCATAGGGCGGACCCTGCAATTCTACTTCCACTCCACTGCCAAAAATGAAGCGGCCTTGCCCTGTTCAGGCTTTTTGCTGTAGCCCCTGGGCCTTTGCAGAGCCATCTGCTTAGTGTGGCTCTGCCACTGAGGTCAGAAGAGAACATTTAGCCTGAGAAACGGCTGTCTGTGTGTGCAGCTTGGAGAAGACACTGTTGCCATGGGAAAGACATGCCTGTTTGCTGTGCAAATGAAGTGCAGACACAGACAGAAGAGACCACTTGACTGGTAGGAATTGAAGAACCTGACCAAGAGTGAGGAATTAGACCATCCGCACGGGGAGTGTGCGCTCCGCCTGGGCTGGTTTGATACTTTTAAAAAAGAAATGGAATGTTGGTAGGTAAACCTCCTGGAAATGTGTGGGGCTATCCCGCACACATTTCCCAATGGACACTGCACAACAAACACATAGTCAAGTGCACTCTGGGGGACACAGTCTACCGGTGCGGTCCTCCTGTCACATTTAGCTGCAATGTGACAGCCATGGGTACATCAAAGCATCTCTGAAGGGGGAAGGCAACGCCTTCCTCCGGCCCTGGTCAGCCTACTTAAAATAGCAAAGGCTCCATCGATATGCCCTGCCTATTGTTAGGTTCTCTCTGATGGCAGCGCATACTGATGAGAGTTAAGTGAAGCAGGCCTGCCAAGAGGCCTGTTCACAGAACTAACACAGGGCAGGAAACCCCAACACCTTTTTCATATGCAATGTGTCAGCTTGAAGCTAGCTCCCACCCCTCTGTATGAAGGCCATTGAATGTCATGTGTGGAACAACTGTTTACAGTAGGCAACCGCTGCAGGGCCACCCCCTTTCAGAGGGAAGATATATGTGATTTGATGCAGACAGTCTGTTCTCAAGCTCAATTAACCAGAGAGCCACTTTGATCCACAGGAGACAGGAAGATGGGTGCGGCTTAGTAGTACATGTTGTCACCCCTTACCTTTCCTGTTGCAAAGCACTCTGGTCATGACCTTACGCATGACAGAAGATTGGTGGTGGGGACCCAGGATTGGGTCTTTAAGGTAGGCTTAGCATGCTCCAATCACTGGGGCCCATTTGGCTTTAAAAGAGGGCTGAGCCCCTCACTGAGCAGATCATCCGACGACTTCAAAAGGAGTACGAAGAAGGACTCATTCGGACCCTTGGTGATGGTACAGTCTGCCTCACGGCTTCCGCCAGTGAAGGAAGTCCAGGATTTCCAAGAGGGAAGCAAAATACCTCCCAAAACATCTCCCAGGGAACAGAGGGAGATACCCGACTCAGAGGATCCATCAAGCAGCACCAGAACCGGTACCCAGCCAGCACACAGCGTGCCCTGCTAGATTAAGCCAGCAAGCTTCCTAGGTGGGAAGTGCCAGAGAGTCTCTGAACAAAGGACAAGGCCGTTGCCGGCAAACACTCTTCTCAGCTTTGGGTCGGCCGCCTTAAACGTCGACCCAAGCATTGAGAAGAAGCTCGGAGGAGTGCCACAACAAGCATCAACCAGCGTCCATCTTTTAAGGACTTTTTCGAAGCAGTCGAGCTCTCAAACTGCGACCGGCTGCACCACTGTGGCTGTTCTCACGCTGCAGTCACTAAAGCCGTCTGAGAACCCTCGACCAGCGTTCCAGATCCACCAACCAGCACACAGACAAAGATTCTTCACCCCGAGCCGCCGGGTAGGGCAGCCTGCAGCCGTCCGCCCAGCCTCGCTTACCAAACTGCCTGCCAATTGATATCCGCATCTGTCGTCCCTCTTGAACTCTGTCGCCGGAGCTACAAAGCATGCTGGAAGCCACTCGATGCTGTCGAGTACCAAGATCATCTCAAACACCAGTTACATTGTGGTTCTGTCCCCCTGGTCCTTCTCCGAAGGCCCTTAGTGGCATTTACGACCTCTTGCTCCCTTGCTGCTGCAACCAAATAACCTTGAACAGTTCAGACTGATTGCTTTACCGACTGCACTCCTGTCAGTATCCAGAGTGCATCCCTCTCCTTTGTGAAACTGTCTGTCCCCTGTTTTCCTTTATAGGGTGGGTTGTATTTTGTAGTGTGTTAGAACTGTCTGTTGTATTAATACTAAAGTAGATATTTGTATACAACCTTGACTGGACAGTCCCTTTTATCAGTGGGTCACAATTGTTTTTTCGCTCTGTTGCAATTAACCAGCCTGACGTTCTGTCCACTGTTCGGACCCCTTCCGGTGTACTAGAGGTGTGGGACTGATTGATGGTCTAGAAAGCGATATTCCTCCCTGGACCACTAGTGCCCCGGAAGTTGATTCGTCACACCAAGAGAGGTCGGGTTGTTGACTCCACGTGAATATGTGTCTATAGAATGCATGGGGACAGAAATGCCCTTTTGCCTCTCTTGGGAAGACTGAGATGGTGAGCGAAGGCCAAAGGTAAAGCGACCCCTCTGCTGCGGTTGGCTTCAGTGGCAGCCAGACCTCCCTGAGTAACCATCCAACAATCTGATGACTTTCGCAAGAGCAGATGTGGCAAAGAGGATCGAAGGCAGACAGGTCACTGTCTGCTAGGTTCTGAAAGCTCATGGTTTTCATGTCGTGAGATCAGGAAGGCAGCGAGACAACTGAGGCGCTTAATGCACCTGCTGCATGGTCACGGTTCCATAGACTTCGCTGCGCCGCTTGGAGTTTACGAATGCGCTAGCTTCTGGAAGTAAACCCCTTTGTTGAGGGTAGGCCACGAGAGAACAAAGAATAGAAGGGATGGGTTCCGAAAAACACACCCCTCTTGCTAGGTCTTCTTCAGTGGAGTAAAAGCGTCATTGTCTCCTTTTCAAACAAATCGGTTCAGCCTCCGTAGAGACTGTCAAAAATTACCAATTCCAGCTATATTTCAAGCTGTCATGGCGGGGTATTGGGTAAAGTTTTCAATAAGCAATAATCGCGCCTCGGTTAAACCTCATGAGCTACGATACTGCCACTGCGCAAAGCTAAAGCACCTGACCCAGAGGCCCGTGCGCCCCGGGAATGGATTCCCATTTAACTTGCACTGATCCCAGCAAGCTCCATCCTGAGCATCCTTTGTCAAACTCATAAAACCGCCTGGATTCCAGTGCCGAGATTTGTTGAGGTGAACACCTGTATCATCTTGCGCTCACCAAACTGACAGCAAATATAGTAGCAAGGTATGCATAGGATTCTGGGAGTAAACATGCAAATGAGCAGGCTGCTACCTGTGCGCTCTTTCCCTTAGCATGATCGGTGGCCTGTTGGCAAGTGACCCCGCCCTCCTGAGAGATTATTGGGCAGGCCGCTGCCAAGGCAACATGGGAGAGGCTTGAGAATGCAAAGAGCCATTGGAGGATTGCACAGGAGCGAGGACAGCATCGAGAAATGGGCTCCTTTGGGGACAGGTGAAGTGATGCTCCACCAGGACGACCAGCTGTTTCTGCAGTGCAGCCAGGACATTGACAAGAAGTGAATCAATTTGTCTCTGAGCGTTCCAACTGTTGACCAAACCATTACAATTTCGATACATTTCCATGCCATCACATACCTACTGTTTGTGATAATTGCACTTGTCCTTGAAAATAGACCCGATTTTGCAGGGGACTCTGGGAAAAGTGAAAAGGTCCTATGTAATTCACGTCTTGTACCCTGTCTCATAGGGCGGACCCTGCAATTCTACTTCCACTCCACTGCCAAAAATGAAGCGGCCTTGCCCTGTTCAGGCTTTTTGCTGTAGCCCCTGGGCCTTTGCAGAGCCATCTGCTTAGTGTGGCTCTGCCACTGAGGTCAGAAGAGAACATTTAGCCTGAGAAACGGCTGTCTGTGTGTGCAGCTTGGAGAAGACACTGTTGCCATGGGAAAGACATGCCTGTTTGCTGTGCAAATGAAGTGCAGACACAGACAGAAGAGACCACTTGACTGGTAGGAATTGAAGAACCTGACCAAGAGTGAGGAATTAGACCATCCGCACGGGGAGTGTGCGCTCCGCCTGGGCTGGTTTGATACTTTTAAAAAAGAAATGGAATGTTGGTAGGTAAACCTCCTGGAAATGTGTGGGGCTATCCCGCACACATTTCCCAATGGACACTGCACAACAAACACATAGTCAAGTGCACTCTGGGGGACACAGTCTACCGGTGCGGTCCTCCTGTCACATTTAGCTGCAATGTGACAGCCATGGGTACATCAAAGCATCTCTGAAGGGGGAAGGCAACGCCTTCCTCCGGCCCTGGTCAGCCTACTTAAAATAGCAAAGGCTCCATCGATATGCCCTGCCTATTGTTAGGTTCTCTCTGATGGCAGCGCATACTGATGAGAGTTAAGTGAAGCAGGCCTGCCAAGAGGCCTGTTCACAGAACTAACACAGGGCAGGAAACCCCAACACCTTTTTCATATGCAATGTGTCAGCTTGAAGCTAGCTCCCACCCCTCTGTATGAAGGCCATTGAATGTCATGTGTGGAACAACTGTTTACAGTAGGCAACCGCTGCAGGGCCACCCCCTTTCAGAGGGAAGATATATGTGATTTGATGCAGACAGTCTGTTCTCAAGCTCAATTAACCAGAGAGCCACTTTGATCCACAGGAGACAGGAAGATGGGTGCGGCTTAGTAGTACATGTTGTCACCCCTTACCTTTCCTGTTGCAAAGCACTCTGGTCATGACCTTACGCATGACAGAAGATTGGTGGTGGGGACCCAGGATTGGGTCTTTAAGGTAGGCTTAGCATGCTCCAATCACTGGGGCCCATTTGGCTTTAAAAGAGGGCTGAGCCCCTCACTGAGCAGATCATCCGACGACTTCAAAAGGAGTACGAAGAAGGACTCATTCGGACCCTTGGTGATGGTACAGTCTGCCTCACGGCTTCCGCCAGTGAAGGAAGTCCAGGATTTCCAAGAGGGAAGCAAAATACCTCCCAAAACATCTCCCAGGGAACAGAGGGAGATACCCGACTCAGAGGATCCATCAAGCAGCACCAGAACCGGTACCCAGCCAGCACACAGCGTGCCCTGCTAGGTTAAGCCAGCAAGCTTCCTAGGTGGGAAGTGCCAGAGAGTCTCTGAACAAAGGACAAGGCCGTTGCCGGCAAACACTCTTCTCAGCTTTGGGTCGGCCACCTTAAACGTCGACCCAAGCATTGAGAAGAAGCTCGGAGGAGTGCCACAACAAGCATCAACCAGCGTCCATCTTTTAAGGACTTTTTCGAAGCAGTCGAGCTCTCAAACTGCGACCGGCTGCACCACTGTGGCTGTTCTCACGCTGCAGTCACTAAAGCCGTCTGAGAACCCTCGACCAGCGTTCCAGATCCACCAACCAGCACACAGACAAAGATTCTTCACCCCGAGCCGCCGGGTAGGGCAGCCTGCAGCCGTCCGCCCAGCCTCGCTTACCAAACTGCCTGCCAATTGATATCCGCATCTGTCGTCCCTCTTGAACTCTGTCGCCGGAGCTACAAAGCATGCTGGAAGCCACTCGATGCTGTCGAGTACCAAGATCATCTCAAACACCAGTTACATTGTGGTTCTGTCCCCCTGGTCCTTCTCCGAAGGCCCTTAGTGGCATTTACGACCTCTTGCTCCCTTGCTGCTGCAACCAAATAACCTTGAACAGTTCAGACTGATTGCTTTACCGACTGCACTCCTGTCAGTATCCAGAGTGCATCCCTCTCCTTTGTGAAACTGTCTGTCCCCTGTTTTCCTTTATAGGGTGGGTTGTATTTTGTAGTGTGTTAGAACTGTCTGTTGTATTAATACTAAAGTAGATATTTGTATACAACCTTGACTGGACAGTCCCTTTTATCAGTGGGTCACAATTGTTTTTTCGCTCTGTTGCAACTAACCAGCCTGACGTTCCGTCCACTGTTCGGACCCCTTCCGGTGTACTAGAGGTGTGGGACTGATTGATGGTCTAGAAAGCGATATTCCTCCCTGGACCACTAGTGCCCCGGAAGTTGATTCGTCACACCAAGAGAGGTCGGGTTGTTGACTCCACGTGAATATGTGTCTATAGAATGCATGGGGACAGAAATGCCCTTTTGCCTCTCTTGGGAAGACTGAGATGGTGAGCGAAGGCCAAAGGTAAAGCGACCCCTCTGCTGCGGTTGGCTTCAGTGGCAGCCAGACCTCCCTGAGTAACCATCCAACAATCTGATGACTTTCGCAAGAGCAGATGTGGCAAAGAGGATCGAAGGCAGACAGGTCACTGTCTGCTAGGTTCTGAAAGCTCATGGTTTTCATGTCGTGAGATCAGGAAGGCAGCGAGACAACTGAGGCGCTTAATGCACCTGCTGCATGGTCACGGTTCCATAGACTTCGCTGCGCCGCTTGGAGTTTACGAATGCGCTAGCTTCTGGAAGTAAACCCCTTTGTTGAGGGTAGGCCACGAGAGAACAAAGAATAGAAGGGATGGGTACCGAAAAACACACCCCTCTTGCTAGGTCTTCTCCAGTGGAGTAAAAGCGTCATTGTCTCCTTTTCAAACAAATCGGTTCAGCCTCCGTAGAGACTGTCAAAAATTACCAATTCCAGCTATATTTCAAGCTGTCATGGCGGGGTATTGGGTAAAGTTTTCAATAAGCAATAATCGCGCCTCGGTTAAACCTCATGAGCTACGATACTACCACTGCGCAAAGCTAAAGCACCTGACCCAGAGGCCCGTGCGCCACGGGAATGGATTCCCATTTAACTTGCACTGATCCCAGCAAGCTCCATCCTGAGCATCCTTTGTCAAACTCATAAAACCGCCTGGATTCCAGTGCCGAGATTTGTTGAGGTGAACACCTGTATCATCTTGCGCTCACCAAACTGACAGCAAATATAGTAGCAAGGTATGCATAGGATTCTGGGAGTAAACATGCAAATGAGCAGGCTGCTACCTGTGCGCTCTTTCCCTTAGCATGATCGGTGGCCTGTTGGCAAGTGACCCCGCCCTCCTGAGAGATTATTGGGCAGGCCGCTGCCAAGGCAACATGGGAGAGGCTTGAGAATGCAAAGAGCCATTGGAGGATTGCACAGGAGCGAGGACAGCATCGAGAAATGGGCTCCTTTGGGGACAGGTGAAGTGATGCTCCACCAGGACGACCAGCTGTTTCTGCAGTGCAGCCAGGACATTGACAAGAAGTGAATCAATTTGTCTCTGAGCGTTCCAACTGTTGACCAAACCATTACAATTTCGATACATTTCCATGCCATCACATACCTACTGTTTGTGATAATTGCACTTGTCCTTGAAAATAGACCCGATTTTGCAGGGGACTCTGGGAAAAGTGAAAAGGTCCTATGTAATTCACGTCTTGTACCCTGTCTCATAGGGCGGACCCTGCAATTCTACTTCCACTCCACTGCCAAAAATGAAGCGGCCTTGCCCTGTTCAGGCTTTTTGCTGTAGCCCCTGGGCCTTTGCAGAGCCATCTGCTTAGTGTGGCTCTGCCACTGAGGTCAGAAGAGAACATTTAGCCTGAGAAACGGCTGTCTGTGTGTGCAGCTTGGAGAAGACACTGTTGCCATGGGAAAGACATGCCTGTTTGCTGTGCAAATGAAGTGCAGACACAGACAGAAGAGACCACTTGACTGGTAGGAATTGAAGAACCTGACCAAGAGTGAGGAATTAGACCATCCGCACGGGGAGTGTGCGCTCCGCCTGGGCTGGTTTGATACTTTTAAAAAAGAAATGGAATGTTGGTAGGTAAACCTCCTGGAAATGTGTGGGGCTATCCCGCACACATTTCCCAATGGACACTGCACAACAAACACATAGTCAAGTGCACTCTGGGGGACACAGTCTACCGGTGCGGTCCTCCTGTCACATTTAGCTGCAATGTGACAGCCATGGGTACATCAAAGCATCTCTGAAGGGGGAAGGCAACGCCTTCCTCCGGCCCTGGTCAGCCTACTTAAAATAGCAAAGGCTCCATCGATATGCCCTGCCTATTGTTAGGTTCTCTCTGATGGCAGCGCATACTGATGAGAGTTAAGTGAAGCAGGCCTGCCAAGAGGCCTGTTCACAGAACTAACACAGGGCAGGAAACCCCAACACCTTTTTCATATGCAATGTGTCAGCTTGAAGCTAGCTCCCACCCCTCTGTATGAAGGCCATTGAATGTCATGTGTGGAACAACTGTTTACAGTAGGCAACCGCTGCAGGGCCACCCCCTTTCAGAGGGAAGATATATGTGATTTGATGCAGACAGTCTGTTCTCGAGCTCAATTAACCAGAGAGCCACTTTGATCCACAGGAGACAGGAAGATGGGTGCGGCTTAGTAGTACATGTTGTCACCCCTTACCTTTCCTGTTGCAAAGCACTCTGGTCATGACCTTACGCATGACAGAAGATTGGTGGTGGGGACCCAGGATTGGGTCTTTAAGGTAGGCTTAGCATGCTCCAATCACTGGGGCCCATTTGGCTTTAAAAGAGGGCTGAGCCCCTCACTGAGCAGATCATCCGACGACTTCAAAAGGAGTACGAAGAAGGACTCATTCGGACCCTCGGTGATGGTACAGTCTGCCTCACGGCTTCCGCCAGTGAAGGAAGTCCAGGATTTCCAAGAGGGAAGCAAAATACCTAACAAAACATCTACCAGGGAACAGAGGGAGATACCCGACTCAGAGGATCCATCAAGCAGCACCAGAACCGGTACCCAGCCAGCACACAGCGTGCCCTGCTAGGTTAAGCCAGCAAGCTTCCTAGGTGGGAAGTGCCAGAGAGTCTCTGAACAAAGGACAAGGCCGTTGCCGGCAAACACTCTTCTCAGCTTTGGGTCGGCCGCCTTAAACGTCGACCCAAGCATTGAGAAGAAGCTCGGAGGAGTGCCACAACAAGCATCAACCAGCGTCCATCTTTTAAGGACTTTTTCGAAGCAGTCGAGCTCTCAAACTGCGACCGGCTGCACCACTGTGGCTGTTCTCACGCTGCAGTCACTAAAGCCGTCTGAGAACCCTCGACCAGCGTTCCAGATCCACCAACCAGCACACAGACAACGATTCTTCACCCCGAGCCGCCGGGTAGGGCAGCCTGCAGCCGTCCGCCCAGCCTCGCTTACCAAACTGCCTGCCAACTGATATCCGCATCTGTCGTCCCTCTTGAACTCTGTCGCCGGAGCTACAAAGCATGCTGGAAGCCACTCGATGCTGTCGAGTACCAAGATCATCTCAAACACCAGTTACATTGTGGTTCTGTCCCCCTGGTCCTTCTCCGAAGGCCCTTAGTGACATTTACGACCTCTTGCTCCCTTGCTGCTGCAACCAAATAACCTTGAACAGTTCAGACTGATTGCTTTACCGACTGCACTCCTGTCAGTATCCAGAGTGCATCCCTCTCCTTTGTGAAACTGTCTGTCCCCTGTTTTCCTTTATAGGGTGGGTTGTATTTTGTAGTGTGTTAGAACTGTCTGTTGTATTAATACTAAAGTAGATATTTGTATACAACCTTGACTGGACAGTCCCTTTTATCAGTGGGTCACAATTGTTTTTTCGCTCTGTTGCAACTAACCAGCCTGACGTTCCGTCCACTGTTCTGACCCCTTCGGGTGTACTAGAGGTGTGGGACTGATTGATGGTCTAGAAAGCGATATTCCTCCCTGGACCACTAGTGCCCCGGAAGTTGATTCGTCACACCAAGAGAGGTCGGGTTGTTGACTCCACGTGAATATGTGTCTATAGAATGCATGGGGACAGAAATGCCCTTTTGCCTCTCTTGGGAAGACTGAGATGGTGAGCGAAGGCCAAAGGTAAAGCGACCCCTCTGCTGCGGTTGGCTTCAGTGGCAGCCAGACCTCCCTGAGTAACCATCCAACAATCTGATGACTTTCGCAAGAGCAGATGTGGCAAAGAGGATCGAAGGCAGACAGGTCACTGTCTGCTAGGTTCTGAAAGCTCATGGTTTTCATGTCGTGAGATCAGGAAGGTAGCGAGACAACTGAGGCGCTTAATGCACCTGCTGCATGGTCACGGTTCCATAGACTTCGCTGCGCCGCTTGGAGTTTACGAATGCGCTAGCTTCTGGAAGTAAACCCCTTTGTTGAGGGCAGGCCACGAGAGAACAAAGAATAGAAGGGATGGGTTCCGAAAAACACACCCCTCTTGCTAGGTCTTCTCCAGTGGAGTAAAAGCGTCATTGTCTCCTTTTCAAACAAATCGGTTCAGCCTCCGTAGAGACTGTCAAAAATTACCAATTCCAGCTATATTTCAAGCTGTCATGGCGGGGTATTGGGTAAAGTTTTCAATAAGCAATAATCGCGCCTCGGTTAAACCTCATGAGCTACGATACTGCCACTGCGCAAAGCTAAAGCACCTGACCCAGAGGCCCGTGCGCCCCGGGAATGGATTCCCATTTAACTTGCACTGATCCCAGCAAGCTCCATCCTGAGCATCCTTTGTCAAACTCATAAAACCGCCTGGATTCCAGTGCCGAGATTTGTTGAGGTGAACACCTGTATCATCTTGCGCTCACCAAACTGACAGCAAATATAGTAGCAAGGTATGCATAGGATTCTGGGAGTAAACATGCAAATGAGCAGGCTGCTACCTGTGTGCTCTTTCCCTTAGCATGATCGGTGGCCTGTTGGCAAGTGACCCCGCCCTCCTGAGAGATTATTGGGCAGGCCGCTGCCAAGGCAACATGGGAGAGGCTTGAGAATGCAAAGAGCCATTGGAGGATTGCACAGGAGCGAGGACAGCATCGAGAAATGGGCTCCTTTGGGGACAGGTGAAGTGATGCTCCACCAGGACGACCAGCTGTTTCTGCAGTGCAGCCAGGACATTGACAAGAAGTGAATCAATTTGTCTCTGAGCGTTCCAACTGTTGACCAAACCATTACAATTTCGATACATTTCCATGCCATCACATACCTACCTATTTGTGATAATTGCACTTGTCCTTGAAAATAGACCCGATTTTGCAGGGGACTCTGGGAAAAGTGAAAAGGTCCTATGTAATTCACGTCTTGTACCCTGTCTCATAGGGCGGACCCTGCAATTCTACTTCCACTCCACTGCCAAAAATGAAGCGGCCTTGCCCTGTTCAGGCTTTTTGCTGTAGCCCCTGGGCCTTTGCAGAGCCATCTGCTTAGTGTGGCTCTGCCACTGAGGTCAGAAGAGAACATTTAGCCTGAGAAACGGCTGTCTGTGTGTGCAGCTTGGAGAAGACACTGTTGCCATGGGAAAGACATGCCTGTTTGCTGTGCAAATGAAGTGCAGACACAGACAGAAGAGACCACTTGACTGGTAGGAATTGAAGAACCTGACCAAGAGTGAGGAATTAGACCATCCGCACGGGAAGTGTGCGCTCCGCCTGGGCTGGTTTGATACTTTTAAAAAAGAAATGGAATGTTGGTAGGTAAACCTCCTGGAAATGTGTGGGGCTATCCCGCACACATTTCCCAATGGACACTGCACAACAAACACATAGTCAAGTGCACTCTGGGGGACACAGTCTACCGGTGCGGTCCTCCTGTCACATTTAGCTGCAATGTGACAGCCATGGGTACATCAAAGCATCTCTGAAGGGGGAAGGCAACGCCTTCCTCCGGCCCTGGTCAGCCTACTTAAAATAGCAAAGGCTCCATCGATATGCCCTGCCTATTGTTAGGTTCTCTCTGATGGCAGCGCATACTGATGAGAGTTAAGTGAAGCAGGCCTGCCAAGAGGCCTGTTCACAGAACTAACACAGGGCAGGAAACCCCAACACCTTTTTCATATGCAATGTGTCAGCTTGAAGCTAGCTCCCACCCCTCTGTATGAAGGCCATTGAATGTCATGTGTGGAACAACTGTTTACAGTAGGCAACCGCTGCAGGGCCACCCCCTTTCAGAGGGAAGATATATGTGATTTGATGCAGACAGTCTGTTCTCAAGCTCAATTAACCAGAGAGCCACTTTGATCCACAGGAGACAGGAAGATGGGTGCGGCTTAGTAGTACATGTTGTCACCCCTTACCTTTCCTGTTGCAAAGCACTCTGGTCATGACCTTACGCATGACAGAAGATTGGTGGTGGGGACCCAGGATTGGGTCTTTAAGGTAGGCTTAGCATGCTCCAATCACTGGGGCCCATTTGGCTTTAAAAGAGGGCTGAGCCCCTCACTGAGCAGATCATCCGACGACTTCAAAAGGAGTACGAAGAAGGACTAATTCGGACCCTCGGTGATGGTACAGTCTGCCTCACGGCTTCCGCCAGTGAAGGAAGTCCAGGATTTCCAAGAGGGAAGCAAAATACCTCCCAAAACATCTCCCAGGGAACAGAGGGAGATACCCGACTCAGAGGATCCATCAAGCAGCACCAGAACCGGTACCCAGCCAGCACACAGCGTGCCCTGCTAGGTTAAGCCAGCAAGCTTCCTAGGTGGGAAGTGCCAGAGAGTCTCTGAACAAAGGACAAGGCCGTTGCCGGCAAACACTCTTCTCAGCTTTGGGTCGGCCGCCTTAAACGTCGACCCGAGCATTGAGAAGAAGCTCGGAGGAGTGCCACAACAAGCATCAACCAGCGTCCATCTTTTAAGGACTTTTTCGAAGCAGTCGAGCTCTCAAACTGCGACCGGCTGCACCACTGTGGCTGTTCTCACGCTGCAGTCACTAAAGCCGTCTGAGAACCCTCGACCAGCGTTCCAGATCCACCAACCAGCACACAGACAAAGATTCTTCACCCCGAGCCGCCGGGTAGGGCAGCCTGCAGCCGTCCGCCCAGCCTCGCTTACCAAACTGCCTGCCAATTGATATCCGCATCTGTCGTCCCTCTTGAACTCTGTCGCCGGAGCTACAAAGCATGCTGGAAGCCACTCGATGCTGTCGAGTACCAAGATCATCTCAAACACCAGTTATATTGTGGTTCTGTCCCCCTGGTCCTTCTCCGAAGGCCCTTAGTGGCATTTACGACCTTTTGCTCCCTTGCTGCTGCAACCAAATAACCTTGAACAGTTCAGACTGATTGCTTTACCGACTGCACTCCTGTCAGTATCCAGAGTGCATCCCTCTCCTTTGTGAAACTGTCTGTCCCCTGTTTTCCTTTATAGGGTGGGTTGTATTTTGTAGTGTGTTATAACTGTCTGTTGTATTAATACTAAAGTAGATATTTGTATACAACCTTGACTGGACAGTCCCTTTTATCAGTGGGTCACAATTGTTTTTTCGCTCTGTTGCAACTAACCAGCCTGACGTTCCGTCCACTGTTCGGACCCCTTCCGGTGTACTAGAGGTGTGGGACTGATTGATGGTCTAGAAAGCGATATTCCTCCCTGGACCACTAGTGCCCCGGAAGTTGATTCGTCACACCAAGAGAGGTCGGGTTGTTGACTCCACGTGAATATGGGTCTATAGAATGCATGGGGACAGAAATGCCCTTTTGCCTCTCTTGGGAAGACTGAGATGGTGAGCGAAGGCCAAAGGTAAAGCGACCCCTCTGCTGCGGTTGGCTTCAGTGGCAGCCAGACCTCCCTGAGTAACCATCCAACAATCTGATGACTTTCGCAAGAGCAGATGTGGCAAAGAGGATCGAAGGCAGACAGGTCACTGTCTGCTAGGTTCTGAAAGCTCATGGTTTTCATGTCGTGAGATCAGGAAGGCAGCGAGACAACTGAGGCGCTTAATGCACCTGCTGCATGGTCACGGTTCCATAGACTTCGCTGCGCCGCTTGGAGTTTACGAATGCGCTAGCTTCTGGAAGTAAACCCCTTTGTTGAGGGTAGGCCACGAGAGAACAAAGAATAGAAGGGATGGGTTCCGAAAAACACACCCCTCTTGCTAGGTCTTCTCCAGTGGAGTAAAAGCGTCATTGTCTCCTTTTCAAACAAATCGGTTCAGCCTCCGTAGAGACTGTCAAAAAAGACCAATTCCAGCTATATTTCAAGCTGTCATGGCGGGGTATTGGGTAAAGTTTTCAATAAGCAATAATCGCGCCTCGGTTAAACCTCATGAGCTACGATACTGCCACTGCGCAAAGCTAAAGCACCTGACCCAGAGGCCCGTGCGCCCCGGGAATGGATTCCCATTTAACTTGCACTGATCCCAGCAAGCTCCATCCTGAGCATCCTTTGTCAAACTCATAAAACCGCCTGGATTCCAGTGCCGAGATTTGTTGAGGTGAACACCTGTATCATCTTGCGCTCACCAAACTGACAGCAAATATAGTAGCAAGGTATGCATAGGATTCTGGGAGTAAACATGCAAATGAGCAGGCTGCTACCTGTGCGCTCTTTCCCTTAGCATGATCGGTGGCCTGTTGGCAAGTGACCCCGCCCTCCTGAGAGATTATTGGGCAGGCCGCTGCCAAGGCAACATGGGAGAGGCTTGAGAATGCAAAGAGCCATTGGAGGATTGCACAGGAGCGAGGACAGCATCGAGAAATGGGCTCCTTTGGGGACAGGTGAAGTGATGCTCCACCAGGACGACCAGCTGTTTCTGCAGTGCAGCCAGGACATTGACAAGAAGTGAATCAATTTGTCTCTGAGCGTTCCAACTGTTGACCAAACCATTACAATTTCGATACATTTCCATGCCATCACATACCTACCTGTTTGTGATAATTGCACTTGTCCTTGAAAATAGACCCGATTTTGCAGGGGACTCTGGGAAAAGTGAAAAGGTCCTATGTAATTCACGTCTTGTACCCTGTCTCATAGGGCGGACCCTGCAATTCTACTTCCACTCCACTGCCAAAAATGAAGCGGCCTTGCCCTGTTCAGGCTTTTTGCTGTAGCCCCTGGGCCTTTGCAGAGCCATCTGCTTAGTGTGGCTCTGCCACTGAGGTCAGAAGAGAACATTTAGCCTGAGAAACGGCTGTCTGTGTGTGCAGCTTGGAGAAGACACTGTTGCCATGGGAAAGACATGCCTGTTTGCTGTGCAAATGAAGTGCAGACACAGACAGAAGAGACCACTTGACTGGTAGGAATTGAAGAACCTGACCAAGAGTGAGGAATTAGACCATCCGCATGGGGAGTGTGCGCTCCGCCTGGGCTGGTTTGATACTTTTAAAAAAGAAATGGAATGTTGGTAGGTAAACCTCCTGGAAATGTGTGGGGCTATTCCGCACACATTTCCCAATGGACACTGCACAACAAACAGATAGTCAAGTGCACTCTGGGGGACACAGTCTACCGGTGCGGTCCTCCTGTCACATTTAGCTGCAATGTGACAGCCATGGGTACATCAAAGCATCTCTGAAGGGGGAAGGCAACGCCTTCCTCCGGCCCTGGTCAGCCTACTTAAAATAGCAAAGGCTCCATCGATATGCCCTGCCTATTGTTAGGTTCTCTCTGATGGCAGCGCATACTGATGAGAGTTAAGTGAAGCAGGCCTGCCAAGAGGCCTGTTCACAGAACTAACACAGGGCAGGAAACCCCAACACCTTTTTCATATGCAATGTGTCAGCTTGAAGCTAGCTCCCACCCCTCTGTATGAAGGCCATTGAATGTCATGTGTGGAACAACTGTTTACAGTAGGCAACCGCTGCAGGGCCACCCCCTTTCAGAGGGAAGATATATGTGATTTGATGCAGACAGTCTGTTCTCGAGCTCAATTAACCAGAGAGCCACTTTGATCCACAGGAGACAGGAAGATGGGTGCGGCTTAGTAGTACATGTTGTCACCCCTTACCTTTCCTGTTGCAAAGCACTCTGGTCATGACCTTACGCATGACAGAAGATTGGTGGTGGGGACCCAGGATTGGGTCTTTAAGGTAGGCTTAGCATGCTCCAATCACTGGGGCCCATTTGGCTTTAAAAGAGGGCTGAGCCCCTCACTGAGCAGATCATCCGACGACTTCAAAAGGAGTACGAAGAAGGACTCATTCGGACCCTCGGTGATGGTACAGTCTGCCTCACGGCTTCCGCCAGTGAAGGAAGTCCAGGATTTCCAAGAGGGAAGCAAAATACCTCCCAAAACATCTCCCAGGGAACAGAGGGAGATACCCGACTCAGAGGATCCATCAAGCAGCACCAGAACCGGTACCCAGCCAGCACACAGCGTGCCCTGCTAGGTTAAGCCAGCAAGCTTCCTAGGTGGGAAGTGCCAGAGAGTCTCTGAACAAAGGACAAGGCCGTTGCCGGCAAACACTCTTCTCAGCTTTGGGTCGGCCGCCTTAAACGTCGACCCAAGCATTGAGAAGAAGCTCGGAGGAGTGCCACAACAAGCATCAACCAGCGTCCATCTTTTAAGGACTTTTTCGAAGCAGTCGAGCTCTCAAACTGCGACCGGCTGCACCACTGTGGCTGTTCTCACGCT
Organism: Ambystoma mexicanum; assembly: GCF_040938575.1. Classification (NCBI taxonomy): domain Eukaryota; kingdom Metazoa; phylum Chordata; class Amphibia; order Caudata; family Ambystomatidae; genus Ambystoma; species Ambystoma mexicanum. The sequence goes on from NC_090932.1 coordinate 1,536,897,642, forward strand.
GCAGTCACTAAAGCCGTCTGAGAACCCTCGACCAGCGTTCCAGATCCACCAACCAGCACACAGACAAAGATTCTTCACCCCGAGCCGCCGGGTAGGGCAGCCTGCAGCCGTCCGCCCAGCCTCGCTTACCAAACTGCCTGCCAATTGATATCCGCATCTGTCGTCCCTCTTGAACTCTGTCGCCGGAGCTACAAAGCATGCTGGAAGCCACTCGATGCTGTCGAGTACCAAGATCATCTCAAACACCAGTTACATTGTGGTTCTGTCCCCCTGGTCCTTCTCCGAAGGCCCTTAGTGGCATTTACGACCTTTTGCTCCCTTGCTGCTGCAACCAAATAACCTTGAACAGTTCAGACTGATTGCTTTACCGACTGCACTCCTGTCAGTATCCAGAGTGCATCCCTCTCCTTTGTGAAACTGTCTGTCCCCTGTTTTCCTTTATAGGGTGGGTTGTATTTTGTAGTGTGTTAGAACTGTCTGTTGTATTAATACTAAAGTAGATATTTGTATACAACCTTGACTGGACAGTCCCTTTTATCAGTGGGTCACAATTGTTTTTTCGCTCTGTTGCAACTAACCAGCCTGACGTTCCGTCCACTGTTCGGACCCCTTCCGGTGTACTAGAGGTGTGGGACTGATTGATGGTCTAGAAAGCGATATTCCTCCCTGGACCACTAGTGCCCCGGAAGTTGATTCGTCACACCAAGAGAGGTCGGGTTGTTGACTCCACGTGAATATGTGTCTATAGAATGCATGGGGACAGAAATGCCCTTTTGCCTCTCTTGGGAAGACTGAGATGGTGAGCGAAGGCCAAAGGTAAAGCGACCCCTCTGCTGCGGTTGGCTTCAGTGGCAGCCAGACCTCCCTGAGTAACCATCCAACAATCTGATGACTTTCGCAAGAGCAGATGTGGCAAAGAGGATCGAAGGCAGACAGGTCACTGTCTGCTAGGTTCTGAAAGCTCATGGTTTTCATGTCGTGAGATCAGGAAGGCAGCGAGACAACTGAGGCGCTTAATGCACCTGCTGCATGGTCACGGTTCCATAGACTTCGCTGCGCCGCTTGGAGTTTACGAATGCGCTAGCTTCTGGAAGTAAACCCCTTTGTTGAGGGTAGGCCACGAGAGAACAAAGAATAGAAGGGATGGGTTCCGAAAAACACACCCCTCTTGCTAGGTCTTCTCCAGTGGAGTAAAAGCGTCATTGTCTCCTTTTCAAACAAATCGGTTCAGCCTCCGTAGAGACTGTCAAAAATTACCAATTCCAGTTATATTTCAAGCTGTCATGGCGGGGTATTGGGTAAAGTTTTCAATAAGCAATAATCGCGCCTCGGTTAAACCTCATGAGCTACGATACTGCCACTGCGCAAAGCTAAAGCACCTGACCCAGAGGCCCGTGCGCCCCGGGAATGGATTCCCATTTAACTTGCACTGATCCCAGCAAGCTCCATCCTGAGCATCCTTTGTCAAACTCATAAAACCGCCTGGATTCCAGTGCCGAGATTTGTTGAGGTGAACACCTGTATCATCTTGCGCTCACCAAACTGACAGCAAATATAGTAGCAAGGTATGCATAGGATTCTGGGAGTAAACATGCAAATGAGCAGGCTGCTACCTGTGCGCTCTTTCCCTTAGCATGATCGGTGGCCTGTTGGCAAGTGACCCCGCCCTCCTGAGAGATTATTGGGCAGGCCGCTGCCAAGGCAACATGGGAGAGGCTTGAGAATGCAAAGAGCCATTGGAGGATTGCACAGGAGCGAGGACAGCATCGAGAAATGGGCTCCTTTGGGGACAGGTGAAGTGATGCTCCACCAGGACGACCAGCTGTTTCTGCAGTGCAGCCAGGACATTGACAAGAAGTGAATCAATTTGTCTCTGAGCGTTCCAACTGTTGACCAAGCCATTACAATTTCGATACATTTCCATGCCATCACATACCTACCTGTTTGTGATAATTGCACTTGTCCTTGAAAATAGACCCGATTTTGCAGGGGACTCTGGGAAAAGTGAAAAGGTCCTATGTAATTCACGTCTTGTACCCTGTCTCATAGGGCGGACCCTGCAATTCTACTTCCACTCCACTGCCAAAAATGAAGTGGCCTTGCCCTGTTCAGGCTTTTTGCTGTAGCCCCTGGGCCTTTGCAGAGCCATCTGCTTAGTGTGGCTCTGCCACTGAGGTCAGAAGAGAACATTTAGCCTGAGAAACGGATGTCTGTGTGTGCAGCTTGGAGAAGACACTGTTGCCATGGGAAAGACATGCCTGTTTGCTGTGCAAATGAAGTGCAGACACAGACAGAAGAGACCACTTGACTGGTAGGAATTGAAGAACCTGACCAAGAGTGAGGAATTAGACCATCCGCACGGGGAGTGTGCGCTCCGCCTGGGCTGGTTTGATACTTTTAAAAAAGAAATGGAATGTTGGTAGGTAAACCTCCTGGAAATGTGTGGGGCTATCCCGCACACATTTCCCAAAGGACACTGCACAACAAACACATAGTCAAGTGCACTCTGGGGGACACAGTCTACCGGTGCGGTCCTCCTGTCACATTTAGCTGCAATGTGACAGCCATGGGTACATCAAAGCATCTCTGAAGGGGAAGGCAACGCCTTCCTCCGGCCCTGGTCAGCCTACTTAAAATAGCAAAGGCTCCATCGATATGCCCTGCCTATTGTTAGGTTCTCTCTGATGGCAGCGCATACTGATGAGAGTTAAGTGAAGCAGGCCTGCCAAGAGGCCTGTTCACAGAACTAACACAGGGCAGGAAACCCCAACACCTTTTTCATATGCAATGTGTCAGCTTGAAGCTAGCTCCCACCCCTCTGTATGAAGGCCATTGAATGTCATGTGTGGAACAACTGTTTACAGTAGGCAACCGCTGCAGGGCCACCCCCTTTCAGAGGGAAGATATATGTGATTTGATGCAGACAGTCTGTTCTCGAGCTCAATTAACCAGAGAGCCACTTTGATCCACAGGAGACAGGAAGATGGGTGCGGCTTAGTAGTACATGTTGTCACCCCTTACCTTTCCTGTTGCAAAGCACTCTGGTCATGACCTTACGCATGACAGAAGATTGGTGGTGGGGACCCAGGATTGGGTCTTTAAGGTAGGCTTAGCATGCTCCAATCACTGGGGCCCATTTGGCTTTAAAAGAGGGCTGAGCCCCTCACTGAGCAGATCATCCGACGACTTCAAAAGGAGTACGAAGAAGGACTCATTCGGACCCTCGGTGATGGTACAGTCTGCCTCACGGCTTCCGCCAGTGAAGGAAGTCCAGGATTTCCAAGAGGGAAGCAAAATACCTCCCAAAACATCTCCCAGGGAACAGAGGGAGATACCCGACTCAGAGGATCCATCAAGCAGCACCAGAACCGGTACCCAGCCAGCACACAGCGTGCCCTGCTAGGTTAAGCCAGCAAGCTTCCTAGGTGGGAAGTGCCAGAGAGTCTCTGAACAAAGGACAAGGCCGTTGCCGGCAAACACTCTTCTCAGCTTTGGGTCGGCCGCCTTAAACGTCGACCCAAGCATTGAGAAGAAGCTCGGAGGAGTGCCACAACAAGCATCAACCAGCGTCCATCTTTTAAGGACTTTTTCGAAGCAGTCGAGCTCTCAAACTGCGACCGGCTGCACCACTGTGGCTGTTCTCACGCTGCAGTCACTAAAGCCGTCTGAGAACCCTCGACCAGCGTTCCAGATCCACCAACCAGCACACAGACAAAGATTCTTCACCCCGAGCCGCCGGGTAGGGCAGCCTGCAGCCGTCCGCCCAGCCTCGCTTACCAAACTGCCTGCCAATTGATATCCGCATCTGTCATCCCTCTTGAACTCTGTCGCCGGAGCTACAAAGCATGCTGGAAGCCACTCGATGCTGTCGAGTACCAAGATCATCTCAAACACCAGTTACATTGTGGTTCTGTCCCCCTGGTCCTTCTCCGAAGGCCCTTAGTGGCATTTACGACCTTTTGCTCCCTTGCTGCTGCAACCAAATAACCTTGAACAGTTCAGACTGATTGCTTTACCGACTGCACTCCTGTCAGTATCCAGAGTGCATCCCTCTCCTTTGTGAAACTGTCTGTCCCCTGTTTTCCTTTATAGGGTGGGTTGTATTTTGTAGTGTGTTAGAACTGTCTGTTGTATTAATACTAAAGTAGATATTTGTATACAACCTTGACTGGACAGTCCCTTTTATCAGTGGGTCACAATTGTTTTTTCGCTCTGTTGCAACTAACCAGCCTGACGTTCCGTCCACTGTTCGGACCCCTTCCGGTGTACTAGAGGTGTGGGACTGATTGATGGTCTAGAAAGCGATATTCCTCCCTGGACCACTAGTGCCCCGGAAGTTGATTCGTCACACCAAGAGAGGTCGGGTTGTTGACTCCACGTGAATATGTGTCTATAGAATGCATGGGGACAGAAATGCCCTTTTGCCTCTCTTGGGAAGACTGAGATGGTGAGCGAAGGCCAAAGGTAAAGCGACCCCTCTGCTGCGGTTGGCTTCAGTGGCAGCCAGACCTCCCTGAGTAACCATCCAACAATCTGATGACTTTCGCAAGAGCAGATGTGGCAAAGAGGATCGAAGGCAGGCAGGTCACTGTCTGCTAGGTTCTGAAAGCTCATGGTTTTCATGTCGTGAGATCAGGAAGGCAGCGAGACAACTGAGGCGCTTAATGCACCTGCTGCATGGTCACGGTTCCATAGACTTCGCTGCGCCGCTTGGAGTTTACGAATGCGCTAGCTTCTGGAAGTAAACCCCTTTGTTGAGGGTAGGCCACGAGAGAACAAAGAATAGAAGGGATGGGTTCCGAAAAACACACCCCTCTTGCTAGGTCTTCTCCAGTGGAGTAAAAGCGTCATTGTCTCCTTTTCAAACAAATCGGTTCAGCCTCCGTAGAGACTGTCAAAAATTACCAATTCCAGCTATATTTCAAGCTGTCATGGCGGGGTATTGGGTAAAGTTTTCAATAAGCAATAATCGCGCCTCGGTTAAACCTCATGAGCTACGATACTGCCACTGCGCAAAGCTAAAGCACCTGACCCAGAGGCCCGTGCGCCCCGGGAATGGATTCCCATTTAACTTGCACTGATCCCAGCAAGCTCCATCCTGAGCATCCTTTGTCAAACTCATAAAACCGCCTGGATTCCAGTGCCGAGATTTGTTGAGGTGAACACCTGTATCATCTTGCGCTCACCAAACTGACAGCAAATATAGTAGCAAGGTATGCATAGGATTCTGGGAGTAAACATGCAAATGAGCAGGCTGCTACCTGTGCGCTCTTTCCCTTAGCATGATCGGTGGCCTGTTGGCAAGTGACCCCGCCCTCCTGAGAGATTATTGGGCAGGCCGCTGCCAAGGCAACATGGGAGAGGCTTGAGAATGCAAAGAGCCATTGGAGGATTGCACAGGAGCGAGGACAGCATCGAGAAATGGGCTCCTTTGGGGACAGGTGAAGTGATGCTCCACCAGGACGACCAGCTGTTTCTGCAGTGCAGCCAGGACATTGACAAGAAGTGAATCAATTTGTCTCTGAGCGTTCCAACTGTTGACCAAGCCATTACAATTTCGATACATTTCCATGCCATCACATACCTACCTGTTTGTGATAATTGCACTTGTCCTTGAAAATAGACCCGATTTTGCAGGGGACTCTGGGAAAAGTGAAAAGGTCCTATGTAATTCACGTCTTGTACCCTGTCTCATAGGGCGGACCCTGCAATTCTACTTCCACTCCACTGCCAAAAATGAAGCGGCCTTGCCCTGTTCAGGCTTTTTGCTGTAGCCCCTGGGCCTTTGCAGAGCCATCTGCTTAGTGTGGCTCTGCCACTGAGGTCAGAAGAGAACATTTAGCCTGAGAAACGGATGTCTGTGTGTGCAGCTTGGAGAAGACACTGTTGCCATGGGAAAGACATGCCTGTTTGCTGTGCAAATGAAGTGCAGACACAGACAGAAGAGACCACTTGACTGGTAGGAATTGAAGAACCTGACCAAGAGTGAGGAATTAGACCATCCGCACGGGGAGTGTGCGCTCCGCCTGGGCTGGTTTGATACTTTTAAAAAAGAAATGGAATGTTGGTAGGTAAACCTCCTGGAAATGTGTGGGGCTATCCCGCACACATTTCCCAAAGGACACTGCACAACAAACACATAGTCAAGTGCACTCTGGGGGACACAGTCTACCGGTGCGGTCCTCCTGTCACATTTAGCTGCAATGTGACAGCCATGGGTACATCAAAGCATCTCTGAAGGGGAAGGCAACGCCTTCCTCCGGCCCTGGTCAGCCTACTTAAAATAGCAAAGGCTCCATCGATATGCCCTGCCTATTGTTAGGTTCTCTCTGATGGCAGCGCATACTGATGAGAGTTAAGTGAAGCAGGCCTGCCAAGAGGCCTGTTCACAGAACTAACACAGGGCAGGAAACCCCAACACCTTTTTCATATGCAATGTGTCAGCTTGAAGCTAGCTCCCACCCCTCTGTATGAAGGCCATTGAATGTCATGTGTGGAACAACTGTTTACAGTAGGCAACCGCTGCAGGGCCACCCCCTTTCAGAGGGAAGATATATGTGATTTGATGCAGACAGTCTGTTCTCGAGCTCAATTAACCAGAGAGCCACTTTGATCCACAGGAGACAGGAAGATGGGTGCGGCTTAGTAGTACATGTTGTCACCCCTTACCTTTCCTGTTGCAAAGCACTCTGGTCATGACCTTACGCATGACAGAAGATTGGTGGTGGGGACCCAGGATTGGGTCTTTAAGGTAGGCTTAGCATGCTCCAATCACTGGGGCCCATTTGGCTTTAAAAGAGGGCTGAGCCCCTCACTGAGCAGATCATCCGACGACTTCAAAAGGAGTACGAAGAAGGACTCATTCGGACCCTCGGTGATGGTACAGTCTGCCTCACGGCTTCCGCCAGTGAAGGAAGTCCAGGATTTCCAAGAGGGAAGCAAAATACCTCCCAAAACATCTCCCAGGGAACAGAGGGAGATACCCGACTCAGAGGATCCATCAAGCAGCACCAGAACCGGTACCCAGCCAGCACACAGCGTGCCCTGCTAGGTTAAGCCAGCAAGCTTCCTAGGTGGGAAGTGCCAGAGAGTCTCTGAACAAAGGACAAGGCCGTTGCCGGCAAACACTCTTCTCAGCTTTGGGTCGGCCGCCTTAAACGTCGACCCAAGCATTGAGAAGAAGCTCGGAGGAGTGCCACAACAAGCATCAACCAGCGTCCATCTTTTAAGGACTTTTTCGAAGCAGTCGAGCTCTCAAACTGCGACCGGCTGCACCACTGTGGCTGTTCTCACGCTGCAGTCACTAAAGCCGTCTGAGAACCCTCGACCAGCGTTCCAGATCCACCAACCAGCACACAGACAAAGATTCTTCACCCCGAGCCGCCGGGTAGGGCAGCCTGCAGCCGTCCGCCCAGCCTCGCTTACCAAACTGCCTGCCAATTGATATCCGCATCTGTCGTCCCTCTTGAACTCTGTCGCCGGAGCTACAAAGCATGCTGGAAGCCACTCGATGCTGTCGAGTACCAAGATCATCTCAAACACCAGTTACATTGTGGTTCTGTCCCCCTGGTCCTTCTCCGAAGGCCCTTAGTGGCATTTACGACCTTTTGCTCCCTTGCTGCTGCAACCAAATAACCTTGAACAGTTCAGACTGATTGCTTTACCGACTGCACTCCTGTCAGTATCCAGAGTGCATCCCTCTCCTTTGTGAAACTGTCTGTCCCCTGTTTTCCTTTATAGGGTGGGTTGTATTTTGTAGTGTGTTAGAACTGTCTGTTGTATTAATACTAAAGTAGATATTTGTATACAACCTTGACTGGACAGTCCCTTTTATCAGTGGGTCACAATTGTTTTTTCGCTCTGTTGCAACTAACCAGCCTGACGTTCCGTCCACTGTTCGGACCCCTTCCGGTGTACTAGAGGTGTGGGACTGATTGATGGTCTAGAAAGCGATATTCCTCCCTGGACCACTAGTGCCCCGGAAGTTGATTCGTCACACCAAGAGAGGTCGGGTTGTTGACTCCACGTGAATATGTGTCTATAGAATGCATGGGGACAGAAATGCCCTTTTGCCTCTCTTGGGAAGACTGAGATGGTGAGCGAAGGCCAAAGGTAAAGCGACCCCTCTGCTGCGGTTGGCTTCAGTGGCAGCCAGACCTCCCTGAGTAACCATCCAACAATCTGATGACTTTCGCAAGAGCAGATGTGGCAAAGAGGATCGAAGGCAGACAGGTCACTGTCTGCTAGGTTCTGAAAGCTCATGGTTTTCATGTCGTGAGATCAGGAAGGCAGCGAGACAACTGAGGCGCTTAATGCACCTGCTGCATGGTCACGGTTCCATAGACTTCGCTGCGCCGCTTGGAGTTTACGAATGCGCTAGCTTCTGGAAGTAAACCCCTTTGTTGAGGGTAGGCCACGAGAGAACAAAGAATAGAAGGGATGGGTTCCGAAAAACACACCCCTCTTGCTAGGTCTTCTCCAGTGGAGTAAAAGCGTCATTGTCTCCTTTTCAAACAAATCGGTTCAGCCTCCGTAGAGACTGTCAAAAATTACCAATTCCAGCTATATTTCAAGCTGTCATGGCGGGGTATTGGGTAAAGTTTTCAATAAGCAATAATCGCGCCTCGGTTAAACCTCATGAGCTACGATACTGCCACTGCGCAAAGCTAAAGCACCTGACCCAGAGGCCCGTGCGCCCCGGGAATGGATTCCCATTTAACTTGCACTGATCCCAGCAAGCTCCATCCTGAGCATCCTTTGTCAAACTCATAAAACCGCCTGGATTCCAGTGCCGAGATTTGTTGAGGTGAACACCTGTATCATCTTGCGCTCACCAAACTGACAGCAAATATAGTAGCAAGGTATGCATAGGATTCTGGGAGTAAACATGCAAATGAGCAGGCTGCTACCTGTGCGCTCTTTCCCTTAGCATGATCGGTGGCCTGTTGGCAAGTGACCCCGCCCTCCTGAGAGATTATTGGGCAGGCCGCTGCCAAGGCAACATGGGAGAGGCTTGAGAATGCAAAGAGCCATTGGAGGATTGCACAGGAGCGAGGACAGCATCGAGAAATGGGCTCCTTTGGGGACAGGTGAAGTGATGCTCCACCAGGACGACCAGCTGTTTCTGCAGTGCAGCCAGGACATTGACAAGAAGTGAATCAATTTGTCTCTGAGCGTTCCAACTGTTGACCAAACCATGACAATTTCGATACATTTCCATGCCATCACATACCTACTGTTTGTGATAATTGCACTTGTCCTTGAAAATAGACCCGATTTTGCAGGGGACTCTGGGAAAAGTGAAAAGGTCCTATGTAATTCACGTCTTGTACCCTGTCTCATAGGGCGGACCCTGCAATTCTACTTCCACTCCACTGCCAAAAATGAAGCGGCCTTGCCCTGTTCAGGCTTTTTGCTGTAGCCCCTGGGCCTTTGCAGAGCCATCTGCTTAGTGTGGCTCTGCCACTGAGGTCAGAAGAGAACATTTAGCCTGAGAAACGGCTGTCTGTGTGTGCAGCTTGGAGAAGACACTGTTGCCATGGGAAAGACATGCCTGTTTGCTGTGCAAATGAAGTGCAGACACAGACAGAAGAGACCACTTGACTGGTAGGAATTGAAGAACCTGACCAAGAGTGAGGAATTAGACCATCCGCATGGGGAGTGTGCGCTCCGCCTGGGCTGGTTTGATACTTTTAAAAAAGAAATGGAATGTTGGTAGGTAAACCTCCTGGAAATGTGTGGGGCTATTCCGCACACATTTCCCAATGGACACTGCACAACAAACACATAGTCAAGTGCACTCTATGGGACACAGTCTACCGGTGCGGTCCTCCTGTCACATTTAGCTGCAATGTGACAGCCATGGGTACATCAAAGCATCTCTGAAGGGGGAAGGCAACGCCTTCCTCCGGCCCTGGTCAGCCTACTTAAAATAGCAAAGGCTCCATCGATATGCCCTGCCTATTGTTAGGTTCTCTCTGATGGCAGCGCATACTGATGAGAGTTAAGTGAAGCAGGCCTGCCAAGAGGCCTGTTCACAGAACTAACACAGGGCAGGAAACCCCAACACCTTTTTCATATGCAATGTGTCAGCTTGAAGCTAGCTCCCACCCCTCTGTATGAAGGCCATTGAATGTCATGTGTGGAACAACTGTTTACAGTAGGCAACCGCTGCAGGGCCACCCCCTTTCAGAGGGAAGATATATGTGATTTGATGCAGACAGTCTGTTCTCGAGCTCAATTAACCAGAGAGCCACTTTGATCCACAGGAGACAGGAAGATGGGTGCGGCTTAGTAGTACATGTTGTCACCCCTTACCTTTCCTGTTGCAAAGCACTCTGGTCATGACCTTACGCATGACAGAAGATTGGTGGTGGGGACCCAGGATTGGGTCTTTAAGGTAGGCTTAGCATGCTCCAATCACTGGGGCCCATTTGGCTTTAAAAGAGGGCTGAGCCCCTCACTGAGCAGATCATCCGACGACCTCAAAAGGAGTACGAAGAAGGACTCATTCGGACCCTCGGTGATGGTACAGTCTGCCTCACGGCTTCCGCCAGTGAAGGAAGTCCAGGATTTCCAAGAGGGAAGCAAAATACCTCCCAAAACATCTCCCAGGGAACAGAGGGAGATACCCGACTCAGAGGATCCATCAAGCAGCACCAGAACCGGTACCCAGCCAGCACACAGCGTGCCCTGCTAGGTTAAGCCAGCAAGCTTCCTAGGTGGGAAGTGCCAGAGAGTCTCTGAACAAAGGACAAGGCCGTTGCCGGCAAACACTCTTCTCAGCTTTGGGTCGGCCGCCTTAAACGTCGACCCAAGCATTGAGAAGAAGCTCGGAGGAGTGCCACAACAAGCATCAACCAGCGTCCATCTTTTAAGGACTTTTTCGAAGCAGTCGAGCTCTCAAACTGCGACCGGCTGCACCACTGTGGCTGTTCTCACGCTGCAGTCACTAAAGCCGTCTGAGAACCCTCGACCAGCGTTCCAGATCCACCAACCAGCACACAGACAACGATTCTTCACCCCGAGCCGCCGGGTAGGGCAGCCTGCAGCCGTCCGCCCAGCCTTGCTTACCAAACTGCCTGCCAACTGATATCCGCATCTGTCGTCCCTCTTGAACTCTGTCGCCGGAGCTACAAAGCATGCTGGAAGCCACTCGATGCTGTCGAGTACCAAGATCATCTCAAACACCAGTTACATTGTGGTTCTGTCCCCCTGGTCCTTCTCCGAAGGCCCTTAGTGACATTTACGAACTCTTGCTCCCTTGCTGCTGCAACCAAATAACCTTGAACAGTTCAGACTGATTGCTTTACCGACTGCACTCCTGTCAGTATCCAGAGTGCATCCCTCTCCTTTGTGAAACTGTCTGTCCCCTGTTTTCCTTTATAGGGTGGGTTGTATTTTGTAGTGTGTTAGAACTGTCTGTTGTATTAATACTAAAGTAGATATTTGTATACAACCTTGACTGGACAGTCCCTTTTATCAGTGGGTCACAATTGTTTTTTCGCTCTGTTGCAACTAACCAGCCTGACGTTCCGTCCACTGTTCGGACCCCTTCCGGTGTACTAGAGGTGTGGGACTGATTGATGGTCTAGAAAGCGATATTCCTCCCTGGACCACTAGTGCCCCGGAAGTTGATTCGTCACACCAAGAGAGGTCGGGTTGTTGACTCCACGTGAATATGTGTCTATAGAATGCATGGGGACAGAAATGCCCTTTTGCCTCTCTTGGGAAGACTGAGATGGTGAGCGAAGGCCAAAGGTAAAGCGACCCCTCTGCTGCGGTTGGCTTCAGTGGCAGCCAGACCTCCCTGAGTAACCATCCAACAATCTGATGACTTTCGCAAGAGCAGATGTGGCAAAGAGGATCGAAGGCAGACAGGTCACTGTCTGCTAGGTTCTGAAAGCTCATGGTTTTCATGTCGTGAGATCAGGAAGGCAGCGAGACAACTGAGGCGCTTAATGCACCTGCTGCATGGTCACGGTTCCATAGACTTCGCTGCGCCGCTTGGAGTTTACGAATGCGCTAGCTTCTGGAAGTAAACCCCTTTGTTGAGGGTAGGCCACGAGAGAACAAAGAATAGAAGGGATGGGTTCCGAAAAACACACCCCTCTTGCTAGGTCTTCTCCAGTGGAGTAAAAGCGTCATTGTCTCCTTTTCAAACAAATCGGTTCAGCCTCCGTAGAGACTGTCAAAAATTACCAATTCCAGCTATATTTCAAGCTGTCATGGCGGGGTATTGGGTAAAGTTTTCAATAAGCAATAATCGCGCCTTGGTTAAACCTCATGAGCTACGATACTGCCACTGCGCAAAGCTAAAGCACCTGACCCAGAGGCCCGTGCGCCCCGGGAATGGATTCCCATTTAACTTGCACTGATCCCAGCAAGCTCCATCCTGAGCATCCTTTGTCAAACTCATAAAACCGCCTGGATTCCAGTGCCGAGATTTGTTGAGGTGAACACCTGTATCATCTTGCGCTCACCAAACTGACAGCAAATATAGTAGCAAGGTATGCATAGGATTCTGGGAGTAAACATGCAAATGAGCAGGCTGCTACCTGTGCGCTCTTTCCCTTAGCATGATCGGTGGCCTGTTGGCAAGTGACCCCGCCCTCCTGAGAGATTATTGGGCAGGCCGCTGCCAAGGCAACATGGGAGAGGCTTGAGAATGCAAAGAGCCATTGGAGGATTGCACAGGAGCGAGGACAGCATCGAGAAATGGGCTCCTTTGGGGACAGGTGAAGTGATGCTCCACCAGGACGACCAGCTGTTTCTGCAGTGCAGCCAGGACATTGACAAGAAGTGAATCAATTTGTCTCTGAGCGTTCCAACTGTTGACCAAGCCATTACAATTTCGATACATTTCCATGCCATCACATACCTACCTGTTTGTGATAATTGCACTTGTCCTTGAAAATAGACCCGATTTTGCAGGGGACTCTGGGAAAAGTGAAAAGGTCCTATGTAATTCACGTCTTGTACCCTGTCTCATAGGGCGGACCCTGCAATTCTACTTCCACTCCACTGCCAAAAATGAAGCGGCCTTGCCCTGTTCAGGCTTTTTGCTGTAGCCCCTGGGCCTTTGCAGAGCCATCTGCTTAGTGTGGCTCTGCCACTGAGGTCAGAAGAGAACATTTAGCCTGAGAAACGGCTGTCTGTGTGTGCAGCTTGGAGAAGACACTGTTGCCATGGGAAAGACATGCCTGTTTGCTGTGCAAATGAAGTGCAGACACAGACAGAAGAGACCACTTGACTGGTAGGAATTGAAGAACCTGACCAAGAGTGAGGAATTAGACCATCCGCACGGGGAGTGTGCGCTCCGCATGGGCTGGTTTGATACTTTTAAAAAAGAAATGGAATGTTGGTAGGTAAACCTCCTGGAAATGTGTGGGGCTATCCCGCACACATTTCCCAAAGGACACTGCACAACAAACACATAGTCAAGTGCACTCTGGGGGACACAGTCTACCGGTGCGGTCCTCCTGTCACATTTAGCTGCAATGTGACAGCCATGGGTACATCAAAGCATCTCTGAAGGGGGAAGGCAACGCCTTCCTCCGGCCCTGGTCAGCCTACTTAAAATAGCAAAGGCTCCATCGATATGCCCTGCCTATTGTTAGGTTCTCTCTGATGGCAGTGCATACTGATGAGAGTTAAGTGAAGCAGGCCTGCCAAGAGGCCTGTTCACACAACTAACACAGGGCAGGAAACCCCAACACCTTTTTCATATGCAATGTGTCAGCTTGAAGCTAGCTCCCACCCCTCTGTATGAAGGCCATTGAATGTCATGTGTGGAACAACTGTTTACAGTAGGCAACCGCTGCAGGGCCACCCCCTTTCAGAGGGAAGATATATGTGATTTGATGCAGACAGTCTGTTCTCGAGCTCAATTAACCAGAGAGCCACTTTGATCCACAGGAGACAGGAAGATGGGTGCGGCTTAGTAGTACATGTTGTCACCCCTTACCTTTCCTGTTGCAAAGCACTCTGGTCATGACCTTACGCATGACAGAAGATTGGTGGTGGGGACCCAGGATTGGGTCTTTAAGGTAGGCTTAGCATGCTCCAATCACTGGGGCCCATTTGGCTTTAAAAGAGGGCTGAGCCCCTCACTGAGCAGATCATCCGACGACTTCAAAAGGAGTACGAAGAAGGACTCATTCGGACCCTCGGTGATGGTACAGTCTGCCTCACGGCTTCCGCCAGTGAAGGAAGTCCAGGATTTCCAAGAGGGAAGCAAAATACCTCCCAAAACATCTCCCAGGGAACAGAGGGAGATACCCGACTCAGAGGATCCATCAAGCAGCACCAGAACCGGTACCCAGCCAGCACACAGCGTGCCCTGCTAGGTTAAGCCAGCAAGCTTCCTAGGTGGGAAGTGCCAGAGAGTCTCTGAACAAAGGACAAGGCCGTTGCCGGCAAACACTCTTCTCAGCTTTGGGTCGGCCGCCTTAAACGTCGACCCAAGCATTGAGAAGAAGCTCGGAGGAGTGCCACAACAAGCATCAACCAGCGTCCATCTTTTAAGGACTTTTTCGAAGCAGTCGAGCTCTCAAACTGCGACCGGCTGCACCACTGTGGCTGTTCTCACGCTGCAGTCACTAAAGCCGTCTGAGATCCCTCGACCAGCGTTCCAGATCCACCAACCAGCACACAGACAACGATTCTTCACCCCGAGCCGCCGGGTAGGGCAGCCTGCAGCCGTCCGCCCAGCCTCGCTTACCAAACTGCCTGCCAACTGATATCCGCATCTGTCGTCCCTCTTGAACTCTGTCGCCGGAGTTACAAAGCATGCTGGAAGCCACTCGATGCTGTCGAGTACCAAGATCATCTCAAACACCAGTTACATTGTGGTTCTGTCCCCCTGGTCCTTCTCCGAAGGCCCTTAGTGACATTTACGACCTCTTGCTCCCTTGCTGCTGCAACCAAATAACCTTGAACAGTTCAGACTGATTGCTTTACCGACTGCACTCCTGTCAGTATCCAGAGTGCATCCCTCTCCTTTGTGAAACTGTCTGTCCCCTGTTTTCCTTTATAGGGTGGGTTGTATTTTGTAGTGTGTTAGAACTGTCTGTTGTATTAATACTAAAGTAGATATTTGTATACAACCTTGACTGGACAGTCCCTTTTATCATTGGGTCACAATTGTTTTTTCGCTCTGTTGCAACTAACCAGCCTGACGTTCCGTCCACTGTTCGGACCCCTTCCGGTGTACTAGAGGTGTGGGACTGATTGATGGTCTAGAAAGCGATATTCCTCCCTGGACCACTAGTGCCCCGGAAGTTGATTCGTCACACCAAGAGAGGTCGGGTTGTTGACTCCACGTGAATATGTGTCTATAGAATGCATGGGGACAGAAATGCCCTTTTGCCTCTCTTGGGAAGACTGAGATGGTGAGCGAAGGCCAAAGGTAAAGCGACCCCTCTGCTGCGGTTGGCTTCAGTGGCAGCCAGACCTCCCTGAGTAACCATCCAACAATCTGATGACTTTCGCAAGAGCAGATGTGGCAAAGAGGATCGAAGGCAGACAGGTCACTGTCTGCTAGGTTCTGAAAGCTCATGGTTTTCATGTCGTGAGATCAGGAAGGCAGCGAGACAACTGAGGCGCTTAATGCACCTGCTGCATGGTCACGGTTCCATAGACTTCGCTGCGCCGCTTGGAGTTTACGAATGCGCTAGCTTCTGGAAGTAAACCCCTTTGTTGAGGGTAGGC
Organism: Ambystoma mexicanum; assembly: GCF_040938575.1. Taxonomy (NCBI): domain Eukaryota; kingdom Metazoa; phylum Chordata; class Amphibia; order Caudata; family Ambystomatidae; genus Ambystoma; species Ambystoma mexicanum. The sequence continues at coordinate 1,536,913,353 of NC_090932.1, forward strand.
CACGAGAGAACAAAGAATAGAAGGGATGGGTTCCGAAAAACACACCCCTCTTGCTAGGTCTTCTCCAGTGGAGTAAAAGCGTCATTGTCTCCTTTTCAAACAAATCGGTTCAGCCTCCGTAGAGACTGTCAAAAATTACCAATTCCAGCTATATTTCAAGCTGTCATGGCGGGGTATTGGGTAAAGTTTTCAATAAGCAATAATCGCGCCTCGGTTAAACCTCATGAGCTACGATACCGCCACTGCGCAAAGCTAAAGCACCTGACCCAGAGGCCCGTGCGCCCCGGGAATGGATTCCCATTTAACTTGCACTGATCCCAGCAAGCTCCATCCTGAGCATCCTTTGTCAAACTCATAAAACCGCCTGGATTCCAGTGCCGAGATTTGTTGAGGTGAACACCTGTATCATCTTGCGCTCACCAAACTGACAGCAAATATAGTAGCAAGGTATGCATAGGATTCTGGGAGTAAACATGCAAATGAGCAGGCTGCTACCTGTGCGCTCTTTCCCTTAGCATGATCGGTGGCCTGTTGGCAAGTGACCCCGCCCTCCTGAGAGATTATTGGGCAGGCCGCTGCCAAGGCAACATGGGAGAGGCTTGAGAATGCAAAGAGCCATTGGAGGATTGCACAGGAGCGAGGACAGCATCGAGAAATGGGCTCCTTTGGGGACAGGTGAAGTGATGCTCCACCAGGACGACCAGCTGTTTCTGCAGTGCAGCCAGGACATTGACAAGAAGTGAATCAATTTGTCTCTGAGCGTTCCAACTGTTGACCAAACCATTACAATTTCGATACATTTCCATGCCATCACATACCTACTGTTTGTGATAATTGCACTTGTCCTTGAAAATAGACCCGATTTTGCAGGGGACTCTGGGAAAAGTGAAAAGGTCCTATGTAATTCACGTCTTGTACCCTGTCTCATAGGGCGGACCCTGCAATTCTACTTCCACTCCACTGCCAAAAATGAAGCGGCCTTGCCCTGTTCAGGCTTTTTGCTGTAGCCCCTGGGCCTTTGCAGAGCCATCTGCTTAGTGTGGCTCTGCCACTGAGGTCAGAAGAGAACATTTAGCCTGAGAAACGGCTGTCTGTGTGTGCAGCTTGGAGAAGACACTGTTGCCATGGGAAAGACATGCCTGTTTGCTGTGCAAATGAAGTGCAGACACAGACAGAAGAGACCACTTGACTGGTAGGAATTGAAGAACCTGACCAAGAGTGAGGAATTAGACCATCCGCATGGGGAGTGTGCGCTCCGCCTGGGCTGGTTTGATACTTTTAAAAAAGAAATGGAATGTTGGTAGGTAAACCTCCTGGAAATGTGTGGGGCTATTCCGCACACATTTCCCAATGGACACTGCACAACAAACACATAGTCAAGTGCACTCTGGGGGACACAGTCTACCGGTGCGGTCCTCCTGTCACATTTAGCTGCAATGTGACAGCCATGGGTACATCAAAGCATCTCTGAAGGGGGAAGGCAACGCCTTCCTCCGGCCCTGGTCAGCCTACTTAAAATAGCAAAGGCTCCATCGATATGCCCTGCCTATTGTTAGGTTCTCTCTGATGGCAGCGCATACTGATGAGAGTTAAGTGAAGCAGGCCTGCCAAGAGGCCTGTTCACAGAACTAACACAGGGCAGGAAACCCCAACACCTTTTTCATATGCAATGTGTCAGCTTGAAGCTAGCTCCCACCCCTCTGTATGAAGGCCATTGAATGTCATGTGTGGAACAACTGTTTACAGTAGGCAACCGCTGCAGGGCCACCCCCTTTCAGAGGGAAGATATATGTGATTTGATGCAGACAGTCTGTTCTCGAGCTCAATTAAGCAGAGAGCCACTTTGATCCACAGGAGACAGGAAGATGGGTGCGGCTTAGTAGTACATGTTGTCACCCCTTACCTTTCCTGTTGCAAAGCACTCTGGTCATGACCTTACGCATGACAGAAGATTGGTGGTGGGGACCCAGGATTGGGTCTTTAAGGTAGGCTTAGCATGCTCCAATCACTGGGGCCCATTTGGCTTTAAAAGAGGGCTGAGCCCCTCACTGAGCAGATCATCCGACGACCTCAAAAGGAGTACGAAGAAGGACTCATTCGGACCCTCGGTGATGGTACAGTCTGCCTCACGGCTTCCGCCAGTGAAGGAAGTCCAGGATTTCCAAGAGGGAAGCAAAATACCTCCCAAAACATCTCCCAGGGAACAGAGGGAGATACCCGACTCAGAGGATCCATCAAGCAGCACCAGAACCGGTACCCAGCCAGCACACAGCGTGCCCTGCTAGGTTAAGCCAGCAAGCTTCCTAGGTGGGAAGTGCCAGAGAGTCTCTGAACAAAGGACAAGGCCGTTGCCGGCAAACACTCTTCTCAGCTTTGGGTCGGCCGCCTTAAACGTCGACCCAAGCATTGAGAAGAAGCTCGGAGGAGTGCCACAACAAGCATCAACCAGCGTCCATCTTTTAAGGACTTTTTCGAAGCAGTCGAGCTCTCAAACTGCGACCGGCTGCACCACTGTGGCTGTTCTCACGCTGCAGTCACTAAAGCCGTCTGAGAACCCTCGACCAGCGTTCCAGATCCACCAACCAGCACACAGACAACGATTCTTCACCCCGAGCCGCCGGGTAGGGCAGCCTGCAGCCGTCCGCCCAGCCTCGCTTACCAAACTGCCTGCCAACTGATATCCGCATCTGTCGTCCCTCTTGAACTCTGTCGCCGGAGCTACAAAGCATGCTGGAAGCCACTCGATGCTGTCGAGTACCAAGATCATCTCAAACACCAGTTACATTGTGGTTCTGTCCCCCTGGTCCTTCTCCGAAGGCCCTTAGTGACATTTACGAACTCTTGCTCCCTTGCTGCTGCAACCAAATAACCTTGAACAGTTCAGACTGATTGCTTTACCGACTGCACTCCTGTCAGTATCCAGAGTGCATCCCTCTCCTTTGTGAAACTGTCTGTCCCCTGTTTTCCTTTATAGGGTGGGTTGTATTTTGTAGTGTGTTAGAACTGTCTGTTGTATTAATACTAAAGTAGATATTTGTATACAACCTTGACTGGACAGTCCCTTTTATCAGTGGGTCACAATTGTTTTTTCGCTCTGTTGCAACTAACCAGCCTGACGTTCCGTCCACTGTTCGGACCCCTTCCGGTGTACTAGAGGTGTGGGACTGATTGATGGTCTAGAAAGCGATATTCCTCCCTGGACCACTAGTGCCCCGGAAGTTGATTCGTCACACCAAGAGAGGTCGGGTTGTTGACTCCACGTGAATATGTGTCTATAGAATGCATGGGGACAGAAATGCCCTTTTGCCTCTCTTGGGAAGACTGAGATGGTGAGCGAAGGCCAAAGGTAAAGCGACCCCTCTGCTGCGGTTGGCTTCAGTGGCAGCCAGACCTCCCTGAGTAACCATCCAACAATCTGATGACTTTCGCAAGAGCAGATGTGGCAAAGAGGATCGAAGGCAGACAGGTCACTGTCTGCTAGGTTCTGAAAGCTCATGGTTTTCATGTCGTGAGATCAGGAAGGCAGCGAGACAACTGAGGCGCTTAATGCACCTGCTGCATGGTCACGGTTCCATAGACTTCGCTGCGCCGCTTGGAGTTTACGAATGCGCTAGCTTCTGGAAGTAAACCCCTTTGTTGAGGGTAGGCCACGAGAGAACAAAGAATAGAAGGGATGGGTTCCGAAAAACACACCCCTCTTGCTAGGTCTTCTCCAGTGGAGTAAAAGCGTCATTGTCTCCTTTTCAAACAAATCGGTTCAGCCTCCGTAGAGACTGTCAAAAATTACCAATTCCAGCTATATTTCAAGCTGTCATGGCGGGGTATTGGGTAAAGTTTTCAATAAGCAATAATCGCGCCTCGGTTAAACCTCATGAGCTACGATACTGCCACTGCGCAAAGCTAAAGCACCTGACCCAGAGGCCTGTGCACCCCGGGAATGGATTCCCATTTAACTTGCACTGATCCCAGCAAGCTCCATCCTGAGCATCCTTTGTCAAACTCATAAAACCGCCTGGATTCCAGTGCCGAGATTTGTTGAGGTGAACACCTGTATCATCTTGCGCTCACCAAACTGACAGCAAATATAGTAGCAAGGTATGCATAGGATTCTGGGAGTAAACATGCAAATGAGCAGGCTGCTACCTGTGCGCTCTTTCCCTTAGCATGATCGGTGGCCTGTTGGCAAGTGACCCCGCCCTCCTGAGAGATTATTGGGCAGGCCGCTGCCAAGGCAACATGGGAGAGGCTTGAGAATGCAAAGAGCCATTGGAGGATTGCACAGGAGCGAGGACAGCATCGAGAAATGGGCTCCTTTGGGGACAGGTGAAGTGATGCTCCACCAGGACGACCAGCTGTTTCTGCAGTGCAGCCAGGACATTGAAAAGAAGTGAATCAATTTGTCTCTGAGCGTTCCAACTGTTGACCAAACCATTACAATTTCGATACATTTCCATGCCATCACATACCTACCTGTTTGTGATAATTGCACTTGTCCTTGAAAATAGACCCGATTTTGCAGGGGACTCTGGGAAAAGTGAAAAGGTCCTATGTAATTCACGTCTTGTACCCTGTCTCATAGGGCGGACCCTGCAATTCTACTTCCACTCCACTGCCAAAAATGAAGCGGCCTTGCCCTGTTCAGGCTTTTTGCTGTAGCCCCTGGGCCTTTGCAGAGCCATCTGCTTAGTGTGGCTCTGCCACTGAGGTCAGAAGAGAACATTTAGCCTGAGAAACGGCTGTCTGTGTGTGCAGCTTGGAGAAGACACTGTTGCCATGGGAAAGACATGCCTGTTTGCTGTGCAAATGAAGTGCAGACACAGACAGAAGAGACCACTTGACTGGTAGGAATTGAAGAACCTGACCAAGAGTGAGGAATTAGACCATCCGCACGGGGAGTGTGCGCTCCGCCTGGGCTGGTTTGATACTTTTAAAAAAGAAATGGAATGTTGGTAGGTAAACCTCCTGGAAATGTGTGGGGCTATCCCGCACACATTTCCCAATGGACACTGCACAACAAACACATAGTCAAGTGCACTCTGGGGGACACAGTCTACCGGTGCGGTCCTCCTGTCACATTTAGCTGCAATGTGACAGCCATGGGTACATCAAAGCATCTCTGAAGGGGGAAGGCAACGCCTTCCTCCGGCCCTGGTCAGCCTACTTAAAATAGCAAAGGCTCCATCGATATGCCCTGCCTATTGTTAGGTTCTCTCTGATGGCAGCGCATACTGATGAGAGTTAAGTGAAGCAGGCCTGCCAAGAGGCCTGTTCACAGAACTAACACAGGGCAGGAAACCCCAACACCTTTTTCATATGCAATGTGTCAGCTTGAAGCTAGCTCCCACCCCTCTGTATGAAGGCCATTGAATGTCATGTGTGGAACAACTGTTTACAGTAGGCAACCGCTGCAGGGCCACCCCCTTTCAGAGGTAAGATATATGTGATTTGATGCAGACAGTCTGTTCTCGAGCTCAATTAACCAGAGAGCCACTTTGATCCACAGGAGACAGGAAGATGGGTGCGGCTTAGTAGTACATGTTGTCACCCCTTACCTTTCCTGTTGCAAAGCACTCTGGTCATGACCTTACGCATGACAGAAGATTGGTGGTGGGGACCCAGGATTGGGTCTTTAAGGTAGGCTTAGCATGCTCCAATCACTGGGGCCCATTTGGCTTTAAAAGAGGGCTGAGCCCCTCACTGAGCAGATCATCCGACGACTTCAAAAGGAGTACGAAGAAGGACTCATTCGGACCCTCGGTGATGGTACAGTCTGCCTCACGGCTTCCGCCAGTGAAGGAAGTCCAGGATTTCCAAGAGGGAAGCAAAATACCTCCCAAAACATCTCCCAGGGAACAGAGGGAGATACCCGACTCAGAGGATCCATCAAGCAGCACCAGAACCGGTACCCAGCCAGCACACAGCATGCCCTGCTAGGTTAAGCCAGCAAGCTTCCTAGGTGGGAAGTGCCAGAGAGTCTCTGAACAAAGGACAAGGCCGTTGCCGGCAAACACTCTTCTCAGCTTTGGGTCGGCCGCCTTAAACGTCGACCCAAGCATTGAGAAGAAGCTCGGAGGAGTGCCACAACAAGCATCAACCAGCGTCCATCTTTTAAGGACTTTTTCGAAGCAGTCGAGCTCTCAAACTGCGACCAGCTGCACCACTGTGGCTGTTCTCACGCTGCAGTCACTAAAGCCGTCTGAGAACCCTCGACCAGCGTTCCAGATCCACCAACCAGCACACAGACAACGATTCTTCACCCCGAGCCGCCGGGTAGGGCAGCCTGCAGCCGTCCGCCCAGCCTCGCTTACCAAACTGCCTGCCAACTGATATCCGCATCTGTCGTCCCTCTTGAACTCTGTCGCCGGAGCTACAAAGCATGCTGGAAGCCACTCGATGCTGTCGAGTACCAAGATCATCTCAAACACCAGTTACATTGTGGTTCTGTCCCCCTGGTCCTTCTCCGAAGGCCCTTAGTGACATTTACGAACTCTTGCTCCCTTGCTGCTGCAACCAAATAACCTTGAACAGTTCAGACTGATTGCTTTACCGACTGCACTCCTGTCAGTATCCAGAGTGCATCCCTCTCCTTTGTGAAACTGTCTGTCCCCTGTTTTCCTTTATAGGGTGGGTTGTATTTTGTAGTGTGTTAGAACTGTCTGTTGTATTAATACTAAAGTAGATATTTGTATACAACCTTGACTGGACAGTCCCTTTTATCAGTGGGTCACAATTGTTTTTTCGCTCTGTTGCAACTAACCAGCCTGACGTTCCGTCCACTGTTCGGACCCCTTCCGGTGTACTAGAGGTGTGGGACTGATTGATGGTCTAGAAAGCGATATTCCTCCCTGGACCACTAGTGCCCCGGAAGTTGATTCGTCACACCAAGAGAGGTCGGGTTGTTGACTCCACGTGAATATGTGTCTATAGAATGCATGGGGACAGAAATGCCCTTTTGCCTCTCTTGGGAAGACTGAGATGGTGAGCGAAGGCCAAAGGTAAAGCGACCCCTCTGCTGCGGTTGGCTTCAGTGGCAGCCAGACCTCCCTGAGTAACCATCCAACAATCTGATGACTTTCGCAAGAGCAGATGTGGCAAAGAGGATCGAAGGCAGACAGGTCACTGTCTGCTAGGTTCTGAAAGCTCATGGTTTTCATGTCGTGAGATCAGGAAGGCAGCGAGACAACTGAGGCGCTTAATGCACCTGCTGCATGGTCACGGTTCCATAGACTTCGCTGCGCCGCTTGGAGTTTACGAATGCGCTAGCTTCTGGAAGTAAACCCCTTTGTTGAGGGTAGGCCACGAGAGAACAAAGAATAGAAGGGATGGGTTCCGAAAAACACACCCCTCTTGCTAGGTCTTCTCCAGTGGAGTAAAAGCGTCATTGTCTCCTTTTCAAACAAATCGGTTCAGCCTCCGTAGAGACTGTCAAAAATTACCAATTCCAGCTATATTTCAAGCTGTCATGGCGGGGTATTGGGTAAAGTTTTCAATAAGCAATAATCGCGCCTCGGTTAAACCTCATGAGCTACGATACTGCCACTGCGCAAAGCTAAAGCACCTGACCCAGAGGCCTGTGCACCCCGGGAATGGATTCCCATTTAACTTGCACTGATCCCAGCAAGCTCCATCCTGAGCATCCTTTGTCAAACTCATAAAACCGCCTGGATTCCAGTGCCGAGATTTGTTGAGGTGAACACCTGTATCATCTTGCGCTCACCAAACTGACAGCAAATATAGTAGCAAGGTATGCATAGGATTCTGGGAGTAAACATGCAAATGAGCAGGCTGCTACCTGTGCGCTCTTTCCCTTAGCATGATCGGTGGCCTGTTGGCAAGTGACCCCGCCCTCCTGAGAGATTATTGGGCAGGCCGCTGCCAAGGCAACATGGGAGAGGCTTGAGAATGCAAAGAGCCATTGGAGGATTGCACAGGAGCGAGGACAGCATCGAGAAATGGGCTCCTTTGGGGACAGGTGAAGTGATGCTCCACCAGGACGACCAGCTGTTTCTGCAGTGCAGCCAGGACATTGAAAAGAAGTGAATCAATTTGTCTCTGAGCGTTCCAACTGTTGACCAAACCATTACAATTTCGATACATTTCCATGCCATCACATACCTACCTGTTTGTGATAATTGCACTTGTCCTTGAAAATAGACCCGATTTTGCAGGGGACTCTGGGAAAAGTGAAAAGGTCCTATGTAATTCACGTCTTGTACCCTGTCTCATAGGGCGGACCCTGCAATTCTACTTCCACTCCACTGCCAAAAATGAAGCGGCCTTGCCCTGTTCAGGCTTTTTGCTGTAGCCCCTGGGCCTTTGCAGAGCCATCTGCTTAGTGTGGCTCTGCCACTGAGGTCAGAAGAGAACATTTAGCCTGAGAAACGGCTGTCTGTGTGTGCAGCTTGGAGAAGACACTGTTGCCATGGGAAAGACATGCCTGTTTGCTGTGCAAATGAAGTGCAGACACAGACAGAAGAGACCACTTGACTGGTAGGAATTGAAGAACCTGACCAAGAGTGAGGAATTAGACCATCCGCACGGGGAGTGTGCGCTCCGCCTGGGCTGGTTTGATACTTTTAAAAAAGAAATGGAATGTTGGTAGGTAAACCTCCTGGAAATGTGTGGGGCTATCCCGCACACATTTCCCAATGGACACTGCACAACAAACACATAGTCAAGTGCACTCTGGGGGACACAGTCTACCGGTGCGGTCCTCCTGTCACATTTAGCTGCAATGTGACAGCCATGGGTACATCAAAGCATCTCTGAAGGGGGAAGGCAACGCCTTCCTCCGGCCCTGGTCAGCCTACTTAAAATAGCAAAGGCTCCATCGATATGCCCTGCCTATTGTTAGGTTCTCTCTGATGGCAGCGCATACTGATGAGAGTTAAGTGAAGCAGGCCTGCCAAGAGGCCTGTTCACAGAACTAACACAGGGCAGGAAACCCCAACACCTTTTTCATATGCAATGTGTCAGCTTGAAGCTAGCTCCCACCCCTCTGTATGAAGGCCATTGAATGTCATGTGTGGAACAACTGTTTACAGTAGGCAACCGCTGCAGGGCCACCCCCTTTCAGAGGTAAGATATATGTGATTTGATGCAGACAGTCTGTTCTCGAGCTCAATTAACCAGAGAGCCACTTTGATCCACAGGAGACAGGAAGATGGGTGCGGCTTAGTAGTACATGTTGTCACCCCTTACCTTTCCTGTTGCAAAGCACTCTGGTCATGACCTTACGCATGACAGAAGATTGGTGGTGGGGACCCAGGATTGGGTCTTTAAGGTAGGCTTAGCATGCTCCAATCACTGGGGCCCATTTGGCTTTAAAAGAGGGCTGAGCCCCTCACTGAGCAGATCATCCGACGACTTCAAAAGGAGTACGAAGAAGGACTCATTCGGACCCTCGGTGATGGTACAGTCTGCCTCACGGCTTCCGCCAGTGAAGGAAGTCCAGGATTTCCAAGAGGGAAGCAAAATACCTCCCAAAACATCTCCCAGGGAACAGAGGGAGATACCCGACTCAGAGGATCCATCAAGCAGCACCAGAACCGGTACCCAGCCAGCACACAGCATGCCCTGCTAGGTTAAGCCAGCAAGCTTCCTAGGTGGGAAGTGCCAGAGAGTCTCTGAACAAAGGACAAGGCCGTTGCCGGCAAACACTCTTCTCAGCTTTGGGTCGGCCGCCTTAAACGTCGACCCAAGCATTGAGAAGAAGCTCGGAGGAGTGCCACAACAAGCATCAACCAGCGTCCATCTTTTAAGGACTTTTTCGAAGCAGTCGAGCTCTCAAACTGCGACCGGCTGCACCACTGTGGCTGTTCTCACGCTGCAGTCACTAAAGCCGTCTGAGAACCCTCGACCAGCGTTCCAGATCCACCAACCAGCACACAGACAACGATTCTTCACCCCGAGCCGCCGGGTAGGGCAGCCTGCAGCCGTCCGCCCAGCCTCGCTTACCAAACTGCCTGCCAACTGATATCCGCATCTGTCGTCCCTCTTGAACTCTGTCGCCGGAGCTACAAAGCATGCTGGAAGCCACTCGATGCTGTCGAGTACCAAGATCATCTCAAACACCAGTTACATTGTGGTTCTGTCCCCCTGGTCCTTCTCCGAAGGCCCTTAGTGACATTTACGACCTCTTGCTCCCTTGCTGCTGCAACCAAATAACCTTGAACAGTTCAGACTGATTGCTTTACCGACTGCACTCCTGTCAGTATCCAGAGTGCATCCCTCTCCTTTGTGAAACTGTCTGTCCCCTGTTTTCCTTTATAGGGTGGGTTGTATTTTGTAGTGTGTTAGAACTGTCTGTTGTATTAATACTAAAGTAGATATTTGTATACAACCTTGACTGGACAGTCCCTTTTATCAGTGGGTCACAATTGTTTTTTCGCTCTGTTGCAACTAACCAGCCTGACGTTCCGTCCACTGTTCGGACCCCTTCCGGTGTACTAGAGGTGTGGGACTGATTGATGGTCTAGAAAGCGATATTCCTCCCTGGACCACTAGTGCCCCGGAAGTTGATTCGTCACACCAAGAGAGGTCGGGTTGTTGACTCCACGTGAATATGTGTCTATAGAATGCATGGGGACAGAAATGCCCTTTTGCCTCTCTTGGGAAGACTGAGATGGTGAGCGAAGGCCAAAGGTAAAGCGACCCCTCTGCTGCGGTTGGCTTCAGTGGCAGCCAGACCTCCCTGAGTAACCATCCAACAATCTGATGACTTTCGCAAGAGCAGATGTGGCAAAGAGGATCGAAGGCAGACAGGTCACTGTCTGCTAGGTTCTGAAAGCTCATGGTTTTCATGTCGTGAGATCAGGAAGGCAGCGAGACAACTGAGGCGCTTAATGCACCTGCTGCATGGTCACGGTTCCATAGACTTCGCTGCGCCGCTTGGAGTTTACGAATGCGCTAGCTTCTGGAAGTAAACCCCTTTGTTGAGGGTAGGCCACGAGAGAACAAAGAATAGAAGGGATGGGTTCCGAAAAACACACCCCTCTTGCTAGGTCTTCTCCAGTGGAGTAAAAGCGTCATTGTCTCCTTTTCAAACAAATCGGTTCAGCCTCCGTAGAGACTGTCAAAAATTACCAATTCCAGCTATATTTCAAGCTGTCATGGCGGGGTATTGGGTAAAGTTTTCAATAAGCAATAATCGCGCCTCGGTTAAACCTCATGAGCTACGATACTGCCACTGCGCAAAGCTAAAGCACCTGACCCAGAGGCCCGTGCGCCCCGGGAATGGATTCCCAATTAACTTGCACTGATCCCAGCAAGCTCCATCCTGAGCATCCTTTGTCAAACTCATAAAACCGCCTGGATTCCAGTGCCGAGATTTGTTGAGGTGAACACCTGTATCATCTTGCGCTCACCAAACTGACAGCAAATATAGTAGCAAGGTATGCATAGGATTCTGGGAGTAAACATGCAAATGAGCAGGCTGCTACCTGTGCGCTCTTTCCCTTAGCATGATCGGTGGCCTGTCGGCAAGTGACCCCGCCCTCCTGAGAGATTATTGGGCAGGCCGCTGCCAAGGCAACATGGGAGAGGCTTGAGAATGCAAAGAGCCATTGGAGGATTGCACAGGAGCGAGGACAGCATCGAGAAATGGGCTCCTTTGGGGACAGGTGAAGTGATGCTCCACCAGGACGACCAGCTGTTTCTGCAGTGCAGCCAGGACATTGACAAGAAGTGAATCAATTTGTCTCTGAGCGTTCCAACTGTTGACCAAACCATTACAATTTCGATACATTTCCATGCCATCACATACCTACCTGTTTGTGATAATTGCACTTGTCCTTGAAAATAGACCCGATTTTGCAGGGGACTCTGGGAAAAGTGAAAAGGTCCTATGTAATTCACGTCTTGTACCCTGTCTCATAGGGCGGACCCTGCAATTCTACTTCCACTCCACTGCCAAAAATGAAGCGGCCTTGCCCTGTTCAGGCTTTTTGCTGTAGCCCCTGGGCCTTTGCAGAGCCATCTGCTTAGTGTGGCTCTGCCACTGAGGTCAGAAGAGAACATTTAGCCTGAGAAACGGCTGTCTGTGTGTGCAGCTTGGAGAAGACACTGTTGCCATGGGAAAGACATGCCTGTTTGCTGTGCAAATGAAGTGCAGACACAGACAGAAGAGACCACTTGACTGGTAGGAATTGAAGAACCTGACCAAGAGTGAGGAATTAGACCATCCGCATGGGGAGTGTGCGCTCCGCCTGGGCTGGTTTGATACTTTTAAAAAAGAAATGGAATGTTGGTAGGTAAACCTCCTGGAAATGTGTGGGGCTATTCCGCACACATTTCCCAATGGACACTGCACAACAAACACATAGTCAAGTGCACTCTGGGGGACACAGTCTACCGGTGCGGTCCTCCTGTCACATTTAGCTGCAATGTGACAGCCATGGGTACATCAAAGCATCTCTGAAGGGGGAAGGCAACGCCTTCCTCCGGCCCTGGTCAGCCTACTTAAAATAGCAAAGGCTCCATCGATATGCCCTGCTTATTGTTAGGTTCTCTCTGATGGCAGCTCATACTGATGAGAGTTAAGTGAAGCAGGCCTGCCAAGAGGCCTGTTCACAGAACTAACACAGGGCAGGAAACCCCAACACCTTTTTCATATGCAATGTGTCAGCTTGAAGCTAGCTCCCACCCCTCTGTATGAAGGCCATTGAATGTCATGTGTGGAACAACTGTTTACAGTAGGCAACCGCTGCAGGGCCACCCCCTTTCAGAGGGAAGATATATGTGATTTGATGCAGACAGTCTGTTCTCGAGCTCAATTAACCAGAGAGCCACTTTGATCCACAGGAGACAGGAAGATGGGTGCGGCTTAGTAGTACATGTTGTCACCCCTTACCTTTCCTGTTGCAAAGCACTCTGGTCATGACCTTACGCATGACAGAAGATTGGTGGTGGGGACCCAGGATTGGGTCTTTAAGGTAGGCTTAGCATGCTCCAATCACTGGGGCCCATTTGGCTTTAAAAGAGGGCTGAGCCCCTCACTGAGCAGATCATCCGACGACTTCAAAAGGAGTACGAAGAAGGACTCATTCGGACCCTCGGTGATGGTACAGTCTGCCTCACGGCTTCCGCCAGTGAAGGAAGTCCAGGATTTCCAAGAGGGAAGCAAAATACCTCCCAAAACATCTCCCAGGGAACAGAGGGAGATTCCCGACTCAGAGGATCCATCAAGCAGCACCAGAACCGGTACCCAGCCAGCACACAGCGTGCCCTGCTAGGTTAAGCCAGCAAGCTTCCTAGGTGGGAAGTGCCAGAGAGTCTCTGAACAAAGGACAAGGCCGTTGCCGGCAAACACTCTTCTCAGCTTTGGGTCGGCCGCCTTAAACGTCGACCCAAGCATTGAGAAGAAGCTCGGAGGAGTGCCACAACAAGCATCAACCAGCGTCCATCTTTTAAGGACTTTTTCGAAGCAGTCGAGCTCTCAAACTGCGACCGGCTGCACCACTGTGGCTGTTCTCACGCTGCAGTCACTAAAGCCGTCTGAGAACCCTCGACCAGCGTTCCAGATCCACCAACCAGCACACAGACAACGATTCTTCACCCCGAGCCGCCGGGTAGGGCAGCCTGCAGCCGTCCGCCCAGCCTCGCTTACCAAACTGCCTGCCAACTGATATCCGCATCTGTCGTCCCTCTTGAACTCTGTCGCCGGAGCTACAAAGCATGCTGGAAGCCACTCGATGCTGTCGAGTACCAAGATCATCTCAAACACCAGTTACATTGTGGTTCTGTCCCCCTGGTCCTTCTCCGAAGGCCCTTAGTGACATTTACGACCTCTTGCTCCCTTGCTGCTGCAACCAAATAACCTTGAACAGTTCAGACTGATTGCTTTACCGACTGCACTCCTGTCAGTATCCAGAGTGCATCCCTCTCCTTTGTGAAACTGTCTGTCCCCTGTTTTCCTTTATAGGGTGGGTTGTATTTTGTAGTGTGTTAGAACTGTCTGTTGTATTAATACTAAAGTAGATATTTGTATACAACCTTGACTGGACAGTCCCTTTTATCAGTGGGTCACAATTGTTTTTTCACTCTGTTGCAACTAACCAGCCTGACGTTCCGTCCACTGTTCGGACCCCTTCCGGTGTACTAGAGGTGTGGGACTGATTGATGGTCTAGAAAGCGATATTCCTCCCTGGACCACTAGTGCCCCGGAAGTTGATTCGTCACACCAAGAGAGGTCGGGTTGTTGACTCCACGTGAATATGTGTCTATAGAATGCATGGGGACAGAAATGCCCTTTTGCCTCTCTTGGGAAGACTGAGATGGTGAGCGAAGGCCAAAGGTAAAGCGACCCCTCTGCTGCGGTTGGCTTCAGTGGCAGCCAGACCTCCCTGAGTAACCATCCAACAATCTGATGACTTTCGCAAGAGCAGATGTGGCAAAGAGGATCGAAGGCAGACAGGTCACTGTCTGCTAGGTTCTGAAAGCTCATGGTTTTCATGTCGTGAGATCAGGAAGGCAGCGAGACAACTGAGGCGCTTAATGCACCTGCTGCATGGTCACGGTTCCATAGACTTCGCTGCGCCGCTTGGAGTTTACGAATGCGCTAGCTTCTGGAAGTAAACCCCTTTGTTGAGGGTAGGCCACGAGAGAACAAAGAATAGAAGGGATGGGTTCCGAAAAACACACCCCTCTTGCTAGGTCTTCTCCAGTGGAGTAAAAGCGTCATTGTCTCCTTTTCAAACAAATCGGTTCAGCCTCCGTAGAGACTGTCAAAAATTACCAATTCCAGCTATATTTCAAGCTGTCATGGCGGGGTATTGGGTAAAGTTTTCAATAAGCAATAATCGCGCCTCGGTTAAACCTCATGAGCTACGATACTGCCACTGCGCAAAGCTAAAGCACCTGACCCAGAGGCCTGTGCACCCCGGGAATGGATTCCCATTTAACTTGCACTGATCCCAGCAAGCTCCATCCTGAGCATCCTTTGTCAAACTCATAAAACCGCCTGGATTCCAGTGCCGAGATTTGTTGAGGTGAACACCTGTATCATCTTGCGCTCACCAAACTGACAGCAAATATAGTAGCAAGGTATGCATAGGATTCTGGGAGTAAACATGCAAATGAGCAGGCTGCTACCTGTGCGCTCTTTCCCTTAGCATGATCGGTGGCCTGTCGGCAAGTGACCCCGCCCTCCTGAGAGATTATTGGGCAGGCCGCTGCCAAGGCAACATGGGAGAGGCTTGAGAATGCAAAGAGCCATTGGAGGATTGCACAGGAGCGAGGACAGCATCGAGAAATGGGCTCCTTTGGGGACAGGTGAAGTGATGCTCCACCAGGACGACCAGCTGTTTCTGCAGTGCAGCCAGGACATTGACAAGAAGTGAATCAATTTGTCTCTGAGCGTTCCAACTGTTGACCAAACCATTACAATTTCGATACATTTCCATGCCATCACATACCTACCTGTTTGTGATAATTGCACTTGTCCTTGAAAATAGACCCGATTTTGCAGGGGACTCTGGGAAAAGTGAAAAGGTCCTATGTAATTCACGTCTTGTACCCTGTCTCATAGGGCGGACCCTGCAATTCTACTTCCACTCCACTGCCAAAAATGAAGCGGCCTTGCCCTGTTCAGGCTTTTTGCTGTAGCCCCTGGGCCTTTGCAGAGCCATCTGCTTAGTGTGGCTCTGCCACTGAGGTCAGAAGAGAACATTTAGCCTGAGAAACGGCTGTCTGTGTGTGCAGCTTGGAGAAGACACTGTTGCCATGGGAAAGACATGCCTGTTTGCTGTGCAAATGAAGTGCAGACACAGACAGAAGAGACCACTTGACTGGTAGGAATTGAAGAACCTGACCAAGAGTGAGGAATTAGACCATCCGCACGGGGAGTGTGCGCTCCGCCTGGGCTGGTTTGATACTTTTAAAAAAGAAATGGAATGTTGGTAGGTAAACCTCCTGGAAATGTGTGGGGCTACTCCGCACACATTTCCCAATGGACACTGCACAACAAACACATAGTCAAGTGCACTCTGGGGGACACAGTCTACCGGTGCGGTCCTCCTGTCACATTTAGCTGCAATGTGACAGCCATGGGTACATCAAAGCATCTCTGAAGGGGGAAGGCAACGCCTTCCTCCGGCCCTGGTCAGCCTACTTAAAATAGCAAAGGCTCCATCGATATGCCCTGCCTATTGTTAGGTTCTCTCTGATGGCAGCGCATACTGATGAGAGTTAAGTGAAGCAGGCCTGCCAAGAGGCCTGTTCACAGAACTAACACAGGGCAGGAAACCCCAACACCTTTTTCATATGCAATGTGTCAGCTTGAAGCTAGCTCCCACCCCTCTGTATGAAGGCCATTGAATGTCATGTGTGGAACAACTGTTTACAGTAGGCAACCGCTGCAGGGCCACCCCCTTTCAGAGGGAAGATATATGTGATTTGATGCAGACAGTCTGTTCTCGAGCTCAATTAACCAGAGAGCCACTTTGATCCACAGGAGACAGGAAGATGGGTGCGGCTTAGTAGTACATGTTGTCACCCCTTACCTTTCCTGTTGCAAAGCACTCTGGTCATGACCTTACGCATGACAGAAGATTGGTGGTGGGGACCCAGGATTGGGTCTTTAAGGTAGGCTTAGCATGCTCCAATCACTGGGGCCCATTTGGCTTTAAAAGAGGGCTGAGCCCCTCACTAAGCAGATCATCCGACGACTTCAAAAGGAGTACGAAGAAGGACTCATTCGGACCCTCGGTGATGGTACAGTCTGCCTCACGGCTTCCGCCAGTGAAGGAAGTCCAGGATTTCCAAGAGGGAAGCAAAATACCTCCCAAAACATCTCCCAGGGAACAGAGGGAGATACCCGACTCAGAGGATCCATCAAGCAGCACCAGAACCGGTACCCAGCCAGCACACAGCGTGCCCTGCTAGGTTAAGCCAGCAAGCTTCCTAGGTGGGAAGTGCCAGAGAGTCTCTGAACAAAGGACAAGGCCGTTGCCGGCAAACACTCTTCTCAGCTTTGGGTCGGCCGCCTTAAACGTCGACCCAAGCATTGAGAAGAAGCTCGGAGGAGTGCCACAACAAGCATCAACCAGCGTCCATCTTTTAAGGACTTTTTCGAAGCAGTCGAGCTCTCAAACTGCGACCGGCTGCACCACTGTGGCTGTTCTCACGCTGCAGTCACTAAAGCCGTCTGAGAACCCTCGACCAGCGTTCCAGATCCACCAACCAGCACACAGACAACGATTCTTCACCCCGAGCCGCCGGGCAGGGCAGCCTGCAGCCGTCCGCCCAGCCTCGCTTACCAAACTGCCTGCCAACTGATATCCGCATCTGTCGTCCCTCTTGAACTCTGTCGCCGGAGCTACAAAGCATGCTGGAAGCCACTCGATGCTGTTGAGTACCAAGATCATCTCAAACACCAGTTACATTGTGGTTCTGTCCCCCTGGTCCTTCTCCGAAGGCCCTTAGTGACATTTACGACCTCTTGCTCCCTTGCTGCTGCAACCAAATAACCTTGAACAGTTCAGACTGATTGCTTTACCGACTGCACTCCTGTCAGTATCCAGAGTGCATCCCTCTCCTTTGTGAAACTGTCTGTCCCCTGTTTTCCTTTATAGGGTGGGTTGTATTTTGTAGTGTGTTAGAACTGTCTGTTGTATTAATACTAAAGTAGATATTTGTATACAACCTTGACTGGACAGTCCCTTTTATCAGTGGGTCACAATTGTTTTTTCGCTCTGTTGCAACTAACCAGCCTGACGTTCCGTCCACTGTTCGGACCCCTTCCGGTGTACTAGAGGTGTGGGACTGATTGATGGTCTAGAAAGCGATAGTCCTCCCTGGACCACTAGTGCCCCGGAAGTTGATTCGTCACACCAAGAGAGGTCGGGTTGTTGACTCCACGTGAATATGTGTCTATAGAATGCATGGGGACAGAAATGCCCTTTTGCCTCTCTTGGGAAGACTGAGATGGTGAGCGAAGGCCAAAGGTAAAGCGACCCCTCTGCTGCGGTTGGCTTCAGTGGCAGCCAGACCTCCCTGAGTAACCATCCAACAATCTGATGACTTTCGCAAGAGCAGATGTGGCAAAGAGGATCGAAGGCAGACAGGTCACTGTCTGCTAGGTTCTGAAAGCTCATGGTTTTCATGTCGTGAGATCAGGAAGGCAGCGAGACAACTGAGGCGCTTAATGCACCTGCTGCATGGTCACGGTTCCATAGACTCCGCTGCGCCGCTTGGAGTTTACGAATGCGCTAGCTTCTGGAAGTAAACCCCTTTGTTGAGGGTAGGCCACGAGAGAACAAAGAATAGAAGGGATGGGTTCCGAAAAACACACCCCTCTTGATAGGTCTTCTCCAGTGGAGTAAAAGCGTCATTGTCTCCTTTTCAAACAAATCGGTTCAGCCTCCGTAGAGACTGTCAAAAATTACCAATTCCAGCTATATTTCAAGCTGTCATGGCGGGGTATTGGGTAAAGTTTTCAATAAGCAATAATCGCGCCTCGGTTAAACCTCATGAGCTACGATACTGCCACTGCGCAAAGCTAAAGCACCTGACCCAGAGGCCCGTGCGCCCCGGGAATGGATTCCCATTTAACTTGCACTGATCCCAGCAAGCTCCATCCTGAGCATCCTTTGTCAAACTCATAAAACCGCCTGGATTCCAGTGCCGAGATTTGTTGAGGTGAACACCTGTATCATCTTGCGCTCACCAAACTGACAGCAAATATAGTAGCAAGGTATGCATAGGATTCTGGGAGTAAACATGCAAATGAGCAGGCTGCTACCTGTGCGCTCTTTCCCTTAGCATGATCGGTGGCCTGTTGGCAAGTGACCCCGCCCTCCTGAGAGATTATTGGGCAGGCCGCTGCCAAGGCAACATGGGAGAGGCTTGAGAATGCAAAGAGCCATTGGAGGATTGCACAGGAGCGAGGACAGCATCGAGAAATGGGCTCCTTTGGGGACAGGTGAAGTGATGCTCCACCAGGACGACCAGCTGTTTCTGCAGTGCAGCCAGGACATTGACAAGAAGTGAATCAATTTGTCTCTGAGCGTTCCAACTGTTGACCAAACCATTACAATTTCGATACATTTCCATGCCATCACATACCTACCTGTTTGTGATAATTGCACTTGTCCTTGAAAATAGACCCGATTTTGCAGGGGACTCTGGGAAAAGTGAAAAGGTCCTATGTAATTCACGTTTTGTACCCTGTCTCATAGGGCGGACCCTGCAATTCTACTTCCACTCCACTGCCAAAAATGAAGCGGCCTTGCCCTGTTCAGGCTTTTTGCTGTAGCCCCTGGGCCTTTGCAGAGCCATCTGCTTAGTGTGGCTCTGCCACTGAGGTCAGAAGAGAACATTTAGCCTGAGAAACGGCTGTCTGTGTGTGCAGCTTGGAGAAGACCCTGTTGCCATGGGAAAGACATGCCTGTTTGCTGTGCAAATGAAGTGCAGACACAGACAGAAGAGACCACTTGACTGGTAGGAATTGAAGAACCTGACCAAGAGTGAGGAATTAGACCATCCGCACGGGGAGTGTGCGCTCCGCCTGGGCTGGTTTGATACTTTTAAAAAAGAAATGGAATGTTGGTAGGTAAACCTCCTGGAAATGTGTGGGGCTATTCCGCACACATTTCCCAATGGACACTGCACAACAAACACATAGTCAAGTGCACTCTGGGGGACACAGTCTACCGGTGCGGTCCTCCTGTCACATTTAGCTGCAATGTGACAGCCATGGGTACATCAAAGCATCTCTGAAGGGGGAAGGCAACGCCTTCCTCCGGCCCTGGTCAGCCTACTTAAAATAGCAAAGGCTCCATCGATATGCCCTGCCTATTGTTAGGTTCTCTCTGATGGCAGCGCATACTGATGAGAATTAAGTGAAGCAGGCCTGCCAAGAGACCTGTTCACAGAACTAACACAGGGCAGGAAACCCCAACACCTTTTTCATATGCAATGTGTCAGCTTGAAGCTAGCTCCCACCCCTCTGTATGAAGGCCATTGAATGTCATGTGTGGAACAACTGTTTACAGTAGGCAACCGCTGCAGGGCCACCCCCTTTCAGAGGGAAGATATATGTGATTTGATGCAGACAGTCTGTTCTCGAGCTCAATTAACCAGAGAGCCACTTTGATCCACAGGAGACAGGAAGATGGGTGTGGCTTAGTAGTACATGTTGTCACCCCTTACCTTTCCTGTTGCAAAGCACTCTGGTCATGACCTTACGCATGACAGAAGATTGGTGGTGGGGACCCAGGATTGGGTCTTTAAGGTAGGCTTAGCATGCTCCAATCACTGGGGCCCATTTGGCTTTAAAAGAGGGATGAGCCCCTCACTAAGCAGATCATCCGACGACTTCAAAAGGAGTACGAAGAAGGACTCATTCGGACCCTCGGTGATGGTACAGTCTGCCTCACGGCTTCCGCCAGTGAAGGAAGTCCAGGATTTCCAAGAGGGAAGCAAAATACCTCCCAAAACATCTCCCAGGGAACAGAGGGAGATACCCGACTCAGAGGATCCATCAAGCAGCACCAGAACCGGTACCCAGCCAGCACACAGCGTGCCCTGCTAGGTTAAGCCAGCAAGCTTCCTAGGTGGGAAGTGCCAGAGAGTCTCTGAACAAAGGACAAGGCCGTTGCCGGCAAACACTCTTCTCAGCTTTGGGTCGGCCGCCTTAAACGTCGACCCAAGCATTGAGAAGAAGCTCGGAGGAGTGCCACAACAAGCATCAACCAGCGTCCATCTTTTAAGGACTTTTTCGAAGCAGTCGAGCTCTCAAACTGCGACCGGCTGCACCACTGTGGCTGTTCTCACGCTGCAGTCACTAAAGCCGTCTGAGAACCCTCGACCAGCGTTCCAGATCCACCAACCAGCACACAGACAACGATTCTTCACCCCGAGCCGCCGGGTAGGGCAGCCTGCAGCCGTCCGCCCAGCCTCGCTTACCAAACTGCCTGCCAACTGATATCCGCATCTGTCGTCCCTCTTGAACTCTGTCGCCGGAGCTACAAAGCATGCTGGAAGCCACTCGATGCTGTCGAGTACCAAGATCATCTCAAACACCAGTTACATTGTGGTTCTGTCCCCCTGGTCCTTCTCCGAAGGCCCTTAGTGACATTTACGACCTCTTGCTCCCTTGCTGCTGCAACCAAATAACCTTGAACAGTTCAGACTGATTGCTTTACCGACTGCACTCCTGTCAGTATCCAGAGTGCATCCCTCTCCTTTGTGAAACTGTCTGTCCCCTGTTTTCCTTTATAGGGTGGGTTGTATTTTGTAGTGTGTTAGAACTGTCTGTTGTATTAATACTAAAGTAGATATTTGTATACAACCTTGACTGGACAGTCCCTTTTATCAGTGGGTCACAATTGTTTTTTCGCTCTGTTGCAACTAACCAGCCTGACGTTCCGTCCACTGTTCGGACCCCTTCCGGTGTACTAGAGGTGTGGGACTGATTGATGGTCTAGAAAGCGATATTCCTCCCTGGACCACTAGTGCCCCGGAAGTTGATTCGTCACACCAAGAGAGGTCGGGTTGTTGACTCCACGTGAATATGTGTCTATAGAATGCATGGGGACAGAAATGCCCTTTTGCCTCTCTTGGGAAGACTGAGATGGTGAGCGAAGGCCAAAGGTAAAGCGACCCCTCTGCTGCGGTTGGCTTCAGTGGCAGCCAGACCTCCCTGAGTAACCATCCAACAATCTGATGACTTTCGCAAGAGCAGATGTGGCAAAGAGGATCGAAGGCAGACAGGTCACTGTCTGCTAGGTTCTGAAAGCTCATGGTTTTCATGTCGTGAGATCAGGAAGGCAGCGAGACAACTGAGGCGCTTAATGCACCTGCTGCATGGTCACGGTTCCATAGACTTCGCTGCGCCGCTTGGAGTTTACGAATGCGCTAGCTTCTGGAAGTAAACCCCTTTGTTGAGGGCAGGCCACGAGAGAACAAAGAATAGAAGGGATGGGTTCCGAAAAACACACCCCTCTTGCTAGGTCTTCTCCAGTGGAGTAAAAGCGTCATTGTCTCCTTTTCAAACAAACCGGTTCAGCCTCCGTAGAGACTGTCAAAAATTACCAATTCCAGCTATATTTCAAGCTGTCATGGCGGGGTATTGAGTAAAGTTTTCAATAAGCAATAATCGCGCCTCGTTAAACCTCATGAGCTACGATACTGCCACTGCGCAAAGCTAAAGCACCTGACCCAGAGGCCCGTGCGCCCCGGGAATGGATTCCCATTTAACTTGCACTGATCCCAGCAAGCTCCATCCTGAGCATCCTTTGTCAAACTCATAAAACCGCCTGGATTCCAGTGCCGAGATTTGTTGAGGTGAACACCTGTACCATCTTGCGCTCACCAAACTGACAGCAAATATAGTAGCAAGGTATGCATAGGATTCTGGGAGTAAACATGCAAATGAGCAGGCTGCTACCTGTGCGCTCTTTCCCTTAGCATGATCAGTGGCCTGTTGGCAAGTGACCCCGCCCTCCTGAGAGATTATTGGGCAGGCCGCTGCCAAGGCAACATGGGAGAGGCTTGAGAATGCAAAGAGCCATTGGAGGATTGCACAGGAGCGAGGACAGCATCGAGAAATGGGCTCCTTTGGGGACAGGTGAAGTGATGCTCCACCAGGACGACCAGCTGTTTCTGCAGTGCAGCCAGGACATTGACAAGAAGTGAATCAATTTGTCTCTGAGCGTTCCAACTGTTGACCAAACCATTACAATTTCGATACATTTCCATGCCATCACATACCTACCTGTTTGTGATAATTGCACTTGTCCTTGAAAATAGACCCGATTTTGCAGGGGACTCTGGGAAAAGTGAAAAGGTCCTATGTAATTCACGTCTTGTACCCTGTCTCATAGGGCGGACCCTGCAATTCTACTTCCACTCCACTGCCAAAAATGAAGCGGCCTTGCCCTGTTCAGGCTTTTTGCTGTAGCCCCTGGGCCTGTGCAGAGCCATCTGCTTAGTGTGGCTCTGCCACTGAGGTCAGAAGAGAACATTTAGCCTGAGAAACGGCTGTCTGTGTGTGCAGCTTGGAGAAGACACTGTTGCCATGGGAAAGACATGCCTGTTTGCTGTGCAAATGAAGTGCAGACACAGACAGAAGAGACCACTTGACTGGTAGGAATTGAAGAACCTGACCAAGAGTGAGGAATTAGACCATCCGCACGGGGAGTGTGCGCTCCGCCTGGGCTGGTTTGATACTTTTAAAAAAGAAATGGAATGTTGGTAGGTAAACCTCCTGGAAATGTGTGGGGCTATTCCGCACACATTTCCCAATGGACACTGCACAACAAACACATAGTCAAGTGCACTCTGGGGGACACAGTCTACCGGTGCGGTCCTCCTGTCACATTTAGCTGCAATGTGACAGCCATGGGTACATCAAAGCATCTCTGAAGGGGGAAGGCAACGCCTTCCTCTGGCCCTGGTCAGCCTACTTAAAATAGCAAAGGCTCCATCGATATGCCCTGCCTATTGTTAGGTTCTCTCTGATGGCAGCGCATACTGATGAGAGTTAAGTGAAGCAGGCCTGCCAAGAGGCCTGTTCACAGAACTAACACAGGGCAGGAAACCCCAACACCTTTTTCATATGCAATGTGTCAGCTTGAAGCTAGCTCCCACCCCTCTGTATGAAGGCCATTGAATGTCATGTGTGGAACAACTGTTTACAGTAGGCAACCGCTGCAGGGCCACCCCCTTTCAGAGGGAAGATATATGTGATTTGATGCAGACAGTCTGTTCTCGAGCTCAATTAACCAGAGAGCCACTTTGATCCACAGGAGACAGGAAGATGGGTGCGGCTTAGTAGTACATGTTGTCACCCCTTACCTTTCCTTTTGCAAAGCACTCTGGTCATGACCTTACGCATGACAGAAGATTGGTGGTGGGGACCCAGGATTGGGTCTTTAAGGTAGGCTTAGCATGCTCCAATCACTGGGGCCCATTTGGCTTTAAAAGAGGGCTGAGCCCCTCACTAAGCAGATCATCCGACGACTTCAAAAGGAGTACGAAGAAGGACTCATTCGGACCCTCGGTGATGGTACAGTCTGCCTCACGGCTTCCGCCAGTGAAGGAAGTCCAGGATTTCCAAGAGGGAAGCAAAATACCTCCCAAAACATCTCCCAGGGAACAGAGGGAGATACCCGACTCAGAGGATCCATCAAGCAGCACCAGAACCGGTACCCAGCCAGCACACAGCGTGCCCTGCTAGGTTAAGCCAGCAAGCTTCCTAGGTGGGAAGTGCCAGAGAGTCTCTGAACAAAGGACAAGGCCGTTGCCGGCAAACACTCTTCTCAGCTTTGGGTCGGCCGCCTTAAACGTCGACCCAAGCATTGAGAAGAAGCTCGGAGGAGTGCCACAACAAGCATCAACCAGCGTCCATCTTTTAAGGACTTTTTCGAAGCAGTCGAGCTCTCAAACTGCGACCGGCTGCACCACTGTGGCTGTTCTCACGCTGCAGTCACTAAAGCCGTCTGAGAACCCTCGACCAGCGTTCCAGATCCACCAACCAGCACACAGACAACGATTCTTCACCCCGAGCCGCCGGGCAGGGCAGCCTGCAGCCGTCCGCCCAGCCTCGCTTACCAAACTGCCTGCCAACTGATATCCGCATCTGTCGTCCCTCTTGAACTCTGTCGCCGGAGCTACAAAGCATGCTGGAAGCCACTCGATGCTGTCGAGTACCAAGATCATCTCAAACACCAGTTACATTGTGGTTCTGTCCCCCTGGTCCTTCTCCGAAGGCCCTTAGTGACATTTACGACCTCTTGCTCACTTGCTGCTGCAACCAAATAACCTTGAACAGTTCAGACTGATTGTTTTACCGACTGCACTCCTGTCAGTATCCAGAGTGCATCCCTCTCCTTTGTGAAACTGTCTGTCCCCTGTTTTCCTTTATAGGGTGGGTTGTATTTTGTAGTGTGTTAGAACTGTCTGTTGTATTAATACTAAAGTAGATATTTGTATACAACCTTGACTGGACAGCCCCTTTTATCAGTGGGTCACAATTGTTTTTTCGCTCTGTTGCAACTAACCAGCCTGACGTTCCGTCCACTGTTCGGACCCCTTCCGGTGTACTAGAGGTGTGGGACTGATTGATGGTCTAGAAAGCGATATTCCTCCCTGGACCACTAGTGCCCCGGAAGTTGATTCGTCACACCAAGAGAGGTCGGGTTGTTGACTCCACGTGAATATGTGTCTATAGAATGCATGGGGACAGAAATGCCCTTTTGCCTCTCTTGGGAAGACTGAGATGGTGAGCGAAGGCCAAAGGTAAAGCGACCCCTCTGCTGATGTTGGCTTCAGTGGCAGCCAGACCTCCCTGAGTAACCATCCAACAATCTGATGACTTTCGCAAGAGCAGATGTGGCAAAGAGGATCGAAGGCAGACAGGTCTGCTAGGTTCTGAAAGCTCATGGTTTTCATGTCGTGAGATCAGGAAGGCAGCGAGACAACTGAGGCGCTTAATGCACCTGCTGCATGGTCACGGTTCCATAGACTTCGCTGCGCCGCTTGGAGTTTACGAATGCGCTAGCTTCTGGAAGTAAACCCCTTTGTTGAGGGTAGGCCACGAGAGAACAAAGAATAGAAGGGATGGGTTCCGAAAAACACACCCCTCTTGCTAGATCTTCTCCAGTGGAGTAAAAGCGTCATTGTCTCCTTTTCAAACAAATCGGTTCAGCCTCCGTAGAGACTGTCAAAAATTACCAATTCCAGCTATATTTCAAGCTGTCATGGCGGGGTATTGGGTAAAGTTTTCAATAAGCAATAATCGCGCCTCGGTTAAACCTCATGAGCTACGATACTGCCACTGCGCAAAGCTAAAGCACCTGACCCAAAGGCCCGTGCGCCCCGGGAATGGATTCCCATTTAACTTGCACTGATCCCAGCAAGCTCCATCCTGAGCATCCTTTGTCAAACTCATAAAACCGCCTGGATTCCAGTGCCGAGATTTGTTGAGGTGAACACCTGTATCATCTTGCACTCACCAAACTGACAGCAAATATAGTAGCAAGGTATGCATAGGATTCTGGGAGTAAACATGCAAATGAGCAGGCTGCTACCTGTGCGCTCTTTCCCTTAGCATGATCGGTGGCCTGTTGGCAAGTGACCCCGCCCTCCTGAGAGATTATTGGGCAGGCCGCTGCCAAGGCAACATGGGAGAGGCTTGAGAATGCAAAGAGCCATTGGAGGATTGCACAGGAGCGAGGACAGCATCGAGAAATGGGCTCCTTTGGGGACAGGTGAAGTGATGCTCCACCAGGACGACCAGCTGTTTCTGCAGTGCAGCCAGGACATTGATAAGAAGTGAAGCAATTTGTCTCTGAGCGTTCCAACTGTTGACCAAACCATTACAATTTCGATACATTTCCATGCCATCACATACCTACCTGTTTGTGATAATTGCACTTGTCCTTGAAAATAGACCCGATTTTGCAGGGGACTCTGGGAAAAGTGAAAAGGTCCTATGTAATTCACGTCTTGTACCCTGTCTCATAGGGCGGACCCTGCAATTCTACTTCCACTCCACTGCCAAAAATGAAGCGGCCTTGCCCTGTTCAGGCTTTTTGCTGTAGCCCCTGGGCCTTTGCAGAGCCATCTGCTTAGTGTGGCTCTGCCACTGAGGTCAGAAGAGAACATTTAGCCTGAGAAACGGCTGTCTGTGTGTGCAGCTTGGAGAAGACACTGTTGCCATGGGAAAGACATGCCTGTTTGCTGTGCAAATGAAGTGCAGACACAGACAGAAGAGACCACTTGACTGGTAGGAATTGAAGAACCTGACCAAGAGTGAGGAATTAGACCATCCGCACGGGGAGTGTGCGCTCCGCCTGGGCTGGTTTGATACTTTTAAAAAAGAAATGGAATGTTGGTAGGTAAACCTCCTGGAAATGTGTGGGGCTATTCCGCACACATTTCCCAATGGACACTGCACAACAAACACATAGTCAAGTGCACTCTGGGGGACACAGTCTACCGGTGCGGTCCTCCTGTCACATTTAGCTGCAATGTGACAGCCATGGGTACATCAAAGCCTCTCTGAAGGGGGAAGGCAATGCCTTCCTCCGGCCCTGGTCAGCCTACTTAAAATAGCAAAGGCTCCATCGATATGCCCTGCCTATTGTTAGGTTCTCTCTGATGGCAGCGCATACTGATGAGAGTTAAGTGAAGCAGGCCTGCCAAGAGGCCTGTTCACAGAACTAACACAGGGCAGGAAACCCCAACACCTTTTTCATATGCAATGTGTCAGCTTGAAGCTAGCTCCCACCCCTCTGTATGAAGGCCATTGAATGTCATGTGTGGAACAACTGTTTACAGTAGGCAACCGCTGCAGGGCCACCCCCTTTCAGAGGGAAGATATATGTGATTTGATGCAGACAGTCTGTTCTCGAGCTCAATTAACCAGAGAGCCACTTTGATCCACAGGAGACAGGAAGATGGGTGCGGCTTAGTAGTACATGTTGTCACCCCTTACCTTTCCTGTTGCAAAGCACTCTGGTCATGACCTAACGCATGACAGAAGATTGGTGGTGGGGACCCAGGATTGGGTCTTTAAGGTAGGCTTAGCATGCTCCAATCACTGGGGCCCATTTGGCTTTAAAAGAGGGCTGAGCCCCTCACTAAGCAGATCATCCGACGACTTCAAAAGGAGTACGAAGAAGGACTCATTCGGACCCTCGGTGATGGTACAGTCTGCCTCACGGCTTCCGCCAGTGAAGGAAGTCCAGGATTTCCAAGAGGGAAGCAAAATACCTCCCAAAACATCTCCCAGGGAACAGAGTGAGATACCCGACTCAGAGGATCCATCAAGCAGCACCAGAACCGGTACCCAGCCAGCACACAGCGTGCCCTGCTAGGTTAAGCCAGCAAGCTTCCTAGGTGGGAAGTGCCAGAGAGTCTCTGAACAAAGGACAAGGCCGTTGCCGGCAAACACTCTTCTCAGCTTTGGGTCGGCCGCCTTAAACGTCGACCCAAGCATTGAGAAGAAGCTCGGAGGAGTGCCACAACAAGCATCAACCAGCGTCCATCTTTTAAGGACTTTTTCGAAGCAGTCGAGCTCTCAAACTGCGACCGGCTGCACCACTGTGGCTGTTCTCACGCTGCAGTCACTAAAGCCGTCTGAGAACCATCGACCAGCGTTCCAGATCCACCAACCAGCACACAGACAACGATTCTTCACCCCGAGCCGCCGGGTAGGGCAGCCTGCAGCCGTCCGCCCAGCCTCGCTTACCAAACTGCCTGCCAACTGATATCCGCATCTGTCGTCCCTCTTGAACTCTGTCGCCGGAGCTACAAAGCATGCTGGAAGCCACTCGATGCTGTCGAGTACCAAGATCATCTCAAACACCAGTTACATTGTGGTTCTGTCCCCCTGGTCCTTCTCCGAAGGCCCTTAGTGACATTTACGACCTCTTGCTCCCTTGCTGCTGCAACCAAATAACCTTGAACAGTTCAGACTGGTTGCTTTACCGACTGCACTCCTGTCAGTATCCAGAGTGCATCCCTCTCCTTTGTGAAACTGTCTGTCCCCTGTTTTCCTTTATAGGGTGGGTTGTATTTTGTAGTGTGTTAGAACTGTCTGTTGTATTAATACTAAAGTAGATATTTGTATACAACCTTGACTGGACAGTCCCTTTTATCAGTGGGTCACAATTGTTTTTTCGCTCTGTTGCAACTAACCAGCCTGACGTTCCGTCCACTGTTCGGACCCCTTCCGGTGTACTAGAGGTGTGGGACTGATTGATGGTCTAGAAAGCGATATTCCTCCCTGGACCACTAGTGCCCCGGAAGTTGATTCGTCACACCAAGAGAGGTCGGGTTGTTGACTCCACGTGAATATGGGTCTATAGAATGCATGGGGACAGAAATGCCCTTTTGCCTCTCTTGGGAAGACTGAGATGGTGAGCGAAGGCCAAAGGTAAAGCGACCCCTCTGCTGCGGTTGGCTTCAGTGGCAGCCAGACCTCCCTGAGTAACCATCCAACAATCTGATGACTTTCGCAAGAGCAGATGTGGCAAAGAGGATCGAAGGCAGACAGGTCACTGTCTGCTAGGTTCTGAAAGCTCATGGTTTTCATGTCGTGAGATCAGGAAGGCAGCGAGACAACTGAGGCGCTTAATGCACCTGCTGCATGGTCACGGTTCCATAGACTTCGCTGCGCCGCTTGGAGTTTACGAATGCGCTAGCTTCTGGAAGTAAACTCCTTTGTTGAGGGTAGGCCACGAGAGAACAAAGAATAGAAGGGATGGGTTCCGAAAAACACACCCCTCTTGCTAGGTCTTCTCCAGTGGAGTAAAAGCGTCATTGTCTCCTTTTCAAACAAATCGGTTCAGCCTCCGTAGAGACTGTCAAAAATTACCAATTCCAGCTATATTTCAAGCTGTCATGGCGGGGTATTGGGTAAAGTTTTCAATAAGCAATAATCGCGCCTCGGTTAAACCTCATGAGCTACGATACTGCCACTGCGCAAAGCTAAAGCACCTGACCCAGAGGCCCGTGCGCCCGGGAATGGATTCCCATTTAACTTGCACTGATCCCAGCAAGCTCCATCCTGAGCATCCTTTGTCAAACTCATAAAACCGCCTGGATTCCAGTGCCGAGATTTGTTGAGGTGAACACCTGTATCATCTTGCGCTCACCAAACTGACAGCAAATATAGTAGCAAGGTATGCATAGGATTCTGGGAGTAAACATGCAAATGAGCAGGCTGCTACCTGTGCGCTCTTTCCCTTAGCATGATCGGTGGCCTGTTGGCAAGTGACCCCGCCCTCCTGAGAGATTATTGGGCAGGCCGCTGCTAAGGCAACATGGGAGAGGCTTGAGAATGCAAAGAGCCATTGGAGGATTGCACAGGAGCGAGGACAGCATCGAGAAATGGGCTCCTTTGGGGACAGGTGAAGTGATGCTCCACCAGGACGACCAGCTGTTTCTGCAGTGCAGCCAGGACATTGACAAGAAGTGAATCAATTTGTCTCTGAGCGTTCCAACTGTTGACCAAACCATTACAATTTCGATACATTTCCATGCCATCACATACCTACCTGTTTGTGATAATTGCACTTGTCCTTGAAAATAGACCCGATTTTGCAGGGGACTCTGGGAAAAGTGAAAAGGTCCTATGTAATTCACGTCTTGTACCCTGTCTCATAGGGCGGACCCTGCAATTCTACTTCCACTCCACTGCCAAAAATGAAGCGGCCTTGCCCTGTTCAGGCTTTTTGCTGTAGCCCCTGGGCCTTTGCAGAGCCATCTGCTTAGTGTGGCTCTGCCACTGAGGTCAGAAGAGAACATTTAGCCTGAGAAACGGCTGTCTGTGTGTGCAGCTTGGAGAAGACATTGTTGCCATGGGAAAGACATGCCTGTTTGCTGTGCAAATGAAGTGCAGACACAGACAGAAGAGACCACTTGACTGGTAGGAATTGAAGAACCTGACCAAGAGTGAGGAATTAGACCATCCGCACGGGGAGTGTGCGCTCCGCCTGGGCTGGTTTGATACTTTTAAAAAAGAAATGGAATGTTGGTAGGTAAACCTCCTGGAAATGTGTGGGGCTATTCCGCACACATTTCCCAATGGACACTGCACAACAAACACATAGTCAAGTGCACTCTGGGGGACACAGTCTACCGGTGCGGTCCTCCTGTCACATTTAGCTGCAATGTGACAGCCATGGGTACATCAAAGCATCTCTGAAGGGGGAAGGCAACGCCTTCCTCCGGCCCTGGTCAGCCTACTTAAAATAGCAAA
This sequence comes from Ambystoma mexicanum, assembly GCF_040938575.1. Taxonomy (NCBI): domain Eukaryota; kingdom Metazoa; phylum Chordata; class Amphibia; order Caudata; family Ambystomatidae; genus Ambystoma; species Ambystoma mexicanum. Next base: position 1,536,944,062 of record NC_090932.1, read on the forward strand.
GGCTCCATCGATATGCCCTGCCTATTGTTAGGTTCTCTCTGATGGCAGCGCATACTGATGAGAGTTAAGTGAAGCAGGCCTGCGAAGAGGCCTGTTCACAGAACTAACACAGGGCAGGAAACCCAACACCTTTTTCATATGCAATGTGTCAGCTTGAAGCTAGCTCCCACCCCTCTGTATGAAGGCCATTGAATGTCATGTGTGGAACAACTGTTTACAGTAGGCAACCGCTGCAGGGCCACCCCCTTTCAGAGGGAAGATATATGTGATTTGATGCAGACAGTCTGTTCTCGAGCTCAATTAACCAGAGAGCCACTTTGATCCACAGGAAACAGGAAGATGGGTGCGGCTTAGTAGTACATGTTGTCACCCCTTATCTTTCCTGTTGCAAAGCACTCTGGTCATGACCTTACGCATGACAGAAGATTGGTGGTGGGGACCCAGGATTGGGTCTTTAAGGTAGGCTTAGCATGCTCCAATCACTGGGGCCCATTTGGCTTTAAAAGAGGGCTGAGCCCCTCACTAAGCAGATCATCCGACGACTTCAAAAGGAGTACAAAGAAGGACTCATTCGGACCCTCGGTGATGGTACAGTCTGCCTCACGGCTTCCGCCAGTGAAGGAAGTCCAGGATTTCCAAGAGGGAAGCAAAATACCTCCCAAATCATCTCCCAGGGAACAGAGGGAGATACCCGACTCAGAGGATCCATCAAGCAGCACCAGAACCGGTACCCAGCCAGCACACAGCGTGCCCTGCTAGGTTAAGCCAGCAAGCTTCCTAGGTGGGAAGTGCCAGAGAGTCTCTGAACAAAGGACAAGGCCGTTGCCGGCAAACACTCTTCTCAGCTTTGGGTCGGCCGCCTTAAACGTCGACCCAAGCATTGAGAAGAAGCTCGGAGGAGTGCCACAACAAGCATCAACCAGCGTCCATCTTTTAAGGACTTTTTCGAAGCAGTCGAGCTCTCAAACTGCGACCGGCTGCACCACTGTGGCTGTTCTCACGCTGCAGTCACTAAAGCCGTCTGAGAACCATCGACCAGCGTTCCAGATCCACCAACCAGCACACAGACAACGATTCTTCACCCCGAGCCGCCGGGTAGGGCAGCCTGCAGCCGTCCGCCCAGCCTCGCTTACCAAACTGCCTGCCAACTGATATCCGCATCTGTCGTCCCTCTTGAACTCTGTCGCCGGAGCTACAAAGCATGCTGGAAGCCACTCGATGCTGTCGAGTACCAAGATCATCTCAAACACCAGTTACATTGTGGTTCTGTCCCCCTGGTCCTTCTCCGAAGGCCCTTAGTGACATTTACGACCTCTTGCTCCCTTGCTGCTGCAACCAAATAACCTTGAACAGTTCAGACTGGTTGCTTTACCGACTGCACTCCTGTCAGTATCCAGAGTGCATCCCTCTCCTTTGTGAAACTGTCTGTCCCCTGTTTTCCTTTATAGGGTGGGTTGTATTTTGTAGTGTGTTAGAACTGTCTGTTGTATTAATACTAAAGTAGATATTTGTATACAACCTTGACTGGACAGTCCCTTTTATCAGTGGGTCACAATTGTTTTTTCGCTCTGTTGCAACTAACCAGCCTGACGTTCCGTCCACTGTTCGGACCCCTTCCGGTGTACTAGAGGTGTGGGACTGATTGATGGTCTAGAAAGCGATATTCCTCCCTGGACCACTAGTGCCCCGGAAGTTGATTCGTCACACCAAGAGAGGTCGGGTTGTTGACTCCACGTGAATATGGGTCTATAGAATGCATGGGGACAGAAATGCCCTTTTGCCTCTCTTGGGAAGACTGAGATGGTGAGCGAAGGCCAAAGGTAAAGCGACCCCTCTGCTGCGTTTGGCTTCAGTGGCAGCCAGACCTCCCTGAGTAACCATCCAACAATCTGATGACTTTCGCAAGAGCAGATGTGGCAAAGAGGATCGAAGGCAGACAGGTCACTGTCTGCTAGGTTCTGAAAGCTCATGGTTTTCATGTCGTGAGATCAGGAAGGCAGCGAGACAACTGAGGCGCTTAATGCACCTGCTGCATGGTCACGGTTCCATAGACTTCGCTGCGCCGCTTGGAGTTTACGAATGCGCTAGCTTCTGGAAGTAAACCCCTTTGTTGAGGGTAGGCCACGAGAGAACAAAGAATAGAAGGGATGGGTTCCGAAAAACACACCCCTCTTGCTAGGTCTTCTCCAGTGGAGTAAAAGCGTCATTGTCTCCTTTTCAAACAAATCGGTTCAGCCTCCGTAGAGACTGTCAAAAATTACCAATTCCAGCTATATTTCAAGCTGTCATGGCGGGGTATTGGGTAAAGTTTTCAATAAGCAATAATCGCGCCTCGGTTAAACCTCATGAGCTACGATACTGCCACTGCGCAAAGCTAAAGCACCTGACCCAGAGGCCCGTGCGCCCGGGAATGGATTCCCATTTAACTTGCACTGATCCCAGCAAGCTCCATCCTGAGCATCCTTTGTCAAACTCATAAAACCGCCTGGATTCCAGTGCCGAGATTTGTTGAGGTGAACACCTGTATCATCTTGCGCTCACCAAACTGACAGCAAATATAGTAGCAAGGTATGCATAGGATTCTGGGAGTAAACATGCAAATGAGCAGGCTGCTACCTGTGCGCTCTTTCCCTTAGCATGATCGGTGGCCTGTTGGCAAGTGACCCCGCCCTCCTGAGAGATTATTGGGCAGGCCGCTGCTAAGGCAACATGGGAGAGGCTTGAGAATGCAAAGAGCCATTGGAGGATTGCACAGGAGCGAGGACAGCATCGAGAAATGGGCTCCTTTGGGGACAGGTGAAGTGATGCTCCACCAGGACGACCAGCTGTTTCTGCAGTGCAGCCAGGACATTGACAAGAAGTGAATCAATTTGTCTCTGAGCGTTCCAACTGTTGACCAAACCATTACAATTTCGATACATTTCCATGCCATCACATACCTACCTGTTTGTGATAATTGCACTTGTCCTTGAAAATAGACCCGATTTTGCAGGGGACTCTGGGAAAAGTGAAAAGGTCCTATGTAATTCACGTCTTGTACCCTGTCTCATAGGGCGGACCCTGCAATTCTACTTCCACTCCACTGCCAAAAATGAAGCGGCCTTGCCCTGTTCAGGCTTTTTGCTGTAGCCCCTGGGCCTTTGCAGAGCCATCTGCTTAGTGTGGCTCTGCCACTGAGGTCAGAAGAGAACATTTAGCCTGAGAAACGGCTGTCTGTGTGTGCAGCTTGGAGAAGACATTGTTGCCATGGGAAAGACATGCCTGTTTGCTGTGCAAATGAAGTGCAGACACAGACAGAAGAGACCACTTGACTGGTAGGAATTGAAGAACCTGACCAAGAGTGAGGAATTAGACCATCCGCACGGGGAGTGTGCGCTCCGCCTGGGCTGGTTTGATACTTTTAAAAAAGAAATGGAATGTTGGTAGGTAAACCTCCTGGAAATGTGTGGGGCTATTCCGCACACATTTCCCAATGGACACTGCACAACAAACACATAGTCAAGTGCACTCTGGGGGACACAGTCTACCGGTGCGGTCCTCCTGTCACATTTAGCTGCAATGTGACAGCCATGGGTACATCAAAGCATCTCTGAAGGGGGAAGGCAACGCCTTCCTCCGGCCCTGGTCAGCCTACTTAAAATAGCAAAGGCTCCATCGATATGCCCTGCCTATTGTTAGGTTCTCTCTGATGGCAGCGCATACTGATGAGAGTTAAGTGAAGCAGGCCTGCGAAGAGGCCTGTTCACAGAACTAACACAGGGCAGGAAACCCCAACACCTTTTTCATATGCAATGTGTCAGCTTGAAGCTAGCTCCCACCCCTCTGTATGAAGGCCATTGAATGTCATGTGTGGAACAACTGTTTACAGTAGGCAACCGCTGCAGGGCCACCCCCTTTCAGAGGGAAGATATATGTGATTTGATGCAGACAGTCTGTTCTCGAGCTCAATTAACCAGAGAGCCACTTTGATCCACAGGAAACAGGAAGATGGGTGCGGCTTAGTAGTACATGTTGTCACCCCTTACCTTTCCTGTTGCAAAGCACTCTGGTCATGACCTTACGCATGACAGAAGATTGGTGGTGGGGACCCAGGATTGGGTCTTTAAGGTAGGCTTAGCATGCTCCAATCACTGGGGCCCATTTGGCTTTAAAAGAGGGCTGAGCCCCTCACTAAGCAGATCATCCGACGACTTCAAAAGGAGTACAAAGAAGGACTCATTCGGACCCTCGGTGATGGTACAGTCTGCCTCACGGCTTCCGCCAGTGAAGGAAGTCCAGGATTTCCAAGAGGGAAGCAAAATACCTCCCAAATCATCTCCCAGGGAACAGAGGGAGATACCCGACTCAGAGGATCCATCAAGCAGCACCAGAACCGGTACCCAGCCAGCACACAGCGTGCCCTGCTAGGTTAAGCCAGCAAGCTTCCTAGGTGGGAAGTGCCAGAGAGTCTCTGAACAAAGGACAAGGCCGTTGCCGGCAAACACTCTTCTCAGCATTGGGTCGGCCGCCTTAAACGTCGACCCAAGCATTGAGAAGAAGCTCCGAGGAGTGCCACAACAAGCATCAACCAGCGTCCATCTTTTAAGGACTTTTTCGAAGCAGTCGAGCTCTCAAACTGCGACCGGCTGCACCACTGTGGCTGTTCTCACGCTGCAGTCACTAAAGCCGTCTGAGAACCCTCGACCAGCGTTCCAGATCCACCAACCAGCACACAGACAACGATTCTTCACCCCGAGCCGCCGGGTAGGGCAGCCTGCAGCCGTCCGCCCAGCCTCGCTTACCAAACTGCCTGCCAACTGATATCCGCATCTGTCGTCCCTCTTGAACTCTGTCGCCGGAGCTACAAAGCATGCTGGAAGCCACTCGATGCTGTCGAGTACCAAGATCATCTCAAACACCAGTTACATTGTGGTTCTGTCCCTCTGGTCCTTCTCCGAAGGCCCTTAGTGACATTTACGACCTCTTGCTCCCTTGCTGCTGCAATCAAATAACCTTGAACAGTTCAGACTGATTGCTTTACCGACTGCACTCCTGTCAGTATCCAGAGTGCATCCCTCTCCTTTGTGAAACTGTCTGTCCCCTGTTTTCCTTTATAGGGTGGGTTGTATTTTGTAGTGTGTTAGAACTGTCTGTTGTATTAATACTAAAGTAGATATTTGTATACAACCTTGACTGGACAGTCCCTTTTATCAGTGGGTCACAATTGTTTTTTCGCTCTGTTGCAACTAACCAGCCTGACGTTCCGTCCACTGTTCGGACCCCTTCCGGTGTACTAGAGGTGTGGGACTGATTGATGGTCTAGAAAGCGATATTCCTCCCTGGACCACTAGTGCCCCGGAAGTTGATTCGTCACACCAAGAGAGGTCGGGTTGTTGACTCCACGTGAATATGTGTCTATAGAATGCATGGGGACAGAAATGCCCTTTTGCCTCTCTTGGGAAGACTGAGATGGTGAGCGAAGGCCAAAGGTAAAGCGACCCCTCTGCTGCGGTTGGCTTCAGTGGCAGCCAGACCTCCCTGAGTAACCATCCAACAATCTGATGACTTTCGCAAGAGCAGATGTGGCAAAGAGGATCGAAGGCAGACAGGTCACTGTCTGCTAGGTTCTGAAAGCTCATGGTTTTCATGTCGTGAGATCAGGAAGGCAGCGAGACAACTGAGGCGCTTAATGCACCTGCTGCATGGTCACGGTTCCATAGACTTCGCTGCGCCGCTTGGAGTTTACGAATGCGCTAGCTTCTGGAAGTAAACCCCTTTGTTGAGGGTAGGCCACGAGAGAACAAAGAATAGAAGGGATGGGTTCCGAAAAACACACCCCTCTTGCTAGGTCTTCTCCAGTGGAGTAAAAGCGTCATTGTCTCCTTTTCAAACAAATCGGTTCAGCCTCCGTAGAGACTGTCAAAAATTACCAATTCCAGCTATATTTCAAGCTGTCATGGCGGGGTATTGGGTAAAGTTTTCAATAAGCAATAATCGTGCCTCGGTTAAACCTCATGAGCTACGATACTGCCACTGCGCAAAGCTAAAGCACCTGACCCAGAGGCCCGTGCGCCCCGGGAATGGATTCCCATTTAACTTGCACTGATCCCAGCAAGCTCCATCCTGAGCATCCTTTGTCAAACTCATAAAACCGCCTGGATTCCAGTGCCGAGATTTGTTGAGGTGAACACCTGTATCATCTTGCGCTCACCAAACTGACAGCAAATATAGTAGCAAGGTATGCATAGGATTCTGGGAGTAAACATGCAAATGAGCAGGCTGCTACCTGTGCGCTCTTTCCCTTAGCATGATCGGTGGCCTGTTGGCAAGTGACCCCGCCCTCCTGAGAGATTATTGGGCAGGCCGCTGCCAAGGCAACATGGGAGAGGCTTGAGAATGCAAAGAGCCATTGGAGGATTGCACAGGAGCGAGGACAGCATCGAGAAATGGGCTCCTTTGGGGACAGGTGAAGTGATGCTCCACCAGGACGACCAGCTGTTTCTGCAGTGCAGCCAGGACATTGACAAGAAGTGAATCAATTTGTCTCTGAGCGTTCCAACTGTTGACCAAACCATTACAATTTCGATACATTTCCATGCCATCACATACCTACCTGTTTGTGATAATTGCACTTGTCCTTGAAAATAGACCCGATTTTGCAGGGGACTCTGGGAAAAGTGAAAAGGTCCTATGTAATTCACGTCTTGTACCCTGTCTCATAGGGCGGACCCTGCAATTCTACTTCCACTCCACTGCCAAAAATGAAGCGGCCTTGCCCTGTTCAGGCTTTTTGCTGTAGCCCCTGGGCCTTTGCAGAGCCATCTGCTTAGTGTGGCTCTGCCACTGAGGTCAGAAGAGAACATTTAGCCTGAGAAACGGCTGTCTGTGTGTGCAGCTTGGAGAAGACACTGTTGCCATGGGAAAGACATGCCTGTTTGCTGTGCAAATGAAGTGCAGACACAGACAGAAGAGACCACTTGACTGGTAGGAATTGAAGAACCTGACCAAGAGTGAGGAATTAGACCATCCGCACGGGGAGTGTGCGCTCCGCCTGGGCTGGTTTGATACTTTTAAAAAAGAAATGGAATGTTGGTAGGTAAACCTCCTGGAAATGTGTGGGGCTATTCCGCACACATTTCCCAATGGACACTGCACAACAAACACATAGTCAAGTGCACTCTGGGGGACACAGTCTACCGGTGCGGTCCTCCTGTCACATTTAGCTGCAATGTGACAGCCATGGGTACATCAAAGCATCTCTGAAGGGGGAAGGCAACGCCTTCCTCCGGCCCTGGTCAGCCTACTTAAAATAGCAAAGGCTCCATCGATATGCCCTGCCTATTGTTAGGTTCTCTCTGATGGCAGCGCATACTGATGAGAGTTAAGTGAAGCAGGCCTGCCAAGAGGCCTGTTCACAGAACTAACACAGGGCAGGAAACCCCAACACCTTTTTCATATGCAATGTGTCAGCTTGAAGCTAGCTCCCACCCCTCTGTATGAAGGCCCTTGAATGTCATGTGTGGAACAACTGTTTACAGTAGGCAACCGCTGCAGGGCCACCCCCTTTCAGAGGGAAGATATATGTGATTTGATGCAGACAGTCTGTTCTCGAGCTCAATTAACCAGAGAGCCACTTTGATCCACAGGAGACAGGAAGATGGGTGCGGCTTAGTAGTACATGTTGTCACCCCTTACCTTTCCTGTTGCAAAGCACTCTGGTCATGACCTACCTTAAAGACCCAGGATTGGGTCTTTAAGGTAGGCTTAGCATGCTCCAATCACTGGGGCCCATTTGGCTGTAAAAGAGGGCTGAGCCCCTCACTAAGCAGATCATCCGACGACTTCAAAAGGAGTACGAAGAAGGACTCATTCGGACCCTCGGTGATGGTACAGTCTGCCTCACGGCTTCCGCCAGTGAAGGAAGTCCAGGATTTCCAAGAGGGAAGCAAAATACCTCCCAAAACATCTCCCAGGGAACAGAGGGAGATACCCGACTCAGAGGATCCATCAAGCAGCACCAGAACCGGTACCCAGCCAGCACACAGCGTGCCCTGCTAGGTTAAGCCAGCAAGCTTCCTAGGTGGGAAGTGCCAGAGAGTCTCTGAACAAAGGACAAGGCCGTTGCCGGCAAACACTCTTCTCAGCTTTGGGTCGGCCGCCTTAAACGTCGACCCAAGCATTGAGAAGAAGCTCGGAGGAGTGCCACAACAAGCATCAACCAGCGTCCATCTTTTAAGGACTTTTTCGAAGCAGTCGAGCTCTCAAACTGCGACCGGCTGCACCACTGTGGCTGTTCTCACGCTGCAGTCACTAAAGCCGTCTGAGAACCCTCGACCAGCGTTCCAGATCCACCAACCAGCACACAGACAACGATTCTTCACCCCGAGCCGCCGGGTAGGGCAGCCTGCAGCCGTCCGCCCAGCCTCGCTTACCAAACTGCCTGCCAACTGATATCTGCATCTGTCGTCCCTCTTGAACTCTGTCGCCGGAGCTACAAAGCATGCTGGAAGCCACTCGATGCTGTCGAGTACCAAGATCATCTCAAACACCAGTTACATTGTGGTTCTGTCCCCCTGGTCCTTCTCCGAAGGCCCTTAGTGACATTTACGACCTCTTGCTCCCTTGCTGCTGCAACCAAATAACCTTGAACAGTTCAGACTGATTGCTTTACCGACTGCACTCCTGTCAGTATCCAGAGTGCATCCCTCTCCTTTGTGAAACTGTCTGTCCCCTGTTTTCCTTTATAGGGTGGGTTGTATTTTGTAGTGTGTTAGAACTGTCTGTTGTATTAATACTAAAGTAGATATTTGTATACAACCTTGACTGGACAGTCCCTTTTATCAGTGGGTCACAATTGTTTTTTCGCTCTTTTGCAACTAACCAGCCTGACGTTCCGTCCACTGTTCGGACCCCTTCCGGTGTACTAGAGGTGTGGGACTGATTGATGGTCTAGAAAGCGATAGTCCTCCCTGGACCACTAGTGCCCCGGAAGTTGATTCGTCACACCAAGAGAGGTCGGGTTGTTGACTCCACGTGAATATGTGTCTATAGAATGCATGGGGACAGAAATGCCCTTTTGCCTCTCTTGGGAAGACTGAGATGGTGAGCGAAGGCCAAAGGTAAAGCGACCCCTCTGCTGCGGTTGGCTTCAGTGGCAGCCAGACCTCCCTGAGTAACCATCCAACAATCTGATGACTTTCGCAAGAGCAGATGTGGCAAAGAGGATCGAAGGCAGACAGGTCACTGTCTGCTAGGTTCTGAAAGCTCATGGTTTTCATGTCGTGAGATCAGGAAGGCAGCGAGACAACTGAGGCGCTTAATGCACCTGCTGCATGGTCACGGTTCCATAGACTCCGCTGCGCCGCTTGGAGTTTACGAATGCGCTAGCTTCTGGAAGTAAACCCCTTTGTTGAGGGTAGGCCACGAGAGAACAAAGAATAGAAGGGATGGGTTCCGAAAAACACACCCCTCTTGATAGGTCTTCTCCAGTGGAGTAAAAGCGTCATTGTCTCCTTTTCAAACAAATCGGTTCAGCCTCCGTAGAGACTGTCAAAAATTACCAATTCCAGCTATATTTCAAGCTGTCATGGCGGGGTATTGGGTAAAGTTTTCAATAAGCAATAATCGCGCCTCGGTTAAACCTCATGAGCTACGATACTGCCACTGCGCAAAGCTAAAGCACCTGACCCAGAGGCCCGTGCGCCCCGGGAATGGATTCCCATTTAACTTGCACTGATCCCAGCAAGCTCCATCCTGAGCATCCTTTGTCAAACTCATAAAACCGCCTGGATTCCAGTGCCGAGATTTGTTGAGGTGAACACCTGTATCATCTTGCGCTCACCAAACTGACAGCAAATATAGTAGCAAGGTATGCATAGGATTCTGGGAGTAAACATGCAAATGAGCAGGCTGCTACCTGTGCGCTCTTTCCCTTAGCATGATCGGTGGCCTGTTGGCAAGTGACCCCGCCCTCCTGAGAGATTATTGGGCAGGCCGCTGCCAAGGCAACATGGGAGAGGCTTGAGAATGCAAAGAGCCATTGGAGGATTGCACAGGAGCGAGGACAGCATCGAGAAATGGGCTCCTTTGGGGACAGGTGAAGTGATGCTCCACCAGGACGACCAGCTGTTTCTGCAGTGCAGCCAGGACATTGACAAGAAGTGAATCAATTTGTCTCTGAGCGTTCCAACTGTTGACCAAACCATTACAATTTCGATACATTTCCATGCCATCACATACCTACCTGTTTGTGATAATTGCACTTGTCCTTGAAAATAGACCCGATTTTGCAGGGGACTCTGGGAAAAGTGAAAAGGTCCTATGTAATTCACGTTTTGTACCCTGTCTCATAGGGCGGACCCTGCAATTCTACTTCCACTCCACTGCCAAAAATGAAGCGGCCTTGCCCTGTTCAGGCTTTTTGCTGTAGCCCCTGGGCCTTTGCAGAGCCATCTGCTTAGTGTGGCTCTGCCACTGAGGTCAGAAGAGAACATTTAGCCTGAGAAACGGCTGTCTGTGTGTGCAGCTTGGAGAAGACCCTGTTGCCATGGGAAAGACATGCCTGTTTGCTGTGCAAATGAAGTGCAGACACAGACAGAAGAGACCACTTGACTGGTAGGAATTGAAGAACCTGACCAAGAGTGAGGAATTAGACCATCCGCACGGGGAGTGTGCGCTCCGCCTGGGCTGGTTTGATACTTTTAAAAAAGAAATGGAATGTTGGTAGGTAAACCTCCTGGAAATGTGTGGGGCTATTCCGCACACATTTCCCAATGGACACTGCACAACAAACACATAGTCAAGTGCACTCTGGGGGACACAGTCTACCGGTGCGGTCCTCCTGTCACATTTAGCTGCAATGTGACAGCCATGGGTACATCAAAGCATCTCTGAAGGGGGAAGGCAACGCCTTCCTCCGGCCCTGGTCAGCCTACTTAAAATAGCAAAGGCTCCATCGATATGCCCTGCCTATTGTTAGGTTCTCTCTGATGGCAGCGCATACTGATGAGAATTAAGTGAAGCAGGCCTGCCAAGAGACCTGTTCACAGAACTAACACAGGGCAGGAAACCCCAACACCTTTTTCATATGCAATGTGTCAGCTTGAAGCTAGCTCCCACCCCTCTGTATGAAGGCCATTGAATGTCATGTGTGGAACAACTGTTTACAGTAGGCAACCGCTGCAGGGCCACCCCCTTTCAGAGGGAAGATATATGTGATTTGATGCAGACAGTCTGTTCTCGAGCTCAATTAACCAGAGAGCCACTTTGATCCACAGGAGACAGGAAGATGGGTGTGGCTTAGTAGTACATGTTGTCACCCCTTACCTTTCCTGTTGCAAAGCACTCTGGTCATGACCTTACGCATGACAGAAGATTGGTGGTGGGGACCCAGGATTGGGTCTTTAAGGTAGGCTTAGCATGCTCCAATCACTGGGGCCCATTTGGCTTTAAAAGAGGGATGAGCCCCTCACTAAGCAGATCATCCGACGACTTCAAAAGGAGTACGAAGAAGGACTCATTCGGACCCTCGGTGATGGTACAGTCTGCCTCACGGCTTCCGCCAGTGAAGGAAGTCCAGGATTTCCAAGAGGGAAGCAAAATACCTCCCAAAACATCTCCCAGGGAACAGAGGGAGATACCCGACTCAGAGGATCCATCAAGCAGCACCAGAACCGGTACCCAGCCAGCACACAGCGTGCCCTGCTAGGTTAAGCCAGCAAGCTTCCTAGGTGGGAAGTGCCAGAGAGTCTCTGAACAAAGGACAAGGCCGTTGCCGGCAAACACTCTTCTCAGCTTTGGGTCGGCCGCCTTAAACGTCGACCCAAGCATTGAGAAGAAGCTCGGAGGAGTGCCACAACAAGCATCAACCAGCGTCCATCTTTTAAGGACTTTTTCGAAGCAGTCGAGCTCTCAAACTGCGACCGGCTGCACCACTGTGGCTGTTCTCACGCTGCAGTCACTAAAGCCGTCTGAGAACCCTCGACCAGCGTTCCAGATCCACCAACCAGCACACAGACAACGATTCTTCACCCCGAGCCGCCGGGTAGGGCAGCCTGCAGCCGTCCGCCCAGCCTCGCTTACCAAACTGCCTGCCAACTGATATCCGCATCTGTCGTCCCTCTTGAACTCTGTCGCCGGAGCTACAAAGCATGCTGGAAGCCACTCGATGCTGTCGAGTACCAAGATCATCTCAAACACCAGTTACATTGTGGTTCTGTCCCCCTGGTCCTTCTCCGAAGGCCCTTAGTGACATTTACGACCTCTTGCTCCCTTGCTGCTGCAACCAAATAACCTTGAACAGTTCAGACTGATTGCTTTACCGACTGCACTCCTGTCAGTATCCAGAGTGCATCCCTCTCCTTTGTGAAACTGTCTGTCCCCTGTTTTCCTTTATAGGGTGGGTTGTATTTTGTAGTGTGTTAGAACTGTCTGTTGTATTAATACTAAAGTAGATATTTGTATACAACCTTGACTGGACAGTCCCTTTTATCAGTGGGTCACAATTGTTTTTTCGCTCTGTTGCAACTAACCAGCCTGACGTTCCGTCCACTGTTCGGACCCCTTCCGGTGTACTAGAGGTGTGGGACTGATTGATGGTCTAGAAAGCGATATTCCTCCCTGGACCACTAGTGCCCCGGAAGTTGATTCGTCACACCAAGAGAGGTCGGGTTGTTGACTCCACGTGAATATGTGTCTATAGAATGCATGGGGACAGAAATGCCCTTTTGCCTCTCTTGGGAAGACTGAGATGGTGAGCGAAGGCCAAAGGTAAAGCGACCCCTCTGCTGCGGTTGGCTTCAGTGGCAGCCAGACCTCCCTGAGTAACCATCCAACAATCTGATGACTTTCGCAAGAGCAGATGTGGCAAAGAGGATCGAAGGCAGACAGGTCACTGTCTGCTAGGTTCTGAAAGCTCATGGTTTTCATGTCGTGAGATCAGGAAGGCAGCGAGACAACTGAGGCGCTTAATGCACCTGCTGCATGGTCACGGTTCCATAGACTTCGCTGCGCCGCTTGGAGTTTACGAATGCGCTAGCTTCTGGAAGTAAACCCCTTTGTTGAGGGCAGGCCACGAGAGAACAAAGAATAGAAGGGATGGGTTCCGAAAAACACACCCCTCTTGCTAGGTCTTCTCCAGTGGAGTAAAAGCGTCATTGTCTCCTTTTCAAACAAACCGGTTCAGCCTCCGTAGAGACTGTCAAAAATTACCAATTCCAGCTATATTTCAAGCTGTCATGGCGGGGTATTGAGTAAAGTTTTCAATAAGCAATAATCGCGCCTCGTTAAACCTCATGAGCTACGATACTGCCACTGCGCAAAGCTAAAGCACCTGACCCAGAGGCCCGTGCGCCCCGGGAATGGATTCCCATTTAACTTGCACTGATCCCAGCAAGCTCCATCCTGAGCATCCTTTGTCAAACTCATAAAACCGCCTGGATTCCAGTGCCGAGATTTGTTGAGGTGAACACCTGTACCATCTTGCGCTCACCAAACTGACAGCAAATATAGTAGCAAGGTATGCATAGGATTCTGGGAGTAAACATGCAAATGAGCAGGCTGCTACCTGTGCGCTCTTTCCCTTAGCATGATCAGTGGCCTGTTGGCAAGTGACCCCGCCCTCCTGAGAGATTATTGGGCAGGCCGCTGCCAAGGCAACATGGGAGAGGCTTGAGAATGCAAAGAGCCATTGGAGGATTGCACAGGAGCGAGGACAGCATCGAGAAATGGGCTCCTTTGGGGACAGGTGAAGTGATGCTCCACCAGGACGACCAGCTGTTTCTGCAGTGCAGCCAGGACATTGACAAGAAGTGAATCAATTTGTCTCTGAGCGTTCCAACTGTTGACCAAACCATTACAATTTCGATACATTTCCATGCCATCACATACCTACCTGTTTGTGATAATTGCACTTGTCCTTGAAAATAGACCCGATTTTGCAGGGGACTCTGGGAAAAGTGAAAAGGTCCTATGTAATTCACGTCTTGTACCCTGTCTCATAGGGCGGACCCTGCAATTCTACTTCCACTCCACTGCCAAAAATGAAGCGGCCTTGCCCTGTTCAGGCTTTTTGCTGTAGCCCCTGGGCCTGTGCAGAGCCATCTGCTTAGTGTGGCTCTGCCACTGAGGTCAGAAGAGAACATTTAGCCTGAGAAACGGCTGTCTGTGTGTGCAGCTTGGAGAAGACACTGTTGCCATGGGAAAGACATGCCTGTTTGCTGTGCAAATGAAGTGCAGACACAGACAGAAGAGACCACTTGACTGGTAGGAATTGAAGAACCTGACCAAGAGTGAGGAATTAGACCATCCGCACGGGGAGTGTGCGCTCCGCCTGGGCTGGTTTGATACTTTTAAAAAAGAAATGGAATGTTGGTAGGTAAACCTCCTGGAAATGTGTGGGGCTATTCCGCACACATTTCCCAATGGACACTGCACAACAAACACATAGTCAAGTGCACTCTGGGGGACACAGTCTACCGGTGCGGTCCTCCTGTCACATTTAGCTGCAATGTGACAGCCATGGGTACATCAAAGCATCTCTGAAGGGGGAAGGCAACGCCTTCCTCCGGCCCTGGTCAGCCTACTTAAAATAGCAAAGGCTCCATCGATATGCCCTGCCTATTGTTAGGTTCTCTCTGATGGCAGCGCATACTGATGAGAGTTAAGTGAAGCAGGCCTGCCAAGAGGCCTGTTCACAGAACTAACACAGGGCAGGAAACCCCAACACCTTTTTCATATGCAATGTGTCAGCTTGAAGCTAGCTCCCACCCCTCTGTATGAAGGCCATTGAATGTCATGTGTGGAACAACTGTTTACAGTAGGCAACCGCTGCAGGGCCACCCCCTTTCAGAGGGAAGATATATGTGATTTGATGCAGACAGTCTGTTCTCGAGCTCAATTAACCAGAGAGCCACTTTGATCCACAGGAGACAGGAAGATGGGTGCGGCTTAGTAGTACATGTTGTCACCCCTTACCTTTCCTTTTGCAAAGCACTCTGGTCATGACCTTACGCATGACAGAAGATTGGTGGTGGGGACCCAGGATTGGGTCTTTAAGGTAGGCTTAGCATGCTCCAATCACTGGGGCCCATTTGGCTTTAAAAGAGGGCTGAGCCCCTCACTAAGCAGATCATCCGACGACTTCAAAAGGAGTACGAAGAAGGACTCATTCGGACCCTCGGTGATGGTACAGTCTGCCTCACGGCTTCCGCCAGTGAAGGAAGTCCAGGATTTCCAAGAGGGAAGCAAAATACCTCCCAAAACATCTCCCAGGGAACAGAGGGAGATACCCGACTCAGAGGATCCATCAAGCAGCACCAGAACCGGTACCCAGCCAGCACACAGCGTGCCCTGCTAGGTTAAGCCAGCAAGCTTCCTAGGTGGGAAGTGCCAGAGAGTCTCTGAACAAAGGACAAGGCCGTTGCCGGCAAACACTCTTCTCAGCTTTGGGTCGGCCGCCTTAAACGTCGACCCAAGCATTGAGAAGAAGCTCGGAGGAGTGCCACAACAAGCATCAACCAGCGTCCATCTTTTAAGGACTTTTTCGAAGCAGTCGAGCTCTCAAACTGCGACCGGCTGCACCACTGTGGCTGTTCTCACGCTGCAGTCACTAAAGCCGTCTGAGAACCCTCGACCAGCGTTCCAGATCCACCAACCAGCACACAGACAACGATTCTTCACCCCGAGCCGCCGGGCAGGGCAGCCTGCAGCCGTCCGCCCAGCCTCGCTTACCAAACTGCCTGCCAACTGATATCCGCATCTGTCGTCCCTCTTGAACTCTGTCGCCGGAGCTACAAAGCATGCTGGAAGCCACTCGATGCTGTCGAGTACCAAGATCATCTCAAACACCAGTTACATTGTGGTTCTGTCCCCCTGGTCCTTCTCCGAAGGCCCTTAGTGACATTTACGACCTCTTGCTCACTTGCTGCTGCAACCAAATAACCTTGAACAGTTCAGACTGATTGTTTTACCGACTGCACTCCTGTCAGTATCCAGAGTGCATCCCTCTCCTTTGTGAAACTGTCTGTCCCCTGTTTTCCTTTATAGGGTGGGTTGTATTTTGTAGTGTGTTAGAACTGTCTGTTGTATTAATACTAAAGTAGATATTTGTATACAACCTTGACTGGACAGCCCCTTTTATCAGTGGGTCACAATTGTTTTTTCGCTCTGTTGCAACTAACCAGCCTGACGTTCCGTCCACTGTTCGGACCCCTTCCGGTGTACTAGAGGTGTGGGACTGATTGATGGTCTAGAAAGCGATATTCCTCCCTGGACCACTAGTGCCCCGGAAGTTGATTCGTCACACCAAGAGAGGTCGGGTTGTTGACTCCACGTGAATATGTGTCTATAGAATGCATGGGGACAGAAATGCCCTTTTGCCTCTCTTGGGAAGACTGAGATGGTGAGCGAAGGCCAAAGGTAAAGCGACCCCTCTGCTGATGTTGGCTTCAGTGGCAGCCAGACCTCCCTGAGTAACCATCCAACAATCTGATGACTTTCGCAAGAGCAGATGTGGCAAAGAGGATCGAAGGCAGACAGGTCTGCTAGGTTCTGAAAGCTCATGGTTTTCATGTCGTGAGATCAGGAAGGCAGCGAGACAACTGAGGCGCTTAATGCACCTGCTGCATGGTCACGGTTCCATAGACTTCGCTGCGCCGCTTGGAGTTTACGAATGCGCTAGCTTCTGGAAGTAAACCCCTTTGTTGAGGGTAGGCCACGAGAGAACAAAGAATAGAAGGGATGGGTTCCGAAAAACACACCCCTCTTGCTAGATCTTCTCCAGTGGAGTAAAAGCGTTATTGTCTCCTTTTCAAACAAATCGGTTCAGCCTCCGTAGAGACTGTCAAAAATTACCAATTCCAGCTATATTTCAAGCTGTCATGGCGGGGTATTGGGTAAAGTTTTCAATAAGCAATAATCGCGCCTCGGTTAAACCTCATGAGCTACGATACTGCCACTGCGCAAAGCTAAAGCACCTGACCCAAAGGCCCGTGCGCCCCGGGAATGGATTCCCATTTAACTTGCACTGATCCCAGCAAGCTCCATCCTGAGCATCCTTTGTCAAACTCATAAAACCGCCTGGATTCCAGTGCCGAGATTTGTTGAGGTGAACACCTGTATCATCTTGCACTCACCAAACTGACAGCAAATATAGTAGCAAGGTATGCATAGGATTCTGGGAGTAAACATGCAAATGAGCAGGCTGCTACCTGTGCGCTCTTTCCCTTAGCATGATCGGTGGCCTGTTGGCAAGTGACCCCGCCCTCCTGAGAGATTATTGGGCAGGCCGCTGCCAAGGCAACATGGGAGAGGCTTGAGAATGCAAAGAGCCATTGGAGGATTGCACAGGAGCGAGGACAGCATCGAGAAATGGGCTCCTTTGGGGACAGGTGAAGTGATGCTCCACCAGGACGACCAGCTGTTTCTGCAGTGCAGCCAGGACATTGATAAGAAGTGAAGCAATTTGTCTCTGAGCGTTCCAACTGTTGACCAAACCATTACAATTTCGATACATTTCCATGCCATCACATACCTACCTGTTTGTGATAATTGCACTTGTCCTTGAAAATAGACCCGATTTTGCAGGGGACTCTGGGAAAAGTGAAAAGGTCCTATGTAATTCACGTCTTGTACCCTGTCTCATAGGGCGGACCCTGCAATTCTACTTCCACTCCACTGCCAAAAATGAAGCGGCCTTGCCCTGTTCAGGCTTTTTGCTGTAGCCCCTGGGCCTTTGCAGAGCCATCTGCTTAGTGTGGCTCTGCCACTGAGGTCAGAAGAGAACATTTAGCCTGAGAAACGGCTGTCTGTGTGTGCAGCTTGGAGAAGACACTGTTGCCATGGGAAAGACATGCCTGTTTGCTGTGCAAATGAAGTGCAGACACAGACAGAAGAGACCACTTGACTGGTAGGAATTGAAGAACCTGACCAAGAGTGAGGAATTAGACCATCCGCACGGGGAGTGTGCGCTCCGCCTGGGCTGGTTTGATACTTTTAAAAAAGAAATGGAATGTTGGTAGGTAAACCTCCTGGAAATGTGTGGGGCTATTCCGCACACATTTCCCAATGGACACTGCACAACAAACACATAGTCAAGTGCACTCTGGGGGACACAGTCTACCGGTGCGGTCCTCCTGTCACATTTAGCTGCAATGTGACAGCCATGGGTACATCAAAGCCTCTCTGAAGGGGGAAGGCAATGCCTTCCTCCGGCCCTGGTCAGCCTACTTAAAATAGCAAAGGCTCCATCGATATGCCCTGCCTATTGTTAGGTTCTCTCTGATGGCAGCGCATACTGATGAGAGTTAAGTGAAGCAGGCCTGCCAAGAGGCCTGTTCACAGAACTAACACAGGGCAGGAAACCCCAACACCTTTTTCATATGCAATGTGTCAGCTTGAAGCTAGCTCCCACCCCTCTGTATGAAGGCCATTGAATGTCATGTGTGGAACAACTGTTTACAGTAGGCAACCGCTGCAGGGCCACCCCCTTTCAGAGGGAAGATATATGTGATTTGATGCAGACAGTCTGTTCTCGAGCTCAATTAACCAGAGAGCCACTTTGATCCACAGGAGACAGGAAGATGGGTGCGGCTTAGTAGTACATGTTGTCACCCCTTACCTTTCCTGTTGCAAAGCACTCTGGTCATGACCTAACGCATGACAGAAGATTGGTGGTGGGGACCCAGGATTGGGTCTTTAAGGTAGGCTTAGCATGCTCCAATCACTGGGGCCCATTTGGCTTTAAAAGAGGGCTGAGCCCCTCACTAAGCAGATCATCCGACGACTTCAAAAGGAGTACGAAGAAGGACTCATTCGGACCCTCGGTGATGGTACAGTCTGCCTCACGGCTTCCGCCAGTGAAGGAAGTCCAGGATTTCCAAGAGGGAAGCAAAATACCTCCCAAAACATCTCCCAGGGAACAGAGTGAGATACCCGACTCAGAGGATCCATCAAGCAGCACCAGAACCGGTACCCAGCCAGCACACAGCGTGCCCTGCTAGGTTAAGCCAGCAAGCTTCCTAGGTGGGAAGTGCCAGAGAGTCTCTGAACAAAGGACAAGGCCGTTGCCGGCAAACACTCTTCTCAGCTTTGGGTCGGCCGCCTTAAACGTCGACCCAAGCATTGAGAAGAAGCTCGGAGGAGTGCCACAACAAGCATCAACCAGCGTCCATCTTTTAAGGACTTTTTCGAAGCAGTCGAGCTCTCAAACTGCGACCGGCTGCACCACTGTGGCTGTTCTCACGCTGCAGTCACTAAAGCCGTCTGAGAACCATCGACCAGCGTTCCAGATCCACCAACCAGCACACAGACAACGATTCTTCACCCCGAGCCGCCGGGTAGGGCAGCCTGCAGCCGTCCGCCCAGCCTCGCTTACCAAACTGCCTGCCAACTGATATCCGCATCTGTCGTCCCTCTTGAACTCTGTCGCCGGAGCTACAAAGCATGCTGGAAGCCACTCGATGCTGTCGAGTACCAAGATCATCTCAAACACCAGTTACATTGTGGTTCTGTCCCCCTGGTCCTTCTCCGAAGGCCCTTAGTGACATTTACGACCTCTTGCTCCCTTGCTGCTGCAACCAAATAACCTTGAACAGTTCAGACTGGTTGCTTTACCGACTGCACTCCTGTCAGTATCCAGAGTGCATCCCTCTCCTTTGTGAAACTGTCTGTCCCCTGTTTTCCTTTATAGGGTGGGTTGTATTTTGTAGTGTGTTAGAACTGTCTGTTGTATTAATACTAAAGTAGATATTTGTATACAACCTTGACTGGACAGTCCCTTTTATCAGTGGGTCACAATTGTTTTTTCGCTCTGTTGCAACTAACCAGCCTGACGTTCCGTCCACTGTTCGGACCCCTTCCGGTGTACTAGAGGTGTGGGACTGATTGATGGTCTAGAAAGCGATATTCCTCCCTGGACCACTAGTGCCCCGGAAGTTGATTCGTCACACCAAGAGAGGTCGGGTTGTTGACTCCACGTGAATATGGGTCTATAGAATGCATGGGGACAGAAATGCCCTTTTGCCTCTCTTGGGAAGACTGAGATGGTGAGCGAAGGCCAAAGGTAAAGCGACCCCTCTGCTGCGGTTGGCTTCAGTGGCAGCCAGACCTCCCTGAGTAACCATCCAACAATCTGATGACTTTCGCAAGAGCAGATGTGGCAAAGAGGATCGAAGGCAGACAGGTCACTGTCTGCTAGGTTCTGAAAGCTCATGGTTTTCATGTCGTGAGATCAGGAAGGCAGCGAGACAACTGAGGCGCTTAATGCACCTGCTGCATGGTCACGGTTCCATAGACTTCGCTGCGCCGCTTGGAGTTTACGAATGCGCTAGCTTCTGGAAGTAAACCCCTTTGTTGAGGGTAGGCCACGAGAGAACAAAGAATAGAAGGGATGGGTTCCGAAAAACACACCCCTCTTGCTAGGTCTTCTCCAGTGGAGTAAAAGCGTCATTGTCTCCTTTTCAAACAAATCGGTTCAGCCTCCGTAGAGACTGTCAAAAATTACCAATTCCAGCTATATTTCAAGCTGTCATGGCGGGGTATTGGGTAAAGTTTTCAATAAGCAATAATCGCGCCTCGGTTAAACCTCATGAGCTACGATACTGCCACTGCGCAAAGCTAAAGCACCTGACCCAGAGGCCCGTGCGCCCGGGAATGGATTCCCATTTAACTTGCACTGATCCCAGCAAGCTCCATCCTGAGCATCCTTTGTCAAACTCATAAAACCGCCTGGATTCCAGTGCCGAGATTTGTTGAGGTGAACACCTGTATCATCTTGCGCTCACCAAACTGACAGCAAATATAGTAGCAAGGTATGCATAGGATTCTGGGAGTAAACATGCAAATGAGCAGGCTGCTACCTGTGCGCTCTTTCCCTTAGCATGATCGGTGGCCTGTTGGCAAGTGACCCCGCCCTCCTGAGAGATTATTGGGCAGGCCGCTGCTAAGGCAACATGGGAGAGGCTTGAGAATGCAAAGAGCCATTGGAGGATTGCACAGGAGCGAGGACAGCATCGAGAAATGGGCTCCTTTGGGGACAGGTGAAGTGATGCTCCACCAGGACGACCAGCTGTTTCTGCAGTGCAGCCAGGACATTGACAAGAAGTGAATCAATTTGTCTCTGAGCGTTCCAACTGTTGACCAAACCATTACAATTTCGATACATTTCCATGCCATCACATACCTACCTGTTTGTGATAATTGCACTTGTCCTTGAAAATAGACCCGATTTTGCAGGGGACTCTGGGAAAAGTGAAAAGGTCCTATGTAATTCACGTCTTGTACCCTGTCTCATAGGGCGGACCCTGCAATTCTACTTCCACTCCACTGCCAAAAATGAAGCGGCCTTGCCCTGTTCAGGCTTTTTGCTGTAGCCCCTGGGCCTTTGCAGAGCCATCTGCTTAGTGTGGCTCTGCCACTGAGGTCAGAAGAGAACATTTAGCCTGAGAAACGGCTGTCTGTGTGTGCAGCTTGGAGAAGACATTGTTGCCATGGGAAAGACATGCCTGTTTGCTGTGCAAATGAAGTGCAGACACAGACAGAAGAGACCACTTGACTGGTAGGAATTGAAGAACCTGACCAAGAGTGAGGAATTAGACCATCCGCACGGGGAGTGTGCGCTCCGCCTGGGCTGGTTTGATACTTTTAAAAAAGAAATGGAATGTTGGTAGGTAAACCTCCTGGAAATGTGTGGGGCTATTCCGCACACATTTCCCAATGGACACTGCACAACAAACACATAGTCAAGTGCACTCTGGGGGACACAGTCTACCGGTGCGGTCCTCCTGTCACATTTAGCTGCAATGTGACAGCCATGGGTACATCAAAGCATCTCTGAAGGGGGAAGGCAACGCCTTCCTCCGGCCCTGGTCAGCCTACTTAAAATAGCAAAGGCTCCATCGATATGCCCTGCCTATTGTTAGGTTCTCTCTGATGGCAGCGCATACTGATGAGAGTTAAGTGAAGCAGGCCTGCGAAGAGGCCTGTTCACAGAACTAACACAGGGCAGGAAACCCCAACACCTTTTTCATATGCAATGTGTCAGCTTGAAGCTAGCTCCCACCCCTCTGTATGAAGGCCATTGAATGTCATGTGTGGAACAACTGTTTACAGTAGGCAACCGCTGCAGGGCCACCCCCTTTCAGAGGGAAGATATATGTGATTTGATGCAGACAGTCTGTTCTCGAGCTCAATTAACCAGAGAGCCACTTTGATCCACAGGAAACAGGAAGATGGGTGCGGCTTAGTAGTACATGTTGTCACCCCTTATCTTTCCTGTTGCAAAGCACTCTGGTCATGACCTTACGCATGACAGAAGATTGGTGGTGGGGACCCAGGATTGGGTCTTTAAGGTAGGCTTAGCATGCTCCAATCACTGGGGCCCATTTGGCTTTAAAAGAGGGCTGAGCCCCTCACTAAGCAGATCATCCGACGACTTCAAAAGGAGTACAAAGAAGGACTCATTCGGACCCTCGGTGATGGTACAGTCTGCCTCACGGCTTCCGCCAGTGAAGGAAGTCCAGGATTTCCAAGAGGGAAGCAAAATACCTCCCAAATCATCTCCCAGGGAACAGAGGGAGATACCCGACTCAGAGGATCCATCAAGCAGCACCAGAACCGGTACCCAGCCAGCACACAGCGTGCCCTGCTAGGTTAAGCCAGCAAGCTTCCTAGGTGGGAAGTGCCAGAGAGTCTCTGAACAAAGGACAAGGCCGTTGCCGGCAAACACTCTTCTCAGCTTTGGGTCGGCCGCCTTAAACGTCGACCCAAGCATTGAGAAGAAGCTCGGAGGAGTGCCACAACAAGCATCAACCAGCGTCCATCTTTTAAGGACTTTTTCGAAGCAGTCGAGCTCTCAAACTGCGACCGGCTGCACCACTGTGGCTGTTCTCACGCTGCAGTCACTAAAGCCGTCTGAGAACCATCGACCAGCGTTCCAGATCCACCAACCAGCACACAGACAACGATTCTTCACCCCGAGCCGCCGGGTAGGGCAGCCTGCAGCCGTCCGCCCAGCCTCGCTTACCAAACTGCCTGCCAACTGATATCCGCATCTGTCGTCCCTCTTGAACTCTGTCGCCGGAGCTACAAAGCATGCTGGAAGCCACTCGATGCTGTCGAGTACCAAGATCATCTCAAACACCAGTTACATTGTGGTTCTGTCCCCCTGGTCCTTCTCCGAAGGCCCTTAGTGACATTTACGACCTCTTGCTCCCTTGCTGCTGCAACCAAATAACCTTGAACAGTTCAGACTGGTTGCTTTACCGACTGCACTCCTGTCAGTATCCAGAGTGCATCCCTCTCCTTTGTGAAACTGTCTGTCCCCTGTTTTCCTTTATAGGGTGGGTTGTATTTTGTAGTGTGTTAGAACTGTCTGTTGTATTAATACTAAAGTAGATATTTGTATACAACCTTGACTGGACAGTCCCTTTTATCAGTGGGTCACAATTGTTTTTTCGCTCTGTTGCAACTAACCAGCCTGACGTTCCGTCCACTGTTCGGACCCCTTCCGGTGTACTAGAGGTGTGGGACTGATTGATGGTCTAGAAAGCGATATTCCTCCCTGGACCACTAGTGCCCCGGAAGTTGATTCGTCACACCAAGAGAGGTCGGGTTGTTGACTCCACGTGAATATGGGTCTATAGAATGCATGGGGACAGAAATGCCCTTTTGCCTCTCTTGGGAAGACTGAGATGGTGAGCGAAGGCCAAAGGTAAAGCGACCCCTCTGCTGCGGTTGGCTTCAGTGGCAGCCAGACCTCCCTGAGTAACCATCCAACAATCTGATGACTTTCGCAAGAGCAGATGTGGCAAAGAGGATCGAAGGCAGACAGGTCACTGTCTGCTAGGTTCTGAAAGCTCATGGTTTTCATGTCGTGAGATCAGGAAGGCAGCGAGACAACTGAGGCGCTTAATGCACCTGCTGCATGGTCACGGTTCCATAGACTTCGCTGCGCCGCTTGGAGTTTACGAATGCGCTAGCTTCTGGAAGTAAACCCCTTTGTTGAGGGTAGGCCACGAGAGAACAAAGAATAGAAGGGATGGGTTCCGAAAAACACACCCCTCTTGCTAGGTCTTCTCCAGTGGAGTAAAAGCGTCATTGTCTCCTTTTCAAACAAATCGGTTCAGCCTCCGTAGAGACTGTCAAAAATTACCAATTCCAGCTATATTTCAAGCTGTCATGGCGGGGTATTGGGTAAAGTTTTCAATAAGCAATAATCGCGCCTCGGTTAAACCTCATGAGCTACGATACTGCCACTGCGCAAAGCTAAAGCACCTGACCCAGAGGCCCGTGCGCCCGGGAATGGATTCCCATTTAACTTGCACTGATCCCAGCAAGCTCCATCCTGAGCATCCTTTGTCAAACTCATAAAACCGCCTGGATTCCAGTGCCGAGATTTGTTGAGGTGAACACCTGTATCATCTTGCGCTCACCAAACTGACAGCAAATATAGTAGCAAGGTATGCATAGGATTCTGGGAGTAAACATGCAAATGAGCAGGCTGCTACCTGTGCGCTCTTTCCCTTAGCATGATCGGTGGCCTGTTGGCAAGTGACCCCGCCCTCCTGAGAGATTATTGGGCAGGCCGCTGCTAAGGCAACATGGGAGAGGCTTGAGAATGCAAAGAGCCATTGGAGGATTGCACAGGAGCGAGGACAGCATCGAGAAATGGGCTCCTTTGGGGACAGGTGAAGTGATGCTCCACCAGGACGACCAGCTGTTTCTGCAGTGCAGCCAGGACATTGACAAGAAGTGAATCAATTTGTCTCTGAGCGTTCCAACTGTTGACCAAACCATTACAATTTCGATACATTTCCATGCCATCACATACCTACCTGTTTGTGATAATTGCACTTGTCCTTGAAAATAGACCCGATTTTGCAGGGGACTCTGGGAAAAGTGAAAAGGTCCTATGTAATTCACGTCTTGTACCCTGTCTCATAGGGCGGACCCTGCAATTCTACTTCCACTCCACTGCCAAAAATGAAGCGGCCTTGCCCTGTTCAGGCTTTTTGCTGTAGCCCCTGGGCCTTTGCAGAGCCATCTGCTTAGTGTGGCTCTGCCACTGAGGTCAGAAGAGAACATTTAGCCTGAGAAACGGCTGTCTGTGTGTGCAGCTTGGAGAAGACATTGTTGCCATGGGAAAGACATGCCTGTTTGCTGTGCAAATGAAGTGCAGACACAGACAGAAGAGACCACTTGACTGGTAGGAATTGAAGAACCTGACCAAGAGTGAGGAATTAGACCATCCGCACGGGGAGTGTGCGCTCCGCCTGGGCTGGTTTGATACTTTTAAAAAAGAAATGGAATGTTGGTAGGTAAACCTCCTGGAAATGTGTGGGGCTATTCCGCACACATTTCCCAATGGACACTGCACAACAAACACATAGTCAAGTGCACTCTGGGGGACACAGTCTACCGGTGCGGTCCTCCTGTCACATTTAGCTGCAATGTGACAGCCATGGGTACATCAAAGCATCTCTGAAGGGGGAAGGCAACGCCTTCCTCCGGCCCTGGTCAGCCTACTTAAAATAGCAAAGGCTCCATCGATATGCCCTGCCTATTGTTAGGTTCTCTCTGATGGCAGCGCATACTGATGAGAGTTAAGTGAAGCAGGCCTGCGAAGAGGCCTGTTCACAGAACTAACACAGGGCAGGAAACCCCAACACCTTTTTCATATGCAATGTGTCAGCTTGAAGCTAGCTCCCACCCCTCTGTATGAAGGCCATTGAATGTCATGTGTGGAACAACTGTTTACAGTAGGCAACCGCTGCAGGGCCACCCCCTTTCAGAGGGAAGATATATGTGATTTGATGCAGACAGTCTGTTCTCGAGCTCAATTAACCAGAGAGCCACTTTGATCCACAGGAAACAGGAAGATGGGTGCGGCTTAGTAGTACATGTTGTCACCCCTTACCTTTCCTGTTGCAAAGCACTCTGGTCATGACCTTACGCATGACAGAAGATTGGTGGTGGGGACCCAGGATTGGGTCTTTAAGGTAGGCTTAGCATGCTCCAATCACTGGGGCCCATTTGGCTTTAAAAGAGGGCTGAGCCCCTCACTAAGCAGATCATCCGACGACTTCAAAAGGAGTACAAAGAAGGACTCATTCGGACCCTCGGTGATGGTACAGTCTGCCTCACGGCTTCCGCCAGTGAAGGAAGTCCAGGATTTCCAAGAGGGAAGCAAAATACCTCCCAAATCATCTCCCAGGGAACAGAGGGAGATACCCGACTCAGAGGATCCATCAAGCAGCACCAGAACCGGTACCCAGCCAGCACACAGCGTGCCCTGCTAGGTTAAGCCAGCAAGCTTCCTAGGTGGGAAGTGCCAGAGAGTCTCTGAACAAAGGACAAGGCCGTTGCCGGCAAACACTCTTCTCAGCATTGGGTCGGCCGCCTTAAACGTCGACCCAAGCATTGAGAAGAAGCTCCGAGGAGTGCCACAACAAGCATCAACCAGCGTCCATCTTTTAAGGACTTTTTCGAAGCAGTCGAGCTCTCAAACTGCGACCGGCTGCACCACTGTGGCTGTTCTCACGCTGCAGTCACTAAAGCCGTCTGAGAACCCTCGACCAGCGTTCCAGATCCACCAACCAGCACACAGACAACGATTCTTCACCCCGAGCCGCCGGGTAGGGCAGCCTGCAGCCGTCCGCCCAGCCTCGCTTACCAAACTGCCTGCCAACTGATATCCGCATCTGTCGTCCCTCTTGAACTCTGTCGCCGGAGCTACAAAGCATGCTGGAAGCCACTCGATGCTGTCGAGTACCAAGATCATCTCAAACACCAGTTACATTGTGGTTCTGTCCCTCTGGTCCTTCTCCGAAGGCCCTTAGTGACATTTACGACCTCTTGCTCCCTTGCTGCTGCAATCAAATAACCTTGAACAGTTCAGACTGATTGCTTTACCGACTGCACTCCTGTCAGTATCCAGAGTGCATCCCTCTCCTTTGTGAAACTGTCTGTCCCCTGTTTTCCTTTATAGGGTGGGTTGTATTTTGTAGTGTGTTAGAACTGTCTGTTGTATTAATACTAAAGTAGATATTTGTATACAACCTTGACTGGACAGTCCCTTTTATCAGTGGGTCACAATTGTTTTTTCGCTCTGTTGCAACTAACCAGCCTGACGTTCCGTCCACTGTTCGGACCCCTTCCGGTGTACTAGAGGTGTGGGACTGATTGATGGTCTAGAAAGCGATATTCCTCCCTGGACCACTAGTGCCCCGGAAGTTGATTCGTCACACCAAGAGAGGTCGGGTTGTTGACTCCACGTGAATATGTGTCTATAGAATGCATGGGG
Source organism: Ambystoma mexicanum (assembly GCF_040938575.1). Taxonomy (NCBI): domain Eukaryota; kingdom Metazoa; phylum Chordata; class Amphibia; order Caudata; family Ambystomatidae; genus Ambystoma; species Ambystoma mexicanum. Next base: position 1,536,971,339 of record NC_090932.1, read on the forward strand.
ACAGAAATGCCCTTTTGCCTCTCTTGGGAAGACTGAGATGGTGAGCGAAGGCCAAAGGTAAAGCGACCCCTCTGCTGCGGTTGGCTTCAGTGGCAGCCAGACCTCCCTGAGTAACCATCCAACAATCTGATGACTTTCGCAAGAGCAGATGTGGCAAAGAGGATCGAAGGCAGACAGGTCACTGTCTGCTAGGTTCTGAAAGCTCATGGTTTTCATGTCGTGAGATCAGGAAGGCAGCGAGACAACTGAGGCGCTTAATGCACCTGCTGCATGGTCACGGTTCCATAGACTTCGCTGCGCCGCTTGGAGTTTACGAATGCGCTAGCTTCTGGAAGTAAACCCCTTTGTTGAGGGTAGGCCACGAGAGAACAAAGAATAGAAGGGATGGGTTCCGAAAAACACACCCCTCTTGCTAGGTCTTCTCCAGTGGAGTAAAAGCGTCATTGTCTCCTTTTCAAACAAATCGGTTCAGCCTCCGTAGAGACTGTCAAAAATTACCAATTCCAGCTATATTTCAAGCTGTCATGGCGGGGTATTGGGTAAAGTTTTCAATAAGCAATAATCGCGCCTCGGTTAAACCTCATGAGCTACGATACTGCCACTGCGCAAAGCTAAAGCACCTGACCCAGAGGCCCGTGCGCCCCGGGAATGGATTCCCATTTAACTTGCACTGATCCCAGCAAGCTCCATCCTGAGCATCCTTTGTCAAACTCATAAAACCGCCTGGATTCCAGTGCCGAGATTTGTTGAGGTGAACACCTGTATCATCTTGCGCTCACCAAACTGACAGCAAATATAGTAGCAAGGTATGCATAGGATTCTGGGAGTAAACATGCAAATGAGCAGGCTGCTACCTGTGCGCTCTTTCCCTTAGCATGATCGGTGGCCTGTTGGCAAGTGACCCCGCCCTCCTGAGAGATTATTGGGCAGGCCGCTGCCAAGGCAACATGGGAGAGGCTTGAGAATGCAAAGAGCCATTGGAGGATTGCACAGGAGCGAGGACAGCATCGAGAAATGGGCTCCTTTGGGGACAGGTGAAGTGATGCTCCACCAGGACGACCAGCTGTTTCTGCAGTGCAGCCAGGACATTGACAAGAAGTGAATCAATTTGTCTCTGAGCGTTCCAACTGTTGACCAAACCATTACAATTTCGATACATTTCCATGCCATCACATACCTACCTGTTTGTGATAATTGCACTTGTCCTTGAAAATAGACCCGATTTTGCAGGGGACTCTGGGAAAAGTGAAAAGGTCCTATGTAATTCACGTCTTGTACCCTGTCTCATAGGGCGGACCCTGCAATTCTACTTCCACTCCACTGCCAAAAATGAAGCGGCCTTGCCCTGTTCAGGCTTTTTGCTGTAGCCCCTGGGCCTTTGCAGAGCCATCTGCTTAGTGTGGCTCTGCCACTGAGGTCAGAAGAGAACATTTAGCCTGAGAAACGGCTGTCTGTGTGTGCAGCTTGGAGAAGACACTGTTGCCATGGGAAAGACATGCCTGTTTGCTGTGCAAATGAAGTGCAGACACAGACAGAAGAGACCACTTGACTGGTAGGAATTGAAGAACCTGACCAAGAGTGAGGAATTAGACCATCCGCACGGGGAGTGTGCGCTCCGCCTGGGCTGGTTTGATACTTTTAAAAAAGAAATGGAATGTTGGTAGGTAAACCTCCTGGAAATGTGTGGGGCTATTCCGCACACATTTCCCAATGGACACTGCACAACAAACACATAGTCAAGTGCACTCTGGGGGACACAGTCTACCGGTGCGGTCCTCCTGTCACATTTAGCTGCAATGTGACAGCCATGGGTACATCAAAGCATCTCTGAAGGGGGAAGGCAACGCCTTCCTCCGGCCCTGGTCAGCCTACTTAAAATAGCAAAGGCTCCATCGATATGCCCTGCCTATTGTTAGGTTCTCTCTGATGGCAGCGCATACTGATGAGAGTTAAGTGAAGCAGGCCTGCCAAGAGGCCTGTTCACAGAACTAACACAGGGCAGGAAACCCCAACACCTTTTTCATATGCAATGTGTCAGCTTGAAGCTAGCTCCCACCCCTCTGTATGAAGGCCCTTGAATGTCATGTGTGGAACAACTGTTTACAGTAGGCAACCGCTGCAGGGCCACCCCCTTTCAGAGGGAAGATATATGTGATTTGATGCAGACAGTCTGTTCTCGAGCTCAATTAACCAGAGAGCCACTTTGATCCACAGGAGACAGGAAGATGGGTGCGGCTTAGTAGTACATGTTGTCACCCCTTACCTTTCCTGTTGCAAAGCACTCTGGTCATGACCTACCTTAAAGACCCAGGATTGGGTCTTTAAGGTAGGCTTAGCATGCTCCAATCACTGGGGCCCATTTGGCTGTAAAAGAGGGCTGAGCCCCTCACTAAGCAGATCATCCGACGACTTCAAAAGGAGTACGAAGAAGGACTCATTCGGACCCTCGGTGATGGTACAGTCTGCCTCACGGCTTCCGCCAGTGAAGGAAGTCCAGGATTTCCAAGAGGGAAGCAAAATACCTCCCAAAACATCTCCCAGGGAACAGAGGGAGATACCCGACTCAGAGGATCCATCAAGCAGCACCAGAACCGGTACCCAGCCAGCACACAGCGTGCCCTGCTAGGTTAAGCCAGCAAGCTTCCTAGGTGGGAAGTGCCAGAGAGTCTCTGAACAAAGGACAAGGCCGTTGCCGGCAAACACTCTTCTCAGCTTTGGGTCGGCCGCCTTAAACGTCGACCCAAGCATTGAGAAGAAGCTCGGAGGAGTGCCACAACAAGCATCAACCAGCGTCCATCTTTTAAGGACTTTTTCGAAGCAGTCGAGCTCTCAAACTGCGACCGGCTGCACCACTGTGGCTGTTCTCACGCTGCAGTCACTAAAGCCGTCTGAGAACCCTCGACCAGCGTTCCAGATCCACCAACCAGCACACAGACAACGATTCTTCACCCCGAGCCGCCGGGTAGGGCAGCCTGCAGCCGTCCGCCCAGCCTCGCTTACCAAACTGCCTGCCAACTGATATCTGCATCTGTCGTCCCTCTTGAACTCTGTCGCCGGAGCTACAAAGCATGCTGGAAGCCACTCGATGCTGTCGAGTACCAAGATCATCTCAAACACCAGTTACATTGTGGTTCTGTCCCCCTGGTCCTTCTCCGAAGGCCCTTAGTGACATTTACGACCTCTTGCTCCCTTGCTGCTGCAACCAAATAACCTTGAACAGTTCAGACTGATTGCTTTACCGACTGCACTCCTGTCAGTATCCAGAGTGCATCCCTCTCCTTTGTGAAACTGTCTGTCCCCTGTTTTCCTTTATAGGGTGGGTTGTATTTTGTAGTGTGTTAGAACTGTCTGTTGTATTAATACTAAAGTAGATATTTGTATACAACCTTGACTGGACAGTCCCTTTTATCAGTGGGTCACAATTGTTTTTTCGCTCTGTTGCAACTAACCAGCCTGACGTTCCGTCCACTGTTCGGACCCCTTCCGGTGTACTAGAGGTGTGGGACTGATTGATGGTCTAGAAAGCGATATTCCTCCCTGGACCACTAGTGCCCCGGAAGTTGATTCGTCACACCAAGAGAGGTCGGGTTGTTGACTCCACGTGAATATGTGTCTATAGAATGCATGGGGACAGAAATGCCCTTTTGCCTCTCTTGGGAAGACTGAGATGGTGAGCGAAGGCCAAAGGTAAAGCGACCCCTCTGCTGCGGTTGGCTTCAGTGGCAGCCAGACCTCTCTGAGTAACCATCCAACAATCTGATGACTTTCGCAAGAGCAGATGTGGCAAAGAGGATTGAAGGCAGACAGGTCACTGTCTGCTAGGTTCTGAAAGCTCATGGTTTTCATGTCGTGAGATCAGGAAGGCAGCGAGACAACTGAGGCGCTTAATGCACCTGCTGCATGGTCACGGTTCCATAGACTTCGCTGCGCCGCTTGGAGTTTACGAATGCGCTAGCTTCTGGAAGTAAACCCCTTTGTTGAGGGTAGGCCACGAGAGAACAAAGAATAGAAGGGATGGGTTCCGAAAAACACACCCCTCTTGCTAGGTCTTCTCCAGTGGAGTAAAAGCGTCATTGTCTCCTTTTCAAACAAATCGGTTCAGCCTCCGTAGAGACTGTCAAAAATTACCAATTCCAGCTATATTTCAAGCTGTCATGGCGGGGTATTGGGTAAAGTTTTCAATAAGCAATAATCGCGTCTCGGTTAAACCTCATGAGCTACGATACTGCCACTGCGCAAAGCTAAAGCACCTGACCCAGAGGCCCGTGCGCCCCGGGAATGGATTCCCATTTAACTTGCACTGATCCCAGCAAGCTCCATCCTGAGCATCCTTTGTCAAACTCATAAAACCGCCTGGATTCCAGTGCCGAGATTTGTTGAGGTGAACACCTGTATCATCTTGCGCTCACCAAACTGACAGCAAATATAGTAGCAAGGTATGCATAGGATTCTGGGAGTAAACATGCAAATGAGCAGGCTGCTACCTGTGCGCTCTTTCCCTTAGCATGATCGGTGGCCTGTTGGCAAGTGACCCCGCCCTCCTGAGAGATTATTGGGCAGGCCGCTGCCAAGGCAACATGGGAGAGGCTTGAGAATGCAAAGAGCCATTGGAGGATTGCACAGGAGCGAGGACAGCATCGAGAAATGGGCTCCTTTGGGGACAGGTGAAGTGATGCTCCACCAGGACGACCAGCTGTTTCTGCAGTGCAGCCAGGACATTGACAAGAAGTGAATCAATTTGTCTCTGAGCGTTCCAACTGTTGACCAAACCATTACAATTTCGATACATTTCCATGCCATCACATACCTACCTGTTTGTGATAATTGCACTTGTCCTTGAAAATAGACCCGATTTTGCAGGGGACTCTGGGAAAAGTGAAAAGGTCCTATGTAATTCACGTCTTGTACCCTGTCTCATAGGGCGGACCCTGCAATTCTACTTCCACTCCACTGCCAAAAATGAAGCGGCCTTGCCCTGTTCAGGCTTTTTGCTGTAGCCCCTGGGCCTTTGCAGAGCCATCTGCTTAGTGTGGCTCTGCCACTGAGGTCAGAAGAGAACATTTAGCCTGAGAAACGGCTGTCTGTGTGTGCAGCTTGGAGAAGACACTGTTGCCATGGGAAAGACATGCCTGTTTGCTGCGCAAATGAAGTGCAGACACAGACAGAAGAGACCACTTGACTGGTAGGAATTGAAGAACCTGACCAAGAGTGAGGAATTAGACCATCCGCACGGGGAGTGTGCGCTCCGCCTGGGCTGGTTTGATACTTTTAAAAAAGAAATGGAATGTTGGTAGGTAAACCTCCTGGAAATGTGTGGGGCTATTCCGCACACATTTCCCAATGGACACTGCACAACAAACACATAGTCAAGTGCACTCTGGGGGACACAGTCTACCGGTGCGGTCCTCCTGTCACATTTAGCTGCAATGTGACAGCCATGGGTACATCAAAGCATCTCTGAAGGGGGAAGGCAACGCCTTCCTCCGGCCCTGGTCAGCCTACTTAAAATAGCAAAGGCTCCATCGATATGCCCTGCCTATTGTTAGGTTCTCTCTGATGGCAGCGCATACTGATGAGAGTTAAGTGAAGCAGGCCTGCCAAGAGGCCTGTTCACAGAACTAACACAGGGCAGGAAACCCCAACACCTTTTTCATATGCAATGTGTCAGCTTGAAGCTAGCTCCCACCCCTCTGTATGAAGGCCATTGAATGTCATGTGTGGAACAACTGTTTACAGTAGGCAACCGCTGCAGGGCCACCCCCTTTCAGAGGGAAGATATATGTGATTTGATGCAGACAGTCTGTTCTCGAGCTCAATTAACCAGAGAGCCACTTTGATCCACAGGAGACAGGAAGATGGGTGCGGTTTAGTAGTACATGTTGTCACCCCTTACCTTTCCTGTTGCAAAGCACTCTGGTCATGACCTTACGCATGACAGAAGATTGGTGGTGGGGACCCAGGATTGGGTCTTTAAGGTAGGCTTAGCATGCTCCAATCACTGGGGCCCATTTGGCTTTAAAAGAGGGCTGAGCCCCTCACTAAGCAGATCATCCGACGACTTCAAAAGGAGTACGAAGAAGGACTCATTCGGACCCTCTGTGATGGTACAGTCTGCCTCACGGCTTCCGCCAGTGAAGGAAGTCCAGGATTTCCAAGAGGGAAGCAAAATACCTCCCAAAACATCTCCCAGGGAACAGAGGGAGATACCCGACTCAGAGGATCCATCAAGCAGCACCAGAACCGGTACCCAGCCAGCACACAGCGTGCCCTGCTAGGTTAAGCCAGCAAGCTTCCTAGGTGGGAAGTGCCAGAGAGTCTCTGAACAAAGGACAAGGCCGTTGCCGGCAAACACTCTTCTCAGCTTTGGGTCGGCCGCCTTAAACGTCGACCCAAGCATTGAGAAGAAGCTCGGAGGAGTGCCACAACAAGCATCAACCAGCGTCCATCTTTTAAGGACTTTTTCGAAGCAGTCGAGCTCTCAAACTGCGACCGGCTGCACCACTGTGGCTGTTCTCACGCTGCAGTCACTAAAGCCGTCTGAGAACCCTCGACCAGCGTTCCAGATCCACCAACCAGCACACAGACAACGATTCTTCACCCCGAGCCGCCGGGTAGGGCAGCCTGCAGCCGTCCGCCCAGCCTCGCTTACCAAACTGCCTGCCAACTGATATCCGCATCTGTCGTCCCTCTTGAACTCTGTCGCCGGAGCTACAAAGCATGCTGGAAGCCACTCGATGCTGTCGAGTACCAAGATCATCTCAAACACCAGTTACATTGTGGTTCTGTCCCCCTGGTCCTTCTCCGAAGGCCCTTAGTGACATTTACGACCTCTTGCTCCCTTGCTGCTGCAACCAAATAACCTTGAACAGTTCAGACTGATTGCTTTACCGACTGCACTCCTGTCAGTATCCAGAGTGCATCCCTCTCCTTTGTGAAACTGTCTGTCCCCTGTTTTCCTTTATAGGGTGGGTTGTATTTTGTAGTGTGTTAGAACTGTCTGTTGTATTAATACTAAATTAGATATTTGTATACAACCTTGACTGGACAGTCCCTTTTATCAGTGGGTCACAATTGTTTTTTCGCTCTGTTGCAACTAACCAGCCTGACGTTCCGTCCACTGTTCGGACCCCTTCCGGTGTACTAGAGGTGTGGGACTGATTGATGGTCTAGAAAGCGATATTCCTCCCTGGACCACTAGTGCCCCGGAAGTTGATTCGTCACACCAAGAGAGGTCGGGTTGTTGACTCCACGTGAATATGTGTCTATAGAATGCATGGGGACAGAAATGCCCTTTTGCCTCTCTTGGGAAGACTGAGATGGTGAGCGAAGGCCAAAGGTAAAGCGACCCCTCTGCTGCGGTTGGCTTCAGTGGCAGCCAGACCTCCCTGAGTAACCATCCAACAATCTGATGACTTTCGCAAGAGCAGATGTGGCAAAGAGGATCGAAGGCAGACAGGTCACTGTCTGCTAGGTTCTGAAAGCTCATGGTTTTCATGTCGTGAGATCAGGAAGGCAGCGAGACAACTGAGGCGCTTAATGCACCTGCTGCATGGTCACGGTTCCATAGACTTCGCTGCGCCGCTTGGAGTTTACGAATGCGCTAGCTTCTGGAAGTAAACCCCTTTGTTGAGGGTAGGCCACGAGAGAACAAAGAATAGAAGGGATGGGTTCCGAAAAACACACCCCTCTTGCTAGGTCTTCTCCAGTGGAGTAAAAGCGTCATTGTCTCCTTTTCAAACAAATCGGTTCAGCCTCCGTAGAGACTGTCAAAAATTACCAATTCCAGCTATATTTCAAGCTGTCATGGCGGGGTATTGGGTAAAGTTTTCAATAAGCAATAATCGCGCCTCGGTTAAACCTCATGAGCTACGATACTGCCACTGCGCAAAGCTAAAGCACCTGACCCAGAGGCCCGTGCGCCCCGGGAATGGATTCCCATTTAACTTGCACTGATCCCAGCAAGCTCCATCCTGAGCATCCTTTGTCAAACTCATAAAACCGCCTGGATTCCAGTGCCGAGATTTGTTGAGGTGAACACCTGTATCATCTTGCGCTCACCAAACTGACAGCAAATATAGTAGCAAGGTATGCATAGGATTCTGGGAGTAAACATGCAAATGAGCAGGCTGCTACCTGTGCGCTCTTTCCCTTAGCATGATCGGTGGCCTGTTGGCAAGTGACCCCGCCCTCCTGAGAGATTATTGGGCAGGCCGCTGCCAAGGCAACATGGGAGAGGCTTGAGAATGCAAAGAGCCATTGGAGGATTGCACAGGAGCGAGGACAGCATCGAGAAATGGGCTCCTTTGGGGACAGGTGAAGTGATGCTCCACCAGGACGACCAGCTGTTTCTGCAGTGCAGCCAGGACATTGACAAGAAGTGAATCAATTTGTCTCTGAGCGTTCCAACTGTTGACCAAACCATTACAATTTCGATACATTTCCATGCCATCACATACCTACCTGTTTGTGATAATTGCACTTGTCCTTGAAAATAGACCCGATTTTGCAGGGGACTCTGGGAAAAGTGAAAAGGTCCTATGTAATTCACGTCTTGTACCCTGTCTCATAGGGCGGACCCTGCAATTCTACTTCCACTCCACTGCCAAAAATGAAGCGGCCTTGCCCTGTTCAGGCTTTTTGCTGTAGCCCCTGGGCCTTTGCAGAGCCATCTGCTTAGTGTGGCTCTGCCACTGAGGTCAGAAGAGAACATTTAGCCTGAGAAACGGCTGTCTGTGTGTGCAGCTTGGAGAAGACACTGTTGCCATGGGAAAGACATGCCTGTTTGCTGTGCAAATGAAGTGCAGACACAGACAGAAGAGACCACTTGACTGGTAGGAATTGAAGAACCTGACCAAGAGTGAGGAATTAGACCATCCGCACGGGGAGTGTGCGCTCCGCCTGGGCTGGTTTGATACTTTTAAAAAAGAAATGGAATGTTGGTAGGTAAACCTCCTGGAAATGTGTGGGGCTATTCCGCACACATTTCCCAATGGACACTGCACAACAAACACATAGTCAAGTGCACTCTGGGGGACACAGTCTACCGGTGCGGTCCTCCTGTCACATTTAGCTGCAATGTGACAGCCATGGGTACATCAAAGCATCTCTGAAGGGGGAAGGCAACGCCTTCCTCCGGCCCTGGTCAGCCTACTTAAAATAGCAAAGGCTCCATCGATATGCCCTGCCTATTGTTAGGTTCTCTCTGATGGCAGCGCATACTGATGAGAGTTAAGTGAAGCAGGCCTGCCAAGAGGCCTGTTCACAGAACTAACACAGGGCAGGAAACCCCAACACCTTTTTCATATGCAATGTGTCAGCTTGAAGCTAGCTCCCACCCCTCTGTATGAAGGCCATTGAATGTCATGTGTGGAACAACTGTTTACAGTAGGCAACCGCTGCAGGGCCACCCCCTTTCAGAGGGAAGATATATGTGATTTGATGCAGACAGTCTGTTCTCGAGCTCAATTAACCAGGGAGCCACTTTGATCCACAGGAGACAGGAAGATGGGTGCGGCTTAGTAGTACATGTTGTCACCCCTTACCTTTCCTGTTGCAAAGCACTCTGGTCATGACCTTACGCATGACAGAAGATTGGTGGTGGGGACCCAGGATTGGGTCTTTAAGGTAGGCTTAGCATGCTCCAATCACTGGGGCCCATTTGGCTTTAAAAGAGGGCTGAGCCCCTCACTAAGCAGATCATCCGACGACTTCAAAAGGAGTACGAAGAAGGACTCATTCGGACCCTCGGTGATGGTACAGTCTGCCTCACGGCTTCCGCCAGTGAAGGAAGTCCAGGATTTCCAAGAGGGAAGCAAAATACCTCCCAAAACATCTCCCAGGGAACAGAGGGAGATACCCGACTCAGAGGATCCATCAAGCAGCACCAGAACCGGTACCCAGCCAGCACACAGCGTGCCCTGCTAGGTTAAGCCAGCAAGCTTCCTAGGTGGGAAGTGCCAGAGAGTCTCTGAACAAAGGACAAGGCCGTTGCCGGCAAACACTCTTCTCAGCTTTGGGTCGGCCGCCTTAAACGTCGACCCAAGCATTGAGAAGAAGCTCGGAGGAGTGCCACAACAAGCATCAACCAGCGTCCATCTTTTAAGGACTTTTTCGAAGCAGTCGAGCTCTCAAACTGCGACCGGCTGCACCACTGTGGCTGTTCTCACGCTGCAGTCACTAAAGCCGTCTGAGAACCCTCGACCAGCGTTCCAGATCCACCAACCAGCACACAGACAACGATTCTTCACCCCGAGCCGCCGGGTAGGGCAGCCTGCAGCCGTCCGCCCAGCCTCGCTTACCAAACTGCCTGCCAACTGATATCCGCATCTGTCGTCCCTCTTGAACTCTGTCGCCGGAGCTACAAAGCATGCTGGAAGCCACTCGATGCTGTCGAGTACCAAGATCATCTCAAACACCAGTTACATTGTGGTTCTGTCCCCCTGGTCCTTCTCCGAAGGCCCTTAGTGACATTTACGACCTCTTGCTCCCTTGCTGCTGCAACCAAATAACCTTGAACAGTTCAGACTGATTGCTTTACCGACTGCACTCCTGTCAGTATCCAGAGTGCATCCCTCTCCTTTGTGAAACTGTCTGTCCCCTGTTTTCCTTTATAGGGTGGGTTGTATTTTGTAGTGTGTTAGAACTGTCTGTTGTATTAATACTAAAGTAGATATTTGTATACAACCTTGACTGGACAGTCCCTTTTATCAGTGGGTCACAATTGTTTTTTCGCTCTGTTGCAACTAACCAGCCTGACGTTCCGTCCACTGTTCGGACCCCTTCCGGTGTACTAGAGGTGTGGGACTGATTGATGGTCTAGAAAGCGATATTCCTCCCTGGACCACTAGTGCCCCGGAAGTTGATTCGTCACACCAAGAGAGGTCGGGTTGTTGACTCCACGTGAATATGTGTCTATAGAATGCATGGGGACAGAAATGCCCTTTTGCCTCTCTTGGGAAGACTGAGATGGTGAGCGAAGGCCAAAGGTAAAGCGACCCCTCTGCTGCGGTTGGCTTCAGTGGCAGCCAGACCTCCCTGAGTAACCATCCAACAATCTGATGACTTTCGCAAGAGTAGATGTGGCAAAGAGGATCGAAGGCAGACAGGTCACTGTCTGCTAGGTTCTGAAAGCTCATGGTTTTCATGTCGTGAGATCAGGAAGGCAGCGAGACAACTGTGGCGCTTAATGCACCTGCTGCATGGTCACGGTTCCATAGACTTCGCTGCGCCGCTTGGAGTTCACGAATGCGCTAGCTTCTGGAAGTAAACCCCTTTGTTGAGGGTAGGCCACGAGAGAACAAAGAATAGAAGGGATGGGTTCCGAAAAACACACCCCTCTTGCTAGGTCTTCTCCAGTGGAGTAAAAGCGTCATTATCTCCTTTTCAAACAAATCGGTTCAGCCTCCGTAGAGACTGTCAAAAATTACCAATTCCAGCTATATTTCAAGCTGTCATGGCGGGGTATTGGGTAAAGTTTTCAATAAGCAATAATCGCGCCTCGGTTAAACCTCATGAGCTACGATACTGCCACTGCGCAAAGCTAAAGCACCTGACCCAGAGGCCCGTGCGCCCCGGGAATGGATTCCCATTTAACTTGCACTGATCCCAGCAAGCTCCATCCTGAGCATCCTTTGTCAAACTCATAAAACCGCCTGGATTCCAGTGCCGAGATTTGTTGAGGTGAACACCTGTATCATCTTGCGCTCACCAAACTGACAGCAAATATAGTAGCAAGGTATGCATAGGATTCTGGGAGTAAACATGCAAATGAGCAGGCTGCTACCTGTGCGCTCTTTCCCTTAGCATGATCGGTGGCCTGTTGGCAAGTGACCCCGCCCTCCTGAGAGATTATTGGGCAGGCCGCTGCCAAGGCAACATGGGAGAGGCTTGAGAATGCAAAGAGCCATTGGAGGATTGCACAGGAGCGAGGACAGCATCGAGAAATGGGCTCCTTTGGGGACAGGTGAAGTGATGCTCCACCAGGACGACCAGCTGTTTCTGCAGTGCAGCCAGGACATTGACAAGAAGTGAATCAATTTGTCTCTGAGCGTTCCAACTGTTGACCAAACCATTACAATTTCGATACATTTCCATGCCATCACATACCTACCTGTTTGTGATAATTGCACTTGTCCTTGAAAATAGACCCGATTTTGCAGGGGACTCTGGGAAAAGTGAAAAGGTCCTATGTAATTCACGTCTTGTACCCTGTCTCATAGGGCGGACCCTGCAATTCTACTTCCACTCCACTGCCAAAAATGAAGCGGCCTTGCCCTGTTCAGGCTTTTTGCTGTAGCCCCTGGGCCTTTGCAGAGCCATCTGCTTAGTGTGGCTCTGCCACTGAGGTCAGAAGAGAACATTTAGCCTGAGAAACGGCTGTCTGTGTGTGCAGCTTGGAGAAGACACTGTTGCCATGGGAAAGACATGCCTGTTTGCTGTGCAAATGAAGTGCAGACACAGACAGAAGAGACCACTTGACTGGTAGGAATTGAAGAACCTGACCAAGAGTGAGGAATTAGACCATCCGCACCATCCGGTGTGCGCTCCGCCTGGGCTGGTTTGATACTTTTAAAAAAGAAATGGAATGTTGGTAGGTAAACCTCCTGGAAATGTGTGGGGCTATTCCGCACACATTTCCCAATGGACACTGCACAACAAACACATAGTCAAGTGCACTCTGGGGGACACAGTCTACCGGTGCGGTCCTCCTGTCACATTTAGCTGCAATGTGACAGCCATGGGTACATCAAAGCATCTCTGAAGGGGGAAGGCAACGCCTTCCTCTGGCCCTGGTCAGCCTACTTAAAATAGCAAAGGCTCCATCGATATGCCCTGCCTATTGTTAGGTTCTCTCTGATGGCAGCGCATACTGATGAGAGTTAAGTGAAGCAGGCCTGCCAAGAGGCCTGTTCACAGAACTAACACAGGGCAGGAAACCCCAACACCTTTTTCATATGCAATGTGTCAGCTTGAAGCTAGCTCCCACCCCTCTGTATGAAGGCCATTGAATGTCATGTGTGGAACAACTGTTTACAGTAGGCAACCGCTGCAGGGCCACCCCCTTTCAGAGGGAAGATATATGTGATTTGATGCAGACAGTCTGTTCTCGAGCTCAATTAACCAGAGAGCCACTTTGATCCACAGGAGACAGGAAGATGGGTGCGGCTTAGTAGTACATGTTGTCACCCCTTACCTTTCCTGTTGCAAAGCACTCTGGTCATGACCTTACGCATGACAGAAGATTGGTGGTGGGGACCCAGGATTGGGTCTTTAAGGTAGGCTTAGCATGCTCCAATCACTGGGGCCCATTTGGCTTTAAAAGAGGGCTGAGCCCCTCACTAAGCAGATCATCCGACGACTTCAAAAGGAGTACGAAGAAGGACTAATTCGGACCCTCGGTGATGGTACAGTCTGCCTCACGGCTTCCGCCAGTGAAGGAAGTCCAGGATTTCCAAGAGGGAAGCAAAATACCTCCCAAAACATCTCCCAGGGAACAGAGGGAGATACCCGACTCAGAGGATCCATCAAGCAGCACCAGAACCGGTACCCAGCCAGCACACAGCGTGCCCTGCTAGGTTAAGCCAGCAAGCTTCCTAGGTGGGAAGTGCCAGAGAGTCTCTGAACAAAGGACAAGGCCGTTGCCGGCAAACACTCTTCTCAGCTTTGGGTCGGCCGCCTTAAACGTCGACCCAAGCATTGAGAAGAAGCTCGGAGGAGTGCCACAACAAGCATCAACCAGCGTCCATCTTTTAAGGACTTTTTCGAAGCAGTCGAGCTCTCAAACTGCGACCGGCTGCACCACTGTGGCTGTTCTCACGCTGCAGTCACTAAAGCCGTCTGAGAACCCTCGACCAGCGTTCCAGATCCACCAACCAGCACACAGACAACGATTCTTCACCCCGAGCCGCCGGGTAGGGCAGCCTGCAGCCGTCCGCCCAGCCTCGCTTACCAAACTGCCTGCCAACTGATATCCGCATCTGTCGTCCCTCTTGAACTCTGTCGCCGGAGCTACAAAGCATGCTGGAAGCCACTCGATGCTGTCGAGTACCAAGATCATCTCAAACACCAGTTACATTGTGGTTTGGTCCCCCTGGTCCTTCTCCGAAGGCCCTTAGTGACATTTACGACCCCTTGCTCCCTTGCTGCTGCAACCAAATAACCTTGAACAGTTCAGACTGATTGCTTTACCGACTACACTCCTGTCAGTATCCAGAGTGCATCCCTCTCCTTTGTGAAACTGTCTGTCCCCTGTTTTCCTTTATAGGGTGGGTTGTATTTTGTAGTGTGTTAGAACTGTCTGTTGTATTAATACTAAAGTAGATATTTGTATACAACCTTGACTGGACAGTCCCTTTTATCAGTGGGTCACAATTGTTTTTTCGCTCTGTTGCAACTAACCAGCCTGACGTTCCGTCCACTGTTCGGAGCCCTTCCGGTGTACTAGAGGTGTGGGACTGATTGATGGTCTAGAAAGCGATATTCCTCCCTGGACCACTAGTGCCCCGGAAGTTGATTCGTCACACCAAGAGAGGTCGGGTTGTTGACTCCACGTGAATATGTGTCTATAGAATGCATGGGGACAGAAATGCCCTTTTGCCTCTCTTGGGAAGACTGAGATGGTGAGCGAAGGCCAAAGGTAAAGCGACCCCTCTGCTGCGGTTGGCTTCAGTGGCAGCCAGACCTCCCTGAGTAACCATCCAACAATCTGATGACTTTCGCAAGAGCAGATGTGGCAAAGAGGATCGAAGGCAGACAGGTCACTGTCTGCTAGGTTCTGTAAGCTCATGGTTTTCATGTCGTGAGATCAGGAAGGCAGCGAGACAACTGAGGCGCTTAATGCACCTGCTGCATGGTCACGGTTCCATAGACTTCGCTGCGCCGCTTGGAGTTTACGAATGCGCTAGCTTCTGGAAGTAAACCCCTTTGTTGAGGGTAGGCCACGAGAGAACAAAGAATAGAAGGGATGGGTTCCGAAAAACACACCCCTCTTGCTAGGTCTTCTCCAGTGGAGTAAAAGCGTCATTGTCTCCTTTTCAAACAAATCGGTTCAGCCTCCGTAGAGACTGTCAAAAATTACCAATTCCAGCTATATTTCAAGCTGTCATGGCGGGGTATTGGGTAAAGTTTTCAATAAGCAATAATCGCGCCTCGGTTAAACCTCATGAGCTACGATAATGCCACTGCGCAAAGCTAAAGCACCTGACCCAGAGGCCCGTGCGCCCCGGGAATGGATTCCCATTTAACTTGCACTGATCCCAGCAAGCTCCATCCTGAGCATCCTTTGTCAAACTCATAAAACCACCTGGATTCCAGTGCCGAGATTTGTTGAGGTGAACACCTGTATCATCTTGCGCTCACCAAACTGACAGCAAATATAGTAGCAAGGTATGCATAGGATTCTGGGAGTAAACATGCAAATGAGCAGGCTGCTACCTGTGCGCTCTTTCCCTTAGCATGATCGGTGGCCTGTTGGCAAGTGACCCCGCCCTCCTGAGAGATTATTGGGCAGGCCGCTGCCAAGGCAACATGGGAGAGGCTTGAGAATGCAAAGAGCCATTGGAGGATTGCACAGGAGCGAGGACAGCATCGAGAAATGGGCTCCTTTGGGGACAGGTGAAGTGATGCTCCACCAGGACGACCAGCTGTTTCTGCAGTGCAGCCAGGACATTGACAAGAAGTGAATCAATTTGTCTCTGAGCGTTCCAACTGTTGACCAAACCATTACAATTTCGATACATTTCCATGCCATCACATACCTACCTGTTTGTGATAATTGCACTTGTCCTTGAAAATAGACCCGATTTTGCAGGGGACTCTGGGAAAAGTGAAAAGGTCCTATGTAATTCACGTCTTGTACCCTGTCTCATAGGGCGGACCCTGCAATTCTACTTCCACTCCACTGCCAAAAATGAAGCGGCCTTGCCCTGTTCAGGCTTTTTGCTGTAGCCCCTGGGCCTTTGCAGAGCCATCTGCTTAGTGTGGCTCTGCCACTGAGGTCAGAAGAGAACATTTAGCCTGAGAAACGGCTGTCTGTGTGTGCAGCTTGGAGAAGACACTGTTGCCATGGGAAAGACATGCCTGTTTGCTGTGCAAATGAAGTGCAGACACAGACAGAAGAGACCACTTGACTGGTAGGAATTGAAGAACCTGACCAAGAGTGAGGAATCAGACCATCCGCACGGGGAGTGTGCGCTCCGCCTGGGCTGGTTTGATACTTTTAAAAAAGAAATGGAATGTTGGTAGGTAAACCTCCTGGAAATGTGTGGGGCTATTCCGCACACATTTCCCAATGGACACTGCACAACAAACACATAGTCAAGTGCACTCTGGGGGACACAGTCTACCGGTGCGGTCCTCCTGTCACATTTAGCTGCAATGTGACAGCCATGGGTACATCAAAGCATCTCTGAAGGGGGAAGGCAACGCCTTCCTCCGGCCCTGGTCAGCCTACTTAAAATAGCAAAGGCTCCATCGATATGCCCTGCCTATTGTTAGGTTCTCTCTGATGGCAGCGCATACTGATGAGAGTTAAGTGAAGCAGGCCTGCCAAGAGGCCTGCTCACAGAACTAACACAGGGCAGGAAACCCCAACATCTTTTTCATATGCAATGTGTCAGCTTGAAGCTAGCTCCCACCCCTCTGTATGAAGGCCATTGAATGTCATGTGTGGAACAACTGTTTACAGTAGGCAACCGCTGCAGGGCCACCCCCTTTCAGAGGGAAGATATATGTGATTTGATGCAGACAGTCTGTTCTCGAGCTCAATTAACCAGAGAGCCACTTTGATCCGCAGGAGACAGGAAGATGGGTGCGGCTTAGTAGTACATGTTGTCACCCCTTACCTTTCCTGTTGCAAAGCACTCTGGTCATGACCTTACGCATGACAGAAGATTGGTGGTGGGGACCCAGGATTGGGTCTTTAAGGTAGGCTTAGCATGCTCCAATCACTGGGGCCCATTTGGCTTTAAAAGAGGGCTGAGCCCCTCACTAAGCAGATCATCTGACGACTTCAAAAGGAGTACGAAGAAGGACTCATTCGGACCCTCGGTGATGGTACAGTCTGCCTCACGGCTTCCGCCAGTGAAGGAAGTCCAGGATTTCCAAGAGGGAAGCAAAATACCTCCCAAAACATCTCCCAGGGAACAGAGGGAGATACCCGACTCAGAGGATCCATCAAGCAGCACCAGAACCGGTACCCAGCCAGCACACAGCGTGCCCTGCTAGGTTAAGCCAGCAAGCTTCCTAGGTGGGAAGTGCCAGAGAGTCTCTGAACAAAGGACAAGGCCGTTGCCGGCAAACACTCTTCTCAGCTTTGGGTCGGCCGCCTTAAACGTCGACCCAAGCATTGAGAAGAAGCTCGGAGGAGTGCCACAACAAGCATCAACCAGCGTCCATCTTTTAAGGACTTTTTCGAAGCAGTCGAGCACTCAAACTGCGACCGGCTGCACCACTGTGGCTGTTCTCACGCTGCAGTCACTAAAGCCGTCTGAGAACCCTCGACCAGCGTTCCAGATCCACCAACCAGCACACAGACAACGATTCTTCACCCCGAGCCGCCGGGTAGGGCAGCCTGCAGCCGTCCGCCCAGCCTCGCTTACCAAACTGCCTGCCAACTGATATCCGCATCTGTCGTCCCTCTTGAACTCTGTCGCCGGAGCTACAAAGCATGCTGGAAGCCACTCGATGCTGTCGAGTACCAAGATCATCTCAAACACCAGTTACATTGTGGTTCTGTCCCCCTGGTCCTTCTCCGAAGGCCCTTAGTGACATTTACGACCTCTTGCTCCCTTGCTGCTGCAACCAAATAACCTTGAACAGTTCAGACTGATTGCTTTACCGACTGCACTCCTGTCAGTATCCAGAGTGCATCCCTCTCCTTTGTGAAACTGTCTGTCCCCTGTTTTCCTTTATAGGGTGGGTTGTATTTTGTAGTGTGTTAGAACTGTCTGTTGTATTAATACTAAAGTAGATATTTGTATACAACCTTGACTGGACAGTCCCTTTTATCAGTGGGTCACAATTGTTTTTTCGCTCTGTTGCAACTAACCAGCCTGACGTTCCGTCCACTGTTCGGACCCCTTCCGGTGTACTAGAGGTGTGGGACTGATTGATGGTCTAGAAAGCGATATTCCTCCCTGGACCACTAGTGCCCCGGAAGTTGATTCGTCACACCAAGAGAGGTCGGGTTGTTGACTCCACGTGAATATGTGTCTATAGAATGCATGGGGACAGAAATGCCCTTTTGCCTCTCTTGGGAAGACTGAGATGGTGAGCGAAGGCCAAAGGTAAAGCGACCCCTCTGCTGCGGTTGGCTTCAGTGGCAGCCAGACCTCCCTGAGTAACCATCCAACAATCTGATGACTTTCGCAAGAGCAGATGTGGCAAAGAGGATCGAAGGCAGACAGGTCACTGTCTGCTAGGTTCTGAAAGCTCATGGTTTTCATGTCGTGAGATCAGGAAGGCAGCGAGACAACTGAGGCGCTTAATGCACCTGCTGCATGGTCACGGTTCCATAGACTTCGCTGCGCCGCTTGGAGTTTACGAATGCGCTAGCTTCTGGAAGTAAACCCCTTTGTTGAGGGTAGGCCACGAGAGAACAAAGAATAGAAGGGATGGGTTCCGAAAAACACACCCCTCTTGCTAGGTCTTCTCCAGTGGAGTAAAAGCGTCATTGTCTCCTTTTCAAACAAATCGGTTCAGCCTCCGTAGAGACTGTCAAAAATTACAAATTCCAGCTATATTTCAAGCTGTCATGGCGGGGTATTGGGTAAAGTTTTCAATAAGCAATAATCGCGCCTCGGTTAAACCTCATGAGCTACGATACTGCCACTGCGCAAAGCTAAAGCACCTGACCCAGAGGCCCGTGCACCCCGGGAATGGATTCCCATTTAACTTGCACTGATCCCAGCAAGCTCCATCCTGAGCATCCTTTGTCAAACTCATAAAACCGCGTGGATTCCAGTGCCGAGATTTGTTGAGGTGAACACCTGTATCATCTTGCGCTCACCAAACTGACAGCAAATATAGTAGCAAGGTATGCATAGGATTCTGGGAGTAAACATGCAAATGAGCAGGCTGCTACCTGTGCGCTCTTTCCCTTAGCATGATCGGTGGCCTGTTGGCAAGTGACCCCGCCCTCCTGAGAGATTATTGGGCAGGCCGCTGCCAAGGCAACATGGGAGAGGCTTGAGAATGCAAAGAGCCATTGGAGGATTGCACAGGAGCGAGGACAGCATCGAGAAATGGGCTCCTTTGGGGACAGGTGAAGTGATGCTCCACCAGGACGACCAGCTGTTTCTGCAGTGCAGCCAGGACATTGACAAGAAGTGAATCAATTTGTCTCTGAGCGTTCCAACTGTTGACCAAACCATTACAATTTCGATACATTTCCATGCCATCACATACCTACCTGTTTGTGATAATTGCACTTGTCCTTGAAAATAGACCCGATTTTGCAGGGGACTCTGGGAAAAGTGAAAAGGTCCTATGTAATTCACGTCTTGTACCCTGTCTCATAGGGCGGACCCTGCAATTCTACTTCCACTCCACTGCCAAAAATGAAGCGGCCTTGCCCTGTTCAGGCTTTTTGCTGTAGCCCCTGGGCCTTTGCAGAGCCATCTGCTTAGTGTGGCTCTGCCACTGAGGTCAGAAGAGAACATTTAGCCTGAGAAACGGCTGTCTGTGTGTGCAGCTTGGAGAAGACACTGTTGCCATGGGAAAGACATGCCTGTTTGCTGTGCAAATGAAGTGCAGACACAGACAGAAGAGACCACTTGACTGGTAGGAATTGAAGAACCTGACCAAGAGTGAGGAATTAGACCATCCGCACGGGGAGTGTGCGCTCCGCCTGGGCTGGTTTGATACTTTTAAAAAAGAAATGGAATGTTGGTAGGTAAACCTCCTGGAAATGTGTGGGGCTATTCCGCACACATTTCCCAATGGACACTGCACAACAAACACATAGTCAAGTGCACTCTGGGGGACACAGTCTACCGGTGCGGTCCTCCTGTCACATTTAGCTGCAATGTGACAGCCATGGGTACATCAAAGCATCTCTGAAGGGGGAAGGCAACACCTTCCTCCGGCCCGGGTCAGCCTACTTAAAATAGCAAAGGCTCCATCGATATGCCCTGCCTATTATTAGGTTCTCTCTGATGGCAGCGCATACTGATGAGAGTTAAGTGAAGCAGGCCTGCCAAGAGGCCTGTTCACAGAACTAACACAGGGCAGGAAACCCCAACACCTTTTTCATATGCAATGTGTCAGCTTGAAGCTAGCTCCCACCCCTCTGTATGAAGGCCATTGAATGTCATGTGTGGAACAACTGTTTACAGTAGGCAACCGCTGCAGGGCCACCCCCTTTCAGAGGGAAGATATATGTGATTTGATGCAGACAGTCTGTTCTCGAGCTCAATTAACCAGAGAGCCACTTTGATCCACAGGAGACAGGAAGATGGGTGCGGCTTAGTAGTACATGTTGTCACCCCTTACCTTTCCTGTTGCAAAGCACTCGGGTCATGACCTTACGCATGACAGAAGATTGGTGGTGGGGACCCAGGATTGGGTCTTTAAGGTAGGCTTAGCATGCTCCAATCACTGGGGCCCATTTGGCTTTAAAAGAGGGCTGAGCCCCTCACTAAGCAGATCATCCGACGACTTCAAAAGGAGTACGAAGAAGGACTCATTCGGACCCTCGGTGATGGTACAGTCTGCCTCACGGCTTCCGCCAGTGAAGGAAGTCCAGGATTTCCAAGAGGGAAGCAAAATACCTCCCAAAACATCTCCCAGGGAACAGAGGGAGATACCCGACTCAGAGGATCCATCAAGCAGCACCAGAACCGGTACCCAGCCAGCACACAGCGTGCCCTGCTAGGTTAAGCCAGCAAGCTTCCTAGGTGGGAAGTGCCAGAGAGTCTCTGAACAAAGGACAAGGCCGTTGCCGGCAAACACTCTTCTCAGCTTTGGGTCGGCCGCCTTAAACGTCGACCCAAGCATTGAGAAGAAGCTCGGAGGAGTGCAACAACAAGCATCAACCAGCGTCCATCTTTTAAGGACTTTTTCGAAGCAGTCGAGCTCTCAAACTGCGACCGGCTGCACCACTGTGGCTGTTCTCACGCTGCAGTCACTAAAGCCGTCTGAGAACCCTCGACCAGCATTCCAGATCCACCAACCAGCACACAGACAACGATTCTTCACCCCGAGCCGCCGGGTAGGGCAGCCTGCAGCCGTCCGCCCAGCCTCTCTTACCAAACTGCCTGCCAACTGATATCCGCATCTGTCGTCCCTCTTGAACTCTGTCGCCGGAGCTACAAAGCATGCTGGAAGCCACTCGATGCTGTCGAGTACCAAGATCATCTCAAACACCAGTTACATTGTGGTTCTGTCCCCCTGGTCCTTCTCCGAAGGCCCTTAGTGACATTTACGACCTCTTGCTCCCTTGCTTCTGCAACCAAATAACCTTGAA
Organism: Ambystoma mexicanum; assembly: GCF_040938575.1. Taxonomy (NCBI): domain Eukaryota; kingdom Metazoa; phylum Chordata; class Amphibia; order Caudata; family Ambystomatidae; genus Ambystoma; species Ambystoma mexicanum. Next base: position 1,536,992,802 of record NC_090932.1, read on the forward strand.
CAGTTCAGACTGATTGCTTTACCGACTGCACTCCTGTCAGTATCCAGAGTGCATCCCTCTCCTTTGTGAAACTGTCTGTCCCCTGTTTTCCTTTATAGGGTGGGTTGTATTTTGTAGTGTGTTAGAACTGTCTGTTGTATTAATACTAAAGTAGATATTTGTATACAACCTTGACTGGACAGTCCCTTTTATCAGTGGGTCACAATTGTTTTTTCGCTCTGTTGCAACTAACCAGCCTGACGTTCCGTCCACTGTTCGGACCCCTTCCGGTGTACTAGAGGTGTGGGACTGATTGATGGTCTAGAAAGCGATATTCCTCCCTGGACCACTAGTGCCCCGGAAGTTGATTCGTCACACCAAGAGAGGTCGGGTTGTTGACTCCACGTGAATATGTGTCTATAGAATGCATGGGGACAGAAATGCCCTTTTGCCTCTCTTGGGAAGACTGAGATGGTGAGCGAAGGCCAAAGGTAAAGCGACCCCTCTGCTGCGGTTGGCTTCAGTGGCAGCCAGACCTCCCTGAGTAACCATCCAACAATCTGATGACTTTCGCAAGAGCAGATGTGGCAAAGAGGATCGAAGGCAGACAGGTCACTGTCTGCTAGGTTCTGAAAGCTCATGGTTTTCATGTCGTGAGATCAGAAAGGCAGCGAGACAACTGAGGCGCTTAATGCACCTGCTGCATGGTCACGGTTCCATAGACTTCGCTGCGCCGCTTGGAGTTTACGAATGCGCTAGCTTCTGGAAGTAAACCCCTTTGTTGAGGGTAGGCCACGAGAGAACAAAGAATAGAAGGGATGGGTTCCGAAAAACACACCCCTCTTGCTAGGTCTTCTCCAGTGGAGTAAATGCGTCATTGTCTCCTTTTCAAACAAATCGGTTCAGACTCCGTAGAGACTGTCAAAAATTACCAATTCCAGCTATATTTCAAGCTGTCACGGGGGGTATTGGGTAAAGTTTTCAATAAGCAATAATCGCGCCTCGGTTAAACCTCATGAGCTACGATACTGCCACTGCGCAAAGCTAAAGCACCTGACCCAGAGGCCCGTGCGCCCCGGGAATGGATTCCCATTTAACTTGCACTGATCCCAGCAAGCTCCATCCTGAGCATCCTTTGTCAAACTCATAAAACCGCCTGGATTCCAGTGCCGAGATTTGTTGAGGTGAACACCTGTATCATCTTGCGCTCACCAAACTGACAGCAAATATAGTAGCAAGGTATGCATAGGATTCTGGGAGTAAACATGCAAATGAGCAGGCTGCTACCTGTGCGCTCTTTCCCTTAGCATGATCGGTGGCCTGTTGGCAAGTGACCCCGCCCTCCTGAGAGATTATTGGGCAGGCCGCTGCCAAGGCAACATGGGAGAGGCTTGAGAATGCAAAGAGCCATTGGAGGATTGCACAGGAGCGAGGACAGCATCGAGAAATGGGCTCCTTTGGGGACAGGTGAAGTGATGCTCCACCAGGACGACCAGCTGTTTCTGCAGTGCAGCCAGGACATTGACAAGAAGTGAATCAATTTGTCTCTGAGCGTTCCAACTGTTGACCAAACCATTACAATTTCGATACATTTCCATGCCATCACATACCTACCTGTTTGTGATAATTGCACTTGTCCTTGAAAATAGACCCGATTTTGCAGGGGACTCTGGGAAAAGTGAAAAGGTCCTATGTAATTCACGTCTTGTACCCTGTCTCATAGGGCGGACCCTGCAATTCTACTTCCACTCCACTGCCAAAAATGAAGCGGCCTTGCCCTGTTCAGGCTTTTTGCTGTAGCCCCTGTGCCTTTGCAGAGCCATTGCTTAGTGTGGCTCTGCCACTGAGGTCAGAAGAGAACATTTAGCCTGAGAAACGGCTGTCTGTGTGTGCAGCTTGGAGAAGACACTGTTGCCATGGGAAAGACATGCCTGTTTGCTGTGCAAATGAAGTGCAGACACAGACAGAAGAGACCACTTGACTGGTAGGAATTGAAGAACCTGACCAAGAGTGAGGAATTAGACCATCCGCACGGGGAGTGTGCGCTCCGCCTGGGCTGGTTTGATACTTTTAAAAAAGAAATGGAATGTTGGTAGGTAAACCTCCTGGAAATGTGTGGGGCTATCCCGCACACATTTCCCAATGGACACTGCACAACAAACACATAGTCAAGTGCACTCTGGGGGACACAGTCTACCGGTGCGGTCCTCCTGTCACATTTAGCTGCAATGTGACAGCCATGGGTACATCAAAGCATCTCTGAAGGGGGAAGGCAACGCCTTCCTCCGGCCCTGGTCAGCCTACTTAAAATAGCAAAGGCTCCATCGATATGCCCTGCCTATTGTTAGGTTCTCTCTGATGGCAGCGCATACTGATGAGAGTTAAGTGAAGCAGGCCTGCCAAGAGGCCTGTTCACAGAACTAACACAGGGCAGGAAACCCCAACACCTTTTTCATATGCAATGTGTCAGCTTGAAGCTAGCTCCCACCCCTCTGTATGAAGGCCATTGAATGTCATGTGTGGAACAACTGTTTACAGTAGGCAACCGCTGCAGGGCCACCCCCTTTCAGAGGGAAGATATATGTGATTTGATGCAGACAGTCTGTTCTCGAGCTCAATTAACCAGAGAGCCACTTTGATCCACAGGAGACAGGAAGATGGGTGCGGCTTAGTAGTACATGTTGTCACCCCTTACCTTTCCTGTTGCAAAGCACTCTGGTCATGACCTTGCGCATGACAGAAGATTGGTGGTGGGGACCCAGGATTGGGTCTTTAAGGTAGGCTTAGCATGCTCCAATCACTGGGGCCCATTTGGCTTTAAAAGAGGGCTGAGCCCCTAACTAAGCAGATCATCCGACGACTTCAAAAGGAGTACGAAGAAGGACTCATTCGGACCCTCGGTGATGGTACAGTCTGCCTCACGGCTTCCGCCAGTGAAGGAAGTCCAGGATTTCCAAGAGGGAAGCAAAATACCTCCCAAAACATCTCCCAGGGAACAGAGGGAGATACCCGACTCAGAGGATCCATCAAGCAGCACCAGAACCGGTACCCAGCCAGCACACAGCGTGCCCTGCTAGGTTAAGCCAGCAAGCTTCCTAGGTGGGAAGTGCCAGAGAGTCTCTGAACAAAGGACAAGGCCGTTGCCGGCAAACACTCTTCTCAGCTTTGGGTAGGCCGCCTTAAACGTCGACCCAAGCATTGAGAAGAAGCTCGGAGGAGTGCAACAACAAGCATCAACCAGCGTCCATCTTTTAAGGACTTTTTCGAAGCAGTCGAGCTCTCAAACTGCGACCGGCTGCACCACTGTGGCTGTTCTAACGCTGCAGTCACTAAAGCCATCTGAGAACCCTCGACCAGCGCTCCAGATCCACCAACCAGCACACAGACAACGATTCTTCACCCCGAGCCGCCGGGTAGGGCAGCCTGCAGCCGTCCGCCCAGCCTCGCTTACCAAACTGCCTGCCAACTGATATCCGCATCTGTCGTCCCTCTTGAACTCTGTCGCCGGAGCTACAAAGCATGCTGGAAGCCACTCGATGCTGTCGAGTACCAAGATCATCTCAAACACCAGTTACATTGTGGTTCTGTCCCCCTGGTCCTTCTCCGAAGGCCCTTAGTGACATTTACGACCTCTTGCTCCCTTGCTGCTGCAACCAAATAACCTTGAACAGTTCAGACTGATTGCTTTACCGACTGCACTCCTGTCAGTATCCAGAGTGCATCCCTCTCCTTTGTGAAACTGTCTGTCCCCTGTTTTCCTTTATAGGGTGGGTTGTATTTTGTAGTGTGTTAGAACTGTCTGTTGTATTAATACTAAAGTAGATATTTGTATACAACCTTGACTGGACAGTCCCTTTTATCAGTGGGTCACAATTGTTTTTTCGCTCTGTTGCAACTAACCAGCCTGACGTTCCGTCCACTGTTCGGACCCCTTCCGGTGTACTAGAGGTGTGGGACTGATTGATGGTCTAGAAAGCGATATTCCTCCCTGGACCACTAGTGCCCCGGAAGTTGATTCGTCACACCAAGAGAGGTCGGGTTGTTGACTCCACGTGAATATGTGTCTATAGAATGCATGGGGACAGAAATGCCCTTTTGCCTCTCTTGGGAAGACTGAGATGGTGAGCGAAGGCCAAAGGTAAAGCGACCCCTCTGCTGCGGTTGGCTTCAGTGGCAGCCAGACCTCCCTGAGTAACCATCCAACAATCTGATGACTTTCGCAAGAGCAGATGTGGCAAAGAGGATCGAAGGCAGACAGGTCACTGTCTGCTAGGTTCTGAAAGCTCATGGTTTTCATGTCGTGAGATCAGGAAGGCAGCGAGACAACTGAGGCGCTTAATGCACCTGCTGCATGGTCACGGTTCCATAGACTTCGCTGCGCCGCTTGGAGTTTACGAATGCGCTAGCTTCTGGAAGTAAACCCCTTTGTTGAGGGTAGGCCACGAGAGAACAAAGAATAGAAGGGATGGGTTCCGAAAAACACACCCCTCTTGCTAGGTCTTCTCCAGTGGAGTAAAAGCGTCATTGTCTCCTTTTCAAACAAATCGGTTCAGCCTCCGTAGAGACTGTCAAAAATTACCAATTCCAGCTATATTTCAAGCTGTCATGGCGGGGTATTGGGTAAAGTTTTCAATAAGCAATAATCGCGCCTCGGTTAAACCTCATGAGCTACGATACTGCCACTGCGCAAAGCTAAAGCACCTGACCCAGAGGCCCGTGCGCCCCGGGAATGGATTCCCATTTAACTTGCACTGATCCCAGCAAGCTCCATCCTGAGCATCCTTTGTCAAACTCATAAAAACCGCCTGGATTCCAGTGCCGAGATTTGTTGAGGTGAACACCTGTATCATCTTGCGCTCACCAAACTGACAGCAAATATAGTAGCAAGGTATGCATAGGATTCTGGGAGTAAACATGCAAATGAGCAGGCTGCTACCTGTGCGCTCTTTCCCTTAGCATGATCGGTGGCCTGTTGGCAAGTGACCCCGCCCTCCTGAGAGATTATTGGGCAGGCCGCTGCCAAGGCAACATGGGAGAGGCTTGAGAATGCAAAGAGCCATTGGAGGATTGCACAGGAGCGAGGACAGCATCGAGAAATGGGCTCCTTTGGGGAAAGGTGAAGTGATGCTCCACCAGGACGACCAGCTGTTTCTGCAGTGCAGCCAGGACATTGACAAGAAGTGAATCAATTTGTCTCTGAGCGTTCCAACTGTTGACCAAACCATTACAATTTCGATACATTTCCATGCCATCACATACCTACCTGTTTGTGATAATTGCACTTGTCCTTGAAAATAGACCCGATTTTGCAGGGGACTCTGGGAAAAGTGAAAAGGTCCTATGTAATTCACGTCTTGTACCCTGTCTCATAGGGCGGACCCTGCAATTCTACTTCCACTCCACTGCCAAAAATGAAGCGGCCTTGCCCTGTTCAGGCTTTTTGCTGTAGCCCCTGGGCCTTTGCAGAGCCATCTGCTTAGTGTGGCTCTGCCACTGAGGTCAGAAGAGAACATTTAGCCTGAGAAACGGCTGTCTGTGTGTGCAGCTTGGAGAAGACACTGTTGCCATGGGAAAGACATGCCTGTTTGCTGTGCAAATGAAGTGCAGACACAGACAGAAGAGACGACTTGACTGGTAGGAATTGAAGAACCTGACCAAGAGTGAGGAATTAGACCATCCGCACGGGGAGTGTGCGCTCCGCCTGGGCTGGTTTGATACTTTAAAAAAAGAAATGGAATGTTGGTAGGTAAACCTCCTGGAAATGTGTGGGGCTATTCCGCACACATTTCCCAATGGACACTGCACAACAAACACATAGTCAAGTGCACTCTGGGGGACACAGTCTACCGGTGCGGTCCTCCTGTCACATTTAGCTGCAATGTGACAGCCATGGGTACATCAAAGCATCTCTGAAGGGGGAAGGCAACGCCTTCCTCCGGCCCTGGTCAGCCTACTTAAAATAGCAAAGGCTCCATCGATATGCCCTGCCTATTGTGAGGTTCTCTCTGATGGCAGCGCATACTGATGAGAGTTAAGTGAAGCAGGCCTGCCAAGAGGCCTGTTCACAGAACTAACACAGGGCAGGAAACCCCAACACCTTTTTCATATGCAATGTGTCAGCTTGAAGCTAGCTCCCACCCCTCTGTATGAAGGCCATTGAATGTCATGTGTGGAACAACTGTTTACAGTAGGCAACCGCTGCAGGGCCACCCCCTTTCAGAGGGAAGATATATGTGATTTGATGCAGACAGTCTGTTCTCGAGCTCAATTAACCAGAGAGCCACTTTGATCCACAGGAGACAGGAAGATGGGTGCGGCTTAGTAGTACATGTTGTCACCCCTTACCTTTCCTGTTGCAAAGCACTCTGGTCATGACCTTACGCATGACAGAAGATTGGTGGTGGGGACCCAGGATTGGGTCTTTAAGGTAGGCTTAGCATGCTCCAATCACTGGGGCCCATTTGGCTTTAAAAGAGGGCTGAGCCCCTCACTAAGCAGATCATCCGACGACTTCAAAAGGAGTACGAAGAAGGACTCATTCGGACCCTCGGTGATGGTACAGTCTGCCTCACGGCTTCCGCCAGTGAAGGAAGTCCAGGATTTCCAAGAGGGAAGCAAAATACCTCCCAAAACATCTCCCAGGGAACAGAGGGAGATACCCGACTCAGAGGATCCATCAAGCAGCACCAGAACCGGTACCCAGCCAGCACACAGCGTGCCCTGCTAGGTTAAGCCAGCAAGCTTCCTAGGTGGGAAGTGCCAGAGAGTCTCTGAACAAAGGACAAGGCCGTTGCCGGCAAACACTCTTCTCAGCTTTGGGTCGGCCGCCTTAAACGTCGACCCAAGCATTGAGAAGAAGCTCGGAGGAGTGCAACAACAAGCATCAACCAGCGTCCATCTTTTAAGGACTTTTTCGAAGCAGTCGAGCTCTCAAACTGCGACCGGCTGCACCACTGTGGCTGTTCTCACGCTGCAGTCACTAAAGCCGTCTGAGAACCCTCGACCAGCGTTCCAGATCCACCAACCAGCACACAGACAACGATTCTTCACCCCGAGCCGCCGGGTAGGGCAGCCTGCAGCCGTCCGCCCAGCCTCGCTTACCAAACTGCCTGCCAACTGATATCCGCATCTGTCGTCCCTCTTGAACTCTGTCGCCGGAGCTACAAAGCATGCTGGAAGCCACTCGATGCTGTCGAGTACCAAGATCATCTCAAACACCAGTTACATTGTGGTTCTGTCCCCCTGGTCCTTCTCCGAAGGCCCTTAGTGACATTTACGACCTCTTGCTCCCTTGCTGCTGCAACCAAATAACCTTGAACAGTTCAGACTGATTGCTTTACCGACTGCACTCCTGTCAGTATCCAGAGTGCATCCCTCTCCTTTGTGAAACTGTCTGTCCGCTGTTTTCCTTTATAGGGTGGGTTGTATTTTGTAGTGTGTTAGAACTGTCTGTTGTATTAATACTAAAGTAGATATTTGTATACAACCTTGACTGGACAGTCCCTTTTATCAGTGGGTCACAATTGTTTTTTCGCTCTGTTGCAACTAACCAGCCTGACGTTCCGTCCACTGTTCGGACCCCTTCCGGTGTACTAGAGGTGTGGGACTGATTGATGGTCTAGAAAGCGATATTCCTCCCTGGACCACTAGTGCCCCGGAAGTTGATTCGTCACACCAAGAGAGGTCGGGTTGTTGACTCCACGTGAATATGTGTCTATAGAATGCATGGGGACAGAAATGCCCTTTTGCCTCTCTTGGGAAGACTGAGATGGTGAGCGAAGGCCAAAGGTAAAGCGACCCCTCTGCTGCGGTTGGCTTCAGTGGCAGCCAGACCTCCCTGAGTAACCATCCAACAATCTGATGACTTTCGCAAGAGCAGATGTGGCAAAGAGGATCGAAGGCAGACAGGTCACTGTCTGCTAGGTTCTGAAAGCTCATGGTTTTCATGTCGTGAGATCAGGAAGGCAGCGAGACAACTGAGGCGCTTAATGCACCTGCTGCATGGTCACGGTTCCATAGACTTCGCTGCGCCGCTTGGAGTTTACGAATGCGCTAGCTTCTGGAAGTAAACCCCTTTGTTGAGGGTAGGCCACGAGAGAACAAAGAATAGAAGGGATGGGTTCCGAAAAACACACCCCTCTTGCTAGGTCTTCTCCAGTGGAGTAAAAGCGTCATTGTCTCCTTTTCAAACAAATCGGTTCAGCCTCCGTAGAGACTGTCAAAAATTACAAATTCCAGCTATATTTCAAGCTGTCATGGCGGGGTATTGGGTAAAGTTTTCAATAAGCAATAATCGCGCCTCGGTTAAACCTCATGAGCTACGATACTGCCACTGCGCAAAGCTAAAGCACCTGACCCAGAGGCCCGTGCACCCCGGGAATGGATTCCCATTTAACTTGCACTGATCCCAGCAAGCTCCATCCTGAGCATCCTTTGTCAAATTCATAAAACCGCGTGGATTCCAGTGCCGAGATTTGTTGAGGTGAACACCTGTATCATCTTGCGCTCACCAAACTGACAGCAACTATAGTAGCAAGGTATGCATAGGATTCTGGGAGTAAACATGCAAATGAGCAGGCTGCTACCTGTGCGCTCTTTCCCTTAGCATGATCGGTGGCCTGTTGGCAAGTGACCCCGCCCTCCTGAGAGATTATTGGGCAGGCCGCTGCCAAGGCAACATGGGAGAGGCTTGAGAATGCAAAGAGCCATTGGAGGATTGCACAGGAGCGAGGACAGCATCGAGAAATGGGCTCCTTTGGGGACAGGTGAAGTGATGCTCCACCAGGACGACCAGCTGTTTCTGCAGTGCAGCCAGGACATTGACAAGAAGTGAATCAATTTGTCTCTGAGCGTTCCAACTGTTGACCAAACCATTACAATTTCGATACATTTCCATGCCATCACATACCTACCTGTTTGTGATAATTGCACTTGTCCTTGAAAATAGACCCGATTTTGCAGGGGACTCTGGGAAAAGTGAAAAGGTCCTATGTAATTCACGTCTTGTACCCTGTCTCATAGGGCGGACCCTGCAATTCTACTTCCACTCCACTGCCAAAAATGAAGCGGCCTTGCCCTGTTCAGGCTTTTTGCTGTAGCCCCTGGGCCTTTGCAGAGCCATCTGCTTAGTGTGGCTCTGCCACTGAGGTCAGAAGAGAACATTTAGCCTGAGAAACGGCTGTCTGTGTGTGCAGCTTGGAGAAGACACTGTTGCCATGGGAAAGACATGCCTGTTTGCTGTGCAAATGAAGTGCAGACACAGACAGAAGAGACCACTTGACTGGTAGGAATTGAAGAACCTGACCAAGAGTGAGGAATTAGACCATCCGCACGGGGAGTGTGCGCTCCGCCTGGGCTGGTTTGATACTTTTAAAAAAGAAATGGAATGTTGGTAGGTAAACCTCCTGGAAATGTGTGGGGCTATTCCGCACACATTTCCCAATGGACACTGCACAACAAACACATAGTCAAGTGCACTCTGGGGGACACAGTCTACCGGTGCGGTCCTCCTGTCACATTTAGCTGCAATGTGACAGCCATGGGTACATCAAAGCATCTCTGAAGGGGGAAGGCAACACCTTCCTCCGGCCCGGGTCAGCCTACTTAAAATAGCAAAGGCTCCATCGATATGCCCTGCCTATTATTAGGTTCTCTCTGATGGCAGCGCATACTGATGAGAGTTAAGTGAAGCAGGCCTGCCAAGAGGCCTGTTCACAGAACTAACACAGGGCAGGAAACCCCAACACCTTTTTCATATGCAATGTGTCAGCTTGAAGCTAGCTCCCACCCCTCTGTATGAAGGCCATTGAATGTCATGTGTGGAACAACTGTTTACAGTAGGCAACCGCTGCAGGGCCACCCCCTTTCAGAGGGAAGATATATGTGATTTGATGCAGACAGTCTGTTCTCGAGCTCAATTAACCAGAGAGCCACTTTGATCCACAGGAGACAGGAAGATGGGTGCGGCTTAGTAGTACATGTTGTCACCCCTTACCTTTCCTGTTGCAAAGCACTCGGGTCATGACCTTACGCATGACAGAAGATTGGTGGTGGGGACCCAGGATTGGGTCTTTAAGGTAGGCTTAGCATGCTCCAATCACTGGGGCCCATTTGGCTTTAAAAGAGGGCTGAGCCCCTCACTAAGCAGATCATCCGACGACTTCAAAAGGAGTACGAAGAAGGACTCATTCGGACCCTCGGTGATGGTACAGTCTGCCTCACGGCTTCCGCCAGTGAAGGAAGTCCAGGATTTCCAAGAGGGAAGCAAAATACCTCCCAAAACATCTCCCAGGGAACAGAGGGAGATACCCGACTCAGAGGATCCATCAAGCAGCACCAGAACCGGTACCCAGCCAGCACACAGCGTGCCCTGCTAGGTTAAGCCAGCAAGCTTCCTAGGTGGGAAGTGCCAGAGAGTCTCTGAACAAAGGACAAGGCCGTTGCCGGCAAACACTCTTCTCAGCTTTGGGTCGGCCGCCTTAAACGTCGACCCAAGCATTGAGAAGAAGCTCGGAGGAGTGCAACAACAAGCATCAACCAGCGTCCATCTTTTAAGGACTTTTTCGAAGCAGTCGAGCTCTCAAACTGCGACCGGCTGCACCACTGTGGCTGTTCTCACGCTGCAGTCACTAAAGCCGTCTGAGAACCCTCGACCAGCATTCCAGATCCACCAACCAGCACACAGACAACGATTCTTCACCCCGAGCCGCCGGGTAGGGCAGCCTGCAGCCGTCCGCCCAGCCTCTCTTACCAAACTGCCTGCCAACTGATATCCGCATCTGTCGTCCCTCTTGAACTCTGTCGCCGGAGCTACAAAGCATGCTGGAAGCCACTCGATGCTGTCGAGTACCAAGATCATCTCAAACACCAGTTACATTGTGGTTCTGTCCCCCTGGTCCTTCTCCGAAGGCCCTTAGTGACATTTACGACCTCTTGCTCCCTTGCTTCTGCAACCAAATAACCTTGAACAGTTCAGACTGATTGCTTTACCGACTGCACTCCTGTCAGTATCCAGAGTGCATCCCTCTCCTTTGTGAAACTGTCTGTCCCCTGTTTTCCTTTATAGGGTGGGTTGTATTTTGTAGTGTGTTAGAACTGTCTGTTGTATTAATACTAAAGTAGATATTTGTATACAACCTTGACTGGACAGTCCCTTTTATCAGTGGGTCACAATTGTTTTTTCGCTCTGTTGCAACTAACCAGCCTGACGTTCCGTCCACTGTTCGGACCCCTTCCGGTGTACTAGAGGTGTGGGACTGATTGATGGTCTAGAAAGCGATATTCCTCCCTGGACCACTAGTGCCCCGGAAGTTGATTCGTCACACCAAGAGAGGTCGGGTTGTTGACTCCACGTGAATATGTGTCTATAGAATGCATGGGGACAGAAATGCCCTTTTGCCTCTCTTGGGAAGACTGAGATGGTGAGCGAAGGCCAAAGGTAAAGCGACCCCTCTGCTGCGGTTGGCTTCAGTGGCAGCCAGACCTCCCTGAGTAACCATCCAACAATCTGATGACTTTCGCAAGAGCAGATGTGGCAAAGAGGATCGAAGGCAGACAGGTCACTGTCTGCTAGGTTCTGAAAGCTCATGGTTTTCATGTCGTGAGATCAGAAAGGCAGCGAGACAACTGAGGCGCTTAATGCACCTGCTGCATGGTCACGGTTCCATAGACTTCGCTGCGCCGCTTGGAGTTTACGAATGCGCTAGCTTCTGGAAGTAAACCCCTTTGTTGAGGGTAGGCCACGAGAGAACAAAGAATAGAAGGGATGGGTTCCGAAAAACACACCCCTCTTGCTAGGTCTTCTCCAGTGGAGTAAATGCGTCATTGTCTCCTTTTCAAACAAATCGGTTCAGACTCCGTAGAGACTGTCAAAAATTACCAATTCCAGCTATATTTCAAGCTGTCACGGGGGGTATTGGGTAAAGTTTTCAATAAGCAATAATCGCGCCTCGGTTAAACCTCATGAGCTACGATACTGCCACTGCGCAAAGCTAAAGCACCTGACCCAGAGGCCCGTGCGCCCCGGGAATGGATTCCCATTTAACTTGCACTGATCCCAGCAAGCTCCATCCTGAGCATCCTTTGTCAAACTCATAAAACCGCCTGGATTCCAGTGCCGAGATTTGTTGAGGTGAACACCTGTATCATCTTGCGCTCACCAAACTGACAGCAAATATAGTAGCAAGGTATGCATAGGATTCTGGGAGTAAACATGCAAATGAGCAGGCTGCTACCTGTGCGCTCTTTCCCTTAGCATGATCGGTGGCCTGTTGGCAAGTGACCCCGCCCTCCTGAGAGATTATTGGGCAGGCCGCTGCCAAGGCAACATGGGAGAGGCTTGAGAATGCAAAGAGCCATTGGAGGATTGCACAGGAGCGAGGACAGCATCGAGAAATGGGCTCCTTTGGGGACAGGTGAAGTGATGCTCCACCAGGACGACCAGCTGTTTCTGCAGTGCAGCCAGGACATTGACAAGAAGTGAATCAATTTGTCTCTGAGCGTTCCAACTGTTGACCAAACCATTACAATTTCGATACATTTCCATGCCATCACATACCTACCTGTTTGTGATAATTGCACTTGTCCTTGAAAATAGACCCGATTTTGCAGGGGACTCTGGGAAAAGTGAAAAGGTCCTATGTAATTCACGTCTTGTACCCTGTCTCATAGGGCGGACCCTGCAATTCTACTTCCACTCCACTGCCAAAAATGAAGCGGCCTTGCCCTGTTCAGGCTTTTTGCTGTAGCCCCTGTGCCTTTGCAGAGCCATTGCTTAGTGTGGCTCTGCCACTGAGGTCAGAAGAGAACATTTAGCCTGAGAAACGGCTGTCTGTGTGTGCAGCTTGGAGAAGACACTGTTGCCATGGGAAAGACATGCCTGTTTGCTGTGCAAATGAAGTGCAGACACAGACAGAAGAGACCACTTGACTGGTAGGAATTGAAGAACCTGACCAAGAGTGAGGAATTAGACCATCCGCACGGGGAGTGTGCGCTCCGCCTGGGCTGGTTTGATACTTTTAAAAAAGAAATGGAATGTTGGTAGGTAAACCTCCTGGAAATGTGTGGGGCTATCCCGCACACATTTCCCAATGGACACTGCACAACAAACACATAGTCAAGGTCACTCTGGGGGACACAGTCTACCGGTGCGGTCCTCCTGTCACATTTAGCTGCAATGTGACAGCCATGGGTACATCAAAGCATCTCTGAAGGGGGAAGGCAACGCCTTCCTCCGGCCCTGGTCAGCCTACTTAAAATAGCAAAGGCTCCATCGATATGCCCTGCCTATTGTTAGGTTCTCTCTGATGGCAGCGCATACTGATGAGAGTTAAGTGAAGCAGGCCTGCCAAGAGGCCTGTTCACAGAACTAACACAGGGCAGGAAACCCCAACACCTTTTTCATATGCAATGTGTCAGCTTGAAGCTAGCTCCCACCCCTCTGTATGAAGGCCATTGAATGTCATGTGTGGAACAACTGTTTACAGTAGGCAACCGCTGCAGGGCCACCCCCTTTCAGAGGGAAGATATATGTGATTTGATGCAGACAGTCTGTTCTCGAGCTCAATTAACCAGAGAGCCACTTTGATCCACAGGAGACAGGAAGATGGGTGCGGCTTAGTAGTACATGTTGTCACCCCTTACCTTTCCTGTTGCAAAGCACTCTGGTCATGACCTTGCGCATGACAGAAGATTGGTGGTGGGGACCCAGGATTGGGTCTTTAAGGTAGGCTTAGCATGCTCCAATCACTGGGGCCCATTTGGCTTTAAAAGAGGGCTGAGCCCCTAACTAAGCAGATCATCCGACGACTTCAAAAGGAGTACGAAGAAGGACTCATTCGGACCCTCGGTGATGGTACAGTCTGCCTCACGGCTTCCGCCAGTGAAGGAAGTCCAGGATTTCCAAGAGGGAAGCAAAATACCTCCCAAAACATCTCCCAGGGAACAGAGGGAGATACCCGACTCAGAGGATCCATCAAGCAGCACCAGAACCGGTACCCAGCCAGCACACAGCGTGCCCTGCTAGGTTAAGCCAGCAAGCTTCCTAGGTGGGAAGTGCCAGAGAGTCTCTGAACAAAGGACAAGGCCGTTGCCGGCAAACACTCTTCTCAGCTTTGGGTCGGCCGCCTTAAACGTCGACCCAAGCATTGAGAAGAAGCTCGGAGGAGTGCAACAACAAGCATCAACCAGCGTCCATCTTTTAAGGACTTTTTCGAAGCAGTCGAGCTCTCAAACTGCGACCGGCTGCACCACTGTGGCTGTTCTAACGCTGCAGTCACTAAAGCCGTCTGAGAACCCTCGACCAGCGCTCCAGATCCACCAACCAGCACACAGACAACGATTCTTCACCCCGAGCCGCCGGGTAGGGCAGCCTGCAGCCGTCCGCCCAGCCTCGCTTACCAAACTGCCTGCCAACTGATATCCGCATCTGTCGTCCCTCTTGAACTCTGTCGCCGGAGCTACAAAGCATGCTGGAAGCCACTCGATGCTGTCGAGTACCAAGATCATCTCAAACACCAGTTACATTGTGGTTCTGTCCCCCTGGTCCTTCTCCGAAGGCCCTTAGTGACATTTACGACCTCTTGCTCCCTTGCTGCTGCAACCAAATAACCTTGAACAGTTCAGACTGATTGCTTTACCGACTGCACTCCTGTCAGTATCCAGAGTGCATCCCTCTCCTTTGTGAAACTGTCTGTCCCCTGTTTTCCTTTATAGGGTGGGTTGTATTTTGTAGTGTGTTAGAACTGTCTGTTGTATTAATACTAAAGTAGATATTTGTATACAACCTTGACTGGACAGTCCCTTTTATCAGTGGGTCACAATTGTTTTTTCGCTCTGTTGCAACTAACCAGCCTGACGTTCCGTCCACTGTTCGGACCCCTTCCGGTGTATTAGAGGTGTGGGACTGATTGATGGTCTAGAAAGCGATATTCCTCCCTGGACCACTAGTGCCCCGGAAGTTGATTCGTCACACCAAGAGAGGTCGGGTTGTTGACTCCACGTGAATATGTGTCTATAGAATGCATGGGGACAGAAATGCCCTTTTGCCTCTCTTGGGAAGACTGAGATGGTGAGCGAAGGCCAAAGGTAAAGCGACCCCTCTGCTGCGGTTGGCTTCAGTGGCAGCCAGACCTCCCTGAGTAACCATCCAACAATCTGATGACTTTCGCAAGAGCAGATGTGGCAAAGAGGATCGAAGGCAGACAGGTCACTGTCTGCTAGGTTCTGAAAGCTCATGGTTTTCATGTCGTGAGATCAGGAAGGCAGCGAGACAACTGAGGCGCTTAATGCACCTGCTGCATGGTCACGGTTCCATAGACTTCGCTGCGCCGCTTGGAGTTTACGAATGCGCTAGCTTCTGGAAGTAAACCCCTTTGTTGAGGGTAGGCCACGAGAGAACAAAGAATAGAAGGGATGGGTTCCGAAAAACACACCCCTCTTGCTAGGTCTTCTCCAGTGGAGTAAATGCGTCATTGTCTCCTTTTCAAACAAATCGGTTCAGACTCCGTAGAGACTGTCAAAAATTACCAATTCCAGCTATATTTCAAGCTGTCACGGGGGGTATTGGGTAAAGTTTTCAATAAGCAATAATCGCGCCTCGGTTAAACCTCATGAGCTACGATACTGCCACTGCGCAAAGCTAAAGCACCTGACCCAGAGGCCCGTGCGCCCCGGGAATGGATTCCCATTTAACTTGCACTGATCCCAGCAAGCTCCATCCTGAGCATCCTTTGTCAAACTCATAAAAACCGCCTGGATTCCAGTGCCGAGATTTGTTGAGGTGAACACCTGTATCATCTTGCGCTCACCAAACTGACAGCAAATATAGTAGCAAGGTATGCATAGGATTCTGGGAGTAAACATGCAAATGAGCAGGCTGCTACCTGTGCGCTCTTTCCCTTAGCATGATCGGTGGCCTGTTGGCAAGTGACCCCGCCCTCCTGAGAGATTATTGGGCAGGCCGCTGCCAAGGCAACATGGGAGAGGCTTGAGAATGCAAAGAGCCATTGGAGGATTGCACAGGAGCGAGGACAGCATCGAGAAATGGGCTCCTTTGGGGACAGGTGAAGTGATGCTCCACCAGGACGACCAGCTGTTTCTGCAGTGCAGCCAGGACATTGACAAGAAGTGAATCAATTTGTCTCTGAGCGTTCCAACTGTTGACCAAACCATTACAATTTCGATACATTTCCATGCCATCACATACCTACCTGTTTGTGATAATTGCACTTGTCCTTGAAAATAGACCCGATTTTGCAGGGTACTCTGGGAAAAGTGAAAAGGTCCTATGTAATTCACGTCTTGTACCCTGTCTCATAGGGCGGACCCTGCAATTCTACTTCCACTCCACTGCCAAAAATGAAGCGGCCTTGCCCTGTTCAGGCTTTTTGCTGTAGCCCCTGGGCCTTTGCAGAGCCATCTGCTTAGTGTGGCTCTGCCACTGAGGTCAGAAGAGAACATTTAGCCTGAGAAACGGCTGTCTGTGTGTGCAGCTTGGAGAAGACACTGTTGCCATGGGAAAGACATGCCTGTTTGCTGTGCAAATGAAGTGCAGACACAGACAGAAGAGACGACTTGACTGGTAGGAATTGAAGAACCTGACCAAGAGTGAGGAATTAGACCATCCGCACGGGGAGTGTGCGCTCCGCCTGGGCTGGTTTGATACTTTAAAAAAAGAAATGGAATGTTGGTAGGTAAACCTCCTGGAAATGTGTGGGGCTATTCCGCACACATTTCCCAATGGACACTGCACAACAAACACATAGTCAAGTGCACTCTGGGGGACACAGTCTACCGGTGCGGTCCTCCTGTCACATTTAGCTGCAATGTGACAGCCATGGGTACATCAAAGCATCTCTGAAGGGGGAAGGCAACGCCTTCCTCCGGCCCTGGTCAGCCTACTTAAAATAGCAAAGGCTCCATCGATATGCCCTGCCTATTGTGAGGTTCTCTCTGATGGCAGCGCATACTGATGAGAGTTAAGTGAAGCAGGCCTGCCAAGAGGCCTGTTCACAGAACTAACACAGGGCAGGAAACCCCAACACCTTTTTCATATGCAATGTGTCAGCTTGAAGCTAGCTCCCACCCCTCTGTATGAAGGCCATTGAATGTCATGTGTGGAACAACTGTTTACAGTAGGCAACCGCTGCAGGGCCACCCCCTTTCAGAGGGAAGATATATGTGATTTGATGCAGACAGTCTGTTCTCGAGCTCAATTAACCAGAGAGCCACTTTGATCCACAGGAGACAGGAAGATGGGTGCGGCTTAGTAGTACATGTTGTCACCCCTTACCTTTCCTGTTGCAAAGCACTCTGGTCATGACCTTACGCATGACAGAAGATTGGTGGTGGGGACCCAGGATTGGGTCTTTAAGGTAGGCTTAGCATGCTCCAATCACTGGGGCCCATTTGGCTTTAAAAGAGGGCTGAGCCCCTCACTAAGCAGATCATCCGACGACTTCAAAAGGAGTACGAAGAAGGACTCATTCGGACCCTCGGTGATGGTACAGTCTGCCTCACGGCTTCCGCCAGTGAAGGAAGTCCAGGATTTCCAAGAGGGAAGCAAAATACCTCCCAAAACATCTCCCAGGGAACAGAGGGAGATACCCGACTCAGAGGATCCATCAAGCAGCACCAGAACCGGTACCCAGCCAGCACACAGCGTGCCCTGCTAGGTTAAGCCAGCAAGCTTCCTAGGTGGGAAGTGCCAGAGAGTCTCTGAACAAAGGACAAGGCCGTTGCCGGCAAACACTCTTCTCAGCTTTGGGTCGGCCGCCTTAAACGTCGACCCAAGCATTGAGAAGAAGCTCGGAGGAGTGCAACAACAAGCATCAACCAGCGTCCATCTTTTAAGGACTTTTTCGAAGCAGTCGAGCTCTCAAACTGCGACCGGCTGCACCACTGTGGCTGTTCTCACGCTGCAGTCACTAAAGCCGTCTGAGAACCCTCGACCAGCGTTCCAGATCCACCAACCAGCACACAGACAACGATTCTTCACCCCGAGCCGCCGGGTAGGGCAGCCTGCAGCCGTCCGCCCAGCCTCGCTTACCAAACTGCCTGCCAACTGATATCCGCATCTGTCGTCCCTCTTGAACTCTGTCGCCGGAGCTACAAAGCATGCTGGAAGCCACTCGATGCTGTCGAGTACCAAGATCATCTCAAACACCAGTTACATTGTGGTTCTGTCCCCCTGGTCCTTCTCCGAAGGCCCTTAGTGACATTTACGACCTCTTGCTCCCTTGCTGCTGCAACCAAATAACCTTGAACAGTTCAGACTGATTGCTTTACCGACTGCACTCCTGTCAGTATCCAGAGTGCATCCCTCTCCTTTGTGAAACTGTCTGTCCCCTGTTTTCCTTTATAGGGTGGGTTGTATTTTGTAGTGTGTTAGAACTGTCTGTTGTATTAATACTAAAGTAGATATTTGTATACAACCTTGACTGGACAGTCCCTTTTATCAGTGGGTCACAATTGTTTTTTCGCTCTGTTGCAACTAACCAGCCTGACGTTCCGTCCACTGTTCGGACCCCTTCCGGTGTACTAGAGGTGTGGGACTGATTGATGGTCTAGAAAGCGATATTCTTCCCTGGACCACTAGTGCCCCGGAAGTTGATTCGTCACACCAAGAGAGGTCGGGTTGTTGACTCCACGTGAATATGTGTCTATAGAATGCATGGGGACAGAAATGCCCTTTTGCCTCTCTTGGGAAGACTGAGATGGTGAGCGAAGGCCAAAGGTAAAGCGACCCCTCTGCTGCGGTTGGCTTCAGTGGCAGCCAGACCTCCCTGAGTAACCATCCAACAATCTGATGACTTTCGCAAGAGCAGATGTGGCAAAGAGGATCGAAGGCAGACAGGTCACTGTCTGCTAGGTTCTGAAAGCTCATGGTTTTCATGTCGTGAGATCAGGAAGGTAGCGAGACAACTGAGGCGCTTAATGCACCTGCTGCATGGTCACGGTTCCATAGACTTCGCTGCGCCGCTTGGAGTTTACGAATGCGCTAGCTTCTGGAAGTAAACCCCTTTGTTGAGGGTAGGCCACGAGAGAACAAAGAATTGAAGGGATGGGTTCCGAAAAACACACCCCTCTTGCTAGGTCTTCTCCAGTGGAGTAAAAGCGTCATTGTCTCCTTTTCAAACAAATCGGTTCAGCCTCCGTAGAGACTGTCAAAAATTACCAATTCCAGCTATATTTCAAGCTGTCATGGCGGGGTATTGGGTAAAGTTTTCAATAAGCAATAATCGCGCCTCGGTTAAACCTCATGAGCTACGATACTGCCACTGCGCAAAGCTAAAGCACCTGACCCAGAGGCCCGTGCCCCCCGGGAATGGATTCCCATTTAACTTGCACTGATCCCAGCAAGCTCCACCCTGAGCATCCTTTGTCAAACTCATAAAACCGCCTGGATTCCAGTGCCGAGATTTGTTGAGGTGAACACCTGTATCATCTTGCGCTCACCAAACTGACAGCAAATATAGTAGCAAGGTATGCATAGGATTCTGGGAGTAAACATGCAAATGAGCAGGCTGCTACCTGTGCGTTCTTTCCCTTAGCATGATAGGTGGCCTGTTGGCAAGTGACCCCGCCCTCCTGAGAGATTATTGGGCAGGCCGCTGCCAAGGCAACATGGGAGAGGCTTGAGAATGCAAAGAGCCATTGGAGGATTGCACAGGAGCGAGGACAGCATCGAGAAATGGGCTCCTTTGGGGACAGGTGAAGTGATGCTCCACCAGGACGACCAGCTGTTTCTGCAGTGCAGCCAGGACATTGACAAGAAGTGAATCAATTTGTCTCTGAGCGTTCCAACTGTTGACCAAACCATTACAATTTCGATACATTTCCATGCCATCACATACCTTCCTGTTTGTGATAATTGCACTTGTCCTTGAAAATAGACCCGATTTTGCAGGGGACTCTGGGAAAAGTGAAAAGGTCCTATGTAATTCACGTCTTGTACCCTGTCTCATAGGGCGGACCCTGCCATTCTACTTCCACTCCACTGCCAAAAATGAAGCGGCCTTGCCCTGTTCAGGCTTTTTGCTGTAGCCCCTGGGCCTTTGCAGAGCCATCTGCTTAGTGTGGCTCTGCCACTGAGGTCAGAAGAGAACATTTAGCCTGAGAAACGGCTGTCTGTGTGTGCAGCTTGGAGAAGACACTGTTGCCATGGGAAGACATGCCTGTTTGCTGTGCAAATGAAGTGCAGACACAGACAGAAGAGACCACTTGACTGGTAGGAATTGAAGAACCTGACCAAGAGTGAGGAATTAGACCATCCGCACGGGGAGTGTGCGCTCCGCCTGGGCTGGTTTGATACTTTTAAAAAAGAAATGGAATGTTGGTAGGTAAACCTCCTGGAAATGTGTGGGGCTATTCCGCACACATTTCCCAATGGACACTGCACAACAAACACATAGTCAAGTGCACTCTGGGGGACACAGTCTACCGGTGCGGTCCTCCTGTCACATTTAGCTGCAATGTGACAGCCATGGGTACATCAAAGCATCTCTGAAGGGGGAAGGCAACGCCTTCCTCCGGCCCTGGTCAGCCTACTTAAAATAGCAAAGGCTCCATCGATATGCCCTGCCTATTGTTAGGTTCTCTCTGATGGCAGCGCATACTGATGAGAGTTAAGTGAAGCAGGCCTGCGAAGAGGCCTGTTCACAGAACTAACACAAGGCAGGAAACCCCAACACCTTTTTCATATGCAATGTGTCAGCTTGAAGCTAGCTCCCACCCCTCTGTATGAAGGCCATTGAATGTCATGTGTGAAACAACTGTTTACAGTAGGCAACCGCTGCAGGGCCACCCCCTTTCAGAGGGAAGATATATGTGATTTGATGCAGACAGTCTGTTCTCGAGCTCAATTAACCAGAGAGCCACTTTGATCCACAGGAGACAGGAAGATGGGTGCGGCTTAGTAGTACATGTTGTCACCCCTTACCTTTCCTGTTGCAAAGCACTCTGGTCATGACCTTACGCATGACAGAAGATTGGTGGTGGGGACCCAGGATTGGGTCTTTAAGGTAGGCTTAGCATGCTCCAATCACTGGGGCCCATTTGGCTTTAAAAGAGGGCTGAGCCCCTCACTAAGCAGATCATCGGACGACTTCAAAAGGAGTACGAAGAAGGACTCATTCGGACCCTCGGTGATGGTACAGTCTGCCTCACGGCTTCCGCCAGTGAAGGAAGTCCAGGATTTCCAAGAGGGAAGCAAAATACCTCCCAAAACATCTCCCAGGGAACAGAGGGAGATACCCGACTCAGAGGATCCATCAAGCAGCACCAGAACCGGTACCCAGCCAGCACACAGCGTGCCCTGCTAGGTTAAGCCAGCAAGCTTCCTAGGTGGGAAGTGCCAGAGAGTCTCTGAACAAAGGACAAGGCCGTTGCCGGCAAACACTCTTCTCAGCTTTGGGTCGGCCGCCTTAAACGTCGACCCAAGCATTGAGAAGAAGCTCGGAGGAGTGCCACAACAAGCATCAACCAGCGTCCATCTTTTAAGGACTTTTTCGAAGCAGTCGAGCTCTCAAACTGCGACCGGCTGCACCACTGTGGCTGTTCTCACGCTGCAGTCACTAAAGCCGTCTGAGAACCCTCGACCAGCGTTCCAGATCCACCAACCAGCACACAGACAACGATTCTTCACCCCGAGCCGCCGGGTAGGGCAGCCTGCAGCCGTCCGCCCAGCCTCGCTTACCAAACTGCCTGCCAACTGATATCCGCATCTGTCGTCCCTCTTGAACTCTGTCGCCGGAGCTACAAAGCATGCTGGAAGCCACTCGATGCTGTCGAGTACCAAGATCATCTCAAACACCAGTTACATTGTGGTTCTGTCCCCCTGGTCCTTCTCCGAAGGCCCTTAGTGACATTTACGACCTCTTGCTCCCTTGCTGCTGCAACCAAATAACCTTGAACAGTTCAGACTGATTGCTTTACCGACTGCACTCCTGTCAGTATCCAGAGTGCATCCCTCTCCTTTGTGAAACTGTCTGTCCCCTGTTTTCCTTTATAGGGTGGGTTGTATTTTGTAGTGTGTTAGAACTGTCTGTTGTATTAATACTAAAGTAGATATTTGTATACAACCTTGACTGGACAGTCCCTTTTATCAGTGGGTCACAATTGTTTTTTCGCTCTGTTGCAACTAACCAGCCTGACGTTCCGTCCACTGTTCGGACCCCTTCCGGTGTACTAGAGGTGTGGGACTGATTGATGGTCTAGAAAGCGATATTCCTCCCTGGACCACTAGTGCCCCGGAAGTTGATTCGTCACACCAAGAGAGGTCGGGTTGTTGACTCCACGTGAATACAATTTCGATACATTTCCATGCCATCACATACCTACCTGTTTGTGATAATTGCACTTGTCCTTAAAAATAGACCCGATTTTGCAGGGGACTCTGGGAAAAGTGAAAAGGTCCTATGTAATTCACGTCTTGTACCCTGTCTCATAGGGCGGACCCTGCAATTCTACTTCCACTCCACTGCCAAAAATGAAGCGGCCTTGCCCTGTTCAGGCTTTTTGCTGTAGCCCCTGGGCCTTTGCAGAGCCATCTGCTTAGTGTGGCTCTGCCACTGAGGTCAGAAGAGAACATTTAGCCTGAGAAACGGCTGTCTGTGTGTGCAGCTTGGAGAAGACACTGTTGCCATGGGAAAGACATGCCTGTTTGCTGTGCAAATGAAGTGCAGACACAGACAGAAGAGACCACTTGACTGGTAGGAATTGAAGAACCTGACCAAGAGTGAGGAATTAGACCATCCGCACGGGGAGTGTGCGCTCCGCCTGGGCTGGTGTGATACTTTTAAAAAAGAAATGGAATGTTGGTAGGTAAACCTCCTGGAAATGTGTGGGGCTATTCCGCACACATTTCCCAATGGACACTGCACAACAAACACATAGTCAAGTGCACTCTGGGGGACACAGTCTACCGGTGCGGTCCTCCTGTCACATTTAGCTGCAATGTGACAGCCATGGGTACATCAAAGCATCTCTGAAGGGGGAAGGCAAAGCCTTCCTCCGGCCCTGGTCAGCCTACTTACAATAGCAAAGGCTCCATCGATATGCCCTGCCTATTGTTAGGTTCTCTCTGATGGCAGCGCATACTGATGAGAGTTAAGTGAAGCAGGCCTGCGAAGAGGCCTGTTCACAGAACTAACACAGGGCAGGAAACCCCAACACCTTTTTCATATGCAATGTGTCAGCTTGAAGCTAGCTCCCACCCCTCTGTATGAAGGCCATTGAATGTCATGTGTGGAACAACTGTTTACAGTAGGCAACCGCTGCAGGGCCACCCCCTTTCAGAGGGAAGATATATGTGATTTGATGCAGACAGTCTGTTCTCGAGCTCAATTAACCAGAGAGCCACTTTGATCCACAGGAGACAGGAAGATGGGTGCAGCTTAGTAGTACATGTTGTCACCCCTTACCTTTCCTGTTACAAAGCACTCTGGTCATGACCTTACGCATGACAGAAGATTGGTGGTGGGGACCCAGGATTGGGTCTTTAAGGTAGGCTTAGCATGCTCCAATCACTGGGGCCCATTTGGCTTTAAAAGAGGGCTGAGCCCCTCACTAAGCAGATCATCCGACGACTTCAAAAGGAGTACGAAGAAGGACTCATTCGGACCCTCGGTGATGGTACAGTCTGCCTCACGGCTTCCGCCAGTGAAGGAAGTCCAGGATTTCCAAGAGGGAAGCAAAATACCTCCCAAAACATCTCCCAGGGAACAGAGGGAGATACCCGACTCAGAGGATCCATCAAGCAGCACCAGAACCGGTACCCAGCCAGCACACAGCGTGCCCTGCTAGGTTAAGCCAGCAAGCTTCCTAGGTGGGAAGTGCCAGAGAGTCTCTGAACAAAGGACAAGGCCGTTGCCGGCAAACACTCTTCTCAGCTTTGGGTCGGCCGCCTTAAACGTCGACCCAAGCATTGAGAAGAAGCTCGGAGGAGTGCCACAACAAGCATCAACCAGCGTCCATCTTTTAAGGACTTTTTCGAAGCAGTCGAGCTCTCAAACTGCGACCGGCTGCACCACTGTGGCTGTTCTCACGCTGCAGTCACTAAAGCCGTCTGAGAACCCTCGACCCGCGTTCCAGATCCACCAACCAGCACACAGACAACGATTCTTCACCCTGAGCCGCCGGGTAGGGCAGCCTGCAGCCGTCCGCCCAGCCTCGCTTACCAAACTGCCTGCCAACTGATATCCGCATCTGTCGTCCCTCTTGAACTCTGTCGCCGGAGCTACAAAGCATGCTGGAAGCCACTCGATGCTGTCGAGTACCAAGATCATCTCAAACACCAGTTACATTGTGGTTCTGTCCCCCTGGTCCTTCTCCGAAGGCCCTTAGTGACATTTACGACCTCTTGCTCCCTTGCTGCTGCAACCAAATAACCTTGAACAGTTCAGACTGATTGCTTTACCGACTGCACTCCTGTCAGTATCCAGAGTGCATCCCTCTCCTTTGTGAAACTGTCTGTCCCCTGTTTTCCTTTATAGGGTGGGTTGTATTTTGTAGTGTGTTAGAACTGTCTGTTGTATTAATACTAAAGTAGATATTTGTATACAACCTTGACTGGACAGTCCCTTTTATCAGTGGGTCACAATTGTTTTTTCGCTCTGTTGCAACTAACCAGCCTGACGTTCCGTCCACTGTTCGGACCCCTTCCGGTGTACTAGAGGTGTGGGACTGATTGATGGTCTAGAAAGCGATATTCCTCCCTGGACCACTAGTGCCCCGGAAGTTGATTCGTCACACCAAGAGAGGTCGGGTTGTTGACTCCACGTGAATATGTGTCTATAGAATGCATGGGGACAGAAATGCCCTTTTGCCTCTCTTGGGAAGACTGAGGTGGAGAGCGAAGGCCAAAGGTAAAGCGACCCCTCTGCTGCGGTTGGCTTCAGTGGCAGCCAGACCTCCCTGAGTAACCATCCAACAATCTGATGACTTTCGCAAGAGCAGATGTGGCAAAGAGGATCGAAGGCAGACAGGTCACTGTCTGCTAGGTTCTGAAAGCTCATGGTTTTCATGTCGTGAGATCAGGAAGGCAGCGAGACAACTGAGGCGCTTAATGCACCTGCTGCATGGTCACGGTTCCATAGACTTCGCTGCGCCGCTTGGAGTTTACGAATGCGCTAGCTTCTGGAAGTAAACCCCTTTGTTGAGGGTAGGCCACGAGAGAACAAAGAATAGAAGGGATGGGTTCCGAAAAACACACCCCTCTTGCTAGGTCTTATCCAGTGGAGTAAAAGCGTCATTGTCTCCTTTTCAAACAAATCGGTTCAGCCTCCGTAGAGACTGTCAAAAATTACCAATTCCAGCTATATTTCAAGCTGTCATGGCGGGGTATTGGGTAAAGTTTTCAATAAGCAATAATCGCGCCTCGGTTAAACCTCATGAGCTACGATACTGCCACTGCGCAAAGCTAAAGCACCTGACCCAGAGGCCCGTGCGCCCCGGGAATGGATTCCCATTTAACTTGCACTGATCCCAGCAAGCTTCATCCTGAGCATCCTTTGTCAAACTCATAAAACCGCCTGGATTCCAGTGCCGAGATTTGTTGAGGTGAACACCTGTATCATCTTGCGCTCACCAAACTGACAGCAAATATAGTAGCAAGGTATGCATAGGATTCTGGGAGTAAACATGCAAATGAGCAGGCTGCTACTTGTGCGCTCTTTCCCTTAGCATGATCGGTGGCCTGTTGGCAAGTGACTCCGCCCTCCTGAGAGATTATTGGGCAGGCCGCTGCCAAGGCAACATGGGAGAGGCTTGAGAATGCAAAGAGCCATTGGAGGAATGCACAGGAGCGAGGACAGCATCGAGAAATGGGCTCCTTTGGGGACAGGTGAAGTGATGCTCCACCAGGACGACCAGCTGTTTCTGCAGTGCAGCCAGGACATTGACAAGAAGTGAATCAATTTGTCTCTGAGCGTTCCAACTGTTGACCAAACCATTACAATTTCGATACATTTCCATGCCATCACATACCTACCTGTTTGTGATAATTGCACTTGTCCTTGAAAATAGACCCGATTTTGCAGGGGACTCTGGGAAAAGTGAAAAGGTCCTATGTAATTCACGTCTTGTACCCTGTCTCATAGGGCGGACCCTGCAATTCTACTTCCACTCCACTGCCAAAAATGAAGCGGCCTTGCCCTGTTCAGGCTTTTTGCTGTAGCCCCTGGGCCTTTGCAGAGCCATCTGCTTAGTGTCGCTCTGCCACTGAGGTCAGAAGAGAACATTTAGCCTGAGAAACGGCTGTCTGTGTGTGCAGCTTGGAGAAGACACTGTTGCCATGGGAAAGACATGCCTGTTTGCTGTGCAAATGAAGTGCAGACACAGACAGAAGAGACCACTTGACTGGTAGGAATTGAAGAACCTGACCAAGAGTGAGGAATTAGACCATCCGCACGGGGAGTGTGCGCTCCGCCTGGGCTGGTTTGATACTTTTAAAAAAGAAATGGAATGTTGGTAGGTAAACCTCCTGGAAATGTGTGGGGCTATTCCGCACACATTTCCCAATGGACACTGCACAACAAACACATAGTCAAGGGCACTCTGGGGGACACAGTCTACCGGTGCGGTCCTCCTGTCACATTTAGCTGCAATGTGACAGCCATGGGTACATCAAGGCATCTCTGAAGGGGGAAGGCAACGCCTTCCTCCGGCCCTGGTCAGCCTACTTAAAATAGCAAAGGCTCCATCGATATGCCCTGCCTATTGTTAGGTTCTCTCTGATGGCAGCGCATACTGATGAGAGTTAAGTGAAGCAGGCCTGCGAAGAGGCCTGTTCACAGAACTAACACAGGGCAGGAAACCCCAACACCTTTTTCATATGCAATGTGTCAGCTTGAAGCTAGCTCCCACCCCTCTGTATGAAGGCCATTGAATGTCATGTGTGAAACAACTGTTTACAGTAGGCAACCGCTGCAGGGCCACCCCCTTTCAGAGGGAAGATATATGTGATTTGATGCAGACAGTCTGTTCTCGAGCTCAATTAACCAGAGAGCCACTTTGATCCACAGGAGACAGGAAGATGGGTGCGGCTTAGTAGTACATGTTGTCACCCCTTACCTTTCCTGTTGCAAAGCACTCTGGTCATGACCTTACGCATGACAGAAGATTGGTGGTGGGGACCCAGGATTGGGTCTTTAAGGTAGGCTTAGCATGCTCCAATCACTGGGGCCCATTTGGCTTTAAAAGAGGGCTGAGCCCCTCACTAAGCAGATCATCCGACGACTTCAAAAGGAGTACGAAGAAGGACTCATTCGGACCCTCGGTGATGGTACAGTCTGCCTCACGGCTTCCGCCAGTGAAGGAAGTCCAGGATTTCCAAGAGGGAAGCAAAATACCTCCCAAAACATCCCCCAGGGAACAGAGGGAGATACTCGACTCAGAGGATCCATCAAGCAGCACCAGAACCGGTACCCAGCCAGCACACAGCGTGCCCTGCTAGGTTAAGCCAGCAAGCTTCCTAGGTGGGAAGTGCCAGAGAGTCTCTGAACAAAGGACAAGGCCGTTGCCGGCAAACACTCTTCTCAGCTTTGGGTCGGCCGCCTTAAACGTCGACCCAAGCATTGAGAAGAAGCTCGGAGGAGTGCCACAACAAGCATCAACCAGCGTCCATCTTTTAAGGACTTTTTCGAAGCAGTCGAGCTCTCAAACTGCGACCGGCTGCACCACTGTGGCTGTTCTCACGCTGCAGTCACTAAAGCCGTCTGAGAACCCTCGACCAGCGTTCCAGATCCACCAACCAGCACACAGACAACGATTCTTCACCCCGAGCCGCCGGGTAGGGCAGCCTGCAGCCGTCCGCCCAGCCTCGCTTACCGAACTGCCTGCCAACTGATATCCGCATCTGTCGTCCCTCTTGAACTCTGTCGCCGGAGCTACAAAGCATGCTGGAAGCCACTCGATGCTGTCGAGTACCAAGATCATCTCAAACACCAGTTACATTGTGGTTCTGTCCCCCTGGTCCTTCTCCGAAGGCCCTTAGTGACATTTACGACCTCTTGCTCCCTTGCTGCTGCAACCAAATAACCTTGAACAGTTCAGACTGATTGCTTTACCGACTGCACTCCTGTCAGTATCCAGAGTGCATCCCTCTCCTTTGTGAAACTGTCTGTCCCCTGTTTTCCTTTATAGGGTGGGTTGTATTTTGTAGTGTGTTAGAACTGTCTGTTGTATTAATACTAAAGTAGATATTTGTATACAACCTTGACTGGACAGTCCCTTTTATCAGTGGGTCACAATTGTTTTTTCGCTCTGTTGCAACTAACCAGCCTGACGTTCCGTCCACTGTTCGGACCCCTTCCGGTGTACTAGAGGTGTGGGACTGATTGATGGTCTAGAAAGCGATATTCCTCCCTGGACCACTAGTGCCCCGGAAGTTGATTCGTCACACCAAGAGAGGTCGGGTTGTTGACTCCACGTGAATATGTGTCTATAGAATGCATGGGGACAGAAATGCCCTTTTGCCTCTCTTGGGAAGACTGAGATGGTGAGCGAAGGCCAAAGGTAAAGCGACCCCTCTGCTGCGGTTGGCTTCAGTGGCAGCCAGACCTCCCTGAGTAACCATCCAACAATCTGATGACTTTCGCAAGAGCAGATGTGGCAAAGAGGATCGAAGGCAGACAGGTCACTGTCTGCTAGGTTCTGAAAGCTCATGGTTTTCATGTCGTGAGATCAGGAAGGCAGCGAGACAACTGAGGCGCTTAATGCACCTGCTGCATGGTCACGGTTCCTTAGACTTCGCTGCGCCGCTTGGAGTTTACGAATGCGCTAGCTTCTGGAAGTAAACCCCTTTGTTGAGGGTAGGCCACGAGAGAACAAAGAATAGAAGGGATGGGTTCCGAAAAACACACCCCTCTTGCTAGGTCTTCTCCAGTGGAGTAAAAGCGTCATTGTCTCCTTTTCAAACAAATCGGTTCAGCCTCCGTAGAGACTGTCAAAAATTACCAATTCCAGCTATATTTCAAGCTGTCATGGCGGGGTATTGGGTAAAGTTTTCAATAAGCAATAATCGCGCCTCGGTTAAACCTCATGAGCTACGACACTGCCACTGCGCAAAGCTAAAGCACCTGACCCAGAGGCCCGTGCGCCCCGGGAATGGATTCCCATTTAACTTGCACTGATCCCAGCAAGCTTCATCCTGAGCATCCTTTGTCAAACTCATAAAACCGTCTGGATTCCAGTGCCGAGATTTGTTGAGGTGAACACCTGTATCATCTTGCGCTCACCAAACTGACAGCAAATATAGTAGCAAGGTATGCATAGGATTCTGGGAGTAAACATGCAAATGAGCAGGCTGCTACCTGTGCGCTCTTTCCCTTAGCATGATCGGTGGCCTGTTGGCAAGTGACCCCGCCCTCCTGAGAGATTATTGGGCAGGCCGCTGCCAAGGCAACATGGGAGAGGCTTGAGAATGCAAAGAGCCATTGGAGGATTGCACAGGAGCGAGGACAGCATCGAGAAATGGGCTCCTTTGGGGACAGGTGAAGTGATGCTCCACCAGGACGACCAGCTGTTTCTGCAGTGCAGCCAGGACATTGACAAGAAGTGAATCAATTTGTCTCTGAGCGTTCCAACTGTTGACCAAACCATTACAATTTCGATACATTTCCATGCCATCACATACCTACCTGTTTGTGATAATTGCACTTGTCCTTGAAAATAGACCCGATTTTGCAGGGGACTCTGGGAAAAGTGAAAAGGTCCTATGTAATTCACGTCTTGTACCCTGTCTCATAGGGCGGACCCTGCAATTCTACTTCCACTCCACTGCCAAAAATGAAGCGGCCTTGCCCTGTTCAGGCTTTTTGCTGTAGCACCTGGGCCTTTGCAGAGCCATCTGCTTAGTGTGGCTCTGCCACTGAGGTCAGAAGAGAACATTTAGCCTGAGAAACGGCTGTCTGTGTGTGCAGCTTGGAGAAGACACTGTTGCCATGGGAAAGACATGCCTGTTTGCTGTGCAAATGAATTGCAGACACAGACAGAAGAGACCACTTGACTGGTAGGAATTGAAGAACCTGACCAAGAGTGAGGAATTAGACCATCCGCACGGGGAGTGTGCGCTCCGCCTGGGCTGGTTTGATACTTTTAAAAAAGAAATGGAATGTTGGTAGGTAAACCTCCTGGAAATGTGTGGGGCTATTCCGCACACATTTCCCAATGGACACTGCACAACAAACACATAGTCAAGTGCACTCTGGGGGACACAGTCTACCGGTGCGGTCCTCCTGTCACATTTAGCTGCAATGTGACAGCCATGGGTACATCAAAGCATCTCTGAAGGGGGAAGGCAACGCCTTCCTCCGGCCCTGGTCAGCCTACTTAAAATAGCAAAGGCTCCATTGATATGCCCTGCCTATTGTTAGGTTCTCTCTGATGGCAGCGCATACTGATGAGAGTTAAGTGAAGCAGGCCTGCGAAGAGGCCTGTTCACAGAACTAACACAGGGCAGGAAACCCCAACACCTTTTTCATATGCAATGTGTCAGCTTGAAGCTAGCTCCCACCCCTCTGTATGAAGGCCATTGAATGTCATGTGTGGAACAACTGTTTACAATAGGCAACCGCTGCAGGGCCACCCCCTTTCAGACGGAAGATATATGTGATTTGATGCAGACAGTCTGTTCTCGAGCTCAATTAACCAGAGAGCCACTTTGATCCACAGGAGACAGGAAGATGGGTGCGGCTTAGTAGTACATGTTGTCACCCCTTACCTTTCCTGTTGCAAAGCACTCTGGTCATGACCTTACGCATGACAGAAGATTGGTGGTGGGGACCCAGGATTGGGTCTTTAAGGTAGGCTTAGCATGCTCCAATCACTGGGGCCCATTTGGCTTTAAAAGAGGGCTGAGCCCCTCACTAAGCAGATCATCCGACGACTTCAAAAGGAGTACGAAGAAGGACTCATTCGGACCCTCGGTGATGGTACAGTCTGCCTCACGGCTTCCGCCAGTGAAGGAAGTCCAGGATTTCCAAGAGGGAAGCAAAATACCTCCCAAAACATCTCCCAGGGAACAGAGGGAGATACCCGACTCAGAGGATCCATCAAGCAGCACCAGAACCGGTACCCAGCCAGCACACAGCGTGCCCTGCTAGGTTAAGCCAGCAAGCTTCCTAGGTGGGAAGTGCCAGAGAGTCTCTGAACAAAGGACAAGGCCGTTGCCGGCAAACACTCTTCTCAGCTTTGGGTCGGCCGCCTTAAACGTCGACCCAAGCGTTGAGACGAAGCTCGGAGGAGTGACACAACAAGCATCAACCAGCGTCCATCTTTTAAGGACTTTTTCGAAGCAGTCGAGCTCTCAAACTGCGACCGGCTGCACCACTGTGGCTGTTCTCACCCTGCAGTCACTAAAGCCGTCTGAGAACCCTCGACCAGCGTTCCAGATCCACCAACCAGCACACAGACAACGATTCTTCACCCCGAGCCGCCGGGTAGGGCAGCCTGCAGCCGTCCGCCCAGCCTCGCTTACCAAACTGCCTGCCAACTGATATCCGCATCTGTCGTCCCTCTTGAACTCTGTCGCCGGAGCTACAAAGCATGCTGGAAGCGACTCGATGCTGTCGAGTACCAAGATCATCTCAAACACTAGTTACATTGTGGTTCTGTCCCCCTGGTCCTTCTCCGAAGGCCCTTAGTGACATTTACGACCCCTTGCTCCCTTGCTGCTGCAACCAAATAACCTTGAACAGTTCAGACTGATTGCTTTACCGACTACACTCCTGTCAGTATCCAGAGTGCATCCCTCTCCTTTGTGAAACTGTCTGTCCCCTGTTTTCCTTTATAGGGTGGGTTGTATTTTGTAGTGTGTTAGAACTGTCTGTTGTATTAATACTAAAGTAGATATTTGTATACAACCTTGACTGGACAGTCCCTTTTATCAGTGGGTCACAATTGTTTTTTCGCTCTGTTGCAACTAACCAGCCTAACGTTCCGTCCACTGTTCGGACCCCTTCCGGTGTGCTAGAGGTGTGGGACTGATTGATGGTCTCGAAAGCGATATTCCTCCCTGGACCACTAGTGCCCCGGAAGTTGATTCGTCACACCAAGAGAGGTCGGGTTGTTGACTCCATGTGAATATGTGTCTATAGAATGCATGGGGACAGAAATGCCCTTTTGCCTCTCTTGGGAAGACTGAGATGGTGAGCGAAGGCCAAAGGTAAAGCGACCCCTCTGCTGCGGTTGGCTTCAGTGGCAGCCAGACCTCCCTGAGTAACCATCCAACAATCTGATGACTTTCGCAAGAGTAGATGTGGCAAAGAGGATCGAAGGCAGACAGGTCACTGTCTGCTAGGTTCTGAAAGCTCATGGTTTTCATGTCGTGAGATCAGGAAGGCAGTGAGACAACTGAGGCGCTTAATGCACCTGCTGCATGGTCACGGTTCCATAGACTTCGCTGCGCCGCTTGGAGTTTACGAATGCGCTAGCTTCTGGAAGTAAACCCCTTTGTTGAGGGTAGGCCACGAGAGAACAAAGAATAGAAGGGATGGGTTCCGAAAAACACACCCCTCTTGCTAGGTCTTCTCCAGTGGAGTAAAAGCGTCATTGTCTCCTTCTCAAACAAATCGGTTCAGCCTCCGTAGAGACTGTCAAAAATTACCAATTCCAGCTATATTTCAAGCTGTCATGGCGGGGTATTGGGTAAAGTTTTCAATAAGCAATAATCGCGCCTCGATTCATGAGCTACGATACTGCCACTGCACAAAGCTAAAGCACCTGACCCAGAGGCCTGTGCGCCCCGGGAATGGATTCCCATTTAACTTGCAGTGATCCCAGCAAGCTTCATCCTGAGCATCCTTTGTCAAACTCATAAAACCGCCTGGATTCCAGTGCCGAGATTTGTTGAGGTGAACACCTGTATCATCTTGCGCTCACCAAACTGACAGCAAATATAGTAGCAAGGTATGCATAGGATTCTGGGAGTAAACATGCAAATGAGCAGGCTGCTACCTGTGCGCTCTTTCCCTTAGCATGATCGGTGGCCTGTTGGCAAGTGACCCCGCCCTCCTGAGAGATTATTGGGCAGGCCGCTGCTAAGGCAACATGGGAGAGGCTTGAGAATGCAAAGAGCCATTGGAGGATTGCACAGGAGCGAGGACAGCATCGAGAAATGGGCTCCTTTGGGGACAGGTGAAGTGATGCTCCACCAGGACGACCAGCTGTTTCTGCAGTGCAGCCAGGACATTGACAAGAAGTGAATCAATTTGTCTCTGAGCGTTCCAACTGTTGACCAAACCATTACAATTTCGATACATTTCCATGCCATCACATACCTACCTGTTTGTGGTAATTGCACTTGTCCTTGAATATAGACCCGATTTTGCAGGGGACTCTGGGAAAAGTGAAAAGGTCCTATGTAATTCACGTCTTGTACCCTGTCTCATAGGGCGGACCGGGCAATTCTACTTCCACTCCACTGCCAAAAATGAAGCGGCCTTGCCCTGTTCAGGCTTTTTGCTGTAGCCCCTGGGCCTTTGCAGAGCCATCTGCTTAGTGTGGCTCTGCCACTGAGGTCAGAAGAGAACATTTAGCCTGAGAAACGGCTGTCTGTGTGTGCAGCTGGGAGAAGACACTGTTGCCATGGGAAAGACATGCCTGTTTGCTGTGAAAATGAAGTGCAGACACAGACAGAAGAGACCACTTGACTGGTAGGAATTGAAGAACCTGACCAAGAGTGAGGAATTAGACCATCCGCACGGGGAGTGTGCGCTCCGCCTGGGCTGGTTTGATACTTTTAAAAAAGAAATGGAATGTTGGTAGGTAAACCTCCTGGAAATGTGTGGGGCTATTCCGCACACATTTCCCAATGGACACTGCACAACAAACACATAGTCAAGTGCACTCTGGGGGACACAGTCTACCGGTGCGGTCCTCCTGTCACATTTAGCTGCAATGTGACAGCCATGGGTACATCAAAGCATCTCTGAAGGGGAAGGCAACGCCTTCCTCCGGCCCTGGTCAGCCTACTTAAAATAGCAAAGGCTCCATCGATATGCCCTGCCTATTGTTAGGTTCTCTCTGATGGCAGCGCATACTGATGAGAGTTAAGTGAAGCAGGCCTGCGAAGAGGCCTGTTCACAGAACTAACACAGGGCAGGAAACCCCAACACCTTTTTCATATGCAATGTGTCAGCTTGAAGCTAGCTCCCACCCCTCTGTATGAAGGCCATTGAATGTCATGTGTGTAACAACTGTTTACAGTAGGCAACCGCTGCAGGGCCACCCCCTTTCAGAGGGAAGATATATGTAATTTGATGGAGACAGTCTGTTCTCGAGCTCAATTAACCAGAGAGCCACTTTGATCCACAGGAGACAGGAAGATGGGTGCGGCTTAGTAGTACATGTTGTCACCCCTTACCTTTCCTGTTGCAAAGCACTCTGGTCATGACCTTACGCATGACAGAAGATTGTTGGTGGGGACCCAGGATTGGGTCTTTAAGGTAGGCTTAGCATGCTCCAATCACTGGGGCCCATTTGGCTTTAAAAGAGGGCTGAGCCCCTCACTAAGCAGATCATCCGACGACTTCAAAAGGAGTATGAAGAAGGACTCATTCGGACCCTCGGTGATGGTACAGTCTGCCTCACAGCTTCCGCCAGTGAAGGAAGTCCAGGATTTCCAAGAGGGAAGCAAAATACCTCCCAAAACATCTCCCAGGGAACAGAGGGAGATACCCGACTCAGAGGATCCATCAAGCAGCACCAGAACCGGTACCCAGCCAGCACACAGCGTGCCCTGCTAGGTTAAGCCAGCAAGCTTCCTAGGTGGGAAGTGCCAGAGAGTCTCTGAACAAAGGACAAGGCCGTTGCCGGCAAACACTCTTCTCAGCTTTGGGTCGGCCGCCTTAAACGTCGACCCAAGCATTGAGAAGAAGCTCGGAGGAGTGCCACAACAAGCATCAACCAGCGACCATCTTTTAAGGACTTTTTTGAAGCAGTCGAGCTCTCAAACTGCGACCGGCTGCACCACTGTGGCTGTTCTCACGCTGCAATCACTAAAGCCGTCTGAGAACCCTCGACCAGCGTTCCAGATCCACCAACCAGCACACAGACAACAATTCTTCACCCCGAGCCGCCGGGTAGGGCAGCCTGCAGCCGTCCGCCCAGCCTCGCTTACCAAACTGCCTGCCAACTGATATCCGCATCTGTCGTCCCTCTT
Source organism: Ambystoma mexicanum (assembly GCF_040938575.1). Taxonomy (NCBI): domain Eukaryota; kingdom Metazoa; phylum Chordata; class Amphibia; order Caudata; family Ambystomatidae; genus Ambystoma; species Ambystoma mexicanum. The sequence goes on from NC_090932.1 coordinate 1,537,027,939, forward strand.
GAACTCTGTCGCCGGAGCTACAAAGCATGCTGGAAGCGACTCGATGCTGTCGAGTACCAAGATCATCTCAAACACCAGTTACATTGTGGTTCTGTCCCCCTGGTCCTTCTCCGAAGGCCCTTAGTGACATTTACGACCCCTTGCTCCCTTGCTGCTGCAACCAAATAACCTTGAACAGTTCAGACTGATTGCTTTACCGACTACACTCCTGTCAGTATCCAGAGTGCATCCCTCTCCTTTGTGAAACTGTCTGTCCCCTGTTTACCTTTATAGGGTGGGTTGTATTTTGTAGTGTGTTAGAACTGTCTGTTGTATTAATACTAAAGTAGATATTTGTATACAACCTTGACTGGACAGTCCCTTTTATCAGTGGGTCACAATTGTTTTTTCGCTCTGTTGCAACTAACCAGCCTGACGTTCCGTCCACTGTTCGGACCCCTTCCGGTGTACTAGAGGTGTGGGACTGATTGATGGTCTAGAAAGCGATATTCCTCCCTGGACCACTAGTGCCCCGGAAGTTGATTCATCACACCAAGAGAGGTCGGGTTGTTGACTCCACGTGAATATGTGTCTATAGAATGCATGGGGACAGAAATGCCCTTTTGCCTCTCTTGGGAAAACTGAGATGGTGAGCGAAGGCCAAAGGTAAAGCGACCCCTCTGCTGCGGTTGGCTTCAGTGGCAGCCAGACCTCCCTGAGTAACCATCCAACAATCTGATGACTTTCGCAAGAGCAGAGGTTGAACAGATGTGGCAAAGAAGATCGAAGGCAGACAGGTCACTGTCTGCTAGGTTCTGAAAGCTCATGGTTTTCATGTCGTGAGATCAGGAAGGCAGCGAGACAACTGAGGCGCTTAATGCACCTGCTGCATGGTCACGGTTCCATAGACTTCGCTGCGCCGCTTGGAGTTTACGAATGCGCTAGCTTCTGGAAGTAAACCCCTTTGTTGAGGGTAGGCCACGAGAGAACAAAGAATAGAAGGGATGAGTTCCGAAAAACACACCCCTCTTGCTAGGTCTTCTCCAGTGGAGTAAAAGCGTCATTGTCTCCTTTTCAAACAAATCGGTTCAGCCTCCGTAGAGACTGTCAAAAATTACCAATTCCAGCTATATTTCAAGCTGTCATGGCGGGGTATTGGGTAAAGTTTTCAATAAGCAATAATCGCGCCTCGGTTAAACCTCATGAGCTACGATACTGCCACTTCGCAAAGCTAAAGCACCTGACCCAGAGGCCTGTGCGCTCCGGGAATGGATTCCCATTTAACTTGCAGTGATCCCAGCAAGCTTCATCCTGAGCATCCTTTGTCAAACTCATAAAACCGCCTGGATTCCAGTGCCGAGATTTGTTGAGGTGAACACCTGTATCATCTTGCGCTCACCAAACTGACAGCAAATATAGTAGCAAGGTATGCATAGGATTCTGGGAGTAAACATGCAAATGAGCAGGCTGCTACCTGTACGCTCTTTCCCTTAGCATGATAGGTGGCCTGTTGGCAAGTGACCCCGCCCTCCTGAGAGATTATTGGGCAGGCCGCTGCCAAGGCAATATGGGAGAGGCTTGAGAATGCAAAGAGCCATTGGAGGATTGCACAGGAGCGAGGACAGCATCGAGAAATGGGCTCCTTTGGCGACAGGTGAAGTGATGCTCCACCAGGACGACCAGCTGTTTCTGCAGTGCAGCCAGGACATTGACAAGAAGTGAATCAATTTGTCTCTGAGCGTTCCAACTGTTGACCAAACCATTACAATTTCGATACATTTCCATGCCATCACATACCTACCTGTTTGTGGTAATTGCACTTGTCCTTGAATATAGACCCGATTTTGCAGGGGACTCTGGGAAAAGTGAAAAGGTCCTATGTAATTCACGTCTTGTACCCTGTCTCATAGGGCGGACCCTGCAATTCTACTTCCACTCCACTGCCAAAAATGAAGCGGCCTTGCCCTGTTCAGGCTTTTTGCTGTAGCCCCTGGGCCTTTGCAGAGCCATCTGCTTAGTGTGGCTCTGCCACTGAGGTCAGAAGAGAACATTTAGCCTGAGAAACGGCTGTCTGTGTGTGCAGCTTGGAGAAGACACTGTTGCCATGGGAAAGACATGCCTGTTTGCTGTGAAAATGAAGTGCAGACACAGACAGAAGAGACCACTTGACTGGTAGGAATTGAAGAACCTGACCAAGAGTGAGGAATTAGACCATCCGCACGGGGAGTGTGCGCTCCGCCTGGGCTGGTTTGATACTTTTAAAAAAGAAATGGAATGTTGGTAGGTAAAACTCCTGGAAATGTGTGGGGCTATTCCGCACACATTTCTCAATGGACACTGCACAACAAACACATAGTCAAGTGCACTCTGGGGGACACAGTCTACCGGTGCGGTCCTCCTGTCACATTTAGCTGCAATGTGACAGCCATGGGTACATCAAAGCATCTCTGAAGGGGAAGGCAACGCCTTCCTCCGGCCCTGGTCAGCCTACTTAAAATAGCAAAGGCTCCATCGATATGCCCTGCCTATTGTTAGGTTCTCTCTGATGGCAGCGCATACAGATGAGAGTTAAGTGAAGCAGGCCTGCGAAGAGGCCTGTTCACAGAACTAACACAGGGCAGGAAACCCCAACACCTTTTTCATATGCAATGTGTCAGCTTGAAGCTAGCTCCCACCCCTCTGTATGAAGGCCATTGAATGTCATGTGTGGAACAACTGTTTACAGTAGGCAACCGCTGCAGGGCCACCCCCTTTCAGAGGGAAGATATATGTGATTTGATGGAGACAGTCTGTTCTCGAGCTCAATTAACCAGAGAGCCACTTTGATCCACAGGAGACAGGAAGATGGATGCGGCTTAGTAGTACATGTTGTCACACCTTACCTTTCCTGTTGCAAAGCACTCTGGTCATGACCTTACGCATGACAGAAGATTGTTGGTGGGGACCCAGGATTGGGTCTTTAAGGTAGGCTTAGCATGCTCCAATCACTGGGGCCCATTTGGCTTTAAAAGAGGGCTGAGCCCCTCACTAAGCAGATCATCCGACGACTTCAAAAGGAGTACGAAGAAGGACTCATTCGGACCCTCGGTGATGGTACAGTCTGCCTCACAGCTTCCGCCAGTGAAGGAAGTCCAGGATTTCCAAGAGGGAAGCAAAATACCTCCCAAAACATCTCCCAGGGAACAGAGGGAGATACCCGACTCAGAGGATCCATCAAGCAGCACCAGAACCGGTACCCAGCCAGCACACAGCGTGCCCTGCTAGGTTAAGCCAGCAAGCTTCCTAGGTGGGAAGTGCCAGAGAGTCTCTGAACAAAGGACAAGGCCGTTGCTGGCAAACACTCTTCTCAGCTTTGGGTCGGCCGCCTTAAACGTCGACCCAAGCATTGAGAAGAAGCTCGGAGGAGTGCTACAACAAGCATCAACCAGCGACCATCTTTTAAGGACTTTTTCAAAGCAGTCGAGCTCTCAAACTGCGACCGGCTGCACCACTGTGGCTGTTCTCACGCTGCAGTCACTAAAGCCGTCTGAGAACCCTCGACCAGCGTTCCAGATCCACCAACCAGCACACAGACAACGATTCTTCACCCCGAGCTGCCGGGTAGGGCAGCCTGCAGCCGTCCGCCCAGCCTCGCTTACCAAACTGCCTGCCAACTGATATCCGCATCTGTCGTCCCTCTTGAACTCTGTCGCCGGAGCTACAAAGCATGCTGGAAGCGACTCGATGCTGTCGAGTACCAAGATCATCTCAAACACCAGTTACATTGTGGTTCTGTCCCCCTGGTCCTTCTCCGAAGGCCCTTAGTGACATTTACGACCCCTTGCTCCCTTGCTGCTGCAACCAAATAACCTTGAACAGTTCAGACTGATTGCTTTACCGACTACACTCCTGTCAGTATCCAGAGTGCATCCCTCTCCTTTGTGAAACTGTCTGTCCCCTGTTTTCCTTTATAGGGTGGGTTGTATTTTGTAGTGTGTTAGAACTGTCTGTTGTATTAATACTAAAGTAGATATTTGTATACAACCTTGACTGGACAGTCCCTTTTATCAGTGGGTCACAATTGTTTTTTCGCTCTGTTGCAACTAACCAGCCTGACGTTCCGTCCACTGTTCGGACCCCTTCCGGTGTACTAGAGGTGTGGGACTGATTGATGGTCTAGAAAGCGATATTCCTCCCTGGACCACTAGTGCCCCGGAAGTTGATTCGTCACACCAAGAGAGGTCGGGTTGTTGACTCCACGTGAATATGTTTCTATAGAATGCATGGGGACAGAAATGCCCTTTTGCCTCTCTTGGGAAGACTGAGATGGTGAGCGAAGGCCAAAGGTAAAGCGACCCCTCTGCTGCGGTTGGCTTCAGTGGCAGCCAGACCTCCCTGAGTAACCATCCAACAATCTGATGACTTTCGCAAGAGCAGAGGTTGAACAGATGTGGCAAAGAGGATCGAAGGCAGACAGGTCACTGTCTGCTAGGTTCTGAAAGCTCATGGTTTTCATGTCGTGAGATCAGGAAGGCAGCGAGACAACTGAGGCGCTTAATGCACCTGCTGCATGGTCACGGTTCCATAGACTTCGCTGCGCCGCTTGGAGTTTACGAATGCGCTAGCTTCTGGAAGTAAACCCCTTTGTTGAGGGTAGGCCACGAGAGAACAAAGAATAGAAGGGATGGGTTCCGAAAAACACACCCCTCTTGCTAGGTCTTCTCCAGTGGAGTAAAAGCGTCATTGTCTCCTTTTCAAACAAATCGGTTCAGCCTCCGTAGAGACTGTCAAAAAATACCAATTCCAGCTATATTTCAAGCTGTCATGGCGGGGTATTGGGTAAGGTTTTCAATAAGCAATAATCGCGCCTCGGTTAAACCTTATGATCTACGATACTGCCACTGCGCAAAGCTAAAGCACCTGACCCAGAGGCCTGTGCGCTCCGGGAATGGATTCCCATTTAACTTGCAGTGATCCCAGCAAGCTTCATCCTGAGCATCCTTTGTCAAACTCATAAAACCGCCTGGATTCCAGTGCCGAGATTTGTTGAGGTGAACACCTGTATCATCTTGCGCTCACCAAACTGACAGCAAATATAGTAGCAAGGTATGCATAGGATTCTGGGAGTAAACATGCAAATGAGCAGGCTGCTACCTGTGCGCTCTTTCCGTTAGCATGATAGGTGGCCTGTTGGCAAGTGACCCCGCCCTCCTGAGAGATTATTGGGCAGGCCGCTGCCAAGGCAACATGGGAGAGGCTTGAGAATGCAAAGAGCCATTGGAGGATTGCACAGGAGCGAGGACAGCATCGAGAAATGGGCTCCTTTGGGGACAGGTGAAGTTATGCTCCACCAGGACGACCAGCTGTTTCTGCAGTGCTGCCAGGACATTGACAAGAAGTGAATCAATTTGTCTCTGAGCGTTCCAACTGTTGACCAAACCATTACAATTTCGATACATGTCCATGCCATCACATACCTACCTGTTTGTGATAATTGCAGTTGTCCTTGAAAATAGACCCGATTTTGCAGGGGACTCTGGGAAAAGTGAAAAGGTCCTATGTAATTCACGTCTTGTACCCTGTCTCATAGGGCGGACCCTGCAATTCTACTTCCACTCCACTGCCAAAAATGAAGCGGCCTTGCCCTGTTCATGCTTTTTGCTGTAGCCCCTGGGCCTTTGCAGAGCCATCTGCTTAGTGTGGCTCTGCCACTGAGGTCAGAAGAGAACATTTAGCCTGAGAAACGGCTGTCTGTGTGTGCAGCTTGGAGAAGACACTGTTGCCATGGGAAAGACATGCCTGTTTGCTGTGCAAATGAAGTGCAGACACAGACAGAAGAGACCACTTGACTGGTAGGAATTGAAGAACCTGACCAAGAGTGAGGAATTAGACCATCCGCACGGGGAGTGTGCGCTCCGCCTGGGCTGGTTTGATACTTTTAAAAAAGAAATGGAATGTTGGTAGGTAAACCTCCTGGAAATGTGTGGGGCTATTCCGCACACATTTCCCAATGGACACTGCACAACAAACACATAGTCAAGTGCACTCTGGGGGACACAGTCTACCGGTGCGGTCCTCCTGTCACATTTAGCTGCAATGTGACAGCCATGGGTACATCAAAGCATCTCTGAAGGGGGAAGGCAACGCCTTCCTCCGGCCCTGGTCAGCCTACTTAAAATAGCAAAGGCTCCATCGATATGCCCTGCCTATTGTTAGGTTCTCTCTGATGGCAGCGCATACTGATGAGAGTTAAGTGAAGCAGGCCTGCGAAGAGGCCTGTTCACAGAACTAACACAGGGCCGGAAACCCCAACACCTTTTTCATATGCAATGTGTCAGCTTGAAGCTAGCTCCCACCCCTCTGTATGAAGGCCATTGAATGTCATGTGTGGAACAACTGTTTACAGTAGGCAACCGCTGCAGGGCCACCCCCTTTCAGAGGGAAGATATATGTGATTTGATGCAGACAGTCTGTTCTCGAGCTCAATTAACCAGAGAGCCACTTTGATCCACAGGAGACAGGAAGATGGGTGTGGCTTAGTAGTACATGTTGTCACCCCTTACCTTTCCTGTTGCAAAGCACTCTGGTCATGACCTTACGCATGACAGAAGATTGGTGGTGGGGACCCAGGATTGGGTCTTTAAGGTAGGCTTAGCATGCTCCAATCAATGGGGCCCATTTGGCTTTAAAAGAGGGCTGAGCCCCTCACTAAGCAGATCATCCGACGACTTCAAAAGGAGTACGAAGAAGGACTCATTCGGACCCTCGGTGATGGTACAGTCTGCCTCACGGCTTCCGCCAGTGAAGGAAGTCCAGGATTTCCAAGAGGGAAGCAAAATACCTCCCAAAACATCTCCCAGGGAACAGAGGGAGATACCCGACTCAGAGGATCCATCAAGCAGCACCAGAACCGGTACCCAGCCAGCACACAGCGTGCCCTGCTAGGTTAAGCCAGCAAGCTTCCTAGGTGGGAAGTGCCAGAGAGTCTCTGAACAAAGGACAAGGCCGTTGCCGGCAAACACTCTTCTCAGCTTTGGGTCGGCTGCCTTAAACGTCGACCCAAGCATTGAGAAGAAGCTCGGAGGAGTGCCACAACAAGCATCAACCAGCGACCATCTTTTAAGGACTTTTTCGAAGCAGTCGAGCTCTCAAACTGCGACCGGCTGCACCACTGTGGCTGTTCTCACGCTGCAGTCACTAAAGCCGACTGAAAACCCTCGACCAGCGTTCCAGATCCACCAACCAGCACACAGACAACGATTCTTCACCCCGAGCCGCCGGGTAGGGCAGCCTGCAGCCGTCCGCCCAGCCTCGCTTACCAAACTGCTTGCCAACTGATATCCGCATCTGTCGTCCCTCTTGAACTCTGTCGCCGGAGCTACAAAGCATGCTGGAAGCGACTCGATGCTGTCGAGTACCAAGATCATCTCAAACACCAGTTACATTGTGGTTCTGTCCCCCTGGTCCTTCTCCGAAGGCCCTTAGTGACATTTACGACCCCTTGCTCCCTTGCTGCTGCAACCAAATAACCTTGAACAGTTCAGACTGATTGCTTTACCGACTACACTCCTGTCAGTATCCAGACTGCATCCCTCTCCTTTGTGAAACTGTCTGTCCCCTGGTTTCCTTTATAGGGTGGGTTGTATTTTGTAGTGTGTTAGAACTGTCTGTTGTATTAATACTAAAGTAGATATTTGTATACAACCTTGACTGGACAGTCCCTTTTATCAGTGGGTCACAATAGTTTTTTCGCTCTGTTGCAACTAACCAGCCTGACGTTCCGTCCACTGTTCGGACCCCTTCCGGTGTACTAGAGGTGTGGGACTGATTGATGGTCTAGAAAGCGATATTCCTCCCTGGACCACTAGTGCCCCGGAAGTTGATTCGTCACACCAAGAGAGGTCGGGTTGTTGACTCCACGTGAATATGTGTCTATAGAATGCATGGGGACAGAAATGCCCTTTTGCCTCTCTTGGGAAGACTGAGATGGTGAGCGAAGGCCAAAGGTAAAGCGACCCCTCTGCTGCGGTTGGCTTCAGTGGCAGCCAGACCTCCCTGAGTAACCATCCAACAATCTGATGACTTTCGCAAGAGCAGATGTGGCAAAGAGGATCGAAGGCAGACAGGTCACTGTCTGCTAGGTTCTGAAAGCTCATGGTTTTCATGTCGTGAGATCAGGAAGGCAGCGAGACAACTGAGGCGCTTAATGCACCTGCTGCATGGTCACGGTTCCATAGACTTCGCTGCGCCGCTTGGAGTTTACGAATGCGCTAGCTTCTGGAAGTAAACCCCTTTGTTGAGGGTAGGCCACGAGAGAACAAAGAATAGAAGGGATGGGTTCCGAAAAACACACCCCTCTTGCTAGGTCTTCTCCAGTGGAGTAAAAGCGTCATTGTCTCCTTTTCAAACAAATCGGTTCAGCCTCCGTAGAGACTGTCAAAAATTACCAATTCCAGCTATATTTCAAGCTGTCATGGCGGGGTATTGGGTAAAGTTTTCAATAAGCAATAATCGCGCCTCGGTTCATGAGCTACGATACTGCCACTGCGCAAAGCTAAAGCACCTGACCCAGAGGCCTGTGCGCCCCGGGAATGGATTCCCATTTAACTTGCAATGATCCCAGCAAGCTTCATCCTGAGCATCCTTTGTCAAACTCATAAAACCGCCTGGATTCCAGTGCCGAGATTTGTTGAGGTGAACACCTGTATCATCTTGCGCTCACCAAACTGACAGCAAATATAGTAGCAAGGTATGCATAGGATTCTGGGAGTAAACATGCAAATGAGCAGGCTGCTACCTGTGCGCTCTTTCCCTTAGCATGATAGGTGGCCTGTTGGCAAGTGACCCCGCCCTCCTGAGAGATTATTGGGCAGGCCGCTACCAAGGCAACATGGGAGAGGCTTGAGAATGCAAAGAGCCATTGGAGGATTGCACAGGAGCGAGGACAGCATCGAGAAATGGGCTCCTTTGGGGACAGGTGAAGTGATGCTCCACCAGGACGACCAGCTGTTTCTGCAGTGCAGCCAGGACATTGACAAGAAGTGAATCAATTTGTCTCTGAGCGTTCCAACTGTTGACCAAACCATTACAATTTCGATACATTTCCATGCCATCACATACCTACCTGTTTGTGGTAATAGCACTTGTCCTTGAATATAGACCCGATTTAGCAGGGGACTCTGGGAAAAGTGAAAAGGTCCTATGTAATTCACGTCTTGTACCCTGTCTCATAGGGCGGACCCTGCAATTCTACATCCACTCCACTGCCAAAAATGAAGCGGCCTTGCCCTGTTCAGGCTTTTTGCTGTAGCCCCTGGGCCTTTGCAGAGCCATCTGCTTAGTGTGGCTCTGCCACTGAGGTCAGAAGAGAACATTTAGCCTGAGAAACGGCTGTCTGTGTGTGCAGCTTGGAGAAGACACTGTTGCCATGGGAAAGACATGCCTGTTTGCTGTGAAAATGAAGTGCAGACACAGACAGAAGAGACCACTTGACTGGTAGGAATTGAAGAACCTGACCAAGGGTGAGGAATTAGACCATCCGCACGGGGAGTGTGCGCTCCGCCTGGGCTGGTTTGATACTTTTAAAAAAGAAATGGAATGTTGGTAGGTAAACCTCCTGGAAATGTGTGGGGCTATTCCGCACACATTTCCCAATGGACACTGCACAACAAACACATAGTCAAGTGCACTCTGGGGGACACAGTCTACCGGTGCGGTCCTCCTGTCACATTTAGCTGCAATGTGACAGCCATGGGTACATCAAAGCATCTCTGAAGGGGAAGGCAACGCCTTCCTCCGGCCCTGGTCAGCCTACTTAAAATAGCAAAGGCTCCATCGATATGCCCTGCCTATTGTTAGGTTCTCTCTGATGGCAGCGCATACTGATGAGAGTTAAGTGAAGCAGGCCTGCGAAGAGGCCTGTTCACAGAACTAACACAGGGCAGGAAACCCCAACACCTTTTTCATATGCAATGTGTCAGCTTGAAGCTAGCTCCCACCCCTCTGTATGAAGGCCATTGAATGTCATGTGTGGAACAACTGTTTACAGTAGGCAACCGCTGCAGGGCCACCCCCTTTCAGAGGGAAGATAAATGTGATTTGATGGAGACAGTCTGTTCTCGAGCTCAATTAACCAGAGAGCCACTTTGATCCACAGGAGACAGGAAGATGGGTGCGGCTTAGTAGTACATGTTGTCACCCCTTACCTTTCCTGTTGCAAAGCACTCTGGTCATGACCTTACGCATGACAGAAGATTGTTGGTGGGGACCCAGGATTGGGTCTTTAAGGTAGGCTTAGCATGCTCCAATCACTGGGGCCCATTTGGCTTTAAAAGAGGGCTGAGCCCCTCACTAAGCAGATCATCCGACGACTTCAAAAGGAGTACGAAGAAGGACTCATTCGGACCCTCGGTGATGGTACAGTCTGCCTCACAGCTTCCGCCAGTGAAGGAAGTCCAGGATTTTCAAGAGGGAAGCAAAATACCTCCCAAAACATCTCCCAGGGAACAGAGGGAGATACCCGACTCAGAGGATCCATCAAGCAGCACCAGAACCGGTACCCAGCCAGCACACAGCGTGCCCTGCTAGGTTAAGCCAGCAAGCTTCCTAGGTGGGAAGTGCCAGAGAGTCTCTGAACAAAGGACAAGGCCGTTGCCAGCAAACACTCTTCTCAGCTTTGGGTCGGCCGCCTTAAACGTCGACCCAAGCATTGAGAAGAAGCTCGGAGGAGTGCCACAACAAGCATCAACCAGCGACCATCTTTTAAGGACTTTTTGAAGCAGTCGAGCTCTCAAACTGCGACCGGCTGCACCACTGTGGCTGTTCTCATGCTGCAGTCACTAAAGCCGTCTGAGAACCCTCGACCAGCATTCCAGATCCACCAACCAGCACACAGACAACGATTCTTCACCCCGAGCCGCCGGGTAGGGCAGCCTGCAGCCGTCCGCCCAGCCTCGCTTACCAAACTGCCTGCCAACTGATATCCGCATCTGTCGTCCCTCTTGAACTCTGTCGCCGGAGCTACAAAGCATGCTGGAAGCGACTCGATGCTGTCGAGTACCAAGATCATCTCAAACACCAGTTACATTGTGGTTCTGTCCCCCTGGTCCTTCTCCGAAGGCCCTTAGTGACATTTACGACCCCTTGCTCCCTTGCTGCTGCAACCAAATAACCTTGAACAGTTCAGACTGATTGCTTTACCGACTACACTCCTGTCAGTATCCAGAGTGCATCCCTCTCCTTTGTGAAACTGTCTGTCCCCTGTTTTCCTTTATAGGGTGGGTTGTATTTTGTAGTGTGTTAGAACTGTCTGTTGTATTAATACTAAAGTAGATATTTGTATACAACCTTGACTGGACAGTCCCTTTTATCAGTGGGTCACAATTGTTTTTTCGCTCTGTTGCAACTAACCAGCCTGACGTTCCGTCCACTGTTCGGACCCCTTCCGGTGTACTAGAGGTGTGAGACTGATTGATGGTCTAGAAAGCGATATTCCTCCCTGGACCACTAGTGCCCCGGAAGTTGATTCGTCACACCAAGAGAGGTCGGGTTGTTGACTCCACGTGAATATGTGTCTATAGAATGCATGGGGACAGAAATGCCCTTTTGCCTCTCTTGGGAAGACTGAGATGGTGAGCGAAGGCCAAAGGTAAAGCGACCCCTCTGCTGCGGTTGGCTTCAGTGGCAGCCAGACCTCCCTGAGTAACCATCCAACAATCTGATGACTTTCGCAAGAGCAGAGGTTGAACAGATGTGGCAAAGAGGATCGAAGGCAGACAGGCACTGTCTGCTAGGTTCTGAAAGCTCATGGTTTTCATGTCGTGAGATCAGGAAGGCAGCGAGACAACTGAGGCGCTTAATGCACCTGCTGCATGGTCACGGTTCCATAGACTTCGCTGCGCCGCTTGGAGTTTACGAATGCGCTAGCTTCTGGAAGTAAACCCCTTTGTTGAGGGTAGGCCACGAGAGAACAAAGAATAGAAGGGATGGGTTCCGAAAAACACACCCCTCTTGCTAGGTCTTCTCCAGTGGAGTAAAAGCGTCATTGTCTCCTTTTCAAACAAATCGTTTCAGCCTCCGTAGAGACTGTCAAAAATTACCAATTCCAGCTATATTTCAAGCTGTCATGGCGGGGTATTGGGTAAAGTTTTCAATAAGCAATAATCGCGCCTCGGTTAAACCTCATGAGCTACGATACTGCCACTGCGCAAAGCTAAAGCACCTGACCCAGAGGCCTGTGCGCCCCGGGAATGGATTCCCATTTAACTTGCAGTGATCCCAGCAAGCTTCATCCTGAGCATCCTTTGTCAAACTCATAAAACCGCCGGGGTTCCAGTGCCGAGATTTGTTGAGGTGAACACCTGTATCATCTTGCGCTCACCAAACTGACAGCAAATATAGTAGCAAGGTATGCATAGGATTCTGGGAGTAAACATGCAAATGAGCAGGCTGCTACCTGTGCGCTCTTTCCCTTAGCATGATAGGTGGCCTGTTGGCAAGTGACCCCGCCCTCCTGAGAGATTATTGGGCAGGCCGCTGCCAAGGCAACATGGGAGAGGCTTGAGAATGCAAAGAGCCATTGGAGGATTGCACTGGAGCGAGGACAGCATCGATAAATTGGCTCCTTTGGGGACAGGTGAAGTGATGCTCCACCAGGACGACCAGCTGTTTCTGCAGTGCAGCCAGGACATTGACAAGAAGTGAATCAATTTGTCTGTGAGCGTTCCAACTGTTGACCAAACCATTACAATTTCGATACATGTCCATGCCATCACATATCTACCTGTTTGTGATAATTGCAGTTGTCCTTGAAAATAGACCCGATTTTGCAGGGGACTCTGGGAAAAGTGAAAAGGTCCTATGTAATTCACGTCTTGTACCCTGTCTCATAGGGCGGACCCTGCAATTCTACTTCCACTCCACTGCCAAAAATGAAGCGGCCTTGCCCTGTTCAGGCTTTTTGCTGTAGCCCCTGGGCCTTTGCAGAGCCATCTGCTTAGTGTGGCTCTGCCACTGAGGTCAGAAGAGAACATTTAGCCTGAGAAACGGCTGTCTGTGTGTGCAGCTTGGAGAAGACACTGTTGCCATGGGAAAGACATGCCTGTTTGCTGTGCAAATGAAGTGCAGACACAGACAGAAGAGACCACTTGACTGGTAGGAATTGAAGAACCTGACCAAGAGTGAGGAATTAGACCATCCGCAAGGGGAGTGTGCGCTCCGCCTGGGCTGGTTTGATACTTTTAAAAAAGAAATGGAATGTTGGTAGGTAAACCTCCTGGAAATGTGTGGGGCTATTCCGCACACATTTCCCAATGGACACTGCACAACAAACACATAGTCAAGTGCACTCTGGGGGACACAGTCTACCGGTGCGGTCCTCCTGTCACATTTAGCTGCAATGTGACAGCCATGGGTACATCAAAGCGTCTCTGAAGGGGGAAGGCAACGCAGTCCTCCGGCCCTGGTCAGCCTACTTAAAATAGCAAAGGCTCCATCGATATGCCTTGCCTATTGTTAGGTTCTCTCTGATGGCAGCGCATACTGATGAGAGTTAAGTGAAGCAGGCCTGCGAAGAGGCCTTTTCACAGAACTAACACAGGGCAGGAAACCCCAACACCTTTTTCATATGCAATGTGTCAGCTTGAAGCTAGCTCCCACCCCTCTGTATGAAGGCCATTGAATGTCATGTGTGGAACAACTGTTTACAGTAGGCAACCGCTGCAGGGCCACCCCCTTTCAGAGGGAAGATATATGTGATTTGATGGAGACAGTCTGTTCTCGAGCTCAATTAACCAGAGAGCCACTTTGATCCACAGGAGACAGGAAGATGGGTGCGGCTTAGTAGTACATGTTGTCACCCCTTACCTTTCCTGTTGCAAAGCACTCTGGTCATGACCTTACGCATGACAGAAGATTGTTGGTGGGGACCCAGGATTGGGTCTTTAAGGTAGGCTTAGCATGCTCCAATCACTGGGGCCCATTTGGCTTTAAAAGAGGGCTGAGCCCCTCACTAAGCAGATCATCCGACGACTTCAAAAGGAGTACGAAGAAGGACTCATTCGGACCCTCGGTGATGGTACAGTCTGCCTCACAGCTTCCGCCAGTGAAGGAAGTCCAGGATTTCCAAGAGGGAAGCAAAATCCCTCCCAAAACATCTCCCAGGGAACAGAGGGAGATACCCGACTCAGAGGATCCATCAAGCAGCACCAGAACCGGTACCCAGCCAGCACACAGCGTGCCCTGCTAGGTTAAGCCAGCAAGCTTCCTAGGTGGGAAGTGCCAGAGAGTCTCTGAACAAAGGACAAGGCCGTTGCCGGCAAACACTCTTCTCAGCTTTGGGTCGGCCGCCTTAAACGTCGACCCAAGCATTGAGAAGAAGCTCGGAGGAGTGACACAACAAGCATCAACCAGCGTCCATCTTTTAAGGACTTTTTCGAAGCAGTCGAGCTCTCAAACTGCGACCGGCTGCACCACTGTGGCTGTTCTCACGCTGCAGTCACTAAAACCGTCTGAGAACCCTCGACCAGTGTTCCAGATCCACCAACCAGCACACAGACAACGATTCTTCACCCCGAGCCGCCGGGTAGGGCAGCCTGCAGCCGTCCGCCCAGCCTCGCTTACCAAACTGCCTGCCAACTGATATCCGCATCTGTCGTCCCTCTTGAACTCTGTCGCCGGAGCTACAAAGCATGCTGGAAGCGACTCGATGCTGTCGAGTACCAAGATCATCTCAAACACTAGTTACATTGTGGTTCTGTCCCCCTGGTCCTTCTCCGAAGGCCCTTAGTGACATTTACGACCCCTTGCTCCCTTGCTGCTGCAACCAAATAACCTTGAACAGTTCAGACTGATTGCTTTACCGACTACACTTCTGTCAGTATCCAGAGTGCATCCCTCTCCTTTGTGAAACTGTCTGTCCCCTGTTTTCCTTTATAGGGTGGGTTGTATTTTGTAGTGTGTTAGAACTGTCTGTTGTATTAATACTAAAGTAGATATTTGTATACAACCTTGACTGGACAGTCCCTTTTATCAGTGGGTCACAATTGTTTTTTCGCTCTGTTGCAATTAACCAGCCTGACGTTCTGTCCACTGTTCGGACCCCTTCCGGTGTACTAGAGGTGTGGGACTGATTGATGGTCTAGAAAGCGATATTCCTCCCTGGACCACTAGTGCCCCGGAAGTTGATCGTCACACCAAGAGAGGTCGGGTTGTTGACTCCACGTGAATATGTGTCTATAGAATGCATGGGGACAGAAATGCCCTTTTGCCTCTCTTGGGAAGACTGAGATGGTGAGCGAAGGCCAAAGGTAAAGTGACCCCTCTGCTGCGGTTGGCTTCAGTGGCAGCCAGACCTCCCTGAGTAACCATCCAACAATCTGATGACTTTCGCAAGAGCAGAGGTTGAACAGATGTGGCAAAGAGGATCGAAGTCTGCTAGGTTCTGAAAGCTCATGGTTTTCATGTCGTGAGATCAGGAAGGCAGCGAGACAACTGAGGCGCTTAATGCACCTGCTGCATGGTCACGGTTCCAGACTTCGCTGCGCCGCTTGGAGTTTACGAATGCGCTAGCTTCTGGAAGTAAACCCCTTTGTTGAGGGTAGACCACGAGAGAACAAAGAATAGAAGGGATAGGTTCCGAAAAACACACCCCTCTTGCTAGGTCTTCTCCAGTGGAGTAAAAGCGTCATTGTCTCCTTTTCAAACAAATCGGTTCAGCCTCCGTAGAGACTGTCAAAAATTACCAATTCCAGCTATATTTCAAGCTGTCATGGCGGGGTATTGGGTAAAGTTTTCAATAAGCAATAATCGCGCCTCGGTTAAACCTCATGAGCTACGATACTGCCACTGCGCAAAGCTAAAGCACCTGACCCAGAGGCCTGTGCGCCCCGGGAATGGATTCCCATTTAACTTGCAGTGATCCCAGCAAGCTTCATCCTGAGCATCCTTTGTCAAACTCATAAAACCGCCTGGATTCCAGTGCCGAGATTTGTTGAGGTGAACACCTGTATCATATTGCGCTCACCAAACTGACAGCAAATATAGTAGCAAGGTATGCATTGGATTCTGGGAGTAAACATGCAAATGAGCAGGCTGCTACCTGTGCGCTCTTTCCCTTAGCATGATAGGTGGCCTGTTGGCAAGTGACCCCGCCCTCCTGAGAGATTATTGGGCAGGCCGCTGCCAAGGCAACATGGGAGAGGCTTGAGAATGCAAAGAGCCATTGGAGGATTGCACAGGAGCGAGGACAGCATCGAGAAATGGGCTCCTTTGGGGACAGGTGAAGTGATGCTCCACCAGGACGACCAGCTGTTTCTGCAGTGCAGCCAGGACATTGACAAGAAGTGAATCAATTTGTCTCTGAGCGTTCCAACTGTTGACCAAACCATTACAATTTCGATACATTTCCATGCCATCACATACCTACCTGTTTGTGGTAATTGCACTTGTCCTTGAAAATAGACCCGATTTTGCAGGGGACTCTGGGAAAAGTGAAAAGGTCCTATGTAATTCACGTCTTGTACCCTGTCTCATAGGACGGACCCTGCAATTCTACTTCCACTCCACTGCCAAAAATGAAGCGGCCTTGCCCTGTTCAGGCTTTTTGCTGTAGCCCCTGGGCCTTTGCAGAGCCATCTGCTTAGTGTGGCTCTGCCACTAAGGTCAGAAGAGAACATTTAGCCTGAGAAACGGCTGTCTGTGTGTGCAGCTTGGAGAAGACACTGTTGCCATGGGAAAGACATGCCTGTTTGCTGTGCAAATGAAGTGCAGACACAGACAGAGGAGACCACTTGACTGGTAGGAATTGAAGAACCTGACCAAGAGTGAGGAATTAGACCATCCGCACGGGGAGTGTGCGCTCCGCCTGGGCTGGTTTGATACTTTTAAAAAAGAAATGGAATGTTGGTAGGTAAACCTCCTGGAAATGTGTGGGGCTATTCCGCACACATTTCCCAATGGACACTGCACAACAAACACATAGTCAAGTGCACTCTGGGGGACACAGTCTACCGGTGCGGTCCTCCTGTCACATTTAGCTGCAATGTGACAGCCATGGGTACATCAAAGCATCTCTGAAGGGGGAAGGCAACGCCTTCCTCCGGCCCTGGTTAGCCTACTTAAAATAGCAAAGGCTCCATCGATATGCCCTGCCTATTGTTAGGTTCTCTCTGATGGCAGCGCATACTGATGAGAGTTAAGTGAAGCAGGCCTGCGAAGAGACCTGTTCACAGAACTAACACAGGGCAGGAAACCCCAACACCTTTTTCATATGCAATGTGTCAGCTTGAAGCTAGCTCCCACCCCTCTGTATGAAGGCCATTGAATGTCATGTGTGGAACAACTGTTTACAGTAGGCAACCGCTGCAGGGCCACCCCCTTTCAGAGGGAAGATATATGTGATTTGATGGAGACAGTCTGTTCTCGAGCTCAATTAACCAGAGAGCCACTTTGATCCACAGGAGACAGGAAGATGGGTGCGGCTTAGGAGTACATGTTGTCACCACCTACCTTTCCTGTTGCAAAGCACTCTGGTCATGACCTTACGCATGACAGAAGATTGTTGGTGGGGACCCAGGATTGGGTCTTTAAGGTAGGCTTAGCATGCTCCAATCACTGGGGCCCATTTGGCTTTAAAAGAGGGCTGAGCCCCTCACTAAGCAGATCATCCGACGACTTCAAAAGGAGTACGAAGAAGGACCCATTCGGACCCTCGGTGATGGTACAGTCTGCCTCACTGCTTCCGCCAGTGAAGGAAGTCCAGGATTTCCAAGAGGGAAGCAAAATACCTCCCAAAACATCTCCCAGGGAACAGAGGAAGATACCCGACTCAGAGGATCCATCAAGCAGCACCAGAACCGGTACCCAGCCAGCACACAGCGTGCCCTGCTAGGTTAAGCCAGCAAGCTTCCTAGGTGGGAAGTGCCAGAGAGTCTCTGAACAAAGGACAAGGCCGTTGCCGGCAAACACTCTTCTCAGCTTTGGGTCGGCTGCCTTAAACGTCGACCCAAGCATTGAGAAGAAGCTCGGAGGAGTGCCACAACAAGCATCAACCAGCGACCATCTTTTAAGGACTTTTTCGAAGCAGTCGAGCTCTCAAACTGCGACCGGCTGCACCACTGTGGCTGTTCTCACGCTGCAGTCACTAAAGCCGACTGAAAACCCTCGACCAGCGTTCCAGATCCACCAACCAGCACACAGACAACGATTCTTCACCCCGAGCCGCCGGGTAGGGCAGCCTGCAGCCGTCCGCCCAGCCTCGCTTACCAAACTGCTTGCCAACTGATATCCGCATCTGTCGTCCCTCTTGAACTCTGTCGCCGGAGCTACAAAGCATGCTGGAAGCGACTCGATGCTGTCGAGTACCAAGATCATCTCAAACACCAGTTACATTGTGGTTCTGTCCCCCTGGTCCTTCTCCGAAGGCCCTTAGTGACATTTACGACCCCTTGCTCCCTTGCTGCTGCAACCAAATAACCTTGAACAGTTCAGACTGATTGCTTTACCGACTACACTCCTGTCAGTATCCAGACTGCATCCCTCTCCTTTGTGAAACTGTCTGTCCCCTGGTTTCCTTTATAGGGTGGGTTGTATTTTGTAGTGTGTTAGAACTGTCTGTTGTATTAATACTAAAGTAGATATTTGTATACAACCTTGACTGGACAGTCCCTTTTATCAGTGGGTCACAATTGTTTTTTCGCTCTGTTGCAACTAACCAGCCTGACGTTCCGTCCACTGTTCGGACCCCTTCCGGTGTACTAGAGGTGTGGGACTGATTGATGGTCTAGAAAGCGATATTCCTCCCTGGACCACTAGTGCCCTGGAAGTTGATTCGTCACACCAAGAGAGGTCGGGTTGTTGACTCCACGTGAATATGTGTCTATAGAATGCATGGGGACAGAAATGCCCTTTTGCCTCTCTTGGGAAGACTGAGATGGTGAGCGAAGGCCAAAGGTAAAGCGACCCCTCTGCTGCGGTTGGCTTCAGTGGCAGCCAGACCTCCCTGAGTAACCATCCAACAATCTGATGACTTTCGCAAGAGCAGAGGTTGAACAGATGTGGCAAAGAGGATCGAAGGCAGACAGGTCACTGTCTGCTAGGTTCTGAAAGCTCATGGTTTTCATGTCGTGAGATCAGGAAGGCAGCGAGACAACTGAGGCGCTTAATGCACCTGCTGCATGGTCACGGTTCCATAGACTTCGCTGCGCCGCTTGGAGTTTACGAATGCGCTAGCTTCTGGAAGTAAACCCCTTTGTTGAGTGTAGGCCACGAGAGAACAAAGAATAGAAGGGATGGGTTCCGAAAAACACACCCCTCTTGCTAGGTCTTCTCCAGTGGAGTAAAAGCGTCATTGTCTCCTTTTCAAACAAATCGGTTCAGCCTCCGTAGAGACTGTCAAAAATTACCAATTCCAGCTATATTGCAAGCTGTCATGGCGGGGTATTGGGCAAAGTTTTCAATAAGCAATAATCGCGCCTCGGTTAAACCTCATGAGCTACGATACTGCCACTGCGCAAAGCTAAAGCACCTGACCCTGAGGCCTGTGCGCCCCGGGAATGGATTCCCATTTAACTTGCAGTGATCCCAGCAAGCTTCATCCTGAGCATCCTTTGTCAAACTCATAAAACCGCCTGGATTCCAGTGCCGAGATTTGTTGAGGTGAACACCTGTATCATCTTGCGCTCACCAAACTGACAGCAAATATAGTAGCAAGGTATGCATAGGATTCTGGGAGTAAACATGCAAATGAGCAGGCTGCTACCTGTGCGCTCTTTCCCTTAGCATGATAGGTGGCCTGTTGGCAAGTGACCCCGCCCTCCTGAGAGATTATTGGGCAGGCCGCTGCCAAGGCAACATGGGAGAGGCTTGAGAATGCAAAGAGCCATTGGAGGATTGCACAGGAGCGAGGACAGCATCGAGAAATGGGCTCCTTTGGGGACAGGTGAAGTGATGCTCCACCAGGACGACCAGCTGTTTCTGCAGTGCAGCCAGGACATTGACAAGAAGTGAATCAATTTGTCTCTGAGCGTTCCAACTGTTGACCAAACCATTACAATTTCGATACATTTCCATGCCATCACATACCTACCTGTTTGTGATAATTGCACTTGTCCTTGAAAATAGACCCGATTTTGCAGGGGACTCTGGGAAAAGTGAAAAGGTCCTATGTAATTCACGTCTTGTACCCTGTCTCATAGGGCGGACCCTGCAATTCTACTTCCACTCCACTGCCAAAAATGAAGCGGCCTTGCCCTGTTCAGGCTTTTTGCTGTAGCCCCTGGGCCTTTGCAGAGCCATCTGCTTAGTGTGGCTCTGCCACTGAGGTCAGAAGAGAACATTTAGCCTGAGAAACGGCTGTCTGTGTGTGCAGCTTGGAGAAGACACTGTTGCCATGGGAAAGACATTCCTGTTTGCTGTGCAACTGAAGTGCAGACACAGACAGAAGAGACCACTTGACTGGTAGGAATTGAAGAACCTGACCAAGAGTGAGGAATTAGACCATCCGCACGGGGAGTGTGCGCTCCGCCTGGGCTGGTTTGATACTTTTAAAAAAGAAATGGAATGTTGGTAGGTAAACCTCCTGGAAATGTGTGGGGCTATTCCGCACACATTTCCCAATGGACACTGCACAACAAAAACATAGTCAAGTGCACTCTGGGGGACACAGTCTACCGGTGCGGTCCTCCTGTCACATTTAGCTGCAATGTGACAGCCAGGGATACATCAAAGCATCTCTGAAGGGGGAAGGCAACGCCTTCCTCCGGCCCTGGTCAGCCTACTTAAAATAGCAAAGGCTCCATCGATATGCCCTGCCTATTGTTAGGTTCTCTCTGATGGCAGCGCATACTGATGAGAGTTAAGTGAAGCAGGCCTGCGAAGAGGCCTGTTCACAGAACTAACACAGGGCAGGAAACCCCAACACCTTTTTCATATGCAATGTGTCAGCTTGAAGCTAGCTCCCACCCCTCTGTATGAAGGCCATTGAATGTCATGTGTGGAACAACTGTTTACAGTAGGCAACCGCTGCAGGGCCACCCCCTTTCAGAGGGAAGATATATGTGATTTGATGGGGACAGTCTGTTCTCGAGCTCAATTAACCAGAGAGCCACTTTGATCCACAGGAGACAGGAAGATGGGTGCGGCTTAGTAGTACATGTTGTCACCCCTTACCTTTCCTTTTGCAAAGCACTCTGGTCATGACCTTACGCATGACAGAAGATTGTTGGTGGGGACCCAGGATTGGGTCTTTAAGGTAGGCTTAGCATGCTCCAATCACTGGGGCCCATTTGGCTTTAAAAGAGGGCTGAGCCCCTCACTAAGCAGATCATCCGACGACTTCAAAAGGAGTACGAAGAAGGACTCATTCGGACCCTCGGTGATGGTACAGTCTGCCTCACAGCTTCCGCCAGTGAAGGAAGTCCAGGATTTCCAAGAGGGAAGCAAAATCCCTCCCAAAACATCTCCCAGGGAACAGAGGGAGATACCCGACTCAGAGGATCCATCAAGCAGCACCAGAACCGGTACCCAGCCAGCACACAGCGTGCCCTGCTAGGTTAAGCCAGCAAGCTTCCTAGGTGGGAAGTGCCAGAGAGTCTCTGAACAAAGGACAATGCCGTTGCCGGCAAACACTCTTCTCAGCTTTGGGTCGGCCGCCTTAAACGTCGACCCAAGCATTGAGAAGAAGCTCGGAGGAGTGCCACAACAAGCATCAACCAGCGTCCATCTTTTAAGGACTTTTTCGAAGCAGTCGAGCTCTCAAACTGCGACCGGCTGCACCACTGTGGCTGTTCTCACGCTGCAGTCACTAAAGCCGTCTGAGAACCCTCGACCAGCGTTCCAGATCCACCAACCAGCACACAGACAACGATTCTTCACCCGAGCCGCCGGGTAGGGCAGCCTGCAGCCGTCCGCCCAGCCTCGCTTACCAAACTGCCTGACAACTGATATCCGCATCTGTCGTCCCTCTTGAACTCTGTCGCCGGAGCTACAAAGCATGCTGGAAGCGACTCGATGCTGTTGAGTACCAAGATCATCTCAAACACCAGTTACATTGTGGTTCTGTCCCCCTGGTCCTTCTCCGAAGGCCCTTAGTGACATTTACGACCCCTTGCTCCCTTGCTGCTGCAACCAAATAACCTTGAACAGTTCAGACTGATTGCTTTACCGACTACACTCCTGTCAGTATCCAGAGTGCATCCCTCTCCTTTGTGAAACTGTCTGTCCCCTGTTTTCCTTTATAGGGTGGGTTGTATTTTGTAGTGTGTTAGAACTGTCTGTTGTATTAATACTAAAGTAGATATTTGTATACAACCTTGACTGGACAGTCCCTTTTATCAGTGGGTCACAATTGTTTTTTCGCTCTGTTGCAACTAACCAGCCTGACGTTCCGTCCACTGTTCGGACCCCTTCCGGTGTACTAGAGGTGTGGGACTGATTGATGGTCTAGAAAGCGATATTCCTCCATGGACCACTAGTGCCCCGTAAGTTGATTCGTCACACCAAGAGAGGTCGGGTTGTTGACTCCACGTGAATATGTGTCTATAGAATGCATGGGGACAGAAATGCCCTTTTGCCTCTCTTGGGAAGACTGAGATGGTGAGCGAAGGCCAAAGGTAAAGCGACCCCTCTGCTGCGGTTGGCTTCAGTGGCAGCCAGACCTCCCTGATAAACCATCCAACAATCTGATGACTTTCGCAAGAGCAGAGGTTGAACAGATGTGGCAAAGAGGATCGAAGGCAGACAGGTCACTGTCTGCTAGGTTCTGAAAGCTCATGGTTTTCATGTCGTGAGATCAGGAAGGCAGCGAGACAACTGAGGCGCTTAATGCACCTGCTGCATGGTCACGGTTCCATAGACTTCGCTGCGCCGCTTGGAGTTTACGAATGCGCTAGCTTCTGGAAGTAAACCCCTTTGTTGAGGGTAGGCCACGAGAGAACAAAGAATAGAAGGGATGGGTTCCGAAAAACACACCCCTCTTGCTAGGTCTTCTCCAGTGGAGTAAAAGCGTCATTGTCTCCTTTTCAAACAAATCGGTTCAGCCTCCGTAGAGACTGTCAAAAATTACCAATTCCAGCTATATTTCAAGCTGTCATGGCGGGGTATTGGGTAAAGTTTTCAATAAGCAATAATCGCGCCTCGGTTAAACCTCATGAGCTACGATACTGCCACTGCGCAAAGCTAAAGCACCTGACCCCGAGGCCTGTGCGCCCCGGGAATGGATTCCCATTTAACTTGCAGTGATCCCAGCAAGCTTCATCCTGAGCATCCTTTGTCAAACTCATAAAACCGCCTGGATTCCAGTGCCGAGATTTGTTGAGGTGAACACCTGTATCATCTTTCGCTCACCAAACTGACAGCAAATATAGTAGCAAGGTATGCATAGGATTCTGGGAGTAAACATGCAAATGAGCAGGCTGCTACCTGTGCGCTCTTTCCCTTAGCATGATAGGTGGCCTGTTGGCAAGTGACCCCGCCCTCCTGAGAGATTATTGGGCAGGCCGCTGCCAAGGCAACATGGGAGAGGCTTGAGAATGCAAAGAGCCATTGGAGGATTGCACAGGAGCGAGGACAGCATCGAGAAATGGGCTCCTTTGGGGACAGGTGAAGTGATGCTCCACCAGGACGACCAGCTGTTTCTGCAGTGCAGCCAGGACATTGACAAGAAGTGAATCAATTTGTCTCTGAGCGTTCCAACTGTTGACCAAACCATTACAATTTCGATACATGTCCATGCCATCACATATCTACCTGTTTGTGATAATTGCAGTTGTCCTTGAAAATAGACCCGATTTTGCAGGGGACTCTGGGAAAAGTGAAAAGGTCCTATGTAATTCACGTCTTGTACCCTGTCTCATAGGGCGGACCCTGCAATTCTACTTCCACTCCACTGCCAAAAATGAAGCGGCCTTGCCCTGTTCAGGCTTTTTGCTGTAGCCCCTGGGCCTTTGCAGAGCCATCTGCTTAGTGTGGCTCTGCCACTGAGGTCAGAAGAGAACATTTAGCCTGAGAAACGGCTGTCTGTGTGTGCAGCTTGGAGAAGACACTGTTGCCATGGGAAAGACATGCCTGTTTGCTGTGAAAATGAAGTGCAGACACAGACAGAAGAGACCACTTGACTGGTAGGAATTGAAGAACCTGACCAAGAGTGAGGAATTAGACCATCCGCACGGGGAGTGTGCGCTCCGCCTGGGCTGGTTTGATACTTTTAAAAAAGAAATGGAATGTTGGTAGGTAAACCTCCTGGAAATGTGTGGGGCTATTCCGCACACATTTCCCAATGGACACTGCACAACAAACACATAGTCAAGTGCACTCTGGGGGACACAGTCTACCAGTGCGGTCCTCCTGTCACATTTAGCTGCAATGTGACAGCCATGGGTACATCAAAGCATCTCTGAAGGGGGAAGGCAAGACCTTCCTCCGGCCCTGGTCAGCCTACTTAAAATAGCAAAGGCTCCATCGATATGCCCTGTCTATTGTTAGGTTCTCTCTGATGGCAGCGCATACTGATGAGAGTTAAGTGAAGCAGGCCTGCGAAGAGGCCTGTTCACCGAACTAACACAGGGCAGGAAACCCCAACACCTTTTTCATATGCAATGTGTCAGCTTGAAGCTAGCTCCCACCCCTCTGTATGAAGGCCATTGAATGTCATGTGTGGAACAACTGTTTACAGTAGGCAACCGCTGCAGGGCCACCCCCTTTCGGAGGGAAGATATATGTGATTTGATGGAGACAGTCTGTTCTCGAGCTCAATTAACCAGAGAGCCACTTTGATCCACAGGAGACAGGAAGATGGGTGCGGCTTAGTAGTACATGTTGTCACCCCTTACCTTTCCTGTTGCAAAGCACTCTGGTCATGACCTTACGCATGACAGAAGATTGTTGGTGGGGACCCAGGATTGGGTCTTTAAGGTAGGCTTAGCATGCTCCAATCACTGGGGCCCATTTGGCTTTAAAAGAGGGCTGAGCCCCTCACTAAGCAGATCATCCGACGACTTCAAAAGGAGTACGAAGAAGGACTCATTCGGACCCTCGGTGATGGTACAGTCTGCCTCACAGCTTCCGCCAGTGAAGGAAGTCCAGGATTACAAGAGGGAAGCAAAATCCCTCACAAAACATCTCCCAGGGAACAGAGGGAGATACCCGACTCAGAGGATCCATCAAGCAGCACCAGAACCGGTACCCAGCCAGCACACAGCGTGCCCTGCTAGGTTAAGCCAGCAAGCTTCCTAGGTGGGAAGTGCCAGAGAGTCTCTGAACAAAGGACAAGGCCGTTGCCGGCAAACACTCTTCTCAGCTTTGGGCCGGCCGCCTTAAACGTCGACCCAAGCATTGAGAAGAAGCTCGGAGGAGTGCCACAACAAGCATCAACCAGCGTCCATCTTTTAAGGACTTTTTCGAAGCAGTCGAGCTCTCAAACTGCGACCGGCTGCACCACTGTGGCTGTTCTCACGCTGCAGTCACTAAAGCCGTCTGAGAACCCTCGACCAGCGTTCCAGATCCACCAACCAGCACACAGACAACGATTCTTCACCCCGAGCCGCCGGGTAGGGCAGCCTGCAGCCGTCCGCCCAGCCTCGCTTACCAAACTGCCTGCCAACTGATATCCGCATCTGTCGTCCCTCTTGAACTCTGTCGCCGGAGCTACAAAGCATGCTGGAAGCGACTCGATGCTGTCGAGTACCAAGATCATCTCAAACACCAGTTACATTGTGGTTATGTCCCCCTGGTCCTTCTCCGAAGGCCCTTAGTGACATTTACGACCCCTTGCTCCCTTGCTGCTGCAACCAAATAACCTTGAACAGTTCAGACTGATTGCTTTACCGACTACACTCCTGTCAGTATCCAGAGTGCATCCCTCTCCTTTGTGAAACTGTCTGTCCCCTGTTTTCCTTTATAGGGTGGGTTGTATTTTGTAGTGTGTTAGAACTGTCTGTTGTATTAATACTAAAGTAGATATTTGTATACAACCTTGACTGGACAGTCCCTTTTATCAGTGGGTCACAATTGTTTTTTCGCTCTGTTGCAACTAACCAGCCTGACGTTCCGTCCACTGTTCGGACCCCTTCCGGTGTACTAGAGGTGTGGGACTAATTGATGGTCTAGAAAGCGATATTCCTCCCTGGACCACTAGTGCCCAAGAAGTTGATTCGTCACACCAAGAGAGGTCGGGTTGTTGACTCCACGTGAATATGTGTCTATAGAATGCATGGGGACAGAAATGCCCTTTTGCCTCTCTTGGGAAGACTGAGATGGTGAGCGAAGGCCAAAGGTAAAGCGACCCCTCTGCTGCGGTTGGCTTCAGTGGCAGCCAGACCTCCCTGAGTAACCATCCAACAATCTGATGACTTTCGCAAGAGCAGATGTGGCAAAGAGGATCGAAGGCAGACAGGTCACTGTCTGCTAGGTTCTGAAAGCTCATGGTTTTCATGTCGTGAGATCAGGAAGGCAGCGAGACAACTGAGGCGCTTAATGCACCTGCTGCATGGTCACGGTTCCATAGACTTCGCTGCGCCGCTTGGAGTTTACGAATGCGCTAGCTTCTGGAAGTAAACCCCTTTGTTGAGGGTAGGCCACGAGAGAACAAAGAATAGAAGGGATGGGTTCCGAAAAACAGACCCCTCTTGCTAGGTCTTCTCCAGTGGAGTAAAAGCGTCATTGTCTTCTTTTCAAACAAATCGGTTCAGCCTCCGTAGAGACTGTCAAAAATTACCAATTCCAGCTATATTTCAAGCTGTCATGGCGAGGTATTGGGTAAAGTTTTCAATAAGCAATAATCGCGCCTCGGTTAAACCTCATGAGCTACGACACTGCCACTGCGCAAAGCTAAAGCACCTGACCCAGAGGCCTGTGCGCCCCGGGAATGGATTCCCATTTAACTTGCAGTGATCCCAGCAAGCTTCATCCTGAACATCCTTTGTCAAACTCATAAAACCGCCTGGATTCCAGTGCCGAGATTTGTTGAGGTGAACACCTGTATCATCTTGCGCTCACCAAACTGACAGCAAATATAGTAGCAAGGTATGCATAGGATTCTGGGAGTAAACATGCAAATGAGCAGGCTGCTACCTGTGCGCTCTTTCCCTTAGCATGATAGGTGGCCTGTTGGCAAGTGACCCCGCCCTCCTGAGAGCTTATTGGGCAGGCCGCTGCCAAGGCAACATGGGAGAGGCTTGAGAATGCAAAGAGCCATTGGAGGATTGCACAGGAGCGAGGACAGCATCAAGAAATGGGCTCCTTTGGGGACAGGTGAAGTGATGCTCCACCAGGACGACCAGCTGTTTCTGCAGTGCAGCCAGGACATTGACAAGAAGTGAATCAATTTGTCTCTGAGCGTTCCAACTGTTGACCAAACCATTACAATTTCGATACATTTCCATGCCATCACATACCTACCTGTTTGTGGTAATTGCACTTGTCCTTGAAAATAGACCCGATTTTGCAGGGGACTCTGGGAAAAGTGAAAAGGTCCTATGTAATTCACGTCTTGTACCCTGTCTCATAGGGCGGACCCTGCAATTCTACTTCCACTCCACTGCCAAAAATGAAGCGGCCTTGCCCTGTTTAGGCTTTTTGCTGTAGCCCCTGGGCCTTTGCAGAGCCATCTGCTTAGTGTGGCTCTGCCACTGAGGTCAGAAGAGAACATTTAGCCTGAGAAACGGCTGTCTGTGTGTGCAGCTTGGAGAAGACACTGTTGCCATGGGAAAGACATGCCTGTTTGCTGTGAAAATGAAGTGCAGACACAGACAGAAGAGACCACTTGACTGGTAGGAATTGAAGAACCTGACCAAGAGTGAGGAATTAGACCATCCGCACGGGGAGTGTGCGCTCCGCCTGGGCTTGTTTGATACTTTTAAAAAAGAAATGGAATGTTGGTAGGTAAACCTCCTGGAAATGTGTGGGGCTATTCCGCACACATTTCCCAATGGACACTGCACAACAAACACATAGTCAAGTGCACTCTGGGGGACACAGTCTACCGGTGCGGTCCTCCTGTCACATTTAGCTGCAATGTGACAGCCATGGGTACATCAAAGCATCTCTGAAGGGGAAGGCAACGCCTTCCTCCGGCCCTGGTCAGCCTACGTAAAATAGCAAAGGCTCCATCGATATGCCCTGCCTATTGTTAGGTTCTCTCTGATGGCAGCGCATACTGATGAGAGTTAAGTGAAGCAGGCCTGCGAAGAGGCCTGTTCACAGAACTAACACAGGGCAGGAAACCCCAACACCTTTTTCATATGCAATGTGTCAGCTTGAAGCTAGCTCCCACCCCTCTGTATGAAGGCCATTGAATGTCATGTGTGGAACAACTGTTTACAGTAGGCAACCGATGCAGGGCCACCCCCTTTCAGAGGGAAGATATATGTGATTTGATGGAGACAGTCTGTTCTCGAGCTCAATTAACCAGAGAGCCACTTTGATCCACAGGAGACAGGAAGATGGGTGCGGCTTAGTAGTACATGTTGTCACCCCTTACCTTTCCTGTTGCAAAGCACTCTGGTCATGACCTTACGCATGACAGAAGATTGTTGGTGGGGACCCAGGATTGGGTCTTTAAGGTAGGCTTAGCATGCTCCAATCACTGGGGCCCATTTGGCTTTAAAAGAGGGCTGAGCCCATCACTAAGCAGATCATCCGACGACTTCAAAAGGAGTACGAAGAAGGAATCATTCGGACCCTCGGTGATGGTACAGTCTGCATCACAGCTTCCGCCAGTGAAGGAAGTCCAGGATTTCCAAGAGGGAAGCAAAATACCTCCCAAAACATCTCCCAGGGAACAGAGGGAGATACCCGACTCAGAGGATCCATCAAGCAGCACCAGAACCGGTACCCAGCCAGCACACAGCGTGCCCTGCTAGGTTAAGCCAGCAAGCTTCCTAGGTGGGAAGTGCCAGAGAGTCTCTGAACAAAGGACAAGGCCGTTGCCAGCAAACACTCTTCTCAGCTTTGGGTCGGCCGCCTTAAACGTCGACCCAAGCATTGAAAAGAAGCTCGGAGGAGTGCCACAACAAGCATCAACCAGCGACCATCTTTTAAGGACTTTTTGAAGCAGTCGAGCTCTCAAACTGCGACCGGCTGCACCACTGTGGCTGTTCTCATGCTGCAGTCACTAAAGCCGTCTGAGAACCCTCGACCAGCATTCCAGATCCACCAACCAGCACACAGACAACGATTCTTCACCCCGAGCCGCCGGGTAGGGCAGCCTGCAGCCGTCCGCCCAGCCTCGCTTACCAAACTGCCTGCCAACTGATATCCGCATCTGTCGTCCCTCTTGAACTCTGTCGCCGGAGCTACAAAGCATGCTGGAAGCGACTCGATGCTGTCGAGTACCAAGATCATCTCAAACACCAGTTACATTGTGGTTCTGTCCCCCTGGTCCTTCTCCGAAGGCCCTTAGTGACATTTACGACCCCTTGCTCCCTTGCTGCTGCAACCAAATAACCTTGAACAGTTCAGACTGATTGCTTTACCGACTACACTCCTGTCAGTATCCAGAGTGCATCCCTCTCCTTTGTGAAACTGTCTGTCCCCTGTTTTCCTTTATAGGGTGGGTTGTATTTTGTAGTGTGTTAGAACTGTCTGTTGTATTAATACTAAAGTAGATATTTGTATACAACCTTGACTGGACAGTCCCTTTTATCAGTGGGTCACAATTGTTTTTTCGCTCTGTTGCAACTAACCAGCCTGACGTTCCGTCCACTGTTCGGACCCCTTCCGGTGTACTAGAGGTGTGGGACTGATTGATGGTCTAGAAAGCGATATTCCTCCCTGGACCACTAGTGCCCCGGAAGTTGATTCGTCACACCAAGAGAGGTCGGGTTGTTGACTCCACGTGAATATGTGTCTATAGAATGCATGGGGACAGAAATGCCCTTTTGCCTCTCTTGGGAAGACTGAGATGGTGAGCGAAGGCCAAAGGTAAAGCGACCCCTCTGCTGCGGTTGGCTTCAGTGGCAGCCAGACCTCCCTGAGTAACCATCCAACAATCTGATGACTTTCCAAAGAGCAGAGGTTGAACAGATGTGGCAAAGAGGATCGAAGGCAGACAGGCACTGTCTGCTAGGTTCTGAAAGCTCATGGTTTTCATGTCGTGAGATCAGGAAGGCAGCGAGACAACTGAGGCGCTTAATGCACCTGCTGCATGGTCACGGTTCCATAGACTTCGCTGCGCCGCTTGGAGTTTACGAATGCGCTAGCTTCTGGAAGTAAACCCCTTTGTTGAGGGTAGGCCACGAGAGAACAAAGAATAGAAGGGATGGGTTCCGAAAAACACACCCCTCTTGCTAGGTCTTCTCCAGTGGAGTAAAAGCGTCATTGTCTCCTTTTCAAACAAATCGGTTCAGCCTCCGTAGAGACTGTCAAAAATTACCAATTCCAGCTATATTTCAAGCTGTCATGGCGGGGTATTGGGTAAAGTTTTCAATAAGCAATAATCGCGCCTCGGTTAAACCTCATGAGCTACGATACTGCCACTGCGCAAAGCTAAAGCACCTGACCCAGAGGCCTGTGCGCCCCGGGAATGGATTCCCATTTAACTTGCAGTGATCCCAGCAAGCTTCATCCTGAGCATCCTTTGTCAAACTCATAAAACCGCCTGGGTTCCAGTGCCGAGATTTGTTGAGGTGAACACCTGTATCATCTTGCGCTCACCAAACTGACAGCAAATATAGTAGCAAGGTATGCATAGGATTCTGGGAGTAAACATGCAAATGAGCAGGCTGCTACCTGTGCGCTCTTTCCCTTAGCATGATAGGTGGCCTGTTGGCAAGTGACCCCGCCCTCCTGAGAGATTATTGGGCAGGCCGCTGCCAAGGCAACATGGGAGAGGCTTGAGAATGCAAAGAGCCATTGGAGGATTGCACTGGAGCGAGGACAGCATCGAGAAATGGGCTCCTTTGGGGACAGGTGAAGTGATGCTCCACCAGGACGACCAGCTGTTTCTGCAGTGCAGCCAGGACATTGACAAGAAGTGAATCAATTTGTCTGTGAGCGTTCCAACTGTTGACCAAACCATTACAATTTCGATACATGTCCATGCCATCACATATCTACCTGTTTGTGATAATTGCAGTTGTCCTTGAAAATAGACCCGATTTTGCAGGGGACTCTGGGAAAAGTGAAAAGGTCCTATGTAATTCACGTCTTGTACCCTGTCTCATAGGGCGGACCCTGCAATTCTACTTCCACTCCACTGCCAAAAATGAAGCGGCCTTGGCCTGTTCAGGCTTTTTGCTGTAGCCCCTGGGCCTTTGCAGAGCCATCTGCTTAGTGTGGCTCTGCCACTGAGGTCAGAAGAGAACATTTAGCCTGAGAAACGGCTGTCTGTGTGTGCAGCTTGGAGAAGACACTGTTGCCATGGGAAAGACATGCCTGTTTGCTGTGCAAATGAAGTGCAGACACAGACAGAAGAGACCACTTGACTGGTAGGAATTGAAGAACCTGACCAAGAGTGAGGAATTAGACCATCCGCAAGGGGAGTGTGCGCTCCGCCTGGGCTGGTTTGATACTTTTAAAAAAGAAATGGAATGTTGGTAGGTAAACCTCCTGGAAATGTGTGGGGCTATTCCGCACACATTTCCCAATGGACACTGCACAACAAACACATAGTCAAGTGCACTCTGGGGGACACAGTCTACCGGTGCGGTCCTCCTGTTACATTTAGCTGCAATGTGACAGCCATGGGTACATCAAAGCGTCTCTGAAGGGGGAAGGCAACGCAGTCCTCCGGCCCTGGTCAGCCTACTTAAAATAGCAAAGGCTCCATCGATATGCCTTGCCTATTGTTAGGTTCTCTCTGATGGCAGCGCATACTGATGAGAGTTAAGTGAAGCAGGCCTGCGAAGAGGCCTTTTCACAGAACTAACACAGGGCAGGAAACCCCAACACCTTTTTCATATGCAATGTGTCAGCTTGAAGCTAGCTCCCACCCCTCTGTATGAAGGCCATTGAATGTCATGTGTGGAACAACTGTTTACAGTAGGCAACCGCTGCAGGGCCACCCCCTTTCAGAGGGAAGATATATGTGATTTGATGGAGACAGTCTGTTCTCGAGCTCAATTAACCAGAGAGCCACTTTGATCCACAGGAGACAGGAAGATGGGTGCGGCTTAGTAGTACATGTTGTCACCCCTTACCTTTCCTGTTGCAAAGCACTCTGGTCATGACCTTACGCATGACAGAAGATTGTTGGTGGGGACCCAGGATTGGGTCTTTAAGGTAGGCTTAGCATGCTCCAATCACTGGGGCCCATTTGACTTTAAAAGAGGGCTGAGCCCCTCACTAAGCAGATCATCCGACGACTTCAAAAGGAGTACGAAGAAGGACCCATTCGGACCCTCGGTGATGGTACAGTCTGCCTCACAGCTTCCGCCAGTGAAGGAAGTCCAGGATTTCCAAGAGGGAAGCAAAATACCTCCCAAAACATCTCCCAGGGAACAGAGGGAGATACCCGACTCAGAGGATCCATCAAGCAGCACCAGAACCGGTACCCAGCCAGCACACAGCGTGCCCTGCTAGGTTAAGCCAGCAAGCTTCCTAGGTGGGAAGTGCCAGAGAGTCTATGAACAAAGGACAAGGCCGTTGCCGGCAAACACTCTTCTCAGCTTTGGGTCGGCCGCCTTAAACGTCGACCCAAGCATTGAGAAGAAGCTCGGAGGAGTGCCACAACAAGCATCAACCAGCGACCATCTTTTAAGGACTTTTTCGAAGCAGTCGAGCTCTCAAACTGCGACCGGCTGCACCACTGTGGCTGTTCTCACGCTGCAGTCACTAAAGCCGACTGAGAACCCTCGACCAGCGTTCCAGATCCACCAACCAGCACACAGACAACGATTCTTCACCCCGAGCCGCCGGGTAGGGCAGCCTGCAGCCGTCCGCCCAGCCTCGCTTACCAAACTGCCTGCCAACTGATATCCGCATCTGTCGTCCCTCTTGAACTCTGTCGCCGGAGCTACAAAGCATGCTGGAAGCGACTCGATGCTGTCGAGTACCAAGATCATCTCAAACACCAGTTACATTGTGGTTCTGTCCCCCTGGTCCTTCTCCGAAGGCCCTTAGTGACATTTACGACCCCTTGCTCCCTTGCTGCTGCAACCAAATAACCTTGAACAGTTCAGACTGATTGCTTTACCGACTACACTCCTGTCAGTATCCAGAGTGCATCCCTCTCCTTTGTGAAACTGTCTGTCCCCTGTTTTCCTTTATAGGGTGGGTTGTATTTTGTAGTGTGTTAGAACTGTCTGTTGTATTAATACTAAAGTAGATATTTGTATACAACCTTGACTGGACAGTCCCTTTTATCAGTGGGTCACAATTGTTTTTTCGTTCTGTTGCAACTAACCAGCCTGACGTTCCGTCCACTGTTCAGACCCCTTCCGGTGTACTAGAGGTGTGGGACTGATTGATGGTCTAGAAAGCGATATTCCTCCCTGGACCACTAGTGCCCCGGAAGTTGATTCGTCACACCAAGAGAGGTCGGGTTGTTGACTCCAAGTGAATATGTGTCTATAGAATGCATGGGGACAGAAATGCCCTTTTGCCTCTCTTGGGAAGACTGAGATGGTGAGCGAAGGCCAAAGGTAAAGCGACCCCTCTGCTGCGGTTGGCTTCAGTGGCAGCCAGACCTCCCTGAGTAACCATCCAACAATCTGATGACTTTCGCAAGAGCAGAGGTTGAACAGATGTGGCAAAGAGGATCGAAGGCAGACAGGTCACTGTCTGCTAGGTTCTGAAAGCTCATGGTTTTCATGTCGTGAGATCAGGAAGGCAGCGAGACAACTGAGGCGCTTAATGCACCTGCTGCATGGTCACGGTTCCATAGACTTCGCTGCGCCGCTTGGAGTTTACGAATGCGCTAGCTTCTGGAAGTAAACCCCTTTGTTGAGGGTAGGCCACGAGAGAACAAAGAATATAAGGGATGGGTTCCGAAAAACACACCCCTCTTGCTAGGTCTTCTCCAGTGGAGTAAAAGCGTCATTGTCTCCTTTTCAAACAAATCGGTTCAGCCTCCGTAGAGACTGTCAAAAATTACCAATTCCAGCTATATTGCAAGCTGTCATGGCGGGGCATTGGGTAAAGTTTTCAATAAGCAATAATCGCGCCTCGGTTAAACCTCATGAGCTACGATACTGCCACTGCGCAAAGCTAAAGCACCTGACCCTGAGGCCTGTGCGCCCCGGGAATGGATTCCCATTTAACTTGCAGTGATCCCAGCAAGCTTCATCCTGAGCATCCTTTGTCAAACTCATAAAACCGCCTGGATTCCAGTGCCGAGATTTGTTGAGGTGAACACCTGTATCATCTTGCGCTCACCAAACTGACAGCAAATATAGTAGCAAGGTATGCATAGGATTCTGGGAGTAAACATGCAAATGAGCAGGCTGCTACCTGTGCGCTCTTTCCCTTAGCATGATCGGTGGCCTGTTGGCAAGTGACCCCGCCCTCCTGAGAGATTATTGGGCAGGCCTCTGCCAAGGCAACATGGGAGAGGCTTGAGAATGCAAAGAGCCATTGGAGGATTGCACAGGAGCGAGGACAGCATCGAGAAATGGGCTCCTTTGGGGACAGGTGAAGTGATGCTCCACCAGGACGACCAGCTGTTTCTGCAGTGCAGCCAGGACATTGACAAGAAGTGAATCAATTTGTCTCTGAGCGTTCCAACTGTTGACCAAACCATTACAATTTCGATACATTTCCATGCCATCACATACCTACCTGTTTGTGATAATTGCACTTGTCCTTGAAAATAGACCCGATTTTGCAGGGGACTCTGGGAAAAGTGAAAAGGTCCTATGTAATTCACGTCTTGTACCCTGTCTCATAGGGCGGACCCTGCAATTCTACTTCCACTCCACTGCCAAAAATGAAGCGGCCTTGCCCTGTTCAGGCATTTTGCTGTAGCCCCTGGGCCTTTGCAGAGCCATCTGCTTAGTGTGGCTCTGCCACTGAGGTCAGAAGAGAACATTTAGCCTGAGAAACGGCTGTCTGTGTGTGCAGCTTGGAGAAGACACTGTTGTCTTCGTTGCCATGGGAAAGACATGCCTGTTTGCTGTGCAAATGAAGTGCAGACACAGACAGAAGAGACCACTTGACTGGTAGGAATTGAAGAACCTGACCAAGAGTGAGGAATTAGACCATCCGCATGGGGAGTGTGCGCTCCGCCTGGGCTGGTTTGATACTTTTAAAAAAGAAATGGAATGGTGGTAGGTAAACCTCCTGGAAATGTGTGGGGCTATTCCGCACACATTTCCCAATGGACACTGCACAACAAACACATAGTCAAGTGCACTCTGGGGGACACAGTCTACCGGTGCGGTCCTCCTGTCACATTTAGCTGCAATGTGACAGCCATGGGTACATCAAAGCATCTCTGAAGGGGGAAGGCAACGCCTTCCTCCGGCCCTGGCCAGCCTACTTAAAATAGCAAAGGCTCCATCGATATGCCCTGCCTATTGTTAGGTTCTCTGTGATGGCAGCGCATACTGATGAGAGTTAAGTGAAGCAGGCCTGCGAAGAGGCCTGTTCACAGAACTAACACAGGGCAGGAAACCCCAACACCTTTTTCATATGCAATGTGTCATCTTGAAGCTAGCTCCCACCCCTCTGTATGAAGGCCATTGAATGTCATGTGTGGAACAACTGTTTACAGTAGGCAACCGCTGCAGGGCCACCCCCTTTCAGAGGGAAGATATATGTGATTTGATGGGGACAGTCTGTTCTCGAGCTCAATTAACCAGAGAGCCACTTTGATCCACAGGAGACAGGAAGATGGGTGCGGCTTAGTAGTACATGTTGTCCCCCCTTACCTTTCCTGTTGCAAAGCACTCTGGTCATGACCTTACGCATGACAGAAGATTGTTGGTGGGGACCCAGGATTGGGTCTTTAAGGTAGGCTTAGCATGCTCCATTCACTGGGGCCCATTTGGCTTTAAAAGAGGGCTGAGCCCCTCACTAAGCAGATCATCCGACGACTTCAAAAGGAGTACGAAGAAGGACTCATTCGGACCCTCGGTGATGGTACAGTCTGCCTCACAGCTTCCGCCAGTGAAGGAAGTCCAGGATTTCCAAGAGGGAAGCAAAATCCCTCCCAAAACATCTCCCAGGGAACAGAGGGAGATACCCGACTCAGAGGATCCATCAAGCAGCACCAGAACCGGTACCCAGCCAGCGCACAGCGTGCCCTGCTAGGTTAAGCCACTAAGCTTCCTAGGTGGGAAGTGCCAGAGAGTCTCTGAACAAAGGACAAGGCCGTTGCCGGCAAACACTCTTCTCAGCTTTGGGTCGGCCGCCTTAAACGTCGAGCCAAGCATTGAGAAGAAGCTCGGAGGAGTGCCACAACAAGCATCAACCAGCGTCCATCTTTTAAGGACTTTTTCGAAGCAGTCGAGTTCTCAAACTGCGACCGGCTGCACCACTGTGGCTGTTCTCACGCTGCAGTCACTAAAGCCGTCTGAGAACCCTCGACCAGCGTTCCAGATCCACCAACCAGCACACAGACAACGATTCTTCACCCCGAGCCGCCGGGTAGGGCAGCCTGCAGCCGTCCGCCCAGCCTCGCTTACCAAACTGCCTGCCAACTGATATCTGCATCTGTCGTCCCTCTTGAACTCTGTCGCCGGAGCTACAAAGCATGCTGGAAGCCACTCGATGCTGTCGAGTACCAAGATCATCTCAAACACCAGTTACATTGTGGTTCTGTCCCCCTGGTCCTTCTCCGAAGGCCCTTAGTGACATTTACGACCTCTTGCTCCCTTGCTGCTGCAACCAAATAACCTTGAACAGTTCAGACTGATTGCTTTACCGACTGCACTCCTGTCAGTATCCAGAGTGCATCCCTCTCCTTTGTGAAACTGTCTGTCCCCTGTTTTCCTTTATAGGGTGGGTTGTATTTTGTAGTGTGTTAGAACTGTCTGTTGTATTAATACTAAAGTAGATATTTGTATACAACCTTGACTGGACAGTCCCTTTTATCAGTGGGTCACAATTGTTTTTTCGCTCTGTTGCAACTAACCAGCCTGACGTTCCGTCCACTGTTCGGACCCCTTCCGGTGTACTAGAGGTGTGGGACTGATTGATGGTCTAGAAAGCGATATTCCTCCCTGGACCACTAGTGCCCCGGAAGTTGATTCGTCACACCAAGAGAGGTCGGGTTGTTGACTCCACGTGAATATGTGTCTATAGAATGCATGGGGACAGAAATGCCCTTTTGCCTCTCTTGGGAAGACTGAGATGGTGAGCGAAGGCCAAAGGTAAAGCGACCCCTCTGCTGCGGTTGGCTTCAGTGGCAGCCAGACCTCCCTGAGTAACCATCCAACAATCTGATGACTTTCGCAAGAGCAGAGGTTGAACAGATGTGGCAAAGAGGATCGAAGGCAGACAGGTCACTGTCTGCTAGGTTCTGAAAGCTCATGGTTTCCATGTCGTGAGATCAGGAAGGCAGCGAGACAACTGAGGCGCTTAATGCACCTGCTGCATGGTCACGGTTCCATAGACTTCGCTGCGCCGCTTGGAGTTTACGAATGCGCTAGCTTCTGGAAGTAAACCCCTTTGTTGAGGGTAGGCCACGAGAGAACAAAGAATAGAAGGGATGGGTTCCGAAAAAGACACCCCTCTTGCTAGGTCTTCTCCAGTGGAGTAAAAGCGTTATTGTCTCCTTTTCAAACAAATCGGTTCTGCCTCCGTAGAGACTGTCAAAAATTACCAATTCCAGCTATATTTCAAGCTGTCATGGCGGGGTATTGGGTAAAGTTTTCAACAAGCAATAATCGCGCCTCGGTTAAACCTCATGAGCTACGATACTGCCACTGCGCAAAGCTAAAACACCTGACCCAGAGGCCTGTGCGCCCCGGGAATGGATTCCCATTTAACTTGCAGTGATCCCAGCAAGCTTCATCCTGAGCATCCTTTGTCAAACTCATAAAACCGCCTGGATTCCAGCGCCGAGATTTGTTGAGGTGAACACCTGTATCATCTTGCGCTCACCAAACTGACAGCAAATATAGTAGCAAGGTATGCATAGGATTCTGGGAGTAAACATGCAAATGAGCAGGCTGCTACCTGTGCGCTCTTTCCCTTAGCATGATAGGTGGCCTGTTGGCAAGTGACCCCGCCCTCCTGAGAGATTATTGGGCAGGCCGCTGCCAAGGCAACATGGGAGAGGCTTGAGAATGCAAAGAGCCATTGGAGGATTGCACAGGAGCGAGGACAGCATCGAGAAATGGGCTCCTTTGGGGACAGGTGAAGTGATGCTCCACCAGGACGACCAGCTGTTTCTGCAGTGCAGCCAGGACATTGACAAGAAGTGAATCAATTTGTCTCTGAGCGTTCCAACTGTTGACCAAACCATTACAATTTCGATACATTTCCATGCCATCACATACCTACCTGTTTGTGATATTTGCACTTGTCCTTGAAAATAGACCCGATTTTGCAGGGGACTCTGGGAAAAGTGAAAAGGTCCTATGTAATTCACGTCTTGTACCCTGTCTCATAGGGCGGACCCTGCAATTCTACTTCCACTCCACTGCCAAAAATGAAGCGGCCTTGCCCTGTTCAGGCTTTTTGCTGTAGCCCCTGGGCCTTTGCAGAGCCATCTGCTTAGTGTGGCTCTGCCACTGAGGTCAGAAGAGAACATTTAGCCTGAGAAACGGCTGTCTGTGTGTGCAGCTTGGAGAAGACACTGTTGCCATGGGAAAGACATTCCTGTTTGCTGTGCAACTGAAGTGCAGACACAGACAGAAGAGACCACTTGACTGGTAGGAATTGAAGAACCTGACCAAGAGTGAGGAATTAGACCATCCGCACGGGGAGTGTGCGCTCCGCCTGGGCTCGTTTGATACTTTTAAAAAAGAAATGGAATGTTGGTAGGTAAACCTCCTGGAAATGTGTGGGGCTATTCCGCACACATTTCCCAATGGACACTGCACAACAAAAACATAGTCAAGTGCACTCTGGGGGACACAGTCTACCGGTGCGGTCCCCCTGTCACATTTAGCTGCAATGTGACAGCCAGGGATACATCAAAGCATCTCTGAAGGGGGAAGGCAACGCCTTCCTCCGGCCCTGGTCAGCCTACTTAAAATAGCAAAGGCTCCATCGATATGCCCTGCCTATTGTTAGGTTCTCTCTGATGGCAGCGCATACTGATGAGAGTTAAGTGAAGCAGGCCTGCGAAGAGGCCTGTTCACAGAACTAACACAGGGCAGGAAACCCCAACACCTTTTTCATATGCAATGTGTCAGCTTGAAGCTAGCTCCCACCCCTCTGTATGAAGGCCATTGAATGTCATGTGTGGAACAACTGTTTACAGTAGGCAACCGCTGCAGGGCCACCCCCTTTCAGAGGGAAGATATATGTGATTTGATGGGGACAGTCTGTTCTCGAGCTCAATTAACCAGAGAGCCACTTTGATCCACAGGAGACAGGAAGATGGGTGCGGCTTAGTAGTACATGTTGTCACCCCTTACCTTTCCTTTTGCAAAGCACTCTGGTCATGACCTTACGCATGACAGAAGATTGTTGGTGGGGACCCAGGATTGGGTCTTTAAGGTAGGCTTAGCATGCTCCAATCACTGGGGCCCATTTGGCTTTAAAAGAGGGCTGAGCCCCTCACTAAGCAGATCATCCGACGACTTCAAAAGGAGTACGAAGAAGGACTCATTCGGACCCTCGGTGATGGTACAGTCTGCCTCACAGCTTCCGCCAGTGAAGGAAGTCCAGGATTTCCAAGAGGGAAGCAAAATCCCTCCCAAAACATCTCCCAGGGAACAGAGGGAGATACCCGACTCAGAGGATCCATCAAGCAGCACCAGAACCGGTACCCAGCCAGCACACAGCGTGCCCTGCTAGGTTAAGCCAGCAAGCTTCCTAGGTGGGAAGTGCCAGAGAGTCTCTGAACAAAGGACAATGCCGTTGCCGGCAAACACTCTTCTCAGCTTTGGGTCGGCCGCCTTAAACGTCGACCCAAGCATTGAGAAGAAGCTCGGAGGAGTGCCACAACAAGCATCAACCAGAGTCCATCTTTTAAGGACTTTTTCGAAGCAGTCGAGCTCTCAAACTGCGACCGGCTGCACCACTGTGGCTGTTCTCACGCTGCAGTCACTAAAGCCGTCTGAGAACCCTCGACCAGCGTTCCAGATCCACAAACCAGCACACAGACAACGATTCTTCACCCGAGCCGCCGGGTAGGGCAACCTGCAGCCGTCCGCCCAGCCTCGCTTACCAAACTGCCTGCCAACTGATATCCGCATCTGTCGTCCCTCTTGAACTCTGTCGCCGGAGCTACAAAGCATGCTGGAAGCGACTCGATGCTGTTGAGTACCAAGATCATCTCAAACACCAGTTACATTGTGGTTCTGTCCCCCTGGTCCTTCTCCGAAGGCCCTTAGTGACATTTACGACCCCTTGCTCCCTTGCTGCTGCAACCAAATAACCTTGAACAGTTCAGACTGATTGCTTTACCGACTACACTCCTGTCAGTATCCAGAGTGCATCCCTCTCCTTTGTGAAACTGTCTGTCCCCTGTTTTCCTTTATAGGGTGGGTTGTATTTTGTAGTGTGTTAGAACTGTCTGTTGTATTAATACTAAAGTAGATATTTGTATACAACCTTGACTGGAAGTCCCTTTTATCAGTGGGTCACAATTGTTTTTTCGCTCTGTTGCAACTAACCAGCCTGACGTTCCGTCCACTGTTCGGACCCCTTCCGGTGTACTAGAGGTGTGGGACTGATTGATGGTCTAGAAAGCGATATTCCTCCCTGGACCACTAGTGCCCCGGAAGTTGATTCGTCACACCAAGAGAGGTCGGGTTGTTGACTCCACGTGAATATGTGTCTATAGAATGCATGGGGACAGAAATGCCCTTTTGCCTCTCTTGGGAAGACTGAGATGGTGAGCGAAGGCCAAAGGTAAAGCGACCCCTCTGCTGCGGTTGGCTTCAGTGGCAGCCAGACCTCCCTGAGAAACCATCCAACAATCTGATGACTTTCGCAAGAGCAGAGGTTGAACAGATGTGGCAAAGAGGATCGAAGGCAGACAGGTCACTGTCTGCTAGGTTCTGAAAGCTCATGGTTTTCATGTCGTGAGATCAGGAAGGCAGCGAGACAACTGAGGCGCTTAATGCACCTGCTGCATGGTCACGGTTCCATAGACTTCGCTGCGCCGCTTGGAGTTTACGAATGCGCTAGCTTCTGGAAGTAAACCCCTTTGTTGAGGGTAGGCCACGAGAGAACAAAGAATAGAAGGGATGGGTTCCGAAAAACACACCCCTCTTGCTAGGTCTTCTCCAGTGGAGTAAAAGCGTCATTATCTCCTTTTCAAACAAATCGGTTCAGCCTCCGTAGAGACTGTCAAAAATTACCAATTCCAGCTATATTTCAAGCTGTCATGGCGGGGTATTGGGTAAAGTTTTCAATAAGCAATAATCGTGCCTCGGTTAAACCTCATGAGCTACGATACTGCCACTGCGCAAAGCTAAAGCACCTGACCCCGAGGCCTGTGCGCCCCGGGAATGGATTCCCATTTAACTTGCAGTGATCCCAGCAAGCTTCATCCTGAGCATCCTTTGTCAAACTCATAAAACCGCCTGGATTCCAGTGCCGAGATTTGTTGAGGTGAACACCTGTATCATCTTTCGCTCACCAAACTGACAGCAAATATAGTAGCAAGGTATGCATAGGATTCTGGGAGTAAACATGCAAATGAGCAGGCTGCTACCTGTGCGCTCTTTCCCTTAGCATGATAGGTGGCCTGTTGGCAAGTGACCCCGCCCTCCTGAGAGATTATTGGGCAGGCCGCTGCCAAGGCAACATGGGAGAGGCTTGAGAATGCAAAGAGCCATTGGAGGATTGCACAGGAGCGAGGACAGCATCGAGAAATGGGCTCCTTTGGGGACAGGTGAAGTGATGCTCCACCAGGACGACCAGCTGTTTCTGCAGTGCAGCCAGGACATTGACAAGAAGTGAATCAATTTGTCTCTGAGCGTTCCAACTGTTGACCAAACCATTACAATTTCGATACATGTCCATGCCATCACATATCTACCTGTTTGTGATAATTGCAGTTGTCCTTGAAAATAGACCCGATTTTGCAGGGGACTCTGGGAAAAGTGAAAAGGTCCTATGTAATTCACGTCTTGTACCCTGTCTCATAGGGCGGACCCTGCAATTCTACTTCCACTCCACTGCCAAAAATGAAGCGGCCTTGCCCTGTTCAGGCTTTTTGCTGTAGCCCCTGGGCCTTTGCAGAGCCATCTGCTTAGTGTGGCTCTGCCACTGAGGTCAGAAGAGAACATTTAGCCTGAGAAACGGCTGTCTGTGTGTGCAGCTTGGAGAAGACACTGTTGCCATGGGAAAGACATTCCTGTTTGCTGTGCAACTGAAGTGCAGACACAGACAGAAGAGACCACTTGACTGGTAGGAATTGAAGAACCTGACCAAGAGTGAGGAATTAGACCATCCGCACGGGGAGTGTGCGCTCCGCCTGGGCTGGTTTGATACTTTTAAAAAAGAAATGGAATGTTGGTAGGTAAACCTCCTGGAAATGTGTGGGGCTATTCCGCACACATTTCCCAATGGACACTGCACAACAAAAACATAGTCAAGTGCACTCTGGGGGACACAGTCTACCGGTGCGGTCCTCCTGTCACATTTAGCTGCAATGTGACAGCCAGGGGTACATCAAAGCATCTCTGAAGGGGGAAGGCAACGCCTTCCTCCGGCCCTGGTCAGCCTACTTAAAATAGCAAAGGCTCCATCGATATGCCCTGCCTATTGTTAGGTTCTCTCTGATGGCAGCGCATACTGATGAGAGTTAAGTGAAGCAGGCCTGCAAAGAGGCCTGTTCACAGAACTAACACAGGGCAGGAAACCCCAACACCTTTTTCATATGCAATGTGTCAGCTTGAAGCTAGCTCCCACCCCTCTGTATGAAGGCCATTGAATGTCATGTGTGGAACAACTGTTTACAGTAGGCAACCGCTGCAGGGCCACCCCCTTTCAGAGGGAAGATATATGTGATTTGATGGGGACAGTCTGTTCTCGAGCTCAATTAACCAGAGAGCCACTTTGATCCACAGGAGACAGGAAGATGGGTGCGGCTTAGTAGTACATGTTGTCACCCCTTACCTTTCCTGTTGCAAAGCACTCTGGTCATGACCTTACGCATGACAGAAGATTGTTGGTGGGGACCCAGGATTGGGTCTTTAAGGTAGGCTTAGCATGCTCCAATCACTGGGGCCCATTTGGCTTTAAAAGAGGGCTGAGCCCCTCACTAAGCAGATCATCCGACGACTTCAAAAGGAGTACGAAGAAGGACTCATTCGGACCCTCGGTGATGGTACAGTCTGCCTCACAGCTTCCGCCAGTGAAGGAAGTCCAGGATTTCCAAGAGGGAAGCAAAATCCCTCCCAAAACATCTCCCAGGGAACAGAGGGAGATACCCGACTCAGAGGATCCATCAAGCAGCACCAGAACCGGTACCCAGCCAGCACACAGCGTGCCCTGCTAGGTTAAGCCAGCAAGCTTCCTATGTGGGAAGTGCCAGAGAGTCTCTGAACAAAGGACAATGCCGTTGCCGGCAAACACTCTTCTCAGCTTTGGGTCGGCCGCCTTAAACGTCGACCCAAGCATTGAGAAGAAGCTCGGAGGAGTGCCACAACAAGCATCAACCAGCGTCCATCTTTTAAGGACTTTTTCGAAGCAGTCGAGCTCTCAAACTGCGACCGGCTGCACCACTGTGGCTGTTCTCACGCTGCAGTCACTAAAGCTGTCTGAGAACCCTCGACCAGCGTTCCAGATCCACCAACCAGCACACAGACAACGATTCTTCACCCGAGCCGCCGGGTAGGGCAGCCTGCAGCCGTCCGCCCAGCCTCGCTTACCAAACTGCCTGCCAACTGATATCCGGATCTGTCGTCCCTCTTGAACTCTGTCGCCGGAGCTACAAAGCATGCTGGAAGCGACTCGATGCTGTTGAGTACCAAGATCATCTCAAACACCAGTTACATTGTGGTTCTGTCCCCCTGGTCCTTCTCCGAAGGCCCTTAGTGACATTTACGACCCCTTGCTCCCTTGCTGCTGCAACCAAATAACCTTGAACAGTTCAGACTGATTGCTTTACCGACTACACTCCTGTCAGTATCCAGAGTGCATCCCTCTCCTTTGTGAAACTGTCTGTCCCCTGTTTCCCTTTATAGGGTGGGTTGTATTTTGTAGTGTGTTAGAACTGTCTGTTGTATTAATACTAAAGAAGATATTTGTATACAACCTTGACTGGACAGTCCCTTTTATCAGTGGGTCACAATTGTTTTTTCGCTCTGTTGCAACTAACCAGCCTGACGTTCCGTCCACTGTTCGGACCCCTTCCGGTGTACTAGAGGTGTGGGACTGATTG
This sequence comes from Ambystoma mexicanum, assembly GCF_040938575.1. Lineage (NCBI taxonomy): Eukaryota > Metazoa > Chordata > Amphibia > Caudata > Ambystomatidae > Ambystoma > Ambystoma mexicanum. The sequence continues at coordinate 1,537,072,280 of NC_090932.1, forward strand.
ATGGTCTAGAAAGCGATATTCCTCCCTGGACCACTAGTGCCCCGGAAGTTGATTCGTCACACCAAGAGAGGTCGGGTTGTTGACTCCACGTGAATATGTGTCTATAGAATGCATGGGGACAGAAATGCCCTTTTGCCTCTCTTGGGAAGACCGAGATGGTGAGCGAAGGCCAAAGGTAAAGCGACCCCTCTGCTGCGGTTGGCTTCAGTGGCAGCCAGACCTCCCTGAGTAACCATCCAACAATCTGATGACTTTCGCAAGAGCAGAGGTTGAACAGATGTGGCAAAGAGGATCGAAGGCAGACAGGTCACTGTCTGCTAGGTTCTGAAAGCTCATGGTTTTCATGTCGTGAGATCAGGAAGGCAGCGAGACAACTGAGGCGCTTAATGCACCTGCTGCATGGTCACGGTTCCATAGACTTCGCTGCGCCGCTTGGAGTTTACGAATGCGCTAGCTTCTGGAAGTAAACCCCTTTGTTGAGGGTAGGCCACGAGAGAACAAAGAATAGAAGGGATGGGTTCCGAAAAACACACCCCTCTTGCTAGGTCTTCTCCAGTGGAGTAAAAGCGTCATTGTCTCCTTTTCAAACAAATCGGTTCAGCCTCCGTAGAGACTGTCAAAAATTACCAATTCCAGCTATATTTCAAGCTGTCATGGCGGGGTATTGGGTAAAGTTTTCAATAAGCAATAATCGCGCCTCGGTTAAACCTCATGAGCTACGATACTGCCACTGCGCAAAACTAAAGCACCTGACCCCGAGGCCTGTGCGCCCCGGGAATGGATTCCCATTTAACTTGCAGTGATCCCAGCAAGCTTCATCCTGAGCATCCTTTGTCAAACTCATAAAACCGCCTGGATTCCAGTGCCGAGATTTGTTGAGGTGAACACCTGTATCATCTTTCGCTCACCAAACTGACAGCAAATATAGTAGCAAGGTATGCATAGGATTCTGGGAGTAAACATGCAAATGAGCAGGCTGCTACCTGTGCGCTCTTTCCCTTAGCATGATAGGTGGCCTGTTGGCAAGTGACCCCGCCCTCCTGAGAGATTATTGGGCAGGCCGCTGCCAAGGCAACATGGGAGAGGCTTGAGAATGCAAAGAGCCATTGGAGGATTGCACAGGAGCGAGGACAGCATCGAGAAATGGGCTCCTTTGGGGACAGGTGAAGTGATGCTCCACCAGGACGACCAGCTGTTTCTGCAGTGCAGCCAGGACATTGACAAGAAGTGAATCAATTTGTCTCTGAGCGTTCCAACTGTTGACCAAACCATTACAATTTCGATACATGTCAATGCCATCACATATCTACCTGTTTGTGATAATTGCAGTTGTCCTTGAAAATAGACCCGATTTTGCAGGGGACTCTGGGAAAAGTGAAAAGGCCCTATGTAATTCACGTCTTGTATCCTGTCTCATAGGGCGGACCCTGCAATTCTACTTCCACTCCACTGCCAAAAATGAAGCGGCCTTGCCCTGTTCAGGCTTTTTGCTGTAGCCCCTGGGCCTTTGCAGAGCCATCTGCTTAGTGTGGCTCTGCCACTGAGGCCAGAAGAGAACATTTAGCCTGAGAAACGGCTGTCTGTGTGTGCAGCTTGGAGAAGACACTGTTGCCATGGGAAAGACATGCCTGTTTGCTGTGCAAATGAAGTGCAGACACAGACAGAAGAGACCACTTGACTGGTAGGAATTGAAGAACCTGACCAAGAGTGAGGAATTAGACCATCCGCACGGGGAGTGTGCGCTCCGCCTGGGCTGGTTTGATACTTTTAAAAAAGAAATGGAATGTTGGTAGGTAAACCTCCTGGAAATGTGTGGGGCTATTCTGCACACATTTCCCAATGGACACTGCACAACAAACACATAGTCAAGTGCACTCTGGGGGACACAGTCTACCGGTGCGGTCCTCCTGTCACATTTAGCTGCAATGTGACAGCCATGGGTACATCAAAGCATCTCTGAAGGGGGAAGGCAACGCCTTCCTCCGGCCCTGGTCAGCCTACTTAAAATAGCAAAGGCTCCATCGATATGCCTTGCCTATTGTTAGGTTCTCTCTGATGGCAGCGCATACTGATGAGAGTTAAGTGAAGCAGGCCTGCGAAGAGGCCTGTTCACAGAACTAACACAGGGCAGGAAACCCCAACACCTTTTTCATATGCAATGTGTCAGCTTGAAGCTAGCTCCCACCCCTCTGTATGAAGGCCATTGAATGTCATGTGTGGAACAACTGTTTACAGTAGGCAACCGCTGCAGGGCCACCCCCTTTCAGAGGGAAGATATATGTGATTTGATGCAGACAGTCTGTTCTCGAGCTCAATTAACCAGAGAGCCACTTTGATCCACAGGAGACAGGAAGATGGGTGCGGCTTAGTAGTACATGTTGTCACCCCTTACCTTTCCTGTTGCAAAGCACTCTGGTCATGACCTTACGCATGACAGAAGATAGTTGGTGGGGACCCAGGATTGGGTCTTTAAGGTAGGCTTAGCATGCTCCAATCACTGGGGCCCATTTGGCTTTAAAAGAGGGCTGAGCCCCTCACTAAGCAGATCATCTGACGACTTCAAAAGGAGTACGAAGAAGGACTCATTCAGACCCTCGGTGATGGTACAGTCTGCCTCACAGCTTCCGCCAGTGAAGGAAGTCCAGGATTTCCAAGAGGGAAGCAAAATCCCTCCCAAAACATCTCCCAGGGAACAGAGGGAGATACCCGACTCAGAGGATCCATCAAGCAGCACCAGAACCAGTACCCAGCCAGCACACAGCGTGCCCTGCTAGGTTAAGCCAGCAAGCTTCCTAGGTGGGAAGTGCCAGAGAGTCTCTGAACAAAGGACAAGGCCGTTGCCGGCAAACACTCTTCTCAGCTTTGGGTCGGCCGCCTTAAACGTCGACCCAAGCATTGAGAAGAAGCTCGGAGGAGTGACACAACAAGCATCAACCAGCGTCCATCTTTTAAGGACTTTTTCGAAGCAGTCGAGCTCTCAAACTGCGACCGGCTGCACCACTGTGGCTGTTCTCACGCTGCAGTCACTAAAGCCGTCTGAGAACCCTCGACCAGCGTTCCAGATCCACCAACCAGCACACAGACAACGATTCTTCACCCCGAGCCGCCGGGTAGGGCAGCCTGCAGCCGTCCGCCCAGCCTCGCTTACCAAACTGCCTGCCAACTGATATCCGCATCTGTCGTCCCTCTTGAACTCTGTCGCCGGAGCTACAAAGCATGCTGGAAGCGACTCGATGCTGTCGAGTACCAAGATCATCTCAAACACCAGTTACATTGTGGTTCTGTCCCCCTGGTCCTTCTCCGAAGGCCCTTAGTGACATTTACGACCCCTTGCTCCCTTGCTGCTGCAACCAAATAACCTTGAACAGTTCAGACTGATTGCTTTACCGACTACACTCCTGTCAGTATCCAGAGTGCATCCCTCTCCTTTGTGAAACTGTCTGTCCCCTGTTTTCCTTTATAGGGTGGGTTGTATTTTGTAGTGTGTTAGAACTGTCTGTTGTATTAATACTAAAGTAGATATTTGTATACAACCTTGACTGGACAGTCCCTTTTATCAGTGGGTCACAATTGTTTTTTCGCTCTGTTGCAACTAACCAGCCTGACGTTCCGTCCACTGTTCGGACCCCTTCCGGTGTACTAGAGGTGTGGGACTGATTGATGGTCTAGAAAGCGATATTCCTCCCTGGACCACTAGTGCCCCGGAAGTTGATTCGTCACACCAAGAGAGGTCGGGTTGTTGACTCCACGTGAATATGTGTCTATAGAATGCATGGGGACAGAAATGCCCTTTTGCCTCTCTTGGGAAGACTGAGATGGTGAGCGAAGGCCAAAGGTAAAGCGACCCCTCTGCTGCGGTTGGCTTCAGTGGCAGCCAGACCTCCCTGAGTAACCATCCAACAATCTGATGACTTTCGCAAGAGCAGAGGTTGAACAGATGTGGCAAAGAGGATCGAAGGCAGACAGGTCACTGTCTGCTAGGTTCTGAAAGCTCATGGTTTTCATGTCGTGAGATCAGGAAGGCAGCGAGACAACTGAGGCGCTTAATGCACCTGCTGCATGGTCACGGTTCCATAGACTTCGCTGCGCCGCTTGGAGTTTACGAATGCGCTAGCTTCTGGAAGTAAACCCCTTTGTTGAGGGTAGGCCACGAGAGAACAAAGAATAGAAGGGAAGTGTTCTGAAAAACACACCCCTCTTGCTAGGTCTTCTCCAGTGGAGTAAAAGCGTCATTGTCTCCTTTTCAAACAAATCGGTTCAGCCTCCGTAGAGACTGTCAAAAATTACCAATTCCAGCTATATTTCAAGCTGTCATGGCGGGGTATTGGGTAAAGTTTTCAATAAGCAATAATCGCACCTCGGTTAAACCTCATGAGCTACGATACTGCCACTGCGCAAAGCTAAAGCACCTGACCCAGAGGCCTGTGCGCCCCGGGAATGGATTCCCATTTAACTTGCAGTGATCCCAGCAAGCTTCATCCTGAGCATCCTTTGTCAAACTCTTAAAACCGCCTGGATTCCAGTGCCGAGATTTGTTGAGGTGAACACCTGTATCATCTTGCGCTCACCAAACAGACAGCAAATATAGTAGCAAGGTATGCATAGGATTCTGGGAGTAAACATGCAAATGAGCAGGCTGCTACCTGTGCGCTCTTTCCCTTAGCATGATAGGTGGCCTGTTGGCAAGTGACCCCGCCCTCCTGAGAGATTATTGGGCAGGCCGCTGCCAAGGCAACATGGGAGAGGCTTGAGAATGCAAAGAGCCATTGGAGGATTGCACAGGAGGGAGGACAGCATCGAGAAATGGGCTCCTTTGGGGGCAGGTGAAGTGATGCTCCACCAGGACGACCAGCTGTTTCTGCAGTGCAGCCAGGACATTGACAAGAAGTGAATCAATTTGTCTCTGAGCGTTCCAACTGTTGACCAAACCATTACAATTTCGATACATGTCCATGCCATCACATATCTACCTGTTTGTGATAATTGCAGTTGTCCTTGAAAATAGACCCGATTTTGCAGGGGACTCTGGGAAAAGTGAAAAGGTCCTATGTAATTCACGTCTTGTACCCTGTCTCATAGGGCGGACCCTGCAATTCTACTTCCACTCCATTGCCAAAAATGAAGCGGCCTTGCCCTGTTCAGGCTTTTTGCTGTAGCCCCTGGGCCTTTGCAGAGCCATCTGCTTAGTGTGGCTCTGCCACTGAGGTCAGAAGAGAACATTTAGCCTGAGAAACGGCTGTCTGTGTGTGCAGCTTGGAGAAGACACTGCTGCCATGGGAAAGACATGCCTGTTTGCTGTGCAAATGAAGTGCAGACACAGACAGAAGAGACCACTTGACTGGTAGGAATTGAAGAACCTGACCAAGAGTGATGAATTAGACCATCCGCACGGGGAGTGTGCGCTCCGCCTGGGCTGGTTTGATACTTTTAAAAAAGAAATGGAATGGTGGTAGGTAAACCTCCTGGAAATGTGTGGGGCTATTCCGCACACATTTCCCAATGGACACTGCACAACAAACACATAGTCAAGTGCACTCTGGGGGACACAGTCTACCGGTGCGGTCCTCCTGTCACATTTAGCTGCAATGTGACAGCCATGGGTACATCAAAGCATCTCTGAACGGGGAAGGCAACGCCTTCCTCCGGCCCTGGTCAGCCTACTTAAAATAGCAAAGGCTCCATCGATATGCCCTGCCTATTGTTAGGTTCTCTCTGATGGCAGCGCATACTGATGAGAGTTAAGTGAAGCAGGCCTGCGAAGAGGCCTGTTCACAGAACTAACAAAGGGCAGGAAACCCCAACACCTTTTCCATATGCAATGTGTCAGCTTGAAGCTAGCTCCCACCCCTCTGTATGAAGGCCATTGAATGTCATGTGTGGAACAACTGTTTACAGTAGGCAACCGCTGCAGGGCCACCCCCTTTCAGAGGGAAGATATATGTGATTTGATGGGGACAGTCTGTTCTCGAGCTCAATTAACCAGAGAGCCACTTTGATCCACAGGAGACAGGAAGATGGGTGCGGCTTAGTAGTACATGTTGTCACCCCTTACCTTTCCTGTTGCAAAGCACTCTGGTCATGACCTTACGCATGACAGAAGATTGTTGGTGGGGACCCAGGATTGGGTCTTTAAGGTAGGCTTAGCATGCTCCAATCACTGGGCCCCATTTGGCTTTAAAAGAGGGCTGAGCCCCTCACTAAGCAGATCATCCGACGACTTCAAAAGGAGTACGAAGAAGGACTCATTCGGACCCTCGGTGATGGTACAGTCTGCCTCACAGCTTCCGCCAGTGAAGGAAGTCCAGGATTTCCAAGAGGGAAGCAAAATCCCTCCCAAAACATCTCCCACGGAACAGAGGGAGATACCCGACTCAGAGGATCCATCAAGCAGCACCAGAACCGGTACCCAGCCAGCACACAGCGTGCCCTGCTAGGTTAAGCCAGCAAGCTTCCTAGGTGGGAAGTGCCAGAGAGTCTCTGAACAAAGGACAAGGCCGTTGCCGGCAAACACTCTTCTCAGCTTTGGGTCGGCCGCCTTAAACGTCGACCCAAGCATTGAGAAGAAGCTCGGAGGAGTGCCACAACAAGCATCAACCAGCGTCCATCTTTTAAGGACTTTTTCGAAGCAGTCGAGCTCTCAAACTGCGACCGGCTGCACCACTGTGGCTGTTCTCACGCTGCAGTCACTAAAGCCGTCTGAGAACCCTCGACCAGCGTTCCAGATCCACCAACCAGCACACAGACAACGATTCTTCACCCCGAGCCGCCGGGTAGGGCAGCCTGCAGCCGTCCGCCCAGCCTCGCTTACCAAACTGCCTGCCAACTGATATCCGCATCTGTCGTCCCTCTTGAACTCTGTCGCCGGAGCTACAAAGCATGCTGGAAGCGACTCGATGCTGTCGAGTACCAAGATCATCTCAAACACCAGTTACATTGTGGTTCTGTCCCCCTGGTCCTTCGCCGAAGGCCCTTAGTGACATTTACGACCCCTTGCTCCCTTGCTGCTGCAACCTAATAACCTTGAACAGTTCAGACTGATTGCTTTACCGACTACACTCCTGTCAGTATCCAGAGTGCATCCCTCTCCTTTGTGAAACTGTCTGTCCCCTGTTTTCCTTTATAGGGTGGGTTGTATTTTGTAGTGTGTTAGAACTGTCTGTTGTATTAATACTAAAGTAGATATTTGTATACAACCTTGACTGGACAGTCCCTTTTATCAGTGGGTCACAATTGTTTTTTCGCTCTGTTGCAACTAACCAGCCTGACGTTCCGTCCACTGTTCGGACCCCTTCCGGTGTACTAGAGGTGTGGGACTGATTGATGGTCTAGAAAGCGATATTCCTCCCTGGACCACTAGTGCCCCGGAAGTTGATTCGTCACACCAAGAGAGGTCGGGTTGTTGACTCCACGTGAATATGTGTCTATAGAATGCATGGGGACAGAAATGCCCTTTTGCCTCTCTTGGGAAGACTGAGATGGTGAGCAAAGGCCAAAGGTAAAGCGACCCCTCTGCTGCGGTTGGCTTCAGTGGCAGCCAGACCTCCCTGAGTAACCATCCAACAATCTGATGACTTTCGCAAGAGCAGAGGTTGAACAGATGTGGCAAAGAGGATCGAAGGCAGACAGGTCACTGTCTGCTAGGTTCTGAAAGCTCATGGTTTTCATGTCGTGAGATCAGGAAGGCAGCGAGACAACTGAGGTGCTTAATGCACCTGCTGCATGGTCACGCTTCCATAGACTTCGCTGCGCCGCTTGGAGTTTACGAATGCGCTAGCTTCTGGAAGTAAACCCCTTTGTTGAGGGTAGACCACGAGAGAACAAAGAATAGAAGGGATGGGTTCCGAAAAACACACCCCTCTTGCTAGGTCTTCTCCAGTGGAGTAAAAGCGTCATTGTCTCCTTTTCAAACAAATCAGTTCAGCCTCGGTAGAGACTGTCAAAAATTACCAATTCCAGCTATATTTCAAGCTGTCATGGCGGGGTATTGGGTAAAGTTTTCAATAAGCAATAATCGCACCTCGGTTAAACCTCATGAGCTACGATACTGCCACTGCGCAAAGCTAAAGCACCTGACCCAGAGACCTGTGCGCCCCGGGAATGGATTCCCATTTAACTTGCAGTGATCCCAGCAAGCTTCATCCTGAGCATCCTTTGTCAAACTCATAAAACCGCCTGGATTCCAGTGCCGAGATTTGTTGAGGTGAACACCTGTATCATCTTGCGCTCACCAAACAGACAGCAAATATAGTAGCAAGGTATGCATAGGATTCTGGGAGTAAACATTCAAATGAGCAGGCTGCTACCTGTGCGCTCTTTCCCTTAGCACAGTGGTCTTCAAACTTTTTTGGCCAGGGCCCCCCTGAGCAAAATTTGGGCAGGTCGGGACCCCCAGAAATGCCAAATGGACAGTATATATTGCGCGCCGTCACCTGCTCCCATCAAAGTCGCTGGGCTCCCTCATCCCACTCCTACCCAGTCGCTGGTCTCTCCCCACCCCATCACACACCCAGGGCTCTCCCCACTCTGCTCCCATCACTATCCCATGGTTCCCGCCCATTGTGCTCCCACCATAGTCCCTCGGTCCCCCCATCCCGTTCCCAACACAGTCTGAGGGCCAATGGCGGCTGGTGAATCTTTTTAAAGTGGAGGGGCATTAAGGGGAGGTTCGGGGGTGGTTTCCCCCTGTGAATTTTTTTTTAAATAATAGGTTAAAAGGTTGCATTGTAGAGCATACTTTTAACAAAAAATGGGTAAATAGCCAAACAGTTTGCAATTGTTGCTGGGAGTCCAGGGGGCAGGCATTGATATTTTATTTCTATCGCGCTCGTACACAAGTGTTTCAGAGCGTGACAAGGCAAGGGAGGGGAACAGAGGAGAATAAAACAGCGATCTTACTAGGCCCAGTGACATTGAGAACGCGCAAGTGTGAGGGGAAAAGTGCATGGAAGGGGGGAGAAGTGGAAAGTGCGAAGCAGAGGAGAAACAGATAAATAACAATAAATAAATAATAAAGGCAACAAACAGTGGTAGTGCAGCCAGCAATTTGCAAGTGCTACGTTTAAGGCAGCAGACAGGGTAGGTCTGATAAGTGCAGGAAGAAAGATGGTTCTCCTCAAGTTTTAGAGTGGCAGGGCGCTGTTCCAGAGGGAGGCCCCAGCCGAAGACGGAGATCTACCCCCAGCTCGTTTCTTTGATAAACGACTGACCCTGAGGGAGTTGGAGGTAGAGGAGTGAAGAGCTCGAGAGGGGAGGTATTTGCGGAGGAATAGCTGAAGGTATTTTGGACCGAGGCCCCAGAAAGCCTTGTGGACAAGGCAGAGGGTTTTGAATGATAGATGTCCAGTAAAAAGATACCATCCCTGTCCCCTGGGCCCCACTGGTCCTAACACAATGAACATGATTATGTGTATATGCAAGGCGCTGCACATTCATACAGCAATCACTCTATCATTCACATGAGCATCCATCACCATGCACTCACTCATAACGCATCCATACACATGTTTAAATAAAAACAATGAACATAAACGTACCTTCTGCATTGGCCTGTGTGTGGGTGCTGCTCCAGCTGCTCTGTCCGTATGTGCGAGGAGGCGCAGGAGCTCCCCCTCGGACATACAGACATGCAGTGCCCCAGCCAGCATTTCCAATGAGCTATGCAATGGTGGCGAAGCAAAACGCCCCAGCACTTGCAAGGCTCAGTGAGCATGTGCGGCTGGGGAACTAAACTGAACTGTCAAAGGGAAACAGTGTTTCCCTTTGACAGTTCAGCCAGCCCAGGAGCACTCCATTAGCTGGATAAAGCAGCTGAGGGAGTGCTCACTGTTTCACTTGGCTGGCTCCTTAGCTCCTCCATAATGGGTGAGGGGCCACTATGCAGTTAGTAATGTTGACCATTGTTGCTGAATATATCACAATTTACTTACATTTTAACACAAAGCACCCCTTTGGGTACTATTGAAACAGTGGGCTTCATAACTACTCTGGCGGTAGCTGTGCCGGTAAAACCGGCACGGCTGCCACTGGAGTTGCATCCGGGTCTGGCACCCGCAAATGGGAAATTACTAGGTCATGCCGAGTTAGGCGGACATGATAATTGCCCTTTCGAAGGTGCCGGTAGATCCCCATTCCCATTTGAGCCCCATATGGCTCAAATGGGAAGGAGGAGCTCGGATGCACCGGCACCGTTAATAACGGTGCCGGTGCATCCGACGAGCTGAGGTCAGACCTGGCGGGGGCTGTCAAGCACCCACGAGCACAACTCTTACTATGGCGGAACGGTAGCAACGGTGCCGGTAGCTTACCAGCACCGTTGTTACTGGTCCGCCATATTAGTAGTAATGAGGCCCAGTCTGTGACTAAAGGAATGAATATCCATTTACAACTGTGGGCCACTTTTTCATTGTTGCCTGAGACAGTTTCATGCTTCAGCCCGCCCATGTGGGCCACCCCAGCCCATTTCTTCCAATCTAAAAAAAAAAAAAAAAAAAATCTTTTTTCATGCTGAGCTCTCAGGGCCCCCCTGGGATGCACCCACGGACCCCTAGGGGGTTGCGACCCACAGTTTGAATACCACTGCCTTAGCATGATAGGTGGCCTGTTGGCAAGTGACCCCGCCCTCCTGAGAGATTATTGGGCAGGCCGCTGCCAAGGCAACATGGGAGAGGCTTGAGAATGCAAAGAGCCATTGGAGGATTGCACAGGAGCGAGGACAGCATCGAGAAATGGGCTCCTTTGGGGACAGGTGAAGTGATGCTCCACCAGGACGACCAGCTGTTTCTGCAGTGCAGCCAGGACATTGACAAGAAGTGAATCAATTTGTCTCTGAGCGTTCCAACTGTTGACCAAACCATTACAATTTCGATACATTTCCATGCCATCACATACCTACCTGTTTGTGGTAATTGCACTTGTCCTTGAAAATAGACCCGATTTTGCAGGGGACTCTGGGAAAAGTGAAAAGGTCCTATGTAATTCACGTCTTGTACCCTGTCTCATAGGTCGGACCCTGCAATTCTACTTCCACTCCATTGCCAAAAATGAAGCGGCCTTGCCCTGTTCAGGCTTTTTGCTGTAGCCCCTGGGCATTTGCAGAGCCATCTGCTTAGTGTGGCTCTGCCACTGAGGTCAGAAGAGAACATTTAGCCTGAGAAACGGCTGTCTGTGTGTGCAGCTTGGAGAAGACACTGTTGCCATGGGAAAGACATGCCTGTTTGCTGTGCAAATGAAGTGCAGACACAGACAGAAGAGACCACTTGACTGGTAGGAATTGAAGAACCTGACCAAGAGTGAGGAATTAGACCATCCGCACGGGGAGTGTGCGCTCCGCCTGGGCTGGTTTGATACTTTTAAAAAAGAAATGGAATGGTGGTAGGTAAACCTCCTGGAAATGTGTGGGGCTATTCCGCACACATTTCCCAATGGACACTGCACAACAAACACATAGTCAAGTGCACTCTGGGGGACACAGTCTACCGGTGCGGTCCTCCTGTCACATTTAGCTGCAATGTGACAGCCATGGGTACATCAAAGCATCTCTGAAGGGGGAAGGCAACGCCTTCCTCCGGCCCTGGTCAGCCTACTTAAAATAGCAAAGGCTCCATCGATATGCCCTGCCTATTGTTAGGTTCTCTCTGATGGCAGCGCATACTGATGAGAGTTAAGTGAAGCAGGCCTGCGAAGAGGCCTGTTCACAGAACTAACAAAGGGCAGGAAACCCCAACACCTTTTTCATATGCAATGTGTCAGCTTGAAGCTAGCTCCCACCCCTCTGTATGAAGGCCATTGAATGTCATGTGTGGAACAACTGTTTACAGTAGGCAACCGCTGCAGGGCCACCCCCTTTCAGAGGGAAGATATATGTGATTTGATGGGGACAGTCTGTTCTCGAGCTCAATTAACCAGAGAGCCACTTTGATCCACAGGAGACAGGAAGATGGGTGCGGCTTAGTAGTACATGTTGTCACCCCTTACCTTTCCTGTTGCAAAGCACTCTGGTCATGACCTTACGCATGACAGAAGATTGTTGGTGGGGACCCAGGATTGGGTCTTTAAGGTAGGCTTAGCATGCTCCAATCACTGGGGCCCATTTGGCTTTAAAAGAGGGCTGAGCCCCTCACTAAGCAGATCATCCGACGACTTCAAAAGGAGTACGAAGAAGGACTCATTCGGACCCTCGGTGATGGTACAGTCTGCCTCACAGCTTCCGCCAGTGAAGGAAGTCCAGGATTTCCAAGAGGGAAGCAAAATCCCTCCCAAAACATCTCCCAGGGAACAGAGGGAGATACCCGACTCAGAGGATCCATCAAGCAGCACCAGAACCGGTACCCAGCCAGCACACAGCGTGCCCTGCTAGGTTAAGCCAGCAAGCTTCCTAGGTGGGAAGTGCCAGAGAGTCTCTGAACAAAGGACAAGGCCGTTGCCGGCAAACACTCTTCTCAGCTTTGGGTCGGCCGCCTTAAACGTCGACCCAAGCATTGAGAAGAAGCTCGGAGGAGTGCCACAACAAGCATCAACCAGCGTCCATCTTTTAAGGACTTTTTCGAAGCAGTCGAGCTCTCAAACTGCGACCGGCTGCACCACTGCGGCTGTTCTCACGCTGCAGTCACTAAAGCCGTCTGAGAACCCTCGACCAGCGTTCCAGATCCACCAACCAGCACACAGACAACGATTCTTCACCCCGAGCCGCCGGGTAGGGCAGCCTGCAGCCGTCCGCCCAGCCTCGCTTACCAAACTGCCTGCCAACTGATATCCGCATCTGTCGTCCCTCTTGAACTCTGTCGCCGGAGCTACAAAGCATGCTGGAAGCGACTCGATGCTGTCGAGTACCAAGATCATCTCAAACACCAGTTACATTGTGGTTCTGTCCCCCTGGTCCTTCTCCGAAGGCCCTTAGTGACATTTACGACCCCTTGCTCCCTTGCTGCTGCAACCTAATAACCTTGAACAGTTCAGACTGATTGCTTTTCCGACTACACTCCTGTCAGTATCCAGAGTGCATCCCTCTCCTTTGTGAAACTGTCTGTCCCCTCTTTTCCTTTATAGGGTGGGTTGTATTTTGTAGTGTGTTAGAACTGTCTGTTGTATTAATACTAAAGTAGATATTTGTATACAACCTTGACTGGACAGTCCCTTTTATCAGTGGGTCACAATTGTTTTTTCGCTCTGTTGCAACTAACCAGCCTGACGTTCCGTCCACTGTTCGGACCCCTTCCGGTGTACTAGAGGTGTGGGACTGATTGATGGTCTAGAAAGCGATATTCCTCCCTGGACCACTAGTGCCCCGGAAGTTGATTCGTCACACCAAGAGAGGTCGGGTTGTTGACTCCACGTGAATATGTGTCTATAGAATGCATGGGGACAGAAATGCCCTTTTGCCTCTCTTGGGAAGACTGAGATGGTGAGCGAAGGCCAAAGGTAAAGCGACCCCTCTGCTGCGGTTGGCTTCAGTGGCAGCCAGACCTCCCTGAGTAACCATCCAACAATCTGATGACTTTCGCAAGAGCAGATGTGGCAAAGAGGATCGAAGGCAGACAGGTCACTGTCTGCTAGGTTCTGAAAGCTCATGGTTTTCATGTCGTGAGATCAGGACGGCAGCGAGACAACTGAGGCGCTTAATGCACCTGCTGCATGGTCACGGTTCCATAGTCTTCGCTGCGCCGCTTGGAGTTTACGAATGCGCTAGCTTCTGGAAGTAAACCCCTTTGTTGAGGGTAGGCCACGAGAGAACAAAGAATAGAAAGGATGGGTTCCGAAAAACACACCCCTCTTGCTAGGTCTTCTCCAGTGGAGTAAAAGCGTCATTGTCTCCTTTTCAAACAAATCGGTTCAGCCTCCGTAGAGACTGTCAAAAATTACCAATTCCAGCTATATTTCAAGCTGTCATGGCGGGGTATTGGGTAAAGTTTTCAATAAGCAATAATCGCGCCTCGGTTAAACCTCATGAGCTACGATACTGCCACTGCGCAAAGCTAAAGCACCTGACCCAGAGGCCTGTGCGCCCCGGGAATGGATTCCCATTTAACTTGCAGTGATCCCAGCAAGCTTCATCCTGAGCATCCTTTGTCAAACTCATAAAACCGCCTGGATTCCAGTGCCGAGATTTGTTGAGGTGAACACCTGTATCATCTTGCGCTCACCAAACTGACAGCAAATATAGTAGCAAGGTATGCATAGGATTCTGGGAGTAAACATGCAAATGAGCAGGCTGCTACCTGTGCGCTCTTTCCCTTAGCATGATAGGTGGCCTGTTGGCAAGTGACCCCGCCCTCCTGAGAGATTATTGGGCAGCCCGCTGCCAAGGCAACATGGGAGAGGCTTGAGAATGCAAAGAGCCATTGGAGGATTGCACAGGAGCGAGGACAGCATCGAGAAATGGGCTCCTTTGGGGACAGGTGAAGTCATGCTCCACCAGGACGACCAGCTGTTTCTGCAGTGCAGCCAGGACATTGACAAGAAGTGAATCAATTTGTCTCTGAGCGTTCCAACTGTTGACCAAACCATTACAATTTCGATACATTTCCATGCCATCACATATCTACCTGTTTGTGATAATTTCAGTTGTCCTTGAAAATAGACCCGATTTTGCAGGGGACTCTGGGAAAAGTGAAAAGGTCCTATGTAATTCACGTCTTGTACCCTGTCTCATAGGGCGGACCCTGAAATTCTACTTCCACTCCACTGCCAAAAATGAAGCGGCCTTGCCCTGTTCAGGCTTTTTGCTGTAGCCCCTGGGCCTTTGCAGAGCCATCTGCTTAGTGTGGCTCTGCCACTGAGGTCAGAAGAGAACATTTAGCCTGAGAAACGGCTGTCTGTGTGTGCAGCTTGGAGAAGACACTGTTGCCATGGGAAAGACATGGCTGTTTGCTGTGCAAATGAAGTGCAGACACAGACAGAAGAGACCACTTGACTGGTAGGAATTGAAGAACCTGACCAAGAGTGAGGAATTAGACCATCCGCACGGGGAGTGTGCGCTCCGCCTGGGCTGGTTTGATACTTTTAAAAAAGAAATGGAATGTTGGTAGGTAAACCTCCTGGAAATGTGTGGGGCTATTCCGCACACATTTCCCAATGGACACTGCACAACAAACACATAGTCAAGTGCACTCTGGGGGACACAGTCTACCGGTGCGGTCCTCCTGTCACATTTAGCTGCAATGTGACAGCCATGGGTACATCAAAGCATCTCTGAAGGGGGAAGGCAACGCCTTCCTCCGGCCCTGGTCAGCCTACTTAAAATAGCAAAGGCTCCATCGATATGCCCTGCCTATTGTTAGGTTCTCTCTGATGGCAGCGCATACTGATGAGAGTTAAGTGAAGCAGGCCTGCGAAGAGGCCTGTTCACAGAACTAACAAAGGGCAGGAAACCCCAACACCTTTTTCATATGCAATGTGTCAGCTTGAAGCTAGCTCCCACCCCTCTGTATGAAGGCCATTGAATGTCATGTGTGGAACAACTGTTTACAGCAGGCAACCGCTGCAGGGCCACCCCCTTTCAGAGGGAAGATATATGTGATTTGATGGGGACAGTCTGTTCTCGAGCTCAATTAACCAGAGAGCCACTTTGATCCACAGGAGACAGGAAGATGGGTGCGGCTTAGTAGTACATGTTGTCACCCCTTACCTTTCCTGTTGCAAAGCACTCTGGTCATGACCTTACGCATGACAGAAGATTGTTGGTGGGGACCCAGGATTGGGTCTTTAAGGTAGGCTTAGCATGCACCAATCACTGGGGCCCATTTGGCTTTAAAAGAGGGCTGAGCCCCTCACTAAGCAGATCATCCGACGACTTCAAAAGGAGTACGAAGAAGGACTCATTCGGACCCTCGGTGATGGTACAGTCTGCCTCACAGCTTCCGCCAGTGAAGGAAGTCCAGGATTTCCAAGAGGGAAGCAAAATCCCTCCCAAAACATCTCCCAGGGAACAGAGGGAGATACCCGACTCAGAGGATCCATCAAGCAGCACCAGAACCGGTACCCAGCCAGCACACAGCGTGCCCTGCTAGGTTAAGCCAGCAAGCTTCCTAGGTGGGAAGTGCCAGAGAGTCTCTGAACAAAGGACAAGGCCGTTGCCGGCAAACACTCTTCTCAGCTTTGGGTCGGCCGCCTTAAACGTCGACCCAAGCATTGAGAAGAAGCTCGGAGGAGTGCCACAACAAGCATCAACCAGCGTCCATCTTTTAAGGACTTTTTCGAAGTAGTCGAGCTCTCAAACTGCGACCGGCTGCACCACTGTGGCTGTTCTCACGCTGCAGTCACTAAAGCCGTCTGAGAACCCTCGACCAGCGTTCCAGAACCACTAACCAGCACACAGACAACGATTCTTCACCCCGAGCCGCCGGGTAGGGCAGCCTGCAGCCGTCCGCCCAGCCTCACTTACCAAACTGCCTGCCAACTGATATCCGCATCTGTCGTCCCTCTTGAACTCTGTCGCCGGAGCTACAAAGCATGCTGGAAGCGACTCGATGCTGTCGAGTACCAAGATCATCTCAAACACCAGTTACATTGTGGTTCTGTCCCCCTGGTCCTTCTCCGAAGGCCCTTAGTGACATTTACGACCCCTTGCTCCCTTGCTGCTGCAACCAAATAACCTTGAACAGTTCAGACTGATTGCTTTACCGACTACACTCCTGTCAGTATCCAGAGTGCATCCCTCTCCTTTGTGAAAATGTCTGTCCCCTGTTTTCCTTTATAGGGTGGGTTGTATTTTGTAGTGTGTTAGAACTGTCTGTTGTATTAATACTAAAGTAGATATTTGTATACAACCTTGACTGGACAGTCCCTTTTATCAGTGGGTCACAATTGTTTTTTCGCTCTGTTGCAACTAACCAGCCTGACGTTCCGTCCACTGTTCGGACCCCTTCCGGTGTACTAGAGGTGTGGGACTGATTGATGGTCTAGAAAGCGATATTCCTCCCTGGACCACTAGTGCCCCGGAAGTTGATTCGTCACACCAAGAGAGGTCGGGTTGTTGACTCCACGTGAATATGTGTCTATAGAATGCATGGGGACAGAAATGCCCTTTTGCCTCTCTTGGGAAGACTGAGATGGTGAGCGAAGGCCAAAGGTAAAGCGACCCCTCTGCTGCGGTTGGCTTCAGTGGCAGCCAGACCTCCCTGAGTAACCATCCAACAATCTGATGACTTTCGCAAGAGCAGAGGTTGAACAGATGTGGCAAAGAGGATCGAAGGCAGACAGGTCACTGTCTGCTAGGTTCTGAAAGCTCATGGTTTTCATGTCGTGAGATCAGGAATACAGCGAGACAACTGAGGCGCTTAATGCACCTGCTGCATGGTCACGGTTCCATAGACTTCGCTGCGCCGCTTGGAGTTTACGAATGCGCTAGCTTCTGGAAGTAAACCCCTTTGTTGAGGGTAGGCCACGAGAGAACAAAGAATAGAAGGGATGGGTTCCGAAAAACACACCCCTCTTGCTAGGTCTTCTCCAGTGGAGTAAAAGCGTCATTGGCCCTCATTACGACCCTGGCGGAATTCGCGGTGCAAAATGCACCGCGGAGCATGGCGGAAAGCCGCCGATAGCGCCATGGGGGTTGGCGGATTTACCACCCCATGCCGACCTTGGCGGAGCGGTAAATCCCCAATCCCCATTTTACCCTTCCCCATTCCCATTCTTGCCCCATAGGGTATAATGGGAGTGGGGAAGGAGTTAATTACGCCGCCGTAAAGTACGGCGGCGTAATTAACAACGAGGTCCCTTAGCGCCATGGTTTTCTCCGCCCGGTAAAACCAGGCGGAGAAAACCTCCATGGCTCTAAGGGAACTCGTAGTAGGGCGGACGGGTCCGCCGCGATTACCGCTGGCGGTATCCCACTCCGCCAGGGTCGTAATGAGGCCCATTGTCTCCTTTTCAAACAAATCGGTTCAGCCTCCGTAGAGACTGTCAAAAATTACCAATTCTAGCTATATTTCAAGCTGTCATGGCGGGGTATTGGGTAAAGTTTTCAATAAGCAATAATCGCACCTCGGTTAAACCTCATGAGCTACGATACTGCCACTGCGCAAAGCTAAAGCACCTGACCCAGAGGCCTGTGCGCCCCGGGAATGGATTCCCATTTAACTTGCAGTGATCCCAGCAAGCTTCATCCTGAGCATCCTTTGTCAAACTCATAAAACCGCCTGGATTCCAGTGCCGAGATTTGTTGAGGTGAACACCTGTATCATCTTGCGCTCACCAAACAGACAGCAAATATAGTAGCAAGGTATGCATAGGATTCTGGGAGTAAACATGCAAATGAGCAGGCTGCTACCTGTGCGCTCTTTCCCTTAGCATGATAGGTGGCCTGTTGGCAAGTGACCCCGCCCTCCTGAGAGATTATTGGGCAGGCCGCTGCCAAGGCAACATGGGAGAGGCTTGAGAATGCAAAGAGCCATTGGAGGATTGCACAGGAGCGAGGACAGCATCGAGAAATGGGCTCCTTTGGGGACAGGTGAAGTGATGCTCCACCAGGACGACCAGCTGTTTCTGCAGTGCAGCCAGGACATTGACAAGAAGTGAATCAATTTGTCTCTGAGCGTTCCAACTGTTGACCAAACCATTACAATTTCGATACATTTCCATGCCATCACATACCTACCTGTTTGTGATAATTGCACTTGTCCTTGAAAATAGACCCGATTTTGCAGGGGACTCTGGGAAAAGTGAAAAGGTCCTATGTAATTCACGTCTTGTACCCTGTCTCATAGGGCGGACCCTGCAATTCTACTTCCACTCCACTGCCAAAAATGAAGCGGCCTTGCCCTGTTCAGGCTTTTTGCTGTAGCCCCTGGGCCTTTGCAGAGCCATCTGCTTAGTGTGGCTCTGCCACTGAGGTCAGAAGAGAACATTTAGCCTGAGAAACGGCTGTCTGTGTGTGCAGCTTGGAGAAGACACTGTTGCCATGGGAAAGACATGCCTGTTTGCTGTGCAAATGAAGTGCAGACACAGACAGAAGAGACCACTTGACTGGTAGGAATTGAAGAACCTGACCAAGAGTGAGGAATTAGACCATCCGCACGGGGAGTGTGCGCTCCGCCTGGGCTGGTTTGATACTTTTAAAAAAGAAATGGAATGTTGGTAGGTAAACCTCCTGGAAATGTGTGGGGCTATTCCGCACACATTTCCCAATGGACACTGCACAACAAACACATAGTCAAGTGCACTCTGCGGGACACAGTCTACCGGTGCGGTCCTCCTGTCACATTTAGCTGCAATGTGACAGCCATGGGTACATCAAAGCATCTCTGAAGGGGGAAGGCAACACCTTCCTCCGGCCCTGGTCAGCCTACTTAAAATAGCAAAGGCTCCATCGATATGCCCTGCCCATTGTTAGGTTCTCTCTGATGGCAGCGCATACTGATGAGAGTTAAGTGAAGCAGGCCTGCGAAGAGGCCTGTTCACAGAACTAACACAGGGCAGGAAACCCCAGCACCTTTTTCATATGCAATGTGTCAGCTTGAAGCTAGCTCCCACCCCTCTGTATGAAGGCCATTGAATGTCATGTGTGGAACAACTGTTTACAGTAGGCAACCGCTGCAGGGCCACCCCCTTTCAGAGGGAAGATATATGTGATTTGATGGAGACAGTCTGTTCTCGAGCTAAATTAACCAGAGAGCCACTTTGATCCACAGGAGACAGGAAGATGGGTGCGGCTTAGTAGTACATGTTGTCACCCCTTACCTTTCCTGTTGCAAAGCACTCTGGTCATGACCTTATGCATGACAGAAGATTGTTGGTGGGGACCCAGGATTGGGTCTTTAAGGTAGGCTTAGCATGCTCCAATCACTGGGGCCCATTTGGCTTTAAAAGAGGGCTGAGCCCCTCACTAAGCAGATCATCCGACGACTTCAAAAGGAGTACGAAGAAGGACTCATTCGGACCCTCGGTGATGGTACAGTCTGCCTCACAGCTTCCGCCAGTGAAGGAAGTCCAGGATTTCCAAGAGGGAAGCAAAATCCCTCCCAAAACATCTCCCAGGGAACAGAGGGAGATACCCGACTCAGAGGATCCATCAAGCAGTACCAGACCGATACCCAGCCAGCACACAGCGTGCCCTGCTAGGTTAAGCCAGCAAGCTTCCTAGGTGGGAAGTGCCAGAGAGTCTCTGAACAAAGGACAAGGCCGTTGCCGGCAAACACTCTTCTCAGCTTTGGGTCGGCCGCCTTAAACGTCGACCCAAGCATTGAGAAGAAGCTCGGAGGAGTGCCACAACAAGCATCAACCAGCATCCATCTTTTAAGGACTTTTTCGAAGCAGTCGAGCTCTCAAACTGCGACCGGCTGCACCACTGTGGCTGTTCTCACGCTGCAGTCACTAAAGCCGTCTGAGAACCCTTGACCAGCGTTCCAGATCCACCAACCAGCACACAGACAACGATTCTTCACCCCGAGCCGCCGTGTAGGGCAGCCTGCAGCCGTCCGCCCAGCCTCGCTTACCAAACTGCCTGCCAACTGATATCCGCATCTGTCGTCCCTCTTGAACTCTGTCGCCGGAGCTACAAAGCATGCTGGAAGCGACTCGATGCTGTCGAGTACCAAGATCATCTCAAACACCAGTGACATTGTGGTTCTGTCCCCCTGGTCCTTCTCCGAAGGCCCTTAGTGACATTTACGACCCCTTGCTCCCTTGGTGCTGCAACCAAATAACCTTGAACAGTTCAGACTGATTGCTTTACCGACTACACTCCTGTCAGTATCCAGAGTGCATCCCTCTCCTTTGTGAAACTGTCTGTCCCCTGTTTTCCTTTATAGGGTGGGTTGTATTTTGTAGTGTGTTAGAACTGTCTGTTGTATTAATACTAAAGTAGATATTTGTATACAACCTTGACTGGACAGTCCCTTTTATCAGTGGGTAACAATTGTTTTTTCGCTCTGTTGCAACTAACCAGCCTGACGTTCCGTCCACTGTTCGGACCCCTTCCGGTGTACTAGAGGTGTGGGACTGATTGATGGTCTAGAAAGCGATATTCCTCCCTGGACCACTAGTGCCCCGGAAGTTGATTCGTCACACCAAGAGAGGTCGGGTTGTTGACTCCACGTGAATATGTGTCTATAGAATGCATGGGGACAGAAATGCCCTTTTGCCTCTCTTGGGAAGACTGAGATGGTGAGCGAAGGCCAAAGGTAAAGCGACCCCTCTGCTGCGGTTGGCTTCAGTGGCAGCCAGACCTCCCTGAGTAACCATCCAACAATCTGATGACTTTCGCAAGAGCAGAGGTTGAACAGATGTGGCAAAGAGGATCGAAGGAAGACAGGTCACTGTTCTGAAAGCTCATGGTTTTCATGTCGTGAGATCGGGAAGGCAGCGAGACAACTGAGGCGCTTAATGCACCTGCTGCATGGTCACGGTTCCATAGACTTAGCTGCGCCGCTTGGAGTTTACGAATGCGCTAGCTTCTGGAAGTAAACCCCTTTGTTGAGGGTAGGCCACGAGAAAGAATAGAAGGGATGGGTTCCAAAAAACACACCCCTCTTGCTAGGTCTTCTCCAATGGAGTAAAAGCTTCATTGTCTCCTTTTCAAACAAATCGGTTCAGCCTCCGTAGAGACTGTCAAAAATTACCAATTCCAGCTATATTTCAAGCTGTCATGGCGGGGTATTGGGTAAAGTTTTCAATAAGCAATAATCGCGCCTCGGTTAAACCTCATGTGCTACGATACTGCCACTGCGCAAAGCTAAAGCACCTGACCCAGAGGCCTGTGCGCACGGGAATGGATTCCCATTTAACATGCAGTGATCCCAGCAAGCTTCATCCTGAGCATCCTTTGTCAAACTCATAAAACCGCCTGGATTCCAGTGCCGAGATTTGTTGACGTGAACACCTGTATCATCTTGCGCTCACCAAACTGACAGCAAATATAGTAGCAAGGTATGCATAGGATTCTGGGAGTAAACATGCAAATGAGCAGGCTGCTACCTGTGCGCTCTTTCCCTTAGCATGATAGGTGGCCTGTTGGCAAGTGACCCCGCCCTCCTGAGAGATTATTGGGCAGGCCGCTGCCAAGGCAACATGGGAGAGGCTTGAGAATGCAAAGAGCCATTGGAGGATTGCACAGGAACAAGGACAGCATCGAGAAATGGGCTCCTTTGGGGACAGGTGAAGTGATGCTCCACCAGGACGACCAGCTGTTTCTGCAGTGCAGCCAGGACATTGACAAGAAGTGAATCAATTTGTCTCTGAGCGTTCCAACTGTTGACCAAACCATTACAATTTCGATACATTTCCATGCCATCACATACCTACCTGTTTGTGATAATTGCACTTGTCCTTGAAAATAGACCCGATTTTGCAGGGGACTCTGGGAAAAGTGAAAAGGTCCTATGTAATTCACGTCTTGTACCCTGTCTCATAGGGCGGACCCTGCAATTCTACTTCCACTGCCAAAAATGAAGCGGCCTTGCCCTGTTCAGGCTTTTTGCTGTAGCCCCTGGGCCTTTGCAGACCCATCTGCTTAGTGTGGCTCTGCCACTGAGGTCAGAAGAGAACATTTAGCCTGAGAAACGGCTGTCTGTGTGTGCAGCTTGGAGAAGACACTGTTGCCATGGGAAAGACATGCCTGTTTGCTGTGCAAATGAAGTGCAGACACAGACAGAAGAGACCACTTGACTGGTAGGAATTGAAGAACCTGACCAAGAGTGAGGAATTAGACCATCCGCACGGGGAGTGTGCGCTCCGCCTGGGCTGGTTTGATACTTTTAAAAAAGAAATGGAATGTTGGTAGGTAAACCTCCTGGAAATGTGTGGGGCTATTCCGCACACATTTCCCAATTGACACTGCACAACAAACACATAGTCAAGTGCACTCTGGGGGACACAGTCTACTGGTGCGGTCCTCCTGTCACATTTAGCTGCAATGTGACAGCCATGGGTACATTAAAGCATCTCTGAAGGGGGAAGGCAACACCTTCCTCCGGCCCTGGTCAGCCTACTTAAAATAGCAAAGGCTCCATCGATATGCCCTGCCTATCGTTAGGTTCTCTCTGATGGCAGCGCATACTGATGAGAGTTAAGTGAAGCAGGCCTGCGAAGAGGCCTGTTCACAGAACTAACACAGGGCAGGAAACCCCAACACCTTTTTCATATGCAATGTGTCAGCTTGAAGCTAGCTCCCACCCCTCTGTATGAAGGCCATTGAATGTCATGTGTGGAACAACTGTTTACAGTAGGCAACCGCTGCAGGGCCACCCCCTTTCAGAGGGAAGATATATGTGATTTGATGGAGACAGTCTGTTCTCGAGCTCAATTAACCAGAGAGCCACTTTGATCCACAGGAGACAGGAAGATGGGTGCGGCTTAGTAGTACATGTTGTCACCCCTTACCTTTCCGGTTGCAAAGCACGCTGGTCATGACCTTACGCATGACAGAAGATTGTTGGTGGGGACCCAGGATTGGGTCTTTAAGGTAGGCTTAGCATGCTCCAATCACTGGGGCCCATTTGGCTTTAAAAGAGGGCTGAGCCCCTCACTAAGCAGATCATCCGACGACTTCAAAAGGAGTACGAAGAAGGACTCATTCGGACCCTCGGTGATGGTACAGTCTGCCTCACAGCTTCCGCCAGTGAAGGAAGTCCAGGATTTCCAAGAGGGAAGCAAAATCCCTCCCAAAACATCTCCCAGGGAACAGAGGGAGATACCCGACTCAGAGGATCCATCAAGCAGCACCAGAACCGGTACCCAGCCACCACACAGCGTGCCCTGCTAGGTTAAGCCAGCAAGCTTCCTAGGTGGGAAGTGCCAGAGAGTCTCTGAACAAAGGACAAGGCCGTTGCCGGTAAACACTCTTCTCAGCTTTGGGTCGGCCGCCTTAAACGTCGACCCAAGCATTGAGAAGAAGCTCGGAGGAGTGCCACAAAAAGCATCAACCAGCGTCCATCTTTTAAGGACTTTTTCGAAGCAGTCGAGCTCTCAAACTGCGACCGGCTGCACCACTGTGGCTGTTCTCACGCTGCAGTCACTAAAGCAGTCTGAGAACCCTCGACCAGCGTTCCAGATCCACCAACCAGCACACAGACAACGATTCTTCACCCCGAGCCGCCGTGTAGGGCAGCCTGCAGCCGTCCGCCCAGCCTCGCTTACCAAACTGCCTGCCAACTGATATCCGCATCTGTCGTCCCTCTTGAACTCTGTCGCCGGAGCTACAAAGCATGCTGGAAGATACTCGATGCTGTCGAGTACCAAGATCATCTCAAACACCAGTTACATTGTGGTTCTGTCCCCCTGGTCCTTCTCCGAAGGCCCTTAGTGACATTTACGACCCCTTGCTCCCTTGGTGCTGCAACCAAATAACCTTGAACAGTTCACACTGATTGCTTTACCAACTACACTCCTTTCAGTATCCAGAGTGCATCCCTCTCCTTTGTGAAACTGTCTGTCCCCTGTTTTCCTTTATAGGGTGGGTTGTATTTTGTAGTGTGTTAGAACTGTCTGTTGTATTAATACTAAAGTAGATATTTGTATACAACCTTGACTGGACAGTCCCTTTTATCAGTGGGTAACAATTCTTTTTTCGCTCTGTTGCAACTAACCAGCCTGACGTTCCGTCCTCTGTTCGGACCCCTTCCGGTGTACTAGAGGTGTGGGACTGATTGATGGTCTAGAAACCGATATTCCTCCCTAGATCACTGGTGCCCCGGAAGTTGATTCGTCACACCAAGAGAGGTCGGGTTGTTGACTCCACGTGAATATGTGTCTTTAGAATGCATGGGGACAGAAATGCCCTTTTGCCTCTCTTGGGAAGACTGAGATGGTGAGCGAAGGCCAAAGGTAAAGCGACCCCTCTGCTGCGGTTGGCTACAGTGGCAGCCCGACCTCCCTGAGTAACCATCCAACAATCTGATGACTTTCGCAAGAGCAGAGGTTGAACAGATGTGGCAAAGAGGATCGAAGGCAGACAGGTCACTGTCTGCTAGGTTCTGAAAGCTCATGGTTTTCATGTCGTGAGATCAGGAAGGCAGCGAGACAACTGAGGCGCTTAATGCACCTGCTGCATGGTCACGGTTCCATAGACTTCGCTGCGCCGCTTGGAGTTTACGAATGGGCTAGCTTCTGGAAGTAAACCCTTTTGTTGAGGGTAGGCCACGAGAGAACAAAGAATAGAAGGGATGGGTTCCGAAAAACACACCCCTCTTGCTAGGTCTTCTCCAGTAAGAAGTAAAGGCGTCATTGTCTCCTTTTCAAACAAATCGGTTCAGCCTCCGTAGGGACTGTCAGAAATTACAAATTCCAGCTATATTTCAAGCTGTCATGGCGGGGTATTGGGTAAAGTTTTCAATAAGCAATAATCGCGCCTCGGTTAAACCTCATGAGCTACGATACTGCCACTACGCAAAGCTAAAGCACTTGACCCAGAGGCCTGTGCGCCCCGGGAATGGATTCCCATTTAACTTGCAGTGATCCCAGCAAGCTTCATCCTGAGCATCCTTTGTCAAACTCATAAAACCGCCTGGATTCCAGTGCCGAGATTTGTTGACGTGAACACCTATATCATCTTGCGCTCACCAAACTGACAGCAAATATAGTAGCAAGGTATGCATAGGATTCTGGGAGTAAACATGCAAATGAGCAGGCTGCTACCTGTGCGCTCTTTCCCTTAGCATGATAGGTGGCCTGTTGGCAAGTGACCCCGCCCTCCTGAGAGATTATTGGGCAGGCCGCTGCCAAGGCAACATGGGAGAGGCTTGAGAATGCAAAGAGCCATTGGAGGATTGCACGGGAGCGAGGACAGCATCGAGAAATGGGCTCCTTTGGGGACAGGTGAAGTGATGCTCCACCAGGACGACCAGCTGTTTCTGCAGTGCAGCCAGGACATTCCAAACCATTACAATTTCGATACATTTCCATGCCATCACATTCCTACCTGTTTGTGATAATTGCACTTGTCCTTGAAAATAGACCCGATTTTGCAGGGGACTCTGGGAAAAGTGAAAAGGTCCTATGTAATTCACGTCTTGTACCCTGTCTCATAGGGCGGATCCTGCAATTCTACTTCCACTCCACTGCCAAAAATGAAGCGGCCTTGCCCTGTTCAGGCTTTTTGCTGTAGCCCCTGGGCCTTTGCAGAGCCATCTGCTTAGTGTGGCTCTGCCACTGAGGTCAGAAGAGAACATTTAGCCTGAGAAACGGCTGTCTGTGTGTGCAGCTTGGAGAAGACACTGTTGCCATGGGAAAGACATGCCTGTTTGCTGTGCAAATGAAGTGCAGACACAGACAGAAGAGACCACTTGACTGGTAGGAATTGAAGAACCTGACCAAGAGTGAGGAATTAGACCATCCGCACGGGGAGTGTGCGCTCCGCCTGGGCTGGTTTGATACTTTTAAAAAAGAAATGGAATGTTGGTAGGTAAACCTCCTGGAAATGTGTGGGGCTATTCCGCACACATTTCCCAATGGACACTGCACAACAAACACATAGTCAAGTGCACTCTGGGGGACACAGTCTACTGGTGCGGTCCTCCTGTCACATTTAGCTGCAATGTGACAGCCATGGGTACATTAAAGCATCTCTGAAGGGGGAAGGCAACACCTTCCTCTGGCCCTGGTCAGCCTACTTAAAATAGCAAAGGCTCCATCGATATGCCCTGCCTATAGTTAGGTTCTCTCTGATGGCAGCGCATACTGATGAGAGTTAAGTGAAGCAGGCCTGCGAAGAGGCCTGTTCACAGAACTAACACAGGGCAGGAAACCCCAACACCTTTTTCATATGCAATGTGTCAGCTTGAAGCTAGCTCCCACCCCTCTGTATGAAGGCCATTGAATGTCATGTGTGGAACAACTGTTTACAGTAGGCAACCGCTGCAGGGCCACCCCCTTTCAGAGGGAAGATATATGTGATTTGATGGAGACAGTCTGTTCTTGAGCTCAATTAACCAGAGAGCCACTTTGATCCACAGGAGACAGGAAGATGGGTGTGGCTTAGTAGTACATGTTGTCACCCCTTACCTTTCCGGTTGCAAAGCACTCTGGTCATGACCTTACGCATGACAGAAGATTGTTGGTGGGGACCCAGGATTGGGTCTTTAAGGTAGGCTTAGCATGCTCCAATCACTGGGGCCCATTTGGCTTTAAAAGAGGGCTGAGCCCCTCACTAAGCAGATCATCCGACGACTTCAAAAGGAGTACGAAGAAGGACTCATTCGGACCCTCGGTGATGGTACAGTCTGCCTCACAGCTTCCGCCAGTGAAGGAAGTCCAGGATTTCCAAGAGGGAAGCAAAATCCCTCCCAAAACATCTCCCAGGGAACAGAGGGAGATACCCGACTCAGAGGATCCATCAAGCAGCACCAGAACCGGTACCCAGCCACCACACAGCGTGCCCTGCTAGGTTAAGCCAGCAAGCTTCCTAGGTGGGAAGTGCCAGAGAGTCTCTGAACAAAGGACAAGGCCGTTGCCGGCAAACACTCTTCTCAGCTTTGGGTCGGCCGCCTTAAACGTCGACCCAAGCATTGAGAAGAAGCTCGCAGGAGTGCCACAACAAGCATCAACCAGCGTCCATCTTTTAAGGACTTTTTCAAAGCAGTCGAGCTCTCAAACTGCGACCGGCTGCACCACTGTGGCTGTTCTCACGCTGCAGTCACTAAAGCAGTCTGAGAACCCTCGACCAGCGTTCCAGATCCACCAACCAGCACACAGACAACGATTCTTCACCCCGAGCCGCCGTGTAGGGCAGCCTGCAGCCGTCCGCCCAGCCTCGCTTACCAAACTGCCTGCCAACTGATATCCGCATCTGTCGTCCCTCTTGAACTCTGTCGCCGGAGCTACAAAGCATGCTGGAAGATACTCGATGCTGTCGAGTACCAAGATCATCTCAAACACCAGTTACA
Organism: Ambystoma mexicanum; assembly: GCF_040938575.1. Classification (NCBI taxonomy): domain Eukaryota; kingdom Metazoa; phylum Chordata; class Amphibia; order Caudata; family Ambystomatidae; genus Ambystoma; species Ambystoma mexicanum. The sequence continues at coordinate 1,537,100,092 of NC_090932.1, forward strand.
TTGTGGTTCTGTCCCCCTGGTCCTTCTCCGAAGGCCCTTAGTGACATTTACGACCCCTTGCTCCCTTGGTGCTGCAACCAAATAACCTTGAACAGTTCACACTGATTGCTTTACCGACTACACTCCTGTCAGTATCCAGAGTGCATCCCTCTCCTTTGTGAAACTGTCTGTCCCCTGTTTTCCTTTATAGGGTGGGTTGTATTTTGTAGTGTGTTAGAACTGTCTGTTGTATTAATACTAAAGTAGATATTTGTATACAACCTTGACTGGACAGTCCCTTTTATCAGTGGGTAACAATTGTTTTTTCGCTCTGTTGCAACTAACCAGCCTGACGTTCCGTCCACTGTTCGGACCCCTTCCGGTGTACTAGAGGTGTGGGACTGATTGATGGTCTAGAAACCGAAATTCCTCCCTGGACCACTAGTGCCCCGGAAGTTGATTCGTCACACCAAGAGAGGTCGGGTTGTTGACTCCACGTGAATATGTGTCTATAGAATGCATGGGGACAGAAATGCCCTTTTGCCTCTCTTGGGAAGACTGAGATGGTGAGCGAAGGCCAAAGGTAAAGCGACCCCTCTGCTGCGGTTGGCTTCAGTGGCAGCCAGACCTCCCTGAGTAACCATCCAACAATCTGATGACTTTCGCAAGAGCAGAGGTTGAACAGATGTGGCAAAGAGGATCGAAGGCAGACAGGTCACTGTCTGCTAGGTTCTGAAAGCTCATGGTTTTCATGTCGTGAGATCAGGAAGGCAGCGAGACAACTGAGGCGCTTAATGCACCTGCTGCATGGTCACGGTTCCATAGACTTCGCTGCGCCGCTTGGAGTTTACGAATGCGCTAGCTTCTGGAAGTAAACCCCTTTGTTGAGGGTAGGCCACGAGAGAACAAAGAATAGAAGGGATGGGTTCCAAAAAACACACCCCTCTTGCTAGGTCTTCTCCAGTGGAGCAAAAGCGTCATTGTCTCCTTTTCAAACAAATCGGTTCAACCTCCGTAGAGACTGTCAGAAATTACCAATTCCAGCTATATTTCAAGATGTCATGGCGGGGTATTGGGTAAAGTTTTCAATAAGCAATAATCGCGCCTCGGTTAAACCTCATGAGCTACGATACTGCCACTGCGCAAAGCTAAAGCACTTGACCCAGAGGCCTGTGCGCCCCGGGAATGGATTCCCATTTAACTTGCAGTGATCCCAGCAAGCTTCATCCTGAGCATCCTTTGTCAAACTCATAAAACCGCCTGGATTCCAGTGCCGAGATTTGTTGACGTGAACACCTGTATCATCTTGCGCTTACCAAACTGACAGCAAATATAGTAGCAAGGTATGCATAGGATTCTGGGAGTAAACATGCAAATGAGCAGGCTGCTACCTGTGCGCTCTTTCCCTTAGCATGATAGGTGGCCTGTTGGCAAGTGACCCCGCCCTCCTGAGAGATTATTGGGCAGGCCGCTGCCAAGGCAACATGGGAGAGGCTTGAGAATGCAAAGAGCCATTGGAGGATTGCACAGGAGCGAGGACAGCATCGAGAAATGGGCTCCTTTGGGGACAGGTGAAGTGATGCTCCACCAGGACGACCAGCTGTTTCTGCAGTGCAGCCAGGACATTGACAAGAAGTGAATCAATTTGTCTCTGAGCGTTCCAACTGTTGACCAAACCATTACAATTTCGATACATTTCCATGCCATCACATACCTACCTGTTTGTGATAATTGCACTTGTCCTTGAAAGTAGACCCGATTTTGCAGGGGACTCTGGGAAAAGTGAAAAGGTCCTATGTAATTCACGTCTTGTACCCTGTCTCATAGGGCGGATCCTGCAATTCTACTTCCACTCCACTGCCAAAAATGAAGCGGCCTTGCCCTGTTCAGGCTTTTTGCTGTAGCCCCTGGGCCTTTGCAGAGCCATCTGCTTAGTGTGGCTCTGCCACTGAGGTCAGAAGAGAACATTTAGCCTGAGAAACGGCTGTCTGTGTGTGCAGCTTGGAGAAGACACTGTTGCCATGGGAAAGACATGCCTGTTTGCTGTGCAAATGAAGTGCAGACACAGACAGAAGAGACCACTTGACTGGTAGGAATTGAAGAACCTGACCAAGAGTGAGGAATTAGACCATCCGCACGGGGAGTGTGCGCTCCGCCTGGGCTGGTTTGATACTTTTAAAAAAGAAATGGAATGTTGGTAGGTAAACCTCCTGGAAATGTGTGGGGCTATTCCGCACACATTTCCCAATGGACACTGCACAACAAACACATAGTCAAGTGCACTCTGGGGGACACAGTCTACTGGTGCGGTCCTCCTGTCACATTTAGCTGCAATGTGACAGCCATGGGTACATTAAAGCATCTCTGAAGGGGGAAGGCAACACCTTCCTCCGGCCCTGGTCAGCCTACTTAAAATAGCAAAGGCTCCATCGATATGCCCTGCCCATCGTTAGGTTCTCTCTGATGGCAGCGCATACTGATGAGAGTTAAGTGAAGCAGGCCTGCGAAGAGGCCTGTTCACAGAACTAACACAGGGCAGGAAAACCCAACACCTTTTTCATATGCAATGTGTCAGCTTGAAGCTAGCTCCCACCCCTCTGTATGAAGGCCATTGAATGTCATGTGTGGAACAACTGTTTACAGTAGGCAACTGCTGCAGGGCCACCCCCTTTCAGAGGGAAGATATATGTGATTTGATGGAGACAGTCTGTTCTTGAGCTCAATTAACCAGAGAGCCACTTTGATCCACAGGACACAGGAAGATGGGTGCGGCTTAGTAGTACATGTTGTCACCCCTTACCTTTCCTGTTGCAAAGCACTCTGGTCATGACCTTACGCATGACAGAAGATTGTTGGTGGGGACCCAGGATTGGGTCTTTAAGGTAGGCTTAGCATGCTCCAATCACTGGGGCCCATTTGGCTTTAAAAGAGGGCTGAGCCCCTCACTAAGCAGATCATCCGACGACTTCAAAAGGAGTACGAAGAAGGACTCATTCGGACCCTCAGTGATGGTACAGTCTGCCTCACAGCTTCCGCCAGTGAAGGAAGTCCAGGATTTCCAAGAGGGAAGCAAAATCCCTCCCAAAACATCTCCCAGGGAACAGAGGGAGATACCCGACTCAGAGGATCCATCAAGCAGCACCAGAACCGGCACCCAGCTAGCACACAGTGTGCCCTGCTAGGTTAAGCCAGCAAGCTTCCTAGGTGGGAAGTGCCAGAGAGTCTCTGAACAAAGGACAAGGCCGTTGCTGGCAAACACTCTTCTCAGCTTTGGGTCGGCCGCCTTAAAGGTCGACTCAAGCCCTGAGAAGAAGCTCGGAGGAGTGCCACAACAAGCATCAACCAGCGTCCATCTTTTAAGGACTTTTTCGAAGCAGTCGAGCTCTCAAACTGCGACCGGCTGCACCACTGTGGCTGTTCTCACGCTGCAGTCACTAAAGCAGTCTGAGAACCCTCGACCAGCGTTCCAGATCCACCAACCAGCACACAGACAAGGATTCTTCACCCCGAGCCGCCGTGTAGGGCAGCCTGCAGCCGTCCGCCCAGCCTCGCTTACCAAACTGCCTGCCAACTGATATCCGCATCTGTCGTCCCTCTTGAACTCTGTCGCCAGAGCTACAAAGCATGCTGGAAGCGACTCGATGCTGTCGAGTACCAAGATCATCTCAAACACCAGTTACATTGTGGTTCTGTCCCCCTGGTCCTTCTCCGAAGGCCCTTAGTGACATTTACGACCCCTTGCTCCCGTGCTGCTGCAACCAAATAACCTTGAACAGTTCACACTGATTGCTTTACCGACTACACTCCTGTCAGTATCCAGAGTGCATCCCTCTCCTTTGTGAAACTGTCTGTCCCCTGTTTTCCTTTATAGGGTGGGTTGTATTGTGTAGTGTGTTAGAACTGTCTGTTGTATTATTACTAAAGTAGATATTTGTATACAACCTTGACTGGACAGTCCCTTTTATCAGTGGGTAACAATTGTTTTTTCGCTCTGTTGCAACTAACCAGCCTGACGTTCCGTCCACTGTTCGGTCCCCTTCCGGTGTACTAGAGGTGTGGGACTAATTGATGGTCTAGAAAGCGATATTCCTCCCTGGACCACTAGTGCCCCGGAAGTTGATTCGTCACACCAAGAGAGGTCGGGTTGTTGACTCCACGTGAATATGTGTCTATAGAATGCATGAGGACAGAAATGCCCTTTTGCATCTCTTGGGAAGACTGAGATGGTGAGCGAAGGCCAAAGGTAAAGCGACCCCTCTGCTGCGGTTGGCTTCAGTGGCAGCCAGACCACCCTGAGTAACCATCCAGCAATCTGATGACTTTCGCAAGAGCAGAGGTTGAACAGATGTGGCAAAGAGGATCGAAGGCAGACAGGTCACTGTCTGCTACGTTCTAAAAGCTCCTGGTTTAATGTCGCGAGATCAAGAAGGCAGCGAGACAACTGAGGCGCTTAATGCACCTGCTGCATGGTCACGGTTCCATAGACTTAGCTCCGCCGCTTGGAGTTTACGAATGCGCTAGCTTCTGGAAGTAAACCCCTTTGTTGAGGGTAGGCCACGAGAGAACCAAGAATAGAAGGGATGGGTTCCGAAAAACACACCCCTCTTGCTAGGTCTTCTCCAGTGGAGTAAAAGCGTCATTGGCCCTCATTACGACCCTGGCGGAAAGCGACTGACCGGAGCGCCACAGCGTAAATAGCGTTTCCGCCATTGCACGAGGGAGCAAAGTGCGGCCCATTCCGACCCATCGGGCACGAGCACCACGGCATGGCGGAAGTGCAAAGTCCGCGATGGCGGAAATGACCCCAAAACGGCCCACACCGCCGCCGTACGGCGCCCTAGGTGCAATACCGCCACCCCTCTTAGCGGTCACCGCAGTGTGCGCCTACCGGAAAGTACGGTGGCCGGAAATATACGGAAACGGAAGCTAAAACATGGGCCCGGAACGGGAAACATCCCGGCGTACACCTATAAATACACTAAAACCACACAACCACTAAAATCACTACCCCGAAACACACCCCAACCCGCCAACCACCCTAGCGAAACCAAGAATAATGGGAAAAGCAGCGAAGAAAGCGTGCGACCGCAAGCGGCAGGTCCACTTCTCCCGTGAGGAACTCACCGTGCTAACAGAGACCCTCCAGGAGAATGCTGCCGTCGTCTTCTCCACGCAAATGACCAGGACGGCACTTGCAAACAAGAAGGCCATATGGGCTCTGGTGGCACAGCGGGTAAGTGCGGTGGGGACCGCACCCCGCACCCCACAGCAATGCCGCAAGCGATGGGACGACCTGCGGATACGCGTCCGCAGCATACTCTCTGCCAACCGCAACATTGCCACAGCCACCGGGGGAGGTCCTGAATCACCCATCAAGTTGACCCCCTGGGAAGAAATCTGTGCCTCCACCATCGGAATGGAGAGCATAGAGGGAGTCGGAGGGATGGAGAAAGGAGTGCAGACATCCGAAGATTCAGGTAGGTGGCCCAGATAAAACAATGCCAAATCCACAAAGTCCATTCATGTGAAGTACCATGTGTCCCCATAGTGCAACAGAAACACATGTCCAGGAGAACGTCCACACACATCGGCCTGATAGCGCACGTTAAAACCCACAATAAATACATAATTAATTAAAAACCCCTAAAACACGCACCACACGTGCAGCAGGCACACCCTAACTGCAGGCTGCCAAACAACTGCACCCTCACTCCACACACAAATGAAACCACCCCCAAGACCCCGACCCAAATCACCCTCAGGCACCACCCCAATGCATGTGATACAATGCCATTCCAATTCCCACTGACCCATCAATAACCCTCGCCCTCCTTTACTCCACCACAGGGTCCGATCCGAACGACGAGCTACAGGACACCCCTACCAGCACACCTGCAAAGAGGGCCAAGACCAACGGCCAGAGACCCTCCACCTCAGCTGCACGCATCAAGACACGGCAGCAGCACAAATCAGGTGGCAGCACAGAGGAGGGAACATCAACAGGCACCCCAGCAGCCAGCATGCCCACAACACCAGCACCACAGGTCCCCCCAATGGATGCCACAGAAGGCACTGCCTCTGGTGGCAGCAGCACCATAGGTGACACCCCATTGATGGCAGCATGCTCCGACACAGAAGACGGGGATGTCGAGGTCAGATCCATCCATGACCTGTCCCAATCCCCCTGTCTGTCCCCTCCCGTACAACATGAGGATACCACGCAGGGGCACCCACAAGACGACGACTGGCCATCCCCCACAAGCCCTGTGGCAAGGCAACATGAGGACAACAGCCCCTCTGTGACACCACCGCAAATGGCCATGGCCCAGCAGAGGCAACAGTCCCTCGACAAGTTAATCGTCCAACAGCAGCAAATGGCCACACTCCTCAAGGGCCATGCCGATGAATGTGGGGGCACCAAGGCAGACATAGAAACATCAACAGAGACACTTAGGGCAGAAATGGAGAGAGGTACAGAGACGCTAAGGGCACAAATTGAGAGTAGCACCGAGAGCCTGAGAGTCCAAATGGAGAGTAGCACCGATAGCCTGAGAGTCCAAATGGAGAGTAGCACCGAGAGCCTGAGGGGGGAACTGCATGCGACGTCCAAAGACGTATGTGCCGAACTTGCCGCAGTGCGCCGTGTGCTCACTGAGCTCTCGCAAACCCTTAGGGACATGCATGGACGTGAGCAGGCAGACACATCATCCGTTGCAAGTTCCGTCCAGGGCAGCCCCCAACGTAGATCTGGAAGGAACCTGCGCTCCACAGGCAGGGGTGCCCCTGATACCCGCAGAGGGGGCATGCAATAGCGGCAGCCCACTGACAATGAGCATCTTTGGACACTGGTGTTCGGGGGGGGAGGTAGGAGGGTGGAGGGGGTGTGTTGGGCTCACTTGGGTGGCGGGTCGATAGGGTGTTCAACATGATGTCACATATGCCATAAAAAGTGCACGATCAACCGATGAGAAGTGTGGACATTGATCTTTGTGTACTAGGCCATCATAGGCGTACAGTCCATATTGTGCATGTCCCAGACACACGCAGTGCCACGAGTCCCGTGTCCATGCATCAGCCACCAGGCGTGAGTGCTAGAAGCATACATCAATGAGATGCTGACGAATGTCACGGCCCTCCGGTGCCTCGCAGACTCCATGAGGTGCTGCCACATCCCCACCCTCATCATGACCATCTTCAGGTGCTTGCAGTTCTGCGTCAGGGGGCATGGGCACATTTCTACGTACGCACATGTTGTGGAGCATGACACATGCCATCACCATCTTTGCAACCTTCTCATGGCGGTACAGGAGTGCCCCGCCAGACCTGCTGAGGCAGCGGAAACGACCCTTCAGTAGGCCGAATGCCTGTTCAATGACTACACGGGTACGTGAGTGGGCATGGTTGTAGTCCTCCTCATGCTGGTCCCGTGGGTTCCGGACTGGTGTGAGGAGCCATCTCTTCAGTGGATATCCAGCATCACCTGTATGTGGACGAGAAACGTATGATGTGGAATGCCATTGATACGTACGCACACCCCCCCCCCCTTCCTGGCAGGTCATTGCCGCATCACATACCCCACATCATCATGCATGTAATGAGACTCACCGAGTAGCCAGGATCTGTTCCCTGCGTGTCGTTCCATGTAGCGTGGTATTGTAGAGTTCCTCAAGACCATAGAATCATGGGTTGATCCAGGGAATCGGGCACAACAATGTGTAATGATCCTGTTGGAGTCACACACCATCTGTACATTCAGGGAATGAAATTGTTTTCGGTTGCGGTACTGGGCCTCCATGGCATGTGGGACGACCAATTCAACATGGGTGCAGTCGATGGCACCAATGCAACCCGGTATGCCGGCAAGTGCATGGAATCCCACTTTTGTGTTGGTTATTTCCAGCTCCGAGCGTGGTAGAGAGATGTAGTCGTCTGCGTGCTTCAGGAGGGCATCGAGCACTAGCAATAGTGTCCGTGAGAACAGTGGCTGAGAAATGCCATGCAACTGTCCGACTGTGCGCTGGTAGGTGCCTGTGGCCAGGAAGTGTAGTACAGACACCACCTTCAGTAGGGGTGGGATGGCGGTTGGGCTGTCTATCATGCTGACAAGGTCAGCCTGTGTCATGTCCACAATGGCGGCTATGGTGTCCCGGTCCAGACGGTAGAGGGTGTGGATCTGCTCATCAGTGAGGTTGAACGGATGTGCTCGGAGGCGTGGTATTGCGGGCTGCCTGCGTGGTGGTAGTGGCTGTGCTGGTGGGCCTTGCTGGCCCTGCCTTGGCCTCCTCCTCCTTCTGCGTCTCCTCCGTGCGGCTGGTTGTAGTTGGTGTTCGTCTACCTCTTGGAGTCGGAGCACTTGCAGTGCTATCAGGTCCCCCAGGGCCAACATCGCGAGTCCTGCCGGTAGCATTTCGGTGTGGTTGTGGGAGGGGACTGGCTGTGCAATTTATGTGTTTTCAGGCTGTATGGCCTCCACCTGTGGTGATTAATTCCACCTGTGCAAACTGCTCTCCCCTTTGGCCGAGCACGTCCCGCGCACAACGCTGCAATTCGGGGAATGGCATCTTGCTATTGCAATCATGTATTTGTACCCGATGGCCGTGTAAGATTGGTTGATATGTTCATTCTGCTGTGGTCCCATTGTTTCACGTACTATCTGTGCAGTCGCGAACAGACTTGTGAGGGGTCAGTGGGACGTAGTACTCGGTTAACGGTGGGCCCTCATGCATCACTGTACCGAGTTGCAACGACGGGCGGGGCGTCCCATTCGTGGGTGAAGGCAGTTGCCATTTTCACACACAGCCGCACTCGATGGGATGATTAGTGATTTCAAACGGCCACAGATGCCTTTTCGACGTGATGTTGCAAATGAGGAATTCGAAGGGCGGCGCTTTCGGTTTCCAGCTAGCGGCGAGGAGATGCCCACAGGTCTGACTGCAAATGTAACGTTCTATTGTTCTATGTCCTTGAGACAGGGCCCATGGCGAGGGAGCAATGATTGATATGAATAGTTTGGGATGCGCAATAGCTACGTGGGCGATGAGGCCGTCCGTTCCCAAATACATGTTACTTCACAACACTGGAATTACGGGCTGGGGCACTGTGGATTTAGCAGGCTGCATAACGCACAGACTCAATGGATGTTTCTAATGTCATGTGAGTAATTATTCAGGCATTTTGATCCCGGGATGAGGGAATGATGGATGGATGCATGGGCAGGTGATTTGGTACAGAGTTTGCCATGTACAGGGCTTCTTGGGATCTATCCGCCTCCCCTACGCTATGTGATGCAGGGCTGCCATAGTGGGACCATCGTCCATCTGGCCTTGTTGAGCCCTCCCTGTCTCGAGGCGCCCTCAGACACTCGTTTGTGATGGTGTTTGCACCTCGATATAGATGGTTGTGAGTCGCAAGTGGTTTTGGGGTGGTGATGTTCCTTTGGAGTGGGCTAGCATGCATATGGCTGTGGATTTCGTGTGATCATTGAAGTGAGTTGTTCGAATGTAGTTCTGATGGCCATTCTGTTCTTTTTCTTTTCTTTTGGTTGACAGGTATCTCCTCCCCTTTTGCCACTGCCATCTGTATGCCACTCCTGCAGATGGATTTTACTCCCGACACCTGCTGCTTCGTGTTAATCAGTGGAGCAGCATTACGATCTTATGGGACGATCGCCAATGGCCCACATGCCCTTACGCAGTACTGGTGGCTCGGAGCAACATTTCGGCCTTTCAGCTGGACTAGTGCCTCCCCATTGGGACGGCCCTGCGGTTCTGTGCGCTTCCATGTTGCCTTTTCGTACGTGAATGTGGCTCTGTGTACCATGGGGGAACAGGGCGACACACAGGTAGTGGCTGGTCGTTTCTTGCGGAAGCAGCCCACAATGGTGGTTGGTGTTTTGGATTTCATGGCCTGATGGCTGTATGTGCTTGGTGATTTTGATGTGCATAAATGTCTATTCTGATTTGGCCCGTGTAGCGTTTTTCTTTGCAAGTGATGTGGCATATGCCTATTTGGGGGGCGATGTATTGTGAGGAGATCTGCATTGGGTTCCAGCTTCGGGGTTTAGTTGCGTGGTACTGTGCTGTGCGCGTTTGCCTACGAAGCCCAGTGAGGTCAGGGATGGGGGCTGCCAATATGCCAGTTTGAATGTTGTCATGCTCAGGGGCGGGGGATTGGGTTTTGTGTAACAGATGCCGGTCAGCCAGGTGGACTGGTTGAATGATGTGGTTTTCGGTATATTGCTGGTCACAGGTGCCTGTGTTTGCGTGCGTTTCTTGGTGGGGGACTGTGGTCATGTCCATTGGGATGGCTTGTGTATTCGTGCCATCTGTGCCCTGCAGCTCCCATTGGCCCCTGTTGTGTTTCTTTTGTTCGTTGGCATGCATGGGTGACTTGTACATTTCAATGGTTGCATTGTGGCTTCATTGCACCTACGGGGAGTTGTACTTTGTGGGCAGGGAGCGGTGTACAGGCACTCAGTGGGGCCGTTTACGGTTGATTCGCGATGCCGTACTTCTCGCCATGGCGGAATGGTCCATTCCGCCATGCCTGATGGCGTTAGGTACATGTCCGCTAGGGTCGGAATTGGCGTACCGTTGCACCATGGTGGTGTTTGCGGTTTGGCATGGCGCGCGCGCGCGTGCTTGGTGCAGTTAGCGTTGGCGTTCACTACGGTGTCGCTAATGGCATCGTACTTTGCGGTGACGGGTCATAGTCGCACCGAGCGCTATTCGATGGCGGTATTGCATTTCCGCCATCGTTTTTCGATTTCCGCCAGGGTCGTAATGAGGGCCATTGTCTCCTTTTCAAACAAAGCAGTTCAGCCTCCGTAGAGACTGTCAAAAATTGCCAATTCCAGCTATATTTCAAGATGTCATGGTGGGGTATTGGGTAAAGTTTTCAATAAGCAATAATCGCGCCTCGGTTAAACCTCATGAGCTACGATACTGCCACTGCGCAAAGCTAAAGCACCTGACCCAGAGGCCTGTGCGCCCCGGGAATAGATTCCCATTTAACTTGCAGTGATCCCAGCAAGCTTCATCCTGAGCATCCTTTGTCAAACTCATAAAACCGCCTGGATTCCAGTGCCGAGATTTGTTGACGTGAACACCTGTATCATCTTGCGCTCACCAAACTGACAGCAAATATAGTAGCAAGGTATGCATAGGATTCTGGGAGTAAACATGCAAATGAGCAGGCTGCTACCTGTGCGCTCTTTCCCTTAGCATGATAGGTGGCCTGTTGGCAAGTGACCCCGCCCTCCTGAGAGATTATTGGGCAGGCCGCTGCCAAGGCAACATGGGAGAGGCTTGAGAATGCAAAGAGCCATTGGAGGATTGCACAGGAGCGAGGACAGCATCGAGAAATGGGCTCCTTTGGGGACAGGTGAAGTGATGCTCCACCAGGACGACCAGCTGTTTCTGCAGTGCAGCCAGGACATTGACAAGAAGTGAATCAATTTGTCTCTGAGCGTTCCAACTGTTGACCAAACCATTACAATTTCGATACATTTCCATGCCATCACATACCTACCTGTTTGTGATAATTGCACTTGTCCTTGAAAATAGACCCGATTTTGCAGGGGACTCTGGGAAAAGTGAAAAGGTCCTATGTAATTCACGTCTTGTACCCTGTCTCATAGGGCGGACCCTGCAATTCTACTTCCACTCCACTGCCAAAAATGAAGCGGCCTTGCCCTGTTCAGGCTTTTTGGTGTAGCCCCTGGGCCTTTGCAGAGCCATCTGCTTAGTATGGCTCTGCCACTGAGGTCAGAAGAGAACATTTAGCCTGAGAAACGGCTGTCTGTGTGTGCAGCTTGGAGAAGACACTGTTGCCATGGGAAAGACATGCCTGTTTGCTGTGCAAATGAAGTGCAGACACAGACAGAAGAGACCACTTGACTGGTAGTAATTGAAGAACCTGACCAAGAGTGAGGAATTAGACCATCCGCACGGGGAGTGTGCGCTCCACCTGGGCTGGTTTGATACTTTTAAAAAAGAAATGGAATGTTGGTAGGTAAACCTCCTGGAAATGTGTGGGGCTATTCCGCACACATTTCCCAATGGACACTGCACAACAAACACATAGTCAAGTGCACTCTGGGGGACACAGTCTACCGGTGCGGTCCTCCTGTCACATTTAGCTGCAATGTGACAGCCATGGGTACATCAAAGCATCTCTGAAGGGGGAAGGCAACACCTTCCTCCGGCCCGGGTCAGCCTACTTAAAATAGCAAAGGCTCCATCGATATGCCCTGCCTATTATTAGGTTCTCTCTGATGGCAGCGCATACTGATGAGAGTTAAGTGAAGCAGGCCTGCGAAGAGGCCTCTTCACAGAACTAACACAGGGCAGGAAACCCCAACACCTTTTTCATATGCAATGTGTCAGCTTGAAGCTAGCTCCCACCCCTCTGTATGAAGGCCATTGAATGTCATGTGTGGAACAACTGTTTACAGTAGGCAACCGCTGCAGGGCCACCCCCTTTCAGAGGGAAGATATATGTGATTTGATGGAGACAGTCTGTTCTCGAGCTCAATTAACCAGAGAGCCACTTTGATCCACAGGAGACAGGAAGATGGGTGCGGCTTAGTAGTACATGTTGTCACCCCTTACCTTTCCTGTTACAAAGCACTCTGGTCATGACCTTACGCATGACAGAAGATTGTTGGTGGGGACCCAGGATTGGGTCTTTAAGGTAGGCTTAGCCTGCTCCAATCACTGGGGCCCATTTGGCTTTAAAGGAGGGCTGAGCCCCTCACTTAGCAGAACATCCGAAGACTTCAAAAGGAGTACGAAGAAGGACGCATTCGGACCCTCGGTGAAGGTACAGTCTGCCTCACAGCTTCCACCAGTGAAGGAAGTCCAGAATTTCCAAGAGGGAAGCAAAATCCCTCCCAAAACATCTCCCAGGGAACAGATGGAGATACCCGACTCAGAGGATCCATCAAGCAGCACCAGAACCGGTACCCAGCCAGCACACAGCATGCCCTGCTAGGTTAAGCCAGCAAGCTTCCTAGGTGGGAAGTGCCAGAGAGTCTCTGAACAAAGGACAAGGCCGTTGCCGGCAAACACTCTTCTCAGCTTTGGGTCAGCCGCCTTAAAGGTCGACTCAAGCCCTGAGAAGAAGCTCGGAGGAGTGCCACAACAAGCATCAACCAGCGTCCATCTTTTAAGTTCTTTTCGAAGCAGTCGAGCTCTCGAACTGCGACCGGCTGCACCACTGTGACTGTTCTCACGCTGCAGTCACTAAAGCCGTCTGAGAACCCTCGACCAGCGTTCCAGATCCACCAACCAGCACACAGACAACGATTCTTGACCCCGAGCCGCCATGTAGGGCAGCCTGCAGCCGTCCGCCCAGCCTCGCTTACCAAACTGCCTGCCAACTGATATCCACATCTGTCGTCCCTCTTGAACTCTGTCGCCAGAGCTACAAAGCATGCTGGAAGCGACACGATGCTGTCGAGTACCAAGATCATCTCAAACACCAGTTACATTGTGGTTCTGTCCCCCTGGTCCTTCTCCAAAGGCCCTTAGTGACATTTACGACCCCTTGCTCCCTTGGTGCTGCAACCAAATAACCTTGAACAGTTCAGACTGATTGCTTTACCGACTACACTCCTGTCAGTATCCAGAGTGCATCCCTCTCCTTTGTGAAACTGTCTGTCCCCTGTTTTCCTTTATAGGGTGGGTTGTATTTTGTAGTGTGTTAGAACTGTCTGTTGTATTAATACTAAAGTAGATATTTGTATACAACCTTGACTGGACAGTCCCTTTTATCAGTGGGTAACAATTCTTTTTTCGCTCTGTTGCAACTAACCAGCCTGACGTTCCGTCCTCTGTTCGGAGCCCTTCCGGTGTACTAGAGGTGTGGGACTGATTGATGGTCTGGAAACCGATATTCCTCCCTAGATCACTGGTGCCCCGGAAGTTGATTCGTCACACCAAGAGAGGTCGGGTTGTTGACTCCACGTGAATATGTGTCTATAGAATGCATGGGGACAGAAATGCCCTTTTGCCTCTCTTGGGAAGACTGAGATGGTGAGCGAAGGCCAAAGGTAAAGCGACCCCTCTGCTGCGGTTGGCTACAGTGGCAGCCCGACCTCCCTGAGTAACCATCCAACAATCTGATGACTTTCGCAAGAGCAGAGGTTGAACAGATGTGACAAAGAGGATCGAAGGCAGACAGGTCACTGTCTGCTAGGTTCTGAAAGCTCATAGTTTTCATGTCGTGAGATCAAGAAGGCAGCGAGACAACTGAGGCGCTTAATGCACCTGCTGCATGGTCACGGTTCCATAGACTTCGCTGCGCCGCTTGGAGTTTACGAATGCGCTAGCTTCTGGAAGTAAACCCCTTTGTTGAGGGTAGGCCACGAGAGAACAAAGAATAGAAGGGATGGGTTCCGAAAAACACACCCCTCTTGCTTGGTCTTCTCCAGTGGAGTAAAAGCGTCATTGTCTCGTTTTCAAACAAAGCGGTTCAGCCTCCGTAGAGACTGTCAAAAATTACCAATTCCAGCTATATTTCAAGCTGTCATGGCGGGGTATTGGGTAAAGTTTTCAATAAGCAATAATCGCGCCTCGGTTAAACCTCATGAGCTACGATACTGCCGCTGCGCAAAGCTAAAGCACCTGACCCAGAGGCCTGTGTGCTCCGGGAATGGATTCCCATTTAACTTGCAGTGATCCCAGCAAGCTTCATCCTGAGCATCCTTTGTCAAACTCATAAAACCGCCTGGATTCCAGTGCCGAGATTTGTTGACGTGAACACCTGTATCATCTTGCGCTCACCAAACTGACAGCAAATATAGTAGCAAGGTATGCATAGGATCCTGGGAGTAAACATGCAAATGAGCAGGCTGCTACCTGTGCGCTCTTTCCCTTAGCATGATAGGTGGCCTGTTGGCAAGTGACCCCGCCCTCCTGAGAAATTATTGGGCAGGCCGCTGCCAAGGCAACATGGGAGAGGCTTGAGAATGCAAAGAGCCATTGGAGGATTGCACAGGAGCGAGGACAGCATCGAGAAATGGGCTCCTTTGGGGACAGGTGAAGTGATGCTCCACCAGGACGACCAGCTGTTTCTGCAGTGCAGCCAGGACATTGACAAGAAGTGAATCAATTTGTCTCTGAGCGTTCCAACTGTTGACCAAACCATTACAATTTCGATACATTTCCATGCCATCACATACCTACCTGTTTGTGATAATTGCACTTGTCCTTGAAAATAGACCCGATTTTGCAGGGGACTCTGGGAAAAGTGAAAAGGTCCTATGTAATTCACGTCTTGTACCCTGTCTCATAGGGCGGACCCTGCAATTCTACTTCCACTCCACTGCCAAAAATGAAGCGGCCTTGCCCTGTTCAGGCTTTTTGCTGTAGCCCCTGGGCCTTTGCAGAGCCATCTGTCAAGTGTGGCTCTGCCACTGAGGTCAGAAGAGAACATTTAGGGGTCGATTCATTGAGCAAACGTGCGCCGAAAATCCCAGCACAAGCAGGCGCAAGGTGGCGCAAGCGTGAGAAACCCAGCGCACGCGTGCGATTCAAGGAAGACGCTGCGCGTGTTTCCCGCTGTCCGTGCGCCAAATCCTGCCATTGCGCACGCGGGCACACACGGCATGCGCTACGCGCACAGCAAAAGCGCACATAGCACGGCACACACAACCAAAGTGGGCGGAACAGTGGGCGTAACACGCGGAATGGGGAATAACGCGTGAAAAAGAAGGCGTAACTGGGGAAGTACTGCAGGGAACTACACGGAACGCTCACACGCACGCGAACAACCCGTATTCTTGGATTCGAATACGGGAAACCCGCGCACGGCAAAAGACGCACACAGGCGTCAACGTGTCCGCCACACGAAGGCAGGCGGAAGCGTCCCCGCGCACAGTATAAAAGTACGCGCAAACAACAAACACGTATATACAGCTACGATGAATGCCCCATTTGTCGCAGCACTGATCGTGGGACACCGCAGGAGGAGGAGAATAGCCAGGGCACGCATTTTCGCACCACGGACAAGCCTTTTTGGGATGCCTGACGACCAGGTCTATGGCAGGTATAGGTTTCCACCCCATATCATCCTAGACCTGGTCAGGGAGTGGGAAGATGACCTTACATCCCCCACCCTTTGCTCCCAAGCATTGAGCCCCTTGGAGAAGGTGCTCAATGTCCTGCTTTTCTTGGCCACTGGGTCATTTCAGCGGCTACTGCCATAGTGGGGGGGGGGTCTCACAGGCCACGCAGTCACGCTGCCTACGCCAGGTACTGGCAATCATGACAGCGCGCCCCTCAGTCTGCAGGCACATATACATGCCCAGAACACCCACAGAAAGGCAGGCCGTTGTCCTGGATTTTTACAGGGTGGCACACTTCCCCAAAGTGCTTGGTGCCATAAATTGCACCCATGTGGCCCTACGTCCACCTAGGGCCACTGAGCACATCTACCGAAACCGCAAGCACTGGCATTCCATCAATGTACAGGTGGTATGCGATGCAAAGGGAATCATCACCTCTGTCTATGCAAATTACCCTGGCTCCACCCATGACAGTTTCATATACAGAATGTCCGCCCTGAGCCGGGCCCTGGAAGCTGGGCAGCATGGCGACACCTGGCTCCTAGGTGAGTACAAATGCCCTTGCACATGCATGCATGTCACACACACACACACAAATACACAAACCCCAATAATCACAACCATTTACACCTCCCCAGGGGACAGTGCCTACCCTCTGAGCAACCACATGATGACGCCAATCCGGAACCCCACCACACCACCCCAGGTAAGATACAACGCCGCCCATATTGCAACCAGGGCCATAGTGGAGCGCACATTCGGAGTGATCAAGTCACGTTTCCGCGCCCTTGACCGCTCTGGCGGGCAGCTACTCTATGCACCCCCAGTTGTGTGCAGGATCACTGTGGCAGCATGTGTCCTGCACAATGTTGCAACACGGCAGGGCGTACCGGTGGACATGGTGGTGCCCCCACATCCCCAACCCCAGGTACAGGCGCTGCCCATGGGAGGGGACAGGGCACGTGGCGAGGAAGCCCGGACCCAGTTTGTGGCCACATTTTTCACCTAAACTCCCACCCCTGCGGAGTGCACACAGGCCTGGCACATACCAGGTGACAATCGATGATGACAAAGAGACAGTCAACTAAAAAGGAAGTTGGTGGGAGGCACTACTGGTAATAGTCAGGGGTAATTCAAGGTAAATAGACCCCAAGGGGTCTTATGTTAAGTGTGTAAAACAGGTATGTGCTATTTCAGGTGCAGCAGGGTGAAGCTCGAGCCACTCGAGATTCAAAATACTAATGAACAAAACATGCACAGACTGTTGCCAGTCGGTAACCCTGTGCTGCACTCCTAATGGGAATAAAATCCCAACTGGTGATTCAGCCTGGCTGAAACAAGAGGACTCCCTGGTGGGAATACTAGTTCAGTAGGACACATTTTCAAAAACATTCAAAGAAATTCAGAGAAAAGGGGTCAGTTTGTTCAAGTATTAAAGTATTACAATTGTGCTCCAGGTATACACAAACCTCTCACGCTGTAGGTCCCCAGTGAACATAGAATTGGGCTGGGCTCGAAACAGGTAATAGGTTGACCTAGGTGCCATTAAGTTGTATCATTCACATTGAAAATCAATTCAACTTCCCACACTTCAATGTGTAAAAGGTGTGAGACTCAATTAATTCAATTCACAGGATACTAAGTAAAAGTAAGTTTATAGTACAAAAACAAAGGATTGCATTTCAGTTGATCCGGACAGAATGCTCTGTAACAACACATATACACAGTAGGTAACAAAGGTAAAATACACCTTTTAGCAGTATAGTCTGACTGAGCTATTCATATACAAAACTGAACAGGCAACAATTGTCCAATTTCAAATTCCCTGCTTCTGAGCAATCACATTCACTCAGCTCAGATGTATATTCCTAAAGACACTCCTATTAGGTTTGTCAGTGCCAACGCGTTTCGGATTGTAGAAAATCCATCTTCAGGGCAGGATGTGTTTTTAGTTTCAACAAGATTCAAATTTCAGTTTTCAAATTACAGTGGGGTTTCCTAAAGGTATAAGGATACACTAATTAGATTCATGCAGAATTTGGAGAAACTCAAATAAGTATCTCACAAAGGTAGAGATAAACTGACCTGCTTTCCTTGGTACCCATAGAAAAATCATGGCCACCTGTATAGTTAAAATGACATGGCAGAAACAGCTTGTAAAGATCATAGGTGAGGGATCAGATTTTCAAGTGTTGTGAACATAATTTAAACGTAACTCACCCGGTCGAAAGACCGTGGATGTCTCGCCGGGTGTAGTGGCAGTGTCGGGCAGTTACTTCAACCGAGAGCGACTGCAATTGTGAAGAAAGAAGAGGACGGTGACTTCAAAGCGTACGTACTCATAGTAAATGTCATTAGGTGGGAGGTGGAAAAGCCGCCTCTGTACACTCATTCACTTGTGGTGACGTTTTAATAACTAGTGCTCGCTTCGGTTATTGTTGTAACTTACTTGTAAGTAAAGAAATCGGCTGTAGCACACTGAGTGTAGCTGCCCGCCTCGAGGAAGCGCTGCCCAGCTCACCCAAGCTATTATCGTTGCCCAGGGAACCGACGCGCATGCGCGTCCCAACGCGGACCGCCATCTTTGTATGGGCAAATCCGCCAAAAGATTCTACTCAGGCTAATCGTGGTGCTGCGCGTGCGCGTCTCAGCAGTCGTTGAGAAGGACGCGCACGGAGCATGCGCCGCGTTGCCAATGGTATTGGATTTGTTAATAATTCCACTTTATAAGGATCATGCTTATATTGAGTGATCAATCAGAGTGCCAGCACCTGCTAAGGTGAGGAGACAGATTTAGCGGGGGGAGGGGCACGGCAGCAGTTATAAAGCTGCCCCGTGCCCCTACCCACCGTTCAAGTACTGGAGAGTGACAGACCTATAGATTGGGTCGGTCCTAAGGCACTGGCCTGCAACCTTCCCACCTGGACTGTCAGTCTAGTTATCAATATAGTAAATTAAGGCGTGTTCTATAGTGGCGCTGTAGGTGCCATGTACACACTATTTTTTAGACATTCTATCATGAACCGCTCAGCTGTCTCATGTCATGCACATTACAACTCTGGTGAGCCTATTGCTCTGAAGATTCCCCTCTTCCTTCACAATGCATCCAAACTTAAACTCCTTGTTAGTCACCAGTTCACAATCTACCGGGTCAAATATAAAGTTTTAACAACATGAGCCCTACCAACATGAGGGTTTCCTATGGTGAAAGTCCATGGTGTCACATCTACTTATACATTTGAACCCATGATCTGTATGCAAGCCGTTAGCTTGGTATGACTCTGTTAAAAAACACTATTTACAAGTACACCAACAAAATGAACGTGGATTGTATTAGAGAAAACACATTAAGTCGAATTCACAGTTCATGCCCCTGGGACTGAGGCAATCGAGCAGGTTGATCCAACTGATCTCCCTCTGGAGTAATTTCTTCTGTGTATCTTCCCCTCTCGGACTTAGTTTGACCTGTTCCAAGATCATACATTTGAGTTGGGCAATTGAATGCCTTGCTTCAACAAAATGCATTGCCACCGGAGATCTCAGATTTTTGGTCCGGATATTGGACTTATGTTCAGTCCAACGTAGTTTAGCCTTTCTTGTGGTGATACCCACGTAATAGAAACCACAAGGGCATTTCAGGGCGTAGACCACATTCGTGGAATCGCAGGCGCATGAGTGTTTCAGCGTGATTGGTTTACCAGTGTGTGGATGCGAAATGATGTTGCCTGGTATAATGTTACTACAATGTTGGCAGTTATGACATGGTTGTGTACCTTTATGTTTGGTCTGTGTGATTGGAGTGGTCGATAGCTCTGCTCTCACCAAGCTGTTTCTCAGGGCATTACTGTTCCTATAGGCAAAAATAGGAAGATCTTGAAATAGGGGTTGGGTCCGCGGGTCCATCTGCAGCATGGGCCAATTTCTTTGAATGATACTCCTGATCTTCTTACTCTGTGCTGAGTATGTGGTGACATATACCATAGAGGAATCTTTCTTGCTGATCTTGGGTGAGAGGAGGGTGTCTCTTTCAACATTCGCCACTTTCTCTTCAATTTGTGCCAGCTTGGACGGGTTGTAACCTCTCTCCCTAAATTTCTGACGTAATAGAGATGACTGTCTTTGATATTCGGTGTTTTCAGAAATGTTCCTCCGGTATCGTAGAAACTGATTCAAGGGAACACTGTCAATCGTCCTTTGTCAACTGTCACAACCCTACCACCCTGAGATAGTTGCCATGGAAGTGCCACATTGTCTGCATCCCTAGCTACTTAAACACAAGCTATCCTATGTGACCAAAAGGCATACATATGACATGACATGATATGGCATTTGTAACATGCCTATACACAAGTGTTTCAAGGTTGCGACGAGGCAGGGAGGGGGGAACAAGGGAAGACAGACAACGATACTACTAGGCCAGGTGTCATTTAGATTGCACAAGTGCAGGGGTAGGGGGAAGGGAAAAGTGAAGGGGGAAGTGGAGGGGGGGAGTGCAGTACAGGGTAAGTAGACTAAAAAACAAATAAATAGGCCAGCTGGTGGCAACTGCAAAGGTAAGTGCAGACAAGTGCTGGGAAGGGGGGTCTGTAGGGATAGAGAGACAGTCCCGCAGTGCTGGGGTTGCCAGGGAGGCAGTGCAAGTGGAGAGTGGCTGGGCCAGGGACCGAGGTCAGTGAGAGTGGCCCAGTTGCAGATCCAGTACAGTTCCAGTGAAGAATTTTGCAAGGGAGAGGGAGAGAGAAAGCAGAAGCAAAGAGGAAGGTCTTGAGGTGCTTCCGGAACCGGAGATGGTTCTCCTCAAGTTCCAGTGAGGCAGGAAGGCTGTTCCAGAGGAAGGCCCCTGCTACGGAGAGAGATCTACCCCCAGCTAGTTGCTTTGAGAAGCGGATGACCCGGACATGCAAGGTGTGAATCACACACACCTGCAAAACAGGCCATGACCATCACTGTTATGTCACTCAAACCCTCCCAAACCACAACATGACATGGCAAGCAATAGCCATACACCAACACAGTACCAATAAGGCACACATTGCCATGTCAAAAATGTACAGAGGCATCATACAATGATGCCTGACATGGAATCAGATGAAATGACTGACCAACAACCTCCCACCCAAAATAAGTCATTCCCAAATGCATTACAAAAGTTGTAGACGTAACATAACAATGAATGCCTGTCTACATGCACATTGTGCATTACAAAATCAACACTGCAGCTTCTGTTTGCTGTGTCCAACTCCTGCAACACACTGCTCCGCGCACAGCACAGTGAACAGCTATTGTGTGTGATGCACACCCTGAGCATCACATCTCAGCGACAAACCACATCAAAAAGCAAATTAGGCATGTACAGGATCCATAATTGGTCACAGAACATGTGCTGCAGGGACACAGTGGGCACCAGAAGGCAAACAGAGTGTACAAGTGGATATCCAAGGGTGGTTGTACATGTAGTGCATCATAGTGCAAGTGTGTGGGTCAGTAAGGACATGCACTCAACATATGCATGTGCAATCAAGTGACCATCAGTATCCTCTACACATCACATGTGAACATTCACCATGTGTACACCCCAGCATGTCAAACCACAACTATCCCCTCACACCTGAAAGGTAAACACAACACATGAACAGGCATTGATCAGCAGAACACAACATGTACATAGGATACCACAATTACAATGTCAGGGTTCCCATCACACTGCAGGGCAAGGCAACTATCAACAAGATCCCCCCCTCCCTCACAAATGACCATGACCCACTAAACAACTGCACCTGGGTCATGGAGCCCTCAACCCTCAATTTCACCTGGCCACAGGATCACCCTTCCCCTTCGTCACCATCTCCCACCTTGTGTGTAAAAAGGTGCCTGCACCCTCAGAGTCCACCCTCATTTGCAAAATCACAAAATCCAAGCCAGAAAAATGAACCAGAACACCCTCCAGTAG
Source organism: Ambystoma mexicanum (assembly GCF_040938575.1). NCBI lineage: Eukaryota > Metazoa > Chordata > Amphibia > Caudata > Ambystomatidae > Ambystoma > Ambystoma mexicanum. The sequence continues at coordinate 1,537,122,090 of NC_090932.1, forward strand.
ATGACTTGACGTAGCAGTACCTCACAAAGGCCAAGTACTACCACAATGATATAACAACCAAGGTAGCACAGTAAAACAATGTCACAACAGGATGTGAACCATGTGTGGTACATAACATAGAATGATGCACCATGAACGGATGTGTACTGTCACAGGTCCCGTGTACAGGCGCAGGAGTGGCATGAAACAACCACCCCCACCGTATCCCGGGTGCCTGCAAGGTCAAACTCACACAGGCCTCTGAGACCCTGGTGGGGAAGGAGGGTCAGGGATATGCAGTCGGGACAGATGTTGGCACACTGGATAACTGGAATGAGTGGCATGAGAGGGGAGGAGGAATGACACATGAAAGTAGGGAATGCACGAAAATGTACTACCTGCATGAACACATACACAATCCGAACAAACTTGGACATCATTGTCATGGCCTTCTGTAGTCCAGGCTTAGGAGTGGCACGAACCAACCACCCCCTCTAGGGTTTTGGCGCCTGCAAGTTTGGGGCTTACACAGGCATCTGCAACCCCAGCGGGGAAAGAGGGTTAGGGAACGTTGCTTGGATAGGTACGGGAAGCAGGAACACCGGGTAGAGGGTACAGGGTTTAAAATTGGATAGGACTCCGGGTGATTAGGGGAAAACAAACATACCAAATTGAATTACACATTCATCCATGCATTAGTGCACCCCCCAGCAAGCCTATGCAGAGCAGTTTGAAAGAAAAACAACAAGACACTTAGCTCTGGTTTTGAGTGCTGGCCTCCTGCCTGTGCACTCTCAGGTCCGGTTACAGGAGCACTGCAATGCTGCAAAGAGAGCCACAGTTAATAATCTGTCCGTGCCCATAACACAAAAACACACCACCAAACATGCCCCATAGCAACAAACTACTCTACAAACAGACAATCTGTTGTAGATGCTTCGTACCCGTATGTAACATTACCCCTGTGATGGGTCATACACAGTCAATGCAGTAAGTCAGCCGCCGGTGGGTGCGTGGCAAATGGAACACCAATGTGTCACAATTCACACAACATGCAATGTTCCCTGGGTAAGCAGACAGACCCATATAGCAAGGCATGACTTCAGAACAAGTCGTGTTCCACCATGACCGAAACAAAGTAGGCAGTGCATGTTTCAAAATGTACATGGAAATGAAATGCACTGCACCCGAGTATGTCCCTTGCTGTATGTCCCGGTGAGCTGCCCCTTTCCATGTCTCGGAAGGCTACATGGTTGATACAAGTGCCTCGATGGACCTTGATGTACCGGAGGGTATGTGCCACTGCCCCTGCAGGTGCCCCAGACAACCTTACAATAAACAGCCATCAGTCCACCAACACATCTGAGCTGTATTGTGTGCTTCAACACCAATATTCGTCCAAGCTCACCCTCAGTGCTGTTACTAAGCCTGCATGTGCAACTCGCCTGGTGCAAGCTTTGCTGTGTTGTGGCCACCCTGTGCTGCTCACCTTGCCTGGAGTTCCTTGGAACACGTCAGCAGTTCTAGGATGTAGGTCTGCAATCCCTGTTCCTCTGCTTGTGCACACATGTGCATGTGGGCACCAACAAACGTGTCCAGAATTCGGATGTCCAATGGGCCATGTCTGCTGGCAAAGGTGGTCTGGAGGCTCATCCCCCTGCAGAAAGGGCATGAAACACATGATTAATGCTTTAAAGTCATCTGTGTGTGTCTCTTCAGGCATCTCATTACTGGACCATGTCAGAGACTTACATCAGAAATCACACCATCAGTCCGTCTTTCACATCCAAAGTGTGGAACACACTATCTACGGCATGAATTGCAACAAGCACGTGTACAGTAAAGATAAGAAACATACTACACAATGCATAGCAATGAATGTACACATTAATCATGAAACACCCCATCTAGCAAAAGCTGAACAGTGGACAATAACACCCACCGCAATCATCCCCACTAGGGGTGTCAACACAAGTTACACAGCACCAGACATGCCACAGATATGACAGTCCAAAGCCCTTGTGTAATAGGCTGTCACACCGAACCATCCTTGCGAGCCCATGGATAAGGGAGGCAGGAGTGGCATTTGTGAGTCAAGGACCCCAAGCAGCAAACACATACACAAGACAAGCCTGAAGGGCCCAGTTGGAACAGACAGTGGATGCCTTCAAAAGCCACAAAGCACCGCACCGTCACATGAAAGCAATTTTAAACTATATTAACTAATTACACTAACTATGAAAAACCTACATTACCCAATTAAACTAACTATCAAACAGAAACTTAACTGACTAAACTAAAAGAAAAATCAAAAATGGCCACATACGACCCGGGGGGGAGGGGAGGCACCCAGGAGGGGGGAGGTACAGGGTGCTGCTCAACACCCACATGCGATGATGCTGAGCCAAAAAAAATACCTCCATGGGCTCAACGCCTGCACAGCCCGACCTATGTGGGAGATAGATGGTCGTCCGAGTCTGGCTCATCCTGGAAAGGACGACGTGGCACAGTAGCCTGGGCACGCCTAGCCGCAGCTTGCCCCTCTTCGGCAGCAAGTCTGCCAGACGGGTGAGCCTGGTTCTGTGTGGCGATGTGACGTAGGTCTGCATGCAGAACCTCACGTGATACACGTGCTTCCTCTTGCAAGGTAGCACTTGTAACACGGAGTTCCTCCTGCAAGGCCTGGCTGGACAACTGCTACACCTCCCGGCAAGCCTGTAGCTCAGCCAAGATGGTACACTCAAGCTGTGCAAGCCTCTCCTCTACCCGCTGCCTCTGGGACATCATAAGGACACCCAGAGTGGATTTGAGGGAAGCATACTCCTCCCTCAGGGCATCCATGTGTGCCTCTGCGTGAGCAGCAATTGCTTGACGCAGAGACGACATTTCAGCCTGGCGTGCCCTGTTTGAGGCCGCCATGCCCAGTCTGAGCGAGCAGGCCGTGGACCGTGCCGCCTGCTGCTGGAGAAGCACCTGCCTAGCAGGGGGGAGCACAGATCGGGCCACACGCTCCATGCTCTCAGCGATGTTCTCCATTGCTGCCCCCTGCCGTTCTGAATTGGCAGTCATGTCTTGCTCCCACTCAGTATACTGCGGTTGCGCGCGGCGACCGCGTTGCTGGGCTTGACCCCTGCGGGACCCAAGGACCGGGTGTCCTCGCTGTGTTGGCACCGCCCGCGGCTGCACGACTACATGCCCCCGTCGACGTGATGTCCCAGGCAGTGACTGGTATGGAGGGTGACCCTGCGTCCCGATCCACCACGGGTGGAGGAACCAAGACTGTCTGATCCCTCAGTGCAGGTGTCGCGGACAGAGGAGTGTCCACATCAGAATCACTCACCTCTGACACATGGACTTGATGCTCATCCAACTCAACATGGACGTCAGAGTCGTCATCAAGGCTGGACTCATAGGCAGGCAGAGACAAGATGGACTGTAGCACTTGGGGGTTTTTGTGGCCTACCACCCCACAACCCCCACTTGTGCCGGGTTGATGTAGTGGTAACAACCCTGTGTCTGGCATGACACACCATCCTCCGCCTCCATTGCATCATCACCTGAAAAATAGAGAGAAAAAAGGTCACTACACATGTCAGAAGCACACAACACACACACACACCGACAACAAACGCATCAGGCAGACATGTGACACACAACATATAACCTGGCTTGCATGCTGGGTCAACTTTGAATTGCTTCTGTGATCAGATCTGTTGAAAGGTGGCAGTTTCTATGGAAGTGGGTCTATGCAGTGCAGAAAATGTGTACGCCACTCACTACCTACATGTCCAAGGACTCCATGGTGTGTGTCAGGAAATGTGAAGGCAGTGCAAGGTCAAATTCAGGCATCACGTGCATTGTGCATTCAATGTGTACCATATCTAGAAGCCAAGCACCCCTCCACCCAAGTACAAAAGCAGGGATGCCTAGCATGGTATCAAAAGGCTGACCATAGACCTGTGTATTGACAGGCAGTGTTGACTGGCATCATCAGCTTAATGTGATTCAAGTGACAACACTGCAAATGATGATGGGACAGTAAGCAGGACGCATGATGAAAACTCTGGAGGCCGCCCACGTGTGAAGAAGACACTACAACAGTTGGACAGAGTCATTGGCCATTAAACAGGCTGAGGCCTGTGAGCCACACAGTTTGTCAGACCCTAAACATGTGTGCAACGCAGTACTGAGCCACAGTTGACATGGGAAGGCTGATGAGATGCCATGCAATGTATGTCACCCAGGACTTGTATTACAGTGATCATCCAGTCAAGGACACATAGGGGCATGCGTGCAATGCACATGGAGCATGAATGGGCACTCATGTCCCTGCGGGACATCTGACCTATGCACAGTACAAGTGAGATATCCTGCATCAAGTGCTAAGGCTGTACCACACGGCATATGTCTGGCAGATTCTACGCTGGAAGTTAGCATCTACACAGGACGCATGAACAGGAAAGTACACATTGGCAAGATTGAAGCGGACCAGTGCAAAGGTGGAACTGGGGTGTGTGTCAGGAAATGTGAAGGCAGTGCAAGGTCAAATTCAGGCATCACATGCATTGTGCATTCAATGTGTACCATATCTAGAAGCCAAGCACCCCTCCACCCAAGTACAAAAGCAGGGATGCCTAGCATGGTATCAAAAGGCTGACCCTAGACCTGTGTATTGACAGGCAGTGTTGACTGGCATCATCAGCTTAATGTGATTCAAGTGACAACACTGCAAATGATGATGGGACAGTAAGCAGGACACATGATGAAAACTCTGGAGGCCGCCCACGTGTGAAGAAGACACTACAACAGTTGGACAGAGTCATTGGCCATTAAACAGGCTGAGGCCTGTGAGCCACACAGATTGTCAGACCCTAAACATGTGTGCAACGCAGTACTGAGCCACAGTTGACATGGGAAGGCTGATGAGATGCCATGCAATGTATGTCACCCAGGACTTGCATTACAGTGATCATCCAGTCAAGGACACATAGGGGCATGCGTGCAATGCACATGGAGCATGACTGGGCACTCATGTCCCTGCGGGACATCTGACCTATGCACAGTACAAGTGAGATACCCTGCATCAAGTGCTAAGGCTGTACCACACGGCATATGTCTGGCAGATTCTACGCTGGAAGTTAGAATCTACACAGGACGCATGAACAGGAAAGTACACATTGGCAAGATTGAAGCGGACCAGTGCAAAGGTGGAACTGGGGTGCAGAGTGGCGGAGGAGGGGCAAGGGAGCATGCCTACATGGAGTCCCCGCATGCAGGCAGAGGAGACATGCACGTCAGTCATGCAATGACATTGTGCCTGGGCTGAGAGGAAGGTCACCCCACGCCACATGCAGAAGGGCCAGTGAGCTGGAACATGGACCGGAGGGGCATACTTGTAACCAGCATGTCAGTAGGGTGCAATAGTGGTGATGCGGACAGTCCCCGTCTGCTCCACATGTCCACCATCCAGCAGAGCAGACATGCATTACGGAAGCATTGAATTACTTACACATCAGAACCATGTACACGTCACATGTAGTGGCAATCATGCACAACACATCCCACAAGTGAAACACACACGTCCTCAACAAACACGCATCAACACTCACTGGACTGGGCATCAAAGTCCAGCATCTCTCCCACTCCTTTGACCAATTCAGGTGGTATGAACTCCGCAACGAGTGCCTCATGCGGAGTGAGCTCTTCCTCCTCTGGTGCAGGCCCACCGCCAGTCACCAGAGTCAAGTTGTAATTAGAGGCACGCTTAGCCTTAGTGCTGCGTTTGATGTCATTCCAACGCTTTTTGCACTCTTGCGCCATGCACACCTCATGGCCGAATGAACGGACATGTTCCGCAACATGCTTCCAGTGGGTGTCATGTTGGGCAGCCGTAGTCTGACTATTGGCACCCACTAGCATGTCACGGCTGTGGCCCCGCACGTAGCCCACGAGGCAGTCCAGTTCCTGCTTGCAGAAAGGCTTCTTCCTCGACGTGCAGGAGGTCGTGGCTGTGTGTGGGGTCCCAGCCTGTGCTGCAGGTGCAACCTTCCTCTGCTTGGACTGTGGCGCAGACTCTGGCTGGATAATGCCGCCCTGACCAGTATGGCCAGTGGGTTCGGTGGATTGAGCCAAGGGAGTGGCAGGTGGAGGGACGAGCAAAGGCCTGACTTGTGTCAGTGGCATCTGGGTGCCCTCTAATGGACCCTGTGCAGCAACATCAGCTGTGGCAGGGTCATTGACCGCAACGGTCCTGGTTGGCAGACTCACAACCGGGGTGTTGTTGGGTGCATCTGCCCCTGCACTTGCCAACACCCGGCTGTTCGGGGCAGCAGATGACATAACTGCCCCAGGGACACGTGTCTTGGTCTGAGCAGCCCTGCCTGCCCCTATGGTTTCCCTCCTGGCCTGTTGGAAATCTACCAAGGGCTCCTCAAGTGCCAACGCAGCCTGCGCTGGCAGACCCTGAGCCTGGGTGGCGGTGTCCACAGCTGCACCCACAGCTACCACTACCCTTGGGCCAGTTGCAGTCGATGGAACGGACTGCCTGGTCATATGGGCGCCAGTGCCAGATGCAGAAGCTGCATCCCCGGAACCACAGGGGGTGGTGGCATGACTGCACCGACACATGGCACAACATTGTGCTCAAGTGGTGCACCACTGCCTCTTCCCCCTCTGTGGCCACCCTGGACACCCTGGAGTCCCCCTACTCCCTGGTCACCACGGCCACGTCCCCGACCACGCCCGCCACGATGAGTACGCCCAGCTGAGGTGCCCCTCACCTTTGGTGTCCTCCCAACCATGGCACAGATGTAGTAGTGCCGGCACAGATGGAGTAGTGCCAATGGGAAGTGTACACCACAATTGACCTGGGCAATTGGGGTGAAGGGGGTGGGAAGCAAGATGTTAACAGCCCCCCTGCACCTGCAAGGCTGTATGTGACCCCAGTGATGTAGTGACGGGTCACGCAACACTCAGGCACCCCAAAACTGCAGTAAAACCGTGCACGCAACCCTGCAGCCTACGTGCGTGGAATCAACCTCCCGCAGTATGCGGTGGCACCCAGTAACACGAATAACGCGTACGCGTGGGACACGCAGGCTACTATGACATCGAAAATGGGTGCGATACACAGGGGCACCCGCAGTGGGAAAAATAGCGTGTGCGACTCACCATCTGATTAGCGCGATGCAGAAAAACACGCGTAGCCAATACCCCCGCCAAAAGAAGAGATATGTCCGTGATAGCTGTGAAGTTGTGATGGCGCGCGAAACAACAGGAAGCAGCAACACACGTTGGTCTCCACGAAAGGCACGTACAGCGAACTGCTGCCCCCGCTCACCTTTAACCCATGCTGAGGGAAACGCCTGCGCGCGTCACGTCACTTACGCGCATGGGCCCTTTCCTCGGATTACACGCATTCCCACGCGGACGTGCAGTTTTTCATGCGCGCTGAAACGCCCATGCACGCCTGCGCGCATCACGTCACAGAGGCGCTTGCGCTTGAAGGGCCTTCTGTCCAATGAAATTGCGTATGCATGCAGACGCGCTTACGCGCTGAGGGCCTTTCCTCGAATTACATGCTGACGTGCTGAATTTTCACGTGCCAAATCACTCCGTATCAAGCTGGCCACGCGTAAGCACACGGAAGACCACGCTCCTGCCCAAAAGGCCGAATTACTGCCCCCAGAGCCTCGAGCAGCCTCCCACGAGCCATCTGCTGCTGCCTGCCTGCCTGCTGCCACCGTGCCCTGCCATTTGGTGCCTGCACATCAGCCATCTGCAGGGGTCCAGTTGCTGTGTCCACCCCTGCTGGAACAGAAGACTCCCGACTGGGATACCATCGCTCCACAGCCCAGCCCCAGGACCCAGTTGCCCACCCACGCCTGCCTCGGGGGTCGCCATGTCGGGGCAAACACCATCCGAGACCACTGGCGACCCCCAGCCAGAGGGGCAGAGGGCCACCAGCTTCAGTCAGAAGGAAGTTGGTGTCCTGGTGGAGCATGTCCTGGGGCATTATGATGCCCTCTTCGGATCATCACGCGCCGACAAGGATGGACGGGACAGGATCTGGACGGACATCGTGACTGCCATCAACGCGGAGGGGGTGGCAGTCCGCGACTTCCAACATGTCAAGAAGCGCTGGGAGGACTTCAGGTCCAGGACCCTCAACAAGGCCTGGCGCCTCTTGAAGGCAGCGGATGCTAAGGGGCGCCGGGGCCACTTGTCGGAAGATCAGATGAGGGTCCTGGAACGCATATCCCCAGCGCTCCACGTCCAGGTCCTTGAGAGGCAGACCCGTCTGGAGTCGAGCGGTAAGTGGCCAGGAATTGCTGTGTGAGACAGGGCATGTTGTAGTGTGCTGGTTGTCTGATACTTGCCTGTATGTGTGACATAGGCCATGTACGCGTGTGTGTGTGTGTGCAGGGACATCATGGTCATGCATGTGAGACCAGTAATGTGTGAAGCACACGGTTGGTGTATGTGTTAAAATGCTACATGGGGAGCCCAATGCGGAATGGACACATGAGAGCATGCCAGTCTCTGTTCCTGGACATGGGTGGGGGTGAGGGATGGGTGATGATGCCATGTACATGTATGGTTTCCATGTCTGTGTGTCTGACCTGCGTGTCTGTGACTTGTGAATGCCATGGATGCATGACACATGTCTGTGTCAATGTTCAGATCCACTGATGCAGCCTAGCGATCCTTGCATCCACTGTGTCTGGGGTGTACGAGTCCAGATGGATGAAAGTACGTTGAAGTGTGTGAATGTGATAGGCATGACCCATGATGCATGTGAGTTCAAAAACAACATTGTATGTTTCAAGAGTCCCTTGGACATGTTTGCTTATGTCCATAGCATGTGCCATGCCTGTTACTGCATGTGTTTTGCCTGCACTGACCCATGTGTTGTGGAGGGACATGATGGAAGTGATCTTTGACAGTGCCACTCATCTGCTATTGCTTCCTGTCTAGGAGACCATTGTACAGTACCCTGATGCTTGTGTTCTATGTCTCCCTCTATGCAGCGCAAAGTGAAGAAGAGGGCGGAGACGGCGCTGTGGAGCCAAGTGGCGGGGATGCCCCCACGGCTGCAGCGGAAGGGGTGGGTGAGCCACCACAGGGGCTTGCAACGGCGGAAGACGGTGTGGAGCCATCCAGGTTGGTGGTTTCCACAGAGGAGGAGGAGGCCGCTACTGAGCCGCACATGGGGCCTGGTGGGGGCATCCCTGCTGGTGCAAGTGGTGCAGTCCAGGGGCAGGAGGCAGCACAGGTCGCCGTGGAGGTGCCTGTGCATGTCACTGTCCCTGACACTGTGACTGCACCACCATGCACCAGCAGGGGTGCCCCATCCCAGGCCCGTCCGCAGGTATGGGGGATATCCATGTCATCTGACTCCCCTCCATCTGCGGACGAAGGGACCTCTGGCCGTATGGAGAAGGTCCTGATTGGTGTCGCCTTGCACATGGGTGTCATTCGTGATGAGGTGCGTGCTTCCCAGGGGGAGCACGCACATCATCACGAAGAGCACCGTGCCAACGTGGCCCAGTTGGGAGCGGTCGTGGTCGGGGGTCTCGTACATGTGTCGGGCACTTTGGCAACCCTCTCCTCCTCTGTGGAGGCTATGCGCCAGTCGTCCTCCATGCCGTCTTCCGGCCCAGATGCCACCAGGGCCCCCTGTGGACCTGCCCCGACCAATGCAGCCAACTCGGTGGGGATCCCATCCCTGCCACAGTCGGGAGTCGGAGGTCCAGCAGGGGTGGACACACCAGCAACTGGACCCCAGCAGATGGAGGATGTGACGGTATCATCGGGCAGGGCACGTACACAACGGCGTTGGTGGATTCCAACAGCCTGGATGCCGTCGTGCTGGCACAGGCAGTTGCGTCGGAGGCAGCGGCAGGCTCGACGTGGGAGGCTTCATGGCTCGGAGCCATCAACATCAGGGGTGCAGGCATCGGCCGGAGGGCAGGAGAACCCTGGAATGGGAGTGGCTTCCGTGTGGGAGCGGTGGGCCAGCAGATAGGTGCGGAGCGGCAGCGGGCAGAGGAGGAACGGCTCACAATGGTCAGGGCGGAGAACTCCATGCGGAGGGCGCTGAGGCGGGCTGAGTGCCTCGAGGGTCTTCGCAGGGAGTTGGAGCTGGACACTGCTTTATCCCTGCGAGACCTCGGGGCCAGGGAACATGCCCACCTCCAAGCCATTGAACAGGAGTTCGATGAAGCCCTGGCCCATGACAACATCCAGTGAGCCGTTGGACTAGCCCGCTGCCCTTGTAAATAGTTATGTAGTTAGTGTTAGGTTTCCTTTGCTTTTTTTCTTGATTTTGGACCTTTTGGACAATGGCCAACATTTTTGTATATAGTTTTTTTATTACGTAGTATTTTTAGATAGGTTTAATTTCTTCAGTTGGGATCATGGACCCTGGATTGTTTATCTGTATATAGTTGACTGTTGGATTATGGTTTTTTTTTTATTTACCCATGGAGCAATGGTTTTTGGTTTTGTTTTTCCCTTGGATGTACTTTTTTGAACTGTGACTTTGGACACCTTTTCTTTGGATTATGATTTGTGGTTTTTCATTATTTTACAGACATGCTGCTTTTTTGATTTTTAATTCCCATTGTCGTTTGTTTATTTTTAATCCTATTTATGTTGCTTTTAATACATTTATTTCATCAAACTTCAATGTGTAGTATCATATCATTGGTTTCATGCATGTCATGATATGGGTTTTGACATTCACTTACACCCATTGGCCCTCATTACGACCCTGGCGGAGATCCATGGTGCAATTTGCACCATGGACCATGGCGCAGAGCTGCCAACTCCGCCATGGGGGTTGGCGGATTTACCGCCCCATTCTGACCTTGGCGGGGCGGTAAGTCCCCAATCCCCATTTACCCTTCCCCATTCCCATTTTTGCCCCATAGGGTATAATGGGAGTGGGGAAGGCGTTAATTACGCCACCGTAGAATACGGTGGCGTAATTAACGAGGGGACCCGTAGCGCCATGGATTTTTCCACCCGGAAAATCCGGGCGTAAAAATCACCATGGCGCTACGGAAAGTCCTAATCTGGCGGAGAGGTACGCCATGCATTACGCTGGCGTAAACCCTTCTCCGCCAGGGTCGTAATGAGGGCCATTGTGTGTATGTGAGGGACATGTGTTCATTTACATACTTGCCATTGGGGTTGTATCATGTAATTGGCAATTCTGAGTGGGTGGATGCAATACGTGGGTGGGTGTTTGGCATGTGGAGGCTGCCCATAAGGGCCAGGGATCTAGATTGTGATGACGTGTTGGCTGGGGGACATGTGTCAGGGCCTGCTGGCAGGTGCCTCGCAATGCTGGGGGATGGGGGTGCAGGGGGACATGAGTGGGACATGAGTGGGGGCCTGCTGGCAGGTACCTCGCAATGCTGGGGCATGGAGGTGCAGGGGGACATGATTGGGACATGAGTGGGGGCCTGCTGGCAGGTGCCTCGCAATGCTGGGGGGCGGGGGTGCAGGGGGACATGAGTGGGACATGAGTGGGGGCCTGGTGGAGGGTGCCCTGCACTGCTGGGGGGTGGGGGTGCTGGGAGACATGTGTGGGGCCTGGTGGAGGGTGCCCTGCACTGCTGGGGGGTGGGGGTGCTGGGAGACATGTGTGGGGGCCTGGTGGAGGGTGCCCCTGACTGGTGGGGGCTGGGGGTGCAGGGAGACAGGAGTGGGGGCCTGGTGGAGGGTGCCCCACAGTGCTGGGGGGTGGGGGTGCTGGGAGACATGTGTGGGGGCCTGGTGGAGGGTGCCCCTGACTGGTGGGGGGTGGGGGTGCAGGGAGACAGGAGTGGGGGCCTGGTGGAGGGTGCCCCACAGTGCTGGGGGGTGGGGGTGCTGGGAGACATGTGTGGGGGCCTGGTGGAGGGTGCCCTGCACTGCTGGGGGGTGGGAGGGCTGGGAGACATGTGTGGGGGCCTGGTGGAGGGTACCCCTGACTGGTGGGGGGTGGGGGTGCAGGGAGACAGGAGTGGGGGCCTGGTGGAGGGTGCCCCACAGTGCTGGGGGGTGGGGGTTCTGGGAGACATGTGTGGGGGCCTGGTGGAGGCTGCCCCTGACTGGTGGGGGGTGGGGGTGCAGGGAGACAGGAGTGGGGGCCTGGTGGAGGGTGCCCTGCACTGCTGGGGGTTGGGGGTGCTGGGAGACATGCATTGTTGATCAGTAGTGCAAGGTGACATGTGGCTTGGCTGGGGGGCATGCCCATGGTGGATGGGCTGCCTGCGGGACATGAGCAGGGGTGCAGGGTAGTCCCCCGTGGTGTGGGCTGCCTGCAGGGGCCGTGGAGGTTGTAGAGCGAACACCTGGGAGGACCCACACGGCCAATTCACGTGTGGTACTCCCCGGAACCCCTGAAATACACGTACCCTGCTGAAATCGCGTGTGAGACTTCCCGCGCACCCCGAAATACACGTACCCAGGACATTCGCATCTGAGACTTCCCGCGCACCCCTGAAATACACGTACCCTGCTGAATTCGCGTGTGAAACTTTCCGCACACCCCAGGAATACACCTACCCAGGACATTCGCGTGTGGAACTTCCCGCGCACCCCTGAAATACACGTACCCTGCTGAATTCGCTTGTGAAACTTCCCGCACACCCCAGGAATACACGTACCCAGGACATTCGCGTGTGGAACTTCCCGCGCACCCCTGAAATACACCTGGGGGGTGGGGGTGCTGGGAGACATGTGTGGGGGCCTGGTGGAGGGTGCCCTGCACTGCTGGGGGGTGGGGGGGCTGGGAGACATGTGTGGGGGCCTGGTGGAGGGTGCCCCTGACTGGTGGGGGGTGGGGGTGCAGGGAGACAGGAGTGGGGGCCTGGTGGAGGGTGCCCCACAGTGCTGGGGGGTGGGGGTGCTGAGAGACATGTGTGGGGGCCTGGTGGAGGCTGCCCCTGGCTGGTGGGGGGTGGGGGTGCAGGGAGACAGGAGTGGGGGCCTGGTGGAGGGTGCCCTGCACTGCTGGGGGTTGGGGGTGCTGGGAGACATGCATTGTTGATCAGTAGTGCAAGGTGACATGTGGCTTGGCTGGGGGGCATGCCCATGGTGGATGGGCTGCCTGCGGGACATGAGCAGGGGTGCAGAGTAGTCCCCCGTGGTGTGGGCTGCCTGCAGGGGCCGTGGAGGTTGTAGAGCGAACACCTGGGAGGACCCACACGGCCAATTCACGTGTGGTACTCCCCGGAACCCCTGAAATACATGTACCCTGCTGAAATCGCGTGTGAGACTTCCCGCGCACCCCGAAATACACGTACCCAGGACATTCGCATCTGAGACTTCCCGCGCACCCCTGAAATACACGTACCCTGCTGAATTCGCGTGTGAAACTTCCCGCACACCCCAGGAATACACGTACCCAGGACATTCGCGTGTGGAACTTCCCGCGCACCCCTGAAATACATGTACCCTGCTGAATTTGCTTGTGAAACTTCCCGCACACCCCAGGAATACACGTACCCAGGACATTCGCGTGTGGAACTTCCCGCGCACCCCTGAAATACACCTACCCTGCTGAATTTGCTTGTGAAACTTCCCGCACACCCCAGGAATACATGTACCCAGGACATTCGCGTGTGGAACTTCCCGCGCACCCCTGAAATACACGTACCCTGCTGAATTCACGTGTGTAACTTCCCGTGCACCCCGAAATACACGTACACAGGACATTCGCATGTGGAACTTCCCGCGCACCCCTGAAATGCACGTATCCAGCTGAAATCGCGTGTGAAACTTCCCGCACACCCCAGTAATACACGTACCTCGCTCGCACGGGGCCAATCGCGTGTGGAACTTCCCGCGCACCCCTGAAATACACGTACCCTGATGGAATCGCGTGTGAAACTTCCCGCGCACCCCAGTAATACACATACCCCGCTCGCACAGGGCCAATCGCGTGTGGAACTTCCCGCGCACCCCTGAAATACACGTACCCTGATGGGATAGCGTGTGAAACTTCCCGCGCACCCCTGAAATACACGTAACCTGCTGAAATCGCCTGTGAAACTTCCCGCGCACCCCTGAAATACACGTACCCTGCTGAATTTGCGTGTGGAACTTCCCGCGCACCCCTGAAATACACGTACCCTGCTGAATTCGCGTGTGAAACTTCCCGCGCACCCCAGTAATACACATACCCCGCTCGCACGGGGCCAATCGCGTTTGGAACTTCCCGCGCACCCCTGAAATACACGTACCCTGATGGGATTGCGTGTGAAACTTCCCGCGCACCCCTGAAATACACGTACCCTGCTGAAATCGCGTGTGAAACTTCCCGCGCACCCCTGAAATACACGTACCCTGCTGAATTCGCGTGTGAAACGTCCTGCGCACCCCAGTAATACACGTACCCCGCTCGCACAGGGCCAATCGCGTGTGAAACTTCCCGCGCGCCCCAGTAATACACGTACCCAGCTGAAATCATGTGAGAAACTTCCCACGCACCCCAGTGATACACGTACCCCGCTTGCCTTGCTGGTACAGGGTTAGCGCAGCCCTTTGCGCTGGATTGGGGATTTTGATGGCTTTTCCCTGCGCAAGGGGCGTTCTTGGGGGCGTAACCTGCGCTGCTGCAGGGTCGCTGCGCCACTGTGCGCCATGGCTGGTTTTGGTGGCTGGAATCCATGAATACGCTGTGCGCAGAAATGTATTTTAGCGCACGCGGCTGGTGCAGGGATTCGCACGCGCACACTGTGCGCCAGCCGCGTGCGCCACTTGTGCGCTGAATTCTATGAATTACCCCCTTAGCCTGAGAAACGGCTGTGTGTGTGTGCAGCTTGGAGAAGACACTGTTGCCATGGGAAAGACATGCATATTTGCTGTGCAAATGAAGTGCATACACAAACAGAAGAGACCACTTGACTGGTAGGAATTGAAGAACCTGACCAAGAGTGAGGAATTGGACCATCCGCACGGGGAGTGTGCCCTCCGCCTGGGCTGGTTTGATACTTTTAAAAAAGAAATGAAATGTTGGTAGGTAAACCCCCTGGAAATGTGTGGGGCTATACCGCACACATTTCCCAATGGACACTGCACAACAAACACAAAGTCAAGTGCACTCTGGGGGACACAGTCTACCGGTGCGGTACTCCTGTCACATTGAGCTGCAATGTGACAGCCATGGGTACATCAAAGCATCTCTGAAGGGGGAAGGCAACACCTTCCTCCGGCCATGGTCAGCCTACTTAAAATAGCAAAGGCTCCATCGATATGCCCTGCCTATTGTTAGGTTCTCTCTGATGGCAGTGCATACTGATGAGAGTTAAGTGAAGCAGGCCTGCGAAGAGGCCTGTTCACAGAACTAACACAGGGCAGGAAACCCCAACACCTTTTCCATATGCAATGTGTCAGCTTGAAGCTAGCTCCCACCCGTCTGTATGAAGGCCATTGAATGTCATGTGTGGAACAACTGTTTACAGTAGGCAACCGCTGCAGGGCCACCCCCTTTCAGAGGGAAGATATATGTGATTTGATGGAGACAGACAGTCTGTTCTCGAGCTCAATTAACCAGAGAGACACTTCGATCCACAGACGACAAGAAGATGGGTGCGGCTTAGTGGTACATGTTGTCACCCCTTACCTTTCCTGTTGCAAAGCACTCTGGTCATGACCTTACGCATGACAGAAGATTGTTGGTGGGGACCCAGGATTGGGTCTTTAAGGTAGGCTTAGCATGCTCCAATCACTGGGGCCCATTTGGCTTTAAAAGAGGGCTGAGCCCCTCACTAAGCAGTTCATCCGACGACTTCAAAAGGAGCTTCGGTAAAGGTACAGTCTGCCTCACAGCTTCCGCCAGTGAAGGAAGCCCAGGATTTCCAAGAGGGAAGCAAGATCCCTCCCAAAACATCTCCCAGGGAACAGAGGGAGATACCCGAGTCAGAGGATCCATCATGCAGCACCAGAACCGGTACCCAGCCAGCACACAGCGTGCCCTGCTAGGTTAAGGCAGCAAGCTTCCTATGTGGGAAGTGCCAGAGAGTCTCTGAACTAAGGACAAGGCTGCTGCCTGCAAACACTCTTCTCAGCTTTGGGCCGGCTGCCTTAAAGGATGACACAAGCCCTGAGAAGAAGCTCAGAGGAGTGCCACAACAAGCATCATCCAGCGTCCATCTTTTAAGGACTTTTTCGAAGCAGTCGAGCTCTCGAACCGCGACCGGCTGCACCACTGTGACTGTTCTCACGCTGCAGTCACTAAAGCCGTCCGAGAACCCTCGACCAGCGTTCCAGATCCGCCAACCAGCACACAGACAATGATTCTTGACCCCGAGCTGCCGTGTAGGGCAGCCTGCAGCCGTCCCCCCAGCCTCGCTTACCAAACTGCCTGCCAACTGATATCCGCATCTGTCGTCCTTCTTGAACTCTGTCGCCGGAGCTAAAAAGCATGCTGGAAGCGACTCGATGCTGTCGAGCACCAAAATCATCTCAAACACCAGTTACATTGTGGTTCTGTCCCCCTGGTCCTTCTCCGGAGGCCCTTAGTGACATTTACGACCCCTTGCTCCCTTGGTGCTGCAACCAAATAACCTGAACAGTTAAGACTGATTGCTTTACCGACTACACTCCTGCCAGTATCCAGAGTGCATCCCTCTCCTTTGTGAAATTGTCTGTCCCCTGTTTTCCTTTACAGAGTGGGTTGTATTTTGTAGTGTGTTAGAACTGTCTGTTGTATTAATACTAAAGTAGATATTTGTATACAACCTTGACTAGACAGATACTCTGTCTGTATCCGTTAGATAAGAATCAACCCCTCCTATGTCTAAATCAGCACTGTGCCTACCTCTCCTTACTGTTTTGGCAGTGATTATCGCCTGACCTGACATGGTAGCCATACCTGCCGGAACTGGGGTCACGTTAGTAGTTAGTAGGGGTCACAGCTTGTCTTTCTATAGAGAATAATATTCCCCAAAAAAGTAGGGTAAAGGAGAGAGAAACAAGAACACAAATCATCATCATCACACTTTTAATAATGGTACCTATAACTTACTCCGCTTCGGAATCTGTAATGATAAACCATCTGGAATTCACTAGAAATGCGTCATTGTGCTTAGTACATATTGGCTCAAGCTCCACGGGCATAATATTGTGCGAGTGCGATAAAAAATAATCGTTCCCACACAATGCATATTCTAGGGACATAGAGGATTTCAATTACTGAGGGACTTCCTCTGCAAAGTCGTGGGTATGTTGAGGCCATGCGGATCATAAAAGCACAAAATAATAAACTGGGAGATGGTCTTCTTTCTATTTCGGGCCTTCTAACAAAATGGACAAATTGGCCCTGATAGGTCGTGGGGTGAGGGTCCTGGGGAATCATGGGACATGAAAGAAATCAGTCTCCACTTTCACAATGAATAGACACAATGGCCCTCATTACGACCCTGGCGGAAAGTGACTGACCGGACCGCAACAGCGTAAATAGCGTTTCCGCCATTGCACGAAGGAGCAAAGTGCGGCTAATTACGACCCATCGGGCACGAGCATTACGCCATGGCGGAATCCGAAAGGCTGCGATGGCGGAAATGACCCCAAAACGGCCCTTACCGCCGCCGTACGCTGCACCAGGTGCAATACCGCCACCCATCTTAGCGGTCACCGTAATGAGCGGTCACCGTAACGAGCGTGCACCGCAAATTACGGGCACCGTAAATATACGGAAACGGAAGTAAAAGCATGTGGCCGGAACGGGAAACAGCACGCCGCACAACTATAAAAACCGAATCCCAACACAACCATTAAAAATCCGACCCTGACACACATCCCAACCCGTTAGCAACCCCAGTTAAAAAAATAAATATGGGAAAGGTAGCCAAGAAAGCGTGTGACCGCAAGCGGCAGGTACACTTCTCCCGAGAGGAACTGACCGTGCTCACCGAGACCCTCCAGGAAAATGCCGCTGTCGTCTTCTCCAGTCAAATGACCAGGACGGCCCTTGCCAACAAGAAGGCCATATGGGCCCTGGTGGCACAGCGCGTAAGTGCGGTGGGGACAACACCCCGCACGCCACAGCAATGTCGCAAGCGGTGGGACGACCTGCGGATCCGCGTACGCAGCATACTTTCTGCGAACAGGAACATCGCCACAGCTACCGGGGGGGGTTCAGAGTCGCCCATCAAGTTGACCCCCTGGGAGGATATCTGCGCCTCCACCATAGGAATGGAGAGCATAGAGGGAGTCGGAGGGATGGAGAAAGGAGTGCCGACATCCGGAGAATCAGGTAGGTTGGCCAAGAGAAACAATGCGAAATCCACAAACCACGAACATGTGCAGTACCATGTGACCCCATAGTGCAATACATACTTTGCCCTGACAGCGCCCTCTAAAAGTCAGAATGAACAAACAAATCAATCAAGATGCCATAAACAACCCCTACATGTGCAGCATGCACCCCCTAACTGCAGGCAGCCAAATGAATGCATCCTCAATCCACACGAAAATGAGACCACCTCCAAGGCCCAGTCCCAAATCAGCCTCATGTACCACCCCAATGCATTTGATACGTTGCCATTCCAAATCCGACAGACCCATAACTAACGCTCGCCCCTCTTTACTCCACCACAGGGTCCGATACCAACGACGAGCTGCAGGACACCCCTACCAGCACGCCTGCAAAGAGGGCCAGGACCAACGTCCCAAGAGCCTCCACCTCAGGTGCAAGGATCAAGACACGGCAGCAGCAGGAATCAAGTGGCAGCACACTGGAGGGGACTGCAACAGGCACCCCAGCAGCCAGCAAGTCCACAACCCCAGCACCACAGGTCCCCCCAAAGAACGTATCTGATGGCACTGCCTCTGGTGGTAGCAGCACCATAGGTGACACAGCTGTCATGCCAGCATGCTCCGACACGGAAAACAGTGCTGGCGACGTAGGTACCATCCATGACCTTTCCCAATCCCCCTGCATGTTCCATCCCCTACACCATGACGAAACCACGCAGGGGCACCCTGAAGACGACGACTGGCCAACCCCCACAAGTCCTGTGCCAAGGCAACATGTGTTGAGCAGCCCCCCTGTCACACCACCGCAAATGTCCATGGCCCAGCAGAGGCAACAGTCCCTCGACCTGCTGATCGAGCAACAGCAGGAAGTGTCCACGCTACTCAAGGACCATGCAAATGAATGCGGGGGTTCCAGGGCAGCCATGGAAACATCCACCGAGACACTCAGGGCACAAATAGAGAAAAGTAGTGAGAGCCTCAGGGGAGAAATGGAGAAAAGCACCGAGAGCCTGAGAGCACAAATGGAGAAAAGCACCGAGAGCCTGAGAGCACAAATGGAGAAAAGCACCGAGAGCCTGAGGGGGGAACTGCATGCGACGTCCAAAGACGTTTGTGCTGAACTTGCTGCTGTGCGCCGTGTGCTCTCGGAGCTCTCACAAACCCTCAGAGACATGCATGGACGCGAGCAGGCAGAGACATCATCCGTGGCAAGTTCCGTCCAGGGCAGCCCCCAACGCAGATCTGGCAGGAACCTGCGCTCCACGGGCAGGGGTGCCCCTGATACCCGTAGAGGGGGCTTGCAATAGCGTCAAACCACGGACAGCATGCATATTTGGACACTGGTGTTGGGGGGGGAGGTAGTAGGGTGGAGGGGGTGTGTTGGGCTTCACTGGGTGGCGGGTCCATAGGGTGTATAAATCAAATCACATTAACAATACAGCATCTCATTATCATCCAATGACATGTGTGGACATTGATATTTGCGTACGAGGCCTTCATAGGCGTACAGTCCACAATGTGCCTGTACTACACACACACAGTGCCACAGGTCCCCTTTCCGTGTAATAGGCACCATGCGTGGTTGCTAGAAGCATGCATCTATGATGCTCTGTCGGATTGCACGTGCATCCTGTGCCTCATGGACTCCTTGAGGTGCCTCCACATCCCCACCCTCATCATCATCATCATCTTCAGGTGCATGCAGTACAGCGTCAGGGGGCATGGCCACATTCCTACGTATGCACATGTTGTGCAGCATGACACATGCCATGACCATCTTAGAAACCTTCTCATGGCTGTACATGAGTGCCCCGCCAGACCTGCTGAGGCTGCGGAAACGAGCCTTCAGTAGGCCGAATGCCTGTTCAATGACCACACGGGTACGTGAGTGGGCATGGTTGTAGTCCTCCTCATGCTCGTTCTGTGGGTTCCGGATTGGTGTAAGGAGCCATCTCTTCAGTGGATACCCGGCATCACCTGTATGAGACGAATAAAGGGTGTCAGTGGAATGATAGTGCTAAGTAGCCCCCCCCCCCTCCTGCAAGGTCATTGACGCATCAAATGGGCCACGATGTCATGCATGGAATGAGACTCACCAAGTAGCCAGGATCTGTGCCCTGCGTGTCGCTCCATGTAGCGTGGTATTCTTGTGTTCCTCAGGACCATAGAATCATGGGTAGATCCTGGAAATCTGGCACAACAATGCGTAAATATCTTGTTGGAGTCACACACCATTTGCACATTGATTGAATGAAATTGTTTCCGGTTGCGGTACTGGACCTCCATGGCATGTGGGACAACCAATTCAACATGGGTGCAGTCGATGGCACCAATGCAACCCGGGATGCCGCCAAGTGCATGGAATCCCACTTTTGCGTTGGTAATCTCCTGGTACGTGCGTGGTAGTGTGATGTGGTCGTCGGCGTGCTTCAGGAGGGCATCGTGCACTTGGAAGAGTGTCCGTGAGAACAGTGGCTGTGAAATGCCATGCAACTGTCCCACTGTGTGCTGGTAGGTGCCTGTGGCCAGGAAGTGGAGTGCAGACACCACCTTCAGTAGGGGTGGGATGGCGGTTGGGCTATCTATCATGCTCACGAGGTCAGCATGTGTCATGTCCACAATGGCGATTATGGTGTCCCGGTCCAAACGGTAGAGGGTGTGGATCTGCTCAGCAGTGAGGTTGAACGGATCGGCTCGGAGGCGTGGGATTGCGGGCCGCCTGCGTGGTGGTAGTGGCAGTGCTTGTGGGCCTTGCTGACCCTGCCTTGCCCTCCTCCTCCTCCTTCTCCTCCGTCTCCCCTGTGCGCCCGGTTGTTGTACCTGTTGTTGTTCGTCGTCTTCTTGTAGTTGTAGCACTTGCAGTGCTATCTGGTCCCCCAGGCCCAACATCGCTAGTCCTGCCGGTAGCATTTTGGAGTGGGAGTGGTTGTGGGAGGGGTTTGGGTCTGCAATATATGTGCTGTCGGCCTGTATGGCCTCCACCTGTGCTGATTGAATGAATCTGTGGCAGATGCAATCCCTTCTGGCCGAGCACGTCCCGCACGTAAGGCTGCATTTGGCCGCATGGCATCTTGGGATTGGAATCATGTATCAAATCCCGATGGCAGTGTGATGTACTTTGACTGATTTTCATGCTATGCTCCCATTGTTACACATGCTATGATTGCAGCCGCTTACATACCTGTGAAGAGTCAGTGGTATGTAGGGCTCGATCGATGGCCGACCCTCATGCAGCACAGTAACGTACTTCACCGACGGGCGTGGCGTCCCATTTGTGATTGCAGCCAGTTAGCATTATGACACACAGCCGCACTACATTGATGTAATTGTGAATGCAAGCGTTCACAGAAGCCTTTTCGACGTAATGTTGCAAGTGAGGAATTCGAAGGCCAGCATTTTTGGTTTTGAAGTAGCGGCGAGGATACGCCCACAGGTCTGGCTGCAAATGTAACGTTCTATTGTAGAATGTCCTTGGGACATGGCCCATAACGAGCAGGCAATGAATGATATGAATTGAATGGGATGCGCAATAGCGTAGTGGACGATAAGGCAGGACGTTCCCAAATCCATCTTGCTTCACAACACTACAGATCCGGCCAGGAGCACAGTGGTTTTTGCAGACTGCATTACGCACAGACGCGATGGAAGTTTCACATATTATGTGAGTGAATATTCATGCGTTTTCATTGCGGGATGAGGGAATGATGAATGGATGCATGGACTGATGATTCCGTTTAGGGTCTGCCATGTACATGGGTTTTTTGAATCACTCCCCTTCCCCTGCGCTATGTGATGCAAGGCTGCCATAGTGGGACTTACGTCTATCTGCCCTTGTCGGATCCTCCCTGTCTCGACGCGCCTTCATACACTTGTGTCTAGGCACGTTACTAATCCCATGTCATGGGTTCTATCTTGACGGACGCATGCACAGTAACCGACGTTGCCAATGGTGTATTTACCTCGATTGATTTCGTTATGATTCGATACTGATTTAGGGGTGTGTATATTCCTTTGGAGTGGGCTAGCATGCATATGGGTGTGGATTTGGTGTGTTGAATGAAGATTGTAATGCATCATGAGTCCCGTAATGCAATCGGTTAATTTGTGTTTCTTTTGGGTGACAGGTATCTCCTGCCCTATTGCAGATGCCATCTCTACGCCACTCCTCCAGATGGTTTTTACTCTCGACACCTGCAGCTTCGGGTGAATCAGTGGAGCACCATTTCGATCTTATGGGACGATCGCCAATGGGCCACATGCCCTTACGCTGTACTGGTGGCTAGGTGCAACATTTCGGCCTTTCAGCTCGACTAGTGCCTGCCTCATGGGACGGACCTGCGGTTCTTGCCGCTTCCATGTTGCCTTTTGGAACGTTGATGTAGGCCCTGTGTGCCATGATGGTACAGGGCGTCACACAAGTGGAAGCTGGTCAATTATTGCAGATGCAGCCCTCGGTGATGATGGTTGTTTTGGTGTTATTTTGCAAATTGCTGTGGGGCCTTTGTCATTTGGATGTGCATTTAAATTGTATTCCGATATTTGTCGTGTTGCGTTGTTCTTTGCAGGTGATGTGGCGATTTTCGCTTTGTGGCGGTATGTATTGCGAGATGATCTGCATTGTGTTCCGCCTTCTGAGTTGAGTTGTGTGGTACAGTACTGGCCGCGTTTGCCTACGTAGCACAGTATGGTCACGGATAGGGGCTGCCATTGTGACTGTTTACATGATGTGCTGTTCAGGGGCGGGGGATTGGCTTTTGGCCGACTGGTGCCTGTCAGCCAGGTCGATTGGTGGAATGATGGGATGTTCAGAATGTGGCTGGTCACAGGTGACTGTGTTTGCGTGCGTTTGTTGGAGGGGGACTGGGGTCATGTCCATTGGAATTGCTTCTGTATTGATGCCATCTGTGCCCTGCAGCTCCCATCGGCCCCTCTTGGGATGAGCCTGGCTGCTCAGTCACTCTGCCAACTTGTGTGGTACATGCTTCTGCTGATGGTTGGTTTGTTTACTGGCAAGAGTACAGGGCTGGTGCAATCCCCCTCAGGATGCTGTTTTGGATGTTGCCTTGCGCTGGTGGCAAGCGATGGGGGACTACTGTTGTTTTGTGTCATGTGTTCTTGATTTTCATTTTGATGTATTGTACCTTCACATGCCTGTGCTGCATCAGTACGGCTATGGTGACATGCCGTACATGGATGCCCACTCACGGGGCGCTTTGAGCCCCTGCATGCTTTTCTACGTTGGCATGCATGGGTGAATTGTAGATTTCACTGGTTGCATAGTGTGAGTACATTGCGCCTGCCAGGAGTTGTGCAATGTGGCCAGGGAGTGGAGTACAGGCACTCAGTGGGCCATTTACGGTTGGTTCACGATGCCGTATTTCTCGCCATGGCGGAATGGTACTTTACGACGTGCTTGATGGCGTTCAGTACATGTCCGCTAGGGTCAGAATTCGCGTACCGTTGCGCCATGGCGGTGATTCCGGTTTTGCAAGGCGCGCGTGCGCGTACTTGGTGCAGTTAGCGTTGCCGTTCACTGCGGTGTCGCTAATGGCATCGTACTTTACGGTGACGGGTCATAATCGCAACGAGCGGTGTTCGATGGCGGTATTGCATTTCCGCCATCATTTTTCCATTTCCGCCAGGGTCGTAATGAGGCCCAATGAGTAGAAAAGGACAGTGTGCCTTTAATCTGGAAGTGTAGGAAGTCCTTTCTCTAATTCTCTTGCTCTAAAGCGTGTGATCACTAGTTGACCTTTGCTGGACTGTGACTGTCTTTGCCGAGCGTCTTGTTCTTCTTCTTGCAAGAAGTTGGCACCCTCCTAGTCGCTGCTAGGAGAGGCCGCTGCTTGACAGGGTTTAACGTCCACAAGGAAATTCCAAGCTTTCTTTCCACGGATTTTGACCGCCCTATCAGTTACTTCCTCTACAGTGTGAGGCCCTGTAACCCTGGGTTTGTACCAGATCCGGAGGAAGTTTCTGAGTAGTACAGAGTCTCCTTAGTAGAGCTGTGATGGCTTCACTGATCTCCACACTGTTATCGTCTCCGCTCTTCTTGGACCTCTCCTGTTGTGCCTGAGGTTTGCAAGAAATAAAAGACTCACTAGCCATCAAAGCAGCAGTGAAATCATACACTTCCTTTCCCAAGACATTAGACACATTTTTGCAAAAGTTAATGGCCTGACCTTAGATACCCAATCACAAACCACGTCAGAATGGAACGTAAACCTAGATGTTCCCTTTAAGCCTATCACTTTCCTTAGTAGGTTTTCTTAGTTTGTCACGTAGGATGATGTCAGTAGTTATGAACATTTAGTATAAGAATGCTGTTTTTTAGGAAATATGTTGAGATCATGCTGTGTGGCGTCTGTTGATGTCCGTTGTAACTCCCCATTTTAAATCATTGTTAATAAAACAGTACAGTGTTTTAACAACTTCCTGAGTCAGTTTGATTATTGATTTATGAGTAAGTTCTGCATCCCCATTGTAGTGGAAAGGAAGGTGCATTTTCATGGGTGCATTAGCCTGCTGAGCTAACCATATTACATAATAGGTCCTTAGATGACTGCATTAACAGCTAAGACTACTAGTTTATTCAAAGTATGTGCTAAATGCTGAAAAAGATCTTTATAGATGCATTAGTAATGTGTTAGTAGCGCCTACATTAGTAGCATAAAGAGCTACATTGAATGTGCAGGCCTCAAAGGGGTGGAAGGTTACATTGTGCACAGTAAAGCAGGGCAGAGGCCCAAGTTTAGTAGCTAATAGAGACCTGTATTTGAGTGCTTGATGCATTATAGCACCTATATAGCGCCTGCCTTGTAGCATTATGACACTAGCTAGCGAAGCGCAGGGCCGGTAAAGCTTGCCCACTAAGGGTTTATTTCAAACTCCTCCTGGAATATTCTTTCTTTGCAACCGTGGCACTGCCAGCCTCCATAAACAGGTCCTCTTTCGAATGAAAGGAATGGTATTGCCTTGCACGCACTGATAAGAAACATTCCTGAATTTGCAGATGGGTGCTGGGGGCAGGAGCGTTTTGGAGAGCGAGCAAGTTGGGTTTTTCCATCGGAAAACTTGTTTTGCACTGAGCAAGTTCTGGAATAGTGCGTCATGTTGACTGGCAGCACAAGAGTACATATTTACATGCACTCCTGACTATGGAGGGGATTCTTCCGTGGACTGCTGTGTGCCCGGACCTTGATGTTGCTCCTGCGGCTCCTTGTGGCACTGTCATCTGGCTGAAGAATACCACCTGGTGATGGGCAACCGTTCGTTTAAGATGACCAGGGTCCCCCAGTGCTAATATACAAGGAACGTAAGACTGTGTTCTAATTATGTGTGATTTCTCTAACTTGCAATTCCATTATTTCCAAATTGCTGCTACATTTACGGTTCTGTTATATTGTGCTTTCTGTCTAATAAATGCTAAATTTATGCTGAAAGTTTTATATCTCCAGTGGTGAGTTCATGGCCGTCGCACAGTCGGCCTGTATGTGGAAGGGTGATAGGGTGTTATTGCAAAAGGGGCTGGCCCCAGAGGGTGCAAATACCCCTTTTCACTACACCCATCCATCTCTAAGTATTGCTACCTCATCTTAAAGGGTCCTAAACCCCAGGGTTTAACGTGCTGTAATTGAATACCCATGCTCTGCAATAATTGCAGAGACCTAAAAACTGCTGTATTTGTCTTACTGTCATGGGTTTTGGTGTCTTGCAGATTGCCTCCACCGTTTCTGGTGTCACTTTTCACCCCTCTTGTGATATCAACTGTCTAATGTATAACACTTCTTTCTGGCAATACTGTCTTTTGGCTTTGTCTACCTTGTACCCCTTCTCAGCGAGTACGGTCAGCATGTGCACTGAGTCATTTCTACACTGCATTTCATATTTGCTGCAGATCAAATTGTCGTCCACATACTGACACATTCCAATTGTACATTGCCTAAATCCATTTGGAGGACCCTATTAAATATGGAGGGGGACTCACAGTACCCCTGTGGATGCCAAGTATGTTTCCACTTTTTATTTGTATATAGAAATTAAATCAAATCTTGTGAGTCTAGGTGAAGTGGTATAGAAAAGAAGGCATTCTTCAAATCTATAATCATGAAGGGTGCAAATCTTGTATAAAACTCCATGAATCCCGAGCTGACTTTTTTCACAGGATACACTGCAGTATTGCACTGCAATTCTGATGGTACCAGAATGCCCTGTTTAACTAATACTGCAATTGTAGGCATTTTTAACATAATCTGTTGACCGCCCTCTGAGTGCATTGTTGTGCCAGCTCCCCCCTCGCCCTTCAGCCGCTTCCTCGTACTCGTCCCCCTGCCCGCCTCCCTGCCTGCCCACCCCCCCTCTGATTGGCTGTCTGGCTAGTCCCTCCTGGACTACGCGACGGCTGCTCCCCCTGCTCACTTCTTTGTTTCAGCGGAGCGGGTGAGAGCAGCCACTGGTGACTGCAGGCCAGCCAAGCCCTTCCACTCCCTCCGGGCCTCATGTGTGTGATTGTAGGCATTTTTAACATAATCTGTTGACCGCGCTCCGAGCGTGTTGTTGTGCCCGCTCCCCCCTCCCCCTTCACCCAATTCCTGGTCCTCGTCCCCCTGCCCGCCTCCCTGCCTGCCCACACCCCCCTCCCCTTCCTCTCCTCCTTCTCCTTCTGCCTTATAACTGTTCCCCCTGGCCAGCCCCCCTGCCCGGCAGCCCCCTCGGCTAAGGGCCCCTTAGGCAAAGGGCAGCTCCTACGGGTGCGGCTCCCATTGTGTTTGCAGGTGTCCGCAGGGGACGCCAGGTGCCATTCCGCCGCTCCTTCTTGTGAGCTCCACCTACTCCCCCGGCCCACCCCACCCGTATCTGTTCACTTCTTCGCCGGGTGTCTACACCTCATTGTGTGAGCTATTCATTGTAAACTAGGGTTTTTTCTCCCCTCGCAGGATTTTCAAACTTAGGTGGCCTCTCCACTGGGTACCTGATACGCATTACTGTGATCACTGTGTCCTGAAATTGTGATAAACTAGGGTTCTTCTTCCCTCGCAGGATTTTCAAACTTAGATGGCCTCTCCACTGGGTATTTATACGCATTACTGTGTTCACTGTGTCTGAATTGTGGTTAACTAGGGCTTGCCGCTCTCTTCCTGTCCGCTTGCGCTCGTCCTGTCTCCCCCCCCACTCCCTCCTATTCCATGGTGCTCTCTATCTCACCTATCTTTTCTAACTGCTTCTCCATTGACTATCCTGCTCTCCTCACTAAATCTGGTAGGAAACGTTTAAAAAGGACATCCTGGTCTCCAACCCAGGCCTCCCTATCGCTGACACCTACACTAGTGCCTCCTCCAAGGAAACTCTCGCTGACATCCTCTTTTTCGTGCCTTCACCTGACCTATGGACCCTTCATATGGTCTCTGTGCTCTCTCCTTTCTCCTCTTCTCCCATTAATGGTGGCACCCGTTGGGATGTCCTCTTGGCCTCCTTCTACTCCTCTAAGGCCATCATTAATGTCTACACTAATGGGACTGTCTTGGTCCAAGGCCCTCAGGCCAACCTTCACCTCTTTGATAGACGCTTCCCGCACCTCATCAACTTCTTTTCCTCTCCTGCTGTCCCCCATCCTCTGTCCTCGGCAACCTTGCCTCCACCCTCCCTCCCTGCCCCCTCTCGCTCTCCTTCTTCACCTCTGCAGGGCATACCTCTGATCTGTACCCATCCCTGGAAGTCCTTCAAAGATGGCAACCTTCTCCACATTGCCACTCTTAACTCTCACTCTGCCGTCAAACATTCCTCTGATATCTGCCGCCTTCTTGAGGAAGTGGACCTTGACGTACTCGGTCTCACTGAGACATGGTTCACGGCCAGCTCTGTCACCAGCTTTGACACACTCTTACCTAACGGTTACAAGATCCTCTCCATGCCGAGGCCCATGCCCAGGCCCAACCGTGCTGGGGGGGTATGGCCCTTATCTTCCCTGAGTGGATTCCTGCCACTGTTACTCCCACGCATATCTACTCCTCTTTTGAATGTCTTGTCTGCCGACTCTCTCTCCTAGCCATTCCCTTACCGTGGCTACTATCTACCGGCCACCTGGTCAAATTTCCTCCTTCCTCTCCGAGTGGGCGGACCTCCACCTTCTCACCCCCTCCTCCCCCTTCGGCTGACTCCCACCCTGACACAGTCCTCTCCACTCTCCACTCTGCTATATCTAATACTCTTGATATCCTTGCCCCTGTCATGAGAATCCGCCTGAAGCCTAAAGCCAAATGTAACTCCTGGTATGACTCGGATCTCGTCACCCTTAAACGCAAGTGCAGGGTGGCAGAGAGGAAATGGTGTGCTTCATGTTCATCCTCTGACAAACTGGCCTGTCGCCTGCTCCAAAGGCAATACCGGCTCTCTGTTCTCACCAAGAAGAGAGCCCTCTTCCAATCCCGCATCTCTGCGGCATCTAACAATTCGGACAAACTCTTTAAAATCTGCAAGGAGCTGGCCAACCCTGCTGCAGTCTCTACCTCTCCTGTCCCCTCCCAGGCCCTCTGCACAGCACTGGCCTCTCGCTTCATTTCAAAAACTCTGCTGTTCCTCTGGCCCTTCTGCAGCCACCCCTCCCCTCCCCTTCTCTGCCTTTCCCCTCTGCTGACGAGGTTTCGAGACAAGTCTGATCTATGAAAGTCTCGTCAAAACAGGTCCACCCCTGTTCCTCCAAAACTATCAAGGACCACATCGACTCCTTGGCTCCTGCCTTGCTGACTTCTGCAATCACTCCTTCGCCTCTGGAGTCTTCCCATCCCCTCTCAAGCACTCCCTTGTGCACCCCCTTCTTAAGAAACCCTCTTCCGACCCCTCCTGCCCAGCTAACTATCGCCCAATCTCTATCACTCCCTTCCTGGGCAAGCTCCTGGAGAAACTGGCCATCTCCCAGCTTAATCTCCATGCTGAAGCTGTTGGTAGTCTTCATGACCAACAGTCTGGCTTCAGAGCTGCCAGAAGCACGGAAACTGCTCTCCTGAATATCTGTGAGGACCTGCTCTCGAACCTTGACTCTAACACTCCATGTGCTCTCATTTTGCTTGATCTCTCTTCTGTCTTTGATACTGTCAACCATACCATCCTGCTCAACCGTCTCCGTGATAACCTGGGTATCACCGGTCAGGCTCTTGGGTGGCTGACCTCTTTCCTCTCCAACCGACCCTCCCAGGTCCAACTGGGGTCTTTCCTCTCTGACATCTCTTTCTCTACCTGTGGTGTCCCCCAGGGATCTAACCTCTCTCCTTGGCTTTTCCACCAGTATCCGGCACTTCTCGTCCACCGCATCGCTGCTCTCTCCCCCAACTTTCAGTGCTATGCGGATGATACCCAGCTCATTTTCAGGCAACCCTCGGCCTCCTCTTCTCCTTCCCTCATCTCTGACTGTCTTTCTGCTATCCAGGAATGGTGTGCCGCCAACGACTTCTGCCTTAATGCCAGTAAGATTGAGATCCTACTCATCGGCACACCCACTCCCTCCTTCCCTGCAGCTCTCTGGCCGGCCTCTCTTGGCCCTCTTCCTGCGCCTACCTGCAAGGCAAAAGACCTCGGGGTCATCTTCGACTCCACACTCTCCTTCTCTCCTCACATATCCGATGTCTCTAAGAAGTCACACTACCAGCCACACCTCCTCAGAGGTATCCTTCCTTTCCTCTCCTTCCCCCAGAAGCTCACTGTCTCTAGAGCCCTGGTTCTCTCGAAGCTGGACTACTGTAACAGCCTCTATCTAAATCTGCCTGCCTCTACTCTCCGCCCTTTGCATCTCATCCAGAACAGGACTGTGAGACTTGTCCTTGGCCTCAAGCCCAGGGACCGTATCTCTCCAGGACTGAAATCACTACACTGGCTCCCAGTGACTGCAAGGATCAAGTTAAAAACCCTCTGCATTGTCCACAAGGCCTTCTGAGGCCTTGGGCCAAAAGACCTTCAACTCTCTCTTCCTAAATATCTTCCTTCTCGCGCTCTTCGCTCATCCGCCTCCAACTCCCTCAGGGTCAGCCGCTTCTCCAAACAATGAGTTGGGGGGAGATCTCTCTCTGCTGCAGATGCCTCCCTCTGGAAAAGCCTTCCTACCTCCCTGAAACTTGAGGAGAACCATCTCCGGTTCCGGAAGCACCTCAAAACCTTCCTCTTTGCCTCCGCTTTCTCTCCCCCTCTCCCCTCCTAAAATCACAGAACCTGCACTGAATCTGCAACTGGGCCACTCACTGTTCTCGATCCTTGGCCCAGCCACTCTCCCCTGCACTGCCTCCCTGGCAAACCCTGCACTGCGGGACTGTGTCTGTATCCCTACAGCCCCCCTTCCCAGCACTTGTCTGCACTTACCTTGCACTTGCCACTAGCTGGCCCTTGTTATTTATCCTACATGCTATTAACCCTGCACTGCACTTTTCCCTCGCCCTTTCCCCCTTGCACTTTTCCCTTCCCCTCTACCCTTGCACTTGCGCGATCTGAATGACACCTGGCCTAGTAGGATCGTTGTCTGTCTCCCCTTGTTCCCCCCCCTGCCTCATCGCACCTTGAAACACTTGTGTATAGGCGCGTTACAAATGCCATATCATATCATATCATATCATTGTCTCGTAAATGCCCTGATCTGACTCTCTCAACAGGGGATATTGTCTTGCTCTCTGTAAAATTGCTCCCGGTTTGAGCTTTATCTTCACTGCTCCTATCCCCTTCAAGAGCCCCAGGTCATAGGGTCTCATGGTCCATAAGACACTGGGTACCTTTGCCAAATCTTAACCGAGAAATGGCGGTGGTGCTTGTAGCATCATCGCCATTCTCTATGGTACTTCCCTGCAGTGTATTTTCACCCAATATGTGATGCTAATGTTGAACATCATTTCATGATCTGAAAATTGTCCTGAAACAGTTCCTCATCGGTCACGTTAGTCAACCTGTAACCTTCCCCCACTCCAATCAATGTCCTCCAAGCTCTTCCGGTGTTATCTGTCCCATGCAATGTTATTCTATCTTCTCCCACGATCACTGCCTCTAGTTCTAGTGAGATCACCATCCACTCTGGCTCGTCTAATGACCGTTCTTCTCTGAATATGTACTCATTGGGAAGACGCCATAGTTTTCACTGAATCCCCATGAGTCCCCATGAGCCATGCTATTATCACTTCTACTTTATATTGAAACAGCTCTAAATCTGCTGGCACCCCCCTCCCGCCCCCTGCACAGTGTGTGCGCAAAAGACCTGAATAATCTCCCTTACATTCAGAAAGTGAATCGTAGGTGTGGGAAAAACTATCCCTTGGTCTGTAAATGAGATGGTCATGTTAAGTTTGCTTATGATATCTCTTCCCATTATGTTTACTGGTATCTATTGGGAATACAATAGTGGCAGAGCTATGTCGTGCTCCCCTATAGAAAGTGAAAGGTCATCTGTAAAAGGAACCATATCCGTCGCCCAAGAGAATCCCCTCGCATTCATGGTGTTCCCTGACATTGGGTATTTTCCCTCGCTGATACAGGATCGAATCGCCCCTGTGTCCACGAGAAAGAAGAAAGTCTTGTCACCTATCGTCACCCCTATACCTGGTTCCTCTGCCAGGTTGGGTGTAATTCATAGGGTAGAATATCAGGTCCATCTGTGGGCTGTCCTATTGTAGGTATAATGACATCCCATTCCCTGTGAATGGATTGCCCCCCTACCCCAGTCACCCCTCCCAATTTCCGAATGGGAGCTACTCCCATTGAATCTGCGTGTGTCAGTTTCCTGTCATTTTGCTGTGTCCGGTGCAGTGACTGCATGTTACTCTGCATCTATGGTGCAGGTGGTACCAGTGAATATGGATTGTGGGCCCCTGCACCTGGGGTGCCTGCGCCATAGGCTGGTATGCCTGTGCGTGGGTGTCTGGGGTCTGTACCTGTTGCTGTGTTTGGTCTTGGGCATAAAAGTCAGTCTTCTCTCCCTGCTGGTATTGCATTCCCTCATTCTGTTGCACCCCTCCCCTGCTTCTACACACTTGAGAAATATGCCCTATCTGTCCAGGTGATCCTCCCATTGGTCTCTGATGGCCCCCTGAAAACCCCTCTTGGCCCTGCTGCATCTGATATCCATACCCCCTTCCCCAAGGTGGTCCTCCACTCCCTCTAAACCATGGTACATGTCGCCCACCCCATGAAACCTCTTCCCGCGGGTGGCGGTCTGTATTGAGCATGCAGCGTACCTATTCCTTCTGTGCTTGTTAACATTGCCCCTTCCGAAGTCTATTTTGACAATTTCTTCGGCACTAACTTTGCCTGTTCCTGCTTTCTTTACTCGCCCTTCTTTCTTGTGTTTTCTTGCATTAATCTACAATAGTGTACTATAGTGAGTTGAATTTCGGACCACAGTTTAGCCTCCATCCACACTAGCTTCATGAGCTGTCTTTGCAGATGCTCAGGTAGCCCCTGACATGATATATGCTGGAACAACCCCACTGTTTTATCCCACGGTACCCTTGTCTCAAGTCTCCATTTCTCTTGAATAGCCTGAATATACTGAAGGGGGTCTCCGTCTTCCCCATTTTGCATGCCATAATCACACTGATGTCCAAAGTGCCTGGATACTGTACCCTTAGAGCGTACAACATGAACGCTTGGCAGTTGTTAAATAGTGAACCATCGTGTGAACCATTGTACACCGCATTCTGTGCGGTAACTCCTGGGCAGCCAGCCCTTTTCCACATATCGTCTGCAACTTCCCCAAGAATGGCTGAAAGTAAGCTCTTCATGTCTCCCACTGCTAATGTCATGCCTCCTGTCAATCTTTCAATCTCATATATCTACTTGCCAGCTCCCGTGTTTAACAACGGTAGCTTCCACCTCAATTTATCCTTGTCGATCTGTTGCCATGGTATATATTGAGGTCGCTCCTCCCTTCTCTAATAGTGGGCACTGTGTCAGTCCGACCCCTCCACTTTGCCTCCCTGTGTCTTTGGTGGCGGTAAACGGCCTGGTCATGTCTCCCTTCCTTCGTCCTGGAAGCTCTCTGAGACTTTGTGTATATGGGGTAACACTGCACTTCATTATATATCCCTAGAGCACTGTGATCTATCCCCTCTGTCTTCCCTTAGTCCGTCTGTGCTTTTATCGTCTCCCCACATTGTTTCTCGGTCTGGGATACTGAGAAGAGAAGAAACGTGTGGGAAATGTAAGCCGATATACCGTCGGGTAAGCTAGAGGCAATGAGGTTTCTCAACAAACGGACTGTAAATGAACATTTGTCTAAACTTAGGGTCATGATTGAACAAGATGACAAGTTTGTACTGTTGGTCTTTGGTTTTAGGTTATTGGAGAACTTTAGAAGCCAAGGAGATTTGGAGGTGGGTGAATGACACAATCTAGCAACACATTAGAAGGAATATCGAATGACAGTAAATTGTACTATGTTTTATTTGTTTTGTACAGAATTCAAATATCATAAAGGATATAGAAGCCACATCAGTGTAGCCCAAGAAGAAGGGTAACAGGAATTACCTGGAACACGTCAGCAACAACATCAAAAAGAAAAGAAAAGAAATATGCTGGTTTAGATTTTCTGTTTTGATGTATAGAAACTTACGATGTGGCTACAGTTGAACTAGAGTGGAATAGGATATTTTAAAAAATATGGCAGATATGTTAAAAATGAAATGATAAGGAAAGATTTGCACTATTATGATTTTACTTATTTCACTTGTATATAAAATAATGTGATCAATGAAATCAAGAGCCTCTGGTGAGAATGAGAAGAAATAAATATGTATTTTGAGAACTGATGTTAGGGAATATATTTTGAGTGCAGTAATTATAGCTATTGAAATATAATAAATGTGATCTATGGGGCATATTCCCAATTAAGAGTGCACCAAGATTAGTTGTTGGCAACAATGTTTTTTTGGTTGTTTGGTGTAGGCTCTTCCCTTGAGAACGATGGAAGGACCACCCTACCTCCTCATCCTCACTCCCCACGAAGTCATCATCGGACCCTATGCCCCCACCAGTGCTGTCAATGTTGTCCTGGAAGCTAAGCCTCCTCAACACTATGCCATCCTGCTGCATTTCTTCTAAGTGACTTTTGATTCCGCACTCCCGCCTCACTGAGGAAGCAATGACACCTCTGTCTATTCGCAGGGTAGCCCTACTACGTTTCCCGCCTCGGTTTTGCTCTCCCCTCCCTTGCGCCTCTCCCTCTTTGTCATCACCAAAACATGCTAAACCCATCTTTACTTGTACTTTCCCCCCACAGCGCGCCTATCCTCTTCCCTGCAACATCGCTCTCTAAGAGGCCGCTCCACTTCCAAATTTACCTTGTCCTTCATTATTTGCAATTGCCTTCCCTCTCTTCTTCTGCCCTCCTCCTTGCCATGTCCTCAAGCTCTCTCTGTCTCCGTACTTCTCGATCCCGCGCCTCTGATTTCTGATTCTCACTACGTACCTTTTCATTTTCTTCCTTCTCCTGTCTCACCCTTCTCTCTAATTCTTCCATTACTGCTGTCCATTCTCATCTGTGTCCTTACCACTCACAGCTTCTTTGTTGGTGCCTCTCGTGTCTCCCACAACTTTAATGTCTAGTTTAAGCAGTATCTGTCCACCTATCCACTCGCTCTGAACTATGGGTTCCTGTCCCTTAGCGCTTCCCCCCTTCTCAACGTCACTTTCCTTGAAGTGTGCCTGCATTTCGCGGTACTCCTTGCCTTCGCTGCCGGTGCCCTGCGCTTCCCTAGTCGCTCGCTCTGTCACATCCTGGCCCTGCCCTTTGCTATACGCTGGGGGTGCTAATATAGGTTTGGTATAACCTGCCCCTGCTCATAATTCCCTTGCTGGGTATAATCTCTGAGCCACTGCTGCTGCGCCTCTGCTTTTGTGTTCAGGAGAAGGAGGGGGAGGAGTGGCTGAGGGCTTATCGCCCGTGGCCTGTTGCTGGCTTAGCATCCAGTGTTGCCACGCCAAGACCCCCACACTGTCCTGAAACATTTTTCACAACTCAAATATGATAGCCATTCGCTTGCTCAACTTCTTCCCCTTGTAAACCTTGAGTATATGCGCATGTAATTTGGAGAAGCTCCCTCCTTTTGGCCATGGCTTAGGTAGCTTGCCCTCTGTAACTCGTGTCCATTCCGTGCTATATTTGCAAATCTTGTCCTTATAGCATGGAAGGGACTTACACAGGTGCGGCAAGGGTGTTTTGTGTGGAATTCGACCATCCGCACAGTGAGTGTGCACTCGTCTGGGCTTTTTTGATATTTTTTAAGAAATGTAATGATGGGAGATCAACCTTTGGAAAATGTGTGGGGTCTAATTCGCACACATTTTCCTATGCTCACTGCACAACAAACACATAGTCACATGTACTCTGGGTGAACACAGCCTACTGGTGCAGTCCTCCTGTCATGTTCAGTGGAATGTGACATCCAGGAGTACATGAAAGCATCAAGAGGAGGAGGGCAACACCTTCCTCCTGACATGGCCAGCCTACTTAAATAACAAAGGCTCCATGGATCCGCCCTATCCTTTGTTGGCCCTGCAGAATGGTGGCAGCAATTAAACATAATTAGCATGCTAATACAATATACTTCAAACAGGCCCCCATGAGGCCTAGCTGCAGTGGCGGACCAGGGGGACAGGAAACCCAACACCTCTTTGATATGCATTTGTGTCAACTGGAAGTCAGCCCCCACCCCTTAGTATGAAGAGCAGTGAATATCTTGTCTGCGTCAACTGTTTACACTAGGCAACCCCTGCCAGGGGAACCACTTTCAGAGGGTAGAAGTATGTGATTTGATGGAGACAGAAAGTATGTTCTAGCCACAAACTTCAAGGGAGATCTGCGCTTTGATCTGGAAGCACTGAGAGCTCATATAACTAGGGAGACCCTTTGATCTACAACACACAAGAAGATGGGTGGGACTTAGTATTACATGCTTTCACCCCTCTTACCTTCCCTGTTGCAAAGCACTCTGGTTATGACCTCACGCATAACAGAAGACCCAGGATTGGTTCATCATTGGCCCCTCTTTCGGCAGATCATCCGACAACTTTGAAAGGAGTAAGAAGGACTCATTTGGACCCTGACTGAAGGTACAGTCTGCTTTAAAACTTCAGCTAGTGACTGTTATCAGGCTTGCATGGCACAAGGTGCATTCTGTTGCCATGGGAAGGTTAGGTTAGCCTGACAGAAGGATTGGTGGGAACTAATCCCACGAAATAGCATCATAAGAGTTGTGTTGAGTAGAAATCGTCGGTGTGAGGTTGGAGCAGAGCTATTAGGTTCAGGAGTTTGACACTTATGTCAAAGACTATGAACCCGAGGGGGTCCTTAAATCAGTAACACGTCATGCATGGTTGGGGATGCAGAATAACTTACACCAAATAATAAGCCTGACTCAGGAAGTTGGCAAAAGTCTCCACGGTCTAAAACAGGAATTTACATCGGACATCAACAGCGTTCTCTCAAGTTTCATAAAAAAGCGTACATTTATAGCAATAATTCATCAAACATGACGTCATACTACAACTAATTTTGCCAGGAGGCCAAATGTACCTTACAAGTTGTCTACCGGGGGCCGGCTCATATGTCTGGGGTAGCCGTGAGGGCCGTGTGATGAATTTTTGACTTTTTAGTAAGCATGTGGGGAAACAAACAGAATTTTGAGTTGTACTTCTTGTCTTTATTGCCATTTGTGCTTTCTTTTCTGCAGCACATTTACTAACCAATAGAGTTTTTCTAGTGTTTATTAACATACTTCACAGCGTTGGTGTTAGTACACATTATTACCAAGCCAGAAGAAAAACTTTAAGGGACATAAGAATAAGTGTCTGATTATTTTCCCATACTCACCCATATCCAGCTCCTGGTCCAGGTAATCACAAGCCCATAAAGAGGGGCATTACATTGCCGTCTCCACCCCAGGAGAGAGTTGGCCACGTGTGTGATTACTACTAGTCTACTCTCGTTTCTAGGAGTGTTTCTTTTTTGCCTGGCATTGTCTTCCGTGGTTCCCAGAGAAGATACTGTTCTCGGACACTGATGTGCAGAGGGTAACCTTGGGTTTTGACACATTTGAACTTTGAACAGTGCACTAAGATACTCTTGATATGGACAGTGCTGTATAAATGAGGTATGGACCTCACTACCTCCAGCTCTCTTCCTAAGTACGATC
Source organism: Ambystoma mexicanum (assembly GCF_040938575.1). NCBI lineage: Eukaryota > Metazoa > Chordata > Amphibia > Caudata > Ambystomatidae > Ambystoma > Ambystoma mexicanum. The sequence continues at coordinate 1,537,159,481 of NC_090932.1, forward strand.
CTACTAGAGCCCTCCAATCGTCTACTTTTGATTCTCTGCGGGTGAGTCGCTTCTCCAAGCAGAGATTGGAGGTAGATCTCTCCTATGCAGGTGCCTCCCTCTGGAACGGCCTCCCTGACTCTCTCGGCCTTGAGCAGGATCTCCCTAAATTCCAGAAATCAAGACCTTCATTTACTCCTCTTCTTTCTCTCTTCCTATCCCCTGCTAACTTTCCCTTGTTCTTGCACCATTCTGCTGACTGGCTGCTTGGTGTTCCTATAAATCTTAGCGGACACCAGGCACTGCCTGTCTAGTCCCCTGCACCTGCCTGCTGGTCTTCCTGCACTGCCTCCTGACCTCCCTTGCACTACCGGGTTGTGATTTCCCTTGGAGTCCCAGCCATCCTTGAACTTAACCCAGGGCCCTGCTGCTCTGGGTGCACTTCTTCCCGTACCCTCCCCCCTGCACTTCTTGTTTCACACTCTAAATGACTCTAGGCCTAGTAAGATAGTTTGTCTTGTCCTTCCTAGTTCCCCCTCCCTTGCCTGGTTGCGCCTTGAAACACTTGTCTATAGGTGCATTATAAACAACATCAAATAAAATATAAATATTCTTGAGTGGCTTATGAAACTTTGTCAGTGCAGTACAGTCTCTGATGAACTGGGGCAGATAGATCCAAACTAGGGGGCCCTGGAAGGAGAATCTACAGTTGTCCAGAAAAGTAGATGGACAGATTGTAACACTCAGGGGTGGACTGGCCTATAGGGTACTCTGGAGATTTCCCGGTAGGCTTCTGCACCCTGGGCCTCTTGTGTGGTATTTCCACATTTTCCCATAGGAAAAAGGTAGGGCATGCTGAAAATGTGTAATATTGAGCCACTTTGAACATTATTTCCAGGGCCTCTTTTGGTTCCTAGTCCACCCCGGGTAACACTAGGAACTTTTGTTGCAAGTATCAAGGGCTAAAGATGAGCATGGTCCTGAATGCAAAGTATTTAAGACTCAGCTCATGAAAGCTTCTAAATGGGATGCAAGCAATTTAAAACTGGTAGCAAATGGAGGATCCTGCAAGCCACTGTGACAAAGTCCCATTGTGTCGGACAGGAACATTAGATGCAGCCAAATCCAATATAGATTTGATTTATTCATTGGATATTTGTAAGGCGCCTATAGAACAAATGGTGTTTTTAAGCCCAGCAACCAAACTGCTGAAGAAATGGAAGCATGAATTAAAAAGCACCCTTACTATCAGTACTTGGCCTAATGCATAGAGGAGGATATTCCTTGTGTAGTTTTCCAACTTTCCAAGCCCAAAAGCAAACCAATCCATGCACCAGGTATATTATGGCTATCTGACATCGACAACAAATCCATGAACTCCTGTAAACCCATTGCCTGCAAGCCTGCCAGTAACAAACTTAAGAAGCCTTGCAATCCTATACACAACAATCAAAGCCCCCAGCCCTTTGCAACCTAATATCTGCTTCTTTTACTTTCATCATAAAACTCTTTTTTCTTTCAACATGCCATGGTATGGGTGCACCCATAGAGTAACTCCTGGACGTCCGTTCATGACACTGTTTTACAAATCGCTGAGTTCCAAGAATTTCAAAGTGTCTCGCCCGCCGTTTTAGCCTTTGTCTGTGCTTGTAGGATAAGGCAACAGCCTTGCAAACTGCTACAGGGCAAACCCTGTTGACCTAATCGCCCCCGCCCCAGTGATATTCATGGCCCATTGCTTCCTGTGTTATCAAGAAAGAACACAGGCTGTGCAAATAGAGCCTGCTAATGCGCGCAAATGATGGCTGGACAAAGGAGCACCTTTAATGCTCCTGGGAAAGAGTTCTTTGCCGGATGGGCGGGGAGAGCCATCAATTAGGGGGGCATTTAGACCCCTGTAGAGATGCCTATGTCAACAAGAAAGACTTTTGTAATGAAGTGCGGCCCGCTTTGTTTTCTGTGGCTTGAAGTGGGCCGCACTTCATTACGAAAGTTTTACCCACTGTGGGCCGCAAAGCACAATAGGGCGGGCCGCATATGGCCCGCGGGCTGCATGTTGTGCACCCAAGGACTAAAGGGAACATCTAAGTATACTTTCTATACGGGGTTGAGTTGAGATTGGGTCTCTATAGTCAGGTGGACAACTTATTCCCACCCCTAGTGCAAGTCATCCTCAACAGTTACTAGATACACGGAATGTCATTGGCTCTCAAACTATAAGGCCCTTCATTGTACGGCCCTCTATAATTGGTTGGCACGCTTGTACCCTTCTGGAACATTTGGCTCACTAGCAGTACGTAAGCCGGTACCTCAGGTGTCAGTGGGTGGACTGGACCGTGTCTCCCCACCGAATTAGCCCAACATCTCTCATCGCTCATTCAGATTGTCTTTGAACTCGGCCTTGTAGTAGCTTCTTGCTCCTGGGAATATAGGGAGTGTGAGCACACGCTATCTCCAGTCCAGTGTAGCACGCTGACTTCTATTTTCATCCACAGCTCACGTGATTGGAAACCGTGACACGGCCCATATTATAGCATTTAATTGTCTTAAATGAAGAAACTTGGCAACCATGGTGTTCTTTCTCTGTACCTTGGTTCAGCCTCCCAAGCCTTTGGTACCAGGCCAGGCAGCCTCATATCTTTAGTCTGCGATCTTCAGGCACTTCTCTGCTGTGACACACACACAGCTATTAATCCTTCTTTCTCTGTGGGTTTGAACATACTAAATATGTGACCTTGAATGCCCAGAATTCTATATAATGTCGGCACCGCCTGCAGTCTATTTGCTATGTATAGCTAGCCTTTAAGATCACTTAGTCTACTTGCGTTGCTGCATCTGTACAGTTATAAAAATGACTTGCATTTTATTCAGTGGTCTTCACACATGCAATCTTCATTCTGCATGTGAAAGTCTATATGATTCTTTATTTTGGCATCAGATTCCATTCGGTCTATGCATCTTCTCCCTCGAAGACTCTTCTCAGTGTGTCAGGCTCATTTCCTGTGACATCACCAGCCTCTCTTCCTCTCATCTTCATATTCCTTTGGGGATCTCCTCCAAGGGATTGTCATCTCTACAAGGTTACATCAAATAGGGTCTTCTCAATAGATACCTTGAATGATCTCCGCGGAATAGGCACAATCACTGGTGTTGTGCAAGTTGCGGCTTCTGGTTTCCAGCATTTAGGAAGAATGGGGCGGTACTTCCTGCAGAGGCATTCAGCTGCTCCTCTATACTCCCCCTCTGGTTGATTCATCGACCATTCCTTCACCAGTCTCCACATCCTGGGACCTTTTCTTGAAGAATTGCTTCTTTGGAGTCCAGATCTTCACCACTCCCTTCAGGGACCCTGCTGATTTTACTTGTTTATCAACACTCCAGGTCATGTAGCTGTACTGGCCATTCTGACTACAACAGACCCATTGTCCCACATACGTTTTGTGGTTTCTTGGATGTAGGAACTTCGTTCCCTCAGGTGCTAAGATGCTGGCCTCTATATATCATCCCGGGAGGATAGCTCAGCTGCAACATGCACACCTTGGAAGCAAAACAACACGAAGCAACACAGGTTCAATCCCCGGGTCCGTGCTTAGAAACCTCTGGGTATTTAAGCACATTATAAATACGCAACTAATACAAAAACAATTACGCAACTAAAAAACAAACAATTCCTGTAACAGCGCTTCGATGCCCGTGGGCTGTGTGTGCACTTTAAAAATGCAAAAAATAAATAAATGAATAAAATGTTTTCTGATCTCTTCATCTGTCAACTCCTTGGGTCCAAACCCTGACTCGACATCGATCATGATCTTCATTCCTACTGCCTTCTTTGCTGTCTTCTTGCACTGTGTAATTATTATCCTAATCACACAGAATCCAAACATCATCATCACCAGTATTGCTCCAAGAAGCTTGAAAATGTTTGCCATCCATTGCAGTACCCATGAGAAGATAGACGCAAACCAACTATCATCTGCAATGTCTTCGGTCTCATCTTCCATCTGATCATGCAGATTCGTCAGCAACGTTATGGCCTCTGTCAAGGTCCCATTCTAGTCGTCATGAGAAGGTATGAACGTGCAACATGATGGCCCGATGTTGGCACAAACTCCCCCATCCATTGCTGTGATCATATCTGTTCTGGAGGGTCATCAGTTTTATGGCACTGAATTCTTCCTTGATCGCATTGAATCCCTTTATGGTGGTGTTGATCGTCTGCAGGAGCTCCCAGTGAGTGATGTGCAACCACTTTGCACTGGCCATCGTCTGGATCCCAGGCATAAAGATATTCATGAATATCACTGAAGTCTGGCTGAACAATCTGTGCTCATACTGAATAGAGTCAAAAGCTTCTATCGATTTAGCTGAGAAATAATTCTCCCTCCTTGTTCGGTTGAGGAATTCAAGTGATCTTCTCCTCCTCAAGTGGGCATCCGCTTATGGAAACTCTTCAATGTTCAGGTCACTCTTCGGAATCACTAATGCTGGAACATGAATAACCACTAAGAAACACATCCCTCCCCAGTCTTTGGCCAGCTTCATGTAGGCGCTGTAACCACAAGCCCATTAGTGATCCATTTGAACTACTGGTCCATCTTTCACGCCTGGTACATCAAAAATTCGGCCACACTGGTGATTCTCTCGAACCTTCCTTGTACCATTATTTCTGAAATACAAGGATGCACTTTTTAGAGGTAGTGTCTGTAAGGGTCCTCCTTTGTCGTCGACCCATGTCAGCAACTTTGTAATCTTTGACCATTGATTCTTGCATTCATTTTCCACAGTGTCTATAACTGGTTCATACTGTCCAGTTAATGCTGCTGCCCTGCACACAATCAAGCCCTCAGCCCATCCGCCTAGAGTCAACACTGTTCCTTTGATTTGCAATTGACCTCTTTCCCAGCGTCTCCGTATCTCTTCTTTATTCCTGCATTGGCAATTTGGCATCTTGTTTTCACCCATCCTGATTCCTGCTCCGCCCATTTGAGGCTGTTCATATCTGATTACCTGATGCCTTGTTTCTCGTTTCGTTCGTGTCTTTAAATCTTGCACATAATTATCTTCTCTTGGACATGTCTCTTCATTTATCCATACCAAGAATGCTGTTTTTTTCTTGGAACTGTCCTCTTGTCTTACAAAATGCGTGATGCGTTAGGCAATGAGCTTTTTGCACTGGTACATCTGTGGCTATGAATAATTTGGAAGATCCCATAGCATAAGGTATGAGAGCGCAAACGTAGCATCTCTTGTTAGATGTCCTTTCTCCCACCTTTTTCATGTGCTGATACCACATGTTATTACCCAAGTGTGCTGCACTATCTAGATAAGTGTCTATCCCATCATTGGTTTCCTCCGCACTTCTCCTGCTTCTTCCTAACATAATGGCTGCAGCCCATGGAAACAACTCTAAAGCAGCTTTGGCTCATTAGTAAGGGGCAAATCTACAAGAGTTCCTGCAGTGGGGAGAATCAAAGGGACTTCTGCCTTCTTTGGATCAAAATAATAAAAAAGGTGAATCATGAGAAAGAAAATGGCACAAAGCATAACTGTGCATATGTATATCACGAACCAACATATGAATCCCCACCACTTGTGCCATTCTGGAATCTCTTGGGCTTTCTCATTCTCTTACATCATACCAGCTTCAACATTCCTCATATTTACTGCAATTTAAGGAAGAAAAAACACTTTATTCCGGTAACTGTAATGAATTGGGTAACTGTAGTAATTGCTCTTCCATTGCTACAAGCAGCGTTGTGATTACAGGGACATTCTTAGGATTGCGTATAAAAGTGTGGATCTCCACATCTCTTCTGACAAGAAAAGGATAAGCTCAAAGGATAAACACAAAAACAGCAAGTACGAGTCTATGAGCATCTCCTCCTGACAATACCATAGAGCTAGCCAAATAAATGCTCAGTGAAAAATGAATGGACTGCTCACGTTTCCAATTCTTAACCAAGTGCTGTCATTTAGGCATAATCGTGGTACATCAGCATTTCTCTAAAGTTAATTTTCAAAGATTCCTGTGACTCCTGGCAAAGATCTACACGCCTGTTATAATATCTATAAGGAGTGTCCAGGGGGAGTCACAGTCCAAATGCAAATCTGCATTTATTAATCAGTAACTTTATCATCCTTCTTCTTTGTCATCGATCGAGTCTGCACATGCTGAAATTCTTCTTCTTGTTTTGGTTCTGGGTCGATGGCTGGGGGTACTGCGGTCTCACGGCATATAGCTTGATGTCGTTCAGGTGAATCCATGCTTGTCTGCCTTGGACTTTTACTGCTGAAGGAGTAACATTCGCCAAAATATATGGTCCGTTAAAGCCTGCCTCGTGCCATTTCCTAGTGAAGTTTCTTATTAGAACAGTGTCACCAGCAAACAGTTTCGGTGCTGATATAAGTTTAATAGGTCTGGTTGCTGAATGGTTTTCATCTGTGTTCTGAGACCGACCCCCCCTTGGCGCTTGAGTTGATCTGAAATGACAGAGATACTAGCGGTCATACATGTCAAATACATACGTAACTCATTTCCTAACATTTCTGCTGTACTCTGGACATCACTTCTACTCCTCGATGGAGGTGTGAGAGGCGTTCTCATTCGCAATCCAGTCACTAGTTCACAGGGTGTGAGGTGATGGTCCAAACCTGGCTGATTCCTTAGGGCTAAGCTAAGAGCAGGCAATATAGCCATCCCTTTTTTAATGTAAGCTTGAGGTTGGTAGTACTTTCTTTAAGGAGACCATTGAGTCTCTCACATAATCTGTTCGCTTGTGGGTGATAAGCAAAAGAAAACGTGTGCTTAATACTCAACAAAAATCCTATTTGTTCAAATACTTCATTAACAAAATGTGGCCCATTATCGGATCTCAGCACTTCACACGCTCACCATTTTGGAAAGACTTCACGTATTAAAAACCTCGCTGCGCAAGTGGCATCAGGGTGTGTACATGGTCCTGCTTCAATCCACCTAGAGAAGGGACACACCACCACCATCAAATACCTGTATCCACTACACACTTGCAGCATATCAACATAGTCAATATGTAAATGCTGAAAAGGACCATTCAGTTGAGGAATTACTCCTCTAATAATTCGCAGTGTATGACCAGCGGTAATCTTTTGATGTACGATGCAGTTTACAACATAAAATGCAACATGTTCTAACACATTTGGAGTAAACCAATCTTCTGCAATTGTTGCAGCAAGACTTTCCCTAGTTACATGCGCAGGGTAGTGTAGCTGTTCAAGTGCTACCTTTAACAATGCCACTTGCATCACTGGCTTTCCCATGCTATCCTGTCACCCTAATGCTTCAGTGGGGGATAAAGAACATCCCCTTTGCTTCTATAATGCCTGCTCTTCCTGTGGTGCACTTCCTTGAATCTCCATTAATTGAGTTCTTGGTAAATGATTAAATCCTTCTTTCACTACCATAATCATGAAAACCTTTTCCTTGATGTCTAGAGTATCAAAACTTGAAATATCTGGTCAATATGCAACCCTTTTGGCTTCTGCATCTGCTGTTTTGTTCCCACAAGAAATAAAGTCTGTACGCTTAGTGTGAGCAGCGCATTTAATGACTGCTATGGGTACTGGGATCTGTAGTGCCTTAATAAGCCTGTCCAATAAGGATGCATGCTGCACTGGAGTGCCGTCTGCTCGGAGGTAGCCCCTCCTTTTCCAATGCGCTAGCCCTGCTTGTACGGTTGATGTCACATAGTTAGTTGTGTTTTCTTTTTCTCCCACTGCTCAGATGATTTCTGAACACTTCTTTATTGATAGAGTACTATGTGCATCCAGCTTGTCCTGCTCTGGCTTAGGACACATGCACTCTATCAGCCTTAGTACTTATGTGCGTCCAGCTTGTCCTGCTCTGGCTCCTGACACATGTACTTTTATAAGCGCACCGAGGAGCCGTGAGTCTTGAATCGTCCGACTTGCACAACTCTCACACTTCTCTCCTCTACGCCCCTGGCTCCTACTCCGTCCGTGAGTGGAACCAAAGGCAAAAGAAAAGCACCAAAGATCTGTGGATTACTTTGCCTGTCGAGGCCACAAATTATGCCGTTTCACTCCTGGTATTGTATGATCCGTGAATAGTGCCGTTGCACTTCCAGTATCAGGCTCAGTGTCAGCCTGCGGCACAATGATGGGTAGTGATGAGCGCCGTGGCAATGAAGTAGTTTCTTTCTTTGGCTTTGGTGCGTTTGCAGAAACTGGTGGGCGCCAAAGGGGTACACGCGTTGTTTCTGCTCGTGTTTGCAATGCAGGGTTTGTGTCGCTCGGCAGTGATGTTGTTTCTACTGAGCAACGTTGGGGCACTTTTTGCCATTTCCCCTTACTGGCAGCCTCCTCAGGCTCTGTTTCGAGTTTCACTTCTCGCTTGGACTTGGTTTCAATTTTCACTTCTCGCTCAGGCTGATGCTGTGGTAGTGGACTGGCAACAGTTTCTTTTGTTTCCCAGACCGTTTCCTTTCTCTGGTCGTCGGAAGTTGTCAGCAGTCCTGGGAATCTTTTGGCATGTGTCGCATGGATCCATGCCTTCCGTCCGTCCACTCGAATGGCCGTTTGCGTCACCAAAAGTACTTGGTAGGGGCCTCGCCACCTGGGTGCTAATGCTGTCTTCCGCTCAAAGTACTTTATTAAGACCCAGCTTCCAGGCTCCAGCGAGTGCCCCGGTCCGGTGTATCGCACTGGTAACGCCTCCTGCACCTGCTGATGAATTAAATGCAACTTCTGCATTAAAAGGCCACAGTACGTGCTTAACATAGGATGCTCGACCTCACATAATCTTTTGGGCTGCGGTGCCCACCATACATTTGCCGGTCTCCCCATTATAATTTCATAGGGGGAGAGCCCAGTTTTAGCCTGCACAGACGTGGGCATGCACAATAGTGCTAGGGGTAATGCATCCACCCAACTCAACTTGCTCCCAGCACAGATTTTAGCTATCTTTGACTTTAAGATACCGTTATGTCTCTCAACAAGCCTGGCAGAACTGGGATGCCTGGAACTGTGGAATCGTTTCTCTATCTGCAGACCTGCACAGATCTGTAGTACTACTGCGCCCACAAAGTGTGGGTCGTTGTCTGACCACAGGACACGGGGCAACCCAAACCGGGAGAAATACTCCTTCAACATTACTTTTGCCGTTGACATGGCAGTACAGTCTTTTAAAGGATATGCCTCCACCCACTTGCTGAATGCACAAATCACCACTAACACATATTTGTAGTTCTGGCACCTTTCCATTTCTATGAAATCAAAATGGATCACCTCAAATGGCATAGAGGGTGGGCCAAAACTACCTACTGAGTCACGGTTCCTTTCCCTACATTGTGTTGCAGCCACGTAATACAATTCTGCACTAGCCTTTCTGCATTCTTTTTTATGTGCTCATTTTTCCATACTGTGGATAAATGCTGTACCATCTTCTTCGCGCAAATGTGGGTAGGGCTATGCGCCATTGTAACCATTGCGGTTACGTAACAATTTGGCAACATCCAGTTCTTGGTCTCTTTGTCCACCCAACATCCCTCCAAATATAACTCAGCAGAGCCCTCAGCCCACCCCTGAATCTCTTTGGTCGTGGCCTCAGCCTGCATTTCTTTGACTGTGGCATCTCCATTCTCTATCATACAAGATACTTCCTCAGTCTGTACTGTCATCATTTTATTTCCCAAATCTGTGGCTGTTTGCTTCGCAATCCTGTCTGCAAATGCGTTTCCCTCTCCCACTTTACATGTTACTTTTTTATGTGTCTCGCATTTCACTATAGCTAGGCGCTTTGGAAACGTGAGTGCAGACAACAATCGCACAATCAAAGGGCCATGCTGAATCCTGGCCCCATGTGATGTCAAGAAACCCCTCTCAGCCCAGAGTCGGCCAAAGTTATGAACCACGCCTTTGGCTGTCAGTATAAATATTCACGTTCAAATTCTCAGAGTGTTCACAGGCTCGGGTCGGTGCTATTATTTCTGAGGCTTGTGCCAAATTGTAGGGGATTCTTCTGCTTTCTACAACACTCTCTAGGGTAGTAATTGCATATGCGGCCGTTGATGTGCCATCAGGTAATTTAAAACAAGCGCCGTCACAAAATAACTCCCCATCTGGCTCTTTCTGTGGGATGTCGCTCAAGTCAATTCTTCCATTTGTTTCTTCTTCAGTGACCATTAAACAATCATGGAGTGGTGATTCGTTGTCACCAATTTCTGCTATGGGCAGTGGCATTAATTCGGCAGGATTCAATGCGCTACACCTCATAATTTGGATGTGGGGTGCAAACAAGATGAGCTCATATCTTGTTAGTCTAGCTGAGGTGAGGTGTTGCGTCTGTGTCCTATTTAATAGAACGTCTATAGCATGTGGCACCATCAGAATTAAAGTGTTCCCCAATACCATTCCTTCCGTTTGTTTCACTGACGCAGCAGCCGCTGCGACGGATCGCAAACATCGTGGAAGTGCGCGCGCTACAGGGTCCAGTGCGGAAGAATAATAGCCGCACGGCCTATTTCTTCCACCTTGTTCCTGTGTCAAAACCGCCAATGCACATCCTTCACTCTCACTCACAAATAGTCTAAAGATCTTTTTATAGTTAGGAGTGCCTAAAACTGGCACAGCACACAATGCAGCTTTCAATTGCTCAAACGCTTTCTGACATTCCTCATCCCACTGTAAAGGCATCACTGCATCCTTTTTAGTTAACTTTATCATCGGCTTCACAATCAACGCAAAATTACTGATCCACTGCCGACAATAAGAGGCCATGCCTATTACAGCTCTCACTCCTTTTTGAGTTTTTGGAATAGGCATACTAGAAATACTTGCTATGCGTTCTGGTGTTAATCTTCTCCCTTCTTTCGAAAGTAGGTAACACAAATAAGACACCTCCTTCTGATTATACTGGAATTTCTTCAAACTTGCCTTGTGACCATGGGTCGCTAAGTGTGTCAATAGTAATATAGTACTTTCTTTGCAGATCTCTTTTGTGTCAGCAGCTAATAACAAGTCATCTATGTACTGCAAGAGTACGCAACCTTCGGGTAATTCTAGCATGTCTAGCTGCTCTTTTAGCGCTCTGCTGTAAATGCTCGGGCTTTCTGTGTATCCTTGTGGAATGCATGTGAATGTGAATGATCGACCTCCTAGAGTGAACGCGAACAGATATCTACTGCTTTTATCCACTGGAATGCTAAAGAACGCGTTCTTCAGATCAACTACACTAAAGTATTCTGCAGTGGCCGGTATCATTGTTAGTATTGTTGTGACATCTGGGACCAAAGGGAATTGTGGGTCCACCACTTTGTTCAATGCACGCAGATCAATTATGAAACGATAGGGTACTTCATTGCCTCCTTTCTTGTAAACTGGACGGATCGGGCTGTTGCACGTGCTACCTGCAATTTCTTCAACCACCCCCAATCTCACCAGGTCAGTAACAATACTTTTTAATCCCTTCTCACCTTCAACAGAAATTTTATACTGGGGGATTCGTGGTAATGTAACACCTTCTTTCAAAGTTATTTTTGCTGGCTCTATTTTCAAGCATCCTACATCGTTATCATGCATTGCCCACAGACAGGTTGGTACTCTACTTAGCTCTTCTGGTAATGCTTTTGACATAAATTCCGTCACCGGTGCATCGTGAGGCCACATCGTGAGGAACACCCCATCTGCCGTACAATGTATAACTGCCCCCAATTTTCTCAACAAATTTAATCCTATCAAATTCTCCCCACAATTTTCTGTCAGAAGAAATGGACATTGTTCCGTAAATGGTCCTATTGTAATTGGGACAGCTTCGGACATGGGGTTAATTACTGGTGTACCTGCGAACCCTACAGAAACATTATTTTGCCCCGACAGTGGGATCTCCGGAACCAAGTGATGGTCTATCGAACACTTCTGTGCCCCTGTATCTACAAGGAAACAGTGCTCCTTATTCCCGACTCTCATTTCTACGTAGGGTCCTCTCTGATTCACGGGAATAGACACTGGTTCCGACCCCTGCCGTGGACTGTCCTATCGTGAAAATAACACATTGTCCGATGTGTAGTCACCGCTGCTGCTATAATATGTGTTTGGCTGTGTATCAAAAATATTCCCATTTCCCCCTCGGTGTCCTCCACTCTGATCATGTCTCTGTTGGCCCTGCCCGCCCTGATTTTGGTACGAAACACTTTGGTTCAATGCCTGGTTCTGTTGCACTTGGTTTTGACCATAGGATTGGTTTTGAGTACCTCCATTGGTATATCCCTGCTGCTGCTGCATGCTATTTCTGCTTGGGCCATTTGACCCCTGATGTCCTCTATGAGGCCTTCTCTGACCAAACCCACCTCTATTCTGTAGGTGCGGGCATTGCGCTCGCCAGTGTCCTTCCTCCTTACAGTACGCACATTGATTTACTCCCAATGACACCCCGTGCATATTATTCAAATTTCCTCTGCCTTGTGCATTTCCTCTACCTCTATTGTATCCAATGACCTGCTGCAGTAACACTCCTACTATCGTTCGCATCGCTTCTTTTCTCATCTCCAATGGGTACCCATTACATATCTCACTTACTTCCTTCACTGACGTTCTTTTGTTCGACATCCACCGCATTGGCCCTCATTACAAGTCAGGCGTTAAGGGTTTAATGGTGCTGTCGGCGCGGTTAACCCTTAACGCCTGATTCACACTTTAACGCCTGCTTTTTGCAGGCGTTAAAGTCCAAGGCGCTAAGCGACCTTGGTGCTAATTACGGCACCGTAATTTACGGTGCCGTAATTAGCGCCTTCCCCATCCCCATTATGCCCGATGGGGCAAAAATGGGAATGGGGAAGGGCAAATGGTGAATGGGGAATTACCGCCCCACTCACCTTGGAATGGGGCGGTAATTCCGCCATCCACCATGGCGGAATCCGGCATGGACCATGGTGCTAATAGCATCATGGTCCACCGCCTGACTTGTAATGAGGGCCATTGTTTCCCCCACCCATACCTGCAATCTTTGTTTATCACCTATTTGTCCCGGTACCGGCAAATGCTTTGCACCACCTGAAAAAACTCTCGGCCAGGATTTTTGCATATACAATCTCGACGCCTCCTTCCTACCTTTCTTAATACACTCACTGCTATATTCAGGTGTAGCAAACATTTCACCATATCTGTCTTCCATTTCATTTTTCAGTTCAATGAGTTTGTACACATGTTTTCTTACATCCTCATCTCTTTGCTCACTGCATGCTAACTTATTCAAATCTAACAATCGATGTGGCGGTAAATTCCCAAGTATCTTTTTCCATTCTCCCACCAAAATTTCCCCCGTGCATTCCAACACTACCTGTCTCTCGTTGCTTCTTCGATACCCATACAATGAGGCCAATGCTGCCGTCCCATCGTTTCCTTCTATGTACCTTTCTGCCTCTTGCCGTAATTCAATCTTTCTTTCTTTGCTGATCGCGCTTCGAGTTACCCGTCCAAACACTGTTCCTTCAACTCGCCTCTCGCCTCCCCGGTCTCAATTTTGACTTCGGGAGGGGCGGATGGTGCTGAATCTGTCTCTGGAGCGGGAGGTGCAGTCACTACTGCCGTGTTTGGTTTTGATTCTGGTTTTGGGCCTCGACCCGTATTGGTTAACAAATGTTCCATTAATTCGTCTGCTATGTGTAGTTCCCGCTGCGGGTATACTCCTTCTATGTTCATTTGCTCACGTCTCCCTTCTCGTCTTAGACTTGCCGTCGACTCCTCCTCCTCCTTTTCTTCTGCTACCTCAAGCTTCGATTTGTGCCTTCGCGCATGCTTCTCTCTACTCCTAAGTCGGAGCATTGCATCCCTCCTCCAATCTTTGACAGTCTCAAAAGCTGCGGGTCGCGCTTTTTTCCTAATCAGCACCCTTTCTAGGTTATCTATCCTCGCAATCTCAAAGCTACCATTAATCGGCCACTGATGGTCGGGTTGCTTTCTAGTTTGCCTATGCCAAATTTCACAAAATATTATCGCACCCACACCATATTTTGCATACATGTCATAAGCCGGCGTTCCCCCAGGCGGTGCACTTTGGCCATATTCCAAGGACTGTCTACCGCAGCTGAAAGTGGACAGTACTCTAGGCATGTTTTTTAACCTTCCCCTTTGGTTAGCTAACCTTTACCTGGACGTTTGAATTTGCAAAATCAACACTCTACCAAAAATCAGGTTTTTATTTGAATCAGGGAATGACTCACCTGATAAAACAAGTCGCCTGTCCTAACGCAACCTCTCCCAACGTCGTGTCTGCGCTTCTCTGGCTTCTGCCTCGTCTCGGGACCCTCGCCTCCTTTGCCCTCTGGCCCGGTATGTCGATCAGTGATCAGATGTGTGCAGATCTGCGAAGGAATCTCTCCTCACTTCTACAGGGTGCCCCGTACACCCGGCTCGATCGTCCCGTCCTCACCATTCTTCCGCCTTTACTCCGTTACAACGTATACAATGGAGCAAGTGGGGGAGGGTCCCTATTTGGGCGCCATCTTGAAAGGGGCCCCTAGGGGTCCCTCGTGATATGGAAACAAGGCAATAACCATACACGAAAAGATGCGCCAGACAAGAGGTTCAAATTCCCAATGCTAGGGTTTATTGCAAGCAAAAATAGTCCCAATTGGCCAATTCTGGTCTCACGTCCCGCGACGTGAGTTTCCTAGACCTCGAGGGACGCAAGAGAGCGAATTACGTACATCAGTTAATATATACAAAACGCATATCATACAATCAGCTATGTCATGTTTAACAACCTCCTTTATTAAGTTTCTTTGAACTCGGGATGACGAGGAACATTTCCGACGGGTATGACAATTATGACACTTTCGATGTCTATTCTAGTAACAATGTGCTATTTAGGAAGTGCAGAGGCATCGTTTAGTTGTTGAACAGAACACGGTGGTTCTGTTCTTGAAAGCAAACTGCACACGGGGGAAGAGCCACATTCCATGCTTTGCTATCTATGAGGTGCTATTTGTGTCCTGGGAGCCGACAAGCTCTACAGGGTTTTGCGAAGGGGGGCCGTAGGAAGAGCATAATTCAAGCCGTTAGCTGTTTTATTCTAACATATTCTACCATCGTACGAGACTGGCTGGCAGCTGTGAAGTGATTAAATGCCCTGCAGCTCTCCCTCAAGGCTACAGAGAGGGAGCATGGGCATTCCTTTCTGGGCTACTCATGAGGAGTTTTCAACAAACTCCTCAGTCCCGTGAACTTGCCCTTTCATATTCAGACAACAATGTTAACAGTTGAGCAGAGTAAGCAGAATCCGCAAGAATTGCAAGCTGCAAAGCAGTTTTAGACAGAAAGCAATGAGCAATGGTTAACAAGCAAAATGGCGATTCTTGCTACATTTAAAATGGCCGCTTATTGGTCAAGCATAGCAGTCTATATTTCTATAATTCGGTGCATAAGATGGTTGACCTACGGCCATCAAGTTACGTCAGTCATTCAAATGAAGGGTATTCACTTTTCCAGATTGACAGGCGGAGTCACTGTACACTGTCACTTCCTGCCCTTCGTGTTTTTCAAGCATGACAATGAGCGCTACCAATTCTGCCGCTTGTGCCAAAAAGTGAGACGTAGGGCCTCATTACGACCCTGGCAGAGGGGGTTAACAGGGCCGGTAGAGCTGCCGGCCCCTTTAACCCCCTACCGCCTCATTACGAGGTCTGCTTGCGGGACCCGATAAGGACGCCTGGTAAAACCAGGCATCCTTACAGGGTCCCGCGAGCAGTCAAGGATGCTAACAACAGGCCCATCATTAATGGGCCCGTTGTTATCATCATCCCCATTCCCATTGAGCCCTATGGGGGCCGAAATGAGAATGGGGATGTACCAGTCCGGGTTCCTTGAATGGGGAAATACTGGGCCCTCCAAGGTCGGAATGGCCTGATATTTTCCCATTCAGGGAACCCGGACCTGGTACCCGGAATGGGGGTAGCCATCCCGCAAAAAGAATCATGGTTACCTCCAGGGTCGTATTGAGACCTGTAGTCTTGCACTCACTTGCTACAACCTCAAACTCGCCATTTGCTCTATGCCATATTACAGCTGGGCCAGAATGCCTTTCTCCACTCATTTGATCGATTTCCGAAGAAACCCTCAATAAATAGGATTTCCACTCATGACAACAAGTTTTCTTTACGTGCGGTATGCCATCATAGAATTCTATGTAATTTGCACAACCATGCACATGGTCACTCTCGGTCACCGGCTCAGCTAAGAATGTGGCAGGACTCACTATTGTACATTTGAAAATTTTAATCGCCGGGTTCGTAATTACCACTTCATAAACAGAAGCTCTCTGGGATGTCAATGTGCCCTTGGATTTCTCTAAAATGGCAAACAGAGCATGTTCCACAAAAAGAGTCATAGAGCAGCCCATTACAATACCTGTGGATTTCTCAATTGCGAACCTGGCGGTTGCCAATGACTGTTTGCAAGGAAAGTGTACCTTCATTACTAGGTCTAGAATCCCACTATAATACGCTAGGGGCTTGTTCCCCAATGTTTTTCTCTGTGTAAGCACTGCGGTCATGACTGTCCCATTGGTGTGCAAAAATAAGAAAAACTCCTCCACATAATTGGGAATTCCTAAAACAGGAGCTGTACAAATTGCTTTCTTAAACTCTTCAAAACCTTCCTCCATTTCCTCAGTCCATTCTACTGTTTCCTTGTTTGCCTGACCTTTCTTTAAAGCCTGCAAAAGGGGTCTTGTGAACGAACTGTAGTCAAACTCCCAGGCTCTTACATAATTACATAGCCCCAAAAACTGTTGCATCTGTTTTACCATGCGCGGTTTTGCAGTCTTCATAATCGCCTCAGCTCTTTCAGGTGTCACTTTCTTTCCCTCGTGTGAAATCAGCTGTCCTATATACAACACCTCTTTTTGACAATACTATAGCTTCTCTTTGTCTATCTTGTATCCTTTTTCTGCTGGGATAGTCATCAACTGAATCGAGTCCCGTCTGCACTCATCTTCTGTGGTGCTACAAATTAAAATATAATCTACGTACTGCATCACAATGCTCTTCAAATCAATATTGCCTAAGTCCATTCTCTATTAAAGATCGATGGGGACTCAAAGTACCCTTGAGGCAAACAAGTGTGTTTCAGTCGAGTTTGGTAAAACGTAAATTAAGTCAAGTCTTGTGAGTCCTTGTGCAACGGGATTGAGAAAAACACATTTCTCAAATCAATCACCATGTAATATCTAGCTTCCACTGGGATACTGCATAGTATTGTTGCTGGGTTAGGAACTAAAGGAAACTCTGCCTCTACAATCTTGTTAATCGGTCTCATATCTTGTATGAATCTCCGCGACTCTCCCTTTCATTTTTTCACAGAGTACACAGCGGTGTTGCACGATGATTCTGATGGCGCCAGGATAACTTGCACCATCAATGTTGAGATCATCTTAAAACTACCCTCATCTGCCTCTCATGACATGGGGTACTGTCTTGCTTGATGTAAAATGTCTTCTGGTTTCAGCTTTATTTTAACTTCCCCTATCACCTTCAATAGACCTACGTCATAAGGGCCTGTAGTCCATAAGGCACTTGGTACTTTCTCCAAGTCTTCGTCAAAAATGCTGGGCGGTGCTGCATTACCGCCATTCGCAGTGGGATCTCCCTTTTCTCTACTCTAATCCAATATGTGATGCTCATAAAGAACACTACTTCATCATTTGTTGGGTCTTCTCTAAACATGTCATCGTCAGTGAAGTCAGTCAGCATACACCCTTCTTCAATAGCTATCACTGTTCTCCATGGTCTACACTCGTCGTCTTTTCCTTTGAGCATTACATTTCCCCTCCTACCATGGTGGGGATCTGTGGCCTAAACAAAAATTCATCAGGTATTCTCAGCGTTCTTCCCACAAAGCCAGGTAGCCATGTCAATAGAAGGCTCACTCCATAAAGAAAAACCTCTGGTTCTACTGGGATGCCTCACAGAGCCACTTGCCCTGTGAATGCCAATATGAATTCGCCCACATTTAAATAGTGTATGGCAGGATTAGAACACACTATCCTTTCGTCAGTAAAAGAAATTGTCATGTTACGTGTTGTCATCAAATCTCTTTGCAAAATGTTAACTGGTGTCTGCAGTGAATACAACAATGGAACAGACATTTCATATTCTCCTATTGAGACTGGTAATTCGTCAGTAAAAGGAACTATACTTGTAGCTCCAGAGAAACCTTGAGCATTCATGGCAATTCCCGACATTGGATATTTTAGCTCTCGTATACATGAGCGTGTAGCTCCAGTGTCAACTAAAAAAGAACAAGACTTGCCTCCTATTGTCACATGGACCCTTGGTTCCTCTTGGGGGCCTGGTGTCACAGATAGTACTGAAAACATCAAATCGCCCTGTGAGCTGTCCTATTGTGGATATATACATACCGCCGTACCCGTGAAAGGATTTCCTCCAACCACAGTGACTCCCCCTATTCTAGGTGTCAATAATTGTCCCGTGTTTCCATTTTGCTGTGTCTGCATAGGGGTGTGCTGCAACTGCCTTTGCAGTGGATTCATTTGTGCTTTCTGTGGTTGCTGTGTCTGTTATATTTGCAGCGTCTGTATTTGATACACTGTCTGATCTTGGGCAAACTCTTCCCTAGTTTGTGGGCTATATGCTGGAGGATAAGCTGTAGCCGTCTCTTGAGAATTGGCCATTCTGGATATTCCCTTGGCTCCCACATACACGTGCAATGTGTCCTCTCATCCCACAAGTCCAACATGCATAAGGAGCCCGTCTGATAAGTCCCCCTTGGTTACTTTAATACTGTGCATTCTGAAACCCAGCTTGATTGTTTTGGAATACACCTTTCATCTGTAGCCCATGCCTCTACCTCGTGGCATAAACTCATTCCCTTCTTGGTTCATTGGGTGCTGATTATTTGCCTGCGATGTACCCACTGCTTCCTGTACTCCCAGTCCTTCTCCGCTGGTCAATACCGCCCCTTCTATGGCATATTTTGACAATTATTTCTGAACTAATTTGGCTTCCTCATGTTTCCTAACCTCATCTTTCTTCTTATTTTTCTCGTACAATAGCCGACAGTGATGCACTATTGTCAATTGTATCTCAGCCAATCCCCACTTGTTTTTTCATTTGTCTCTGCACCTGCTCTGGCAACCCTTGACATAAAATGTGATCAAATAATGCCACTGTTTTTTGCCACGGCTCCTTCGTTTCAAGAGTCCTACGCTCTTGAATGTCCTGAATATAAGCAATAGGGTCTTCATCTTCTATCATCTTACGTGACATGATTGCACCCATGTCAGACGTATTGGGATACTGTACTCTAAGAGCCTCAAGATGTCTGCTCTGCAATTATTAAACGGCGTTCCATCGTGCGCTGTGTTCTGTGCTGTCACACTTCAATAGCCTGCTCTCTTCCATATATCATCAGCTCTCTCTCCAATGATGGCTGCCAGGAGACCCTTAATGTCCCCTAGGGCCAACGTAGTTCCTCCTGTCATTTTTTCTAATTCGTAAATCCGTTTTCCCACCCCCGATGTCAAACTCTAAAGTTTGCATCTTAAATTATCCTTATCCAGCTGTGGCCATGAAATATACTGCAGTCTTGCTCCCCCTTTTTCCAATAACGGAAACTGCATAAACCCTAATCCGCAATCGGCTCCCATCGTCTGCCTATACATGGTGGGGACAATATTTCCTGACCGTCTCCTCCCTGGCAATGACATTAACCTGCTCACATATGGCAGTGATTCTCCCTTCTCACTATACAATCGTCCTCTGGGACACTCTGGATATACTATGGGATCTGGCGTCCTATCCTTAGGTTGCTCTAGATCAGACCATCTTATTTCCTTGTCCGCCTGCAGGCTTCTCTCTAGGGCACATGCATCTCTTCCCTCTTCCCACAGAAGGATTCCCTCTCCTCGTCTGACATATCTAGTCCCCAAGTAGTGTGACTCTCGTCCCCTTCACCTTTAGGTTAGTCTACTTAAATACAAGGCTCTGTGCTCAAGACTGAATGGATTATTCTCTTTGTTCTGTGATTGGAAGACTAGGGATTGATCTCCCTTCCCTTGGCTTCCCGATTTGCTTCGTTCCTTTAACTCTTGATAGGCCTTATCGATCCTACCTCTGATGCTTCCTATATCAAAATTCTATTTGTCTAATGCCACACTAGCTGCCCCTGGCATTGCTTCCTTTAATGGAAGGAATTCTTCTATCCTAACCCATTGCATTTCTGGACTCGGTTCCTTTAGCTCCTTTTTAATGCAATTAATGTTAAGTTCCTGTTGTCTCCTTTTACGTTCTAATTCTTCATCTAATCCTTTTCACTTTCTCGCTTCCCATCTAACTCTCTCCTCTTCTTGTCTTATCTCTTCTCTCCTTACCCATGCTCTCCTTTCTTCCTCTTCTCTTCGTCTCTGTATTCTTTTGTCCCTTATTTTCTGTGCTTCCTCCTCTTCTCTTCTCCTTTCTTGTCTATCCTGTTCTTCTATGGCTCTCTGCCTATTGTCACACTTTATTTGCTCCTGTGCCCTTTCTTCTTTCCTTTGTTGCTCCTCCTGATACATCTGTTCTCGGCTTTGTTTGCTCTACACTTTATACTCATCTTCCTTTAGTCTTTTTTCTTGTTCCCTGTCTTTTCTACCCTGTTCGTCTTTATCTTCCTTTTGCCTTACTTCCTCAAGGCTTTTCCCATCTAGCTTGAGTAATATCTGTCCTCCCATCCATTCATTCTGCATGAGCGTTACCTCATCAGATTTATCCTTTTTTCCATTCCATCACTAAATCGCTCATTCTATCTCTGTAGATATATTCACTCACATTTCTCTTCCTTGTACTGTAAGATCTTAAAGACCTCTTCTTTTCTCTTACTCTCCTCTGGACTATTGTCACTGCTATAAGCAGGCGGTTCGTATATCGGATTACTATACCCTGTCACCACTTTTAGTTCCCTTAACGGATATACCCCTTCGTCTTCTGTATTAAGGCCTTTCACTTCAGGCGAGGTAAGAGGAGCTGAGGGCTCAATACCTTCCTCCTTACACTGATCAAGCATCCACTCTTTAGGTGGCGGATCTTCCCTCCCTTCCTGGTACATCTTCTAGAGCTCTAAAATAGCTAACCTTTTCTCCAATTTCTTTCTTGTGTACGTAGCGTGCAAGTATGTGGTCATGTGTTGCAATACCGCTTTTGACAATGATTCCCCTTGCGGCCATGGCATGAACATCTTATCTACCATGCCTTTCCCCCATTCCACACTATACTGTTTGAGCTTGGGCATGTGCTTTGGCAGTGTCTTAGATAAATGCATCAGAGGAGAAATGTCTCCCATTGTGACAAGTCTCAATTGACAGTCAATACTTGCTAGACTTTATAAGAATACCTTCACCAAAAACAACAAATATGAGCGCGCTCCAACAATCACCACCCAAAACCTCTACCTTTCACTGATCTCTGTCTACCTCTGGATTGATATCAATCACCTTCCTAGATAACCAATATAACTTATTCATTTTATCTCAACTATTGTACAACTCGTTGTCGCTCTTCGACACCTTAATTCAACACAGACACATAAACAGACAGACTAGTCGAGTTTAGATTGTTATCTTATGCTGACCTTTCCTGCATGTAGCCTAGTTTACTCCGACTGGAGTGTATAATAACCTCTTCTAAAACCCCTTGGGTTAGGACTCTTGGGCATTATATCCCTCTCTCTCTTTATACAATATTTCCTCTTACTCCTGTAACTTTTGTTACTTTCGTTAGTTGAAAATGACCACAACCTGTTCCCTTTTAGTTTGCCATTCCCTTTAGTATACTCAACATTCGCTCATCTAGCTCGAGGCCTTCGGTATCTGCTCCTCCTTCAATCCAACCACTTTCGCCTTCCACCCACAAAGTGCCTGTGGAAACCAGGTAGGGATTTCTTCAAAGAGGGACGGCCACTGTCTCGATTTTCTTGCAAGAATTCTATATTGGCTGCTCTCCACAGGAAACCGTGCGATCTCCGACTAGATGGCGGAGGATGCACAATCGTCCGAAACTCTGGAGTCAACAGGTCGATGGATCTTCTATAAAACCATCCAACATGCTACCACATGAACCAAGGGGGTCCTTAAATCAGTAACACGTCATACATGAGTGGGGATGCAGAATAACTCTTACACCAAATAATAAGACCGACAAAGGAAGTTGGCAAAAGTCTCCCCCGACTGTTTTATTATCAATTGTCTAAAACACGGAGTTACAACGGACATCAACGGACATCGCACAGCGTTCTCTCAATGTATTTCATAAAAAAGCATACTTTTATAGCAAAAATGTGTCATACGTGACGTATTACTACGTGGCAAACAAGAAAAACCTACGGGGTGTTGTGGTTGGACGAAAGGGAACTGTAGAAAAGCAGATTCCTAGGACACATATATATGGTTCCTCAGGTAAGCTTTATTCTAGTTACAATTTAAGCTGATACAGTGAACCACTGTGTCCCATCACCGAGGCTAGGCTTCTCCAACTGCTAACTCCTGGAACCTTCATGACAGTTATCCCAGCATTCAAACATAAACATTCTCTGAGGCACACCAACATTCTCTGGGCATCATCGTGCACCTGCATTCACTCCAAGCACAATACAACACATCTCCCTGCTTTACACTCACAAACACAAATCCACAAAAGGGAACACACACAAGCATCCCCCCAACACACTCTGTATCCGTGTACGGAAGACGTCCCCCCTTTCTACACTTACTGGCTTCCATGCAGCACTCTTCTAACATGTAGGAATGTGGGAACATTCCTATCAACTAAGGTTGGTGCAAACATGCACAACCCCTAACTTTGTACGGATTTTTTCCACTCACTCCTACTTGTATTATGGAAGGCATGACCCTCCTACCTGGTAGGAAACACAACAATTCCCACCCACACATACTGCAGAGAGTATGATCCTCCTACCTAGTGGGACACCATTTCCATCCATACACACTACGGAAGGCATGACCCTCCTACCTGGTGGGACACCATTCCCATCCACACACACTGAGGAATACATGACCCTCCTACCTGGTGGGACACCATTCCCACACACACACTGCGGAAGGCATGACCCTCCTACCTGGTGGGGAATGGTACTCATATAATTTTGGGCCTCTTTATCTGACCAGTGCCTTGGTATTCTGTCCTGGCACTTCTGCTTCTGCCCTTGGCCCCTTCTTTATCTTCTCCGGGAACCTCACTGGGGCATCTATCCCCCTTCTTGGACTCTTACAAGGCCAAAGGTCTCCCCTCTTAATCGCCCTGGGTGATGGGACTTACTTGTTTGGGTGCATTAGTTCCTTTTCTCTCTCTGCACCCCCCCACAGCAGATTTAACACTAAAAAACATTTCTCTTTGCTTTGCAGGTCTGTTACTTCTCTTCTTGAGACATCCTCGTCGCCAGTGTAGAAAAGCAGATTGCTAGGACACATATATATGGTTCCTTGGGTACGCTTTATTCCAGTTACATGTTAAGCTGATACAGTGAACCACTGGGTCCCATCACCCAGGCTAGGCTTCTCCAACTGCTAACTCCCGGAACCTTCACGACAGTCATCCCAGAATTCACACACAAACATTCTCTCAGCATCATCATGCACCTGCATTCACTCAAAGCACAATACAACAGGAACATCTAAGTATACTTTCTATACAGGGTTGGGTTGTGATTGGGTCTCTATAGTCAGGTGGACAACTTATGCCCACCCCTAGTGCAAGTCATCCTCAACAGTTATTGGATACACAGAATGTCATTGGCTCTCAAACAACAAGGCCCTTCGTTATATGGCCCTCTATTATTGGTTGGCATGCTTGTACCCTCCTGGAACATTTGGCACACTAGCAGCACGTAAGCTGGTACCCGAGGTGTCAGTGGGCAGACTTGACAGTGTCTCCCCCCCAATTAGCCCAACATCTCTCATCGCTCATGCCTTCTGCCATTCAGATTGTCTTTGAACTTGGCCTTGTAGTAGCTTCTTGCTCCTGAGAATATAGGGAGTGTGAGCACATGCTATCTCCAGTCCAGCGCAGCATGCCCAGATGTATACTAATTGACCTTTTCACAATTGACCTTGGGTGAATTGACCTCGGGAGAGTTGACCTACGTTAAATGGTCAATTAGGACATATATGCGGGGGGAACCCCCTGCAACCATCCACCCAAACCAAACCCCCCGCAATACCCCACCCAATCCCCTTATATTATTTATAATTCAAAACCAACCCAATACATATATAAAATAATTAAAATAATATAACGGTCAATTGTGCAGAAGGTCAATTAGGACCACTATCAATTGTAAAAGGTCAATTTAGGTAATACTGCATGCCCACCTTCTATTTTCATCCACAGCTCACGTGACTGGAAACCGTGAATCAGCCCATATTATAGCATTTAATTTTCTTAAAATGGCAACCATGGTGTTCTTTCTCTGTACATTGGTTCAGCTTCCCACAATTACTGCCTTTAAGAATAGATAACCAGCTCTTTGCTGCTTCAGCCTTTGATACCAGGCCAGGCGGCTTCATCACTTTATTCTGCGATCATCAGCTACTTCTCTGCTGCGACACACACACACAGCTATTAATCTTTCTTTCTCTGTGGGTTTGAACTTACTAAATATGTGACCTCAAATGTCCAGTATTCTATATAATGGCGGCACCACCTACAGTCTATTCACTACGTATAGCAAGCCTTTAAGATACTTAGGGGGTAATTCATAGAATACAGCGCACAAGTGGCGCACGCGGCTGGCGCACAGTGTGCGCGTGCGAATCCCTGCGCCAGCCGCGTGCGCTAAAATCCATTTCCGCGCACAGCGTATTCATGGATTCCAGCCACCAAAACCAGCCGTGGCGCACAGTGGCGCAGCGACCCTGCAGCAGCGCCAGTTACGCCCCCAAGAACGCCTCTCGCGCAGGGAAAAGCCATCAAAATCCCCAATCCAGCGCAAAGGGCTGCGCTAACCCTGTACCAGCACGGCAAGCGGGCTACGTGTATCACTGGGGTGCGCGGGAAGTTCCTCACGCGATTGGCCCGTGCGAGCAGGGTACGCGTATTTCAGGGGTGCGCGGGAAGTTCCACACGCGATTTCCGCAGGGTACGTGTATTTCAGGGGTGCGCGGGAAGTTCCACACGCGATTTCAGCAGGGTACGTGTATTTCAGGGGTGCGCGGGAAGTTCCACACGCGATTTCCGCAGGGTACGTGTATTTCAGGGGTGCGCGGGAAGTTCCACACGCAATTTCCGCAGGGTATGTGTATTTCAGGGGTGTGCGGGAAGTTCCACACGCGATTTCAGCAGGATACGTGTATTTCAGAGGTGCGCGGGAAGTTCCACACGCGATTGGCCCCGTGCGAGCAGGGTACACGTATTTCAGGGAAGCACGGGAAGTTCCACACGCGATTTCCTCAGGGTATGTGTATTCCAGGGGTGCGCGGGAAGTTCCACACGTGATTTCCGCAGGGTACGTGTATTACAGGTGTGCGCGGGAAGTACCACATGCGATTTCATCAGGGTACGTGTATTTCGGGGTGCGGGAGAAGTGTCACACGCAACATCAGCAGGGTACGTGTATTCCAGGGGTGCATGGGAAGTTCCACACGCAATTCCATCAGGGTACGTGCATTACAGGGGTGCGCGGGAAGTTCCACACATGATCTCATCAGGGTACATGTATTTCGGGGTGCGGGGGAAGTATCACACACAACATCAGCAGGGTACGTGTATTCCAGGGGTGCGCAGGAAGTTCCACACGCGATTCCATCAGGGTACGTTTATTACAGGGGTGCGCGGGAAGTTCCACACGCGATCTCATCAGGGTACGTGTATTTCGGGGTGCGGGGGAAGTATCACACGCAACATCAGCAGGGTACTTGTATTCCAGGGGTGCGCGAGAAGTTCCACACGCGATTCCATCAGGGTACGTGTATTGCAGGGGTGCGCGGGGAGCACCACACGTGAATTGCACGTGTGGGTCCTCCCAGGTGTTCCCTCTACACCCTCCACAGCCCCTGCAGGTGGCTCACACCACAGGGGCCTACCCTGCACATGTCCTGCAGGCACCCCATCCACCATGGCCATGCCCCTCAGCCAACCCACATGTCAATTTGCACTTCTGCCCACCAACGCATGTCCCCCTGCAGCCCCAGCCACCAGGGGCACCCTCCACCAGGCCCCCACCCATGTCTCGCACCCGCCCCACCCCACCCCCCAGCACTGTGGGGCACCTGCCAGCAGGCCCCCACCCATGTCTCCCACCCTCCCACCCCCCAGCACTGTGGGGCACCTGCCAGCAGGCCCCCACCCATGTCTCCCGCCCCTCCACCCCCCAGCACTGTGGGGCACCTGCCAGCAGGCCCCCACCTATGTCTCCCACCCCCCATCCCCCAGCAGTGCAGGGTCACCCTCCACTAAGCCCCCATCCATGTTCCCCACCCCCCACCCCCCAGCAGTGCAGGGTAACCCTCCACCAGGCCCCCACCCATGTCTCCCACCACCCCCACCCCCCAGCAGTGCAGGGACACCCTCCACCAGGCCCCCACCCATGTCCATCTCATGTTCCCCACCACCCCCAGGCCCCCATCCATGTCTCCCACCCCCCCAGCACTGTGGGGCACCTGCCAGCAGGCCCCCACCCATGTCCAACTCATGTTCCCCAGCCAACATGTCATCACAATCTAGATCCCTGGTCCCTATGGTCAGCCTCCAAATGCAAAACACCCACCCGAGTATTGCATCCACCCACTCATAATTGGCAATTACATGACAGAACACCAATTGCAAGTTCCGAAACAAACACATTTCCCTCACATACACCCAATGGGTGTCAGTGAATCTCAAAACCCATATCATGATATACATGAAACCATTGAGATACTACACATTGAAGTTCACTAAAAAATATGTATTAAAGGAAACATAAATAGAATCAAAAATAAAGAAACAGGAATGGGAATGTACAAAAATGAAAAGAAGCATGTCCGTGAAAAAAAGCAAAAGCAAAAATCATAATCCAAAGTAATGGTGTCCAAAGTCACTGTCCACAAAACAAAATCCAATGGGAAATAAAATTGAAAGCCATTGCTCCATGGTTAAAATGTGAAAGAAAAATACAACCCAACAGTGAACTATGTACATACTAACAAGCCAGGGTCCATTATCCCAACAAAAGAAATGAAACCTATCTAACTACACTAACTAATAAAATAAACTATATACAAAAATGTGGCCAATGTCCAAAAGGTCCAAAATAAATTTAAAAAAAAAGGAAACCTAACACTACCTACATAACTATGTACAAGGGCAGCGGGCTAGTTTGACGGCTCACTTTTGGATGTCCCGGGCCAGGGCATCATCAAACTCCTGCTCAATGTCCCGGAGGCGGTCCTCCTCCATGGCCCTGAGGGTCCGCAGGGCCGTCGACGTGTCCACCTCCAAACCCCTGCGGATTGCCTCGAGGCACTCGGCCCACCTCAGGGCCCTCCGCATGGAGTTCTCCGCCCTGACCATTGTGAGCCGTGCCTCTTCCGCCCGCTGCCGCTCCGCATCTATGGCGTGGCCCAACCGCTGCCACACGGAAGACACTCTCTGTCCTGGGTCCTCCTGCCCTCCGGCCGATGCCTGCCCCTCCAATGTTGAAGGCCCGAGCCTTCATGGCTCCCACCACGTTGCTGCTGTGCCTCTGCCCGTGCACTG
Organism: Ambystoma mexicanum; assembly: GCF_040938575.1. Classification (NCBI taxonomy): domain Eukaryota; kingdom Metazoa; phylum Chordata; class Amphibia; order Caudata; family Ambystomatidae; genus Ambystoma; species Ambystoma mexicanum. The sequence continues at coordinate 1,537,187,194 of NC_090932.1, forward strand.
CCTCCTGCTGCCTGCACATCCCCCGCCGGCTGGGGTGCAGTCGTTGATGTGGCCACCTCTGCTGGACGTCCGACTCCCGACTGTGGCAGGGATGCCTCCTCCACCAGCCTGGCCGCACCGTCAGAGGCAGCTCCACAGGGCACCCAGGTGACTGATGGGTGGGAAGATGGCACGGAGGACGACTGGCGCGTAGGGGGTTCAGTTGAGGAGGGGGTCGTAGCAAGCCCCATCATACGGAGGAATCCGGCCTGGGTGACCTGTCACAGCAGGCTGACGTGGTCAACGAGCCATTCGAGATGACGTGCAGTCTCCTCATGAAAAGACTGCAGGTCACTTCGCATGGCCCGTTGACGCAACGCCACACCACTCAGAACAGGCTCAACCCGGACCCGGATAGCCACGTCCGCAGGCAGAGGAAGGCCAGTTGTCGTGAGCTCATCCCCTGCCTGAAAACGGGTCTGGACATAGGCATCCCTGCTGGTGCAAGATGATGCAGGGACAAAATCAGGGACGGGATTGCACACAGGCACCTCCGCGGCAGCCTGTGCTGCCTCCTGTCCCTGGTCCTGCACTGCACCACTAGCACCAGTGGGATCCCCACCTCCAGACCCCGTCTATGTTGCTTGCACAGCCTCCTCCACCAAACCCCCCACCAACCTGGATGACTCCGTGCCATCTTCCCCCGTTGGGCCCTGTGGGGTCCCAGCTGCCCCTTCTGCTGCCGAGGAGTCCAACTCCAACCTCCGCCTCTTGGACCTCCCCCCGGCAGCTGCGGCCTGGGACGCGGCACCGGACTCCTCACTCCCCGACGAGATGACAACATGGGAGGGGAGCCGGGCCTTGCGTCTCCGGCTGGCGGTGGGATCCCCGCCGCTGTGCTCCAGAGCACCTTCTCCGCCCTCTTCATCAGTTGACGCTGCAGACAGGGAGAAATAAAACACAGGCATCAGGGCACTGTACAATGGACACATACACACATGACAGTTGTACATGAGTGGCATTGGCAAACCTCAGACATGTCATCACAATCCCCAACACACATGTCATTTCAACTCGCACACATGAGCCATACCACAGCCATATCGCAACTGCCAGCACCATCCATACACATACAACAGCATGAGCAGGCAAAGGTGAGCCAGACCTCACATGCAACACAGGAAGTGCACCACACATGTACACACACCACCACACTTGCATGCATGTGTACACCTCTGCCAAGTGTCGCAGTGTTCAGATGGGCATCCATGTCACATCTGCCGATCAGGCTTCCACATACCGCTGTCACATGCATCCATGTTGCATCACTGTTGCACCCTTGTCAAATACACACAGATGCACATGTACACAGTGCTGATACATGCAGCTGAGAACAACATACATGCGTGACATCACGGACATGTCTACTTACATACACATTCATCCAAACATGTGTGCCCACACAACTGCATTTGGCATGCAAGCCTACACACACAAGCACCATCCATGTCTCACACATTCCAGCCCTTGCATGTGTTAGCCCCACGGCCCTGTACACTCCCACCCATACTCGACCCCATACAAACAGATGTGCAACCTGCACACTACTGAAAAATCACCACATGCACAGCTTACAATCAGGATGCATGTACACTTACCGCTCGACTCCAGACGGGTCTGCCTCTCAAGGACCTGGACGTGGAGCGCTGGGGATATGCGTTCCAGGACCCTCATCTGTTCTTCCGACAAGTGGCCCCGGCGCCCCTTGCCATCTGCTGCCTTCAAGAGGCGCCGGGCCTTGTTCAGGGTCCTGGACCTGAAGTCCTCCCAGCGCTTCTTGACATGTTGGAAGTCGCGGACTGCCACCCCCTCCGCATTGATGGCAGTCACGATGTCAGTCCAGATCCGAGTCCGTCCTTCCTTGTCGGCGCGGGAACTTCCGAAGAGGGCATCATACTGCCCCAGGACTTGTTCCACCAGGACACCAACTTCGGTGGCACTGAAGCTGGTGCCCCTCTGCCTCTCTGGCCGGGGGTTGTCAGTGGTCTCAGATGGTGTTTGCCCCAACATGACAACCCCAGAGGCAGGAGTGGGTGGGCAACTGGGTCCTGGGGCTGGGCTGTGGAGCGATGGAATCCCAGCCGGGAGTCTTCGGTTCCAGCAGGGGTGGTCACAGCAACAGCACCCCTGGCTGATGTGCAGGCAGCAAATGGCAGGGCATGTGGGCAGCAGGCAGTCAGGCAGAAGCAGATGGCAGGTGGGAGCGTGCTCGGGGCTCTGGGGGGCAGTAGTTCGGCCTTCTGGGCAGGAGCGTGGTCTTCCGTGTTCTTATGCGTGGCCAGCTTGATACGGAGTGATTTGGCACGTGAATATTCGGCAGGTCAGCGTGTAATTCGAGGAAAGGCCCTTAGCGCGTAAGCGCGTCTGCACGCAAACGCAATTTCATTGGACAGAAGGCCCCTCAAGCGCAAGCGCCCCTGTGACATGACGCGTACAGGCGTGCATGGGCATTTCAGCGCGCGTGAAAAACTGCACGTCCGCGTGTAATACGAGGAAAGGGCCCATGCGCGTAAGTGACGTGACGCACGCGTGCGTTTCCCTCAGCACGGGTTGAAGGTGAGCGGTCCCAGCAGTTCGCTGTAGGTGCCTTTCGTGGAGACCAACGTGTGTTGCTGCTTCCTGTTGTTTCGCGCGCCATCACAACTTCACAGCTATCAAAGACGTATCTCTTCTTTTGGCGGGGGTATTGGCTACGCGTGTTTTTCTGCATCGCGCTAGTCAGACGGTGAGTCGCACATGCTCTTTTTCCCACTGCGGGTGCCCCTGTGTATCGCACCCATTTTCGATGTCATAGTAGCCTGCGTGTCCCACGCGTACGTGTTATTCGTGTTACTGGGTGCCACCGCGTACTGCGGGAGGTTGAATCCACGCACGTAGGCTGCAGGGTTGCGTGCACGGTTTTACTGCAGTTTTGGGGTGCCTGAGCGTTGCGTGACCCGTCACTACATCACCGGGGTCACATACAGCCTTGCAGGTGCAGGGGGGCTGTTAACATCTTGCTTTCCACCCCCTTCACCACAATTGACCAGATCAATTTTGGTGTACACCTCCCATTGGCACTACTCCATCTGTGCCAGCACTACTACATCTGTGCCATGGTTGGGAGGACACCAAAGGTGAGGGGCGCCTCAGCTGGGCGTCCTCCTCGTGGCGGGCGTGGTCGGGGACGTGGCCGTGGTGACCAGGGAGTAGGGGGACTCCAGGGTGTCCAGGGCGGCCACAGAGGGGGAAGAGGCAGGGGTGCGCCACTTGAGCACAATGTTGTGCCATGTGTCGGTGCAGTCATGCCACCACCCCCTGTGGTTCCGGGGGATGCAGCTCCTGCATCTGGCACTGGCACCCGTTCGACCCGGCAGTCCGTTCCATCGACTGCCACGGGCCCAAGGGTAGTGGTAGCTGCAGGTGCAGCTGTGGACACCGTCGCCCAGGCTCAGGGTCTGCCAGCGCAGGCTGCGTTGGCACTTGAAGAGCCCTTGATATATCTCCAACAGGCCAGGGGGGAAACCATAGGGGCACGCCGGGCTGCTCAGACCAAGACACGTGTCCCTGGGGCAGTCATGTCATCTGCTGCCCCGAACAGCCGGGTGTTGGCAAGTGCAGGGGCAGATGCACCCAACAGCACCCCGGTTGTGAGTCTGCCAACCAGGACCGTTGCGGTCAATGACCCTGCCACAGCTGATGTTGCTGCGCAGGGTCCATTAGTGGGCACCCAGCTGCCACTGACACAAGTCAGGCCTTTGGTCATCCCTCCACCTGCCACTCCCTTGGCTCAATCCACGGAACCCACTGGCCATACTGGTCAGGGTGGCATTAGCCAGCCAGGGTCTGCGCCACAGTCCAAGAGGAGGAAGGTTGCACCTGCAGCACAGGCTGGGACCCAACACACAGCCACGACCTCCTGCATGTCGAGGAAGAAGCCTTTCTGTAAGCAGGAACTGGACTTCCTCGTGGACTACGTGCGGGGCCACAGCCGTGACATGCTAGTGGGTGCCAATAGTCAGACTACGGCTGCCCAACGTGACACCCACTGGAAGCATGTTGCGGAACATGTCAGTTCATTCGGCCATGAGGTGCGAACGGCGCAAGAGTGCAAAAAGCGTTGGAATGACATCAAGCGCAGCACTAAGGCTAAGCGTGCCTCTAATTACAACTTGACTCTGGTGACTGGCGGTGGGCCTGCACCAGAGGAGGAAGAGCTCACTCTGCATGAGGCTCTTGTTGCGGAGTTCATACCACCTGAATTGGTCGAAGGAGTGGGAGAGATGCTGGACTTTGATGCGCAGTCCAGTGAGTTGATGCGTGTTTGTTGAGGACGTGTGTGTTTCACTTGTGGGATGTGTTGTGCATGATTGCTGCTACATGTGACGTGTACATGGTTCTGATGTGTAAGTAATGCAATGCTTCCGTCATGCATGTCTCCTCTGCCTGCATGCGGGACTCCATATAGGCATGCTCCCTTGCCCCTCCTCCGCCACTCTGCACCGCAGTTCCACCTTTGCACTGGTCTGCTTCAATCTTGCCAATGTGTACTTTCTTGTTCATGTGTCCTGTGTAGATGCTAACTTCCAGCGTAGAATCTGCCAGACATATGCCGTGTGGTACAGCCTTAGTACTCGATGCAGGGTATCTCACTTGTACTGTGCATGGGTCAGATGTCCCGCAGGGACATGAGTGCCCATTCATGCTCCATGTGCATTGCACGCATGCCCCTATGTGTCCTTGACTGGATGATCACTGTAATACAAGTCCTTGGTTACATACATTGCCTGCCATCTCATCAGCCTTCCCATGTCAACTGTGGCTCAGTCATGCGTTGCACACATGTTTAGGCTCTGACAATCTGTGTGGCTCACAGGGCTCACCCTGTTCAATGGCCAATGACTCTGTCCAACTCTTGTTGTGTCTTCTTCACACGTGGGCGGCCTCCAGAGTTTTCATCATGTGTCCTGCCTACTGTCCCAGCATCATTTGCAGTGTTGTCATTTGAATCACATTAAGCTGTTGATGCCAGTCAACACTGCCTGTCAATACACAGGTGTATGGTCAGCCTTTTGATACCATGCTAGGCATCCCTGCTTTGGTACTGGGGTGGAGGGGTGCTTGGCTTCTAGATATGGTACACATTGAATGCACAATGCACGTGATGTCTGAATTTGACATTGCACTGCCTTCACATTTCCTGGCACACACCATGGAGTCCTTGTACATGTAGGTAGTGAGTGGCGTACACATATTCTGCACTGCATAGACCCACTTCCATGGAAACTGCCACCTTTCAACAGGTCTGATCACAGAAGCTATTTAAAGTTGACCCAGCATGCATGCCAGGTTATATGTTGTGTGTCACATGTCTGCCGGATGTGTTTGCAATGGATGGGGCAGCAATGGAGAACATCGCTGAGAGCATGGAGCGTGTGGCCCGATCTGTGCTCCCCCCTGCTAGGCAGGTGCTTCTCCAGCAGCAGGCGGCACGGTCCACGGCCCGCTCGCTCAGGCTGGGCACGCCAGGCCTCAGACAGGGCACGCCAGGCTGAAATGTCGTCTCTGCATCAAGCAATTGCTGCTCACGCAGAGGCACACATGGATGCCCTGAGGGAGGAGTATGCTTCCCTCAGATCCACTCTGGGTGTCCTTATGATGTCCCAGAGGCAGCAGGCAGAGGAGAGGTTTGCACAGCTTGAGCGTACCATCTCGGATGAGCTACAGGCTTGCCGGGAGGTGCAGCGGTTGTCCAGCCAGGCCTTGCAGGAGGAACTGCGTGTTACACGTGCTACCTTGCAAGAGGAAGCACGTGTATCACGTGAGGTTCTGCATGCAGACCTACGTCACATCGCCACACAGAACCAGGCTCACCCGTCCGGCAGACTTGCTGCCGACGAGGGGCAAGCTGCGGCTAGGCGTGGCCATGCTACTGTGCCACGTCCTCCTTTCCAGGATGAGCCAGACTCGGACGACCATCTATCTCCCACATAGGTCGGGCTGTGCAGGCGTTGAGCCCATGGAGGTTTTTTTATTGGCTCAGCATCATCGCATGTGGATGTTGAGCAGCACCCTGTACCTCCCCCCTCCTGGGTGCCTACCCTCCGTCCCGGGTCGTATGTTGCCATTTTTGATTTTTCTTTTAGTTTAGTTAGTTAAGTTTCTGTCTGATAGTTAGTTTAATTAGGTAATGTAGGTTTTCCATTGTTAGTGTAATTAGTTAATAGTTGATTTAGTTCAAAATTGCTAGTCTATTGTGCTTTCATGTGACGGTGCGGTGCTTTGTGGCTTTTGAAGGCATCCACTGTCTGTTCCAGCTGGGCCCTTCAGGCTTGTCTTGTGTATGTGTTTGCTGCTTGGGGTCCTTGACTCACATATGCCACTCCTGCCTCCCTTATCCATGGGCTCGCAAGGATGGTTCGGTGTTACAGAATTTTACACAAGGGCTTTGGACTGTCATATCTGTGGCATGTCTGGTGCTGTGTGACTTGTGTTGACACCCCTAGTGGGGATGATTTTGGTGTTATTGTCCACTGTTCAGCTTTTGCTAGATGGGGTGTGTCATGATTAATGTGTACATTAATTGCTATGCATTGTGTAGTATGTTTCATATCTTTACTGTACACGTGCTTGTTGCAATTCATGCTGTAGATAGTGTTCCACACTTTGCATGTGAAAGACGGACTGATGGTGTGATTTGTGATGTGACTCTCTGACATGGTCAAGTAATGAGATGCCTGATGAGACACACACAGATGACTTTGAAGCATTAATCATGTGTTTCATGCCCTTTCTGCAGGGGGATGAGCCTCCAGAGCACCTTTGCCAGCAGACATGGCCCATTGGACGACGGAATTCTGGACACGTTTGTTGGTGCCCACATGCACATGTGTGCACAAGCAGAGGCACAGGGATTGCAGACCCACATCCTAGAACTGCTGACATGTTCCAAGGAACTCCAGGCAAGGTGAGCAGCACAGGGGGGCCACGACACAGCAAAGCTTGCACCAGGCGAATTGCACATGCAGGTTTAGTCACAGCACTGAGGGTGAGCTTAGACGAATATTGGCGTTGAAGCACACAATGCAGCTCAGATGTGTTGGTGGACTGATGGCTGTTGATAGTAGGGTTGTCTGGGACACATGCAGGGGCAGTGGCACATACCCTCCAGTACACCAAGGTCCATTGAGGCACTTGTATCAAACATGTAGCCTTCCGAGACATGGAAAGGGGCAGCTCACAGGGACATACAGCAAGGGACATACTCGGGTGCAGTGCATGTCTTTTCCATGTACTTTATGATAAATGCACTGCCAACTTTGTTTCGGCCATGGTGGTACGCAACTTGCTCAGAAGTCATATGGGTCTGTCTGCTTACCCAGGGAACATTGCATGTTGTGTGAATTGTGACACATTGGTGTTCCATTTGCCACACACCCACCGGCGGCTGACTTACTGCATTGACTGTGTATGACCCGTCACAGGGGTGATGTTATATATGGGTACGAAGCATCTACACCAGATTGTCTGTTTGTAGAGTAGTTTGTTGCTATGGGGCATGTTTGGTGTTGTGGTTTTGTGTAATTGGCACATACAGGTTGTTGACTGTGGCTCTCTGTGCAGCATTGCAGTGCTCCTGTAACCGGACCTGAGAGTGCGCAGGCAGGAGGCCAGCACTCAAAACCAGAGCTAAGTGTCTTGTTGTTTTTCTTTCGAACTGCTCTGCATAGGCTTGCTGGGGAGTGTACTTATGCATGGATGTATGTGTGGTTCAATTTGGTATGTTTTTTCTCCCTAATCACCCGTACTCCTATGCAATTTTGAACCCTGTACCCTCTACCCGGTGTTCCTGCTTCCCGTACCTATCCAAGCAACGTTCCCTGACCCTCTTTCCCCGCTGGGGTTGCGGATGCCTGTGTAAGCCCCGAACTTGCAGGCGCCAAAACCCTAGAGGGGGTGGTTGGTTCGTACCACTCCTGAGCCTGGACTACAGAAGGCCATGACAATGATGTCCAAGTTTGTTTGGATTGTGTATGTGTTCATGCAGGTAGTACATTTTCATGCATTCCCTAGTTTCATGTGTCATTCCTCCTCCCCTCTCCTGCCACTCATTCCAGTCATCCAGTGTGTCAACACCTGTCCCGACTGCATATCCCTGAACCTCCTTCCCCACCAGGGTCTCAGGGGCCTGTGTGAGTTTGACCTTGCAGGCACCCGGGACATGGTGGGGGTGGTTGTTTCGTGACACTCCCGCGCCTGTACAGGGGACCTGTGACAGTACACATCCGTTCATGGTGCATCATCCTATGTCATGTACCACACATGTTTCACATCCTGTCGTGACATTGTTTTACTGTGCTACCTTGGTTGTTGCATCATTGTGGTAGTACTTGGCCTTTGTGAGGTACTGCTACGTCAAGTCATCTACTGGAGGGTGTTCTGGTTCGTTTTTCTGGCTTGGATTTTGTGATTTTGGACGTGAGTGTGGATTATGAGGGTGCAGGCACCTTTTTACACACAAGGTGGGAGATGGTGACGAAGGGTAAAGGTGATCCTGTGGCCAGGTGGAATTGAGGTTTGAAGGCTCCATGACCCAGGTGCAGTTGTTCAGTGGGTCATGGTAATTTGTGAGGGAGGGGGGGGTTGTTGTTGATAGTTGCCTTGCCCTGCAGTGTGATGGGAACTCTGACATTGTAATGGTGGTATCCTATGTACATGTTGTGTTCTGCTGATCAATGCCTGTTCATGTGTTGTGTTTTCCTTTCAGGTGCGAGGGGATAGTTGTGGTTTGACATGCTGGGGTGTACACATGGTGAATGTTCACATGTGATGTGTAGAGAACACTAATGGTCACTTGAGTGCATATGCATATGTGGAGTGCATGTCCTTGCAGAACCACACACTTGCACTCTGATGCACTACATCTACTCCCACCATTGCATATCCACGTGTACACTGTTTGCCTTCTGGTGCCCACTGTGTCCCTGCAGCACATGTTCTGTGACCGATTATGGATCCTGTACATGCCTGATTTGCTGTTTGATGTGGTCTGTCACTTAGATGTGATGCTCAGGGTGTGCATCACACACAATGGCTGTTCACTGTGCTGTGCGCTGAGCAGTGTGTTGCATGAGTAGGACACAGCACACATGAGCTGCAGTGTTGATTTTGCAATGCACAATGTGCATGTAGACAAGCATTCATTGTTATGTTACGTCTACGACTCTTGTAATGCATTTGGAAATGACTTATTTTGGGTGGGAGATTTTGTTGGTCTGTCACTTCATCTGATTCCAGGTCAGGCATCATTGTCTGATGCCACTGTACATTTAGGACATGGCAATGTGTACCTTATCGTTACTGTGTTGGTGTATGGGTATTGCTTGCCATGTCATATTGTGGTTTGGGAGGGTTTGAGTGACATGACAGTGATGGCCATGGCCTGCTTTGCAGGTATGTGTGATGCACACCTTGCATGTCAGGGTCATCCGCTTCTCAGAGCAACTAGCTGGGGGTAGATCTCTCTCCGCGGCAGGGCCCTCCCTCTGGAACAGCCTTCCTGCCTCACTTGAACTTGAGGGGAACCATCTCCAGTTCTGGAAGCACCTCAAGACCTTCCTCTTTGCTTCTGCTTTCTCTCTGCCTCTCCCTTGCAGAATTCTTCACTGGAACTGCACTGGAGCTGCAACTGGGCCACTCTCACCGACCTCGGTCCCTGGCCCAGCCACTCTCCACTTGCACTGCCTCCCTGGCAACCCCTGCACTGCGGTACTGTCTCTCTATCCCTACAGCCCACCCTTCCCAGCACTTGTCTGCACTTACCTTTGCAGTTGCCACCAGCCGACCTATGTTTTTTTTTTGGGTCTACTTCCCCTGTACTGCACTCCCCCCCTTCCCCTTGCACTTTTCCCTTCACCCTACCCCTGCACTTGCACAATCTCAATGACACCTGGCCTAGTAGTACCGTTGTCTGTCTTCCCTTGTTCCCCCCTCCCTGCCTCATCGCACCTTGAAATACTTGTGTATAGGCCATATCATGTCATATGTCATATGTGTGCCTTTTGGTCACACGGGATAGCTTTAAGTAGCTAGGGATGCAGACGATGTGGCACTTCCATTGCAACTATCTCAGGGTGGTAGGGTTGTGACAGTTGACTGTCTCTTTGTCATCATCGATTGTCACCTGGTATGTGCCAGGCCTGTGTGCACTCCGCAGGGGTGGGAGTTTAGGTGAAAAATGTGGCCACAAGCTGGGTCCGGGCTTCCTCGCCACGTGCCCTGTCCCCTCCCATGGGCAGCGCCTGTGCCTGTGGTTGGGGATGTGGGGGCACCACCATGTCCACCGGGACGCCCTGCCATGTTGCAACATTGTGCAGGACACATGCTGCCACAATGATCCTGCACACTACTGGTGGTGCATAGAGTAGTTGCCCACCAGATCGGTCAAGGGAGCGGAAACGTGACTTGAGCACTCCGAATGTGCGCTCCACTATGCCCCTGGTTGCAATATGGGCGGCGTTGCATCTTACCTGGGGTGGTGTGGTGGGGTTCCGGATTGGCGTCATCATGTGGTTGCTCAGAGGGTAGGCACTGTCCCCTGGGGAGGTGATAATAGTTGAGATTATTAGGGTTTGGATATTTGTCTGTGTGTGACTTGCATGCATGTGCATGGGCATTTGTACTCACCTAGGAGCCAGGTGTCGCCATGCTGCCCAGCTTCCAGGGCCCGGCTCAGGGCGGACATTCTGTACATGAAACTGTCATGGGTGGAGCCAGGGTAGTTTGCATAGACAGAGGTGATGATTCCCTTTGCATCGCATACCACCTGTACATTGATGGAATGCCAGTGCTTGCGGTTTCGGTAGATGTGCTCAGTGGCCCTAGGTGGACATAGGGCCACATGGGTGCAATCTATGGCACCGAGCACTTTGGGGAAGTGTGCCACCCTGAAAAAATCCAGGACAACGGCCTGCCTTTCTGCGTGTGTTCTGGGCATGTATATGTGTCTGCAGACTGAGGGGCGCGCTGTCATGATTGCCAGTACCTGGTGTAGGCAGCGTGACTGCGTGGCCTGTGAGACCCCCCCCACTATGGCAGTGGTCCGCTGAAATGACCCAGTGGCCAAAAAATGCAGGACATTGAGCAGCTTCTCCAAGGGGCTCAATGCTTGGGAGCAAAGGGTGGGGGATGTAAGGTCATCTTCCCACTCCCTGACCAGGTCTAGGATGATATGGGGTGGAAACCTATACCTGCCATAGACCTGGTCGTCAGGCATCCCAAAAAGGCTTGTCCGTGGTGCGAAAATGCGTGCCCTGGCTATTCTCCTCCTCTTGCGGTGTCCCACGATCAGTGCTGCGACAAATGAGGCATTCATCGTAGCTGTATATACGCGTTTGTTGTTTGTGCGCACTTTTATGCTGTGCGCGGGGACGCTTCCGCCTGCCTTCGTGTGGCGGACGCGTTGACGCCTGTGCGCGTCTTTTGTCATGCACGGGTTTCCCGTATTCGGATCCATGAATACGGGTTTTTCGCGTGCGTGTGGGCGTTCCGTGTAGTTCCCTGCAGTACTTCCCCAGTTACGCCTTCTTTTTCACGTGTTGTTCCCCATTCCGCGTGTTACGCCCACTGTTACGCCCACTTTGGTTGTGTGCGCCGCGCTATGGGCGCTTTTGCTGTGCGCGTAGCGCACGCCGTGTATGCCTGCGTGCGCCATGGCTGGATTGGGCGCACGGACAGCGGGAAACACGCGCAGCGTCTTCCTTGAATCGCACGCGTGCGCGTGTGCTGCGTTTCTCACGCTTGCGCTCCCTTGCGCCTGCTTGCGCATGGATTTTCAGCACACTTTTGTTCCATGAATCGGCCCCTAAGTCTACTTGCATTGCTGCATCTGTACAGTTATTAAATTACTTGCATTTTCTGCAGTGCTCTTCACACGTGCAATCTTCATTCCGCATGTGAAAGTCTACACGATTCTTTATTTCGTCATCAGATTCCATACGGTCTATGCATCTTCTTGTTCGACCACTCTTCTCAGTGCGTCACACTCTTTTCCTGTGACGTCACCAACCTCTCTTTCTCTCATCTTCATATTCCTTCGGGAATCTCCTCCAAGAGATTGTCATCTCTACGGGGGTACATCATATAGGGTCTTCTCAATGGATACCTTTTCTAGAAGGCTATCCACGGAATAGGCACAATCACTGGTGTCCTGCATGTCGTGACTTTGGTTTCCAGCATATACAAAGAATGGGGGCGGGACTTCCTACAGAGGCATTCAGCTGCTCCTCTACAACTATAACAAGAAAATGTAGAACGTGTATCAACTAAGAATTGGAAGGATTGATTTTCATAGAATTGGAGAAGACTATTTGAATAAGAGCAACTTGAATGCCCCAATGAAGACCTGTTGTTTAAGGTCGAAACACGTGTTGGTAGAGCCTGAAAATTAAAAGAAAACTTGATTACTAGGCAATTTTGGTTGATTCTTTGAGAGAACTATTATATATACAGTGTTTGGTGCACTGGGAAGATGCTTTTTTTAAAAAACAATTTCCATGTGTTACTTTACAAAACCAAAAGTAAATTGTGTGGCTTCTAACACAATTTTTCACAGAAAGCCTGCTGTAGAACGCACCCTTTCAACCCATTATTTTTTTTCAGAAATGTTTCTACTAGAGGCACTACCATCCCTGGAACCACACGTGGTTGGCTCAGGCTCCCTTGGTACATTTTTTCGCTTCTGCATTTTCGTGGGGAAAATGTACTCCCCTCCAATTAAAAATGTCACCAGTCACGGCTGGTCAATGTCAGTAATTTAAGATTCACGTGTTCAGAGCGAAATAAATGAGCGCCCCTAATTCCACCTTTCATGTCTATCAACAATAAAGAGTTGAGATATTGCAATCTGGATGTGCTCTGGAATAGCTTCCAATCGAATCCCTTACTTAGCGAATACATCGTGCTTAAAGGTTGTTTCGCTTTCAGGTATACTTATGCAAGGCCAGCCTGCATCTTCCACCACAAGTACTGCAGAAGAAATTCATCTATTTTTCAACTTTGAAAATTCAGTCTCCGTGGAGACTGTCAAAAATTACCAAGTCGACTATATTTCAAGTCATCATGGCGGGGTATTGGGTAAAGTTTTCAATAAGCAATAATCGCGCCTCGGTTTAACCTCATTGGCTACGATACTGCCACTGCGCAAAGCTACCAAGCACTCCGTAATTTACCTAAGCCATCATAACTATCACCCTTATAAATCAGTGTGACAAACATGCTCATCTTCAGGATCACAATTGCGTAACTATTCTATAGAAAAGATGATGACACGCATTAAAAACGCTCCTCGGTTCTTTTTTTCGTCTGTCTGTCTGGAGCAGACAGCGCCGGGAATTGTGGGAACGAGCATACTAAATTAGCAAGCACGCGAGTTCGAACTTCGTTGTTGCAATTGAAGAAGGACTAGGCAATGCCCACTCGCCAGCGAGCACTCCTGGAACTGGGAACGTCTCGTGCAGGAACGTTGCTATCCCTGCTCTCCTGATGTCAATCTTCACGCGCTCTCCTGGACCTGCGGCATTTTAGATCCATGCTATCCTAGATCGGTTTCTGGTGCGTCGCCATTTTCTTAAAGCGTGGCCGTGATCCCATGCGGCCCAGGACTCCGACTGCTGGGCATTTCCCGATCTCTCGTCTCGTCGGAACTTCCCGGCCTTGTTCCCCACTACATCTGATTGTTAAACCTGTGTTTTTTAATGACATGTTCCTCCTTTAATTGTTAAACCTGTGTTTTTTATGGCATGGTCCTCCTTTAAGACGTATAGTACTCGTAAATTTAAACATTTAAATGCACGGTGCCAACAGTCCCTCTAGTCTTGGGAGTGCCCTGGCCCGGTTAGATCCGTGTAAGTATCCATACAATGTAGTGCTTGGCTCGCCACTTATAGATGTCCATTGCCCCACCTTTACACCACATGCTCATTTGGACCCCAGGGCCCCTTCACCCTCTCATCCTCAGCCCCAGACATCTTTCTGTAATGTTCTTACTGCCCCTGGTCCCCGCCATCGCTTGCTTTTAGTTGCATGCACAGTGTGCTCAATTGTGCTCCTTCTATTTGTGCATCTTCCTCCCTCTTCTCTAGCCCCCTAGAGCAGTGGTCTTCAAACTTTTTTGGCCAGGGCCCCCCTGAGCAAAATTTGGGCAGGTCGGGACCCCCCAGAAATGCCAAATGGACAGTATATATTGCGCGCCGTCACCTGCTCCCATCAAAGTCGCTGGGCTCCCTCATCCCACTCCTACCCAGTCGCTGGTCTCTCCCCACCCCATCACACACCCAGGGCTCTCCCCACTCTGCTCCCATCACTATCCCATGGTTCCCGCCCATTGTGCTCCCACCATAGTCCCTCGGTTCCCCCATCCCGTTCCCAACACAGTCTGAGGGCCAGTGGCGGCTGGTGAATCTTTTTTAAGTGGAGGGGCATTAAGGGGAGGTTCGGGGGGGTTTCCCCCTGTGAATTTTTTTTTAAATAATAGGTTAAAATGTTGCATTGTAGAGCATACTTTTAACAAAAAATGGGTAAATAGCCAAACAGTTTGCAATTGTTGCTGGAAGTCCAGGGGGCAGGCATTGATATTTTATTTCTATCGCGCTCGTACACAAGTATTTCAGAGCATGACAAGGCAAGGGAGGGGAACAGAGGAGAATAAAACAGTGATCTTACTAGGCCCAGTGACATTGAGAACGCGCAAGTGTGAGGGGAAAAGTGCATGGAAGGGGGGAGAAGTGGAAAGTGCGAAGCAGAGGAGAAACAGATAAATAACAATAAATAAATAATAAAGGCAACAAACAGTGGTAGTGCAGCCAGCAATTTGCAAGTGCTACGTTTAAGGCAGCAGACAGGCTAGGTCTGATAAGTGCAGGAAGAAAGATGGTTCTCCTCAAGTTTTAGAGTGGCAGGGCGCTGTTCCAGAGGGAGGCCCCAGCCGAAGACGGAGATCTACCCCCAGCTCGTTTCTTTGATAAACGACTGACTCTGAGGGAGTTGGAGGTAGAGGAGTGAAGAGCTCGAGAGGGGAGGTATTTGCGGAGGAATAGCTGAAGGTATTTTGGACCCAGGCCCCAGAAAGCCTTGTGGACAAGGCAGAGGGTTTTGAATGATAGATGTCCGGTAAAAAGATACCATCCCTGTCCCCTGGGCCCCACTGGTCCTAACACAATGAACATGATTATGTGTATATGCAAGGCGCTGCACATTCATACAGCAATCACTCTATCATTCACATGAGCATCCATCACCATACACTCACTCATAACGCATCCATACACATGTTTAAATAAAAACAATGAACATAAACGTACCTTCTGCATTGGCCTGTGTGTGGGTGCTGAAACGGCCTGCTCCAGCTGCTCTGTCCGTATGTGCGAGGAGGCGCAGGAGCTCCCCCTCGGACATACAGACATGCAGTGCCCCAGCCAGCATTTCCAATGAGCTATGCAATGCTGGCGAAGCAAAACGCCCCAGCACTTGCATGGCTCAGTGAGCATGTGCGGCTGGGGAACTAAACTGAACTGTCAAAGGGAAACAGTGTTTCCCTTTGACAGTTCAGCCAGCCCAGGAGCACTCCATTAGCTGGATAAAGCAGCTGAGGGAGTGCTCACTGTTTCACTGGGCTGGCTCCTTAGCTCCTCCATAATGGGTGAGGGGCCACTGGGTGGGCGCCTCTTGCCATTATGGATGAGCCGCCAGGCTCGGACAGGCCTATAGGGCAATGCCTGTACCAAAAATGTAAAATGCTAGTTTGGGCCAATCAAAATGGGCCACCATTTTGGCCAATGTGGACCATTTTGATGAGTTACTTAACTATGCAGTTAGTAATGTTGACCATTGTTGCTGAATATATCACAATTTACTTACATTTTAACACAAAGCACCCCTTTGGGTACTATTGAAACAGTGGGCTTCATAACTACTCTGGCGGTAGCTGTGCCGGTAAAACCGGCACGGCTGCCACTGGAGTTGCATCCGGGTCTGGCACCCGCGAATGGGCAATTACTAGGTCATGCCGAGTTAGGCGGACATGATAATTGCCCTTTCGAAGGTGCCGGTAGATCCCCATTCCCATTTGAGCCCCATATGGCTCAAATGGGAATGGGGAGCTCGGATGCACCGGCACCGTTAATAACGGTGCTGGTGCATCCGACGAGCTGCGGTCAGACCTGGCGGGGGCTGTCAAGCACCCACGAGCACAACTCTTACTATGGCGGAACGGTAGCAACGGTGCCGGTAGCTTACCAGCACCGTTGTTACTGGTCCGCCATAGTAGTAATGAGGCCCAGTCTGTGACTAAAGGAATGAATATCCATTTACAACTGTGGGCCACTTTTTCATTGTTGCCTGAGACAGTTTCATGCTTCAGCCCGCCCATGTGGGCCACCCATGCCCATTTCTTCCAATCTTAAAAAAAAAAAAAATCTTTTTTCATGCTGAGCTCTCAGGGCCCCCCTGGGATGCACCCGCGGACCGCGGACCCCTAGGGGGTCGCGACCCATAGTTTGAATACCACTGCCCTAGAGGGTCGGACTGGTCTATACAATTGTCTCGTGCACCAATGAAAAAGTGTCCCACAGTTGCAAATGGCTATTCATTCCTTTTGTGACACTGTTTGAATAGTAACCAAAGGGGAGTTTGTTTTATAAGGTGTGATGCACATTGTGCTTTTTAAAGAATATTTATTCAGAAACACTGGTCAAAACTACTAGCCGCAAAGTGAATTAACTCATCAAAATGGCCCAAATTGGCCAAAAAAGTGTCCCACTTTGACCAAAAAAGTGTCCCACACCAACATTTGGTGTTTTTGGTTCGGCCATGGGCCTATTGCCCTATAGACCAGTCCAAGCCTGCCCCCTACCGAGAACCCTTCCCCACTCCAAAAAACCTACCTTCTTTCAGAAAGCCAGGCCTATGGGCTCTGCCGATGCATGTTCTTTGCTGTGTAACTTCTTTTCTTTCTCTCTCTGTGTGTTCAGCAATAGACATTTTCCTGGGCCTTAATGCTTAGTGTGTACTTAACATTTCTTGTATCGTTTGTAAACAAATTCACATTTGAACAGACAATTTATATCCAATGCTGTGCCCGTCATGCTCATAAAATGTACACCACTGGGCAGTGGAAGACTTTTATAGCTTTGCAAGACGTTCACTGTGTCTATTTTAAATCGATCCATAAGGGTGCGCCACCTGTTAATCGCTTGCAGTACCTCATTTATATATATATATTCAGGGGAAAACACTTTGTCAAAGGGACGTTATGGTTAAGTTGCTCTTATAAAAACCTATGAAATTCAATGAAAAAACATTGTTAAAGGGATGTTATGGTTACAAGTAAAGCCGAAAAAACCACAGAAATTTGCCAGTTATGGTAAGCTAAGAAAACATAACTCATGCCACCACTGTGCAATGCTAAGACTAACACTCAGGACATCAAAGATGACATCACAAATGTCACTGATGACATGACGTATATTAATTCTGATGAAAAGTCTATACAAGGGGTTGTGTTTGCAATGTTGGTAGCAACATATCTGGGATGATCGGGAGTGCTCTCATGAAGTACTTTATTAAAAAATGTACTCATTTAAACAAAATGTTATATTGGAGTGTTCTTCTTAATAAAATAACCTAATAATACATACACATAGGCAATGGGTGCCGCATGCACCACAGAAATACAGTATTTTTAATCTGGTAATATTGGTTAGTAAAATAATGAATGCAAGTCGATCAGAATCTCGACTAATATAAACTTGGAATTAATAGCTAACAATACAAGACTTACTACACACTTGTGTTGGTACAAACAATACATATGAAGACTCACAATGCATAGGAATCTGAGGCACATGCAGAGAAACTCCAATAAGGAGAAAAGAAAGAACATCACTAGGAAGTGACAATAAGATTAGAGTTTATTATCATGTATACAAATTAATTGTGTGTTTGAGGTGTACTTATTTCCCCATGTATGTGTACCATGAGCTGAGTCCATACCTGAAAGAAAATAACTTTACAACATAGCACCTGGGTGTTAGTCTTAGCAGTGCACAGTGGTGGCACGAGTTATGGTTGCTTAGCTTACCATAACTGGCAAATTTATTGGGTTTTCCGGTTTTACTTGTAACCATAACGTCCTTTTAACAATGTTTTTTCACTGAATTTCATAGGCTTTTACCAGTGCACCCTAATTTGCTAAAATTTCCTACTATCATACTCACCCCCAATATAGCAGAATCTTCAGCCAATCTAGGAAGTTACAAGTGAAAACTGCCATTCTAGCAACATTCTTAACACTTCTATCAACTTTCTACAGCTTATTACACCTTTTTTTGTTTGCCGACATCCGCGAACATCTGACGTCACCGCAGACTTTCCAGACAGTGTCACCTGATCATGCGGGCGTGCCATGATGACGTGTTCGCGAATGGGTCCGTGCTTCACGGACATTAGGGGGGGCTAGTCCCAAGATGTATAACTTGCTCCTTTTGTTGATTGAAGAAAGTAATGCTGAAGTGCTATCTTCAGTGTCCAGGTCATTTGCTCCTTCAAGGAGCTCCGCGTCTGAGATTTCATGTGGTGAATATCTTATGGATTCGTCTCGAAGTGGCCACTTTTGTTTCAGAAAAAGTTTGTAAAGTTCACAGACAAAAATGGCTTTTAGCTATAATTTTCCTGAAGGTTCTTTGATTGGGATACCACTAAGAACCCTCTTTTCAGGTAGGGGTCTCTTGCTGTTGTTTGATTGTTTGTAGCTTCCCTCTCCTTATGCTCCTTCCTTGGAGGTTGGATGCCAGGTGGTTTAGAGCTTTTGCCGCTCACTTTCTCCCAATGCCATGTCTTGTTATTTGAGCGGTCTGTTATGTGTTTCTTTGTTAATAATACGTGATGTTTCTTTTGCTTTTTCTTTGTTCCACTTGTCTGTTTAAATATGAAGGGTACAATAGAGTTGCTTCCTCCTCTAGGTTCTTGGGGTTTAGGGCAGCTGGGCAGCTGATTTTTATATAGTTACCCGTATCATAATAAGTCTCTCCCGGAGTGGCTGCTCGTCTTCCGAAACAACTATTTCGTTTTCATTTACTGGTTCCGTAGAGAGCAGTGCGTCATTATTTGCGAGAGCCGTGGTGTGGATTTCTGCAGTTACGCATAGAGTTTTGTTTAAGTCCTTTTCCCCAGTCCAGGTTGTAGTCTCTGACTCAAGGCTTTCGTTTCCCTGAATCGGGGTCGGTCTTTCGCTGCAACCATGCATTTTTCAGGAAACGGTCGAGTTTCCCCAGGAGTAAGGCCGTGTATATCAAATGTAGAAGGAGGCCCGGGTGTGTCCTCAGCGTCCCCCCACGCAATCCACCAGTACCATGGGGAGCCTCGCTGCAACTGGTGATGCCGAGACCTCCTAATCAATCTGCGCCCCACCCCCGTGATAAGAGTCTTCAACAGGTAACGCCCGGGGGCACCGGACCAAAGTGGGGGTTTCATTGTTTGTAAGCGCATTTGTAAGCACGTCGCATGAATCAGATTTTGAGGCTGGCAGCTGGTTTTTGTGTGCTGACTGAGATAGTTCTGCCAGCAGGGACGAGGGCAGGGTCCTAGGCTGTCTATGCTTACCATCCGGCTGTTGTTTCAAAGTCGTGTAGTCATCCGCCTCACTCACAGCACATCCTTTGTCCACTTCGCAACGCTCTCTTTCTTCTTCTCTCCGTCTGTTGCTCCAGAGCAGACAACCGTCTTCCATGCTGTCCATACAAGGGGGCCAGGCCAGGGGCTGCAGGCTGCGGGACTGCAGGACTGCAACTCTCCACAACTCACGGACATTTCAAAACTGCCTTTTCACTGAATTTCATAGGTTATTAGTGCAATTTAACCATACGTCCCTTTAGCAAAGTTTATTCACTGAATTTCATAGGTTTTTACCACTGCACCCTAATTTGCTACAACTTCCTAATATCATACTCACCCCCAATATAGCAGCATTTTCGGCCAATCTAGGAAGTTTCAAGTGAAAACTGTGCCATTCACCACCTTCGAGCAACATTCTTAACACTTCTATCAAAATTTTTACACCATTTTTTGTTTGCCGACGTTTGTGAATGTCTGAAGTCATCACGGACGTTCCGGACAGTGTCACGTGACTACGCATGCACATGCCATGATGACGTGTTCACAAACGAGACCGTGCTTAGCAGACATTTCAAAGGTGCATTTTCAGCCAATCTAGGAAGTTTCAAGCTGAACGTTTACCCTTGCACAGCTCCTAGACCTATTCTTACTCATTTTTCATCTGCAAACCAGGGGAGAGCATTTGCTTGGAACAGTATTAGCACACCTGCTATTTAACTTCAAAAATGGTTATCAGCCATGGCCATCCCTCCTCCCCAGGAGCCACCACCAGCTGGAGGGCCTGGACAAGGGAAAAGGCGCAATGATGCAGAGGAGGCTCAAAAGGACCAGGAAATGAGATAGAGGAAATGCCTACCTCCAGCACCCAGCGAGAATCATGGGTGTGGCGGTTCTTCAAGTCCGTATGAGGGGTACAAAAGGCCCGTGCTATCCATGCTCAATGCATTGAGATCTCAGTCGCAGACAACACAGGCAGTACTCTTTTGGTACCATGTTCAGGTGCCACCACACCCGCTGATAGCATCCAGGTGCTCCGAGAAAGGCTGTTCCTTTCTCGGGAAGTAGTAGACTATCTTCCTCTATCTCATCGTCCTCAACCGCTACTGCCACCTCACAGCCTACTCCATTGGGGCAGAAAATCCCACCAGCTATCTTGCAAGCCATAAAAGAGGCTGTTGATCCATATCTTTCCAAGGCAACAGTATCCTCTATAAACTGCAACACACCACTCTGCAGGGGTGAGCAATTTCAAAGTGTTTTCGGGACTGTTATCAAAGAGCATGAGAAACACTGCCCCCTACCTTAGATTCAAAGCACGCCAAATATCTTCCCCTGTCCACCTGCCCCTCCGTATCTGTGTTTGGTGCCCTTTCCCTCATTTCCCTCCCCCACACTACTTCCTGGCCTTCCCTGCAAAAAGAAGACAAAATAAAAAAAAAGGTTCCTTTTGGAGAGCCACCTTTACAGTAAAAAAAATAACTAAAAAACATGAATCTTATAGATTTCATCTGCTTTACATTTTTCAATAGATTCAATAAGATTTTCCAACATTTCCATTAGCATTTTGTACTAAAAAGAAAAAAGGACAGAAACAATTTTCTGTCACAAATACTTTTCTATGGCATACAATGAGGACCATAATCCATGGACCGTCATGACTATCCACGGTCTCCACAGTCCCCTTTCCAGGCCGGGCATCATTAAAAAACCTGGGGGAGGAGCAACAGGTGGGTAGGGGAACAGGGCGTGGGGATGGGGTTGTGGTTACCGTTTCTGTTGTTTACCTGTTGAAAACCAATAAAGAGAAGTTATAACAAAAGAACAGACCCGGATGGCACGTGCACACCATCGCACAGGACAGCCCTTTTACTCTTTTTACTTTTAGGCTTGTAATACTCCCTCATTGCCTACTTTCAAACAGTCACACCTCCATCCACCAATCACTTCCAACAACTCTACATGTAACCCTATCAACATATTAAACTTCCATACAACTGTCACTTAACAATGTTCTAGAAATCTTTTGTATCTGCATTTCCCTTACTTATACAAACCATTTTTACACAGTGCTGCTAACAATGCACACATGCATTGTGCAGTGAGAGAAGTGCAAGAATGGAAGGGGGAGTAGGTATGGACAAGTGCTGATGGGAGCCCAGGAGGGAAGTGCCAAGGTGTGAGGCCACTGGCTAAGTGCTGGGGTGGAGGAGTCCCAAGGGCGGGGTGCAAAGCCACTATGAGGTAGGCCCCCAAGGGCAGTGTGGAGAGGGGATACTGGTGTCGACTAGGTATGGGACCTGTGAGGTTCATGAGGGACCAGGCCACCGGTCTCAGTGGCAGTGGTATGAGTTAGCAGGGAAGGGATAGAGGAAAAGAGGAAGAGAAAAGCAGATTTTTGAGAAATTTCCGGAATTTATGGAGGCCCTGCTCAAGTCTAAGAAAAGCAGGGAGGCTGTTCCAAAGAGCAGCACCAGCCAAAGAGAGAGACCTGCCTCCCACTTTCTGTTTGAAAAAGCGTTTAACAAGCAGAGAATTGGAGTTAGTTGGAGACAGACCCCAGAAAGCCTTGTCGATGATACAGAGGGTCCTCAATTTCATCCTTTCGGTCACCAGGAGCCAGTGTAGAGATTTTAGGGCTCCAGAGGTCCGATCCCTGTGCTTGAGGCTAAGGATAAACTATTCTGGATTAGCTGAAGGGGGCATAGGGAACAAAGGCGCAGGTTGAGGAAGACACTGTTGCAGTAGTCCAGGCTAGACAGGACCAGGGCCCTCCAGACATTGAGCTTCTGGGGGAAGGTGAGGAAAGGTAGAATGCCTGTAAGGAGGTGAAGCTGAAAGTGGGCCTTCTTGACAAGGTTCAAGATGTAAGGAGTGAAGGAGAGAAAGGAGTCAAAGATGACCCTAAGGTTTTTGGCTTCACAGGATGGTGAGGATAGAGGGCGGCCCGAGGGTAGGGGGGAAACAAGGCACAGTTGTCCCAATAAGAAGGATTTCCATCTTACTGGCATTGAGACAGAGATCTTTAGCCACACACAATGCTTGGGTGGCGGTCAGACAATCAGGGATGAAAGACCGGTAACAGAAAGTAGTACACAGAAGTTTCAAGGAAAGCTGTGTGTCATCGGCATAACACTGGAAATGAGGAGAAAAGGAGGAGATCAGTTGAGCCAGAGGGACGAGATATATATTAAAGATCCTCAGCAATAGAACAGAACCCTGGGGCAGAGAGTGAGATGGTGGAGAAGAAACAACCCAGTTCCACCTGGAAAGAGCAGTTACTGAGGAAACAGGTCAGCCAGTTCAGTGCCTGGTCCGTGATGTTGAACGTATCATGTAGCCGTTTAATGAGGCTACAATGTTGGCTGTGTCAAAGGCGGGGGAGAGATCGAGGAGCACTATCCTCAATTGTACTACGATCATAAATACCATATACACTTCAATTATATAATTCCACCATATTACAAATAGGGTATACTCTCTCTATGGTACCTATAATAACTGTACACATATTACTATAGTGTATGTGGCCAGATTCTTGGGTCACAGCAAGAATCTGGCCACTGGCCAAAACCACCACAACAGAAATAAACCATATATAAACTGTTTTGCACATCATGAGAAGGGCACAGGGTAATAAGTAATCGTAACATGAGACATTTGAACATTTTTGACTGGAATATAGAATGTGCAACGTATTGAGAAAAACGAAGGGTGCAATTAGCTAGATTCCTAATAAGGAGCAAGGGTATGGATGCAACCTACCCCCGAGAATCAGAATAAGGGGACCGCCACTAGGACGATATCTTCCTGCTGAGCCATAAGTAAGGCAATTGCCAGAAAGGGGCTAGATGCGGGGGTGCCTGAGATCCAGGGATGGAGCTGGGCAACAGTTGGGGGAGTGGGGCAAGTTGGGAAGGGTGGGAGGGAGGGGGGAGTTGGGGGATTGTTAACAGTTAGGGGAAGTTTGCATAGGGGAACAAGCCCACATGAGAAAAAGGGAGAACTGAGATCTGGCTGGTACTGGTGGAGGGTGGAGTTGGAACCAGACTCATCATGGGAGACCTGAAAATAGTTACTTGGAATGTTCGAGGGCTCAATAGTTATCTAAAAATAAACAAGATCATGATGTATCTGCGTAGACAGAAAATAGATATCGCCTTGCTGCAAGAGACGCACCTGACGCGTGAAAGGTTGGAGATGATTACCTGGATAGCACCGCATGTGCCATTTCAGCTACTGAGCTCTACAGCCAAACTGGATGGGAGGATGGTGGTATTAAAAGGACTAGTAGAGAACAAGGAAATATGTGTCATAAATACATATGCTACGAACCAGGATACGGCGGCATACTTTCTAACCCTATATAGCAAACTTAGCGTGAGCCTGGGAGGGGCGGTGATCTGGGGAGGTGACTTCAACTGCATAATGGACCCAGACCCAAGGCTGGATAGGTCAGACACCAAAATAGAAAGACCGACCCCGGCGGCCAGGATACTGCGGTCCCTGTTAGCAGGTTTTGGGCTGGAGGATGCATGGAGGTCACACTATCCCCGAGATCGGCAATACTCGCACTTTGCAGCCCCCCAGACCCTTCATACAAGACTGGATTACATGTTTGTCACACAAGAAATGATGGCAGAGATAGCGTAAATAGAGTGTAAAGCAAGGGTCCTTTCGGACCACTCGCCGCTGAAATTGACATGGCAATACCGACCCCCAAGAGCGAAAATACCGACATGTTGCCTCCGCACTGAAAGATAATATCTTTAGAGAAGATATGACAGAGGAAATAATAAGTTACTTTGAGGCCAATACGGGCAGTGTAGACTTGGCGGGTGTACTCTGGGAAGCTTTTAAAGTAGTGGTGAGGGGGGCAGCCTTATCTAAGTCCAAGGGGCTAAAGGGTGGGATTCTGGTGGAACTACAAGAGGCGGAAACAGAGCTAGAAAGGGCATTGAAAAGACGGGGCAGCACCAAAGACGACAATGAGGAAATACCCTGGCTACAGCGGAAATGTGCGGGACTCTGGAAAAGGCTGTGCAACCTAAATTACAAGAAATACATAGAGAGACAGCACGCAGGGCGGGATAAACCAGGAAGAGTTTTGGCATGGCTATACAAAAGCGAGACCCCCAGATCAGTAATCAGGACGATAGCGAGAGAAGATGGGTGCATAATAGACAACCAAGAGGGAGTGAACCAAGAATTTGTAGATTACTATCGCATCCTGCGTTGGGGGCGCGGAGGAAAGTGATAACAAGGAAATAAGCAAAACCTTAGAGGACATAGGATTGCCGCAGATTGGCGCTGAGGAGCGAGAGGAGCTAGATGCTCCAATCACTCTAGAGGAACTAGAAGAAGTGGTGAGACAGCTACCCACCAGCAAGACCCCGGGGTCTGATGGACTCCCCAGCAAATTTTATAAGATGTATAAGAACGAGGTGCCCCCCCCACTCTTGGAGATGCTCAATGAAGCATATGAAATTGGAAGGTTACCAGAGTCCCTGAGAGAGGCGATCATCATTCCGCTCCCCAAACCTAATAACCCAGGCTGTGAGTGTGGCTCCTACAGACCTCTGTCGATGTTGAACCAAGATAGTAAAATACTGACGGCGGCCCTGGCAAATAGTATGAGAAAAGTTGTCAGCAAACTAATACACCCCGACCAAACTGGTTATGTCCCCAACAGGAACATGTCTAATAATCTTCGGCGACTCCACCGATTCATCAAATATGCTGAAGAGGACACGGGTGAGATGGCAATAGTGTCGCTGGATGCCATCAAGGCTTTTGATTCGGTTAAGTGGCCATGGCTCATGGCTGCTTTGACAAGCTATGGAATAGGGCCGGGGTATCTCAAATGGGCCAAATTACTATATAGTGCCCCACTGGCCAGAGTGAAAACAGGGGCAGGCATATCAGAGAGGTGGCAACTCAGCAGAGGCACCCGACAGGGATGCCCGTGGTCCCCCATGATGTACATACTGGCCCTAGAGCCTTGGCAATATACCTAAAATAGCAGTATGACACAGTAGGAATCACCATAAGGGGGGAGCCCCACTTAATTTCTTTGTATGCTGACGACATGCTGTTGTATCTGCGCTACCCTGAAGAAAACCTCCAGTATATCCTGGAGGTGTTGGAGCGATTTGCAAAGCTCTCAGGTATAGCTGTGAATCCCAAAAAATCTTGTGTATTTCCACTAGGCAGGTACAAAGGGATACCGTTGGAGCAGCTACCAACCCTTCAGATACCATGGGAGGTTGGCACGTTTCGCTATCTTGGGGTGGATATATATCATACATTGGAGGCAGAGCACCAATATAACACAGAGAAGGCTATCCGACAGATTGAAAATAGTATGAGGTTTTGGGTGAACCTTCCCCTAGCAATGATAGGAAGAGGGGCAATGCTTAAAATGGTGGTCCTGCTAATACTGTTGCACTACTTTGGGAACATCCCATACTTGATACCGAGGAGATTCTTTGCCAGATTGAGTAGCATATGCAGGGACTTTCTCTGGCAGGGGACAAGAAATAGGGTGGCCCTTTGGAAGCTGCAAAACCCACACGAAAAAGGGGGTATAAACATACCGAACTATGAGCTTTACTATATATCAAGCCAACTTCAATATGTATCTAAATGGTTGTCTGAATTGCGCCCCATTATTTTTGAGAGAAATTATGTAGTTGCCGAATTCTGATATGGAGTGGCGACCTAGGATGATGGTATTTGGGTGGGAGATATGGCGGAGAGCCTGTCAGATAATGGGTAGCACGACCCCGTGCTCCTCGCAGATGCCATTGGTCGCTTTGGCAGGAAGAGAGAGGCAATTAAGATTAACGATTAGGAAGCACTGGGAGCCGGTGGGGATAGTAACGATGGGAGACATGTAGCAAGAAGGGAGCATAAGGTATTTTGAAGGGCTGGTGGAGGAAACAGGGTTACATGCAGGGCAGTATATCACATATCACAGGGTGGTGCGGAGCATAAAAGAGACATGGCCTGAAGACATATTAGCAGATGAACCAGATGCAGCCATAGACGCAATATATGACATAGCAGAAGGAGGGTATGAAATATCGAGATTATATCAGCTGATGATGACTAAAGTGGGGAAAGAAGTGATACAACTTAGACAGGATTGGGAAGAGGAAGCTGGGGCCCCAATGACTGATGGGATGTGGGAGTGCGCCCAGGGATATCACAAAAAAGTGTCAAGAAATGCGAGATTACAGCAGATACAATTATATGTCACCCATAGGGCGTTTATGACACCCCAACGAATAGCCAAGTTTAAAAATGCAGGGCGACAATCTTGCCCCAAATGTGATGAGGAAAATGCTGGAATGGTACACATGTTTTGGTCATGCCCAAGAACAGGACATTTTTGGGGAGAAATAGCGCGCAGGATGGGGAGTAAAGGGATTAACATGGAAGTGGATGCAGTATGGGTATGATTGTTGGGGGGGGGGTTCCCAAGACCACATAAGCTAAAGCACGTGAGCAAACTAAAAGACCTGGCGTATGCATTAGCTAAGAGGAAAATTGCAATGGGATGGAAAGCATGCCACAGCCCGAGGATAGAAGCGTGGTGGAAGGACCTACAGAAATAGGCAGAGGCGGAAACCATAGTATGGCAAGAGGCGAGTAGCGTTGAAGGGGAGGAGGAAGCAGGAAATGTATTGTCTTGGAGACCGGGATCCAACAGAAACCATAGATGAAGAATCCCTATTGCGGGAAGTAGAAGTAGAACAGGGAGGAGAGTAGGCTGGTGTAGGGGGGAAGGGGGAGGGAAGGACAGAGTGGTCATGAATAAAGTGATGTGTATCCATGCCATTATGTGCACTGTAAGTTTGGTTTGTGTTGGTTGTTAAATAAAATCAATAAAAATTGTTTTTAAAAAAATTTAAAAAAAATAAACCATATAACAAGTATGTACAAGACTCCTTCAAATAACAAGACTCACCCGGACCTCCGTCCACACCCCAATCCCAATAACATCCGTGGACAAAATAATTAACGGAAGACACGGCAGCACCTGCACAGCTTTTTTTCACCTAATAAAATATCTCTATATCAACTTTTTACCTTTTGCCCACCCTTCCAGGACCTCTTACATACAAAAAAATAACCCAAATATATTTTCCAGATATCTTTTCCTCACTGCGCTGTCCGCAGACAAAGTCTGTCATCCGCCCATCCAATATGGCGACCGTTTTGAAAATGATGACGCAGCTCACGTTTTCAAACATCCAATTAGCGTGCGCCTCTCTGCAAAGTTTGGGGACCATTCGTCGAACAGTGCCAAAATTATAAGCTGCCCAAAAAGTAGTCTTTCTATAAGTTAAGCAACTTAACCAATGATATTATTACCATTCATTATATAAACATTTCCCATAAGCAAATATCACCATTTCTTATTTTGACAGAAATGACAAACACAAGTGAGTGGCTAGAAGAAAACTTTCCCAAGGAAGAAATGAGTGAAGATGAAGCCTCTAATGTTAAACAATACATCTTTCAGTATAAACAAATAAGGACATTTATGGAGAGCTCATTGAAATAATAATGTCTTCTTTTCTTATAGTACATAGTTTACATGAGGAAACTACACAAGAGATTAATTATGCAGAATCCCAACAATCAGAAATACAATCCCAAGCCCCAACTGTACAGAATGAAATAATGATCTTGTCTTCAAAATTGGATGAACTTAGCAATGATTTTAAAGAACTTTTAAATTTTGTTACAAATCATTTTATTAGAAATGTTGATCATCACTGTGCTACTTGTACTTGTCGCTCTTCCCCCAGAAATCACCCCAATCAAACTCACAAAACATAAATCAAAAGACATTTTGAAGAAACTTCTCTCCCTCCCTCCCAGATGGTGACTTTATTGAAATTCCAAACTCTCCCATTTATATTTCCCATTCTAATACCCCATCCCTTTAATAAATACATGTATTTATCTAATACAAATATCTTGTATATTATTGTGTGATAAATTCTTATTTTTTTCTTTAAAACCCCAATTAATAGTCCGCGGACATTACGACTGTTCGGAGGGTCCGTTTACACATGGGGCATCCGCGGACATTGCACACTGTCCGGCCATGTCCGGTCTTGCATGATGCACTTTTAATTACTCTGCAGAAAACGCGCCGTTTGCGGACATCCATGTGTATGCACCCTGCATCTCCCACTCAACTAGGTCTGCGGATGCCCTTGAATGTCATTATGCGACTACAGCGTGACGGCTTGTTACTGGATGCTGTCCATCAATGCGGACAGCTTGAAACTGCACTTTCGGCCAATCTAGGCTGTTTCAAGTTGAAGGTTTACCCTTCCAGAGTTCCTAGACCCATTCTTTGTTAATATGTGAACTTTTTACAACTTAACAAGGCCTATTTTCGGCACAGTAGTCAGCAGACAGTCGCACAGTCTGCGGACGGTTCCTCTGAAGGGACCCACACATTACTTTTAGTCATTCTCAATCTGGCACACCTGGTGAGAGCATATTTTAACAGCTACTTCCAGGAGACCTCCAGGAGTTTAAGAATAGCATTTGTCTTGTCCATCCCACCTTCCTAGGGGCCACCAGCATCATCACCACCACTGGGAAGGTCCGGAAAGGGGAACAGGTGCAATGATGCAGAGGACGACGAGCAACAGGAAGATGAGGTAGAGGAAGTTCCTACCTCCAGCACCCAGAGAGAGTCATGGGTTTGGCAATTCTTTAAAACTGTTAGGGGTGTACCAAAAGCTCAGGCTGCTAAGGTTGAATGGCTGGAGTGCGGGGTCGTACTCAGTCATGGACAACATTGGCAGTACTCTTTTGGGACCACCTCCATGCGACGCCACATTCACTCAAACCACCTGGGCGGTCTGAGAAAGGCTTCTCCCTTCTCAGGAAGAAGTAGGTTATCTTCCTCTACCCCATCTTCCTCAACTGCTCCTGCCACCACACAGGCTACTACTGTGGGGCAGAGGATCCCGCTGGCTGCATCGCAGGCCACACAGAACGCTGTTGACCCCAACCTTTCAAGGGTCAAAATACTCTGTACTGAGACACAACACTCTGCAGGTGGGAGCAGTTTCAGAGTGCTTTCGATGCTGCGGTTAAGGAGCACGAGAAACACTACCACCAATCTTAGATTTAAGGCATGCCCAACATCTTCCCCTGTCCATCTGCCACTCTGTATCTGTGGTTGGTGCCCCTTCCCTTCTTTCCCTCCTCCACCTTACCTCCTCACCTCTCCTACAAAAAAAAGATCACCAACAAATATAAAAGCCAGATAGACAAAAGGTTCCTTTAAGATCCATCTGGCACAGTTAAAAAATAGAACTAAAAATGAAAATCACGGAACCTTTTGCAGTCTGCATAATCTGTGGACAACGCGAAAGTCTGCAGACATCTGGAAAAATCCACACGTGAGGCGGGGGAATGAAAATCAATTAATTTCTTTTTTGTTCAGAAATGGTCGCTCTTAAAAGAACCTTTTTTTGGGGGGGGTTATATACTGAACTAACAAATGTTCTTCTGAACTTCATTCTTTTTTCTAACTTTCGCAAAAACTGCTTCTAATTGTTTTCTGGTTTTGTTTTTTATTTACTAAAACTACAAAAAAGATACATCACGACATATTTCATGAGGCCACAAAAATAGTTTTCGTGCATTTTGGATATTCAAGTCTAAATCTTTCTTCCACTCTTCAAAACCTTCCTCCATTTCCTCAGTCGATTCTATTTTCTCCTTGTTTTCCTGTGCTTTCTTTAAAGCCTGCAAAAGGGGTTTTGTGTACGAACTGTAGTCAAACACCCAGGCTTTTACATAATTACATAGCCCCAAAAACTGTTGCATCAACTTTACCATGTGCGGTTTCGCAATCTTCATAATCGCCTCCGCTCTTTCAGGTGTCACTTTCTTTCCCTCGTGTGAAATCAGCTGTCCTATGTACAACACCTTTTTTGACAATACTGTAGCTTTTCTTTATCTACCTTGTATCGTTTGTCTGCTAGGATAGTCATCAACTGAATCGAGTTCTGTCTGCACTCATCTTCTGTGGTGCTACAAATTGAAATATCATCTACGTACTGTATCACAACGCTCTTCAAATCAGTATTGCCTAAGTCCATCTGTAGGACTCTATTAAAGATCGATGGGGACTCATAGTACCCTTGAGGCAAACAAGTGTGTTTCACTCGAGTTTGGTGAAACGTAAATTAAGTCAAGTCTTGTGAGTCTCTGTTCAACGGGATTGAGAAAAATGCATTTTTCAAATCAATCACCATGAAATATCGAGCTTCCACTGGCATACTGCATAGTATCGTCGCCGGGTTAGGAACTAAAGGAAACTCTGCCTCTACAATCTGGTTAATCGGTCTCATATCTTGTATGAATCTCCATGACCCTCCCTTTGATTTTTTCACAGAGTACACTGCTGTATTGCATGATGATTCTAACGGCACCAGGATACCTTGTTCAATGCTGAGATAGTCTTAAATATACCCTCATCTGCCTCTCGAGACATTGGGTACTGTCTTCCTCAAGGTAAAATTGCTCCTGGTTTCAGCTTTATTTTAACTTCCCCTATACCCTTCAATAGACCTACGTTATAAGGGCCTGTATTCCATAAGGCACTTGGCACTTTCTCCAAGTCATCGTCAAAAAATGCTGGGTGCTGCCGCATTACTGCCATTTGCAGTGGGATCTCCCTTTTCTCTATTCTAATCCAATATTTGATGCTCATAAAGAACACTACTTCATCATCTGCTGAGTCTTCTTTAAACATGTCATCATCAGTGATGTCAGTCAACCTACAACCTTCTTCAATAGTTATCACTGTTCTCCATGGTATACCCTCGTCATCCGTTCCTTTGAGCATTGCCATTTCCCCTCGTACTATGGCTGCATCTATTTCTATAGGCATGGTCTGTCCCCCCTCTTTGTCCATGGGTATCTGTGGCCTAAACAAAAATTCATCAGGTATTCTCATCGTTCTACCCACTAAGCCAGGTAGCCATGTCAATAGAATGCTCATCCTATAAAGAAAAACCTCTGGTTCTACTGGGAGGCCTCCCAGAGCCACTTGCCCGGTGAATGCCAATATGAATTTGTCCACATTTAAATAGTGTATGCCAGGAGTAGAACACACTATCCCTTCGTCAGTAAAAGAAATTGTCATGTTAAGTTTTATCATCAAATCTCTTTGCAAAATGTTAACTGGTGTCTGCCGTGAATAGAACAATGGAACAGACATTTCACATTCTCCTATAGAGGTTGGTAATTCATCAGTAAAAGGAACTAGACTTGTAGCCCCAGAGACCGCTTGAGCATTCATGGCAATTCCTGACATTGGATATATTCCCTCTCGTATACATGAGCCTGTAGCTCCAGTGTCAACTAAAAAAGAAAAGGATTTGGCTCCTATTGTCACATCGACCCTTGGTTCCTGTTGGGGGTCTGGTGTCACAGAGAGTACTAAACACATCAAGTCGCCCTGTGAGCTGTCTTATGGTGTATTATACATACCCCTGTACCTGTGAAAGGATTTCCTCCCACCACAGTGACACCCCCTATTCTAGGTGTCATTAATTGTCCCGTGTTTGCATTCTGCTGTGTCTGCATAGGGGCGTGCTGCGACTACCCTTGCAGTGGATTCATTTGTGCTTGCTGTGGATGCTGTGCCTGTTGCATTTGCGGCATCTGTATTTGATACACTGTCTGATCTTGGGCATACCCTTCCCTAGTTTGTGAGCTATATGCTGTAGGATAGGCTGTAGCCCCCTCTTGAGAATTGGCCATTCTGTTCATTCCCTTGGCTCCCACATACACGTGCAATGTGTGCTGTCATCCCACAAGTCCAACACCTGTGTACGAGCGCGATACAAATAAAATATCATATCATATCAACATAAAGGAGGAGCCTGTCTGATTAGTCCCCCTTGGTTAAATCCTCCTTGTGCATTCTGATTCTCATACTTTGTGTTCTGAAACCCATCTTGATTGTTTTGGAATCCACCCTTCATCTGTAGCCCATGCCTCTACCTCGTGGCATAAACTCATTCCCTTCTTGGTTCATTGGGTGCTGATTATTTGCCTGCAATGTACCCGCTGCTTGCTGTACTCCCAGACCTTCTCCGCTGATCAATACCACCCCTTCTATGGTATATTTTGACAATTATTTCTGAACTAATTTGGCTTCCTCATGTTTCTTAACCTCATCTTTCTTCTTATTTTTCTCATGCAATAGCAGACAGTGATGCACTATTGTCAACTGTACCTCAGCCCATGGTTTGGCTTCCATCCACACTTGTTTTTTTATCTGTCTCTGCACCTGCTCTGGCAACCCTTGACATGAAATGTGATAAAATAATGCCACCGCTTTTTCCCATGGCTCCTTCATTTCAAGAGTCCAGCGCTATTGAATGTCCTGAATATAAGCAATAGGGTCTTCATCTTCTTTCATCTTACGTGTCATGATTGCACCCATGTCTGATGTATCAGGATACTGTACTCTGAGAGCCCTCCAGACGTCTGCTCTGCAATTATTAAACATTGTGCAATATGTTCTGTACTGTCACACTTGAATAGCCTGCTCTCTTCCATGTGTCATCAGCTCTCTCTCCAATGATGGCTGCCAGGAGACCCTTAGGGGCCAATTCATAGAATTCGGCGCACAAGTGGCGCACGCGGCTGGCGCACAGTGTGCGCGTGCGGTAGTCTGCGCCAGCCGCGTGCGCCGAAACACATTTCCGCGCACAGCGTATTCATGGATTCCAGCCACCAAAACCAGCCGTGGCGCACAGTGGCGCAGCAACCTTGCAGCAGCGCCAGTTACGCCCCCAAGAACGCCTTCCGCGCAGGGAAAAGCCATCAAAATCCCCAATCCAGCGCAAAGGGCTGCGCTAACCCTGTACCAGCACGGCAAGCGGGCTACGTGTATTCCAGGGGTTCGCGGGAAGTTTCACACGCGATTTCAGCAGGGTACGTGTATTTCAGGGGTGCGCGGGAAGTTCCACACGCGAATAGCCTGGGCGCGTGTATTTCAGGGGTGCGCGGGAAGTTCCACACGCGAATAGCCTGGGCGCGTGTATTTCAGGGGTGCGCGGGAAGTTCCACACGCGAATAGCCTGGGCGTGTGTATTTCAGGGGTGCGCGGGAAGTTCCACACGCGAATAGCCTGGGCGCGTGTATTTCAGGGGTGCGCGGGAAGTTCCACACGCGAATAGCCTGCGCGCGTGTATTGCAGGGGTGCGCGGGAAGTTCCACACGCGAATAGCCTGGGCGCGTGTATTGCAGGGGTTCGCGGGAAGTTTCACACGCGATTTCAGCAGGGCACGTGTATTTCAGGGGTGCGCGGGAAGTTCCACACGCGAATAGCCTGGGCACGTGTATTTCAGGGGTGCGCGGGAAGTTGCACACGCGATTGGCCGGGGTACGTGTGTTCCGGGGTCCCGTGAACTTTCACACGCGATTGGTTGGGATCCACGTGTGTACTGTCATCACGTGCAATGAGGGATACTCCCTCGCACGTCACGTCACAGACGCGCTCACGCGCTGAGGGCCTTTGGTCCAATGAAAATGCGTATGCGTGCAGACGCGCTTACGCGCTAAGGGCCTTTCCTCGAATTACACGCTGACGTGCAGAATTTTCACGTGCCAAATCACTCCGTATCAAGCTGGCCACGCGTAAGCACACGGAAGACCACGCTCCTGCCCAGAAGGGCGAACTACTGCCCCCCAGAGCCCCGAGCACGCTCCCACCTGCCATCTGCTGCTGCCTGACTGCCTGCTGCCCACGTGCCCTGCCATTTGCTGCCTGCACATCAGCCAGGGGTGCTGTTGGTGTGACCACCCCTGCTGGAACCAAAGACTCCCGACTGGGATTCCATCGCTCCACAGCCCAGCCCCAGGACCCAGTTGCCCACCCACTCCTGCCTCTGGGGTTGTCATTTCGGGGCAAACTCCATCTGTGACCACTGACAACCCCCGGCCAGAGAGGCAGAGGGGCACCAGCTTCAGTGCCACCGAAGTTGGTGTCCTGGTGGAGCAAGTCCTGGGGCAGTATGATGCCCTCTTCGGAAGTTGCCGCGCCGACAAGGAAGGACGGACTCGGATCTGGACTGACATCGTGACTGCCATCAACGCGGAGGGGGTGGCAGTCCGCGACTTCCAACATGTCAAGAAGCGCTGGGAGGACTTCAGGTCCAGGACCCTGACCAAGGCCCGGCGCCTCTTGAAGGCAGCGGATGCCAAGGGGCGCCGGGGCCACTTGTCGGAAGAACAGATGAGGGTCCTGGAACACATATCCCCAGCGCTCCACGTCCAGGTCCTTGAGAGGCAGACTCGTCTGGAGTCGAGCGGTGAGTGTACATGCATCCTGATTGTGAGCAGTGCGTGTGGTGATTGTTCAGTAGTGTGCAGGTTGCACATCTGTTTGTATGGGGTCGAGTATGGGTGCGGGTGTACAGGGCCGTGGGGCTGACACATGCGAGGGCTGTAATGTGTGAGACATGGATGGTGCCTGTGTGTGTGGGCTTGCATGCCAAATGCAGTTGTGTGGGCACACAAGTTTGTATGAATGTGTATGTGAGTAGACATGTCCGTGATGTCACGCATGTATGTTGTTTTCAGCTGATTGTATCAGCGCTGTGTACATGTGCATGTGTGTGTATTTGACAAGGGTGCAACAGTGATGCAACATGGATGCATGTGACAGCGGTATGTGGAAGCCTGATGGGCAGATGTGACATGGATGCCCGTCTGAACACTGCGACACTTAGCAGAGGTGTACACATGCATGCAAGTGTGGTGGTGTGTGTACATGTGTGGTGCACTTCCTGTGTTGCATGTGATGTCTGGCTCACCTTTGGCTGCTGATGCTGTTGTATGTGTATGGATGGTGTTGGCAGTTGCAACATGGCTGTGGTATGGCTCGTGTGTGCAAGTTGTAATGACATGTGTGTTGGGGATTGTGATGACATGTCAGAGGTTTGCCAATGCCACTCATGTACAACTGTCATGTGTGTATGTGTACATTGTACAGTGCCCTGATGCCTGTGTTTTGTTTCTCCCTGTCTGCAGCGTCAACTGATGAAGAGGGCGGAGAAGGTGCTGTGGAGCACAGCGGCGGGGATCCCACCGCCAGCCGGAGACGCAAGGCCCGGCTCCCCTCCCAGGTTGTCATCTCGTCGGGGAGTGAGGAGTCCGGTGCCGCGTCCCAGGCCGCAGCTGCCGGGGGGAGGTCCAAGAGGCGGAGGTTGCAGTTGGACTCCTCGGCAGCAGAAGGGGCAGCTGGGACCCCACAGGGCCCAACGGGGGAAGATGGCACAGAGTCATCCAGGTTGGTGGGGGGTTTGGTGGAGGAGGAGGCCGTGCAAGCACCGGAGACGGGGTCTGGGGGTGGGGATCCCACTGGTGCTAGTGGTGCAGTGCAGGACCAGGGACAGGAGGCAGCACAGGCCGCCGCGGAGGTGCCTGTGTGCAATCCTGTCCCTGATCCTGTCCCTGCATCATCTTGCACCAGCAGGGATGCCCATGTCCAGACCAGTTTTCAGGCAGGGGATGAGCTGACGTCAACTGGCCTTCCTCTGCCTGCGGACGTGGCTATCCAGGCCCGGGTTGAGCCTGTCCTGGCTGGAGTGGCGTTGCGTCAACGGGCCATGCGAGGTGACCTGCAGTCTTTTCATGAAGAGACTGCAGGTCATCTCGAATGGCTCGTTGACCACGTCAGCCTGCTGGGACAGGTCACCCAGGCCGGATTCCTCCGTCTGATGGGGCTTGCCACGACCCCCTCCTCAGCTGGACCCCCTACGCGCCAGTCGTCCTCTGTGCCATCTTCCCACCCATCAGTCACCTGGGTGCCCTGTGGAGCTGCCTCTGACGGTGCGGCCAGGCTGGTGGAGGAGGCATCCCTGCCACAGTCGGGAGTCGGACGTCCAGCAGGGGTGGCCACGTCAACGACTGCACCCCAGCCGGCGGAGGATGTGCAGGCAGCAGGAGGCGGTGCAGGGTCAGAGGCACAGCAGCAGCAGCACCATGGTGGGAGCCATGAAGGCTCGGGGCCTTCGACATCGGAGGGGCAGGCATCGGCCGGAGGGCAGGAGGACCCAGGACAAAAAGTGTCTTCCGTGTGGCAGTGGTTGGGCCACGCCATAGATGCGGAGCGGCAGCGGGCGGAAGAGGCACGGCTCTCAATGGTCAGGGCGGAGAACTCCATGCAGAGGGCCCTGAGGCGGGTCGAGTGCCTCGAGGCAATCCGCAGGGCTTTGGAGGTGGACACGTCGACGGCCCTGCGGACCCTCGGGGCCATGGAGGAGGACCGCCTCCGGGACATTGAGGAGGAGTTCGATGATGCCCTGGCCCGGCACATCCAGAAGTGAGCCGTGGAACTAGCCCGCTGCCCTTGTACATAGTTATGTAGGTAGTGTTAAGTTTCATTTTTGTTTTTATTTCATTTGGACCTTTTGGACATTGGCCACATTTTTGTATATAGTTTTTTTTATTAGTTAGTGTAGTTAGTTAGGTTTCCTTTATTTTGTTGGGATGATGGACCCTGGCTTCTTGCATTGTACATAGTTGTGGACTTGTACATACTTTCTTTTTTGACATTATCCATGGATCAATGGCTTATAATTTTTTTTTCACATTGGATTTTGTTTGGTGGACATTGACTTTGTACTACATTACTTTGGATTTCTATATTCTTTAATTTTTTTCTTTTTTTGAACGGACATGCTTCTTTTCATTTTTTTCCATTCACATTTCTGTTTCTTCATTTTTGTTTCTATTCATCTTTCCTTTAATACATTATTTATTTGTTGCACTTCAATGTGTGGTGTCTCATTGTTTTCATGCATTTCATGTTATGTGTTTAGAGAATCACTGACACCCATTGGGTGTATGTGAGGGACATGCGTTTGTTTTGGAACTTGCAATTGGTGTTCTATGATGTAATTGCAGAATATGAGTGGGTGGATGCAATACTCGGGTGGGTGTTTTGCATTTGGGGGCTGACCATAGAGACCAGGGATCTGGACTGTGATGACATGTTGGGTGGGGAACATGAGTTGGACATGGGTGGGGGCCTGCTGGAGGCTGCCCCTGGTGGCTGGGGGTTGGGGGTGGTGGGAGACATGGGTGGGGGCCTGGTGGAGGGTTCCCCTGGATGCTGGGGGGTGGGGGTGCAGGGGGACATGTGTGGGGGCCTGGTGGAGGGTGCCCCTGCACTGCTGGGGGGTGGGGGTGGTGGGAGACATGTGTGGGGGTCTGGTGGAGGGTGCCCCTGGATGCTGGGGGGTGAGGGTGCAGGGGGACATGTGTGGGGGCCTGGTGGAGGGTGCCCCTGCACTGCTGGGGGGTGGGGGTGGTGGGAGACATGGGTGGGGGCCTGGTGGAGGGTTCCCCTGGATGCTGGGGGGTGGGGGTGCAGGGGGACATGTGTGGGGGCCTGGTGGAGGGTGCCCCTGCACTGCTGGGGGGTGGGGGTGGTGGGAGACATGTGTGGGGGTCTGGTGGAGGGTGCCCCTGGATGCTGGGGGGTGAGGGTGCAGGGGGACATGTGTGGGGGCCTGGTGGAGGGTGCCCCTGCACTGCTGGGGGGTGGGGGTGGTGGGAGACATGTGTGGGGGCCTGGTGGAGGGTGCCCCTGGATGCTAGGGGGTGGGGGTGCAGGGGGACATGAGTGGGGGCCTGTTTGAGGCTGCCCCTGCACTGGTGGGGGGTGGGGGTGGGGGGAGACATGGGTGGGGGCCTGCTGGAGGCTGCCCCTGGTGGCTGGGGGTGCAGGGGGACATGCGTTGGTGGGCAGTAGTGCTAGTTGATATGTGGGTTGGCTGGTGGGCATGGCCATGGTGGATGGGGTGCCTGCAGGACATGTGCTGGGTAGGCCCCTGTGGTGTGAGCCACCTGCAGGGGCCGTGGAGGGTGTAGAGGGTACACCTGGGAGGACCCACACGTGCAATTCACGTGTGCTACTCCCCGCGCACCCCCGGAATCCACGTACCCCGCTCAATCGCGTGTGGAACTTCCCGCGCACCCCTGGAATCCACGTACCCGGCCAAATCGCGTGTGGAACTTCCCGCGCACCCCTGGAATCCACGTACCCGGCCAAGTCGCGTGTGGAACTTCCCGCGCACCCCCGAAATACACGTACCCGCCCAAATCGCGTGTGGAACTTCCCGCGCACCCCTGGAATCCACGTACCCGGCCAAATCGCGTGTGGAACTTCCCGCGCACCCCCGTAATACACGTACCCCGCTCATTCGCGTGTGTAACTTCCCGCGCACCCCCGGAATACACGTACCCCGCTCAATCGCGTGTGTCACTTCCCGCACACACCCGGAATACACGTACCCCGCTCAATCGCGTGTGGAACTTCCCGCGCACCCCCGTAATACACGTACCCCGCTCAATCGCGTGTGGAACTTCCCGCGCACCCCCGTAATACACGTACCCCGCTCAATCGCGTGTGGAACTTCCCGCGCACCCCTGGAATCCACGTACCCGGCCAAATCGCGTGTGGAACTTCCCGTGCACCCCTGGAATCCACGTACCCGGCCAAGTCGCGTGTGGAACTTCCCGCGCACCCCCGAAATACACGTACCCGCCCAAATCGCATGTGGAACTTCCCGCGCACCCCTGGAATCCACGTACCCGGCCAAATCGCGTGTGGAACTTCCCGCGCACCCCCGTAATACACGTACCCCGCTCATTCGCGTGTGTAACTTCCCGCGCACCCCCGGAATACACGTACCCCGCTCAATCGCGTGTGTCACTTCCCGCACACACCCGGAATACACGTACCCCGCTCAATCGCGTGTGGAACTTCCCGCGCACCCCCGTAATACACGTACCCCGCTCAATCGCGTGTGGAACTTCCCGCGCACCCCCGTAATACACGTACCCCGCTCAATCGCGTGTGGAACTTCCCGCGCACCCCTGGAATCCACGTACCCGGCCAAATCGCGTGTGGAACTTCCCGCGCACCCCTGGAATCCACGTACCCGGCCAAGTCGCGTGTGGAACTTCCCGCGCACCCCCGAAATACACGTACCCGCCCAAATCGCGTGTGGAACTTCCCGCGCACCCCTGGAATCCACGTACCCGGCCAAATCGCGTGTGGAACTTCCCGCGCACCCCCGTAATACACGTACCCCGCTCATTCGCGTGTGTAACTTCCCACGCACCCCCGGAATACACGTACCCCGCTCAATCGCGTGTGTCACTTCCCGCACACACCCGGAATACACGTACCCCGCTCAATCGCGTGTGGAACTTCCCGCGCACCCCCGTAATACACGTACCCCGCTCAATCGCGTGTGGAACTTCCCGCGCACCCCCGTAATACACGTACCCCGCTCAATCGCGTGTGGAACTTCCCGCGCACCCCTGGAATCCACGTACCCGGCCAAATCGCGTGTGGAACTTCCCGCGCACCCCTGGAATCCACGTACCCGGCCAAGTCGCATGTGGAACTTCCCGCGCACCCCCGAAATACACGTACCCGCCCAAATCGCGTGTGGAACTTCCCGCGCACCCCTGGAATCCACGTACCCGGCCAAATCGCGTGTGGAACTTCCCGCGCACCCCCGTAATACACGTACCCCGCTCATTCGCGTGTGTAACTTCCCGCGCACCCCCGGAATACACGTACCCCGCTCAATCGCGTGTGTCACTTCCCGCACACATCCGGAATACACGTACCCCGCTCAATCGCGTATTTTACTTCCCGCGGCGCCACTTTTTTGATGCGCTGGGACTCTACCGCCTGCCTTCGTGTGGCGGACGTGTTTCAGCTTGTGCGCGGCTTTGGCTGTGCGTGGGTTTGCCCTATTCCATTCCATGAATACGTGTGGTTCGTGTGCGTGTGGGCGTTACCTCTGCTTCCGTGCAGTG
Source organism: Ambystoma mexicanum (assembly GCF_040938575.1). NCBI lineage: Eukaryota > Metazoa > Chordata > Amphibia > Caudata > Ambystomatidae > Ambystoma > Ambystoma mexicanum. The sequence continues at coordinate 1,537,227,784 of NC_090932.1, forward strand.
CATCCCCAGTTACGCCCTTATTTTCGCGTGTTGTTCCCCATTCCGCGCGTTACGCCCCATGTCCCGCCCACTTTCTGCTGTGTGCGCTGAGGTTGTGCGCTTTCACTGTGCGCGTCGCGCACCGTCGCGCACGCCTTTCGCGATGTTGCAGTGACTTGTGCGCCATGCACGGGTTTGGCGCACATCCCGCGGTGGACACGCGCAGGGACTTCCATGAATCGCACGCATGCGCGTGCGCCTGTTTTTTTCCGCTTGCGCATGCTTGCGCATGCTTGCGCCTAGATTTTCGGCGCACGTTGGTTCCATGAATCGGCCCCTTAATGTCCCCTATTGCCAACATAGTTCCTCCTATCATTTTTTCTAATTTGTAAATCCATTTTCCCGCACCCGATGTCAAAGTCTGAAGTTTGCATCTTAAATTATCCTTATCCATCTGTGGCCATGAAATATACTGTGGTCTTAATTCCCCTTTTTCCAATAAGGGAAACTGTGCAATCCCTCACCCGCAATCGGCTCCCATCGTCTGCCTATCCATGATGGGGACAATAGTTCCTGACTGTCTCCTCCATGGCAATGACCTTAACCTGCTCATACATGGCAGTGATTCTCCCTTCTCACTATACAATCGTCCTCTGGGACGCGTTGGATATACTATGGGATCTGGCGTCCTATCCTTAGGTTGCTCTAGATCAGTCCATCCTACTTCCTTGTCTGCCTGCAGGCTTCCTCAGGGGCACATGCACCTCCTCCATCTTCCCCACGGAATGATTGCCTCTCCTCGTCTGACATATCTAGTCCCCAATTAGTGGGACTCTCATCCCCTTCACCTTTATCTAAGGTTAGACTACTTAAAGACAAGACTCTGTGCTGAAGGCTGAATGGATTATTCTCTTTGTTCCGTGATTGAAAGACTAGGGATTGATCTCCCTTCCCTTGGATTCCTGATTTGCTTAATTCCTTTAACTCTTCATAGGCCTTATCGATCCTACCTCCGATGCTTCCTATATCAAAATTCTCTTTGTCTAATGCCACTCTAGATGCCCCTGGAATTGCTTCCTTTAACTGAAGGAATTCTTCTATACTACCCCATTGTATTGCTGGACTCGGTTCCATTAGCTCCTTTTGAATGTTATTAATGTCAAGTTCCCATTATCTGCTTTTACGTTCTAATTCTTCATCTAATTCTCTTTGCTTTCTGGCTTCCCATCCAACTCTCTCCTCTTCTTGTCTTATTTCTTATCTCTTTACCCATGCTCTCCTTTCTTCCTCTTCTCTTCATCTCTGTATTCTTTTGTCCCTTAATTTCTGCGCATCCTCCTCTTCTCTTTTCCTTTCTTGTCTATCCCATTCTTCTATCGCTCTCTGCCTGTTGTCATACTTTGTTTGCTCCTCTGCCCTTTCTTCTTTCCTTTGTTGCTCCTCCTGATACATCTGTTCTCGCCTCTGTCTGCTCTTCCTTTTATGCTCATCTTCCTTTAGTCTTTTTTTCGTTCCCTGTCTTTTCTATCCTGTTCGTCTTTACCTTCCTTTTTTCTTACTTCCGTAAGGCTTTTCCCATCTACCTTGAGTAATATTTGTCCTCCCATCCATTCGGTCTGTACAAAGGTTACCTTGTCAGCTTTCTCCTTTTCTCCTTTCCATCGCCTTAATTTCTCATTCTATGTCCACCGTTCACTTTTCTCTTCCTTGTTCTGTAAGATCTTAAAGATCTCTTCTTTTCTCTTACTCTCCTCTGGACTATTGTCACTGCTATAAGCAGGCGGTTTGTATATCAGATTACTATACCCTGTCGCTGCTTCTAGTTCTCTTAACGGATATGCCCTTTCGTTTTATGTATTAACAACTTTCACTTCAGGCGAGGTTAGGGGAGCTGAGGGCTCAACACCTTCCTCCTTACAGTGATTAAGCATCCACTCTTCAGGTGGTAGATCTTCTCTCTCTTCTTGCTACATCTTACAGAGCCTTAAAATAGCTAACCTTTTCTCCAATTTATTTCCCTTGTATGCAGCGTGCAAGTATGTGGTCATGTGTTGCAATACCGCTTTTGACAAGGATCCCCCTTGTGGCCATGGCATGAACATCTCATCAGCCGTGACTTTCACCCATTCCACACTATACTGTTTGAGCTTGGGCATGTGCTTTGGCACTGTCTTACATAAATGCATCAGAGTAATGTCTCCCATTGTGACAAGTCTCAATTGACTGTCAATACTTACCAGACTTTATAATAATACCTTCACCAAAAACAACAATATGAGCACGCTCCAAAAATCACTGCCCAAAACCTCTACCTTTCATTGTCTCTGTCTATTGATATCAATTACCTTCCTAGATAAACAATATAACTTCTTAACTTGATCTCAACTTTTGTACAACTCATTGTCGCTCTTCAACACCTTAATTCAACACAGACACATAAACAGACAGACAGACTAGTCGACGCTTCATATTTAAACAGTGGTGATCACCCTCATCTCTCTGCCCCTAATCAATACTCTGATTACAGAGTTTAGATTGTTATCTTATGTGGACCTGTCCTGCATGTCGCTTAGTTTACTCCAACTGCAGTGAATAACAACCTCTTCTAAAACCCCTTGGGTTAGGACTCTTGGGCATTATATCTCTCTATCTTTATACAATATTTCCTCTTTTGTTACTTTCGTTACTTTTGTTACTTTTTAAAATGACCACAACCCCGTTCCTTTAATTTGCCATTTCCCTTAGTCTACTCACCATTCGCTCGTCTAGCTCGAGGCCTTCGGTATCGGCTCCTCCTTCAATCCAACAACTTTCACCTTCCGTCCGCAAAGCGCCTGTGGAAACAAGGTAGGAATTTCGTCAAAGAGGGATCCTTCCACTGTCTAGATTTTCTTGCAAGAATTCTATTTTGGCTGCTCTCCACAGGAAACCCTGCAATCCTTAGCTAGATGGCGGTGGATGCCCAATCGTCTGAAACTCTGGAGTCAACAGGTCGATGGGTCTTCTATAAAACCATCCGACATGCTACCACGTGAACCCGGGGGGGTCCTTACATCAGTAACACGTCATGCATGGATGGAGATGCAGAATAACTCTTACACCAAATAATAAGACCGACTCAGGAAGTTGGCAAAAGTCTCCCCCAACTGTTTTATTATCAATTGTCTAAAACAGAGAGTTACAACGGACATCAACGGACGTCGCACAGCGTTCTCTCAATGTATTTAATAAAAAAGTATACTTTTATAGCACAAATGTTGATCCCATACGCCCCACTCTACCGCTATCTAGGTATTGATTTTGAGCCCAATGGGGAATATGTGGCACTTAAGCTCTCACGTACAATGCGAGCGGCGCAAGTAACATCTCTTATAGCCAACTTTACCAATAAGCAAGGAGGATTTACGCTTTGGGGTACACGCCAATTATACACGCAGGTATTTATCCCTATGATGACTTATGGTCTAGAATCACTTCTAGACTTAGATCTTAGTTGGCTTCAAATCATCGAGGGGAAATTCTGGCGTCGTATACTTGGCCTGGGTCCGGGTGTTCCGATGGCAATTATTCGATTGGAATTAGGACTACCCTCTATGAAGGCTATCGTCATGAAAAGGAGATTGGGGCACTTCCTGAAAATGCGTAGCATAACATCTAACCCTCTCCTGACCACTATCTTCCAAGAATTGTGCAAGAAACAAAATCTTCAGTCACCATCTGTGATGATGATAAAACATCTTGCTACAATTGGATGGACCTGGCGCGAAGGGCCATATTCTAAGCAAGTTCAAAATGCACTTGACAAGCGGGTAGAAATGTGGGATTGGTTAGAGAATTTCGCTCACCTTAGCGCGTTGAAAAGCTACGCATTTGTACAGTACAGGTTGTACTCATTCATGCAACCCCAAGGGTATCTCAATCTCTGCCCTTCTAAAAAACTGCGACGATTTATTCTTCTATTAAGGCTGGACCAACTCCCTATCCTGTTGGTCACGGGCAGAAGATTGCAGTTGCCAGTGGAACAACGCACCTGTCGGTTGTGTAAAGGAAGCAATGTATTAGAGTCAGCAAGACATGTTTTGACAGAATGTGGCACTATGATCAATGTAATCCAATGTCACCTGGGGAAGTTCTCCCATAATCTAGCATCAATCGGAACGTCATTATTCTGGCATCACTGCATGAATTCTGAGAGTATGCGAGTAATGTTAGCTCTCTTCAACATCTGGACTAGGATAGAAGAAATATTGGATATTCAGATCTGATATTAGTACTCATATCCTAAAACAGTCACTGCCCCTGCCTTGGGACGAGGTAATCGGCTGTGCTGTGAGTGCCCTTGGTACTGTAGTTATGAGAAATGAACTAAGTATAGTTTACCACCTTGAATTTCTGTCCGTATATTATAGTGGGCATTGTGGGTGTTATTGTGCAAATTTGTACTGTCTCTTTCTTTCTACTTTTTTTTTTTTTTTTACATGCTACTTGAGCTTTTAGATTGATTTTATATGTGTAAATGGTTTATTATTTATCATATTGTTATATTGTTACTATTCTGTTCATTGAAGTTTAGTTTATATATGTGTTTAGTTATCAATATGTGTAAAGTTTATTAAATAGACTGTATCACATTAATTAAATAAATAAATAAATAAATAGCACAAATGTGTCATACGTGGTGTCATACTACGTGGCAAACAAGAGAAATCTATGGGGGGTAGTAGTTGGACTAAAGGGAACTGTAGAAAAGCAGATTCCTAGGACACATATATATGGGTCCTCAGGTAAGCTTTATTCTAGTTACATGTTAAGCTGATACAGTGAACCAGTGGGTCCCATCACCCAGGCTAGGCTTCTCCAACTGCTAACTCCCGGTTTGTTTAAGACAGTCATCCAGCATTCACATACAAACATTCTCTCAGGCACACAACCATTCTCTCAGCATCATCATGTACCTGCATTCACTCCAAGCACAATACAACACATCTCCCTCCTTTACACTCACAAACACAAATCCACGAAAGGGAACACACACAAGGGACACACTAACACGGCATCCTTTTATACGAGAGATGCAGCTCATAGAAGGCAGGGAGCATCCCCCCAACACACTCTGTATCCCTGCACGGAAGGCGTCCCCCTCTTTCTATACTTGCTGACTTGCATGCAGCACTCTCCTTAAAATGAAGGAATGTGGGCGCATCCCTATAAACTAAGGTTGGTGCAAACATGAACAAACCCTAACCTTGTATGGATTCACTCCACTCACTCCCACTTGTATTACGGAAGGCATGACCCTCCTACCTGGTGGGAAACAGAACAATTCCCATCTACACACACTGCAGAGGGGATGACCCTCCTACCTGGTGGGACACCATCCACACACACTACAGAATGCATGACCCTCCTACCTGATGGGACACCATTTCCATCCACACACTGCGGAAGGCATAACCCTCCTACCTGGTAGGACACCATTCCCACACACACACTGTAGAAGGCATGGCCCTCCTACCTGGTGGGACACCTTTCCCATCCACACACACTGTGGAAGGCATGACCCTCCTACCTGGTGGGGGCGGTACTTATATACTTGTGGGCCTCTTTATCTGACCAGTGCCTTGTGACTTGCACACAGCACCTGGATTTTCTTCTGCCCTAGCCCTTCTGTTTCTGCCCTTGGCCCCTTCTCTATCTTCTTTGGGTACCGCACTGGAGCATCTCTCCCCCTTCTTGGACTCTTACAGGGCCAAAGGTGTCCCCTCTTAATCGTCCTGTGTGATGGGGCTTACTTGTTTGGGGGCAGTGGTTCCTTTCTTCTCTCTCTGTATCCCGTGCAGCAGATTTAACACAAAAAAGTTTCTCTTTTCTTTGCAGGTCCGTTGCTTCTCTTCTTGAGACATCCTCGTCGCCAGTGTAGAAAAGCAGATTCCTAGGACACATATATATGGTTCCTCAGGGAAGCTTTATTCTAGTTACATGTTAAGCTGATACAGTGAACCACTGGGTCCCATCACCCACGCTAGGCTTCTCCAACTGCTAACTCCCGGAACCTTCACGACAGTCATCCCAGAATTCACACACAAACATTCTCTCAGCATCATCATGCACCTGCATTCACTCAAAGCACAATACAACAGGAACATCTAAGTATACTTTCTATACAGGGTTGGGTTGTGATTGGGTCTCTATAATCAGGTGGACAATTTATGCTGACCCCTAGTGCAAGTTACCAGATATACGGAATGTCATTGGCTCCCAAACTATAAGGCCCTTCATTACACGGCCCTCTATAATTGGTTGGCACGCTTGTACCCTTCTGGAACATTCGGCTCACTAGCAGCACATAAGCTGATACACCAGGTGTCAGTGGGTGGACTTGACAGTGTCTCCCCACCCAATTAGCCCAACACCTCTCATCGCTCATGCCTTCTGCCATTCAGATTGTCTTTGAACTCGGCCTTGTAGTAGCTTCTTGCTCCTGGGAATATAGGGAGTGTGAGCACACGCTATCGCCAGTCCCACCTTCTATTTTCATCCACAGCTCACATGACTGGAAACCGTGAATCGGCCCATATTATAGCATTTAATTGTCTTAAAGGAATGGTTTGGTCAGAAATATTATTGTCCCTATGATTCAGCCATGTGCTTTTAACCATAATTCGATCGATCATACAAACATTTCATATGCACCTTACCCAAGTTTTTGTCTCATGAACACAAGCAAAATCAGGCAGCAGGGCGCGGCCATCTTGTGATAATCTTATCACTTGCTGCATCGCCCTTGGTGACCTGCGTTTGCGGCACTAAATCATATCCCCGCCCCTGAGCCTGACATCACCAAATCATTTATATTCTCCACCTCTCTCCGTGACGTTGCTGGGCAGCATGGCCAAACGCGCCCAGTCGTCACCTACGCAACTAGACGCGGAACCCGGAAAACAACACACATCATCTCACAGCACAGCGCATCACAATTAGGAATATGAAACTGTACCTCAAAAGGAAACAACAAGACTGTACAATAGGTAAAGTACATTTATTTCACATTAAATGTTTCGATAACATTCGGCGTGTGACCTAATCAATTAAAATGGAACTTTTTTTCTTTGCTCTCATTTCATAAATCCGCAAATGTTTATCGTGAGTCACGCGCTGTTCCTTTTGGGTACACAGGGTGTTCATTTTGGGTAAACGAAGTACTTCAGTCGCACAGTGAATTGCAAGGCTGGTGCTTCAACTTGGCACTAGACCACCGTAAAGGTTGTTATGTTGCTCCTAATCGCCGGTACGCGTACGGACAGATTGGACCTTGTCTGTCGTCCCAAAAGACGGTCAAGTAGATCCAGTGATTGACATGTAGCTGCAGCTGGCAGTTGAAGAAGCCATCGGTCGGGGTCTGGAATAGATGACAATCGCAGAATGGCACAATGTACCTGTTTGCAAAAGATAAAAATCAGTGTCTCAGTAGCCGATCTTTATTACAATTAATCATTTCCTCTATTAGCGCAGAGGTGACACAATGTGACCCGAGAGAATACAACGTGGAATATCAAAGTACTCTGCTATTTGCTTCTGAGGATAGTTGCGAATGAGAATGTTGAGCTCTAAACGTAATGCGTAAACTGGGGCAAGAATTTGAGGTGCAAAAACAATGTAATGATTTATTAACGTAGAGCCAGGGAGAAATGAGTGGTGGTCTACATATGTCTCGATGCTGGCCTGCCTATGTGCCCGCTAGATAGCCCTGCACACAAAGGTTGTACTGGCACTTCATTGCAACATGCCAAACAGACTGAACAAGTACAATGTCAGCTGTTCGTATTTCGAATAGTTCTGGTATGAAATCGTCTAAAGAGAAACTTACATTATATTCGCAATTTCCATTCTCTAGGCGTAATGCAGTCCTTGATGCAGACTCCTCCGTTTGTGTCAACGTTTTCTCATAAACGGAACTTATATGTAACTAGGTGCAGTTTCGGAATGGGCAACCTTATCATATCATACGTTATTACACCCCCCTTCAATTCAATCCCTTTCGGAATGGTCCCTGCCTCTCAGGGTCAAAAAACAATAGAACCTTATACTGTGCGCGGGACGCGTGGGCCTCACAGCTCCCAAGCAAAAATTCAAAGCTGGTGACATTCACTCAAAATGAACGTACATTCTTACTTTGCAACATCCTGTGTCAACGCATCCATGAGAACATGAATTTTGAAGCACGGGCACATGAAATTGGGGGCTATCACTGCTCGTTGTTCGTGGCGCTGCTCAGCTGTAGGTGAAATTTGACCATGACAGAATGCCCCCTATTCCCAAATTATAGTTGGTGTAACATAAAAACGGAGTCAAAATGTGTCTAATAATAGGGCCCCCTCTGCTTATCTCATGGGCTCCTACCCCATGGCATGTTTTCACAGTCAGTGCTTCTTGCGTGCCTAGAATGTTTTGTGGCCTAGGTCTAATCCCTTTTGTAGCTCCAGCAGTTATTCAGCTTTTTGCAGAAATGTATTGCAAGTCAACTGCCAAAACCCAAATATTCTTACACACTGTTACCCATTGGTCATTAACACGAAAAATGAAGGTCCCACAGTATCTCAACTAAACTGTGAAATGTGAAAGTAATCGTAATAATTGTAATATATTTTTAAGAAAAGGACTGAGAGGATAGATTTCAAAAGACAAAATGCATAATTTATTTATACAGATTATAGAAAAAAGAATTGCTAAAATAAAAACAGACGGTAATCATTTCAACCGGGATCTTAACTATTTAACAAGCTCTGCTTTGGGTGGACATGGCACGCTGGCAATGTTTTGTGGCAATGTCTGTGTGCTCTGAACAGATTTGAGCGCGATTCCATGAGTATGCATCTCGACAACATTAACAATAAGATCTTTCACAAAATCGAATTCCATTTTCTCATATACTGGTTTGACAACCCATTTTTTGCTTCTTTTCGTAAAGGCCATTGTGTAGCGAAGCATCCCTAAATTTCCTGAAGTCCTAGATTGTTCCCGGCCCACATTCTCGTTATGCGCTAATACCGCAAGCAAAGTCCGCCATTTCATCCCCTGGATGCCAAAATGCAATCTCTTTGGCCAGTACTTTAGGCACATATTGTGGAACACCTCCAAATCTCTTGTGTGACAGAATTCTGTGAGTCCCTTAAGATCTCTTGATAGAGTTCACAATCTTCTCAAGGGCTTTGTGTGGAGGTGAAGATGGTATCAACCACTTCTTCTTCCGTGCCTGCTCTAGGGACAAAGGGCCATGTTCACATTGGTGGAAATGTTGGTTTTCTGTCCAGTGGTGAACGTTGGAACAGTGGTGCATCAGTGAGCGCCATTTTTCCAGTAGAATTTCCACAGACCCATCACATGTTTTGGAGCTCCACCAAAGATGGTTGCTGAAAGACTGGGACCATTGTGAAATACTTTTGAAACCTTTTTTTTCCCCTGCAGCCGAGATTTTTTTATTAATTGACTTGGCAACATGCCATACATCAAATTGATGTTTAATTTTAGGATACTGCTCTCTCATGGTCTTGGCTATTGAAACGTGTCTGTCTGTGGCCATGAGTTTGATTTGTATTCCCCTCAATTGTAGATCTTACATTGATTTTATGAAACCAAGTTTCTCCATGGCCACCGAGGATTTACATTGGGACACCTGCATGACCACCGAACTCACGATTTTCTTACTTTCCATGTCCTGAAGATGGTAGGTGCAGTACTTAGCAGAAAATCTGGGGCTGTCACACTGTCCATCACTGGCTAGCCTGAACCGTTTGTCGGGGAATGTACTTTCAATAGCCAATTGTTCAATTTTCCAAGCATCACTAATGGTAGGGAATAGATAATCACGTTGGTATTTGTAGTATTGCGTTTTAGAAATTAAATGGAGTCCCACAAACTGAAAGAAACTGGATAACTTCGTGAAACTAGAGCCACTGAAAAGTAAAGCTGCTGCACACAGTAGATTGCCAGCTGGCAGTTTCCCCAGCATCGGTTGAGCGGACCATGAAAATGCTTTATGTGACTTTTCACAGGTGGTATGTATATTCAGGTTACTGCCTTGTGTTAGACGAGTCACGCTCACCAATGGCTTTCCACATACTTCCCCTCCCACTGAAGGCACACATTTCAGCATCCTTATAATCTCCATCAAGCTGCTGTTGAATACTGTGTATTTGGCCTCTTTTATAATACTGTCATCTGGCAACATTGTTGTTTCGGACTGAACCGTGGAGGACATATCAGCAAAACCAGACATACTATAGTCGATATCGGTGTCTGTTTCGTCAGTAAATAGTGTTGATGCTTCAGTTTCTGTCATTTCAACATCTGTTACTTGATGATGGATAGGAGAAAACATCAATGTGGACTGTTTTTGGGGGGCATTTTTTTGGCGGGTGTCGATTGTGTCAAGTGCTCATCTAGTAATGTTAAACTATCATCTATAAATTCAATTTCACCTTCCTCTGGCAGAGCGGGTGCATTGTAGCAATGGTCCAAGAACACTTTGCTGGAATCGCCGGTCTTATTAAATTCATTTTCTGGCCATTGGACATAGGCATCTCAAGTGTGAACACGACACGCTTTAATGAATAGTTCCTCCAAGAGGAAAACAGTTTGGCAAGCAGCATCTGTCTTTTGTATCGCTGTCTGTGTCTGCATAGTCCCTACTCCATCGGGCAACTACAGGACAGATAGGAAAAGGGATGTTCAGTGTAAATCCAACATACAGTGTTGTACAATTGACATTAAAAAAGCATATAATGAAGGCCTTAGCACAAAACTTTTGGCAACAATAGAAAGTGTTTATAACTAACCTTATTTTTATTTCTTTTCTTTGAAACCTTCTTTACTCTAACATCAGCAAACTGGCAGACCGACTCAGATACACGTTCTTCCGGTTCAATATACGGATCTTGCATAAATCCCTACAAAAAATAGTATCCATTTAAAATAAGTCATTGGCATTACACATCTAATTAGACCGACTTTCTTTTATTCGATGGTACTGTCAGTGCGCATACCTCTGGCTCCAGATCAACTGTAAGGTCTGGTTCCGGAACAACCATAATGGATAATGTAATTGTAGAGGACGTTTCAGCATCTCCCTGAAACACAGTACTTGCATTAGTGAGGTCGAAAAGATTGGAAACCGGACACAAAATTTGGAAAGACGACAAAGGTACATATCAACAGTAAAGTGGTAAAGAAAGATTGTGTAATGCAATGATACGTTGCAAAAATATGATCACATTATCTAGAATTCCGTACATAAAACCAGTCTGGAACAGAATAGCTAGGTAAGATTACCTGATACGCGCTCAAAGGGGTTGATGACTCCAGGCAAGACATGGATGTTGAATCTTGTTCCTTCATATTCGGTGGATAGTCATGGAGTGGTAAAGGGAAAGTATTATTCGATTTAGAAATTCCAACATTACAAAATGGCATGTAAGGAGACTGAATATGAGAAAATTACACTTATTGAAATGCATAATATAGCATAGTTATCCAACCCCATAAAAAAAATTTCTATGTGGGTTCTACAAAACAAGGACTGATGTTTAGCAAAAAAGTCATTATTTCAACAGCTATTCAATCACATAAATATGGAAAGTACTATAAGTGGCATTTACACCGAAAATACAGGCGTAAAGCTAAATCCGGAAGCGTGACTCACCTGTGGCGGCATTTCCACAAGTAAATTTGGAATAGCGTTTGGGAGCAATTTCTGAGTTGTTCTCAGTTGATTCCTCTTTGTGTACAAGGATGTGTCGTACATATCCGGTGAGATATGCGGTATCGATGAGCCCTCTTGTCCTCCAAGACTTGGTTGACTCTACTTTCAAGCTCTTCGGGTGGATATCCGCAACGTCTAACCCATTCTCTTATTCGATCAACAGTCTTAGGGAATACATGCATTGTAATGCCTTCGGATTTGTCATGGGTCTTCGAAGGGCAACCGAAAATAGAACATGCAGGCATTGTTGTAAATTCTGCGAAATCAAGGTCAACATTATTAGAAAATTATTTTGCATAAGCATGTGAGAAAGAATGAATTGGACCATACATTGTTCGTTCCACGCTTTCTTTTGGGCGCCACAGCAAAACCAGTGCAGCGTGTGCGGCTGTATTATAGGATAAATTTCACAAACAATTCATTGATGTGTTGAAAATCAGAACATGTTACTCGTCCCTTGAATGTTCTATCATGCACGAAAAGGAAACATGCTTATACTATAAATACGGTCCGCGAAGGATGCAATACGATGCCAATTGACACTGATAAAAATTGATATATCGATAACATAACAAAAGAAACTCAAGTCAATAGCAATGATACAAATTAACATAGCACTACGGAGTTAGATACTTCGGAATAGATATAAATTTACAAATGAAGGAGATATGATTAGGATACATGCCCTTACCTTGACCAACAAACAGTTGGATTCAGCAAGCAGAGTAATTAGTGGCAGGAGAACAGGGAGATGTTCACAGGTAGCACACTGACGAGTTCACTCGAAGCGGTCACAGAGTAGCACGTTCATGAGTTGACTTGCAGTGCTCAAGGATGTTCTCATGGTAAATACCCAGTGGTTTATAAAGAATAAAAAATAGGGGTGTGTTTGTAAATGAATTACATGTATATGTCGTGGCATTATGTACATTGCAGGGGAGCGGCCTGCTTCAGGGGAGGCCTGCCTGGAGACACGGGGTCTGAGGAGGCCATGTGAGCAATGGCCTCTGGGCCATTGCTCTGAAGTGTACATGTTGTTTGGCACCTTGGCCGTTTGCGCCCCTGACAGCCCCCCATGGCAGCGCACATCTACTGGTACGAACTGCCTTTGATAGTGGAGGGGGGATGGATGGGCCTGGGGCGTGCAGATAAGGCACCGGAACACTGCTGAATGGAGACACACTTGATTCACTTAAAAACTGAAACAACCATTGATAAAAAATATTTTGTGTTTTATTTGGTTTCTTATTTTGATGGAACAAAAATAATACACATTGTAAAGGTCTGGTTGCAGCTCAGCGAGGGAAAATCCCCTGTACTGACCACTGTCGCTGTGTGGAAATCGATATAATATTGTGACCCCAATCGCATTGTTTGAATGTATGTTGGCCTATGCCAAGTTGTCTAAAGAATACTATGTACATAGGTTCCGCGACAAGGTCTTGACCTTATTGTATTGTGTAAGCCGCCATCTTGGATCTAGCCGCCATTTTAGGTACTCTTGCAGTGTGGAAGTCACCCTGAATCACAAAATGGAGGCCGAATGACATTTTGAGTAAGACTCCGGCCATGGTGACCTCCGCACACGTGAATAAATAATATGTCTGCAGGCCACTTGTTTGGGTCACGAACTAAGACCTTGTCCTCTCTTTAACCTGCGTGTAAATATGTAACTGTATCAGCGGAACTGATCAAATTATGTAAATTGTGTGTTTGACCTGGCTACGAACCCTAGCCACAGTTCCAAGAATGGTTAACTTGCGAGAGGGCTGGCCAATGCAGGACAAAACGTATAAAAACCCAAGCATCCCGATGATCGGTCTCTCCACCTTACGTTGAAGGTTCGCGTGTTAGTCAGAGGGCCGAAAAGCTATTCAAATGTAACTTAACTTTGTAACTTTGAAATAAAGCGCTTTGTATGTCCTTTGTAACCTGTGTTGGTGTGTTTCCTTTTGGGCTTCCCGGCCTCATATCAATTTCTCTGTTTCCACAGTTGGCGCCCGAATAGGGACGGCATCCTACTGTAGACTGTGGATCCCGAATTTTGCCCTAGTGGTAAAACCGATGTTGGCTTTGACGAAGAAGGGCATTTCTCTGCCACTGCCATGGGAATCGGAACATCAACGATCATTTGAGCTTCTCAAAACCGCGCTATGTTCAGCACCGGTTCTGGGTACACCAAATTACGATAAGGCCTTTGTGTTGTTTGTGCATGAATGTGATGGATGTGCTTTGTCTGTGTTAACACAGGAACATGGAGGGAAGAATAGGCCGTGCGGCTATTATTCCTCCGCCCTCGATCCTGTTGCATGCGCTTTGCCGCGATGTCTGCGCGCTGTTGCTGCTGCCGCTGCGTCTGTAAAACAGAGTGAGGGGATGGTCCTAGGGCACGATTTAATTCTGATGGTACCTCACTCTGTTGATATTCTATTGAATAAAACTCAAACGCAACACCTTACCTCTGCCCGGTTGACAAGGTACGAATTAGTCCTATTTGCTCCTCATATCCAAATTAAAAGGTGTTGTGTTCTCAATCCGGCTGAACTCTTACCTCTCCCGCAAAATATTGTTTGCGGTGATGAAGGATCACATGACTGCCTGTATGCCACCGAACAAGAAACAAAGGGCAGGATAGACCTCTCAGATACTCCTTTGGAGAATGCGGAAAGGGAGCTGTTTTGCGATGGCTCCTGCTTCAAACTTCCGAATGGCACATCTACAGCTGCTTATGCAGTTACTACTTTGAACAAGATTGTTGAAACTAAAAGGATTCCGCATAACTCCGCGCAGGCCGCGGAGATTATAGCGTTGACCCGCGCTTGTGAGCTCTCCCAAGGGCATAGAGTCAATATTTATACGGATAGCCAGTACGCCTTTGGGGTGGCTCACAACTTCGGAAAACTGTGGTCGGAAAGAGGGTTTCTGACCTCACATGGGACCAAGATTCAGCATGGTCCCTTAATAGTACAACTGCTTTCAGCGCTCCCACTCCCTGAACAATTAGCGATCATGAAATGTGCAGCACATCGCAAGGTCATAGACAATGTGGGCAGAGGAAATGCTTTTGCAGATTTGATAGCTAGACAAACAGCCACAGACCTTAGCACAGACATGTACACCTCAAGGGAAGTGAGAGATGTTTGTATAATAGATGAAGGCATTGGGTCTGTGCGAGACATGCAGACTGATGCCTCAGTTGAAGAGTCTAGGAAGTGGGCTGAAGGCATGGGAAAATTGGATGATGAAGGGTGTTGGGTGGACGCATCCAACGGGAAATGGTTGCTTCCTGATTCTTATGTGTTAGCAATGGTTACAATGGCACACGGTCCAACGCATGTGTGTGCCCAGCAAATTACGAAGATATTACAGCAGGTTTGGGTGAATGATAAAATTTTGGAAACTGCAAAGAGACATGTTCAGAATTGCATGATTTGCCTGCAGCACAATGTGGGTAAAGGGACAGTGACTCCAAGGGGAAGTTTCGGGCCCCCCTCTGTCCCCTTTGAAACCATTCACCTTGATTTTATTGAAATGGAGCGATGTAATAACTTGAAATATGTTCTTGTCATCATTTGTGCTTTTAGCAAATGGGTCGAGGCTTTCCCTGTCAAAGATGCTACCGCTATGACCACCGCAAAGATCCTGGTGAAAGAGTACTTCCCTCGATTTGGGCTCCCGAGGATAATTTGGTCGGACAACGGCCCCCATTTCATCGCAGCCGTAATGTTGCAAATATGTGTTGCCCTAGGGATTGAGAAACGTTTTCATTCAGCTAGGCACCCTCAAAGTGCGGGGTTGGTAGAGAGACACAACGGTATTCTGAAAAACAAGCTTGCAAAAACATGCGCCGACACTAAGCTAAAATGGCCCGACGCTTTACCTATTGTGTTGTTAGCTATGCGCACCACACCCCAGACTAGAACTGGGCTCTCTCCGTTCGAGGTGGTAATGGGAAGGCCTGCTAATATCTGGGGTCTCCCTAAACCTAAAGCCCTGAGGGATGTGGATAATGTATTGCTTATAGATTACTGTAATCAATTGACTAAAAATCTGTATTTCATTTACCACCAGGTGAATGCTGCCTTACCTGTACGGTTTACGGGCCCAGGACACGATATACTACCCGGTAGCTGGATCCTGGTGAAGGCCTACGAGAGGTCTTCCTGTCTTGCGCCCCGCTGGCGCGGACCCTACCAGGTATTATTGGTCACCAGGACGGCAGCGCGGGTGGCAGGAAAGAAGAACTGGATACATGCAACACACGTTAAGAAGATCCCTCACCCGACGCCACACGCTACAGAAGAAACAGAACCCCTCGCTGGTGCTACAATCTCTGATCTCGGAGTAGCAGGCAGCATTGTGAGTGCGTCGGAGAAATTCTCTGAGCCTGAGGAGCTCGGGGAGCCGTCCATTTTGTCTCTGCACTCTCTTGATCAATCACTTCCGGAAAATCTTGTTTCGAGCTCTGCGACTTCCGTCGCCACCGACACGACGCTCCCCTCAGGGAGCGACGATACTTTGCTTTTGGATTCAACAAACTTGGGTACCATCAGGTACAACCTTCGACCACGGAAATAGAACTACGGCACGAGTATCGTGCATCTGGAAGGAAAAGAGTGATTGAAGTACTGTTGTCTTTCTTTTTTCGAACAAAAGAAAAGGAGGGTTCTGTTGGCTAGGGTTGGGAAGGACTAAAGAAATCGCGCGGCCGAAGTGCCGCCAGCAACGAACATTGGGGCCGTCGATCGGGATGACCATGATGCCTGCCGCCTTCACCGCTGCTCCCCGTATTGAACTATTAGATAAGGAGGTGACCAAATCGAACAATGAACAATGTGCCTGGGCCCCGAAAACGTACTGTTGTGTTCTCGTTCTGATTATTGTTACTTTTGCAACTGCTGCCGTGGGACTTTGGTATTTTGAAGAAATGTATCCTTTGAAGCCTCTGTTACTGACCAAAATCGTACCAACTGTTTTGACTCCCTCTGTACACCTTCACACTCTGTCCCCTAGGGACTCTCGGCATAGACAGAAATATCATAATAACACTTTGATGATAGTGATGAATGCTACGCATGCTATTTTTAATAAGAGTAATTGTTGGATCTGCACTCACTTACCACAACATGGGAACAAGGGACTGGGATGGTATATACATCCCTTACCTTTAACAACTTCTTGCTATGCCTCTCTTAGAGCACTCTTCTTTGGCCGATGGAATGATAGCATCTCAGGGAACTTCGATGGGACTAATTTGAATGAATTTGAAAAACGTGAATTGACTCCTCTGGGATGCTCGCTTTTCGCAAATAGAAGTAAACCTAACGTCGCTTCTATTAGGCCGTCTGATAAACTATCTTTTCCATTCCAAAATCTAGTTTCTTTTAAGATGGCTCCGATAGGCAATAAGGATGCCATGCCTCCTTCTTATTCTGTGAATCATAGTCCTGATTCAGTTCCCTTCTGTGTACAAAGAAATGGCACTAGGCCAATGGGAGACTTCGAGCCTTGTGTAAATACTGTAAATTTGACTGGGGAAAATAGGCCTTTGTATGTAGGGGGACCCGTTTATTTTGTTTGTGGTAGTTTAGCTTTTCCCTGGTTGCCCAAGGATTGGCAGGGGACTTGTTATTTAGGGATATTGTTACCAGGTGTATTTATAGCCAGTACCTTAGAGGTATCTAAGGCTCGCCCGCGACGGGATAGTAATGGAGACACCCCTGGACAAGTGTTCGGGGATATAGCCAAATCAGTAGTGCCCTTTTGGGGACAAATAGCAAATTCAGAAAACATTAGGGGATTAGCGAGGGTGTTGGAGAAAACGATCAATCGGACCACGGACATACTCTACAATATGACCTTAGAGCAAAAGGCGATAAGATTGGTAGCCCTTCAAAATCGAATGGCATTAGATGTCATTTTAGCCGAACGAGGTGGAGTATGTAAATTAGTGGGGTCCGCTTGTTGTGTTTTCGTACCAGATTCTTCGCCAACAATTTTTAAAGCAATCCAGAATTTACACGCTCTCAGTTCTGAAGTCCATATCCCTGTAGGAGACTGGAACTTAGTACTTGGTTTTGGGATTCTTTACGATCTTGGGGGTGGAAGGTGCTTTCTGTCATTTTAGGTATTTTAGGGATTCTGTTAGTTCTTTGCTGTTGTTTTCAATGCCTCCCGAGTATATGTGGAATGATGGGGGGATGTTGTGCTCAGGTAATGAGCGCAATAGGGCATAAGATATACACCCCGAAGACAGCATCTAAAGAGTTCATGTTGCAAGAAGTTCTTATGAACAACTTTATGGCTATTGACATTTCGGACAATGATGCGGAACCTATGGATGATAATGCCTTCAGTTATTTTCGAAAGCATTAGGAAATGATGTATTAGCACTTGGCATAGGCCAAAAGGAGGGTCTGTGGAAATTGATATAATATTGTGACCCCAATCGCATTGTTTGAATGTATGTTGGCCTACGCCAAGTTGTCTAAAGAATACTATGTACATAGGTTCCGCGGCAAGGTCTTGACCTTATTGTATTGTGTAAGCCGCCATCTTGGATCTAGCCGCCATTTTAGGTACTCTTGCAGTGTGGAAGTCACCCTGAATCACAAAATGGAGGCCGAATGACATTTTGAGTAAGACTCCGGCCATGGTGACCTCCGCAAACGTGAATAAATAATATGTCCGCAGGCCACTTGTTAGGGTCACGAACTAAGACCTTGTCCTCTCTTTAACCTGTGTGTAAATATGTAACTGTATCAGCGGAACTGATCAAATTATGTAAATTGTGTGTTTGACCTGGCTACGAACCCTAGCCACAGTTCCAAGAATGGTTAACTTGCGAGAGGGCTGGCCAACGCAGGACAAAACGTATAAAAACCCAAGCATCCCGATGATCGGTCTCTCCCACTTTCAGTGCGAACCTTACGTTGAAGGTTCGCGTGTTAGTCAGAGGGCCGAATAGCTATTCGAATGTCAATTGACTTTGGTAACTTTGTAACTTTGAAATAAAGCGCTTTGTATGTCCTTTGTAACCTGTGTTGGTGTGTTTCCTTTTGGGCTTCCCGGCCTCATATCAATTTCTCTGTTTCCACAGTTGGGGAAAGTTTGTCTAATGGCGCCAACGACAAAGGCGGGTATTATTCGCCGAACGTGGTCTCCAAGCCTCCCATTAAGCCACCATGTGTACGAACGATAAACCACCAGCCGGTACCTCCTATGAAAGAGAAAGATACAATCTGTTTTTAAATGACCAAGATAAGTGTATTAAACCTTAGTTGTCAATGACAATTCTTGTATGCAATGGCATTTTTGCCAGGATAAATGCTAACTAGGCACTGCACAATACTGAATGACTTTTATGCGACTATTACTAGAGAATTGCAAGACTAAACGGATATGACAATGATATCTTGAAGTTACGAGAATATAGGGGACAACCGTGAAATAGTAGTGGCCTAAATGACATCACAACCAGACTACACTTACTTGTCACTTGGATTACGAGGGCGAACTGTTGCGCGAAGTTTGTGCATAAGCACCATCAAAATCCTCAACACGGACCGTGTAAGACAGACTGCCGTGAAGTCTGGCAGCTCGGTAACGCATTGCAGCTGTGGATCGCCTTGCGATATGTAGGACAAACATCAAGAGTTTTCTCGGCAGCAGCGGTTCTCCACCTCGGTTGGCATTAGCGCGCACCGATTGCAGGTAGACCAGGTGGAAACACCGTCCATGCGACTAGGCCCAGGCTCTTCATCTGTTGAAACATCCGCCCAACTGTTGTCCAAATCCTCATCGTCTACAGAGCTTGCTCTTTCCAGTAATTCCTCCTCGGAATACTCGGGCTCGTACAGGTAGGGCATTATTGTGGCCATTGTGGGGTAAAGAAACGAAAATAATTCATAGCGGTCGTACTGGTATCTGTTCACACAGGCTACAAGCAACGAAGGTAGGTGACCAGAGCACAGAAACGAGTCACAGAATACTCAAAGAAATACAGCGAGAGGAATGGAAAAGAAAATCTGCTGTTGTGTGTTGTGAAACGCTGTGTTTATACTTGTCGAGGAAAGAGGCTTCCTGACGTTCCATGGAGACACGTCATTAGCTGAGGCGCAGAGAATGTTGACACGAGATGTGCTTTGGCGTTGTGAAATGGACGGCATGCGTCTAGTGATGTCAGGATCAGGGGCGGGGATATGATCTAGTGCCGCAAACTCAGGTCACCCAGAGCGATGCGGAAAGTGATAAGATTATCACAAGATGGCCACGCCCTGCTGTCTGATTTTGCTTGTGTTCAAGAGACGAAAACTCAGGCAAGGTGCATAGGAAATGTTTGTACGATCGATCGAATTATGGTTAAAACCACATGCCTGAACCATAGGGACAATAATATTTTCTGACCAAACCATTCCTTTAAATGAAGAAACTTGGCAACCATGGTGTTCTTTCTCTGTACCTTGGTTCAGCGTCCCACAATTACTGCCTTTAAGAATAGATAACCAGTTCTTGGCTGCTTCAGCCTTTGATACCAGGCCAGGCGGCTTCATCTTTTTATTCTGCGATCATCATCTACTTCTCTGCTGCGACAAACACACAGCTATTAATCCTTCTTTCTCCGTGGATTTCAACTTACTAAATATGTGACCTCGAATGTCCAGAATTCTATATAATGGCGGCACCGCCTGCTGTCCATTCACTACGTATAGCTAGCCTTTAAGATCACTTAGTCTACTTGCGTTGCTGCATCTGTACAGTTATTAAATTACTTGCATGTTCTGCAGTGCTCTTCACACGTGCAATCTTCATTCTGCATGTGAAATTCTACACAATTTTTTATTTCGTCATCAGATTCCATACGGTCTATGCATCTTCTCCTTCAGCCACTCTTCTCAGTGCGTCACGCTCTTTTCCTGTGACGTCACCAGCCTCTCTTTCTCTCATCTTCATATTCCTTCGGGAATCTCCTCCAAGAGATTGTCATCTCTACGGGGGTAGATCATATAGGGTCTTCTCAATGGATACCTTTTCTTGAAGGCTATGCACGGAATAGGCACAATCACTGGTGTCCTGCATGTTGTGACTTCTGGTTTCCAACATATACAAAGAATACGGGTGGGACTTCCTGCAGAGGCATTCAGCAGCTCCTCTACAACTATAACAAGAGATTGTAGAACGTGTATTAACTAAGAATTGGAAGGATTGATTTTCATAGAATTGGAGAAGCCTATTTGAATAAGAGCAACTTGAATGCCCTGATGAAGACCTGTGGTTTAAGGTCGAAACACGTGTTGGCAGAGGCTGAAAATTAAAAGAACATTTGATTACTAGCCAATTTTGGTTGATTCTTTGAGAAGTCTTTTATATATATAGAGTTTGGCGCATTGGGAAGATGCATTTTTTGTAAACAATTTCCATTTGTTACCCTACAAAACCAAAATTAAATTGTCTGGCTTCTGACAATTTTTCACAGAAAGCCTACTGTAGAACGCACCATTTTAACCAATTGTTTCTAAAAAAAAATCTCTAGAAGAGGCACTACCATCCCCGGAACCACACGTGGTTGGCGAAGGCTCCATCGCTACATTTGTTCTCTTCTGTATTTTCGTGGGGAAAATGTACTCCCCTCCAATTAAAAATGTCACCAGTCATGGCTGGTCAATGTCAGTAATTCACATGTTCAGAGTGAAATAAATGAGCTCCCCTAATCCCACCTTTCATCGTCTATCAACAATAAAGAGTTGAGATATTGCATACTGGCTGTGCTCTGGAATAGCTTCCAATCGAATTCCTAACATGGCAAATATATCATGCTTAACTCCTTAAGTGCCAAGGATTTACTTGGTGAATACATCCTGCTAAAACCTTAAGAGTTTGGGCCTCATTACGACCCTGGCGGAACGGGTTAAACGGCGCCGTAAAAGGCTGCGGCGCCGTTCAACCCGTTCCGCCACATTACGAGGTCCCCTGGCGGGACACATTAAGCACGCCTGGGAAAACCAGGCGTGCATACAGGGTCCCGCGAGGGGAAGAGGGAGCAAACAACGGGCCGACTCATAATGGCCTGTTGTTTACTCCTTCTCCCATTCCCATTCAGCCCTATGGGGGCTGAAATGGGAATGGGGATGAACCGTGTCCGTGTCCTAGAGTGAGGAATTACCGGGCCATCCGAACTCGGAATGGTCCTGTAAATCCTTATTCCGAGGACACGAATGCGGTTTTGGCATACCTCGTAATAAGGCCCTTTGTTCTTAAAGATTGTTTTGTTTCAGATATGCTTGTGGGAGGTCAAAGTGCATTTTCTACCACAAGCAATCTAGAAGAAAGTCATCTATTTTTATACTTTCAAAGTTCAGTCTCCGTGGAGACTGTCAAAAATTACCAAGTCGACTATATTTCAAGTCACCTTGGCTGGGTATTGGGTAAAGTTTTCAATAAGCAATAATCGTGCCTCGGTTTTTTTTTTTTTTTTTGTACAAATATCTTTATTAAGTGCTTAGGTAATATATTCAATTCAATAAGAAGACTTTTGTGGCAATTACATACCCTCCTCAAAGCATAAGGGGTAGTTTCAATTTTACTTTGGGCATTTGGGTGGATACATATATATTTTCTGTTCAGAGTCTGTGGTTTACAAAATGTTCGTGTTTTGCTTGAGTAGGCTAAGAGTTCCCTTTTTTTTACTCAGGTCCCCCATCTTCCAGGCTGTCCTTGATTTAGTAGTCTCTGCGGCAGGCTTCGTCAGCAGCTCATCATTGAGGACCAGGCGTTTCCTTGCGTAGAGGAGAATGCCCTTCAGGCAGCAGAGGATCCTCCAGCAGTTTTGGATTGCCTCTACTGTGTGGGATCCTCCAGCAGTTATGGATTGCCTCTACTGTGTGGGTCTATGCAAAGAGTCGCGCCTCAGTTACTTTTTTTTTTTTTTGTAAAAATATCTTTATTAAGTGCTTAAAGATGATACAAGGGTAATAAATTCAATTCAATAAGAAGACTTTTGTGGCAATTACATTCCCCCCTCAAAGCAGAAGGGGTGGTTTCAATTTTACTTTGGGCATTTGGGTGGGTACATATATATTTTCTGTTCAGAGTCTGTGGTTTACAAAGTGTTCGTGTTTTGCCTGAGTAGGCAAGGAGTTCCCTTTTTCTTTATTTTATTTTTGGATGATTGTCTGGGCTGGGGGTTTTACTCAGGGCCCCCATCTTCCAGGCTGTCCTTGATTTCATAGGGCCTCATTACGACCCTGGCGGTAAGGGGTTAGCGCCAGCGTTAGCTGCGCCGACCCCTTACCGCCAATCACGAGTTCCCTTTCCGCCATGGCGGATTTTACACCTGCTTCTAGCGGGTGTAAAAAACCATGGCGGTAAGGGAACTTGATGTTAATTACGCCACCGTAATTTACGGTGGCGTAATTAACGCCTTCCCCACTCCCATTATGCCCTATGGGGCAAAAATGGGAATGGGGAAGGGTAAATGGGGATTGGGGACTTACCGCCCCGCCGACCTCGGAATGGGGCGGTAAGTCCGCCAACCACCATGGCGTAAACGTAGTTTACGCCATGGTGGTAAAGTCACGGCCCAGGCGGTAACTTACCGCCTGGGTCGTAATGAGGCCCATAGTCTCTTAGCAGGCCGTGGACCATCCTGCGGCAGGCTTCGGTTGTCAGCAGTTCATCATTGAGGACCAGGCGTTTCCTTGCGTAGAGGAGAATGTCCTTCATGCAGCAGAGGATCCTCCAGCCGTTCTGTATTGCCTCTACTGTGTGGGTCTGTGCAAAGAGTCCATACAGCACAGACTGGTGTATAATGTCTTGGGTTGGGATGTGAGCACTCAACTCAGTGTTCAGGGCCCTGCGCAGTTTCCTTGCAAAGGGGGATGCCCAGAAGAGGTGGTACGCTGTTTCCTCTGCCGGGCACCCCCTTGGGCAGCTCCTGTGTGGGCAGAGGCCCCGTCTGTTCATGAATGCTCGCACACGCGCCTCAGTTACACCTCATTAGCTACGATACTGCCACTGCGCAAAGGTACCGAGTGTTTGGTAATTTACCCAAGTCATCATAACTATCACCCATGTAAGACAGTGTGACAAACATTCTCACTTTCAGGATTACAATTACATAAGTATTCTATAGCAAAAACGATGCCCCTCATTGAAAACACAGCTGGGCTCTTTGTGTCGTCTGCTTGGCTCAGAGCAGACAGCAACGGGAATTGTGGGAACGAGCATACTAAATTAGCATGCACGCGCGTTCATACTTCGTTATGGCAATTGAAGAAGGACTAGGCAATGCCCACTCGCCTGCGAGCCCTCCTGGGAGCGGCTCATGCGGGGAACGTTGCTATCCCTGCTCTCCCGATGTCAGTCTTCACCAGCTTTATGTAAACAAACAAACATGAATGACGGTGGATTTGATTTGTAGCCTTTCTTTTTCTCTTTCTCTTTCCCTTGCTATTTGGCCTTTCCTTTCTCCCCTGGTTTCACTGCCTTTTCTTTCCGAATCTTGTCAGTGTAAAAAGGGTTGCAATGTTGTTCTGTCTCGGGGATACTGCAAATAAAAAAATGAAATTAAAAAAAAAATCTTCACCCGCTTTCATGGAAGCTGCGGCATTTTAGATCCATGCTATCCCAGACCGGTCACTGGTGCGTCGCCATTTTCTTAAAGCGTGGCCGTGATCCCATGCGGCCCAGGACTCCGACTGCTGGGCATTTCCCGATCTCTCGTCTCGTCGGAATTTCCCGACCTTGTTCTCCACCACATCGGATTGTTAGACCTGTTTTTTTTTATCACATGTTCCTCCTTTAATTGTTAATCCTGTGTTTTTTATGGCATGTTCCTCCTATATAACGTATAGTTCTTTTTACAGCGCTGGATGGAGCAGGAGCCACTAGGTTACGCTGCCATCTTCCTTGGCATCCAGCCACACACGTGCGGTGCCCAGCATGAAAGTGTCACTACTGCTGCACTACACTTGTAAGGATGCAATACCAGTGGCTATTACTAGAGGGCGTTTCACAAACTTAACCAGGCACCAGCGGTACAGCGATGCAATACCACTGGCTGTTAATAGAGCGCGTTGCACAAGCTTAACCATGCAGCACACGTACAATGGTGCAATACCACTGGCTGTTAATAGAGGGCGTTGCACAAGCTTAACCATGCAGCACACGTACAATGGTGCAATACCACTGGCTGTTAATAGAGGGCGTTGCACAAACGTAACCAGGCAGCACACGAACAACGATGCAATACCACTGGCTGTTAATAGAGGGCGATGCACAAGCTTAACCATGCAGCACACGTACAATTGTGCAATACCACTGGATGTTAATAGAGGGCGTTGCACAAACGTAACCAGGCACCACACGCACAATGATGCAATACCAGTGGCTGTTAATAGAGGGCGTTGCACAAACTTAGGAGGCGATGGAATGGCATTCCCTGGTACAAACCTGAAAACTGCTGACAGAGAGCGAGCGTGGTGTTATTAAAAACCTGTTCCTTCTCTGATAGCATTTTTTTAAATGTACAAGCATCTGAGCCTGGTTCACGCAAAGACTCGTGTATTTAAACATTTAAATACGTGATGCCATCAGTCCCTCCCTCTAGTCTTAGGGGTGCCCTGGCCCAGTTGGATCCGCCCCGCCCACAAAGTAAAGCAAGTCTCTCTGTATGGAGGCGTCCATACAATGTTGTGCGTGGCTCGCCAATTATAGATGTCCATTGCCCACCTTTACACCACATGCTCGTTTGGACCGCAGGGCCCCTTCACCCTCTCATCCTCGTCCCCATGCATCTTTCTATAATGTTCTCACTGCCCCTGGTTCCCCGCCATCACTTGCTTTTTGTTGCATGCTCAGTGTGCTCAAATGTGTTCCTTCTTGTAATGCTTCTTTGCGGGTGATCACTGTGATCAACTTGAAGATCTGCGGTGCATACAGTGCGGGTCGAGGTGACGAAATGTGGCATCCCCGGGGGCTTCATGTAACCTCTTCATAGCTCTTCTTGCCATGGTCGGATAGACCATGATGTTACATTTTTAGACCATTCCAAGT
The DNA here is from genome assembly GCF_040938575.1 of Ambystoma mexicanum. Classification (NCBI taxonomy): domain Eukaryota; kingdom Metazoa; phylum Chordata; class Amphibia; order Caudata; family Ambystomatidae; genus Ambystoma; species Ambystoma mexicanum. Next base: position 1,537,253,573 of record NC_090932.1, read on the forward strand.
TTAGGAAGGGGTGATTTGCTCAGGTCAGGCAACAACTATGTAGAGAAAAATTCCATAGTTTGGGGGAAAATCAGGAAAATTACAGAAAAAAACCCTGCAATTTCCGTACATTTCATTCTGGTCACCTGCCGACAACACATAGCCTACACCATCCAGCGTTCCCACAGGTGTCCCGATGAAAACGGTACCTCACATGTGTGGGTGCACCTACCTGGGTGCGAAGGGAAAAGGCAAATTGTTTTTTTTTTTAGTCCCTTCCCTAGGGGCAGATGGACAAATGTGTGTGCCCATCTGACCGAGGGGGACAAAACGTACTGCCCTAGGCTTGGGGGGGCCGGCTGCAATATTTCTGGTGGCCCTCTCTCCCCACCCTAAGTGGATGGGGGGACAACTCATGTAGCCTCCCCCCATCCACTTAGGGTGGGGCTGGAGAGGGCCACCCCCTTTAAAAAAAAATCCTGGTGGCTAGTGGGCTCACCCCCAGCCACCCCTACCCAAATCTCAATTTCTTTCATTTTTTTGTTTGCCCCCCTTCCCTGGGGGCAGATGATCACCCATCTGCCCCCAGGGTATTGCCCCCATCCGTTGGGGGGAGAGGGCCGATTACATAGTAAGCAGCCCCTCCCCCCCACTTCAAAATCAAATCCCTGGTGTCTAGTGTGCATTGCTGGGCGCTAATCGAGCGATCCACGCCCAGCAATGCTTCAAAAAAGGTATCCTTGGAAGGACACCTCCCTCGATCTGAACCGCACAAGTGCTGTTCAGATCGAGGGAGATAAAGGTGCAAACGCACCTTTTATTTTCACTGCGGCAGCCATTTCGGCTGCCGCAGTGATAATTGCTTTCGGTTTCATGTCGCTGCGCATTACGCACGTCGACGTGATCCTGAAGGTAATTCAACCCCCGGCCCGTGAGGGGGGGCGCCCCCTCACATAGCCCGGGGGTTGGATTACAGTTTTGTGCCTAAAAGGACGAGCTATTGCGTCCTTGGCAACACAGAGGTAATGTCAAGGACGAGATTTCGAGGCAGTCGAGCTAGATTGTTTCACTTCTGCATTTTCGTGGGGAAAACATACACCCCTCCCATTAAAAATGTCATTAGTCACGGCTGGTCAATGTCAGTAATTTAAGATTGACGTGTTCAGAGCAAAATGAATAACAGTCACCTTATCTCACCTTTCATCGTTTATCAACTATAAAGAGTTGAGATTTCATACTGGATGTGTTGTGGAATAGCTTTCAATAGAACTCCTTAATTGGCGAATATACGTGCTTCAAGGTTGGTTCAAGTAAGGTAAACCAGCATTCATTTTCTATCATAGCAGAAGAATGATATCATATCAGAAGAAATTCATCTATCTCTTAACTTTGAAAGTTCAGTCTCCGTGGAGACTGTCAAAAATTACCAAGTCGACTATATTTCAAGTCATCTTGGCGGGGTATTGGGTAAAGTTTTCAATAAGCAATAATCGCGCCTCGGTTAAACCTCATTGGCTACGATACTGCCACTGCGCAAAGCTACAGAGCGGCGGGCAATTTACCCAAGCCATCATAACTAACACCCATGTAAGAGAGTGTGACAAACATGCTCATCTGTAATATTAAAATTACATTTGTATTCTATAGCAACGATGATGACACGCATTTAAAACGCTGCTCGGCTCTTTGTGTCGTCTGCTTGGCTCGGAGCAGACAGCGCCGGGAATTGTGGGAACGAGCATACTAAATTAGCATGCACGCGCGTTCGAACGTCGTTATGGCAATTGAAGAAGGACTAGGCAATGCCCACTCGCCAGCGAGCACTCCTGGGAGCGGCTCATGCGGGGAACGTTGCTATCAATGCTCTCCTGTCAATCATCACGCGCTCTCCTGGAAGCTGCGGCATTTTAGATCCATGCTATCCTAGATCGGTCACTGGTGCGTCGCCATTTTCTTAAAGCGTGGCCGTGATCCCATGCGGCCCAGGACTCCGACTGCTGGGCATTTCCCGATCTCTCGTCTCGTCGGAACTTCCCGGCCTTGTTCCCCACTACATCTGATTGTTAAACCTGTATTTTTTATGACATGTTGTTCCTCATTTAATTGATAAACCGGTGTTTTTTATGGCATGTTCCTCATTTAAGACGTATAGCTCTTTTTACACCGCTGGAAGGAGCAGGAGCCACTCAGTTACGCTGCTGTGAAGTCGGGCCCCTGGTGGTGTGTGTGGGGCTCGACCTTGGGGGTAGGCCCGGCTCGGGCCTGGCTTGATGTGCCGCGGCGCATAAAAGAAAGATGCGACCACAAGCTGCGCTGCATAAACCCGGACTGGCGTTCTAACGCCAGTTCCGGTGATTCCTTTATTTCCGGTGTGTCACGTGACCCAGAACTAACTGTGCACGTGACACCACATTCCTCCCCAACTTGGAGGTGTTTACACTACTATTAAAAACAAAACATTAGAACGTACCGTGCGTTCAAATTGACTCTTGAGTTCATCTTGGCCGGGTTTTCTGTAGGTAAACTCCGTCCACCACGTATCCCTGGAGACGAGAGGACAGTCTCGGCCTCTCTCTCAGGAGGTATCAGGTGTTACCTCTCTCTGGCGTGTCCGCTCTTGGGAGCTCAGGTTCAGTCCTACCTTCTTGCTGGTGTGTCGTCTCAGGGTCTCTTGGCGTGGCATAGGTTCGGGGTGATACTTGGTCTCGGGGCATGCAAGGTGCCATCGTCTCTCTTCTTGGGGACGCTGGGCACTCTTCCCACAGTTCGGGTGGTACTTTCCTGAAGTGTGACACATTCCTTGTCACTGTTTCGCTCCCTTGGGTGGCGGTAACCATGCTGTGGTTTGCCGCACTGACTGTCCACGGTTGGAGTTCAAAATTGAGGGACATCTTCTTGGGCGTAGCCCGGTTTTTGACGATGACAGTGTCGCCCGGCGTCAACTCTCTGTGACTGGCTCGCCTGGTAATGCTTTCTCGTTCATTTCGCCTCAGTCGCATGGCATCTATGGCCGGGATGTCAGGTTCGGGGGCTACCCACTGAGGGTGTATGGGAAGCTCTGCCTGTATGGGTACCCCGAGCATGAGAGCAGCAGGGCTGATGCCTGTGGAAGAGTGTGGGGTTTGCCTGTGGGTCCTCAGGAAACGATATACCGCTCTCAGCCATGGATGTCCTCGTTCTTTGGCGATGCAAATGACCTTATTGAGTGACCCCGTGAATCTCTCTGCGTCGCCGTTCGCTTGGGGCCATCTTGGGGTGATTTGCTTGTGTTTTACATTTATGTCCTTAAAGAAGTCGCGCAGCTCTTGGCTGGTAAATGATGGTCCATTGTCGCTCTTTATCTTTCTTGGTATTCCGTGTGTTGCGAAGATCTTTTCTAGCGTGAGGATTGTGGTCTCCGTGTTGGTGGACGCCACGTGTTCTACCTCAGGATACCTGCTGAACTCGTCAATTACCACAAGTAGATATCCTTCGCCGGCAATTGTACAGTGGTCCATGCTGACTGCATCCCACCGCTTGCTGCTTCTTGGGGCACTGCTGATGGGCTCCGGGTTCTCAGGCCTTCTGGGGGCTTGGCAGGCTGCGCAGGATTCTACCAGCTCCACTACCCGTTGCTGTATGTTGGGCATCCACATTCGGGACTTTAGGTATGCCGTAGTTTTGACAATGCCCTGGTGTCCGCTGTGAGCTAGCCGGAGGGCTCTCTCCTCTAGTGATGCTGGCAGTATGATTCGGTGGCCTTTGAGGAGTACCCCTTCGGGGGCAACAGAGAGCTCATGTCGGATCCCAAATATTGCTCGGAGTTTGGCTTGAGCTGACGTGGTGCGTTGGGCCATGGACGTGAGGTAGTTCTTCCAATTACCTGACTGGATGGCGGTGTTGGTATGTTGCAGGATGGGATCCGCTTCCGTTTCACATGCTACTTCTTGCAAGGTCAGGGCTCGTGGTCAGGCGCAGGCGACTACGTGGCACACATGTTCGTCAGTTTCTTTCGCATGGCGTTGTTCTCCTTCCGTGGCAGGCCTCGGGTGACGGGACAGGTTATCGGCTGGGTTGTCTGTCCCTGGGCGATATTCAACTTCGATATTGTAGGGTTGCAGTTGCAGAATCCATTTCTCAATGCGTGCTGGTGGGTGAGGAGCCGACCCTCGGAATATCGGGATCAGGGGTTTGTGGTCCGAAAATACCTTTACTTGCTTGCCCAGCAGGTACACTTTGAAGTGACGGCATCCCCACAGGATAGCGAGTGCTTCTTTCTCTATGTGTGCATAGTTCTGCTCAGGTTTGGTGAGTGCCCGACTGGCAAATGCGATGGGGAACACGTTGCCTTCATTGTCTGTCTGGGTTAGTACCGCTCCAAGGCCAACCGGGCTGGCATCTACAAGGAGTTCGGTATGCCTTTCTATGTTGAAGAATGCCATGGTTGTGGAGGCTGACAGTGACTCCTTAATCTGTTGAAATGCTTGTTGGTGGATCGATGTCCATTCCCACTTCTGGTCTTTCTTCGTTAGTTCTCGGAGTGGGCTTGCAATACTGGCGAGGTCTGGAATGAACCGCGCGCAGTACGTCGCCATTCCCATGAAGCTCCTTACCTCAGTGGCAGATTGAGGTGCCTTGGTGTTCTTTATGTCCTCCACCTTGGAGGGGTCAAGTGATACGCCTTTTGCGTTGAAGATGTACCCAAAGAAACATAGTTCTTCCTTTGCGAATTCACATTTTTCTGCGTTTAGCGTCAGGACTGCTTCTTCCAGTCTACCCAGGACTGCTGCCAGGCGTTTGTGGTGTTCTCTCTCGTTTGACGCGTACACAAGGATGTCGTCGCTGATGTTTGTGGTGCCCTTTAGGCCAGCAAGGACTTTTCGGATTTCATGTTGGAATACCTCCGCAGCTGACAATATCCCGAAGTTAAGCCGTTTGTACCATCTTAACCCGAGGTGAGAGGAAAATGTGGTAATATATCTCGACTCTCTGGCTAGTCGGAGCTGGTGATAGCCGGATCTGAGGTCCAGTTTGCTGAATATTGTTGCTCCTGTGAGGTCCACAATGAGCTCATCTATCGTTGGAGTTATGTGGCGTTCTCTTCCGATGGCTGCATTGGGAAGCCTCATGTCTATACAGATTCGTACTGCGTTGGGTTGTTTGGGTTTTTGGGCAACCACCATGGGGGATACCCATGGGGTTGGGCCTGAGGTCTTTTCTATTATTCCTGCTTCTTCGAGCTTGGCCAGTTCCTTCTCCACTGCCTCTCTCAAGTGGAACGGTATCCGTCGGTGTCGGACGGCTTTCGGCTCGATGGTAGGGTCTATGTGGAGCTTGATGGTTCGGCCTTTCAGGCATCCGATGCCTTGGAATATCTTCTGGTATTGTTCTAGTAGGCCATTGAGTTCTTTGTGTTGAAGGCTGAAAGTGAAATTATTAATTTCAGTTTTTCCGCTGTCTTGCAGCTTAGCAGCGTTTCACAGCCCGCATCCACGACAGACTGCAGCGTAATGATTAAGGCGGTTGCATTTTCGGCATGTTGACCCCCATGCAGGACAGAATTCACCTTTGTGTCACCATTGCAGGCTTTTTCCTTCCCTTGCGGCATGTGGGCCTTTTGCTCAGGCTTCACACGAGCGTTCCGGTGTCTGGATATGGCTGCAACGTCTTCTGTTGGTCTTGGGCTGTCGAGTGGAAGTCTCTGGATCGCCGCCTCGATCAACGCTACCTGGTCTTCTGTCTGCTCACGAAGGCGCGCCATTTCCAGGATGCGGGATAGGCGTACATTCCTCTCTGAGAGGATAGCTCTCCTCAGTTTTTCTGAGGATATGCCGTTGATTATTTGGAGGCGGATGGCGAACTCCTCGTCAGGGAACTCGCAGCCGACCGCCATCTCGCGCAGGCGAGCATGAAATTTGTCAACTGTCTCGGTGTCTCGCTGCCTGGCCATGCAGAAATGAAAACGTTCATAGTCCGGGTTGAGGTCAGGTTTGAACATGTTAGTGAGCACAGTCTTCGCAGCGTCGTAGTTGTTTCCGTCTCCGCGGTTTGGGATGGCGTTAAACAGGCATAAGGCGGCAGCCCCGATGTTGAGCAAAAGGAAGGTGCATTTCCTCTTTGGTACCGTGATATCTCTTGCGTCGAGGTGCATTTCAAACTGTTGTAGCCAGATTTCCCAGCGAATGGCTGCTCCAGTGGTGAATGGGTCAAACGTAGGCATGAGCGTGGTGAGCGCTGTGCCTCCTGATATTTTAATTGTTCAATAGCAGAAAACCATTTTTTTTTTATTTCTTTTTTTTTTGAAAAAAAAAAAACCTAAATTGTTCTTGGGTGAGGCAGGACTTGCTGCAGCCACTTTGTATCGAGCGCGATGCTCCTAGAACGTTGGGGGGCTGAGGACGAGGCTTCCAAAGTTTCTGTCGGGCCTGCGTGTAGGTTTGGAATGTTGGGGGTGTGAAAACGAGGCTCGGATGCTGCACGTGTTGATATGCAGCTCCGCTCGCGGGCTCTTCTCCTTTCCCCTCGTCGCCAGTGTGAAGTTGGGCCCCTGGTGGTGTGTGTGGGGCTCGACCTTGGGGCTAGGCCCGTCTCGGGCCTGGCTTGATGTGCCGCGGCTCATAAAAGAAAGACGCAACCACAAGCTGCGCTGCATAAACCCGGACTGGCGTTCTAACGCCAGTTCCGGTGATTGCTTTATTTCCGGTGTGTCACGTAACCCGGAACTAACTGGGCACGTGACACCACAGCTGCCATCTTCCTTGGCATCAAGCCACACACGTGCGGTGCCCAGCATAACCATTTACCGGCACCCGCGAATGGGTAATTACTGGGTCATGCTGAGGTCGGCGTACCGGTAATTGCCCATGCGCGGGTGCCGGCAAAAAGGGACTCCCCATCCCTATTCGGCCACATAGGGCTGAATGGGAATGGTGAAGGTGGTAGCACTGGTACCGTTAGAAACGGTACCGGTGCTCAGAGCCGGCCTTGTGGGGGGGCGAGCCGGGCGTCTGCCCTGGGCGCCACGCCCCCTAGGGCGCCTTTAGCCCCTCCACGGCAGCTCGGGGGAGTCTTTCAAGGGCTCCCCCGACCTGGCGTGGGAGAAAGCGCGGCAGGCGGCCTTTTGCTGTAAAATGCACCTGCGGCGGCGGGTGCATTTAAATGCGCCCCTCCATTGCGGGCGCCTCTAATGCCAAAAGGTGCCATTAGCCCCCCACCACGCCGGCTCTTGGGAGTCTTTCAAGGGCTCCCCCGAGCTGGCATGGTGGCAGAAGGCGTGGCAGGCGCCTCATTGTCATTGAATGCACCCGCAGCAGCGGGCTCATTCAATGACAATGGGGTGCTGACGGACCCTATTTAACCACCTCGCCGGAGCGAGGAGGTTATAAAAAAAAAATGTGGCCCATCCTGCCCGCTGTTAAGCAGGGGCTAGGGGGGGTGCCAATACACCTAGGGCGCTGCTGCCCTTAAGGCCGGCCCTGCCGGTGCTACAGTCAAACCTGCCTACATTTGAAAATCAAAAATCCTGAGATGTATGCCCCGCCCACAGTCACACAAAACTCCACCCATTTTCACATGGCCCCGCCCACATGTCAAAAAGGTAAACTCTGTTGTAATGTGATGTGATGTCAGAAATTTGCAGTTCAAATTGAAATATGCATATTTCATTAAATTGCCTTTTCACAACCACCCAAATTGCATAGGATATATTTAGTGAAATTTCCTTCTCCCTCTGCCCCCGCTGAATACTTAAGGTTCATATTTAACAATGGGGTAACCGTGAGATACTTTGCAGGCGTAAATTGATTCCACTCGAGAAAAACTATTGTAGATATTGTTTAATGATGGATAAAAGTGAAACCTTACAACATTTGCTTGTTGAATGTTGTGCCCTGAAGGCAGGCCGTGCAAGATACTTTAAAAATGTGTTTATAACTTGCATGGACCTGACAAAAGAACAACTATGGCAACTCCTGTTCTCAAACCCTAAGCTAAGAGTTCAAATAGCGATAGTGCAGTTCTTGAAGAGGGTATTACCAGGCGTGGAAGTAACATCAAGGGGGAATGGAAATCATGCAGGGTTCAACTTTTAAGGCGAGGGCTTATTGGAGCATGGAACCTGCCTTACTGTCATATTGTTACTCTAAGTTTGAAGTGTATGGGGCCGATTCATGGAGCAAACGTGCGCCGAAAATCCCAGCGCAAGCAGGCGCAAGGTGGCGCAAGTGTGAGAAACCCAGCGCACGCGCATGCGTGCGATTCAAGGAAGACGCTGCGCGTGTTTCCCGCTGTCCGTGCGCCAAATCCTGCCATGGCGCACGTGGGCACACGCGGCGTGCGCTACGCGCACAGCAAAAGTGCACATAGCGCGGCGCACACAACCAAAGTGGGCGGAACACGCGGAATGGGGAATAACGCGTGAAAAAGAAAGCATAACTGGGGAAGTACTGCAGGGAACTACACGGAACGCCCACACGCACGCGAACAACCCGTATTCATGGATTCGAATACGGGAAACCCGCGCACGGCAAAAGACGCACACAGGCGTCAACGCGTCTGCCACACGAAGGCAGGCGGAAGCGTCCCCGCGCACAGTATAAAAGTGCGCGCAAACAACAAACACGTATATACAGCTACGATGAATGCCTCATTTGTCGCAGCACTGATCGTGGGACACCGCAGGAGGAGGAGAATAGCCAGGGCACGCATTTTCGCACCACGGACAAGTCTTTTTGGGATGCCTGACGACCAGGTCTACGGCAGGTATAGGTTTCCACCCCATATCATCTTAGACCTGGTCAGGGAGTGGGAAGATGACCTTACATCCCCCACCCTTTGCTCCCAAGCATTGAGCCCCTTGGAGAAGGTGCTCAATGTCCTGCATTTCTTGGCCACTGGGTCATTTCAGCGGACTACTGCCATAGTGGGGGGGGGGGTCTCACAGGCCACGCAGTCACGCTGCCTACACCAGGTACTGGCAATCATGACAGCATGCCCCTCAGTCCGCAGGCACATATACATGCCCAGAACACCCGCAGAAAGGCAGGCCGTTGTCCTGGATTTTTTCAGGGTGGCACACTTCCCCAAAGTGCTTGGTGCCATAGATTGCACCCATGAGGCCCTACGTCCACCTAGGGCCACTGAGCACATCTACCGAAACCGCAAGCACTGGCATTCCATCGATGTACAGGTGGTATGCGATGCAAAGGGAATCATCACCTCTGTCTATGCAAACTACCCTGGCTCCACCCATGACAGTTTCATATGCAGAATGTCCGCCCTGAGCCGGGCCCTGGAAGCTGGGCAGCATGGCGACACCTGGCTCCCAGTTGAGTACAAATGCCCTTGCACATGCATGCATGTCACACACACACACACACAAATACACAAACCCCAATAATCACAACCATTTACACCTCCCCAGGGGACAGTGCCTACCCTCTGAGCAATCACATGATGACGCCAATCCGGAACCCCACCACACCACCCCAGGTAAGATACAACGCCGCCCATATTGCAACCAGGGCCATAGTGGAGCGCACATTCGGAGTGCTCAAGTCACGTTTCCGCTCCCTTGACCGCTCTGGCGGGCAGCTACTCTATGCACCCCCAGTAGTGTGCAGGATCATTGTGGCAGCATGTGTCCTGCACAATGTTGCAACACGGCAGGGCGTACCGGTGGACATGGTGGTGCCCCCACATCCCCAACCACAGGCACAGGCGCTGCCCATGGGAGGGGACAGGGCACGTGGCGAGGAAGCCCGGACCCAGCTTGTGGCCACATTTTTCACCTAAACTCCCACCCCTGCGGAGTGCACACAGGCCTGGCACATACCAGGTGACAATCGATGATGACAAAGAGACAGTCAACTGTCACAAACCTACCACCCTGAGATAGTTGCCATGGAAGTGCCACATTGTCTGCATCCCTAGCTACTTAAACACAAGCTAACCCCTGTGACCAAAAGGCACACATATGACATGACATGATATGGCATTTGTAACGTGCCTATACACAAGTGTTTCAAGGTGCGACGAGGCAGGGAGGGGGGAACAAGGGAAGACAGACAACGATACTACTAGGCCAGGTGTCATTTAGATTGCGCAAGTGCAGGGGTAGGGGGAAGGGAAAAGTGCAAGGGGAAGGGGAGGGGGTGAGTGCAGTACAGGGTAAGTAGACTAAAAAACAAATAAATAGGCCAGCTGGTGGCAACTGCAAAGGTAAGTGCAGACAAGTGCCTGGAAGGGGGGGGGGCTGTAGGGATAGAGAGACATTCCCACAGTGCAGGGGTTGCGAGGGAGGCAGTGCAAGTGGAGAGTGGCTGGGCCAGGGACCGAGGTTGGTGAGAGTGGCCCAGTTGCAGATCCAGTGCAGTTCCAGTGAAGAATTTTACAAGGGAGGAAGAGAGAAAGCAGAAGCAAAGAGGAAGGTCTTGTGCTTCCGGAACCGGAGATGGTTCTCCTCAAGTTCCAGTGAGGCAGGAAGGCTGTTCCAGAGGGAGGCCCCTGCCGCGGAGAGAGATCTACCCCCAGCTAGTTGCTTTGAGAAGCGGATGACCCTGACATGCAAGGTGTGAATCACAAACACCTGCAAAACAGGCCATGACCATCACTGTTATGTCACTCAAACCCTCCCAAACCACGAACATAACATGGCAAGCAATACCCATACACCAACACAGTACCAATAAGGTACACATTGCCATGTCATAAGTGTACAGTGGCATCAGACAATGATGCCTGACATGGAATCAGATGAAATGACTGACCAACAACCTCCCACCCAAAATAAGTCATTCCCAAATGCATTACAAAAGTTGTAGACGTAACATAACAATGAATGCCTGTCTACATGCACATTGTGCATTGCAAAATCAACACTGCAGCTTCTGTGTGCTGTGTCCAACTCCTGCAACACACTGCGCAGCGCACAGCACAGTAAACAGCTACTGTGTGTGATGCACACCCTGAGCATCACATCTAAGCGACAAACCACATCAAAAAGCAAATTAGGCATGTACAGGATCCATAATTGGTCACAGAAGATGTGCTGCAGGGACACAGTGGGCACCAGAAGGCAAACAGAGTGTACACATGGATATCCAAGGGTGGTTGTACATGTAGTGCATCATAGTGCAAGTGTGTGGGTCAGTAAGGACATGCACTCAACATATGCATGTGCAATCAAGTGACCATCAGTGTCCTCTACACATCACATGTGAACATTCACCATGTGTACACCCCAGCATGTCAAACCACAACTATCCCCTCACACCAGAAAGGTAAACACAACACATGAACAGGCATTGATCAGCAGAACACAACATGTACATAGGATACCACAATTACAGGGTTCCCATCACACTGCAGGGCAAGGCAACTATCAACAACAACCCCCCCCCTCCCTCACAAATGACCATGACCCACTGAATAACTGCACCTGGGTCATGGAGCCTTCAACCCTCAATTTCACCTGGCCACAGGATCACCCTTCCCCTTCGTCACCATCTCCCACCTTGTGTGTAAAAAGGTGCCTGCACCCTCAGAGTCCACCCTCATTTGCAAAATCACAAAATCCAAGCCAGAAAAACGAACCAGAACACCCTCCAGTAGATGACTTGACGTAGCAGTACCTCACAAAGGCCAAGTACTACCCCTATGATGTAACAACCAAGGTAGCACAGTAAAACAATGTCACAACAGGATGTGAACCATGTGTGGTACATAACATAGAATGATGCACCATGAACGGATGTGTACTGTCACAGGTCCCGTGTACAGGCGCAGGAGTGGCACGAAACAACCACCCCCACCATGTCCCGGGTGCCTGCAAGGTCAAACTCACACAGGCCTCTGAGACCCTGGTGGGGAAGGAGGGTCAGGGATATGCAGTCGAGACAGGTGTTGGCACACTGGATAACTGGAATGAGTGGCAGGAGAGGGGGGAAGGAATGACACATGAAAGTAGGGAATGCACGAAAATGTACTACCTGCATGAACACATACACAATCCGAACAAACTTGGACATCATTGTCATGGCCTTCTGTAGTCCAGGCTTAGGAGTGGCGCGAACCAACCACCCCCTCTAGGGTTTTGGCGCCTGCAAGTTTGGCGCTTACACAGGCATCTGCAACACCAGCTGGGAAAGAGGGTTAGGGAACGTTGCTTGGATAGGTACGGGAAGCAGGAACACCGGGTAGAGGGTACAGGTTTTAAAATTGGATAGGACTCCGGTTGATTAGGGGAAAACAAACATACCAAATTGAATTACACATTCATCCATGCATTAGTGCACCCCCCAGCAAGCCTATGCAGAGCAGTTTGAAAGAAAAACAACATGACACTTAGCTCTGGTTTTGAGTGCTGGCCTCCTGCCTGCGCACTCTCAGGTCCGGTTACAGGAGCACTGCAATGCTGCAAAGAGAGCCACAGTTAATAATCTGTCCGTGCCTATAACACAAATACACACCACCAAACATGCCCCATAGCAACAAACTACTCTACAAACAGACAATCTGGTGTAGATGCTTCGTACCCATATGTAACATTACCCCTGTGATGGGTCATACACAGTCAATGCAGTAAGTCAGTCGCCGGTGGGTGCGTGGCAAATGGAACACCAATGTGTCACAATTCACACAAAATGCAATGTTCCCTGGGTAAGCAGACAGACCCATATAGCAAGGCTTGACTTCAGAACAAGTCGTGTTCCACCATGACCGAAACAAAGTAGGCAGTGCGTGTATCAAAATGTACATGGAAATGAAATGCACTGCACCCGAGTATGTCCCTTGCTGTATGTCCCTGTGATCTGCCCCTTTCCATGTCTCGGAAGGCTACATGGTTGATACAAGTGCCTCAATGGACCTTGGTGTACCGGAGGGTATGTGCCACTGCCCCTGTAGGTGTCCCAGACAACCTTACAATCAACAGCCATCAGTCCACCAACACATCTGAGCTGCATTGTGTGCTTCAACACCAATATTCGTCCAAGCTCACCCTCAGTGCTGTTACTAAGCCTGCATGTGCAACTCGCCTGGTGCAAGCTTTGCTGTGTTGTGGCCCCCCTGTGCTGCTCACATTGCCTGGAGTTCCTTGGAACACATCAGCAGTTCTAGGATGTTGGTCTGCAATCCCTGTGCCTCTGCTTGTGCACACATGTGCATGTGGGCACCAACAAACGTGTCCAGAATTCAGATGTCCAATGGGCCATGTCTGCTGGCAAAGGTGGTCTGGAGGCTCATCCCCCTGCAGAAAGGGCATGAAACACATGATTAATGCTTTAAAGTCATCTGTGTTGTCTCTTCAGGCATCTCATTACTGGACCATGTCAGAGACTTACATCAGAAATCACACCATCAGTCCGTCTTTCACATCCAAAGTGTGGAACACACTATCTACGGCATGAATTGCAACAAGCACGTGGACAGTAAATATAAGAAACATACTACACAATGCATAGCAATGAATGTATACATTAATCATGAAACACCCCATCTAGCAAAAGCTGAACAGTGGACAATAACACCACAATCATCCCCACTAGGGGTGTCAAAACAAGTCACACAGCACCAGACATGCCACAGATATGACAGTGCAAAGCCCTTGTGTAATAGGCTGTCACACCGAACCATCCTTGCGAGCCCATGGATAAGGGAGGCAGGAGTGGCATATGTGAGTCAAGGACCCTAAGCAGCAGTCACATACACAAGACAAGCCTGAAGGGCCCAGCTGGAACAGACAGTGGATGCCTTCAAAAGCCACAAAGCACCGCACCATCACATGAAAGCACAATAGACAAGCAATTTTAAACTATATTAACTAATTACACTAACTATGAAAAACCTACATTACCTAATTAAACTAACTATCAAACAGAAACTTAACTAACTAAACTAAAAGAAAAATCAAAAATGGCCACATACGACCCAGGGGGGGAGAGGAGGCACCCAGGAGAGGGGAGGTACAGGGTGCTGCTCAACACCCACATGCGATGATGCTGAGCCAAAAAAAAAACCTCCATGGGCTCAACGCCTGCACAGCCCGACCTATGTGGGAGATAGATGGTCGTCCAAGTCTGGCTCATCCTGGAAAGGAGGACGTGGCACAGTAGCCTGGCCACGCCTAGCCGCAGCTTGCCCCTCGTCGGCAGCAAGTCTGCCGGACAGGTGAGCCTGGTTCTGTGTGGCGATGTGACGTAGGTCTGCATGCAGAACCTCACGTGATACACGTGCTTCCTCTTGCAAGGTAGCACGTGTAACACAGAGTTCCTCCTGCAAGGCCTGGCTGGACAACCGCTGCACCTCCCGGCAAACCTGTAGCTCAGCCGAGATGGTACGCTCAAGCTGTGCAAACCTCTCCTCTGCCCGCTGCCTCTGGGACATCATAAGGACACCCAGAGTGGATTTGAGGGAAGCATACTCCTCCCTCAGGGCATCCATGTGCGCCTCTGCGTGAGCAGCAATTGCTTGACGCAGAGACGACATTTCAGCCTGGCGTGCCCTGTCTGAGGCCGCCATGCCCAGCCTGAGCGAGTGGGCCGTGGACCATGCCGCCTGCTGCTGGAGAAGCACCTGCCTAGCAGGGGGGAGCACAGATCGGGCCACACGCTCCATGCTCTCAGCGATGTTCTCCATTGCTGCCCCCTGCCATTCTGAATTGGCAGTCATGTCTTGCTCCCACTCAGTATACTGCGGTTGCGCGCGGCGACCGCGTTGCCGGGCTTGACCCCTGCGGGACCCAAGGACCGGGGGTCCTCGCTGCTGGCAGGTGCCTCGCAATGCTGGGGGATGGGGGTGCAGGGGGACATGAGTGGGGGCCTGCTGGCAGGTGCCTCGCAATGCTGGGGGGTGGGGGTGCAGGGGGACATGAGTGGGACATGAGTGGGGGCCTGCTGGCAGGTGCCTCGCAATGCTGGGGGGTGGGGGTGCTGGGAGACATGGGTGGGGGCCTGGTGGAGGGTGCCCCTGACTGGTGGGGGGTGGGGTGCTGGGAGACAGGAGTGGGGGCCTGGTGGAGGGTGCCCTGCACTGCTAGGGTGTGGGGGTGCTGGGAGACAAGAGTGGGGGTCTGCTGGTAGGTGCCTCGCAATGCTGGGGTGTGGGGGTGCTGGGAGACATGTGTGGGGGCCTGGTGGAGGGTGCCCCTGACTGGTGGGGGGGTGGGGGTGCTGGGAGACAGGAGTGGGGGCCTGCTGGCAGGTGCCTCGCAATGCTGGGGGGTGGGGGTGCAGGGGGACATGTGTGGGGGCCTGGTGGAGGGTGCCCCTGACTGGTGGGGGGTGGGGTGCTGGGAGACAGGAGTGGGGGCCTGGTGGAGGGTGCCCTGCACTGCTGGGGGGTGGGGGTGCTGGGAGACAGGAGTGGGGGCCTGGTGGAGGGTGCCCTGCACTGCTGGGGGGTGGGGGTGCTGGGAGACAGGAGTGGGGGCCTGCTGGCAGGTGCCTCGCAATGCTGGGGGGTGAGGGTGCAGGGGGACATGTGTGGGGGCCTGGTGGAGGGTGCCCCTGACTGGTGGGGGGTGGGGGTGCTGGGAGACAGGAGTGGGGGCCTGGTGGAGGGTGCCCTGCACTGCTGGGGGGTGGGGGTGCTGGGAGACAGGAGTTGGGGCCTGCTGGCAGGTGCCTCACAATGCTGGGGGGTGGGTGTGCAGGGGGACATGAGTGGGGGCCTGCTGGCAGGTGCCTCACAATGCTGGGGAATAGGGGTGCAGGGGGACATGAGTGGGACATGAGTGGGGGCCTGCTGGCAGGTGCCTTGCAATGCTGGGGGGTGGGGGTGCTGGGAGACATGTGTGGGGGCCTGGTGGAGGGTGCCCCTGACTGCTGGGGGGTGGGGGTGCTGGGAGACAGGAGTGGGGGCCTGGTGGAGGGTGCCCTGTACTGCTGGGGGGTGGGGGTGCTAGGAGACAGGAGTGGGGGCCTGGTGGAGGGTGCCCCTGACTGGTGGGGGGTGGGGGTGCAGGGAGACAGGAGTGGGGGCCTGCTGGCAGGTGCCTCGCAATGCTGGTGGTTGGGGGTGCTGGGAGACATGTGTGGGGGCCTGGTGGAGGGTGCCCCTGACTGGTGGGGTGTGGGGGTGCAGGGAGACAGGAGTGGGGGCCTGGTGGAGGGTGCCCCTGACTGGTGGGGGGTGGGGGTGCAGGGAGACAGGAGTGGGGGCCTGGTGGAGGGTGCCCTGCACTGCTGGGGGGTGGGGGTGCTGGGAGACATGTGTGGGGGCCTGGTGGAGGGTGCCCCTGACTGGTGGGGGGTGGGGGTGCAGGGAGACAGGAGTGGGGGCCTGGTGGAGGGTGCCCCTGACTGGTGGGGTGTGGGGGTGCAGGGAGACAGGAGTGGGGGCCTGGTGGAGGGTGCCCCTGACTGGTGGGGGGTGGGGGTGCAGGGAGACAGGAGTGTGGGCCTGGTGGAGGGTGCCCTGCACTGCTGGGGGGTGGGGGTGCTGGGAGACATGCATTGTTGATCAGTAATGCAAGGTGACATGTGGCTTAGCTGGGGGGCATGCCCATGGTGGATGAGCTGCCTGCGGGACATGAGCAGGGGTGCAGGGTAGTCCCCCGTGGTATGGGCTGCCTGCAGGGGCCGTGGAGGTTGTAGAGCGAACACCTGGGAGGACCCACACGGCCAATTTACGTGTAGTACTCTACGGAACCCCTGAAATACACGTACCCTGCTGAAATCGCGTGTGAAACTTCCCGCGCACCCCGAAATACACGTACACAGGACATTCGCATGTGGAACTTCCCGTGCACCCCTGATATACACGTACCCTGATGGAATCGCGTGTGAAACTTCCCGCGCACCCTGAAATACACGTACACAGGACATTCGCGTGTGAAACTTCCCGCGCACCCCAGTAATACACGTACCCCGCTCGCACGGGCAAATCGCGTGTGGAACTTCCCGCGCACCCCTGAAATACACGTACCCCGATGGAATCGCGTGTGGAACTTCCCGCGCACCCCTGAAATACACGTACCCTGCTGAATTTGCGTGTGTAACTTCCCACGCACCCCGAAATACACGTACCCAGGACATTTGCACGTGGAACTTCCCGCGCACCCCTGAAATAGGCGTACCCAACTGAAATCGCGTGTGAAACTTCCCGCGCACCCCTGATATACACGTACCCTGATGGAATTGTGTGTGGAACTTCCCGCGCACCCTTGAAATACACGTACCCTGAGGAATCGCGTGTGAAACTTCCCGCGCACCCCTGAAATACACGTACCCTGCTGAATTTGCATGTGAAACTTCACGCGCACCCCAGTAATACACGTACCCCGCTCGCACAGGGCCAATCCCGTGTGAAACTTCCCGCGCACCCCAGTAATACACGTACCCAGCTGAAATCACGTGAGAAACTTCCCGCGCACCCCAGTGATACACGTACCCGCTTGCTGCGCTGGTACAGGGTTAGCGCAGCCCTTTGCGCTGGATTGGGGATTTTGCTGGCTTTTCCCTGCGCAAGGGGCGTTCTTGGGGGCGTAACTGGCGCTGCTGCAGGCTCGCTGCGCCACTGTGTGCCACGGCTGGGTTTGGTGGCTGGAATCCATGAATACGCTGTGCGCGGAAATGTATTTTAGCGCACGCGGCTGGCGCAGGGATTCGCACGCGCACACTGTGCGCCAGCTGCATGCGCCACTTGTGTGCTGAATTCTATGAATTACCCCCTATGTGTTTATGACCTTGTTTTTTCTGTTATTTTAGTTGTTAATTGATTTGCGTATTTTATGCATATAGAGATGTTGAATATTGTGAATTTCTATTTTTTTCTGTTATTTAATGTTCTATTGTATGGATATTTGAAAAGTTACGTTGCAACTAAACCAAATAAAAAAATAAAATAAAAAAGATAACATTTTATGTAAATGACTGTTGTATGACTTGTTTTAAATTGTATGATCGTTTTTTTTCTTTTTTTACTTCCTATGATTGTCAATTTTTTTGTACTGTAACTGAAATTTGAAAATAACGTGTAAAAAGTTTATTTTGTTAAACTAAATCGCACAGTTTTAATAATAGGACAAAACGCATTCGCCTTCCATAAAATCAACATGTTAAAATGTGCACATGTAAACTCCAAGAACCAATACAAAGCTTTTCCCTGAATTTTGCAGTTCCGAAATTGGACATTTCACCTTAGTTGTTTTTCATCAGGTTATTTAGTGCAGTGATGAGTTGTCCAGCATGCAAACCTGATGGCTGTAGTTCAATGGTAACTTGAGCAAAAAGAACGAAAGCAAAAGAAACGCGCATTCACATTGAAACTCTGCAAAAAAAGAATGAAAGGTGAAGCAAAATAAACGCGCGTTATTTAGCTTCACCTGCATTCTGTTTGCCAATAATGTGCTGGAAGCGTTACAGTCATTGCTACAGACACAAAGCCACACTCAGGCAGGGGGCCGCGGTGGCGAAATCCTGCAAGGATTTTTTTTAAAAGCAATCGGTGAAAGCTGCCCTCCCACCCCACCAATGGGCTCATAGGAGGCAAATTTGCACCGTTTCCGGGTCCACGCAAACCTGCATTCGATTGACTACCGGCAGCAGTCTTTGGCAGCCAATCGGGTGGAGGATCTGACAGGACCCGGAAAGAACACAAAAATTCCTGAGATTCCAGGGTCTTCCCCGGAGACCCGGAGAAATGGTTAAAATTCCTGAGTCTCTGGGTGGCTGCAAAGGCACCCGCGAGCAGACCTCTTAGTATGGCGGTACGGTAGCAACGGTGCCGGTAGCGCTACCGGCACCGTTGTTGCCTTACTGCCATACTTGTAAAGAGGCCCAAAGTTTGACTTCTGCGGCACTACACTTGCAAGGATTCAATACCAGTGTCTGTTGATAGAGGGCGCTGCACAAATTTACCCAGGCACCACACGTACAACGATGCAATACCACTGGCTGTTAATAGAGGGCAGTGCACACATATTTACCAGTGCACTCTAATTCTAAGTCAAGACCAGAGGCTCAGATTATGCTTCTCTTTCCATTTTACTACTTCAGCAGCAAAGTACAACCAATAATATACGATAACAAAGCTTGATAAAAAATACAATAACCATTGGAAAAGAGTCTTTGGTAGTTCTGTTATTGGTCCTCAAACTGACCACGTGACAAACTTAACGAATCAGTATAGTCCTTGACCATGACCATACTGTCCCTTCTCATCTACTTCCTCTTTCTTTGCTGCTCGGCAGTGAGTTAAGTGCTTTTTCCTTATTCCTATGAGAATGTGCTTTATGTGATGATTTCTTATTGTGGACACAGGGCCAGACTGGCACGCGCGCGTCCGCACATCGCAGAGGAGTTGGCAGAGCTTATCGGCATTTTTCTTTCTGTGTTTGAAGTTGCAGTCGCGAAGGGGCTGGTGCTCCATCGACCAGAACCTCAAAGAAAGACCAATAGAGGGCAGTACGGTCACAGAAGGAGGAGCGGTACGGGATCACATAGTTCTGGTGCTCCCTACATTCCACCGATCATTAGGAAAGTGCAAACTCTGATGATTGATCGCTCTGAGAGCATCCCCATACTTACTTACCTTCAGATACTTCAAGAGCTATAATCCGCTTGATTCTTCAGAGCGCAACATTCAATGAAATTGTGAACCACGATTAGCGAACGCAGCGCCCCTACAGGCCACAGAGAGGTACTGCAACTCTCAGATTGAAAGGCACAGTCCCAGGTATAACCTGTGATATATATATATATATATATATATATATATATATATATATATATATACACACACACATTAAACAAGCCAGGTGATTACTAGAATATATATATTTTACACAATCTCCAAGAGATTTTACATACATTCCTGGCATAATATAATCCCCAGTGTTCTGTGCTGACATGAGCTCCTCCAGTGATGAGGGCAAGGCTAATATTAGCCAAAAGAGGAGCCATTCGGAGATGACGCAGGTCACGCAAAAAGCCCTGGGGGCCTTATTGGGGCAAGGACCAGAGCAAATAGCTCTGATGGAGGACTGGCTCAAGTTCTCACAGGGCGTTGAGGAGATTAAAGGGCTAAAAGCACAGGGGAGAATGAAAGGGGGGAGAAAGACAGCCCGCAGGGCAGAGGAAACCTCCCCCCACACCACCTAAGAAGAAGGGTGGTAAGAGAAGGAGAGTAAGATCCAAGGCGGGGCCTAGCAGGTGGGCGGATAAATCTTCCGACACTTCTGATGAAGGGGATGAGGATTGGGAGGATGACTATTCAGAGGAGGAAGTATATTCTATATCTTCATCAGAGGAAGAAGGCCATAAAGTGAAAAAGAAGAAAGAGGAGACAGGGGAGGATGGTGCAGGGGACGACTTTGACCCAGAGGTACCGATCCACCCACGTTCTTCCGAATGAGAGCCGCCAAAACAAATATCGGCCACCTGAGAAAGCGCCTGAGAGCGCCCCTAACTAAAGAGGCTAGGAGTAAGATGAGGGCAGAATGCCCAAGACCTCACCTCCCGCAGGGTGCCTCTGAAATACCTGAGATTGATGAGAAGATGATCACCTTCATGAGCAAGTATACCAAATATGTGAGGAAAAGTCTGGATAGGTCCTGGCGATCATGCCAGGACAAGATGCTGGACATGGGCCACTCACCAAGATATTGCAGATAGGCGAAAGAAGCCAGAAAAAAGGGGGAACCAGTGGACCCGAAGATTTTGATCGGGTGGGCCCGCAGGGCAATCTGTATGCTAGGTAACGCTAATCACACAATTACCACAGAGAGAAAATCTCGTCTAGTGAAGAAAGACCCGAAATTAAGCGAATTAGCTTCATCAGACTCGGCATCGACAGCGAAGGGGAAGCTCTTTGGAGATTCCTTTATCAAGGAACTAGCAAAGTTCGCAAACTCGTATGCAGCGCAGGATAAAGCGCAAGCGTCACTCAAAAGAGTGTTTGGATGGCAGATTTTTGGGAGGGCCAGCAGAGGCCGGGGTCGCTCTGCTGGCCGGTTCCCATTCAATAGATCCTACAATGATAGAACGTAGTGGCAATACCAAGAGGATCGAAGGCAGACCCCTCTCTTCCCATCAAGGGGCAAAGGAAGGGGAAGAGGCTGGCGGCACGGTGAGCGTCAACAAAACACCAGAGGTCAGAGTGAACAGAACGTGCTTAATTACCCCAGCATTAGGGGGAGGATAGCAAAGTTTATAAAAAATTGGCATACTATATCTGGGGAAACATGGATACTAGAAACTGTGCAAGGCTTTCAGATAGATTTTCACAAAATACCACAGCATGGGAATCCTACAAGGGGTTTAGAGCTAAACAAAGAAGACAGACTATTACTAGAGGAAGAACTGAGAGGGCTAGAAAGCAAAAATGCCATAAGACAGGTAACAGAGTCCTCAAGAAGTTACATAAGCAACATGTTCCTTGTGAAGGGGAAACAAAAGGTAAGACCAATTATAGATCAGAAGGGTTTGAACTAATTTGTCGTGTACAGACACTTCAAGATAGAAGGGATACACTTGTTAAGAGACACTAATTCAAGAAGATTGGCTCACCAGAATAGATCTAAAAGATGCTATACCTGTAGCAACGGAACATTGCAAATTCCTAAGATTTATCTGGGGGGAGTTGACATGGGAATTCCGATGCCTTCCCTTCGGTCTGGCATCCGCACCATGATGCTTCACCAAAATAATGAAGCCAGTGGTGACTCACTTCAGGAGTCAGGGAATAAGGCTCATAATATACCTAGATGATATAAGTCTGATGTGTCAAGACAGAGAGACACTTCAAGTACAGGTGCAGATGGCTGTAAATTTACTGCAGGATCTGGGCTTCCTCATAAATTGGGAGACATCCAAGATATTGCCAGAACAGACAATGGAATTCCTGGGTTTATAGAGGACTCGACACAGGGATCCCTCAGCCTACCCATTACCAAGGTGAACAATATCAAGAAACAGTTAACACACACCCTAGCGAGAAGGGAGACATCACTGAGGGACATTGCAAGGTTAGTGGGTCAACTAGCGTCATCGATCCAAGCTATATTCCCGGGGCCCCTACATTACAGGGCGCTTCAGAGATTAAAGATCAGACACCTCAGGAGGGGCGCATCATACAAAACAAACTTTATCATCTACCAAGAAGTGAGGGAAGAATTAGAATGGTGGCTACACCGCATGGAACGGGAGAGCCATATTTGGCTCATCCCCAGACTTGATCATCGAATCCGATGCCAGCAGATGGGGCTGGGGTGCCCGATGCGGGAACCTGTCGACAGGGGCTAGGTGGTCGGACCAGGAGATAACTCTCCACATCAACTGTCTGGAGTTACTAGCAGGGTCTTCGCAGTGAAATGCTGGACTCAAGAGAAGGCACAATGCTGTGTCCTACTCAAGATGGACAATGTCTCGGCAGTCAGGTACATAAACAGACTGGGAGGGGCGAGATCCAAATTATTGGGGGAACTGGCAAAAGATTTTTGGGAACTCTGTCTTCAGAGGAAAGTGTCATTGATGGAAGAGTACTTACCGGCCATCAGAACGAGGTGGCCGACTGGAACTCCAGATACCTCAGGTACGCCAGCGATTGGAAGCTGGACAAGGAAGTATTCCAAGAACTAATGACTCGATGGGGACCATGCCAGGTCAACCTTTTTGCATCGAGATTGAACAAGCAACTAACTTGATTCTTCAGCTGGAGACCGGACACAGAAGCGGAAGCGACAGACGTCTTCCTTCAATCATGGGGTCAACAAACAAATTACGCGTTTCCTCCTTTCTCCATGATAGCGAGGACGCTAGCCCAGGTGAGATGGCAGAAAGCATTGCTAGTTCTAGTTACGGCAGGCTGGAAGAGACAGGTGTGGTTCCCCAGTCTGCTGGAATTATCACACCACAACCCGGTAGCTATACCCAAGTACGAGTTGATTGTATGAGACCCCAGAGGCTTCAGCCATCCTTTAGTGAGGTCAGATAGACTCAATCTAATCGCATGGGCGATTTCAGGAGATCTTGGCTTAGGCCAGGATTATCAAATGAGGCTGAAATCATCATTAACTAATCCTGGGCCCCAGGAACACACAAAGCTTACATCTTTGCATGGGCTAGCTGGAGTATCTGGTGTTTGGAGAGGGAGATTCATCCCGATAGAACAGATGTGGTTCATGTGGCCAATTTCTTTTTTTAACACATTTTTATTGTTTTCTGTTTAACATGGTAACATATAGACTTACACACCAATGTACAACTTCGCCATAAAATGTTACGTCTGCTTGTACCCCTTACCCCCAACTTCCACCTCCCACTTACTTTGCATCTAGTAACACAAACACTGCGCAACTAAATTCCACTGCATCCCACATTTGTAGTGTCTAACACTTCCTTACCTACCCTCTCAACTAATACCGTCATACCCAGCGGCGGTTATATCCATTACTATCTGTCTCCAAGCCTCCAACCCCATATTGCTCTGTTCCGGGTCGTGACTAGCTGCTTCTTGCCAGGCCACATTCTCTGCGTTCATCCATTTCTGGAGATCCGCCCACCACACTCGTGTCGCACCCCCCTTATGTGCTTTCCACCCCATCGCTATCCTGCATTTTGCCAGTATGTATGCAAGGTATTTTAGCTTATTCACATGTCTAGCTTTCTTGGGTCTTGCAAAGCCTCCCAGCAGGCAGGCCTTTGGGGATCCGGTGTCTAAGGTTATACCTGCCCGTGCTAACGCTTGGGCTATCTCGTCCCAAAATTGTCTGATCTTCCAGCAGGCCCAGGACATATGAACTAGGTCAGCGTTAACTTATCCGCATTTTGGACAGAATTGAGCTGCCGCGTGACAATTCTTTGCTATTCTTCCAGGGGTCAGGTATGCCCTTTCTGTCATATACAATTGGATCTGCTGTAATCTGGCATTCCTGGACACCTTCTTGTGATAAGCCATTGCCCTGCCCCACATTTCATCAGACAATCGTTCTTGTAATTCCGGTTCCCAACTCTGTCTGACCTGCTCCATCCCACATCCCAGCCTGACCAGCAATAGCTCATATATTCTCGAGACCTCATGTCCGCCCTCTGAAATGTCATAAAGCGTCTCTAGCTTTTCATCCTCTTGTAAACCCTCTTCTACCGTCGGCTATTTCAGCCTAATTTGAGTTAGCAGGCGGGTGTATGTGAGATGTTGTCCCAGGTGTAACCCTGTAACCACCGTCACTACACTGAAGTCTAGGGACAAACCTTCCTTCAGCACATCTCCCAGTGTTGCCAGTCCCCTGGGTTCCCAATACCTCCTCACATTTAACCTCATCTGCTTCTCTTTCCCATACAGTGTGACCAGTGGTATATGTAGAGAGTATGGTTCCACCTTCCCCAACAGCTGGCAAGCCCGTCGCCATGTCGCTCTCCCCAACTTCAATAGTAAATGCGGGCAAGTTTCACGAGGTGCAGTTGTCCATATCATTTCTTTGAGAAAGTACGGAGTGCTGCCGCCTGCAGCAAAAGTGACTCCTGTGTCTGTTCATCCGACATTAGGCACTTTAATACCTCACACAGGTTCTGGAGCTTCTGCAATGCCACACTGTATCTCGAGTCATGCCACAGGAAGCTCCAACATTTTCCGTTCAATCTCCTGAAAAATGGTTTTGGGATATCGTATGAGACATTGGCAAAACAATGAAGGAGTCTTGGTAGCACCACCATCTTTAGCAGGGCTGCTCACCCCATCATCGACAATGGCAACCTGGCCCAGAAAGACATGGAGTTCTCTATTTTGTCCAACGCTTTCTGTGTATTTTGCGTGTACTCGGTCTTTGGATCATGGTATATATTTACCACTAGGTACCTGAACGTGTCAGTCTCTCATCTAATCAGTAGCACTGGCAATGTACGCTTGGGTTGTCCTACATATCCTCCCAGGGGGAACAGGCTCGACCTCTGTGCATTAATTGTAATACCTGACATGGCCGCATAGCATTCAAGCACATATAGGATATACTGCAGATTATTCTCCGGGTGCTGCAGGTACAGAAGCATGTCATCCACGTACAATGAGAGAAAATGCATTCCTCCCGGTGTAGCAATAATATATTCTTCTCGAAGATAGAATGCCAATGGCTCCAATGCCAAGATCAAGAGTATCGGGGACCATAGGCAACCTTGCCTTGTGCCTTTACCCAGCTGCCACTGTTCTGAGACAATCGTGCCTGTCTTAACTCTCGCTACCGGCTTGTTATATAGCAACCACGCCAACTTGACATACGTGGGACCCATACCAAACCTTTCCAACACTGCTATTTGCCAAGGCCACCTGATAGAGTCAAACGCCTTGACCGCATCCAGCGAGGCCACAGCCAAGTGGTGCGTGCTGTTCTGGGTATGGTCCATTATGTGGTGTAGCCTTCTCAGGTTACTAGTGATATGTCTATGCGGGACATATCCCATTTGTTCCGGGGTTATTAGTTTGGCTATAGCTGGTTTAAGCCTATTGGCCAATAGAGGTGTGAGGATCTTCCCGTCTTGATTCAGCAGTCACAGGGGACTATATGAGCCACAGTCCGTAGCCGGCTTACCGGGTTTAAAGAGGGGAATTATTATTGACTCTCTAAGCGACCCAGGCAGTCGGCCTATGTGCAATGCCTCGTTAAGCATCGCCAACATTGGGAATATGACCTCTGCTCTATACTCTTTGTACAATTCGCCAGGCAGTCCGTCTGCTCCCAGGACTTTACCTGTCGGCAGCTCTCTTATAACCTGTTCCAGTTCTTCAGTGGTTTTGGGGGCCTCCAGTTTATGTGCTTCATCTACATCTAGCTTGGGTAGATTAATCTGTGATAATGCCTCCTCTATCTCAGACATCGGCCATTCCGAGGTTTCCTCATATAGCTTTCTATAATACTCGTAAAAACAATTATTCACCCCTTCCTGAGTCTCACACAGTGTCCCATCGCTCCCCACTAGTGCCCTAATCGTTTCCCTTTTAGTTTCACTCTTGTAAAGCCAGGCCAACAGGTGCCCGGGCCTGTCTCCTTCTGCATGTTGTCGTTCCAAATATTTCCTGTAGCTCAGCTTACTTAGTCTGTCCCAGTCAACCAAGCATTCATTCTGCAGGTGGGCTACCTATTGTGCTCTGACTCGGGACTTATTCTCAGCCAACTCGGTGGCTTCCAGTTTAGCCTCTGCTTTACTCAGGTCTCTCTCAATCACATCTTGCATCCCTTTTAAGTTTGCCATAGCCGCCTCACGCACCACCACTTTAAAGACCTCCCACAGTGTACCTGCTGACTCCACGCTACCCGTTTTATGTATAAAATATTCCTTCACCTTCCCACTCAGAGTCTTACGAAATTCTGTATCTCGGAGCGCCTCCAACCTCAGCCTCCATGTAGGGATTCTAGCCCGGGGGAAGAAGCTGCCACGTAACCACTAAGGGTGCGTGATCCTAAAGCACTCTCGCCTTATATTCTGCCCTCGTGAACTGTCCCAATGTTTCCTCCCCATCGAACACATAATCTAACCTTGTGTAGAGATTCTTGGGAGCAGTGTAGTGGGAGTATACTCTCTCCTGAGGATGCATTGTTTTCCATACTGATTGTTATCTGATAGCTTAAATGCCTGTAATAACGAGCTCAGGGCCTTAGTCGCCAAAGCTGGATGAGTGAGTGTATTTATCATTGCTCTATCCACCGCTGGGTTAAGTATACAGTTAAAATCCCCTCCCCATATTAATGTGCCGTCTCTATAGGGGCTGATCCTGGAGTACAATGATCGGAAGTATGCTGCTGTGTCCTGATTCAGCGCATATGTATTTATGACACAGATCTCCCTATTTTCCAAGAACCCCTGTAGCACTACCATTCTACCCTCCTCGTCTAGGGAGATTTTAAAAACTCTAAACGGGACCGTCAGTGCCACCCATATCAGGAACCCCCTGGCGTATGCTGAATATGGCGAGCCCACAATCACCCCACTCCACTTCTGAGTCAAGGTATACAGCTTTTCCTTGGTGTGGTGCGTTTTTTGCAATAGGGCGATATCTATCTTGTGGAGTTTCAAATAAGCCATTACTCTGTTGCGTTTTATATAACTGTTCAAGCCCCTGACATTCCAGGATACTATTTTAAGTTCCTCCATTTCACTTCAAGATGATGTCCATCAAATACTCTCCCCATATTGCAACTCCAGTAACCACCATGAATGCAATTGTAGGCCCCCTTTTCCCTGTTAACTGCCCCAAATCCCCCTCCCTACCTTCCCCCCCAACAACATCCCAGCTCGGTTCCACGTGCTCAGACCTTCCCACTTCTCACCTCCGTCCCTGGATCCTGTCCTGGTTCGTAAGGCGCAGTGGTCGTATACGTAACTGCTAGTATCCGTGCAGGTCAATGCAACTTGGGGTATAGTACGCTCCTACGTAGTGCGATCTGGGGTAAGCACCACACTGTTACCTCCTGATTTTAGCAACAATTTGTCCATTTTGTATTCCTTTTAATGAGGTTCATGATGTAAAGCATCTCCAGTCCTGTGCTGGTTGCAGTTTTCTACTTGCGGTTACTCCTTTCTATTTGGATCAGCTTCCTCTCCCAGTTGTCAGGATCTGCAAGTCCATCCATTTATGTGTGTCCTCTGGATTGTAAAATAAAAGTATGCAGCCCTTATGGATCACCTTCAGCTTGGCTGGATACAACAGTATGTATTTCTGATTAGCCTCCCTCAGCCTCCTGTTGACCGCTATGTAGCTCATTCGCTGTTTCTGAACCTGCAGGGTGTAGTCCGGGTACGCTGTTATCGTGGCGGACGTCCTTTGGATTGTGCCACCTTTTTTGAAAGTGCTCAAGGATCCTTTCCCTGTCCCGGTAGTTCAAAATCCGGGCTATTATTGGCCTTGGCAGGGCCCCTGGTGGTGGTTTCCTCGTCATTGCCCTGTGCGCTCTTTCAACCGTGAAGCCTTGACTGAGGGCCCCTGGGCGGATTTCTTGCTGCAGCAGGGTTTCGATGTACTCTGTCAGATTTGCACCTTCTTCTCCTCCGGGAGCCCAATAATGCATATGTTGTTCCGTCTGGCCCTTCCCTCAGCATCCTCTGCTCTGTCCTCTAGATTACACACTTGTTAGAGCAGTACCCTGACATTTTCCGTGGTGTCTTTGAGGCCACTTGTATTCTCCAGCACTGACTTTGAGTGCTCCTGTACGTTCCGCAAGGGCCCTCACATCTTGTCTGAGCAAAGACACGTCAATGCTAATGGCATATTTTGGTTTCTAGAGACACTTTAAACAAGGCCACAAGGATCTGCTGATCTCCTTCCACAAGCGTCCACTCCTTTTGAGGTGTTGACATTGCCTGAGGGGGACTCTCCATTGAGGGCGCAGTCTTGGTGCATGCCTCCAGGGTAAGTTGTTTCCCTTTACTCTTCTGATGTTTGGATGCCATGACTTATCGCCACCTCTTGTCTCTGCACTCGTGCCAGCATCTATGTGACCCAGACATATCAATTCCACTACTTGCCACTATTTCAATGTAGGCAATTTGGGCCGCGTCCCACCGCTCTCTTCCTGGAATGCGTGGCATAACACCAGGTACTTTTTATCCCACCTAACCGGCGCACCCACAGCCCACTTCACAGTGTTGTTCTTAATAATGGGGCAGCCGCGCTGTGCCAAACGCAGACTACCAAAGTCCTGAAGTGCATGTTAACGTCCCTGGTGTGAGCTCACCGTTGTTTAGGTCTGCACTACTCAGTCCCCTTATTCCGAACTGTGGTCGCTTGGTCCACTCAGAGAAGCAGATCATGTAGGCTTGATGTTTTGGGCTCTCCAATTTCACATACTTAGGAGGCCCTCCCTGGTGCCTCCGGCTATGCTTCCAATTTCCTTGCTCCGTTCTGGCTGAGTGATAACGATGTCCCGTTTGTGTGACTGCACACTGTTTGGAAGGCTGGTGCTTATCGTGGGCCTCCTTGCTGCGTGACTTCTGCCAGGGCCCCTTTCTACTAGCCCTCACAGGCTTTCCATTCCAACCAACCACCCAACCACACCTGCAGCTTTTAGTCACCTTCTTCTGGCCCCGCTAACTCAGGTGTTATTGTTAGTATCGCGCTCATTCAGCGCAGGTGGGCGTCTCAACAGGAAAATAGTCTAGCCCACCCGGAGTCGCACTACTGGATGCACCCTGTAGTATACCGGCCCATGGAGCATGCTTAAGAGCCCTTACCATGCTTGTGATCTTGCGTGCTGTGCCCGACACTCCGACCAGCACTTGCCTTTCCCTCCTCCTCTGGATTGCAGCAGCTCCCAATCCGGGCACTCTGCATGCCTCAGACCATCAGGTTTCCAACTGCACACAACGTATCACCAACACTCTGTGAGCTTTCTTGTGTCCTAGCAGCGCTTGTGCCCAGTGCTTATTTACTGTACTCGCAGTAGCTGTCTCCTCAGACTGGGCTCCATGTCTTGCTCTACGTGCAACTTCTTGGTCTCGGTTTCTCTTTTGTCTTTTGTCCTAGCACACAGTTTTTTCCTCACAGGCCACGTCCAGGCTGTTGTTGGCTCACCAGAGCGCTTTCCTATATCCAGCTATTTGTCGCCTGACTCTCGGGTGCCGCTGCCCATGATGTCTTGGAGCTACTTGGTGGGATGCGCTCTGCTGTATTGGGTCACTGCTTCCTTCGGTCCTTGCTGCCATCCATCCTCGTTCTCCCTTTCCAGGCCGCATCGCCTGCACGTGCCCGCTCCCCTATTATGGTTCGCAAGTGTTATGCTGTGTGTGGAATACCAGGGTCTGGTCCCAGTGGCAACTAGGTCCCACTTCATTCCCTGCTCTCTTCCAACCGGCGCTTGCCTTCGGTAAGGCTTAATCCTGCTCCATACCATCAGTGCTCCGCAACAATTCTTTTGTCCTCTGCCGCCATCTTGGCATACGATCTAAAGCTGAGCACCTTAAGTACACTAACTCTGTACAGCTGTGCACGCCAGGTTCCCCCACACAGTGCTGCAATTTTCAAGTTTCAGGCTTACGAAAAACCTCCTTCTCAGTGTATAAGTATGTATGGATCAAAGGAGCTCCGATGGACACGTCCTAAACCATGCCCCCCCATGTGGCCAATTTCCTAGCACAGATGGTAGCCCAAGGGAAAGCATATAGAACTATCAATACGGCCAGGTCAGGGATATCAGCAGGGCACCCCAGGATCGAAGGGATCGCAATAGGAGAACACCCCCTGATTTGTAGACTATTAAGCAGAGTAAAGATGTCTATGCCCCCTAGAGAAAAATACACTCAACTATGGGATGTGGACACAGTATTGAAACTATTTCTGTCATAGCCGGAGAACCAGGATTATCCAGGAAGGTCATTTCAGGCAAGCTATCCATGCTCCTATGTCTACTGTCTTGTAAAAGGTCATCACACATTAGAGCGCTGGAGATCAACAGTGTAACGCTCACCTGATTCTCGCAGAGGCGCCGGTCTTGACTGGGCGACTACCGTATCTTCAAAGGTGATGTGTAGCACCCGGTTGGCTCTTTGGGCTGGACCTCTGTGCACTGTATGCCTGACGTGTAGAGTAAGATGTCTGCAGATAGAAAATATGGGGTTAATGAACTGGGGTTATTGGGGTGTCCCTATCTCTTTCCTCTTCTCCTCTCCTGTAGACCCCCAAAGGTTAACGCTCTCACCTTAGGTAAGTGAATGCCGAGCTCTCCATCTGCCTCGGGGCAGGGTGCTGTAACCAGTTTCTTCACTGGATAGGTAGCGCAGGCCTCTTGACTTCAGAGGACTGCTGTCCGTCGTTTACTGCACGAACGGTAAGTTTCGAGTCATTCAAATGTCTTTAAAGTCTTTAGTAATGATGTCTCTTGTTTTGCAGGGTTCCGGCGATGGCGGATGACGGGCTGAAGTGAGTTGAAGATGGAGCCCGTGTGATGAATAGAAGCGCCTGGAAGCACGTAAGTAAGCGCTTGTTGCCTGCTTCACGATGCGCTCTAACTGTCTTTTTATTTTGCAGGTACGAGTTCGGAGCGGCTGCAAGGTGCCGAAATACCCACTGGATTAGATGTGGAAAGGAGTAATGGCACGTGAGTATTAAAGTTCCCCAATGTCTTTAAACGCACCTTGTTTTGTCTTTCAGATGCGGGATGCAGCGCCGAAGGCCTCCGGAGCGTGCGAAGAGATGGTAAGCTTTTGTCTTTCAGATGCCGGAATGCAGTGTGAAGACCTCCGGAGCGCACGAAGAGTAGGTAAGCCTTTGCCTTCCTTTGCCTTTCAGATGCCGGAATGCTAACCTGTTCTTTCTTGTCTTTATAGGTGTTGCTGAAGACTGGATTCAGGATGGTAAGCCTTTTTCCTTAGGCCCAGGACCGGATGCAGAAGACACGATGAGCGTTCTGCTGCAGAGGTTGCAGAATAACGCAAAGCAAGATTCATCCACCGGGTGTGGTTTAAATAGCCTCCTGTAGTGCTTAGGTGTCTCCTTCCACAGCCACGCCTAGGTAAGAAAAGAGTTCCTGGTAAGAAAAGAGTTCCTGCCTTCCAGAAGAGTTCCAGTGTTCTGAATCTAGGGAGTGGCTCCAGCCCCACCCAACAGGAAAAGTAGTTCCAAACAGAAGAGGATCAGAGGCTCAACTGGCAGGCAAGTAAGCAGCATGGTCTGCTGCAGGTAAGTCCACCCAAGCATTATGAGCCCGGCGCTTCCAGCGCTGGGACTGGGCATATTTATGAGCCTGGTGCCACTGGCGCCAGGACTGGGTCCAAAAGGTCCCAATTGGGACTGGTTGGCACTCGGAACCCGGGTTATGGATCTGCTTCCAAGGGAGTTGGGAAAACCCTGACCTTTTGGAAGCAGAGATCATGACAGTACCCCCCCTCAAGGCCCCTCCCAAACCGGGCTTCTCCGGGGGTTTTGGCTTGTCAGGAAATGTTCGATGAAATCTTTTGATTAGGCGAGGAGCGTGGACATATTCAGCAGGTTCCCAGGATCTCTCTTGGGGGCCGTAGCCTTTCCAGTCAATTAGGTAGAATAGTTTAGATTTGGAGATCTTGGAGTCTAGAATGCTTTTGACTTCAAACTCGAGTTCTCCATCAACTAGGATAGGTTTTGGAGATTTGGTTAGTCGGGTTTGAGGTTGCACAGGTTTTAATAGAGAGACGTGGAAGACCGGATGTATCTTCATGTGCGGGGGCAAGTCCAACTTGACCGCTACTGGGTTTACTATGGTAGTGATGGAATAGGGACCAAGGTATCTTGGGTTGAATGTGCGTGGCCCTTTTAGAGATAGATATTTGGTGGATAACCAGACTTGATCCCCTACTTGATAGTGAGGGGCTTCCTTCCAATGTTGATCTGCTCCTTTCTTGTATTGTTCTTTAGCCCTTTGAAGGTGAGAAACAGCTTCCTTAAAGGCTTGGGTGATTGTAGAATGCAGGTAGTCTACTGCTGGTGTTTCAAGATCTTGGAGGGGATCCAACTCCGAGGTTCGGGGGTGACTGCCGTACAAAAGAAAAAACAGGGTTTTCCCAGTTCCCGAATGGACAGAGTTATTGTAGGCATATTCGGCTATCCAAAGGATATCTTTCCAAGTTTTTTCAGTTTGTTGCAGCATGCAGCATAAATACTGTTCCAGAGTTTGATTGGTCCTCTCGGTTTGTCCGTCGGTCTGAGGGTGGTGAATGGTCGATAGTCTCACATCAATTTGAGCCGACCGACAGCAACTTCGCCAAAAATGAGAAATAAACTGACTACCTCGATCCGAAATTAGAACCGAAGGAAAACCGTGCAGTCGGACAATGTTTTCGAGAAATTCTCGGGCCAGAGTTGCTGCTGTTGGCAAGCCTTTGAGCGGAATGAAATGCGCCATCTTGGAGAATAAGTCCACAATTACTAGAATCGTATTGTATCCAGAGCATGGAGGTAGATCGGTGATGAAGTCCATAGAAAGCGTATGCCAAGGGCGAGGTGGGATGTCAATAGGGCGTAAGAGGCCGGCTGGTCTTTCCTTTGTTTTGGGCGCATACTCCACAGGACATTATAAAGTCTCTGATATCTTTCTTCCAAGACGGCCACCAGAAGTAGCGCTTGATCTTTTCTGAGGTCTTGGCCATACCGGGATGACCTTCCATTAAAGAGTCGTGATAACAAGAGATTACCTTTTTCTGTAAATCTGTGCTGGGTAGGTATAATCGTTCTTGGAAATACAATAAGTTGTCCTTTACTGCAAAGTCCTTTCCCTGCAGATGCCAATTCTGTATGTCTGCTGGAGTTACAAGTTGCCTGGCTTTATCCTTAACTTCCTCTATGGATTCGGTGGCGATTACACCCAGAATTCTTTGTTCGGGAATGATTGGTACAGGTTTAGGGTTGATCAAGTGTTCTTCCACTCCCATCCGAGAAAGGGCATCAGCTTTACCGTTCTTTGTACCAGGTCGATAGGTAATTATGAAGTCAAACTCGGCAAAGAATAATGCCCAACGGAGTTGTCTAGAGGATTGGGCTTTTGCGGTTTTCAAATATTGCAGGTTTCGGTGATCCGTAATCACAGTAACGGTGTGTCGGGCCCCCAGCAGATAATGCCGCCAAGCCTTAAAGGCAGACTTGATAGCCAGAAGTTCCTTGTCAGTAATCGTGTAATTGATTTCAGGAGGCGAGAATTTGCGGGACCAAAATGCCACGGGATGCAACTGATTGGTTACCGGGTCCTTTTGTGATAGAACTGCCCCCATGGCAAGGCTTGAAGCATCAGTTTCCACGATGTAGGGGAGTTCGGGGCGAGGGTGTTTTAAGATTGGTGCAGAGATAAATTTAGTCTTCAAATCCTGGAAAGCTTGTTCCGCCTCGGTAGACCATTCAAAACGTTTGTTTTTCTTTAACAAGGCAGTGATGGGCTGGACTATTCGAGAGAATTCGGGGATAAACCTGCGATAAAAGTTAGCGAAGCCTAACATGCTTTGCACACCTTTTACGCAGGATGGTGATGGCCATTTGAGAATTGCATCGACCTTCTTTGAATCCATACGCACTCCGCCAGGTGATAATATTAATCCCAAGAATTCAACTTCAGTCACGTTGAAAACACATTTTTCCAACTTAGCGAAAAGTTTGTGTTGACGCAATCTTTCGAGGACCATTTTCACGTGTTTCCGATGTTCAGATTCCGATGAAGAATAAACGAGGATGCCGTCAATGTAAACAACAACACATACATCTATGAGCTCTCTGAGGACATTGTTCATAAAATATTGAAAGGCGGCCGGGGCATTGCAAAGTCCGAAGGGCATGACCTGATATTCAAATAGCCCGTACTTGGTGCGGAAGGCCGTCTTCCATTCATCGCCCTCTTTTACTCGTACCAAGTGGTAAGCTCCTCTAAGATCCAGCTTTGTATATATGCATGCTTTTCTGACTTGGTCCAGGAGTTCAGGGATCAAAGGTAACGGATATCTATTCTTAACGGTGATCTGGTTCAGGGAGCGATAATCGATACAAGTTCTAAGGTCTCCTTCCTTTTTTGGAACGAAGAACAAAGCTGAAGAAGCAGGGGACTTGGAAGGACGAATAAACCCGTTTGCCAGGTATTGATCCAGGTATTGTCGAAGGTGAAGGTTCTCAGGCTCGGTGAGGGCATAAATTCTACTACAAGGAGGAGTAGATCCAGGTATCAGGTCTATCTGGCAGTCATAAGACCTATGAGGAGGTAGAGAGTTAGCCTGATCCTTCCGGAAAACATCTTGGTATTCTAGGTATTCGGGAGGTAACTGGGAAGTCTCTGAAGAAATTGCGGCCAGTGCAACACCAGGTGGAGGGTGACAAGTTGAGACACATTCTGGAAACTGGACCGTTCTTGCTCGCCAATCGATCAGAGGATTGTGTTTCTCTAACCAAGGTATTGCTAGAATAATCTGAAACTGAGGGGCCTTGATCACATCGAACACGATCTTCTCATGGTGTCCATCTTGACTTACTAGCGTCACCTCTTGAGTGGTATGCGTTACTGGCCCGGAGGCTATCTCCGTACCATCCACCGTAGTAATGACGTCCTTTACAGCCTTGGGACAAAGAGTTAGATTCATCCTCAAAACCATTTCATGATCCACATAATTGCCGATGGCACCGCTGTCGACGTAAGCTTCAATTGCATGTAATCGATCCGGATTATCAGGGCTAATGAGGACCATAGGTATCACGAAATGCGAGGTCACGGAACTGGTTTTCACGCTCGGCAAGAGGACCTCTATTCTTGTCGGGCGAGGTCGTTTCCCTGCTCAGAGTTTGTAACTTTGGTAACTGCAGCTCCTACTGCCTTCTTGGCAGGTTTCACCGGACAGTCTCGAAGAAAGTGCCCTGAGTTTCCGCAATATAGGCATAATTGCAACTGTTTCCTCCTTTCCCGCTCCCTTTGTGTTAGAGGACCTTTCAGACCCCCTATTTGCATGGGTTCCCCGGAGTCTACTCCTTTGGAAGGAGTTGGCGGTTTGGAAAGTACTCGAGCATCAAACTTGGAACGATCGGCCTTCCTGTTCTGCAGCCTGTGATCTATTTGAACGACCAAGTCTATATAATCCGAACAGTCTTGTGGGGGATTCACTACTTGGGCTAAAACATCTTTGAGCTCTCCACGTAGACCTCTATAAAACAGCGTAATCCTTTTGTCCTCAGGCCATTGAGTTTCCACTATTAGTCTATTGAAAGATGCAATATAAGCCAAAAGGTCTTGATTACCCTGTCGCAACGAAAGAAGCTCATTGTCCAAGGCCTGCCCCTGTGAATGTCTTGCGAACAGTTTTTCCATACTAAGCTGAAAGGCTTGAAAATCATGGAGAACCGGATCATCTTGATTAACTAGAGGGATGGACCAGTCTGCCGCATTGCCACTAAGGTACGAAAGTACAAAAGCTACTTTAGCTTGATCAGTTGGAAAGGCTGCTGGCCGGCATAAGAAGTGCAACCGGCACTGATTGATAAATACTGCAAACCTCTTTGGGTCACCAGAAAATCGTTCGGGCGGAGCCAGAGGTACATTCCCAGGTAGGTTGATCTGCACTGGATTCATAGAGGCTGTTGAAGGAAGATTTGCCCCTGATGCGGGTAACGGGGTCTGTCCGGCTTGTGACTGTAGCACTTGTCTAGCAAGATTGTCTGTTCTCTCCTTGGAAATAATTAGTTCCCTTCTTAGAGCATTCGTTTCCTGACGAGCTGCATGCACTTCTGCCCTTAGTTCCCCAAGTAACCGGGCTAGGGGGTCAGTATCCGAGGTTTCCATAGCGCCTGGGCGAGAGTTTTGGGGTAGGCTTTGCGTTCTGTAACGCTCATCTGATTCTCGCAGAGGCGCCGGTCTTGACTGGGCGACCACCGTATCTTCAAAGGTGATGTGTAGCACCCGGTTGGCTCTTTGGGCTGGACCTCTGTGCACTGTATGCCTGACGTGTAGAGTAAGATGTCTGCAGATAGAAAATATGGGGTTAATGAACTGGGGTTATTGGGGTGTCCCTATCTCTTTCCTCTTCTCCTCTCCTGTAGACCCCCAAAGGTTAACGCTCTCACCTTAGGTAAGTGAATGCCGAGCTCTCCATCTGCCTCGGGGCAGGGTGCTGTAACCAGTTTCTTCACTGGATAGGTAGCGCAGGCCTCTTGACTTCAGAGGACTGCTGTCCGTCGTTTACTGCACGAACGGTAAGTTTCGAGTCATTCAAATGTCTTTAAAGTCTTTAGTAATGATGTCTCTTGTTTTGCAGGGTTCCGGCGATGGCGGATGACGGGCTGAAGTGAGTTGAAGATGGAGCCCGTGTGATGAATAGAAGCGCCTGGAAGCACGTAAGTAAGCGCTTGTTGCCTGCTTCACGATGCGCTCTAACTGTCTTTTTATTTTGCAGGTACGAGTTCGGAGCGGCTGCAGGGTGCCGAAATACCCACTGGATTAGATGTGGAAAGGAGTAATGGCACGTGAGTATTAAAGTTCCCCAATGTCTTTAAACGCACCTTGTTTTGTCTTTCAGATGCGGGATGCAGCGCCGAAGGCCTCCGGAGCGTGCAAAGAGATGGTAAGCTTTTGTCTTTCAGATGCCGGAATGCAGTGTGAAGACCTCCGGAGCGCACGAAGAGTAGGTAAGCCTTTGCCTTCCTTTGCCTTTCAGATGCCGGAATGCTAACCTGTTCTTTCTTGTCTTTATAGGTGTTGCTGAAGACTGGATTCAGGATGGTAAGCCTTTTTCCTTAGGCCCAGGACCGGATGCAGAAGACACGATGAGCGTTCTGCTGCAGAGGTTGCAGAATAACGCAAAGCAAGATTCATCCACCGGGTGTGGTTTAAATAGCCTCCTGTAGTGCTTAGGTGTCTCCTTCCACAGCCACGCCTAGGTAAGAAAAGAGTTCCTGGTAAGAAAAGAGTTCCTGCCTTCCAGAAGAGTTCCAGTGTTCTGAATCTAGGGAGTGGCTCCAGCCCCACCCAACAGGAAAAGTAGTTCCAAACAGAAGAGGATCAGAGGCTCAACTGGCAGGCAAGTAAGCAGCATGGTCTGCTGCAGGTAAGTCCACCCAAGCATTATGAGCCCGGCGCTTCCAGCGCTGGGACTGGGCATATTTATGAGCCTGGTGCCACTGGCGCCAGGACTGGGTCCAAAAGGTCCCAATTGGGACTGGTTGGCACTCGGAACCCGGGTTATGGATCTGCTTCCAAGGGAGTTGGGAAAACCCTGACCTTTTGGAAGCAGAGATCATGACAAACAGGAAGAGTGTTTCACCGAACTGAGTGACCGTCCTCATAACGAGGAGGACTAAGACAGGTTTGAAATCCATATCATATGAATCTTTTCCGGGTCAACCAAAATTGTGCCCAGTCAGATGTTTATCAGCATATGATGAGATGACGAGGGAAGTGAGACAGTTACTAATAGTGATTTGTAAACCTTTCAAGTCCGTAACACCAGCTACTATAGCCAGATGGCTTAAATGGGTGATGGAGCAGGCAGGCATTGATGTAGTAAAATATGGGGCTCATTCAGTGAGGGGAGCAATGGCTACCAAGGCATTTAACTTAAAAGCCACAGTGGAAGGCATTATGAGGTCTGCAGATTGGTCGAATGAATCGACTTTTAAAACATTCTATTTTAAACCAACTAAGAGTGTGGCATCGTTAGTGGTGAGTAAGCTTTGAACCATCTCAATGACAGAACTGCATATAAGAAACTGGCACGAGATCCCACATCTAGGCTCCAAGAGGAGATAGAAAGTCTCTTGAAGCATGTGGTGGAGGAGGGATGGATAGACTTGGATGAAAAAGCTTGTCTGGTGAATGAACACCCAACAACTCCAGCTTTCTACATCCTCCCAAAAATCCACAAGAACGCAACAGTACCACCGGGAAGACCCATCGTGGCGGCTATCAATTCGATCCTTGAATCATTGTCAATTTATTCTGACTGGTTCTTAAGACCTTTTGTTTCGAAAATGACTTCTTACGTGAAAGACACCACCAGCATGCTAAAATCTTTAGAGACTATCAAGCTAAATCCACCTGATATCCTAGTGATCCTAGATGTGGTGAGTCTCTACACCAGTATTCCCCAGCATGATTGCTTGAGGGTGATGACAAAATATTTAGACAAACGCACCACAACACTCACAAAAGTTCCCACTGCATTCATTCTAGAATGTATCAGGTTAGCTCTAACAGAAAATGTCTTTCTGTATAATGGTCTTTTCTACAACCAGCTACAAGGCTACAAGGCACCAGCATGGGAGCGACATTCGCACTAGACCTCGCCAACCTGTATATGGAAGATCTAGAGCAGCAATGTATCTATGGGCTTACTAATCCATACTCCAATTTCATCAAGGTATGGCTTCGCTATATCGATGACATCTGTATTTTACAATACATGCTGATCTAAGAAACATAGCTTTCCTAGATCTTGAAACAGACTCAGTCAGTGTAGAAACCGTTCTGTATAGAAAACCTACGGACAAGAACACCCTTCTCAACTACTATAGTTTTCATCCTCGCGGTCTTAAAGAAGGGCTCCCGTACGGACATATCCTGCGAATTGGCAGAAAATGCACTCAAGTCAATACGTACAAACAACATGGACATTTTTTTCAATCTAGGTTGAAAGACAGAGGCTACCCAAAGATCACTGTACAACGGGCATATAAAAGAGCTCTGCATACCAACAGAACCTCTTGCTTGGAACCTTCACAATGCCACAATCTGGAGAAAATGACCTGTGTGAGTACATACAGCCCTATTAGTAGCCAGCTTAGAAAGATCATTCAAAAACACTGGCATATGATTAAAACGGAGGACTTTAATCCACCTGTACCCCGTTTTGCTTTTAAAAGGCAACGCAACATCAAAGACACTCTTGTACACACATACCCCTACACTCTTGAAGTCAGACCATCACAGACATCTCTGTGGGGTCTACCTCCAGTTGAAGGCCACCACTGCTGTGGAAAATTCTCGGTTTGCGCACAAACAACTACTATGAAAAGTATCAAACTAAGAGACACGGTAGTCAAAGTCACGTCCTTCACTAACTGCCTTACCCAATGGGTAGTTTATGCTATTAAATCACCCTGAGATCTCGTATATATAGGGAAAACCAAACGTCAAGTACGCCAAAGAATTTATGAGCACAAGTCTTGCATTCGCAATAAAATAGAAAACAAACCACTAGTTGCCCACTTTATAGCAAAACAGCATAAATGCACAGACCTGCTGTGGTGCGTGATCCAGGTTACTAAGCCATCCCCAAGAGGTGGCAATAGAGATCTGAACCTTACTAGATGTGAATAAAGGTGGATCTACAATTTAGACACGGTAAAACACGGCCTTAACATCGCCGTTGAATGGATTGCATTTATTTAACATCTTCCAAGAGTGGAATTACCTGAATAGATAATATTTCCCACTTACATTGCAGTAATCGCCAGAGACCACTGAATCATACCCCTAACCATCCTGGCTATACTGCATTAAGCATGGAATCAAGTTTTTTTTCTTCTGCTTGACACCAGAACAATGGAGTTCCATACTCAGCCCCATGCGAAAAACAAGATTTATATTCATTAGGCTTTGCTTTGCCTCTTAGACCTCAGTTGTTCTACACGACGAGGGCTAAAACACTCTCTTCACCAAGTGTCCCTGCCCAATTGGTATGGCCTCGACCCTGCAGGACACCATTCTGACAACATCGTTCGGACAAGCCTAATTATGAAATCATAGCTCTAAGACACAATCTGAAACATGTAATGTCTCCGGCATTGACATTTAGATCGGTTTACCTTATACTATCTAGAATACGGTAAACCAGTGAGTAATCCTTGCAGAATACACGCGAAAAAATTCTCTTCAGGTTAGTAAAATGAGTTCACATTTACTATTCCAATATTGAATAGGACCACTCATAAGACATTAAGTGCCCCTGACAATTTAAAAAATGTGTAACGTGGCACACATAAACACGCGATTATTACTAACAATACAGTAATCTTGCGTGTTAAGCATGTTCGAATATTTTTCAAATTCCCCCTTTTTTTCACTTGCCAATATAATGGACATCGCTCGTTTGCATAGCTTGTGCAATTCATAAACTATTATATTCATCTGGTTAAGGTGCCAACTCCAGTAAGTCACGTGTTTTGTCATGTGACTGTTTTATATACCATCAGGTGACCTTCGAATGACGAAGCCTCACAAAGCGAACTGTTTTCAAACGAGACGCAGCACGGACCGGCTCGTCAGCCAGGAATAATCCCTGAAAACACGCTGAGAAAGGTAAGCCACATAGACTTCTGCTCTCACGCGTTTTAAACAATGGCGGTTTTTATAAAATAGACACACCGAGTACTAACACCATTATGGTATGTTACAGATGCCGACCTGTTAACTAAATTCTAATCAATGGCGTCCAGCAAAAGATACTTTAAGCTGCAACAACAAACTGTCAGAGACGCCCACTCGTAAATCAAGTTACTCTGAAACAAGTAGATTAAATATCAAGTTCAAATATTAAGGAACAAAGCACTAAAAGCGGGTTTTGAAAATCTCGCCCCTTTTTTCACAGAAACCACAACAGAAATTCTTTCTGAAGTGTCGACCCAACTCAAGGGTAGCTACTTACGGTCTCCATTAGCTTGAGACTCGCACAGAAGACACAGATGGAGACGTGTTTTTCTGTACTTTTTTTTGCACAATGTCGAATTAATTTATCTCAAACAAATAATGGAATAGTTATTAATCCTTTGTCTTCCCTATTACTCTACTCTACTGGATGCCAAAAATTCAAATACGCAGTAGCCCAAGCTCAGAC
Source organism: Ambystoma mexicanum (assembly GCF_040938575.1). Taxonomy (NCBI): domain Eukaryota; kingdom Metazoa; phylum Chordata; class Amphibia; order Caudata; family Ambystomatidae; genus Ambystoma; species Ambystoma mexicanum. The sequence goes on from NC_090932.1 coordinate 1,537,294,774, forward strand.
GTCCTAATTCACTGTTTATGGACCACAGGTGGGTGTGGTGCTTGAGTCTGTAATATTAAACATGAGTCATAACCTTTCAAGAATCATCTGGGGAGCACAATCTCTTTTCTATAATAAGTCTATTGTTGTTAGATACAAATGGACACCAGAGGAGTGCCTATTAGGAACTTACCCCAGATTGGCCAAGCTTAAACACGCGGTACGACTCATGGACTTGGTATGCATACTGGCCAAAAGAACCATTGCCATGTCCTGGAATAAACCAGCGGGACCACAATACAAAATATGGCTCAGTGAAGCAGAGCGGTGGGTGCAGGCCGAGACCAAGGCTTGGGAGGATTGCGTCACTAGATCCACTGATGAATCTAGCAGGGCGCTAGAGGCATGGAGAGAACTCACCAGACATAAGTTCCACCCCTCTGACGATAAACCCCCATGAACTAAAGGCCTCAGGCTAAGCATACTCGCAGTATAATCAGAAACGACACGGGCAAGGCCACTGAAGATAAAGCTGGCCCTCTGAGGACACCCCCAACCCACCTTTTTGGACCGTCTAACTACCCCCCCTACCCACCCCTAGTATGGAAGGTACAAAATTGTAGGAACAGAACATGGAGGCAGTTGTTGTTGTTTACGATAATGTTTAATGTTAAGTTAAAAATGTATTGCAACCATATATGTGCACAGCACTTTTGAATGTTATGTGATTGATATTGCTGAAAAATGCCAATAAACAAATTTAAAAATAAAAATAATAAGTCTATTGTTGTTTATGTATTCTTTAGATCATTTAATCTATATCAATGGGGAATTAAAATGATCTTCCAGAAATAACCAACGTCCTGAAGATGGCACAACACTCGAACTAGTGACCACCCCAGACAAAGGTGGTACATCGCTAAGGGCCGAAACATATGTCGACCGAAAAAGGAAACCTAATGTTTTTTTTCCTATGTCATATATGCATAAAATTAATAACTGTTATGCTCGAAGAATATTTAATTTGATTAACCACGTTATTGCAGAAGCTTTTGTTGAATGAATAGTATGATTTATGATCATAAGATCAATTGTTATAATGTGCTTTATTAAGATGTTTTTATGAAGAATCATTAAAGAGAATTTTGTTTTGCAATAAATGCCTTCAGCTTAAATAACTGCCCCCACTTAGGTGACAACCCTACTTATCAAGAAGGGAGTCTCATCTCACCCTACCCTGTGTTACAATCAGGACCTCTAGAGAGGGGTAGTCAATCTGTAACGTGCCTTACAATCCCATCTTAAAGGGGCAATACACGTGGGAGGGACAAATCCCCTTAAAGGGGCAATGCACTTGGGAGGGTCATACATAACACTCCTCCTTTTTCATAAAGAACAAACAAATGTTGCTGAGACCTACATGCATCCCACCTGTTACAGAACAACAAAATACTTATCTCTTTAGAACTTGCAGGGCAGACAGATAGTAGGATATGCCACCAACGCACACATATCTAACTAACATAGTTACAGACATGACACATACTAACACATTCTAAACATACTCAGCAGGTGACAGTCGTGGTTGGTGAACTGCCGGTGGAATCCAGGCAGTTCTACCACGGTTTACAAAACCCTTTATTAACCTGGGGCTCGGAACTGCAACTACTGACAAGACGCCATGGTCGACGGCTGGCACTACATGCACACCTTGCAACTGCGGGATCACAGCTTCACATTATTGTTCTTTACTGAGACCACTTTAAGCATGTCACTACTATGAAGGTTCACAGCATCAAAACACACAAGATTACTGAGTCCTCTTTAAGCAATTGCAGGACCGCAGGATACCAGTTCGTCTTCCATCAGCATCCGTTCAGGAGTCAATTCCCGAATCCAGGTCCATTGATGGTACAGTTTATGGCCGGCAAAGCCGCACCTGGCAGGTTCCAGGGGTCACATCAGCATACTCCCTTGATGTTCAGACAGAGCAGCGAGACGCAGGTCGTAGGGCGTCCACGCTGCTCCATGTGCTGTTGACAGGGCATGGTGCTGGTAATAGGGCCCGGGGTCACAGGACATCACTCGCCCCCTCTTCAGCGATGTTCCCCCAGTCTGGAGTGTCTCTTTCGTCCAGGAGCGCAGGAGGGCGCACAAGCACTGATGATGAGCTGCAACCCATTTCTTGCCCGATGTACATTCTTGGTGTTGGGGCCCAGGGCTGCCTGGTTCGCTGGTCGGACACAAGTTGTCAGCTAAACTTCGGGGTCCGGCAGGTATCTCCCCCAAGCCCTGTTTAGCCTTCGATGGCATGCAGGGTGTCCTTAGTGGCAGGCAGTCAGGGCCACCAGTGTGGCAGGCATGGTGGCTTGTATTCCACTGGTGCTGTGCCAGGAGACGATCACTATTATGCTGGTTGGCCTTCTCGTTTGCTTGTTGTTACAGTGCACCAGTCCTTGTCTGGCTGGCAATGCTGGGCTGGATTAGCGTCACAGGTGCGTGGTCGGAGCCACCCTCTCGGGTCCTCCTCGGAGTTGGGGCCCCTCACTTTGTTCTGCCCTGTGCAGGCAGCATCACTTGCTCATTCGTACTGGTGGGGTGGGTGGTGCACAGAACGCCAGATGCCCTGGTGCTCATGGCTGTGAACCCTGAGGGGCATGAGGGTGAAAGTCCCACGTCGGCCACAGTGAGGCCACTGTTGGTGCTGAGTCAATGCTGTACTTCAATTGCACAGGGCGGTCTTTGGTGCACAGAGTCATTTGTCATCGAGTGCAGCATCTGGGGCATTGTACTGGTAGTGAGGTATGCAATGCGCAGAGTGCAGTGCGCTCAGGTACCCTGGGCTTGGAGATATGATGTAGTGCTGGTGCATTAGCTCTGCACTGTGGCATGTGTTGACATGGAGTACGTGATTACTCATATTCCCCTGGATGGATCGGACTCATGCAGACCTGCCCACCATGTTGGTGCCTGTGGAGCAAACTTTCCTCCTCATTTCTGCTCTGGTTCGGAGCACCCTACAGTTGCCCCTTCCCCTCTGCACACCTTCTTGGGTTACAGGGGGCATGTTTGCTCTCACTGTACTGCTCCATATTGGAGCACATCCTCACTTTCCTGGCCAGTGGCAGGTAGTCAAGTCCCCGGAGGGCTGGCTCGGTGACTGCAGTGGATCAGTGGTAGGGCCACCTAATGGGCAGGCAGTCAGGGTGGCTTCCATGGCATTGTGTTGGGCCACTTGTAAGACATGGTGCTGAGGCCACTGCTCCCTGCGGGTATTGGATTGGCCAGGATACGTGTGGTAGTGGGGCACTGTTGACTCACCAATGAGGCCCTTTCGACATCCCTCCCCTCCCACAGGCAGGGGAGGGCACACCGCAGGGGAGGGCACACCTCTGTCCTTCCGCTCTAGCAGCAACCACTTTTCCTCATTGATTGTGTGGCCACCAGACCACAGAGCTAATTTCCCCCGCAGGGGCAGCACTTCTTTCACGGCTCCAGACCGGAGCAAGTCCTTATGTGGCCCGCCCCATGGCCCGGTTTTCAGAGTGCCATGTGTTTTCCTTGCAAAAGCTCAGACACCGGAGCATTACAAACTACCACAGCCACGTGGCCCAGGCTCTCTGGAGGGTTTATCCTGCCCTCCGCTCCAGCAGGGAGCATGTCTTTCTCCTCACGTCCCCACCGGAGCATATTGGTAATTATGGCCGGTGCCTAAGATCTTGACGGGCTTCACATAATATTCAGGATCCTGCCGTACCTCCAGATGCCCAGGATCATTGCGGTGGCTCACGCGGGGGTCACTCCAGGGTGGGGGCACCTCATTTGCCTTCACTGCCGGGCCCAGGATCATGCTGGGTGCCCCTGTGGGTGTACATTTTGCTCCTACCTTGTTTGTTCTGTAGCTGGCCCGGGGTCTTGATGAGGCCTCCTCTGCCGCTGTAGCGCCTCCTCCATTCACCGCCTCGCTATACCGCTCCCGACCGGAGCATCACATCTGGCTCACCGTTGGGGACTCCGGCGACGGCGCAACACACACGGTGCTGCTGCCGCTAGGGAAATCACCTATTCTTTGCTCCGGACCGGAGCAGGAGGCCGCATGGGATTGCCGGCTGGGTCCTCCCCTGGCCGCACGAGCACCCTCGCTGCAGAGGGCCACGGCCAGGGAGAACCCACCACAAATGCTGTCCCGTCATCTCTCCGGGGCCACCGTCTGTATTCATTTTGTCATGGCGGCTGGCCGCTCCATAACTTCACCCCTGCAGGGGCCATTTGAATCCTCCACTTGAGGTGTAGTGCCGCGGGATGTGGCCTGTATCCTCCTCGGCACGGCGAGTGCCACTGGGGGCAGGCTGGCTCTTTCTCTTTCCCCCGGCATGGCGGATGCTGCGGGGGCAGCTCTTTTATCTTTTGCGTGGTGCATGCCGCAGGGGCCCCAGGCAGATCCCCACCCTGGCCACATGAGCACCCTCTTATCTGAGGGACGCGGCCAGGGGGGAAGGACCACCGGCATGGCGATGGGATGGCCCGCACCCCTCTTCTTCTCTCCGCAAGGCCAGGGCAGCTCACCCCTCGCTCCGAGGCAGATGCCACTGGGGGGAGGGGAGCATCCCCCTCTCCCCGCAGGAACCTCCTTTTCTTCGCGGCAGAGGCCGCTCACCTTCTTCTCCCCTTTCGGGGTTGCATACTTCTTCTCTTTGCGGCGGAATGCCGCAAGGGTGTGCCTCACTGCGGCGTGGCCCGGGCTTGCCCCGCAGCTGCGGCGGTGAGGTACAGGCCAACCTGGACCCGCAGTGGGGTCAGACGCTCCTCTTTCCCCCACTGCTCACTGGCAGCAGGGGGCCACATGGACTTGTCGTCCTTTGTTGCCATTGTTGGGGGTTGCCTGTCATGGACATCCGGCAGGCCCCCTGGTGCTATGAGGCATCAGCACCATCAGGGGTGGGGGCACAACCTGCCAGGCCCCTGACCATGCAGACCTCTGCCACTGTCCTGGCACGAGGGTCCCACGGCATCAGGGCCTGCAGGTCTGTACCTCCCGTGTAGGTACCTCCCCTGCAGCCTACATGGTAATGAGACACGGACTCAGGAGTTCCTCTTGTGGAGTCTGCAGCCGTTCTGTTGCACGTGCCTGCAGGGGCTCCTTTTATTAAATTGCACCATGAAACAGTCATGGCCCATCTTAAAGGTGCAATACATGTGGGAGGGACACATCGCCATAAAGGGGCAATGCACATGGGAGGGTCATACATAACCGTCCTACTCTTCCTCTTCACAGTACCGACGACCCTCCTTTCCCTCCCTGAGCGGGGAATGCCCCATGATCCGGCTTGGGAAATTGGTAACCTGGGATTATGGGTAAGTGGGAGGTATTATACATCAAGAGAAAACAAAGGGTGCTCCCAATGCGGAGGTGGGACCTCAGAGGTAAGTTCTGGGACAAGGAAGAGGGACCTGGCGGTCATGAGATATTTAACTGGTATCTTGAGCAGACCTCTATTTGGTCTTGTAGGTAGAGCTGGGCGAGCCCAGAGTAGGTCAGTCCGGCCCGGATCACTACCTTGGCTGGACCCTGACTCTAAACTCGGGTCACTGCCTGCGCAAAGCAGGGGCCGGCCCCAAGCCCCTCCAGCTGCCTGCAACCTCTGTTTAAAAAAATAAAATTGAAAAAAAACATGCTCCTGTAGTGCTGACCACATAACAGGCACGTGCATGCCTGACCTCCTGTCCCACCCTAGCCACTAATTGTGTTAACACCGAATTAATTAACCTAACTTCACGGAAGGTAATCACACAGAGCTGTTAGGCAACATTTGCCACTGTTCTGTAGCAGCAGCATGGGCAGTACATATGTATTCCTGCAGTGCAAGATGAATAACTGAACAACATGGAGACTGATACCCTCCTCAGTCTGATAGGCAGATGCTGTGTGATGGTGGTACGCTGTGCCACTTGCCTTCACTGGTGCTTCACCTAAGGCCTGTCCAGCCCAGAGTGCAGGGCAGAGTCATGTAGCTGTCAGGTCACTGGATTGGTCTGAGCCCATCACTTAAAGTAATCACTTACCCACCCACCGCACAGACAGACTAACTAATGTGTTGCATGCTTTGTCCTGGGCCGTTCTCAAGCAGCCTGCCTTAGAGTCACATAAATTAGCTGCCCCTGTAAAAAGCAGTAGGATTTGTCACCCAAATCTGTAGGTGGTAGGACTGCTTAAAAAGCAGTAGCCTACTGCCTAAATCAGTAGGGTTGGCAAGTATGCACTCTGTTTCTCGCCCAGGCACTCTCGTATCACGTTTCTTGGGCCCCAGCCCACTCACACCCCTCTTCTTGGCCTCCAGACCACTTGCAATCCTTTTCTCAGCCCCAGCCACTTCATAGCACTTTTCTCTGGCCCCTTCCACTCCTCTTCACAGACCCCTTTTCTGGGCCCTGGTCCCCTTTTCTTTGCTCCTAGTCCCTCGCACCCCTTTTCCTGGCCCCCAGCCCCCTTGCAACTCTTTTCTTGGCCGCCAGCCCCCTTTTCTCAGGTCCCAGCCCCCTTGGACTCCTCTTCTGGCCCATTGCACCCCTTTTCTGAGACACTAATCCCCTTGCACTCCTTTTCTCAGCCCCTAGTCCCCTCGCACCCCTTTTCTGCAACACCAGTTTATTTTCTACACCCCCACCCCAACCCCTGACACAGAGCTCTCCTGTTTCACGCGTCCATTCCCCTGGCTCGGCTCGCGTTTCACCCTAAGGGGCAGGCCAGAGCCATAGCTCCCAACTCACACGCTTTTGGTGGGTGTCACCCGCCTTATTAAAAGCTGACTCACCCGCCAAGGCTCCTGCACGCCCATACATTTCAATGGGCTCTCACCCGCAAAAAGCAAAATCGGATATTTTCACTCGCCTTTGTGACAGAAATGGTTGAGAGCTATGGCTTGGTCCTAACCAATAAATCCCTGGCTCTCCCAGCTCTACTTATGGGTCTCTCCCCCCTAATGTAATCCCACTATCTGAATCTCAGTTTGGGACACAATACAGCAGCCATGTCACCCGGTTGAAAGGTGTAAACTATTTTATTTAAAATCCTCAAGCAAATCGACAAGAAAACACCTTTATTGCAGCAACAAACCGAAGCAAGCACAGTCCTGCAGAACGTATATGTGAAACGTAAATGTCACGTGATGTAGAGGTTTGGTCAGGTTCATCTTCTTCTAACGCTCTATCCAATTAGATGAAAGGAAGTAGTTACGCATTTCCGACGTCTGGTTTTAGTGACGTACGAAACGCACTGTTCTCTGGTTAGGGTAGTTCACTGGTTGTGTAAGGGTAATTTACTGGTTGTGTAATTCGGCCGTGTAACTTCTGCAGAGGTGAGTGTGTAAGATATTGAGAGATACGATTGAGAAATTGTAGCATGTGATGATTTACAGACGAAGAACCAGTTATGTTTTGGAGACAAGGCTTGTTCGATAACACACGGGTCACCTTCATTTACACATATACCCACTTCCTATACAACAGAGGTGTCTTATACATTTTAGGATGTGTTTCCATAGGACGCTACTCAAGTTTGATGTGGACCACTCTTCTTTACAGTGTATGTCGTCCTTTCCCTCCCCGGGTGCACGGGGCCCCTTTCTGCTGCGATACAAACAGCGGTAATGCCCCGGTAAATACAGATAATCTGTATTACTCCAAGTCCTACTCTTCCTCGTCACAGTCCTTACCTTAACCCTTTTTTTCTTCACTCCCCTGGAGATATAATACTTCCTACTTCAATGCAATCCTATCCTCAATTATGTCCCTCGTCCCAGTACTTACCGATGATGTGAATCCAACCAGAGTACTGTGGAAGAAAAACACCATGACACTCAAAGATGTTACATCTCCTCACCAATACTATTAAACAGAAGTCCAACCCAACAATGTGATCAGATTCTCCACAACGACAGCATTCCAACCCCAAAGGAAGCATCCTTTGGGGTTATTCATGTTCATTCTATTATGCATAATGAAGGAGTTGGGGTCTACCCAAGTGGCAGCCCTACAGACAAGATATATAGGGAGTCCCCATGCATGTCTGGCCAGGAGGCTGCTATGCCTCTTTTGGAGCATCCCTGCATATGTTCAAGAACAGGCAATCCAGATGCCACTTTGGCCATGGAAATAACATTCCTAATCCAACACTGATTGACACCACCATAGCTCTCAACTCACCCACTTTTGGCGGGTGTCACCCGCCTTGCAAAGGGCTGACTCACCCGCCAAGCCTCCTGCACGCCCATTCATTCCAATGGGCGTCTCACCCGCCAGAAACAAAATCGGGTGATTTCACCCGCCTTTGCGAGACAAATGGTTGAGAGCTATGCACCACAGGCGTTTTTTTTCCTGCCCCTGCTGTCCAAAATCACCAGGACACTGTCTAAACTCCTCCGTCCGGGAGAGGTATTTGAAGACCGATCTCCACATATATGGCGTGTCACGCTTGTTCAGGAGATTGAGTATCCTGAAAGAAAGCGGGGAGAACCACAACTTGAGACACATGAAACTTGAAGACCATCTTGCAGAGACATTTCTGGCCATACCTCAAAATAAGAGCATTAGGAAGGACCTTAAGCAAGGGCGGTCTACACAAAAGTGCCCCAATTTCACCCAATCTACGAGCCAAGGTAATGGCAGAAAAGCCGTTTTTGTGGTGAGGTCTTTAATGCCATTTCGATCAATGGGTTCAAAAGGGAGGATTCTGTAGGAATATCAGGACTAAGGGTAAATCCCAGGGAGACAGACCCTTATAGGAGGGAGGCCAAGAGGAGGTAAGGAATTTTAGAGTTTTAAGGGCAGCCCACCGAGAGCTAGGGGGGTACACTGACAGACCCTTGTCAAGGCCATCCTGAAGGAACTGAACAATGGCCAGAATATTACATTGAAGGAAAGGGACATCAGAACCTTCTCACAATTTTAGAAAATGTACCATAGACTTTTAAAGTGCTAGGCTGTTTTGAGTGGAGGATGGTTTCTGTTACCTGATCCGCAAGACCTAGGTCCCCCAGCCTATCTCTCTCAAAAACCAGTCTGACCATTGTATCAAATGTAGTCCTGCACCCTTGGGCCGCTTTTAGAGGGCCTGGCCACCTCAGGATCCTCCAAACTCTGTAGCACTGGAGATCCAGAAGAGAGTGTGCAGTAGCACCTTTGGGCGTTCTTATGCGCAGAATGGGATTACCATAATAAAGGATCTCGGACCCAACTAACCACACAGACTCAAAGAATATGGCAAAACACTACTTTATTATCAGCTCAATAAAGTATGGAACCATGGCGAACAACAAATTGTAGCTCACTCACTCTCAGTTACATTTTTGATTATACAAAGGCTTTATACTTCGATGTACGTCAGCTATGACATTGTCCTACGCAGCAAATAATAAAACCTATCGGAAGGAGGGATTGGTTAGGGGAACATATCCCCTTTAAATGTTAGTAACATAATTGACTGCCCCTTTTGCTGCAGTCATATCTTGACCTTCCCTCTTACTACGTATAATACAGATTATAGCAGCATAACCACAGCGAATTGGCCCCTGCAACAATGTATGCTCACCATTGCATAGACCCTCATGATTGGTTGGCATTCTCTCCTAACCTTGGAAATTCGTCTTGTTAGCATCACGTAAGCAAAATGAAACCCAGGTGCAGAGAACAACGTCGGACAACTGCCCACTTGCCCAATTAGTTTACCATCTCTCAACGGTTAAGCCTTCAGCCACAATTTCTTCTTTGTAGTTGACCTTGCTGGATGTTCTCTTCTCTGGAACTTTAAGGGGAGTTAAGGTACATCGTTATCTTCGTCTGGAGCTTATGAATAGACATTGTTTCCTGGTCTTGCACCACGTGTCATGAATCACAGATTCCGGCCTTTCTGGACAACTTGGTCCCTCAAACATCATATTATTGCATCCATCTTTACACTCAACATGGCTGACACTGTGGGGGAACACACAGTCTAGTCTCCCGGTACTGCTTTTTTTTCTTCCGTGAAAAGAGGCACGCCCCCGCGGCTATGCGTGTCGCAACGCTAAGCTTGTCCGTGCCCTTCGTTCCGGCAAGTGGTTTTCCTGGTTCCTTTTCCTCGTCCTATTATCTCTATCCTTTGGCTTCATATGCGATTAAGCCCTTTCCCCTTCCTTCCTTGTGTTATTGTTCCGTGCCGCTCCTCGCTATCTCCATTTTTGCGGAGCCGCACGAGCAGCTTCTGAAACCTCCTGGACTCCTTGTTCCCTCCTGATTTACTTACCTGGCTCTTCCTGGAATCCTTCCTGGATACCGAACGATCTCTGGGCCATCGCATCCTCCCTCGGCAGGAGCCCGGGATATCATCTATCAGTTACCTGCCTGCAGACTGGCGTCGGAGAAGACACACCCTTTCCTGTACAAGACCCGAACCTCCATAAAGAAGGAGAAACCTGCAAGAAAGAAAACATCAAAAAACAAACAGGTGAGCCAAGAGTCTGAGGACTCAGAGTGTGACACCACGTGTGAGCAGACCATGATTTTGCCCATCTCGCCTTTCTATTTAGTGCTATTTGATTCAATGATGTCTGGTGCCATTACCCTCTTCGTCCTCTGGAGACTAATTTTCTCCATCTTATATATGCTTTTTGCATCCTTAATTGTTCAATACTTGGCATTCGCAAATGTTCGCTCATTTACTTAATCTAAGAGAAATATGTCCTAGATACATTGCTTATCCATGTTGACTCCCTTTGTACCCTGCACTTGCTTCTTGCTGTGGCATCCTTGATCTCTGGCCAACAGGTATCCTTTGTTTGGAGTGCACATCCATTTTCCAGCGTCTGTCAGCTCTGCAAACCTGTTCTCTCTCCTTCAATGTTTTCGCTAACTTATTCCAAGCCGACGACCATCTTTTATACATGGCCGCTTTACCTGTGTTATATTTTCTACTGCAGCAAGCTTCCATGTGGCTCATCTACCTAGTGTTTCTGCGTATATACATTTACTACTCATCTGATTACTTATCTTCTTTGTATATATGATTTCTTCTCACTCGTGTATATGGTTACTTTGTTTCTTCATTTACATCTTCATTCTTCAAGTATTCTTATCTCGTTTCTGTGCGTCATCATGTCTTCTCCTTATGACATAACTTTGCACTTGTCATATTTCCTTTACAGCTCTTCGATGTTCAGTGGTGTCTGCAGATCTCCTGCTACCACTTCAGTTTGAGGGTACATTCAGTATAGTTGTCTGAGTGCATAACGTCTCTTATATATTCAGTGCGGTATTGGAATGAAATCTGCTGTCATGCATAGTGTTTTATTGTTCTTCATCCATTATGTCGGAGGTCAGGGAGCGGGTTCTATCAATGATGTGCACGTCTGCTTCTCTACATTCTCCCCTCTGGTCGAGTCCTCGACCACCACCTCCTTCTCAATTTTCTTCATTTTCTCCTCCACAGAATGGCTTCTTTGAGATGGTATGGTATGGTAATGTCTATTTATAAAGCGCCTATACACAGGCAAGTGTTTCAAAGCGCTCGAGGATGGGAACACGGGGGGGAAAAAACCAACAGTCGCTCAGAGCCCTTGAATTTCTGAGACGATAACGGTCTGCACAGGCAGAGTAAGTGAATATGATAACATTTAACAGTTTAGATACCGAAAAGAGGCCTGACAGCGATTCTGCGTTTTTCTTCAAGTGCACACTAAGGGGTGAAGACAAGGGAGAACAGACAGAATGATCTTAATGCAGAGCTGTATACAAATCGTGCAAGTGCAGGCCAGGCAAGGGAGGGCCAGGGGTCCAAGTACACCCAGTCGGTAGAGACTGGATAAGTGAGGAGAGAGAAGCTCTCTAGGATTTATTACAAGTTCAGTGAGGGGGTGGGGTGCAGGGCCTGAGGCAAGTGTAGAAGGACTGGCAGGTGTGCCTGGGACCTGTGAGACTCTGAAGGTACACCAGGTGGCCAGTCAGTAATCTGTATGGAAGAGGAGGGAGAGAAGGAAGAGCAGAGAGCTAGGTTAGCAGGGTAGGGTGAGAGAGAAGGAGGATGAGAAGAGGAAGGTCTTGAGGAGTTTACGGAACTTAAGAATATCAGGCTCAAGACGGAGGGTGGCAGGGAGGCTGTTCTAGAGGGAGGCACCTGCTCAGGAAAGGGATCTCCCTCCAAATCTCTTCTTGGAGAACCGGCTCACTCGCAGAAGGTTGGAGGTAGATGAGCAGAGGGCTCGAGAGGGACAGTATTTAGGTAGGCAACATTGAAGGTAAGTAGGTACCAGGTCTCAGAAAGCCTTGTGGATAATGAAGAGGGTCTTGAATTTGATCCTTGCATCCACGTGGAGCCAGTGTAGGGATTTCAGCGCCGGAGAGATGCAGTCCCTGGGCTTGAGGCCAAGGATATGATATGATATTTTATTTATATTGCGCTCGTACACAAGTGTTTCAGAGCGCGACCAGGCAAAGGGAGCGGTAACAGGGGAGGATAAAAACTACGATCTTACTAGGCCCAGTGACATTAAGAGCACGCAAATACACGGGAAAGGGAAAAGGGGAAAGTGCATGGAAGGGGGAGAAGTGGAAAGTGCGGAACAGAGGAGAGAACAGAATAAATAATAATAAGTACAATAAATAAAGGCGATACACAGTAGTAGTGCAGCCAGCAATTGGCAAAGTGCAAGGTTAGTCAGATAGGGTGTATCTGATAAGTGCAGAAGAAAAGTGGGTGGGGGACTGTATGGGTACAGATACAGACCCCAGTGCAAGGGATGGCCCGGAGGCAGTGCAGGAGGGTGGCAGGGTGAGCAGGGTGACCTGGGCCCATGGGACAGAGGGTGGCCAGGAGCACAGTGCTGAGAGAGAAAGCAGATCAACAGGGGCAAAGGCAGAAGCGAAGAGGAAGGTCTTGTGCTGCTTCTGGAACCGGAGATGGTTCTCCTCAAGTTTCAAGATGGCAGGGAGGCTGTTCCAAAGGGAGCACCCAGCCAAAGACAGAGATCTATCCCTAGCTCATTTCTTTGAAAAACGACTGACCCAGAGGGAGTTAGAGGTAGAGGAGAGAAGGGCTTGAGAGGGGAGGTATTTACGGAGGGATAGTTGAAGGTATTTTGGTCCCAGGCCCCAGAAAGCCTTGCTTTCTTGCTGTTCTGTTCTGGATGAGTTTCAGAGGGCGCAGGCCAAAAGCAGGGAGATTGAGGAAGAGGTTATTGCAGTAGTCCAGCCTAGAGAGAACCAGGGCTCTGGAGACTGAGACGCTGGGGGAAAGTGAGAAAAGGCAGAGTGCCTCTGATGAGGTGCAGTTGATAGTTAGACTTTTTTTAGATGTCAGAAATGTGAGAGGAGAAGGAAAGTGGAGTCGAAGAAGACCTCAAGGTTTTTGGCCTCACAGGTGGCAGTGGGCACAGAGCCATGGGAGGTCGCCTAGAGTGAGAAGGGGAAAGCGGGAGCAGGGGTCCCAATGCGAACAATCTCAGTTTTACTGGTATTGAGACAGCGGTCGTTTGCAGCACACCATAACTGAATAATGGACAGACAGTCAGGTATGAGTGAGGAGGAGTGAGGAGGAGGAGGAGGCGGCTGTGGGTAGTCTGAAGGATAGTTGCATTTCATCCGCATAACACTGGAAATTAGAGGTGAAAGTGGCAATCAAACGTGCCAGGGTAGCCATGTAGATGTTGAAGAACCAGGGGGATAGGTTAGAACCCTGGGGAACGCCGCAGGTTGAGAGGGTGATAGTCGAGAGAAAGGCACCGAGTTCGACATGGGATGGGCAGTCGGAGAGAAAAGAGGTTAACCAAGCCAGAGCCCGACCTGTGATTCCCAGGGTGTCATAAAGCCGTGAGATCAGGATGTTGTGGTTAGTCGTGTCAAAGACGGAGGAGAGGTCAAGGAGAATGAGGACAGAGGGAGTGTTAGTGTCAAGATTTGAGAGCAGGTCTTCATGAGCGTTCAGAAGAGCAGTTTCCGTGCCTATGGGTGCTCTAAAGCCAGACTGATGGTCGTGGAAACAACTGATTAATTCCATATTGAGGTTTATCTGAGAGATAGCCAGCTTCTCCAGGAGTTTGCCCAGGAAAGAAGTGATAGAGATCGGGCAGTAGTTTGACGGAATGGAGGGGTCAGCAGAGGGTTTCTTGAGCAGAGGGTGCACAATGGAGTCCTTGAGAGCAGTTGGGAAAACTCCAGTGGAAAAGGAGAGGTTGCAAAGCTCAGCAAGGCTAGGACGAGGGAGTCAATGTTGTCCTTGATGGTTTTGGAAGGGCAAGGGTCCACTTACTTGGATGAGGCCTTCATAGATCGGACTTGTCTGGCGACCTCATCAAGGTGACGGGTGAGAGAGAAGAGTGGAAGTGGGGCCAAGGGAGTCACAGGTGCTGGTGTGTGCTGTGGTGTGGGAGGAAAGGAGGAATGGATGTCTTGGGTTTTTGTGGTGAAGTGTGCTGCCAGGGCCGAGCAGAGGTCCTGGGTGGGTGTGACAGAGAAGGCTGCTGCAAGATTGGCCAGTTCCTTGCAGACTTTGAAAAGTTTGGCCGTGTTGTTTGATGCCACAGGGATGCAGGCTTAAATAAAGACCCTTTTCTTGGAGCGGATGCAGAGTCGATATTGCCTTTGAAGGAGGCTCCAGGCCTGTTTGTCAGATGGTCCACCCACCGTATTTCATTTCCGCTCAGCTGCCCTACACTTGCGTTTAAGGGCAGTCAGGTCGGAAGTCGTACCAAGAGTTGCGCTTTTTGGAAGGCTTCAGCTGGACCCTCATGACGGGGGCAAGAATATCAAGAGTGTTGAAGATAGAGAGATTATGGATAGTGAGGGCTGTGTCAGGGTGGGATTCAGCAACAGGAATGGGAGGAGGAGAGTAGGTGGAGGTAAAGGTAGCCACTGTCACTTTTTTCATGGGTCTGGTGATCTTGAAGCCGAGTGGCTGTGCCTGGTGTGTTGCTGCCAGAGGAGAGGAGCGCTTCAGGTGTGTTGATAGAAGAGAGTGGTCAGTCCAAGTGAGAGAGGTAGTGAGAGGGATAGAGATCCATATCTTAGTCACCCCCCTCAGGTTGCCTGCACTCTTTATGTGTTCATCCACACTCCAGGTCATATGACAGCACTCCCCAGTTGGTTGACAGAACATCCAATGCCCTACATAGTTCTTATGATCCTTAAGGTAAAAAAAACTTTGTTCTTGGGGGTGCCATAGGACTTTCTCTTCCGCGCACAGGTGGTGTTTTTGGTCTGTGTGTGCTCATCAGTCAGAGCATTCACATCGATCATTATATTCATCCCAATGGCTTTCTTTGCTGTTTTCATGCACTGTGCTATGAATATTCTTAGAAGACAGAATCCCAGCAACACTAACACTAGTATTTCTACAAGTAGTTTGAAGGCATTGGCCAATCAGGTTGCAACTCATGAGAACAAGGATGAAAACCAATCTTCATCCACAGTCTCATCTTCTTCCACCATCTTCGTATGCAGGGTTGACAGCATAGTTATTGCTTCTGTCAGGGTTCCTTTTCCTCCATCGTGGGCAGGTATGTATGTACAGCAAGAAGGCCCGATCTTGGCAGACACGCCTCTTTCTGGCTGCTATAATTAAGTCCAGGCCATAACTGATCTGGAGGGTCATGAGTGTGATGACCCTCAGTTCTTCTCTGATCGCAATAAATCATTTTATTGTCACGTCAATTGTTTGTAGCAGCCCCCACCTAGTGATTTGTAACCACTTGGTGTTTACTGCAGTTTGAATTCCTGGCATGAATATGGCTGTCAATATCACTGACGTTCTGCTGAATAATTTATGTTCATCTGGAATGTCATGATGGGCTTCCATTGATTTTGCCGAGAAGTAATTCTCTCTCTTTTGTTGAATAAGGTTAACCAATCTTTTCTTCCTCTGGTATGTATCCATCTTCAGAAAGCTGTCAATATGGATATCACTTTGGGGAATCACCAATGCAGGAACATGTAAGATCACCATAGAGCACTTTCCTCCCCAATTTTTAGGCAACTGCATGTAGGCCTTAGATCCACAAGCTCAATAATGGCCCATCAGCACTGCAGTTCTTCCATTCATTCCTGGTACATCAATGATTTGCTTGTGTCCTTTATTTTCTCCAACTGCGAGCTCTGTTTAGGAAACGCAGTGTTGCAGTCTTCATTGGTATTATGGACACTGGTCCTACTTCATTTTTAACCAATCTCAGTAATTTTGAATACTTGGCCCACGACTTTAGTCATTCATCATTCACTATTTGCACTATCCTTGCTGGTGCTGTCATCAATATATGTGCACTAGATGTTAGCATTCCTTGTTCCCATCCTGTACTTGTGGCAACCGTCCGTATACCAACATCTGAGGTCTCTCCCAGCATCCTGGCAATCCTGGTGTTTCACATACATCTGCACAACCCAGTCTCTTTTGTTCAACAATCCTTATCTGTTCTCCAGCCATACCACCAAATGAGCACAGGAGCATTCTGCTCGTCCAACCTGGATCTTTTTCCATCTTCTGTATCTTTATGTAAGCATCTTCATATGGAAATGATTTCTCCGATCGCCACCGTAGGGTTGCCCATCTTCCTTCAAATTGTCCCCCTGTCGTACATGCTGCTAGATGACTGAGACACTTCATCATGTATAGGTATTTCATGCAGGGAACTTCTTCTCTTGCTTCACTGTCAGCGGTTGTTGGAGGGGTCGGGGTCTCGCCCTTGTAGAGCTTTATTTCATTCATATGCAGCCAGGCTCTTCTCCCTTGAAAATTTACAGCAATAGGAGTGACCTCCTCTACTAGGTACGGTCCCTTGAAGCGGGGCCTGTTCCAAGTACGAACAAATCTCTTTACTGGTATTTGGTCCCCTGTGTATAAACTAGGCTGCTTAAGCAAGTAAGTAAAATCAGTTGTTTGGGTGTCTTGGCCAATCTACTTTGAACCTTTCCTTCGATTTTTGATCCGTTGAAAAATAAAAGGAGCACTAGCGGTCATATTTGTTAAATAATCATGTATTTCGTCCCCTAATGTTTTCGCTACACTATGTGCATCAGTTTTTATTCAAGTGGGAGGAGAAAGAGGTACTCTCATACGGCGTCCAGTCACTAACTCCTGAGTAGTTAGGTGGTGATCTGGGCCAGGCTGGTTTCTCAGGGCAAACAAAGCAAGGGTAGGCAGTGCAGCCACCCCTTCAGAGTAATTTAGATTTTTGCTATGCTTTCTTTGAGAAGTCAGTTTAACCTCTCACAGACACCATTCGTCTGTGGGTGATAGGCGTAGGAAAACCTGTGTTTTATACCTAATGGAAGAACTAAAATCAGACTTTTTTGGAAAATATGCTGCTCTTTTTGCCTCTGTGGCTTTGTTACCACGAGAAATCATGTGTGCCCCTTTAGTATGGGCTGTGCATTTCACCACTGTGATAGCCAATGGAAGCTTTAGTAGTTTAATGAACTTGTTCAATAGAGAAGCATGTTGCACTGGAGTTCTTTCTGCACAGAGGAAACCCATCCTTTTCCAACGTGATAACCCTGCGTGTATGGTTGACATCACATAGGCGGAGTCAGAATACACCGTCACTTCCTCATCTTCAAATCTCTGAAGTGCAGCGATGAGCACCACTAATTCTGCAGCCTGCGCTGAACAATGTGAAGGCAATCTCGTACTCGTCACTACTTCGAATTCACCATTCTTTTAACCAGTATGCCTTTCACTAGTCGTTTGATCAATTTTTCAAGAACCATCAATAAAGAGAACGTCCACCCCTCCAAGAGCATTTTCTCTAACATGGGGAATATCATCATAAAATTCAGTGTATGTTGGGCAGTAATGTACATAGTCCTCTTTTTCTACTGGCTCTGCTATGAATCTCTGGATTCACTATTCCACATCTAACAATTTTGATTTCTGGATTTGAGATAATCACTTCATATCCCGACGCTCTTTGTGTAGTCAATGGACTTTTGGGTTCCTCCAAAATGGCAAATAGGGAATGCTCGACAAATAACGTTATTGAGCATCCCATCGTAATACTGGTAGCTTTGTCAATCGCGATAGCAGCAGCAGCTAACGCTTGTTTGCAAGGATAATGGCCTTATATTACTGGGTCTAGAATCCCACTATATTAGGCTAATGGTTTGTGTCCTTGTCCTAATGTCATCTTCTGTGTAAGTACTGCTGTCATCACTTCTCCATTTGAATGCGAGAATAAGTAAAATTCTTCATTATAGTCTACTATTCCTAACACAGGGGCTGTGGAAATCGCCATTTTTAATACTTAAAATCCTTCAGTCATCTCATCTGTCCATGTGTTACGCTCACCTGGTTCCCACAGGGGCGTCGATCGGACCCGGACAGCTGCGGTCTCCACCAACGTGATGCGTAGTGAAGAGATGACAGTCTGGACTGGCCCGCCTAATCTTGTCTGCTGGACTGGTAGAAGTATTCTCCTGCAAGTGGAGAAAGGGATTTAGCCACCTGTGGACTTTAGTGATGGCCCCTCAACAGTTCTCGTTCTCCCCACTAATCACCTCCGATATTCCCTTTTGGTAACCTCACCTTATGTTTTTAAATGATGAGCTCTCCATCCTGCATGGCATGCAGGGGCGCGTAGATACCAGTTACTTCACTGGGTTGAAGGTACTGGAGGAGTTCCGGAGGAATATTGACTCCAGTGTCTATAAAGTTCAAAGAGTTCAATATGTCCGATGTTCACTCTTGTTCCATTCCCTCGTTAGGTTGCAGCTGGGTCCAAAAGAATATTGCCTGGAGGCAGCTGATGGCGTTCAGGTAAGAGTCTGTATTACCAAACACTGTCCGGTAAAAGTTGCATGAGTTTAACTTGCTGTTTTCTCTCCCTTTATAGGTGCGGCATAGGAAGATGCGGCAAATTAAAGAATAATACCTCCGCTGGTAAAGCAGGTAAGCCTATGGTGGCAAAGAGATTTTCCTTGTTGGTTTTCTCGGCTCACCTTGTTATTCCTTTTGTTTTCCCCTCAGGTGCTGGGTTTCGACGAAGAAAATGATGGAGGCAGCGCCGAGTCGAAAGATGCAGTGGACTGGTGAGTATAACGCGGCGCTTCTGCTGGCGAAGCGACGCGTGCTGAAATAATGTCCTTTCCAGGCTCGGAGATGTGCTGGGTCCGGAATCAGGTAAGGAATCAAATAATGTCTGTGATCTAACCTCTTCTGCTTTCTTTGCCTTTTGTCTAGGAGCTCCGGATTCGAGGCGGGCGTGGCAGAAGACTGGATGCTGACTTGCAGACACGGTGAGCGTCACGCTGCTGGATGCAGAATAACGCAAAGCATGGGCTGCTGTTCGGGCGTGGTTTAAATAGCCTGCAAAGTAGTCCCAGGTAAGAAGTTCCCCAAAACCACACCCGAGTGAAAAATAGTCCCTGTAATAAAATAGTTCCATCCAGGCCTCACGTTGGCTTGCACTCATTTGCTGCATGGTCTGCATAAAGTAAGTAAAGTCTATGAGCCTGGCGCCTATGGCGCCAGGACTGATTTCTATGATGAGACTGGCACCTAAGGTGCCAGGACTGAATCCAAACGGCCCTCAGCCGGGGCTGTTGGGGTTTTAATGAGTATCTGGATGCCTGCTCCCGGGGCTGATGGACTCGATCCGGATGCCCGGGGGTAGGCATCATGACACCATGTTATCCTAATTTTACTTACCTGTGCTTTGCTTGAGTCCTTTTAAAAGTGGTTGAATATATCTACTGTAATAAAAAACCCAGGCCCTACAATAATTACATGGGCCTAAGAATTGTTGCATTTCCCTTACTCTCTCAGGTTTTGGAGTTGTCATGATTGCTTCTGCTCTTTCAGGTGTCACCTTTCTCCCTTCTTGAGAGATGAGCTGCCCTTTGTACAGGATACTTCCTGTCTAAGTTGTATCCTTTTTCTGCTAATATTATCATTAGTCGAACTGAGTCTTCCCTGCATCTTTCCTCTGTTTTCACTGTTCACTAATATATCATCTACATACTGTATTATTGTACTCTTGAGTTGTATGTTACCTAGGTCCAGCTGAAGCACTCTATTAAAGATTGATGGGGGCTTACAGTACCGCTGATGCAGTCTCGTATGTTTCAGGCACGGATTTCTAGACAAAAACAAAGTCAAATCCTGTGAGTCTTCATGAAGGTGAATTGAAAAGAAGGCACTTTTTAAATCTATTACTGAAAAATATTTGGCTTTAGCTGGGATATTACATAATATTGTAGCTGGGTTAGGAACCAAAGAAAACTCTGCTTCAGCAATATTGTTTAAGGTGCAGAAAGCCTGAATAATTCTCAACAACCCCCTAGTTGATTTCTTCACTGGGTACATAGTCGTGTTACATGGGGATTCTGAGAGCACTAATATTCCTTGCTTTATTAAAGCATAAATAGTCTAAAATATGCCTCCATCTGCTTCTCTAGACATGGGGTACTGTTTTGCATGTGGCAAACTTGCTCCTGGTTTTAAGCTTTATTTGAACTGCTCCTGCTCCACTCAATAGACCCACGTCATAAGGACTTTTGGTCCATAAAATGCTTGACACCTTTTCTAAATCTTCCTGGAAAAATGACAGTTTCTTTTTTACCAATGCCATTCTCTGTGGTATTTCTCTATTCTCAGTTTTCATCTAGTAAGTGAGACTTATGAAAAATACAATTCATCGTATGAATATTCATCGCTAAAAAAGTCTTTGTATGTCAAACCTGTCTGTAGCCTTCCTTAAGGGCTATTCCTGTTCTCCATGCTCTTCCCTCATCATCTGTCCCATGAACAACCACCCTTTCTCGATTTACCACTGCTGCCTCTAACTCTATAGGAATGACCTGTCCTTACTCATCATCCATAGGTGTTTCTGGTCTAAACAAAAATTCATCACGTATTCTCAATATTTTCCCTGTCAGTCCGGGAAGCCATGTCAACAAAATGTTTACTCCATACAAAAATATTTCTGGGTCTAAAGAGACCCCTTGTAATGCCCTTTGGCCTGTAAAGGCTAGTATAAATTCGTACACATTTACATAGTGTATCCCTGGAGTTGAACACACTATCCCTTTTGTCAGAAAAAGATATCGCCATGTTTAGTTTTCTCATCAAATTACATCCTCATTTGTTAACTGGTGTCTGCCGAGAGTACAATAGTGGCATCGACACGTCATATTCACTTATAGAAAGTGGTAATTCATCAGTAAAAGGAACCAAACGTGTGACCCCAGAGAATCACTGCACATTCATGGCGATCCCAGACAATGGGTATTTTCCCTCTCGCACACAGGAATAAGTTGCTCCTGTAGCCACGAGGAATGAAAGTTACTTGCCTCCTTTTGTTACCCTGACCCTCAGTTCGTCTTGTGGGTCTGTTGTCACTGATAGTACCTAACAGACCAGGTCACTCTATGGGCTGTACTATTATGGATATAAATGAATCCCTGTACCCATAAAAGGATTCCCTCCTACTACTGTCACACTCCCTATCCTGGGTGTGGACGCTTGTGAGGCTCCTGTATTCGCCTTCCTTGTGGCACTGTCGCTTGTTGCATTGGTGCATACTGTGGTTGCTGTGTCTGTACTTGTGCCTGCATGGGTGCTTGCTGTTGTTGCCCTTGTGGTGACTGCGTTTGTTGTGGGATCTGCTGCGCTTGCTGTGTTTGTGGCACGCCTCTCTGATAATGCGTGTGATCATGGGCATAATATTCCTGTGGCTCTGTATTGTACTGTGGAGAATAGCTCACCCCCCCTATTGGAGCTTGCCAGTTCTGTTGCATGCCTCCTCCTCTACGTCTACACGTTCGGGCTGTATGTCCTGTCCTCCCACAATTCTAACATTGTTGCAGCTGTCCCCCATTAAATCTTCCTCCCCTTGAGGGTTTTGAAATTCACCTCGTCCTTTCGGTCCATGCCCTCTACCTCGTGGCCAAAAGTTGTACCCACTTTGATCCATAGGGTACACTACATTTCTTTGCTGCACCGTCTGTACTTCGCGTGTGGCCACGCCTTCACACCTGTCAATACTGCTCCTTCTATAGTGGACTTTGACAATTATTTCTGAACTAACTTGGCTTCCTGCTGCTTTCTATTTTCAGCTTTCTTCTTATTTTTCTCTTGCAACAGTCGACATTGGTGTACAATAGTCAACTGTATTTCTAACTATGGCTTTGCTTCCATCCCTACCTGTTTCTTCAGCTGCCGTTGCACTGGCTCAGGCAGTACCTGACATACAATATGATGAAATAATGCCACTGTTTTATCGTCTTGAGACACCAACGTTCCTGAATCTCCTGAATAAAAACAAGAGGATCTTCGTCCTCTCCCATTTTCCTTGTCATAATCACACCCATATCTGATGTGTCAGGATACTGTACTCTAAGCGCTCTCTATGTGTCTGCCCTGCAATTATTAAATGGCGCCCCGGCATTTATGTCGTGTTTTGTCCTGTTACACTCGTGTATCTTACTCGCCCCCAAATGTCGTCGGCTCTCTCCACCAGGATAGCTGCCAGTGGGCCTTTTATGTCACCCAATGCTAGCGTCATTCCAGCTGTCATTCTTTCTAACTCATCCATTTTCCCACACCGTGGTTAGACTAGGTAATTTACATTTAACGTTTTCATTATCTATTTGTGGCCACATAATTTATTGTGGTCGTCTTTCCCCCTTTCTCTAATTACGGGAATTGTGTAAATCCTGGTCCAAAATCATATCCAACTATACTTCGCGTTTTCGATGTGGTTCTAGTTTCGTCTTTTCCTATGCACTACTCAACCATGCTGGTGGTCTTCAGAATATGGTGTAGATTGTGGTGTTTTTTGTTTTGGGTCTTCTAAATCATCACTTTACCCCTCTTGCTATGTTGGGTCTATCGAAAAACTGCATGCCCCTTCTCTTTGCTGTTTCTCATTTTTGACCCTTTCTTCGTCTGACATCATTATACCCCAACTTGTATGGCTATTATCCCTTCCCTCATCTTCAAGATCTAGTCTACTTAGGGACAGCGTCCTATGCTCATCCATCATTTCGTTGTCCGATCTATCTCCTGTTTCCTTCGGTGGAGATCCTGCAACACTCCCCATAGCTTCGTAACCACCCTTCTCTATTGTCTATATAGATCCCCAATCCTTTTTCCTATGCCTACTGCCTCATGCTCACCAGCCCATGTCTGTATTCTCGGTATCCCTTGCAGCTCACTAAGGGGCTGTTGTGATACCCTCTCGTCTTCCTATCACTCTAATGCTTCAATGGGTATCATACTTCTATTAAAAATATGATCTATTTCGTCATCCCTTTGTCCCCTACTTCTTCTCATTACTTCTTCCCTTCTTCTCATCTCTCTTTTCTCTTCTTCCTCTCACCTTCTTTGCATCCTACGTACTTTCAATCTTTGGGCTTCTATTTCTTCATGTTTCTTTTCTTCCAATCTGTCTGTTTTTTTCTGTTCTTCATACCTCCTTTGTTTTTCCTTTCATTTTCTCTTTCTTTCTCTTGTCTGTTCTTTATCTTTCCTTTTCCTTCTTTTTGATTTCCTCTCTCTTTAACATCATCAATGCCCTTCCCATCTAATTTAAGTAGTATCTGTCCTCCCATCCACTTGTTCTGTACTATTGTCATTCCACTTGCTGTGTCCTTCTCTCTTTTTTGCCTCCTGACTTCCTCTTCTACTTCTATCGGTATGTCCCTTCTCTCATCCCACTCTTTATGTTCATCGCGTGTGGACATACATTTCCGTTCTTTATTCTTACGGTCTTCCATGCTGTTTTCACTATTCTAAGCGGGTGGTGCGTATGCTGGATTGACATACTCTGCTGCTGCTTTGAATTCCTTTAGAGGATAGATTGCCTGTTTGTCTATTGTTGTGCTATCATTTTTAGGAGGAGAAAGAGGAGCTGAAGGTGTTACGTCCTCCTCTTTATGCTGATTAAGCACCCACCCCTTCTCAGGCGGGTCTTCTCTCTCACGCTGATACATCTTGCATAGTTCTAAAATAGCTAACCTTTTCTGTAGCTTCTTCCTGTATATGTAGCATGCAAGTATGTTGTCATGTGTCGCAGTACTGTTTTTGATAACAAGCCTTCTTGAGGCCACGGCATTAGTGTTTTATTAGTCATGCCTTTCACCCACTCTGCCTGTTACTTTCCAATCGTAGGTGTATATCTTGGTAATGTCCTGCATAGATGTAAAAGGGGAGTGTCCCCCGTAGTGACAAGTCATTTTTAACTGTCAATACTTACCAGGTTTTTCCGTTTATTATTTCATTAATCATACTCCAACAATCACTTCGGGCCAACAGCATCCATCGCCGCCCATTTCCAAAAAACGATTTCTTCAAACAATTTCCAAGCCTATACAACAATATCCATCTTATTTCTTCATTTATAATTTGTATCACTTCGTACTATCCTGTTTTTATTTTTTATAATTTAAGAAGCCTATTTTATTCTTTTCTTTCTTGTATACTACCCTCTTAGGTTTGATTGGCACCAATCGCTTGCTTTTCTAGGGCCAATAACCTGTCAAATTGTATAACTATCGTTCTTCTAGTTTTTAAGCTTTCGATCTATTTTACCACCACTAATGAAAAACACGTCAACATATTGTTTACACTGATATCTTTTCAAACCCCCAAATACGTGTGCACACTTTGTCTACGATCGTCTTGTCCTATTCTCCTGATAGAACTATCTCATCTCTATTTTACTCCATTTTGGAGTGTGTCGCATACCCTTCTTTGGCTGTAGCTGTAGGAATCCCTCAGTTCCGGAGTTTAGTGTGGTCCCTTCTCCCTCCTTATGGACAGCTATCGAGGTATCTCCTTTTCCCTAATAAATCATGTTATCTTATATATATATATATATATATATATATATATATATATATATATATATATACACACTTACATGCAATACGGCCCCATCTCTTTTATTTGCAACTTTTTTATGTTTCTACATGCATCAGCGTTATTCAGTACGAGCCCTTCGGGAATTGACTCTTCCCCAATCTACTACTTTACCTTCTGTCCATTGGGTGCTTGCGGGGACCAGACAGGAATTTCTTCAAAGAAGCACATGCCCACTGTCTCTTGTCACACGTGTTGTACTATCGCTCTCCACAGAAAACTGCGGTCTTCCAGTTGATGGTGGAAGACATCAAGCATTCGAGGGTCTAGAACCATCCGCACTGTTATCAAAACCTGCAGTACCACCTTTGGGCGTTCCTATGCGCAGAATGGGATTACCATAATAAATGATCTCAGACCCAAATAACCAGACAGATTCAAACAATATGGCAAAATACTACTTTATTATCAGCTTTAGAAAATGTACCCAATGTCTATTATAGACTTTTAAAGTGCTAAGCTGTTTTGAGTGGAGGATGGTTTCTGTTACCTGATCTGCGAGACCTAGGTCCCCCAGCTTATCCCTCTCAAAACAAGGCTCACCATTGTATCACATGGAGTCCCAACCCTTGGCCTGCTTGTAGAGGGCCAGCCCACCTCGGGAGCCCTCAAACCGCCAGGCACTGGAGCTCCAGAAGAGTGTTGTGAGAAACCTGATGCGTTTCTCCCATGCTATTCACAGGGATCCCTGACTCAGGTGGCCAGGGGAGGACCATACTGCTTGGGTCCGGGCTCTGGGGGCGGACGGGCGAGGGAGGATCGCCTGGGGGAGGGATCCTTGGAGACTGTGGGAG
Organism: Ambystoma mexicanum; assembly: GCF_040938575.1. Taxonomy (NCBI): domain Eukaryota; kingdom Metazoa; phylum Chordata; class Amphibia; order Caudata; family Ambystomatidae; genus Ambystoma; species Ambystoma mexicanum. The sequence continues at coordinate 1,537,320,421 of NC_090932.1, forward strand.
GAGCGCCCTCGGGTGAGACATGGTATGGCCCCCGGGCGAGACATGGTATGGCCCCCGGGCGAGACATGGTATCCCCCTGTTCCAATACATCCCTACCCGACATCCCCTCAGTCACTATGGGATATTATCACCCAAAACCCATTCACCCACAACAATACATCTGCCCCCTTCACCCTGACAAAAACATATATCGTTTTATACTAATTCCGAAGAAAAACTACAGCTCCCACAATCCCTTCATCGACTTTAAAAACCAACGCGCCCAATCTACCTTTAGAAAATATGGGCAGTGCCATTCCTTGCCCTCCTCCCCATTTTTGAATAATACTAAGAAGAAGAAGAGGAGGCAACCTGGAGGGGTGAAGATTACCAGTGAAAAACCTGCTAAAATACAGAGGACATACTACAACACTCTTGACGGCAGTCTGTCCCCTTAACAAGGACAGGCAAGGTCAGGCAGATCCAACCCTGACCACACACCTGCAGACAATTAATATTACACAGGTGCATAAAAACGGACTGCAGAGGGAGAGAGGTCAGTTGCTCTTGGGAAGACTGAGGGAGGCTGCAAGGCTGAGTCCGGCAGAGAATCCCTACCCTAATCCCAGGTACTCAAGAGCAGGGCTGGGTATATGAAAGCGCTGCACAGCGAGGGCCAGCAAGAACCAGGCAACAGAGAACAGAAGGCCAAGGGGCTGAGCGATTGCCAAGGAGAGGCTGAGAAATCCAGGCTAGAAGTCCATATTTCCACAGGACAGCAAGAGTTCTTAAGGTGAAGCCAAGAAGCTGGGAAAAGTCTTCCTTTAAACTGTATCGGGAATGCCGGTTCAACTCCCGGGTTAACGACGGTGTTGGGGAGGAGGTGAGGGGCTGATGGTGAGGCCTTTGCTGTAATCAAGAAAAAAGGAAGAAGACAGCGTTACACCCAAGCACAGCCGGTGATCATGAATGAAACGAGTGGTCCAACGAAAGGAAACAGCCCACTAAGGAACTCATGGTGGCAACAGTAAAGACAGACACAAGTGATCACAGTTCAAGGTGTTTATCGATCCGTATAATGGGTCAGATAAATGCCTAATCTAAACCTAAATCTAAGATGAGAGCAAGCTACAACCATCAAATAATAATAAGGCAGTCCTAGTGGCGTCTTGTCAAAGAAAAAGGGCCTATACTAAAAAATAAAACAATGCCAATCATACACTAAGTTCCAAAAAAGAGTGTGGGATAATATTCACCAGAAAAGAAAGAAGTGTTCACAAAATGATAGGATGGTTTTGGCTGGGTCTGCTTTCCCCAAGTTTGAGGCACGGGACAAGGCGGGTCTCTCGAGCACAGCACACTCCTGGGCTTTGACAGCACGAGGTTCACAGTTCAGTTCAACAATATCAAAAAACCCTTTTGATGCTGAGTCTCTTTCTTACAAAAGTCTCTTGCCTTAGAAGTTTTGCTGATGTAAAGTAACAAACAAACAAACAAACAAACAAACGTTCTCTCAGTGTTCTTGCACCTTGGGCGATTGTTCTTTGCCCCGATTTCACAATTACAAAGAAACGTTATTTGGGCAATTGCTGTTCGCCCCTGGGATCTCCCTCTGCCGGGCTCGGGTCCTTCTTGCAACAACAGGCCTCCCTCCGTCTGGTTCACTATGGCCTCTCAGATTTCGCTAGTGTAAGGAACTCATGGTGGCAACAGTAAAGACATACACAGGCGATCACAGTTCAAGGGTGTTTATTAAACTGTAAAATGCAGGGTGGAAAAACACCTAACCTAAACCTAAATCTAAGATTGGAGCAAGGGTCGACCATCAATTGAAAATAAGGCAGGCCTTGACGTGTCAAAATAAAAAGGCCTATACTAAAGAAACCTATTGCCAAATCCTTACAACAAATCAGAAAGAGTGTGGGATAGGGTTTCAATAAAGAAAGAAGTGTTCACAAATAATAAGTCAGGATGTAATTGCCACGGTTCTTTTTTCAGCACGGGACAAGGTGGGTTTCCTGAGCACAGCACACCCTCATGCTTTCCCAGCACATGCCGACAGTTCTGCATCCGCTAACAGGTTCTTCGATGATCAAGTCTCCTTCAACAAAAGTCTCTTGCCTTCGAGGCCTGATGCTCTCACAAACAAACACAAAGTTCTGTTCTACAAACACTTTGGGTGATGACTTCACCCCTGGGTCCCCCTCTCATGGGCGCAGACCCCTCAGAAGTCTTATTCAACAAATTAACAAGACATTTACTTTCTCAATTAACTTTGGGTGATAACCTTCCTCCCCTGGACCTCCCTTGACCAGGCTTGGACCCCAGACGACAAGGGGGACACTTTCCTTCCCCTTGTTATGTAATGCTTCTTGCTTTCACAAATCTTAAATGTCTTTTTAAACAGGCTTTCGGTTATTTCCGTTGGTTGTCAGCTTCCCTCTGCCGGGCTCGCTCTTGCCAACCTTTACCAACAATTCCTCACAGGATTTTAAGACTTCACCCCTTTTCATTAGCATCCCTCTGCTGAGTTCACTTTTGCCGATCTTTACGAAACACAGTTCCTGTACTAATTTTGATCTGGTGGGATTCTCTTCCCTTAACATTCACAATTCTCTGTCAGGCAAAGACTTTCAACGGTACAGAGGATTTTGCAAGACCCCTGTATGACCACTTTGACCGTTCTTTGCCTCTTCCCAGGGCCTTCTGGTTATGGTACTCTTTACCGTAGGTTAATCGTCCATAGTTTCCTGCATGAGCACCCACGTAGTGCCAGACTCCTCTGTATCTGGTTTTCCCCCTCCTTCGTTCATTATATTGGCTTCTTTTCAAAGTTCAATTTAGCCTTTGGCTACTTTTCATTGAACAGAGTTTGGCCTCTCATTGACACTCCCCTCGACTCACCGGCTGTGATGAACTGCTTGGCTTTCTTTCGCCTCGGAGTCAAGGTTGGTACCACAGAGACAAGCGCCTTTTCCCGTCTTGCCAATCAGCGGAGGAGGGTCTTGCTTGCCCTTGACATCTGGTGCAATACACGCTGGCTATTGTTCGCAGACTTAACATTTCCTATGCCAAGGTTTCACAGTCTTTGGTCGGAAAGGGCAAGGTCGACTCTCATTGTCACCCTCTCGGTCTGCACCATCTTTCTCCTCCTCATGAACTGCTGTGCTGAGTTAGCTCTTACGTCATGCTGTTTGCCTCTGCTCGTACTTGCTCCACCTTTTATCCCTGTGGGGAAGGGAAAAGGCTGTCAGGTGTTTGTGATTTTGATCGATAACCTGACTTTGCCTGAACATACTGTTGGGACATGTCAGGTAAACGGCTCTGGTGTTAGTCCCTTGTCTTTCATGTTGTGCGAAATTGTTTGTGTGGGAAGATGGGGCAGTGGTTTTGAATGTCCTACAGAAAAGGATGGGGGGAAAAGGTGTTGAAGGAAGGGGATACCATGTCTCACCCATCGTTGTCCCACTCCTAATCCCCGAGGACCCCCCATCCAGGTGATCCTTCCTCACTGGTCCACCCCCAGGAACTGGATCCAATAGCGATGGCTGTGGCCACCTGGACGACAGATCCCCGGGGACTAGTGAGACACCTTTGGGTTTCTCACAAAAGTCTCCACGAAATGTTTGATGTTTGTTATAAAGCAACAAAGTGAAAGAACTTTGTAATACGCGATAGTCAAGATTAACCCTAATGAAAGGGGAAGTTAAAAGGTGATCGCTTTAAGAGAAAGACTTCTTTGAACTACCTAGACCAAGAGACGTTGGGGCAAAATAAGGAAGAGCTGAAGTGGAAGTCGAAGTGGTCCTGCGGAGGTTTGTGGAAAAGCATCACACGTTCAAAAGTCTTCACCATCAGTGCAAGGTCCGAGGCCGACTGAGGGAGACCTAGAAGGTGCTTTTGTTGAATGTGAATAAAGCCTCTGTAAGTGCTGTGATTGCGAGGTCCGAGCCCGACAGAGGGAGACCTATGTGGATTTTGTTGAATCGTGAAAGACCTTTTTTGTGACTTTAACGTGGAAGGCCAAGTGGGTCTCGACCCACATTTTGGAAAATGCCTTTTCTTGATAAACCGAGCCAGAGTGTGTCATCCTGTTTACAGGTGTCACCTTACTCTGTGCTGTCCAACATGGGGAGGAGAGCTGACTCAGCCATCTTGATCCTTTATGTTATAACACTGCTTTTCCTTTGCATACACATTTCTCTTTACACAATTTTTGTATAAGAGAGAGGGCAGGCATTTGTTTTCTTTTTAGTATAGGCCATTTTGATTTGACATAGACTGACTAGGACTGTGGTTTCTTTATTATTTGATGGTAGATACTACTCCCATCATAGCTATATGGCAAAGGAGCAGTTTTTCCAAACCTCAAGAATTTAATAATGTTTTTGAACCTTATACCTCTTGTGTCAGTGTCATACTTGTGATACCATGCCTCCCTTATAGTGTGCAGTAGCACCTTTGGGCGTTCTTAAGCGCAGAAAGGGATGACCATAATAAAGGATCTCGGACCCAACTAACCGGACAGACTCAAAGAATATGGCAAAATAGTACTTTATTATCAGCTCAATAAAGTTGGGAAATCTGGCAAAACAACAAATTGTAGCTCACTCGCTCCGTTACATTTTTGATTACACAAAGGCTTTAGTCCTCGTTATACGTCAGCTATGACGTCATCCTATGTGGCCAATAATAAAAACTATTAGACAGAGGGATTGGTTAGGGGAACATATCTACTTATAGCTTGAATAAGTGTTAGTAACATCATTGACTGCCCCTTTTCCGGCAGCCATATCCTGACCTTCCATCTAACTACGTATAATACAGATTGTAGCAGCAGAACCACAGTGGATTGTCCCCTGCAACAATGTATACTCACCATTGCATAGGCCCTCAGGATTGGTTGGAATTTTCTCCCACCCTTGGACATTCGGCTCGTTAGCAGCACGTAAGCAAAATGAACCCCATGTGCAGAGAACAACGTCAGACAACTGGCCAGTTGCCCAATTAGTTTACCATCTCTCAACGGTTAAGCCTTCAGCCACAGCTTCTTCTTTGTAATTGACCTTGCTCGATGTTCTCTTCTCTGGAACTTTAAGGGGAGTTAAGGTACATCGTTATCTTCATCTGGAGCTTATGAATAGCCCTTGGTTCCTGGTCTTGCACCACATGTGAGGAGCCCATGATTTTGTCCATCTCGCCTTTCTATTTAGTGCTATTTGATTCAATTATGACAGGTGCCATTACCCTCTTCGGCCTTTGGAGACTTGGTTGCTCCGTCTTAAATATGCTTTTTGCATCTTTAATTGTTCAGTACTTGGCATTCGCAAATGTTCGCTCATTTACTTAATCTGAGAGAAATATGTCCTGCGTACATTGCTTATCCTTGTTGACTCCCTTTTGTACCCTGCAGTTGCTTTTTACTGTGGCATCCTTGATCTCTGGCCAACAGCTATCTTTTGTTTGGTGTGCAAATCCATTTCCAGCATCTGTTGGCTCTGCAACCCTGGTCCCTCTCCTTCAAGCTTTTCGCTTAATTTTTTCCAGAGCCGATGTCCATCTTTTCTTTTTTTTACATTTGATTTGATTTAATTTAATTTTGCAGAAGAGTGTGACATTACAACATTACAATTTCAAAAGAAAATCAAAAAAAGAGACCCAAAAGTGAGAAAATCGCAGCCAACTCCCTGTTTTACCTCCACCCTCTCGCCCTTAACTCCCCTTTCCCCCTGGTACTGCTTACTCCTTGTTTACACAAGTGCTGAGACCCCTGTCCAATGTGCAATCTACTTTTAAGCCCCTTGTTCCCTTTCCCCATTACCGTGAAGGCGCCCTCTGAACATCACAAACCCTCCTCTTAGATCTCCCATAATACTCCACTTCCTTCCTAGACCCCTATCCTAGGGGGTACCCCCTGATCGGGCCCATCACACAGTTCTGGCTTCAAATATGTTACAATAAAGGGGTACCAGTCCATTTCCATTGGCCCCGCTCTTCCGTGAAGCCCTGGCGTTATCCTTTCCATTGTATAAATACTCTTGACCATGTTGGACCATTCACTCTTGCTGGGTGGGTGTTCATTTTTCCATTTGGTGGCAATGCATACCCTGGCAGTCAACAATAAAGATGCTGCCATTTTCAGAAGCCTGATTACCCTCCATCCTCCTCCTCTATCCCGAACAGGGCCAGTAGGGGTTTCTTAACTACACCATCTAGGTCTCTGATCCACCCGAGACCTCATCCCAGAAGACCTGTATCCAGGGACTGCCCCACCACATGTGCCAATAATCGTCTCTCTCTTCACAACCCCTCCAACACTTGGGACTCGTAGCGGGAAACATCTTTGACAGTCTGACCGGATATCAAATTGCTCCCAATGAAGGAGCTTGATGGAATGCTGTCTATACTGGCAAGATAATGATGTCTTAGAAATCCCCCTGCACAGTCTGCTCCAGAGGTCCTCTTCCATCTCCAACCCCAGGTCTCTTGCCCACAGCCCTTTCAAGTTCTCCGTGGTCCCCCCACGCACCCCAACCAGGGCACCATACATGGCTGATATCAACCCACTCATTTCAGTGCCCCTGTCAACTAATGTTTCAAAAGCGGTGAGATCTCTCCTTGTCTTGTCCCTGACGTTCGGTTCCGTGAGGGTCCCATTTAGCTGCAAATACAGAAATACTGAAAGTTATCTGTTATATTGATGAAAGTGCCCTCCCTGAAGAACTCCTCTTGAGACCGGCCTCAAAACATTCCCGGAATCTACCTGGGTTAGGTACGGTGTCTCTTAACTCCTTTGCACCCAGAGGTGACCCAGGGGCGAAGGCCATGTGGTAACCCCCTTCATATCCGCGCCTTGTCTCAAAATGTTCCATATTGTCCCCAGGATGGGGTGCTCCCTGATTCCCCTTGGCAATTTATTTCTAGGCATCCACAACCATTCCCTGTCCTAGGCGGGGTGGAAGTGAAAGTTATCCAGGGCCAGCCATTGTTGGTCTGAATGGGCCCTGAGGTGGGGAATTAAGATCCTAAGTTGGGCGGCCTTATAGTAGAGCCGCAGATCGGGGAGACCCAACCCCCCCTTCTCCATTGGCAAAATCAGAGTGGCCCTTGGAATTCTGGCCTCCTTCCCTTGCCAGAGAAACCTATGAAAAGCCCCCCGTATCTCATGAAAACATGAAAAAAAAACTCAGGAATCCGTATGGGGAGCCTTTGGAATAGGTACAGAACCCTCAGAATGACCACCATTTTTAATGCATTAAGACGACCTGACCACGAGATTGTTAGCTTCTACCATTTCGCTAAATCCGCTTGTATTTTAAGTTATTCCTGATATGGATAGATAAAATAGGGATAAAATCGCTGGGAGACCTCTTCCCAGAGGGCACCTTTCTGACCCCTCAAATGGCTAAAGACAGAGGAGGGAACACATCCTTGGATGTCTTTCTCTATTTTAGACTCCGCCACACCCTTCAGGGGCTATTTCCCACATTCCCTAAGCAACCCCCCACGTGGGATCTGTTACATAGCACAATTTTAGCACAAGGTGAAGGTAGATTGGTGTCAACTCTGTACAGAACTTTGTTAAGAGACACCCGGAAACTTCAACCTAAAGTGCAACGAAAGTGGGAATCGGCTATACAAGAACCGATTAATGAGGAAGACTGGGCCTATATTCTTCGACAGACTCAAAAGGTAGCGTTAAATTCTCGATATAAGCTAATACACTTTAACTTTGTGCACCAAACATATTACACTCCAGTCAGGAAACACAGACATCACCCAGAAGCGTCAGCCCAGTGCGAGAGATGCGCATTTGCCAACGCTGATTTTCTTCATCTGGCATGGGGCTGTCCTGGCATCCAGCGCTTCTGGACTTCCGTTATACAAATAACATCCGACATTATAGGTGAGCAGATGACCCCCTTACCGCTGGGACCGCTCCTCGGCCTCACTAAATATCTACAGCCACCGTCACACAAGCTGGCGGCACTCCTCATGGTGCTGGCACGAAGAAGAATTGCTATGTCATGGGGTCGTGGCCCACTCCCCAAGATTGTAGACTGGGAAAAGGATATAACATACTGCCAAGATATGGACACCGAATTTACTCGAACGCTGCCTTTGCACGCGCGCCCTCCCGACATCTGGGGGCCATACATCACTTACCTAATGAACAATGCTGAAGCTTCAGACTCGGACAATCCGAGCCCCTAGAGTGAGAGGCCATGGGATGAAGGTACACAAGGGCAACGTGGAAAGCTTTCCTTCCAACTCAGACAAAGGATGGAGGCAATCAAAGTTACAGTGGACATGGGGGGCGCAGGGGCGGGGGAACTGTTGTTGGGAATTGCATTATGCGGCTCCCTGTTGGAGCACTGTTTATTTGATGCAGTAAAAAGTTAAAAATAAATATTTTTTAAAAAAAAAAAAGCATCAGTGGGGGGTAATTAGCTTTGAATAACCTCTCAAGATCCCTCGTAAGATTAACGCCTAAGTATCATATTGTGGTTAAGTTAACCTCCAGCCCGAGAGGTATAAACCTCTCCATATCACCATCCCTCCACCTGACCAATGGGAAAAGGACTGACTTGGATCTGGTAATTTTTTGCCCAGCCATAGTACCATAGTGTTCGATCAGGCGGATTGCAGCCGGTATGGAGACCAGGGGTTCGCTCACATGTAGCAACATGTCATCTGCATATAAGGCAACCTTATAGTCCACCCCCCCATTGAAATACCCACCACTCCTGGGTCATCGCTGATCCTCTGGGCCAGAGGCTATATCGACAAGGCATACAGTGTAGGGGAGAGGGGACACCCCTAACTGGTTCCCCTCTGAAGCGCGAACCACCGTGAGTACCCCCCGTTCATTTAGACAGAGGCTGTTGGGGATGTGTACACTGCCATGCTCCCTCGAAGAAGCCTTTCCCGAATACCAAATTTAACAAGGACCGCCCTGAGGAAGCCCCACTCAACTTGATCAAAGGCCTTCTCGCTGTCTATTGAGAGAAGGGATGGGTCCCCTCCCATGTCCTGGGAGGTGTGTATCAGATGTAACGTCTTCCTCATCGTGTCCGCTGCCTTGCGCCCCTTAATGGACCCCACTTGGTCAAAGTGAATCAGTCTAGGCATGTACCCCTCAAGTCTCGTGGCTATTACCCCGGTATAGAGCTTGGCATCCGTGTTAAGGAGGGAGATCGGCAGATACGACCCGCACCTCCAAGGGTCTCTACCCTTTTCGGTATCACTCTAATAAGAGCCTGGGAGAAAGATTCCGGGGCCCAACCTGTATTAAGTATATGATTGAACAACTCAGTCATAAAGGGAAGCAGGGCGGGGAGAAATGTTTTATAGAACCCTGCTGTGAAACCATCTTCTCCCAGGGCCTTCCCCAAGGGTAACCTTGCCACTGCCCTTCTAACTTCCTCCTCCGTTATGGGAGCTTCCAGCGTGGAGGTTTCTCCTTCACAGAGTTTTGGCAGATTAGTGGATTCCAAGTAGGAGACTGTCGTTTACCTCGAGATTCACTTCTGCGGCATATATCCTCTCATAAAAGGCTGCAAAGACCTCTGAAATCCCCTCCCCTGTGGGATCCGTTGCCCCGTCATTTTCTTCAATTTCTGCCACCTACCTATCTGCGCGCTGGCCCCTCAACCTCGCGGCCAACAGGGAGTCTGCTTTGTCCCCTTCTGTTATGTTATGTTAATTGAACTTGGTAAAGCGCACGTACACCCAAAGGCATCTTGGCGCTGGCTACTGCAGGGGAATCAAAACCAGTGCAGTAATAACACCAACGAGAGAAGCGGCTAAAACAGGGTAGTTTTAAGCAGCCGGCGAAAAGTGAAGTGGTCTTCAGTAGCGCGGAGGGGCAAAGGCAGCTCATTCCAGGCTCTAGCAGCCGCCACTGAGAAGGCACGGCCTCCCATACAAGACAAACGATAGCGGGGGGCACTGAGAAGGCACGCAGATTGGGAGCACAGCAGACGAGCAGGTGTATAGTGAGTAAACTTTGCTTGGATATACTCAGCGCCCAAGCCATAGAAGACACGATGCACCAGGCACATCGATTTAAACAAAATCCGACTGGCTACAGGAAGCCAGTGTAGCTTCTTGAGCAACGGGGAGATGTGGGATCCAAAGGGGGGGCGGAGTACAGAACGGGCGGCAGTATTCTGTAGCAATTGAAGCCTTTGGGTCAGGTAACGCGGCTGGGCCAGATAGAGAGAGTTACAATAATCAAGGGTGCTGAGAACCAGGGCCGCCACTACCGGAGCCTGGCATTCAGCAGGAATAAAGGGCAAGACTTTCCACAAAATGCAAAGTTTAAAATGACCAGCACTACATACAGAAGCGACCTGCTTATCGAGAGACACAGAGGCAGAGATTTTAACACCTAGATTGCGGACCGATTGAACCGGAAGCGGGCGAGGGCCCAGGCTCGATGGCCAGAAATGCGAGGTCCAAAAAAGAAGGGGGGAAGAAGTACCCACCACCAGGACCTCGGTCTTACTGCCATTCAGTTTTAGCCAATTAGTCATCATCCAATGGCCTAGGTCCTCCAAACAGTTACTGAGACGGGCGGCGGTCTCAGCTTGAGTAAGTTCAAGGCGAACGAGGATCTTCTCGTAAAACATTTGTTTAAAAAATTGCAGACTTCGAATAATGTTCCCCTCCTCCAAGAGCCTCAGTTCCTCCCTCTTCCCCCTTACCTTCTGTACATACTCCTCCAGACTCTCGGAGGGGTCATGCGCTTTCACGTCCAGGTGTCTTATCTCATCCCTCAACCTCTGCTCCACTAGTGCCCTTTCCCTCTTTTTTCGGGCACCCTCCCGAATTAGGATCCATCGCAAAGTCACCTTCCCTGCCTCCCAGATGGTTCTCTTATCCACCTCCCCATTGTCATTTATCTTGAAATATTCCTCTATTCCCTTATTTATTTTTTAATAGAACACGGGGTCCCTCCAAAGAGATTCATTACACCTCCATTTAGACCCCTTGGGGCGAGGCCCAGCCACTGTATGTCCATCGTTACCATATCCTGGTCAGACCAGGAAATCAGAATGATCTCCGAGCCCCAAGCTTCTTCCCATATGTCTCTGAAGATGTAGAGGTAATCAATCCTTATGTATGTCCAATGTGGCGGGGAGTAGAACGTGTACCCCTGTGTCTGTGGGTGAAGGTGGCGCCATATATCTCTAAACCCACAATCCCCCAAGGAGTCATGAAACACTCGATGTCTGGGGCCTGGGGGCTCCCGGGCCCCATTCGCCCCGGCTAAGCCTGTCCATGTCCGGGTCCGCTGCCCATATGTTGAAATCCTCCCCTGTGATCAAATGTTCCAAACTTTCTACCCACATTTTTGCCAGTGTGTCTTTCAGAAAACTTAACTGACCCTGATTAGGGGCGTATACAGTAGCAAACGTGAACCTCCTCTTTCTAATGTCCCAAGACCATTAGGGCCCTCCCCTCCATGTCTGACCAAACCTTGGTGACTTCAATTCCAAGTCCCTTCTTTACCAGGATACCCACCCCCGCCTTTCCTTGGGGGCCAAAGCCCCAGAAGTCCCAACCAACCCGCCCGCATGGGACCCTTTTTCCTCTCCCTTGAAGTACCTGTTTTCCTGGAGGAAAATGACATCTAGTTCCAAAGTTCAAAATTCCCTTGCAACCAGGGATCGTTTGGTGGGTGAGGTCAAACCTTTCACGTTCAGGGTGTATATTCGTAGGTGTCCCTCCCCCAGGGCCTATTTCCCCCTGGTGTCGTCATGTTATCCCTATCTGGGAGTTTGTTTCATTCCACAATAGGACCTCATTATGTATACATGTACCCTGTCCAAAGATGTCTCTAGTGCTGTGAAAGGCTGTACCTGGTAAGATCCCCCCTCCTCACTTGCCCCCATCCGCAAACCCCCACAACCCCCCAACTTCCGGTGTTCGACCCCTCCCTGTTGACAAAACCGGTTGAAGACCGAACCACCCACGGGACCTCCCCCAGATTAGGCCCCTTCTCCTCGCACCATTTACTCTTGAGCCCCCCTACTTCCACCACTTCACACCTATTACCCCCTATACCACTTCTTATCGCTTCTCCCCCCATCCAAACTTATAAACCCAAGCACCCCAACAACTTACCTTGGGGTGGGACAAACCCACCCGGGTGGGGAACAGAAAACAGAATAGAAAACAACCCGGGCCCACAGGTCCGGTCTCCTATAACAACTCTTCACCCGTGCTCAATCACCACGTGGCTGCATGGGTCCTTTTATCGACTCCGGTCCCATCTGCTGAAGGGGTGTTCAGCTTCTTCTCCTTGATCCCTGTGTTTGCCACTGTCCTCCGTCTGGTTTCCGTTCCCTTGAGTTGTGCAGGGTCTCTACATCTCCAATTAGTTCGCCCATGGCCCTCTTGATCTCCTATTCCTTGGTGAGTCTATATTTGCACCCCTCCACTTTGAAAGAGATGGAGAACGGAAACCCCCACCTGTATCTAATTTTTCATTTAGCCACCTGGTGAGGGGCGAGCAGAGCCTTCTTTTCGAGAGAGTGAGTGCAGACAGGTCCTGGAAGACTGTCACCCTTGCCGTCCCATACATCACTGGCCCCTTTTTTTCATGCCTTTTCCAAAATTTGGACTCTGTCGCCATAATTATGAAAGCGGACGAGAACAGATCTGGGGCTACCCGTCGCCCCACCAGCCTTGTGTATCCTCTCAATCTTGACCTCGTCAATAGCATAATTGCCAAAGATGAGTTTGGTGATGGTGTATAGGGCACTCCGTAAATCCTTCTCGGTCTCCTTCTTTCTCAAGAATCCCAAATAGTCAGAGGTTATTGCAGCTCTCACGATTTTCTAGGTCATCTATCTTCATTAGGATTCCCTCCTCTCTCCTTTCCACCTCCGTCAGGCGCACATCAATTTGGGTCTCCATCATGTCCAGTGTTAGGAAAGATTTCTTAATTGTGGGTAATTTTCCTTCCATGTGGCAACCCCAAAACTTTTTGCTGTTGTTTTCACCATGATCTAGACTTTGCTAGAGAAGTGCAGCCTTCTGCCGCACTCCTCTGGGCTTTCGCTCCATTCTTACGGGGAAACTGACATGCCCTTAAGACAGTCAGTACCGGGAAACGCTGTTTTCCGTAGTTTCTTTATCATGTTGCAGCTTTCGTGCAACATGACACAAAAGGGCAGTGTAAGCTAAGTTACTGCTCTCTCGGGTCTCTAGCCTTCTACGGGCCCTAGATACTCTGTTTGGATTGTAACTGATCGGTGCAAGTGAATCACGGACGGGAATGGTGGCAGCGATCGTTTCTTGTGTTTTTGAGCTCCTTTTGGCGTTTTAAGCGCGTTTCTCACGCTTAGCCCAAAATGGTGGCCTGGCTCCCCAAAATGGCCAGACCACGAGGCTCCTTTGTCCTGTCCGCTGACCGTCTTGCCCCCTTCACCTTCCCCAGGTTGAGCCGATCCGGGGCCTTCCTTATTTGGGCATGTACTTTCCCGCGAAACACAGATGCTTTCACGGCTTCTACAGGCCTTGTGTGTGCCTCCAGGATGTGGGCTGGGATGTCTGGTCCCAATACACATCCTGGGTGCCAGAGATTCTAGGGTGGTGTGAATGCCTGGGACCACCGTGGTCCGTGATAGGTCCACGTATGGTGTGAGTGTTTGATGAGCGGATCTCCCTTTGGGTCCCCTCCGTTTTGGCGCGAAGGGAACCGTGGATAAGAGGGGGCTGGAAACGCCACTACCAGGTCGATCTCCTGATTTCTCACGAACGAAGGAATACAGGAGCCAAGTATCCTGCAACCACAAGGCTGAACGGAGGAATCGCTGGTGACCCGCTGAAGGACTGCTCCTCTGCACTGCTGTCGCCTTGTGAAACGCTTTCTACCTCTGATCGAACCAGAAGGCCTGCACTGGTACTTCGACCCTTGGAATAGCGGGGACAGCTATTATCAGCATCTTCACCATCTCCTGCAAGTATGCCTTCGGAAGTGTATCTGGGCCATCCAGCAGACTGACCAGCCTACCCAGGAGTCTTGCTCTGTAACCGCCGCCAGGTTGTGTTGTATTTCGAGTCCTTGTCACTCTCACACGATTCGTACACTTGGCATTCCCAGGTCTGAAGTGAGTAGTGTACATTTGGCTGAGATACACACGGCCGCTCCGTTGCCCTGCTGTGGGAACAAACTGTGCGGGTTCACTTTGTTTGGGACATCTTTAACTCAACTCTGCTGCTGCAGAATCTACACGACGACGAGACGTTCCCTGCTCCCCTGAACCTGCCAGCACTGAAACTGACGCGGAGAAGCCTGGGTCTGCTTGCATCGGGGACCGGTGAGTAGCATAGCTAGGAACTGGTCACCCTCCTGCAGGAGCCCATAGCTTTTCCCCGCTGTGTCAAACAGCACGCCTTTTCGTACTCGCGCTCTGCTTCTGCCCACAGTGGAGGCTGCGCTTGAGTCGCGGAACTCTGTTCTTCTTCATTTGTGCACCAAACTGAACTGCCTGATTCCCTCAAAGAGACACCCCTTTTTGCCCGTTGGCACCAGCGTGTGCAGGTACTTTTGAGCACAAGGCTCCACTCCTCGTAGGGGTTGGACTTCCTTTTAGTTAGGTGCATCTGAAGGCGGACTGGGTCTAATCATTATTTTGCACTGCCTGTTTTCCTCCTCTTCTAGGTGGACTACACATTTCGTGCATCTAACGCTTTAGACTCGTTTGTATTTGTATATATATTGTATTGGTTTGGTATGTGTTGGTTTACTAGAGTTTTATTGTGATTTCTCGCTACGGTCATTGTTGCAAAGGCCTTGGAATAAATGTGTATATATGTTTAATATAACACCTGTTTGGAGTAATTTGTAAGTGTCCTTGCTTTGTGTGCTCATTGCGGGCTTTCAGTCACCCTCACCCCTCTTGAGACCTAGTCTTGACCGCCGTGATCGCTACCCTGATTGGTCTGGGTTGTCCAGAGGTTACCCTGTTCCAAGTAATTAGGTTGGCCTTCTGAACTTCTGCGCCGCCAGGACAGAGTTCAGAAATCCGTCTTAACAAATTGGTGTACAGCGGTGGGATACGTCTGAAGGTATCCAGTGTTGCGCACAAACTAAGGCATTTCGAGTTATTCCTACCAGGACACGTAGTGAATTGTCGTAGTATAACTTTAAAAAGGCCATAGTCCTATCTAACAGTATGGAAACAAATACCTTGTTAACTTTAAATGCTTCCAAATCCGAAACATTGAAAAAGATGTGTGCGGAGAGAGGTGTTTCCTCTCAAGGCACCAAATTGGATATGATCCAAAGAATCGTGGCGTGGCAAGAAGCGCAGCTTGACGCTATAACTTCTGAGGACAGTGCGGAAGGAGGTGGGGCTGCTCTCACTGGTAGAACCGACGGTTCTGCCGCTGCACTGATGCACCGCGATCACGAGGACAGGGAGGATGAGATGTCTAATGTTTCCTCTTCCAGTGTTGATGGGGAGGCTATGCTTGAATTCAAGAAGCAAGAGCTGCGGTTTAGGCAGAAGGAGCTTGAGTTCAGCATAGCAAAACTAAAAATCGAACAGGCAGCAAAACAGAAAGACAGGGATCACCAGTTGGAACTGGCCAAGCTTCAGGTTGCAAATGGATCCAAGGGTCCTGGACATGGGTCTGGGGCCTCCTCTCATCCACGGTTTCCGAAAGATCTGCTCAGTCTGTATGAGGAAAGGAATGACATTATGGACTGGCTGAATACGTTTGAGTATGCATGTGAAGTTTAACAAGTTGACAATGCTGATAAGATTGCCTGGTTACTCAGCAGACTGCCTCATTCTGGCTGTAGTGCCATTATGGAAATGTCGAAGGCTGAGCGAGCTGATTTCGCAATGTTAAAGCAAACTCTCATTTTAAAGGTTGGAAAGACTCCTGCCCAATATTTAAAACGATTCCGAGAGTACAAGAAAAAAGAAGGTGGTACTTGGGTATCTTATGTAACCGAATCCTTAAAAAACTTGACTGGCTGGGTCGAAGGTTATAAGGTTTCTACCTTTGAAGGCATGATAAATCTTGTCATGCTGGAACACATTTTTGCATCTTCTTCCCCGGAGCTTAAGCAGCATTTGGCCGATTTGAAGGAGATAGATCCTAAGAAGCTGGCCATTGCAGCCGACTTATGGGTGTCACATCGAGTGTCCCATAAGGACAAAACTCATCCTGGTAAGCAGGAGGAAGGGAAAAAGTCCAAAGATAAGGAGGGTGGAGAATCTGATAAATCTTCTTCTCAAAAGGGCCACAAAAAGAAAAATAAGGGTAAGACACAAGAGAACTCACAGGGTAGTGGAGGTCAGCCTCCGAAACAGAACTCTGGTTACAATAAACCTCCCTATGTAAACAGACCCAATGGATCTTGTTTTGCTTGTGGAGCAACTGACCACGTGAAGGGGGATCCCGGTGTAAGGTTAAACCTTTGGGGGTCCATTCCGCTAATCTGGCCTTCTCCTCTTACGAGGAAGAAGAGATTACAGGAGCATCCTTCTCCTCAGACTCATTCCCCAGCGGGATAGAAGCTGAGGTAGTTTTAGTTTCCCTGGGTTCCTGGGAGCCTAAAGTCGCAGAGGCTTATGCTAGGATTCCAGATAATACCAAGCACTACTTTAAAGACAGTGTGCTGATCAATGGAGTAGATACTCCAGCTCTTAGGGATAGTGGGTGCAGTCGAACTGTAGTGGATTCTACCTTGGTAGACTCAGAGGAAGTTGCCAGAGCTACTCTGATGCCCACCAAGTTGGCTGACGGCCCACTCTGCATGTTCCCAGTAATACCTGTAAATCTTACTTTAAATGGTACAGCAGTCAGGATTCCAGTGAGCATTCAGAGAAACGTCCCAGGAAAGATCTTGTTAGGCAATGATCTCAGAGCTTTAGGGCTCATGGGAGACACTGCCGACAGACCCTACACACGGTCTCAAGCACGGGCCGCATTGGCCAAGACCAATACGCCGCCCCAGCCGAAGGGGAAACCCAAGGCGAAAGGAGTAAACAAGTCAAGACGAGGGAAAGAGAACATTCCCCCGAGCTTGCCTACCACTGCGGTGGAGGAAGTTGGTCAATCGCCCGGGCCTGACGAGGAGGTGGCGATGCCTGAAGTATTTGATCCCAACGACCATCCTGAACTAAAAGACTTCTTAGTAGAAGGTGGTCCTGACAGGGAAGAATTCAGTAAAGGCCAACATGAGTGCCCATCTCTTGAAGGCCTAAGGAGACAGCCCTGCTCCCAGCTTGAGGGTGAACCTCCTGGGACGCATCGGATTTATTGGGAAGGTGGCCTCCTGTATAGTGAGCCCACAGAGTCTACAGAAGGAGACCATAGGAGGTTGGTGGTTCCCCTTGCTGTAAGAACCTTCCTCTTGCAGTTGGCGCATGAAGTGCCCCTTGCTGGTCACCTTGGTAGTAAGAGGACCAAGCAAAGGTTATCCATGCACTTCTACTGGCCCAAGATGGGGGTGCAAGTAGAAAGTCACTGCAGGAGTTGTGCCTCCTAGCAGTTATCTGGTAAGGTTGGCTCGACAATCCAAGCTCCATTGGTACCACTCCCAGTTGTGGGAATACCATTTGAAAGGGTAGGGATCGACATCGTTGGTCCCCTTGACCCGCAAACATCCTCGGGCAATAGGTTTATCCTGGTGCTGGTCGACCATGCAACCAGATATCCTGAGGCCATCCCATTGAAAACTGTAACTGCCAAGTCAGTTGCAAAAGCGTTACTTGGCATATTTACTAGGGTTGGCTTCCCTAAAGAAGTTGTGTCGGATCGTGGCAGCAACTTTATGTCGAAGTATATGCAGGCTATGTGGAAAAAATGTGGGGTCACCTACAAGTTCTCTTCTGCATATCACCCCCAGACCAATGGTCTGGTGGAACGTTTCAACAGAACGTTAAAGAGCATGATTGGGGCTCTGGAAGAACCTCGGAGAAGAAAATGGGATCTTCTTTTACCATGCTTACTGTTTGCCTACCGAGAGGTACCACAGGGGGGTGTTGGCTTCAGCCCCTTCGAACTTCTGTTCGGTCATCCTGTACGGGGACCCTTAGCCATAGTCAAAGAGGGTTGGGAGATGCCCACTCCCCCTGTTACTGCCAACGTAGTAGATTATGTGCTGGGGCTCAGAAAACGGATGGTACTTCTTATGGGCTTGGCTAGTGATAAATTGAAGGCAGGACAAGCGCTGGTGAAACATTGGTATGACCAGAAAGCTTCCCTCATCAACTTTACAACGGGTCAGCAAGTCCTGATCATGAATCCCATAAGGCCTCGAGCTTTACAGGACAAATGGTCAGGCCCTTACACAGTGGTGGAGCCCCTGGGTGAGGTTAACTATTTAGTGGACCTTGGAAGGTCTGGACAGGCTCCAAAAGTGTTTCACGTAAATGGTCTGAAGGCTTTCGTCCCAAGAGTCGAAATCGCAGCACTGCTACTGGCTTCAGATGTTGAGGAAGAGGAGTCTGAACCTCTCCCCGACCTGTTCCAAAGCGGTCCTTCAGATAGCTCCTTTGAGGGTGTCTGAGTGGCCCCTCACCTGACTTCTGATCAACAGGCTGAGGTGAAAAGTTTGCTTAGGCAGTTTTCCCCCCTGTTTTCACAGTCGCCTGGTTTGACACCTTGGTGCAAACATAACATAGACACAGGAGACAGTGTACCTACCAAAAGTAGGGGATACAGGATGTCAGACAAAGTACGGTCTTATATTAAGACCGATGTCAACAAGATGTTAGACCTTGGGGTGATTGAACCCTCTAGTAGTCCTTGGTCCAGCCCTGTGGTTTTGGTTCCAAAGGCAGGCACTTCTGAATTGAGGTTCTCCGTGGATTACAGGGCTCTGAATGCTGTCACCAAGACAGATGCACACCCCTTGCCTCGAACAGATGAGCTGGTGGATACTTTGGGGGCCTCCAAGTACCTCAGCACGTTTGACCTCACTGCTGGCTATTGGCAAATAGCTTTAGCAGAACATGCCAAGGAGAAGACAGCGTTTTCTACTCCAGACGGCCTTTACCAATTCAGGGTAATGCCGTTCGGGTTGAAAAATGCACCTGCCACTTTCCAGAGGCTTGTGAATCATGTGTTGAATGGGTTGGACGAATTCTGTCTTGCATATCTGGACGATATAGCAGTTTTCAGTGCCACCTGGGAAGACCATGTGAAACACCTCGGGATTGTGCTCCAGGCTCTTCAGAAAGCACACTTGACCATAAAGGCTAGTAAATGCCAGATTGGACAAGGCTCAGTGGTTTACTTGGACATGAAGTAGGTGGAGCGAGGATACAGCCTCTTCCCAGTAAAGTACAAGCAGTACAAGACTGGCCAACCCCCACTACACAGACCCAAGTGAGAGCCTTCTTAGGACTTACAGGGTATTACCGCAACTTCTTGGCAGACTATGGCACCATAGCTGCCCCTCTGACTGCCCTCACCAATCCGAAGAAACCCAAGAAGGTAACTTGGACCGACGAGTGTGAGAAGGCCTTCAAAGGCTTAAAAGACTCCTTGTGCCAGGCCCCTGTCCTCAGGGCCCCTGATTATCAAAGACCTTTTATTGTGCAGACGGACGCCTCTGACACTGGGATAGGAGCTGTACTATCGCAAGTAGATGAGAAGGGTAAGGAACACCCTATTGGTTTTATTAGTCGCCAGCTTAAGGACAGAGAGCTCAGATGGTCCACAGTGGAGAAAGAATGTTTCTCTGTTGTGTGGGCCCTACGGAAGCTGAGGCCCTACCTCTATGGGACCCACTTCACTGTGCAAACTGACCATAAGCCCTTAAAGTGGCTAATGAACATGAAGGGAGGGAACCCAAAGTTGCTTAGGTGGTCCATAAGTCTACAAGGCTTCGACTTCACTATTGAGCATAGGCCAGGTGTCCAACATAGCAATGCTGATGGGTTGTCCAGAATGTTTAACCGACCTGAACAAGAGACTCATCCAGGGGTGGATTAGTTCCCCCTGTCCATAGTCTGGGAGGGGCGAGTGTTAGGAAAGATTTCTTAATTGTGGGTAATTTTCCTTCCATGTGGCAACCCCAAAACTTTTTGCTGTTGTTTTTACCATGATCTAGACTTTGCCAGAGAAGTGCAGCCTTCTGCCGCACTCCTTTGGGCTTTCGCTCCATTCTTATGGGGAAACTGACATGCCCTTAAGACAATCAGTACCGGGAAACGTTGTTTTCTGTAGTTTCTTTATCATGTTGCAGCTTTCGTGCAACATGACACAAGAGGGCACTGTAAGCTAAGTTACTGCTCTCTTGGGTCTCTAGCCTTCTACGGGCCCTAGATACTCTGTTTGGATTGTAACTGATCGGTGCAAGTGAATCACAGACGGGAATGGTGGCAGCGATCGTTTCTTGTGTTTTTGAGCTCCTTTTGGCGTTTTAAGCGCGTTTCTCGCGCTTAGCCCAAAATGGCCAGACCACGAGGCTCCTTTGTCCTGTCCGCTGACCGTCTTGCCCCCTTCACCTTCCCCAGGTCGAGCCGACCCGGGGCCTTCCTTATTTGGGCATGTACTTTCCCGCGAAACATGGATGCTTTCGTGGGCTTCTACAGGCCTTGTGTGTGACTCCAGGATGTGGGCTGGGATGTCTGGTCCCAATACACATCCTGGGTGCCAGAGAGTCTAGGGTGGTGTGAATGCCTGGGACCACCGTGGTCCGTGATAGGTCCACGTATGGTGTGAGTGTTTGATGAGCGGATCTCCCATTGGGTCCCCTCCGTTTTGGTGCGAAGGGAACCGTGGATAAGAGGGGGCTGGAAACGCCACTACCAGGTCGATCTCCTGAGTTCTCATGAACGAAGGAATACAGGAGCCAAGTATCCTGCAGCCACGAGGCTGAACCGAGGAATCGCTGGTGATATATGATATATGATTGTTTATTTATATAGCGCCTATACACATGTGTTTCAAAGCGCTTGAAACCCGCTTGGTGACCCGCTGAAGGACTGCTCCTCTGCACTGCTGTCGCCTTGCGAAACCCTTTCTACCTCTGATCGAACCAGAAGGCCTGTACTGGTTCTTCGACCCTTGGAATAGCGGGGACAGCTATTCTCGGCATCTTCACCATCTCCTGCACGTAAGCCTTCGGAAGTGTCTCTGGGCCATCCAGCAGACTGACCAGCCTACCCAGGAGTCTTGCTCTGTAACCGCCGCCAGGTTGTGTTGTATTTCGAGTCCTTGTCACTCTCACACGATTCGTACACTTGGCATTCCCAGGTCTGAAGTGAGTAGTGTACATTTGGCTGAGATACACATGGCCGCTCCGTTGCCCTGCTGTGGTAACAAACTGTGCGGGTTCACTTCGTTTGGGACATTTTTAACTCAACTCTGCTGCTGCTGAATCTACATGACGACGAGACGTCCCCTGCTCCCCTGAACCTGCCAGCACTGAAACTGATGCGGAGAAGCCTGGGTCTGCTTGCATCGGGGACCGGTGAGTAGCATAGCTAGGAATTGGTCGCCCTCCTGCAGGAGCCCATAGCCTTTCCCCGCTGTGTCAAACAGCACGCCTTTCCGTACTCGCGCTCTACTTCTGCCCACAGTGGAGGCTGCGCTTGAGTCGCAGAACTCTGTTCGTCTTCATTTGTGCACCAAACTGAACTGCCTGATTGCCTCGAAGAGACTCCCCTTTTTGCCCGTTGGCACCAGCGTGTGCAAGTACTTTTGAGCACAAGGCTCCACTCTTCGTAGGGCTTGGACTTCCTTTTAGTTAGGTGCCTCTGAAGGCGGACTGGGTCTAATCATTATTTTGCACTGCCTGTTTTCCTCCCCTTCTAGGTGGACTACACATTTCGTGCATCTAACGCTTTAGACTCATTTGTATTTGTATATATATTGTATTGGTTTGGTATGTGTTGGTTTACTAGAGTTTTATTGTGATTTCTCGCTACGGTCATTGTTGCAAAGGCCTTGGAATAAATGTGTATATATATTTAATATAACACCTGTTTGGAGTAATTTGTAAGTGTCCTTGCTTTGTGTGCTCATTGCGGGCTTTCAGTCACACTCACCCCTCTTGAGACCTAGTCTTGACCGCCGCGATCGCTACCCTGATTGGTCTGGCTTGTCCAGAGGTTACCCTGTTCCAAGTAATTAGGTTGGCCTTCTGAACTTCTGGGCCGCCAGGACAGAGTTCAGAAATCCGTCTTAACATCCAGTGAGGACTGTATGTTCCACCTCCTCCAGTATTTCCTCCATCTTATCAATTCTGTGTGTGATTTTATCGACTCTCCCTCCAATGTCCGCCCTCATGCTCCTAATCTCCTCCAGGACGGCCGCTACGTCCTTCTTAGTGGCTGCGGTGTCTACTCCCATGGTTGATTTATTACCTCCATTAGGTGTTCTTTCCTCCTGGATGCGGGGGTTGTATTCGAAGGGGGCCAGTCTCGCCCTTGCGTCCATGTACCTCAGCCTCTCTCCTCGCCTGTGCTGTCCAAAGCGCAGGGCGATTGACCTATGTTGGGTGTCACTATGACCCCCATGGGCTGATGGGGCCGCCCCATGGACGGTCAGTGGGCTTGCCGGTCCGGGGCCTTGATGTGCAGCTCAGACACCTGCGTTACTGTTTTGGGTAAGTTAGAGGGGCGAGGCCCATATGGCGGGCAGGTAAACGTCCTTTTGACTAAGTTGGGAGTCACCCCTATAGGCCCCCCTGAGCCACCACCCCAGACCAGGGGGTATCTCCTGCCTATGTCTCCCAAATGAACTCCTCGAGCTTGCTCGTGCCGGGTCAGTATCTGGTGTGGCAGGGCAAGCACCCACCCCCGTACTGGGCCCCGGGGGCCCACACCCCACCTCCTTTCCTGTCCGTTTGGTCGGACCTCCTTCCAGTTGGGGGCCCTTAGGTGCAGCGACCCCAGATGCAGCCCCTTCTCCCAGCTGTGCTCCTGTTGACACTTCACCCGGGGCACTGAGAATGTCCTGCTTCACTTGGGTCAAGGGGGGACGGGCACACGCCCCTGTACCTCCCCCCTGGAGCCTGTGGGCCTTCTCTCCCTCCAGGCTTGCCCCTCCGTCTGGCCTCTGCATCCCCCTCTGTTCGCGACAGCTGCCCCCCAGCCCATGTTGCTTTCTCATAGAAGTCACCAGCCTTGGCAATGTTATTATGCACACCCCGGGGGTGGGGGTCACAGTGCTCCTCCTTGCAATCCAGCGCCAGCCTTCTTGTCTCCTGGGATACGTCACCGGCTCAGAGACGTGGCACTCTGCATTGCAGTGTTCAGGAGCCCTATCTTCTGCTTCACAGCACCCACCGGCCCGGGAGTTGGACCGGGGGTGCGCCTAGGGTTTACACGGCCCTCAGGAAATACGCATCCTCCAGCGGGGGCTTCTTGGGGGGGGGCGGGGTCGACCCTCAATATGGCCCTGGGGAGAGGAGCTTCTCACAGAGACTGCCTCATCTCTGCGCTCCCTTGTGGCCGTCGACGTCAATCTTTTCAACATGGCCGCTTTACCCGCATTATATTTTCGACTGCAGCAATTCATCCAAGACTCTAGCCCCTGGCCACAACCACCGCAGCATGTCACACCCATGACAGCGTTGTTATCAATAGCACATCCACACTAAATTGGAAATGTACTACCAATTGTAGTGGTTGCTAACACCACGCGTGTTCTTACATCACTTTAAAGGTACCTGGCCACTGCATGGACTGAAACATTACCCTCATAGATCCCTCATTTTCTCCATGTACAAACATCCCAAACAAGGTGGCATAGAGATTACATCATAAATGACTATTGACAATACAAGTATAGTATTTCACCTATTTCTAACTATCTGACCCTCCCCAAGCACTGTAGGAGATCAAAGTAGGTTTCTAAACAGCAATTCTCATGGAGAATAGATCATTAACAACTGTCGGCCAAACAAGTGCATTATGTAAACCCATCTCTCACGCTATAAATCTCCCCACGCACTGTAGGACAGTAAAATAGTTTCGGAAACAACATTTCGGCTCTGCTGACGACCACTTTGTCCTGGGATCCAAGATGTCAGGCGCATCCACACAATTTGACGCACATTACGGCTCTCTGCAGCCAATCGGGTCAGACGTCGTGTGCCCGCGGTCATGACGCCACCCCCTGGCCAATCGGTAGCTTGTCCGCTGAGCGAACAGGGAAGTGTGACCGCCCTGCCCCTTCCACAAATTTGGTGAAAATACGTCCAACGGTTTCACCTGTAGGCATGCGCAAACTTTTTCTTCCATTCAGTCGATGGGGAAAAAAATGTTTGGAAACCCCCCCATAACTTTCCCCCCCTGCACCAAACACCACCAAACTTTGCAAGAAAATTCAGAGTTCCCCATACAACTTTTTTCCAAAGTTTGGTGAGGATTCGTCCAGGGGAAGCGGAGTTATAGGCCACCCAAAAAGCGCTCTTCCTGTGGAAACAGCAACTTAACCATAACTACACAGCCACTACCGTGGCTGTGTAATATATATACACATATATATATATATATAAGGTGAAGCTGGACTTATGGAAGATAAACTCAGGTTCCAGTACTTATGAACACAGCACTGACTGTGATAGTGAGACTGACTCCAGGTGATTATTGAAGAATATTGTGATATACATTGAACAATATTGCATATGTTGATAGTGTTCCAATATGAACTATCCTACTAAATAGGTACATTTCTTCTCTTTAAGTTTTGTACATCTGAATGCACTTGAGGCACGAAAAGATATGAAGATTTGCTCCAGAGGAAGGAAAAATATTCCCCGAAACTCGTAGAGCAAATGTATCAAGAATAGCTGATCTAAGAATCTTGATTATTGCCCTGTTCAATGTATTAATGTTTGAAACATAATTGTGTACTATACATTGTATATATTCGTTTTTTTAAAACTATATAAATACTCGAGATTGTCAAGACACAAGTCATTGAGTAAAATTATTATTTCTTCAAAGATAAGAATTTATAATCACAACTAACTACCTGGAATGTCTTAATTGTTGATTGGATCACAATAGAAATTGGTGTGCAGAGGACGGGAGTGTTCCACAAGACTGTGGACACCTCTTTGTTGCTCTAGGCGGCGGTAACCCGCCACCGGCAAACTCATAATGAGGCCCATTGCCTTATCACCCGCATGAAAGTACATGCTGGTGGTAATGCAGCCGCAGTTGTTAGGCGGAGCAGAAACAGCAGGCGGATGTGGTAAGTCCTTCGCATTCCCTAACTCTGGCTTAAAAATATAAGAAAATCCAGAAGATTAGAAAAAGTGGATGTGAATACTTGTACTGCCATTTTTTCCCATCTGCTGGACCCCAAAAAGTCTGTCTCTGTCTGTCGGTCATCTCCAGGTTGACAATTACCTGGCCTCGCTTAAAATGTGGCCTCTCTATCATTGGATTTTCTGGGCACTTGCCCCTCGCAGTTCATCATTGCGGTCTGCCAACTCCTCAGAAATGTAGTGCTGGGTTATTGGTCCTTCATCTCCCTACTGTTACTCACAAGATTCAAAAGTGACCCAATGATCTCATTTGGTTTCTCTGCATGCTAGTACCCTCTAACACTTATATCATCTGAAAGTGCTCTAGCAGCTGATGTTCAGTACCTGGTCCTTTGTGGCTATTGTTGTGGCTCTGAGCCTCTTTTGTTCTGTGATCCCATTTTACTGCACTTCGAGGTTAGTGCCTCATATTCTATTAATATTTTACTGAGTATCAGACTCAATTTGGCTTATTTTAAACCTTTGTAAACTGCCTCTTGGTACTGGCTTCCTTCTGTCCAGCCAGCACCACTTAATATCTCTTGGTGGCCGTCAAAGTATTACATCATTTGGGGAGGTGGTGGAAGACCTGCATGGCATATTTCCCCAGTTATGGGGAAAGGGGATTCCTGCATCTTTTTGTACATTTTTAATCTCTTCTATTTTTATTAATGTGGTCAAGATTTGGTTACTCTGACTCATGACTGCAATCCTGTTTATGTTCCAGATGTTACCAGACCTTGGTTGGAAAGCACTGGCCAGCTGCAAACCATGGAAGATTCCACCTCACCGATCAAGCTCTGGTGTGGTAGCCGCAGTAAAGGACGTGAATATGGCCTTTGTTCCCGCAAACGCACCACTGCACTCTCCAATGTTTGAGCAGTTGCAGGAGTTCATCGCTAATTCTCGGAAGCTGTTTGTCATGACTGGAGCTGGAATCTCCACAGAATCTGGGATCCCTGATTACCGCTCAGAAGGGGTGGGCCTTTATGCCAGGACTGCCAGACGGCCTATTCAGCACACTGAATTTGTGCGTAGTGCCAGTGCAAGGCAGCGCTACTGGGCTCGAAACTTTGTGGGATGGCCTCAGTTTTCTTCCCACCAACCCAATGAGGCCCACTTAGCACTGAGTAACTGGGAGAGGCAGAAACGGCTACACTGGTTGGTGACGCAGAACGTGGATTCCTTACATTCGAAGGCAGGCACCCAGCGTCTGACGGAACTTCATGGCACCACGCACAGGTACTGAGAGCTAGGTGTAGAGAAAGGTCCCCACAAGCAACAGCCAGGTGAGAACCCCTTAATCCCTTCTCAGAAATGTGCCATTTCCAGTCTCACCAGTTGTTAAGGCAAGCACTATCTGGATATATAAGCGCAAACTTTCAACACCATAGTAGCAGATAACAAATCATGCCATATCCTTAATTTCCAAAACTTCTGCGAGGACCTTTAAAGTTCTTTTTTACAAGTTTTTGTTTCCGCATGTTAGGCCTTTAAAACAAAAAATAAAATGTTGTTCCCTCCAGCCCTTTAATGGGTCCAGGCATGACTTTAAGCCTGTGTTATCATCGATGACTGTTGATCTCGGCATCACCAATTGAGATGTCATGCCTGCAGTCTGAAGGCCACTACCCAGCTTCTGCTGCCTGCTAAGGGATAAGGAGTTATTTGATTTGGCCTCTGCACGACTATCTCCACGCAATGGTATTGTGCCCTGGTGGCAGTTTGGGGAGGTTTATGGCCAATATCCCAAGAGCTAGTTACAGCAGTTTCTTTGGACTTCATGTTGTGTGATGTTTCATGCTCTGTACGTAGATCCATCGTCATCAATACACTGTGTCTGTGTGGCTGCATCATAAGATGTTACTGCAGGCTTTTTGGATGGGGAGTCTCTGCCTATTGACTTGGATAAGACAAACCTAATCCCTATGCCTTATGTCCTGCATCATGTGCATCTCATAGATTAACTCCGCAATTGATGCACTCACTTGGTTCCGGTGTTTGATTAAGTATGATATCATACCCGCCTCGGCCTTCGCCTCAGCTGTGAGGTTATTATTACTTTGCGTTGATCTTGGTGGCGATGGTCGAGGACATACATCCGTATTATCCCAGTCGCAATTACTGTCAGTGCCCTCTAAATGACCAGCTTGTGATATGGTTATTAGCAGAGTCATCCTAACACCCTGACGATACTGACATGTTAGATTGGACTCTTAAGTTAAAATTACCATCACCATGGGTTTGGTCAGTGTCCTCCATCATAATGCCAGGGAATATTGGCATGGCGGGGTAAATTGGGCTCAAAATTGGGCCTTCCATGGGGCGGTTCCATCTGTATTTATATTGTAACCTTCCCCAACATCCATGACATGAGTTGCAACATGTGGCCCTTTCTTAGCAGTAACATCTAGGGCTATGAAGGGGTCGTTCTCTATGTAAACTGCATTTTGTGATACCAGATAGAGGCAGTTTTCCTCAAAAAGGGCGATCAATTGAGCGTTCCAAGACCTCAAGAAGCGACCTACCGGATTGTGTAATAGGAGGAATAGAATCAGCAGACCCTAGGCCAGTGGTTCGGTCCCTTTCCGCTGGACCTTCCGCTGGGACGTATGGTGCAGGGGTGGCAGGGTATGGACACACCAGTATGTCTTCGCGCATCACTTGCTAGTTTGTTTGGTGGGCTACAACTGGCCCACCCCCCTTTGGATGATGGTTCATTCGGGGATGCCATACCAGTGCCTGCGATGCTACAATTGGCATCAGCAACAACCGTGGCCACCGTAGGTCCATCAAGATGCTCCAGAGGCAATAGGGAGGTTTCCTTTTTACTGCGTAGTGTCCATTTGATTGTTGATTGTGTCTTCTTACCACCAGGCTTCGTAGGGCCTTGCTTGGTCAGAACTCTTCCCTTTTCCCCAGTAGCAGGCAAGGCTCTCTTGGGCCTAGGCTTTATAAACATGATGTGGATGCCAGTGCGTGGGTGCACTAAGGAAGAGAAACGTACAAACTATGGTGTACCCCTAAAAGATATGGGTGCGAGGGAACCCAACCAACAGGGCAAAGCACAACAGTACGAAAGCACCAAGGCAAGCCGAGGCAATACCATCTTGTAACAAAAATAGAAGTAGTAAAATAAATGGTTAATAGTAAAGTACTATAAAGTAAGTAGCAACCTTGGTTAGATGAATGACTGGTTTTAGCAAACTACAAAGATTTTAGAATTTAGAAGGCCTCCCTCTCTGTTGTGCTGCACCGTTTCTCAAAGCAGTGCATCGCTAAGAGTTTCCCATGGGGGCACACCACAGTTACACTCACCCATAAGGTAAAGAGAATGAGGTTTCTCAAGCCAGGATGGTCTCCGCCCTCGAGCTGCTATGCGTTACGCGGAAAAGAATGCCACGGACCCCAGAGGCGACTACAGAGAATAACTTTATAAAATGTTTATTATGGCCCCCCAAAAACACACCGAGCGTGCCTTTAAGTCTGGAGCCTGGCCTTATTCCCATACTTGACCAGGCGGCTCTGAAACCACTGCACTTTTGGATACGTATCTGGGCCGGTGTTACCCACCTTAAATATACAATCACCCTCAGGGATATCTTAACTTGCCAGAATGTTCTAATTATCCTGTGTTTTAAGCACCTCAAAGCTTTATAGGGTGCGCTAAATCTGGAACATTTATGGGCTAACCCAGACAGTATCACGGAAAATAACAGGCAAGGCAAGGTGTTTGGTTTGTTCATTTATTTGTAATGCGCGAACATACCCTAAGGTATCAAGGCGCAGCCTTTACATGAATTTGCGAAGCTTAGTTACATCAACCATAATATAAACATAAACATATAAACACATAAACATAATATATACATAAACACAATGGAAATACGCAGGAATATATACATATATATAAGTGGGCACACGTGGTTACAATGTGTGCAAGTGGCACGAGTGGGACAGTTTGGGCACCTAAGTGTGTATGGGGCCTACGTTTTCAGCCATGAAACTACCTTGGATCGGAAGATTTGGTAGGGTAGGTCAGTTCTAAGGGTTGGCGGCAAGGAGTTCCACAGTTTAGCTGCTTTCACAGGGAAGCTCTTACCACCTATAGTAGAACGTTTGTAGTTAGGGACAGAAAGGCAATCTTTGTAGGCTGTTCTTATGGGTCTAAGGGACGACTGTCTATGGAATCTGTCGATCAAATAGATCGGGGCTTCGTTATTAAGGGCTTTATGCGTAAGAGATGCCGTTTTTATGAGAATTTTGTCTGTGATGGACAGCCAGTTGTTCTTTTGTCTATAACCTGTGATATGCTCTCTTCTGGAGAGTTTGTAGTTTTCTGCTGGTGGCTTTAGAGGATCCCAGATGGAGGGCGTTACAATAGTCTAGGCGGGATAGTATGAGGGCTCTAGCGAGGATAAGGCATCTAGTGTCGGACAGGAATGGTTTGGCTGCACGGATCACTTTACACGTGTATGCCGTGGAGGATGCTAGGGAACTCACCTGTCTGTTGAAGGAGAAGTTGGAGTCCAGGTAAAAGCCTAATGTTTTGACCTCTTGTCCCACTATGATGTTGTTGCCATCAATCATGCAAGAACAGTAGGCAGGGCCTAGTTTCTTTAATCTGGTGGAAGTGCCTAGGATGATGAGTTCAGTTTTATCATCATTCAGGCATAGTCCATGTGTGGCCATCCATGCCTTGATGATGATGTACACTCTATTTACCAAGGCCAAATCCTTTCCATGATCTCCAGAAAGCGGAAGGAGGATCTGGGTATCATCTGCATAGTTAGTATAGGTGATACTGAGATGATCCAGATCATCGAAAAGGGGCTTAGTAAATATATTGTACAATGTGGGGGACATGCAAGAGCCATGTGGCATGCCACAGGTGATAGGTATGGGGTCTGCTGCCGCTGTGGGTGAGAAGACCCTCATAGTTCTACCATTAAGGCATGAGCTAATCCAGGTGATGGCCTCAACAGAGAAGTGGGCTGATGTATGGAGGTGTGTGCATAGGACAGAGTGATCGACCAAGTCGAAGGCAGCGGAGAGGTCAAGGAGGAGGAGTAGGGCGGCTTGGCCATTGTCTCTGAGCTTGTCAATCTGTGCTTTCAGGTCGATGAGCGCAGTTTCCGTCCCATGTTGAGGATGGAAGCCTGATTGTCTAGCTCCTAGAAGGTGATGTTCTTCCAAGTACTTAATTTGTACGTAGGCGACCGTGTCCAGGGTTTTTAGAAGGAATGGTACGGTCGTTATGGGTCTATAATTTGTGGGCGTGGCTGGGTCGAGTGTTGGTTTTTTTAGTAGTGGGAGTAACAAGGATTGTTTTAGATTGGTGGGGATAGAGCCAGTGGAAAATGAAGCATTAATTAATTTTGTGATGAAAGGGGAGAGGTTGCGGTGAGCGTCTTTGATGAGCTGTGCCGTTATAGATCTCCCTGACAATTGGAAGGTTTCAGTGACAGGATGATTTTTTCCACTTCAAGTGTGGTGACTTTGGAGAAATTGGAGCGAGTGGTTTCTCTTAGGGTAGGCTTCTCCTGTAGATTGGAGGGGAGAGGATCATTTAAGGAAGCTTTTTTGCGGGAGATTTTGTTCTGTAAGGTCGCAATCTTGTTAGCTAGGGCGTTTTGGATTTCTGTGCACCAGTTCTTATCTTTGGTGCAGGTATCTGGTGGTACTATAGGGGTTTCTACTTCTTTAAGGATGGAGAATAGTTCCTTCATGTTTGATTTTGCTTGGGATATGCGGGAGTCAAAGGAGGTTCGTTTAGCCAGGTAGATTTCTTTTTTATAGAGGGCGGCTAGTTTGGAAAGTTTGTTAGCTGCTGAGGGGAATTTTTTCCAGGTGGCCTCGCAGTTTCTTTTTTGCTGCCTTAAGTTTTTGAGGAATGGTGTATACCATTTGTTTAGATGCGTTTTGAGTTTGCTGGATCTGAGTTTGAGGGGGGCAATTAGGTACAGTGATGTGGCCATAATTTTATTATATTCTTCGACCAGAGTCTCTGGGTCCGGATTTTCAGGCAGTGTGTTGAGTGTGGGGAGTACATTTGGGATGAGTCTCTCGACTGTGATGCACTTCTTGTTTCTCGTGAGTGTGGGTGGGGCCCTGATGGTTGGCGGGGGTGGGGGTCGGATGGTGGAGAGCATGAACGATACCAGGTGGTGCTCAGTCCAGGCTAATGGTGAGATGTTGGTGATGTTCGCTAAACAGTTGTGGTCAGCCACCCAATCAAGAATTCTGCCTTTAGCATGTGTGGGTGCCATGCATCTTTGTGCGAAACCAAGTTCGGAGAGGGTATTGACTATAGTGCTGGCAATTTGGTCTTGTGGGTCATTGTAGCCCATATTAAAGTCCCCTAAGGTGAGTACCTGGGTGGAACCGTTATGGTTGCTAGATAAGATGGTGTTAATGTCCTTGTCAAAGGTGCCTATTGGGCCTGGAGGGCGGTATATCAGGTGGATGTTGAGGGTTTGGACATGGGTGAGAGGGACTTTAACTGAGAGTATTTTGCAGGAGAGGACGTTAGTAGTTGTTGCTAATCTCATGGTGAGACTACATTTGTGGATAATAGCCACACCCCCTCCTCTGGAGTTGGGTCGATCTTGTCGCAGAATGGAATAATTATCTGGGACTGCAAGCATAAGCATAGGACCTGCTGCTGGATGCAGCCAGGTCTCGGTAATGGCAAGGAAGTCGAGGTCTTCTTTGAGAATCAAATCGGCAATTTCAGTTGCATGAGCTGCTAACGATCTTGCGTTGATCAGGGCTCCCTTGATTTGGGGGCTGGCTGTGGTTTTAGTAGTGGTAGTCTGGCAGTGGTCCTGTATTAATTCAGGAGTGCCCTGATTTGAAGGGCTAAGTAGAGGTGTAGGGTTGGAGTTCTGGGGTAAGTTGGATTTTCTAGTATATAAGCTGGGTCGGACCGGCAGAGTTTTTGGTTTCTGTATGGTAGGCAATGAGCGGGCAAGGGGCTCATCAATTTTAGCTAATCTGGCTCTGAGTCCTAGGCTCCTATCAGTGGTAGAGCGAGAGAGGCTAGTAGGTAGCAGTGGCTGTGGGTCATTTATATCTAGGTGTGAATTGCTGGATGACTTAGTGTTGAGCATAATCGAGTACTTTGTGATAGGTGAATGCGGAGCCATCCTAAACTGTACTATGTTGTTTAGGAGGAGCAGGACGCAAGCAAACAAGCTGGTAATCAAGGGACACATGCTAAGTGGTAGTTGCAGGTGTGTTGGGTAAATGGGAGGTTGGCCTGGCTCTGGGAGGGGTGCTATGGATAGGGCCAATACGTGGCCAATATGTGGCACAGGCTAGGGACATGCAGAATGAGTATTACTGACTAAAGAACAGAAAATACGTACCAATTAAAGGCGTTGCAAAGGGTGAAGCAATAGGCAAGGAGGCACTAGCTACAGTCAAACAAGCAGCAAGGTAAGGTTCAATCTCAATGTTAGTATGGCATAGGAGCATTATACCCGCAAGTTAGCACAACTTAGGCTAAGGTTCAATGAGGTAGCACCGATGTTCAAATAACACAATTTGGCTGAGGTGCTATATGGTAACTCCTGAGTTTGACTCGAGATTACACAATATAGCTAAAATGCACAGTTGGGTGAAGTGTAATGGGTAACACCTAGATTCGAGATGTAACACCTAAATTCGAGATTACACAATATAGCTAAAATGCACAGTTGGGTGAAGTGTAATGGGTAACACCTAAATTCGAGATTACACAGTATAGCTAAAATGCACAGTTGGGTAAGGTGTAAAGGGTAACACCTAGATTCGAAATTACACAATATAGCTAAAATGCACAGTTGGGTGAAGTGTAATGGGTAACACCTAGATTCGAGATTACACAATATAGCTAAAATGCACAGTTGGGTGAAGTGTAATGGGTAACACCTAGATTCGAGATTACACAGTATAGCTAAAATGCACAGTTGCCTGAAGTGTAATGGGTAACACCTAGATTCTAGATTACACAATATAGCTAAAATGCACAGTTGGGTGAAGTGTAATGGGTAACACCTAGATTTGAGATTACACAATATAGCTAAAATGCACAGTTGGGTGAAGTGTAATGGGTAACACCTAGATTCGAGATTACACAATATAGCTAAAATGCACAGTTGGGTGAAGTGTAATGGGTAACACTTAGATTCGAGATTTCACAATATAGCTAAAATGCACAGTTGGGTGAAGTGTAATGGGTAACACCTAGATTCGAGATTACACAATATAGCTAAAATGCACAGTTGGGTGAAGTGTAATGGGTAACACCTAGATTCGAGATTACACAGTATAGCTAAAATGCACAGTTGAGTAAGGTGTAAAGGGTAACACCTAGATACGAGATTACACAATATAGCTAAAATGCACAGTTGGGTAAAGTGTAATGGGTAACACCTAGATTCGAGATTACACAGTATAGCTAAAATGCACAGTTGGGTGAAGTGTAATGGGTAACACCTAGATTCGAGATTACACAGTATAGCTAAAATGCACAGTTGGGTGAAGTGTAATGGGTAACACCTAGATTCGAGATTACACAGTATAGCTAAAATGCACAGTTGAGTAAGGTGTAAAGGGTAACACCTAGATTCGAAATTACACAATATAGCTAAAATGCACAGTTGGGTAAAGTGTAATGGGTAACACCTAGATTCGAGATTACACAATATAGCTAAAATGCACAGTTGGGTGAAGTGTAATGGGTAACACCTAGATTCGAGATTACACAGTATAGCTAAAATGCACAGTTGGGTAAGGTGTAAAGGATAACACCTAGATTCGAGATTACACAGTATAGCTAAAATGCACAGTTGGGTGAGGTGTAATGGGTAACACCTAGATTCGAGATTACACAATGTAGGTAAAATGCAGGGATGCAGCAACTTGATATAGTAGGATACATTAGGTGGAATGCATAGTATGATAATGCTGCCGTGCAGTGGGCACCAACTGGTCGCAATGAGGCAAATTAAACCAGGTACTTAACATAGTTTACAATAACAGGAATCGATGTGGGAACCGTAGGCTAGAATACAAGGGGCATTACCTAGATTCCACTAGGTTACAATTATGCAATGCCTAGTGTCAAAGTAGCGCGATTGGCTAGCGGTGTCGTGCATCTAGGATCAGAGTAAATGCATTAGCCTAGGGTGCCATGGGGCAACAAAGTGAGAAAGTAATGGCATTTATATTTGAGGAGTGAAATAGTACACATACCAATCCTAGATTACACGAGTGTAGATACTCACAGAGGCAATAGTCAATGGCAGCAGAAAGTTCGAGTGTGCTTGTGGATGTGGCGGTGGTAGCTGAGGGCTCAGTGGTGCAAGGTAGCCTCAAAGGGCATTGGTTTTACCTTAACAGGGTGTGCATGAGGGCCAGGGGGTCTAGCAGACGGCAGAAGTGGCAAGAACAGGCGAGGGCCTTGTTAGGAGTGGGCCGGCTGTGCCTGCCGGCAACCAATCCAGTAGAAGAGGGACGAGGCAGCTAATTGGAAATGGGTAGAAGCTGGAGGGTGCCTGTCTAGGCTGTGGAAGTTTCCGGGTCTGAGCGGGCGGCAATCTTTGACTGGATAGGTACCTCGTGTACCTTGATGGCGGACACAGTGATCCGCATAAGCAATTTCGGCTGTGCTGGCCAACGGCAGGGAAATATTATCGATAGGAACACAAAGTGAATATGGGAGCTGCACGGTTTTGGATTCCTACCTAGAATATACCACTAGGCGATACATAAGCAAATTGCCTGTATCTTTCGTCTGGAAGTGAAACGAGGCAAACTTCTGGAAGTGTATCCTTGGCTCATTGTAAGCCCTGACTAGAGAGCTCTATCTATCTATCTATCTATCTATCTATCTATCTATTTATTTATTTATAGAGCGCTTTACACCAAGGCGCTGTACATTGGAACAACAAAATACAGAGTAATAACAATAACTTTATGAGCAAATTACAACTTGAATCATTCAGCAAAACAGTGCAAGGAGCAATTGACTGAGAGGGGGTGGGGGAGTGGAGTGGGAAACAGGAGTGTTGGGGAGGGGCAGGGGAAGGATTGAATAAATGTAATAGGAGGGGAGGAAGAAAGTAAAGGTAGAAGGGAGAGAGGGATTAAAAGAGGGGAAAAAGAACAGGGCGGGAGTAAAGAGGGCAAGGGGTGCATCAAGGTGGGGAGTGGAGGAGGAGGGATTTAAGGGAAGTGTGAAATGAGGTGAGGGAAGTGGAAGAGCGGATTGAGAGGGGGAGAGAGTTCCAATGCAGAGGAGCAAGAAGTTGGACGGAGCGGAACCGGGAGGAAGCACAGGGAGAAGGGGGAACAGAAGGAAGTGGTCAGCAGAACGAAGGGGGCGAGAGGGGGAGTAGAAGGAGAGAAGGGAGGAGAGATAGGGAGGTGCAAGACCATGGAGGGTTTTGAAAACAAGGCAGAGAAAGTGGAATTTAAGTTGTAGCTGGAAAGGTAGCCAGCAAAGATGAGAGAGCGAAGCGGAGACGGAGTCACGGGATGTAAGGAGACAGAGGGTACGAATAGCAGAGTGGTAAATGGATTTGAGAGGGGTAAGCTGAGATGAGGGAAGACCGAAGAATAGAGAGGAGCAATAGAAGAGACGGGAAAAGATGAGAGAGGAGATTAGGAGTTTAGTAGCATGGAATGTGAGGGAGGGACGGATTTTGCGAATATTGTAGAGGTGGTATCTGCAGGAGCGGGAGGTGAGTGAAATGTGTTGCGAGAAGGTGAGAGAGGAGTCAAAGAGAACACCTAGTTTGCGAGCATGAGTGGAGATAGGGAGATTGGAAGGAGGAAAGTGGATGAAAGGGGGAGGAGAGGGAGGAGGAAGAGTATTAGAGGGGAAGAAGAGGACTTCGGTTTTATTGTTGTTAAGTGAGAGAAACCAGGAGGACATCCAGTTCTTGATTGCTGTGAGACAAGAGGAGAGTTTAAGGTGGAGGTCAGGTGTGAAGGAGGAGAAGGAGAGAAAAAGTTGAGTATCGTTGGCATAGAAATGATGGGAGATGCCAAAGGAGGAGATAACGGGGGCAATGAGGGAGGTGTAGAGAGAGAAGAGGAAAGGACCAAGTACAGAGTCTTGAGGAACACCTCAAGATTTATAAATCTGCGTTTGGGCACTTTACCACTTGCTTCAGTTAATGCCGGGTGACATAGAGCCTCCACTGATTGTTGCCCTTTTTGCCCTTGGATAACTGAAACAGTGCAACATTTTCTTTTTCAGTGCCCCCATGTATGCCAACATCGGCAAGAAAAATCGTAAAACAAAGTCTGGTGAATAAAGGTGTATACTCCCAAATTATCGCCCAAGAAGTATGTAAGCTGGCAGACGCCAATGATCTTATTTTCACTGTCTCAGGCTACCTTGTCAAGGCATGGTGGAGAAGAGAAAACATTCTTGGCAACCTTGGCCAACCATGTTTGATGGCATCTAAGGATAATTCTTTTCTACTATGATACTTATGAAAACATATTTATTGATTGTTTTAAGATAATGTTGAATTTTTGTTTTTGCCTAGGTGTGCTGTTTGTACTTTTATGGCTGTTAACCGAAATAAAGTATGCACTGACTGAATCATGGCATCTGGCATAGGTTGCCTGTTGGTAGAGTTCCTAAGGTGCACCGCTCTTTCATTTAACTCATCTACTACCCCCACTTCCTGCAGCCTTCTCTATTTCTTCTCCATGCCTCCCACGCCTCATTCGTCCAGGAATTTCAAAGTAAAAGGAGGAGGTTGGGGCAAGAATCAGACTTATGACTGGAAGCCGGGCTGGGCAAAAAGTAACATGTGGAAAAAGCAGCAGGAGGAGAAAAAATAAATACCTGGGCCATCTCACCCTTCACCAGCGTGAAGGAGTTTATCTAGTTGATTCTATTCACTAGTGTCCCTATATCGATGGCTTATTTATATAGCGCTTTCGCCAAAGTGCTTGACATAGAACATATTTACATACAATATCACCCAACCAAAGTTGGTACTCATTTATCAACCTTGGAAGGAATTTGGCCTTGCCGGGATTCGCACCTGCAACCTGCAGATTACACACAGATCGCAGCAGTGAGTGCTCAACCCACTGAGTTATCTGACCGGCATGGCAATGGAAATGCTTGACCTAGCGCTTTCAGCCTACTTAGGCTGTTACTTTGATGCCATTGGAATTGAATTCTGTAATGTATTAACTCATTTGTGCCATAAAACAGGCCTCTGCTACCTTTGGCTCTCCAGATGTTGTGGAGTGCAACACCCATTTGCACTGCATAGCATAATTATTGATGAGGGATCATGGTAGTCCTATTTCAGAAGATCTGTAGAGCCACAGGTGGCAGAGCCATGCCATAACCATATGAAATGCATGCAAGTGGATCTTACATTCTCCCTGATACCAGCAGTCCATCCTCGGCTGCTAGGCCACGTCTGCTCTGCACAAATAACCATCATCTTCAAGTCCGTTTTATCCTGTGCCAATATTAGCCGCAGAGGGCTTTGTTCACAGAGGCCCCCGGATACCTTAAATGCAGTCACTAGTATTCAACAAAGATGTGGCAACAAGAAAACTCTGTGTGCGGAAATCAGGCTTGGTATCAAAGCAGTTATACCACAAATCTGGAATTATCGATGTGAGGCATGGTGGGGGGGAGTGGCATGCTGACTTTCCCAGACTGTATACTCTGTCACTAGCTGGTTTCCCTATACCACCTCTCTGGGGTATTAAGGGAGGCAAGACTTTATTGCCATCCTGCTTGCTTGGTTCTCATGTGCACCAAACTTTGTTCTGAGTTTCCTTGGAGGACCAACTTCTGCAAATTCCTAATTAATTACCAGTTACTATTTATTCCTGCATGCTTACCTTGCAATGAATGCATGTCTAGTCTGCCTCTGAACGTGTGACTTTGTAATATTGTACGACCTCTTCTCTCTCTATCTCGGTTTATGATACCTCGCTTTTATTTGGTTTCTTGCTGCCATTAATGCATCGTTTGTCCTGACCTGTAGCAGCAAAGAGCTGTGTCCACCAATTTGTCTTTGCAGAGTCTGTTTAGTTCTGTCTGGCCACAATAACTCCGGCGACTGTTGGTGCAGCCTTATTAAAAACGGAACCCCGTGGTGTTTTTCATTGTTAAGTAACCAAATCCCTACCAGTTAGTTCTCACCAAGGAGTCTATATAGTTCTTCTGAGCCCCAGTTATGTTTTCAAAGCACCTTGGGAATGTTTTGGTCTGGGCCATGCATCCAGCAAGGACACATTCTATAATGCGGTTTGGCATCTGGGCACTGACGGCTCCTGAGGCACAGCCTCGCAAGGAGTGACATGACACTTGCGGCTCATGAGGCACAGCCTCGCAAGGAGTGACATGAGACTGGCAGCTCATGAGGCACAGCCTTGCAAGGAGTGACATGACACTGGCGGCTTCTGACCCACCACCTCGCAAGGAGTGACATGACACTCGCGGCTCCTGAGCCACTGCCTCGCACGGAGTGACATGACACTCGCGGTTCCTGAGCCACCACCTCGCAAGGAGTGACTTGACACTGGCGGCTCATGAGGCACAGCCTCGCAAGGAGTGATATGACACTGGCGGCTCCTGAGCCACCGCCTCGCAAGGATTGACATGAAACTGGCGGCTCATGAGGCACAGCCTTGCAAGGAGTGACATGAAATATAACTCCCAACGGTTCAGTCTAGACTGAATTCCAACAACTGGTCTCTTAACAACTCCCAAGTTCCATCTCTTACACGCATAGACCACCATCACACACAACAGCAACCTGTCTACTAATACGTAATACTTTGAAGAGGTGATAGCAGTAACCATAACTTCTATCAAAGTCAGTGGCTAACTTGGTTCTGCGGGCGCTGTCTTGCAGTTGATCCTGGTTTTCCTCTCCAGATAAAACACATACCCAAGTGTCACAGCCACAAACCACATAAATGATACCAGCAGTCAGGATTCTGGTGCTTATGGCCTTAATTCAACTGCTGAGGTTTGTCATCACCCTCCCCTTCTGCCCCACTAATGCCCCAACCACACCTCTTTTTTTTTGGCAAAGCCACACGCATCGCGGCCGCCAAAATGGCAGCGGTGTCCTGTATAAGCCCACTTTCTATTGCATTATATGTCCCAATGCCTAATATGCCGTAAAGGTCTTTTAAAACCTCAGTTGGACTAACAAGACCCCATGGTGTTGTAAGAGTATGAACTTTACTTATTTAAAAAGAATTAAAAATATCAGGCTGAACAAATGGCACATCGTCCTGATTCCTTTTGCATTTACTTTACACAGAGGTTTAAAGCATGTAGTGCTTCAATCCTGGAAACTGCACGTACCTTTACGCTCTCTTGCAAGAACATGTTGCAGGAAGTGCCCGACAGCATCGCAGGAAGTGCAATGACTGTCTGAAACAGCCCTCAGGAGGCACTTTCAATGTGCTTTGAAAACTAAACCTACTTTGGTTGTAAAACTAGAATAAATCTGTCTTTATTTGGTTTTCTGACTGTGCCTGTGACTTTGTCATATCCCCTTTGGGGAACAAGTGGAATTTTGGTATGCAGATTAGGGAATGTTGCCTCTGTCTCTGCCAGTTGTCTCATTGTATCATCATTTCTCTTGTGCAGGGTTCTCTGCTTAGGTTGTGGGGCCTGTAGCCCAAGGTCAGAGCTGCAGGACCGCTTCATGTCCATGAACCCAACCTGGGCGGCAGAGGCTCGTGGTGTTGCCCCCGACGGTGATGTCTTTCTCGAAGATGAGCAGGTGCAGAGCTTCCGTGTCCCTTCTTGCGCCGAATGCGGGGGCACCCTGAAGCCGGATGTCACATTTTTTGGTGACAATGTGAATCGGGACAAAGTTCTTTTCGTGCATGAGCGTCTAGAAGAATGTGATGCTGTGCTGGTCGTGGGATCCTCATTGCAGGTATCCAAGATGGAACCACAGAGGTTCCCTAAATTGCAAGCCAAGGCAGGAGTGCTGAGTAACCCACCTTTCGTGTCTTCTCTTTACAGGTGTACTCTGGGTACAGATTTATTGTGGCGGCCCACGAGCAGAAACTTCCAACAGCAATCCTGAACATTGGACCAACAAGAGCAGATCATCTGGCCTCAATAAAAGCCAACTCCCGCTGCGGTAGCGTGCTGCCCATCATCCTCACAACACAAAGGGCCACAACCCAGTGACCGAATCAGTGTGGTAACAGAAAGGCCATGTTAGCTCACCCTCAAAAAAGAGGTCTTCTGAACTTTTTAAAAATGTTACATAACCATGTTATGATGAAAAAAACCTTGTTGCTGTCCAGAAAACTCAGCAAAGCAGAATATTGAAGCTAGGATATCACATTTGAGGATACGGGTGCTAACCTTCTTTCATTTGATCTACTGGAAGGGTATCTGTATGTTATGTTCAATAATGGATGCCTGTGTAGGAAACCGACTACAAAACTATGAACACATAGATTAAACACTTGGAGCCAAGAAATTGTGGCTGCATATTTTGTAGGACAATATATGTTTCTCCTACAGTGGATAGACACATGTTCACCAATTGAAGGGCAACAAGGTTGTGGTATACACTATGGGATCTAAAGTGGCGCAAGATGGGCTGATGCTTATCATAACTCATGGACATACACTAAAAAGGATGCACCTTTTTAATATTACTTGTACGTCTGTTCAGTTATTGCAAAACAAAGAAAAGTTATTCCTCACACTAACTCCTTTTGTCTTAGTCCTTAGCCCTTTTGGGGATGTGCAGAGGATGACAAAGAAATGTACCCCGACATCGTATACTAGGACATTCCATACTTAAGGATGCATCAGTCTTCATACTAAAATAAGTAAAGGTTACCATAGCAACATCTGCAGTCTTAGTTGTTGAGCCCACTTTAGTGATATGCCCTTGTATAAGGCAATGTACTCTCACTACCTAAAAACAGGAAAATACCACTCCCCCCACCCCCAAGAAAAGGAAATACCGTCATCATATTGGTTCAGATCGGTGGTCCCACAGGAAGGTGCTCTATTTGTATGACTGCTTGCTTGATGGAAGAGGTGAACATGCATCTTTTAATTTGCATGAATTACTTGGTGCAAGAAACCATGGAGTACAAAACATGTTTACGTACCATCATTGGTAATCATTTGTTTATCCTTAATACACATTTTATTCCACACTTCAAGACATAGGGAGTCAAATACTCCCACTTCAACATCTGATCTGCAGACCATCTCTCCAATATTCCGGGAACAGGACCGAATTGATAATGGACATTGTGAAACTAATTACTTCAAAAAAGCACCTGCCGTCCATCCCCTTGCAGCCAATAATAAGTTCTCTATAATTTAAGAATTTTAGCTAGAATACAAATGAAGTAAGCCTAATACCAAGTTGGCATGCCTAAAAAAAATGACTGTTGCAAAACATTTTTTTCTCGCGCACTCATATTCAGACCAAAGTTCAGTAACCTGCCAATATGCAACCTACAACATAGCTGTGTTCATTAGAACTGTGATTTGTCCAATCCTGTATGCCCAACATTAAGCCAAATTTGCCAAAATCATTCTTTTCAATCTAGTAAAAGAAGAAGCAGCAGTTAAATCCTAAATCTTCAAATGATACTCCCTTGGGGTACATACTGATGGTCTGAAGGCCTTCTTGTGCTTTAAATATTTAGTATTTCTTTCTTCTAGAATCCATTGAATCCTCGGCTGTTTCGGAATCCTGGGGTTCAAACTGCCCTTCTCTGATATTTGTTTTCCAAAAAGCAGAAGGTCACCTATGAGCCAGTTGTGAAAGTATTGCTGTACTCCGTTGGTCTTCCTTTCTAATTCCAAGGAAAGTAGGTCCTCAATAGCTATTTTCTCCACAACCGGAATACAGCAATTGGCCAGGAATTACACACAAGGGAAGGCAGTATTAAGTAGAAGGTTGCCGGGGGGCGCTGTTGCGCACAGAGGAAGATGGCGGCTTCTGTGTAAGCTCCGTCAGACTTCGGTGCCGTAAGCAGGGATAATCGCTTGTAATTGTCCCGATTCCCCATGAAACTCGAGAGGAGCCTGCAGTAGCACCCTCGGAAGACGCACAGAAAATTTGAGGCCAGACGGAGAAGGGATCGCCAAGAAATAAGCCCAGCAAGATCCC
The DNA here is from genome assembly GCF_040938575.1 of Ambystoma mexicanum. Lineage (NCBI taxonomy): Eukaryota > Metazoa > Chordata > Amphibia > Caudata > Ambystomatidae > Ambystoma > Ambystoma mexicanum. The sequence goes on from NC_090932.1 coordinate 1,537,362,805, forward strand.
ACGGCGCGTGGAGAAGCGGCAACCGAGAGCGGCGGGGAGGTGCCCGGATCCAAACCTACGTGAGCAACACAGGCGAAAAAGCAGGCGAGTGCGCTTGCGAGAGGGAGAACCGCGGGCGCTCCGAACATCGTAGAGCGCTTGCGGACCCTCTCATGGATGATCGGATGAACCAGGAGAGAGGGGAAGACTTCGGATCGCACCGCAACACAGAAGCGGGAGGTAAGACAGGCCGCCCCTCCCCCGCCGATACATGCGACTCTCCCTCCGAACGGAAGGCACATAGAGCGGCACTAAAGGGGGCATAAACCGAACACTACAGGCACCGGCAGAGGTATTGCATAGCTTCACAGTTCGGGGCGAGGTGTCCCCCCAACTTACATGTGCCGCCTGAGATAAGGAGCACGAACGCTAGACAAGGTGCGATTCAAGACGCATAGATTGCCGCCTCATCTCGTAAACGAATGCAACCCACGCGCCCATCTATACCCACGCGCTGTACAGACCACACAACCCTGGAAAAGAAAAGAGAACTAGGAAAAAGTGCCTGCTGGTAAACTGGCTAACGGTATCTGCGCCCTAAACACACTTTGGCAATTGTGGCGCTCGCAGGACATATAAACACAGCAAGTGGAGCACTCCCATAAGCTAGTCAGAACTTCCGGCTAATTCGACGACAAAGCAAGCCGCACATCCCGTTTAGAGGAAGTCAGTGAGGACACTCTTGCGGAGAATTTAACATTGAATTCAACTGAATAGGTGACGATGCCCAAGAACTTTGGCCCCAAAAAAAACAGAGGCACAATAGACAAATATACAACCGCAATCCAAAAAGACATGGCATCTGAGGTCGAAGGGGAGATGGCAACGCAGGACAATCAACCCCCTCCTGCAGCAATGATGAACCCTCAGGAAGTTTTCACGGCCATGCAACAGGGCTTTACAACGCTCACCGAAAAACTTGACGGGATCACAGCCAGTGTGGCCACCATGAAAGCCCAACTTGACAAGACCACCTCTCGTATGACAGAGGCTGAAACAAGAATATCAGGCACGGAAGATGCCCTTGAAGCATTGAAATCCACAGTCTCCACTATGGCTATTGAACTGGGCACCATGAAAACCAAATGTGAGGACTTAGAAGCGAGATCTCAGAAGCGATGGTCCCCGACGTTTATAGTGGAGAGGGCACACAGATCAGCGGCCCCGAAACCCAAGCCAGGGGCTTATCCGAGACTGATCATTGCACGTATATTGAATTACAGGGACAGAGATCTGATCCTGAGAACCTCCAGAGAGAAACAGGAGTTAAGATGGGAGGCAAATATAATACGCATCTACCTGGATTTTACGTTGGCGGTCCAACACGAACGGAAGCTCTTCAACGGGGTCAAGAAAATACTACGAGACCGGCAAGTGCAGTATGCAATGCTTTATCCCGCCAGATTGAAAATCCAACACCAAAACAAACCCTTTTTCTTCACATTTCCTGAAGAGGCGGCAAACTTTGTAGAGACACATATTCCTCCGAATAAGGAACGATCCGCAACTGGTGGTGACTCAGATGGGAAAAAATGGCCACATTACCACCAGCACACCAAAGAAGCGAAACGGACATTAACAAGGCAGGCTCCACACGGAACTCTACACTAAGATGCGTCGAAATTCAACTCTCAACGACTGTCAATGAACACCTCAGACAGCACGATAAGAGCGAGTAACGGGACAAAACCGGAAATGACTCAACACTGGCAGCTGCACTGAAGACGCCACAGCCCCCCCTGTAGCAGGTGCTTAAGATGTTGATGGGAGGGAAGGGATGGACAATCTATTGCACCGTTGAAGTTTGGGGAACTGTGAGGGTGGGGGGAGGGGGGACACAGGGAATGTTGGGGGTTTGTTATGTACAAGGGGTGGAAAAAAGAAAAAGCACACAGGGGAATGGCACGTTTGCACTAAAGCACACAACGGGAGGCTACTGGAGCACAAACCAAAAGAAATACGTAAGAGACAATGGGTAAATTAAACAGAGATGATATAAATGCGATAAACTGGAATATTAAGGGGCCTTGGGTCTAAGATAAAGAGGAGAAAGATCATGGCATATCTAAACAGACAAGCTGCTAAGATCATCTACCTTCAAGAGACACATATTGGTCCAGGACAGACAGAACATGTGATACCTAATTGGGGCTCTTATCAATATTTCACCACATATTCCAGACGAGCGAGAGGGGTCGCAATATTACTGCATAAAACATTACCATTCCAGCTAATAAAGGCAGAATGTGACCCGGAAGGGAGATATGTGCTACTACATGGCAATCTATGGGACAAAGAAATAGTTTTCCTAAACACATATGGCCCAAACGTAGACCAACCAGATTTCTACGCATCGATCTTCGAGAAACTAGCAAGCTTCCCAACGGCACAAGTGGTCTGTGGTGGGGACTTCAACACTATCTTAAATGTACAACTCGATCGCCCATCCACTCAACCTAGGTCATTAACTAAAGCTGCCCAGTCAATCCTCACATATATGTCAGACCTGAAATTGAGGGATGTCTGGAGAGCACTACACCCAGACACGAGGGAATATACATACTATTCCTCAGTCCATGATATGCATTCCAGAATAGATCTATGGCTACTGGACTCGGGCAGCATGACATGGGTCACAAACTCCCACATTCACCCTAGGACCTACTCTGACCACTCTCCGATACAACTAACACTGAGAATCCCAGATAAGACACATTTCCGTCCACCATGGAGATTTAAGCCAGAGGCATTGAGAAATCTAGTTTATAAGAATTCAATGGAACAACACATACAGGAATATTTTGACTTAAACGAAAACTCGGTCTCAACTCAGGCTACTTTATGGCAAGCATTTAAAGTGTGCATTAGGGGGCAGTCGATATCTATAGAAGGGAGAATCCTGAAAGATATTAGGGGACGGTTAACCCGACTTGAGTCACACATAGCCACCCTACATACCCAATATGCGATCACTCCATCGCCCCAAATTAGCTTAGAGATCAAAAACACGCTTCATGAATACATCGAGGCAGCAGACCAAGAGGTCAGATACTTCGATAGACCAGTGGCAGCACGTAGGTATGGAGAAGGGGAAAGGCCAGGAAGGCTATTGGCTAGGACAGTGCGAGGCGAAAGGGGCCCCACGACTATACCCTGTATACGAACGACGGATGGTACAGTGACCACTGATCAGACAAAATTGAAGGACACATTTTATGCATTCTACAAAGACCTATACTCTCCACAGAGCACTGTCACAGAACCCGAAATAGAACAATATCTTTCCCGAATACCCACGACCCTCATAGCAGATGCCACTAGGGAATCGCTGGAAGAACCCATCACTGAGGCTGAGATAATAGAAGCAATCAAAGCACTCCCCAGTGGGAAGTCGCCGGACACAGACGGTTTGGGAGCTGAGTTCTACAAAGTATTCAGTCATCTGCTAGCACCCAGACTTCATGCAACATGGATAGAGGCGATACAAAAAGGAGAGCTCCCAGAAACCACAAGAGAGGCAATAATAACACTGCTACTCAAACCGGGGAAGCCTCCCGAAGACTGCAGGTCATATCGACCACTCTTTTTAATAAACACGGACGCTAAGATCTTGGCAAAGATTCTGGCCATTAGACTCACACCGCTGATGCAGTATATGGTTCATGAGGACCAGGCTGGGTTTATAACAGGCAGATCCACAGCAACTAACATGAGACGATGTCACCACATCATCTCCACCATTCCCCCCCGAGACCCAAGCGATAGCAGTCTCTCTAGACATGAGGAGAGGGTTCGATACAGTTTCCTGGCCCTTTCTCTTTGGGGTGCTAAGAAACTATGGGTTTGGCCCGCAATTCATAAAATTGATCAAAATATTATACACACGACCCCAAGCGAGGATTAGGATCAACGGAACACTCACAGAGGTCCTGGAACTGCTGGGTGGTACAAGACAGGGCTGCCCACTATCCCCGCTCCTTTTTGCTTTAATAATAGAACCAACGGCAGACATACTTAGATCACGCTACAACACGTTTGGGATTCAGAGCGGCGGTAAACTGCATGTAATAATACTATATGCCGATGACATCCTATTATACCTAAGGGACCCCGATCGCACACTCAGTAAGGTCCTGGCAGAAGTGGGGAAGTTCAGCGAGTACTCAGTGCTCCGCCTTAACCCTAACAAATCAGAGATATTCCCGCTGACCGAAAATACAGCCCAGCCTCGAAACCTGCATGGCCTCATATGGAGCCTGGTCCATATCACATATCTAGGCGCACACATAGCAAGGACGGCCCAACTTTCTCGCACCCTGAACTACTCCTCTCTAGTAGAAGGTCTATGCATCAAAATGAAACGTTGGAATACCCTGCCAATATCTCTGATGGGAAGGATAGCACTGATTAAAATGATTATACTACCGAAACTCTTCTACCTTTTCAATGCTGTCCCAGTCTGGCCAGGCTGTGCTCTGTTTTCCAGGATAAACAGTGCCTGTATAGCGTTTGCGTAGGGTGGACATCCGAGATTAAGCTGGAGGGTCATGTCTGACACGTACCCTAGGGGTGGACTGATGGCACCTGACCTGGAAATATACTACCTTGCGGCACAGGCACACCATGCTGCGAGCTGGGCCACATCCTTCATAGACCCAGGCCCCTATCCCCCCATATCAGTAGAGTGTGAAGCAGTGATAGCACTTCAAAGGATCACTCGGCCGGCCCCCAAGCATTATAACGCAATAAACCCTACCAAAGTCACGATCACAGCATGGGCAAAAATCACGGAAATATTTGAGGTCAGTAAATTATATCATCCAAGCATGCCAATCTGGGGCGACCCTTATACATCTCTATCTGATGAGTGCAGTAGCAAAGCACTGGAGCTCGAGAGGAATTAAACAATGGGGACAGCTATTCCCAGAGAAGCAGTTTGTACTTTGGGAAGACATTAAAGACGTAGTGGGTAACACAAATACACATAAGCTTCAATATGCTCTGGTGGAGGACACTTCACGTCGTATGTTCCCTTCATTCCCAAAGGAACCGGAAATTAACATGGCGCTAGGCTACATTTACACTGGGGGGACACAGACGATAACCGCCTCAGCGTTGTATAAGAATATAATACAGACACGACCGAGGGTGAATAATTCAGATAGGGGTAAGTGGGAGCAAGATCTGGGACAACAGATTGAGGATCAAGAATGGTCTCAGATATGCTCACTAACCAAACAAATATCATGCAACTCAAGATTTAAGCTGATTCATTATAAGATAACACATAGGACACACTACTCCATAGCAAAACTCAAGAAAATATATCCCACCATGCCCGGCAACTGCCCAAGATGCAACAGCGAGAATGCGAACATATTTCATATGCTGTGGGATTGTATTAAATTGAAACAATATTGGGCTGATGTATGTGGAGCACTGGACATGATGGCAGATCAGCCAATGGAATGGTCCCCGAGAATATGTATATTGGGGGCAGTGGGAAAGATGAACCCGACATGGCGTAAACTGCTAAATGTGAGCTTACTAATCGCTAAAAGGGTCATACTGATGAGGTGGAAGAATATAAGCCCCCCGACCAAAGAAGACTGGAATAAGGACATGATGTGGGCTAATGACAACGAGGAATTGTACATTGACTCTGTGTTACCCTCCTCCAAATCTAGAAACATATGGTCAAGATATAAACAATACCTAGCGGAGTTAAATGAACTTGAGTTCCCAACCACTGAAGAAATCTTGCCGGCTTAAGTGATGTAAAAACCAAATGTCTGGAATAATGTTATGTGCTTAACCTGTGTGCAAATATAAATAAAGTTGTTAAAAAAAAAGTAGAAGGTTGCCACTTCAAATAGCATTTGCGGGGCTGGTGCGCATATGGTGCTCGCTCCTTTGTCGGAGGCCTCACAGTAGTGACCTATAGAGAGAGAGCGTACAGTTATGCTGGTCACAGCTTTATCAATTGTTACGGTAGAGGGATCAACTTGCCACTCTACGCCAAGACAGCATTCACTTTATTGGACACAACAGAAAACAAGCGGATTAGGTTTGACTGAGCCCTCAGGGCAGTGTTCTGAAATGGGTTCAAAACTATGGGAAACGCTTTTTGTAGGACCATTGGCCTCACTTTCCCTCTCTCCACTAAACAGATCTGCCTCGCTGGCAGCAAACAGTGCCTCACAGTCTATGGGGGCTTGAACGCCCTGCACTAATTTCTTGGCCTCTTGTATAGCCTGTCATGTTTTGGGTTTGTCTTGTCAGGATGATCCAAATGGACTCCAGGAGTCCTTGGCACCATCACCTCTGCTGTCCTGGTTGTCTGGATGGGGTTCAGGCTGAAGAGCCTGGGAGTAGTAAGCTCCACCCCTTCAGTGCTTTGCGGGTCTGACCTTACTTCTTATCCTTCCAGGCTTTCAGCTGCGTCTTGGCTGCCCTTCACTCCTTTCCATCTGCACATTCTTCCCCTCCTTTCTCATTCTCGTTTCTTGCTCTCACCATTCTGTTTGTTCCCTCATTCCAACACCCTTCACTCCATTACACTACTTCGCTCATTCCTTTACTCAGCTCTCCACTTTTGTTTTCTGGCTTCACGACTTCCTCCTCAGCCTTGTTCTGGTTTTTCCTCTTTGTCTTTCATCTTTTGCCCCAGCATTCTTCTCCTTATGCTCCTTCGCAGGATCTCTTTATACCTCCTTTCCTTCAACTCTTTCTCTCCCCACCACTCCCTTTGTTCTTCTCTACCTGCCGTTTCTTGCTTTTTCAAATTTCCCCCTTCTCTGCTTTGGTTTATCCCTCCGCCTATGTCTCTGCTCTTCTGCTTTCCACCCCATGTTACTTTCTCTGACCCTTCCCTTTTTTACCTCTGTTCTTTCGACTCCATCCCACTCTGCTCATTTCTCTTCCATCTCCAGTCTCCTTTCCTCCACTTCTTTCTCCTACCCTTTGCTCCTTTCTCTCCCACCTTCACTCTCTTTGTCACTCCTACGGTCCTCTCTCTCTGTCTTCCCAACTCTCCTTTTAATTCTATTCTCCTTTCACCTTTCTTCCTGCCTCTCCCCCAGCCTTCCTTTCCCAACACACTTCTATGTTCTAAACTCTTTCTTACTCTCTGTACACCTTGCTCCCTCGCTACCTGCCAGCTCTGCTCCCCTTTTATTACTGCCTCTGGTCGGTCTGTCTACCTTAATCAGGCGAATATTTTCAGGTGTAACTGTGGCACAGGCATGCTGTGAGATTGACCAGTATCGGTGTGGACTACAGGAACAGCAGGTGTGCACATTCTGTTAGCAGTCTGTGCCGCGGCTCTGCTAGATGATGTATCCAAATATTCAGCTGACATCTTAGATTCAATTTCCACACAAGGAATGCCACATCTGCGTCCAGGCCCTGGAGTATCACTCTCTCTACCATTGCCTCTCCCCTCCAGCCTCTGACAGAACTGGAGGTGCATAGGACGCCAGGGTCCTTTGACTGCTGGATGAGACACAGTCGCTAGTTGTTGCCTTTCAACACACCAAGCCTCCCTACTGGACAATGTTGTGATAGCCCGCAAGAACAAAGCACAAACTAGCACAGTGCTCAGACAGTGTCCATGCCCCACATGACCTGCAACTTGCATACTCCAGACCCATTCTTGCTCCCGCAGGGATGGGGGGTATGTGTGTTTGCTCCTGTAGGGTGTTCGCTGCCCAGCAGGAGTAAGGTGCCACCTGAAGATTACTCATCCAACTGCCTGCGACTGCTTGCTAATTGATGTCAGTGTTAATTTCTTCCGCTGATGAGACTGAGCATCAAGGAGGTGAGCGCCAGTACAAGTCGGAGCTGTGCATATCACACTGTTATCTGGTCATTCTGTCAAACGGAGAACTTACTGTGAACATTTGCTACCTCCATCCCCAGTGCTGTAGAATCAGCACCCAGTAAAGCTCCTTGTCTCTGCTTACATCTAGTGTAGATTGACTGCCCCCTCTTAATTTTCATTTGCGAGGCCCTCGACAGTTCCGCTATGTCAACGACTCTAGCACCAGTTCCCGCACCTATATCCCAACGGAAAATATTGCTGGTTAAAAGGAAAATCAGTATTGTAAGGTGCACAGTGAACCAAAAGTGGTGTTTTAGAGATCACATAGAATTACGAGTATCCGGGGAGTTTCCCCTTCCCTGAGTTATATTCAGACTAGAGAAAATGAGAAAATGGCTGTGTGCATTATGAAAGTACTTTAAACTGTACTTCCAAGCAGATGGGCAACCAGTGGCAGTGAGATGGAATCATTAAACATATTTTAAAGTCTTCTGATTTCTGCTGAGCAGGTGCAACAGCGTCATAGACTGTTCAAATTGTCTACACCTAATGGGGACATCATTTGATTTTGGGTTCATGTGGCATGATCATTTTCAAAAGTAAGAAGCGGCAGTGCATTCATCTGGAGAATGATGGATCTTTGTCATTTCAAAACCCAGATGCTGGACTGAGGCAACAGGGCAAATAGGTTGGGTGGAGTGATTCTGACAAGTAGTCTTGTTTCTGGTGGTGTCAATTTTCCTGAAAGTGAAAGGATTTTGTTTTGATTCGGTTTAAAATCGTTTTGTTACATCTGTTCATGTACTACTGACCAACAAGAGTAGAAATGCCCTGTTGCGAATCCACAAATGCCGGCAAGCCTTGTGTGTCATTGATGTAAGTGTAATATGTTTTTTTAAAGTTATTCAGGAAACCAGGGCAAGGTCATATTTTTAAAACAAAACCCGGAGAGAAGAAAGATCTCTGAGGAATGTCACAATATATCTTAATGGGTCTGGAGGAGCCCTGATCTGACCCTATGGTTTGGGTGCAGTTGCCAATTTTTGGTGATACAAATTAATGCGCTGGTCTATGGTGTTGGAAAACTGCTGATAAACTGGGTGCTTACTCCTATCTCCAGCCACACGCTTCCTCATGGTACAATTTTATAGCTGTTACAAAATTCTGATGGAGGATGCAGCTTTAACTGCACTAGGAATTACTAGGTTAGTGCGCCAAGGACAGAGACATCAACACCCTTAGCGTTTCACCAGGATGTCCTTGGCAGTAAGGTTGCCCCGCATGGATCTAGACAAGTCCGTTCCTCAACAAGGCTTAACAGAAATGTGCATCTGATCTAGAAGGAACATCAAATGCATAGCATTTGACAGACATGTGGTGTAACCCAAGGGACTACTTTTCAAATGTTTGTGTGTGGAATGCTGCACTGGAAAGACACACATGCTACCGTGGCACACACACACCATTTTCACCTCACAATGCAAGCAATACCTCAATGAGCAATAGAGGCGTTGGAACCCAGTTTACCTGAAACTTTGGTCTCCATCAGTAACAAAAAGCCTATTTGACTTCCATAAGACATATAGGAGATCCGTATAAATATTGAGTGTTCTCTAAACATGCAAATTATAAATAGATCTCTCTGTATCCGAAGAAAGGTTTGTAAAGATCATAGTTAGACATCTCCTCATTGTTGTAGAACACTGATTAGGCTTTAAGTAAGAAAGGTTATAAGGTTGTCAATTTATTTTGTTTGACAAAAAGCCATTACAAACAGTAAAACAACTTTAAAAGAGTAGATAATCCATCATTTAATAATTGGAGATGCGAGATTAAAGAGTGAAGTACAGACTACATAAAACTGTAAATGTGGCCTGGATTTCCTAAAAACAATAAAAATAACAGGAACAGGTACACAAAACAGAACTGCCCCTGAAGTCCTGCTAGTGAGGATGGGCCAGACTATAGGTTTGCTGCCTACAGAGTATAAGAGGCAATGACAAAAACCACCACAGAACTTGTGGAATAGGCCCAAACAAGTTGGTAATGCTGGCCTCAAACAGGAAGAGCCTAATGATACTCCACCTGAGGTGGCTACAGTCCACACAAAGGTAATGAAAATGGGCCACAGATTCCTGGGCCGGGCCCCATGAGTAGTCAAGCTAAATTAAGACTTGCCCACTTTCCTGTAGTGTTCTTTATGTACTATTCAGAGGGAGAATATGCTAACAGAATTGTGCGTACAAGGTGTCAACCAGATATGGCTCCTGTACTTCAAAACACTTCAGGTCAAAATACAAAAATGAGGTTAGACCAGCTTGCCTCAAATGTATGTCACATAACAGACTCCCAAATGAATCCCTTAATTAGTTTCACATCCATTGAGGAAATGGAATCGGGGGATTTCCATAAATGGGCTAGGAGATCCAACAGGCTTCTGAAATTCCTAAAACCGGCACAAAGAGATGGGGCTCTTCTAGCAGCTAACAATTACTACAGATGTACCTTCTGAATTTCATTCTCCTCCATTGCCCTAATTCTAGCCTGCAAAAAGGCAGGCTTCAACGCTTCCTCCCTGCTTACCAAATGCAGGCCCAATTACTTGGGCACCAGAATAGGAGAGGAACACAGGTATTACTAATGTGTTTATAAAAGCATTTTTAGCCGTTTAATGGCAATCTTTGACATCAACTAGACTTTCACTAAAAAAGAAGGGCATTTGTTAAAAATGCTTTGATTGAAAAGAATTTTAATGGAAACAATTTGGTATAAAACACAGTTTGAAGATCATTTGTTATGAATAAAACATTTAAATGGTTTTCCAATTCCTTTATTTGAAATATCTACTTAGTAAAACTTGGTTCAGGTACTTTTTAAAATTTTTGTTATGCATCATGCAGCATTGTTTAATGTCTAAATTAAAAATACTTTGGTAGTTATAATTAAAGCAATCAATATTCCTTTTAGCACTGACTTTTTAATTAAGTAATCTTTATCTTAAATTTATTTTTTCATATAATACTATTTGGAGAAGAAATAGAGAACAAATACTTGAAATTAAATGCTACATACGATCCAATCCCAAGTAGCCTTGGAAGAAAAATAAAGGTTGGATGTACCATCGGCATGTAGTGTTCCTGTTAGAATATGCAAGCTTCCTTCATTAAGTAAGTAATGGGATGAGCAAGAGGATTGCAGAGGTAATGAATGGTTTCAGCATTATTTACTTTACCTAAAAGAAATGAACAATGCCCAATTTGATCTCAGCCCCCCTTATTGGCTTACTCTGGTATGCTGCCTCCTCATTTGTCAATGGTGGAAAATCTACCCCATCCAGTCTTTCCAGCCCAACCAAGCTGCTCCACTCCGTGTTTGCCAGTGACGCCAAATGCTGACAAACTACAGCAGACAACGTACAGCAACTGATAGGGTATGTATGGTTTGGGCAGGGAGTACACCATGAATGTATTTCAGTAAAACCCCACCACTCTTACTACCTAACACCATATACGTACATGCATTTAGCCTGATTGTGTGAGGTAGCCATATTTTGCTGTAGCCTAATTGTGTGAGGTAGCCATACTCTGCTTTAGCCTAATTTTGTGAGGTAGCCATACTCTGCTTTAGCCTAATTGTGTTAGGGAGTCATATTCTGCATTATGCCTAAATGGACATGGTAGCCATATTATGCTGTTAACTTAATTGTTAAGTTAGCCAAACCTTTACATTTAACCTTACTGTGTAGGGAAACCTCAGCATACACCTCGGCCCATACACATTAATCAGCCTTATCTTGTATTTAGCCTAATGGGGTAAAAAGGCCACTGAGTGTTTTCCTTTGCTGTTGCCAAGATTGAATCTAGACCTTTTCCCTTCGCACTACCAAAGTAAAATCTAGGCGTTTCCTTTGCAGTGCCAAAGTCAAATCGGAGTGTTTTCCTTTGCTGTTGCCAAAGCTGGATCTGAGTGTGTCTATTGGTGCGCTGGAGTCACATCTGCATGTTTTCCTTTGCTGTTGCCCAAGTTAAATCTAGGCCTTTTCCCTTCACTCTACCAAAGTAAAATGTAGGTGTTTCTACTGCTGCGCCAAAGTCAAGTCTGAGTGTTTTGCTTTACTGTTGCCAAAGTGAAATCTAGGCTTTTTTCGCATCACTCTTCCCAAGTTAAATCTGGGTGTCTCTATTCTAGTGCTACAGTCAACTTTGAGCGTGTCCATTGCTGTGCCAAAATTAAATCTAGGTGGTCTTCAACTGCTTCGGCCTAGTTGAATCTGAGTGTCTTTCCATTCCTGTGCCAAATTTGAATCGGTACCTAAGTTGGATGCAAGGGTGTTCACATTGCTCTAACACAAGTTGAAGATAGGTGATTTTCAAACTAGTTGAATGTGAGTGTCTTTCCATTGCTGTGCCAAATATGAATCCAGGTCTGCTCCATTGCTCTACCAAAGTTGCCTCTAGGTCATTTTTCCATTGCTGTGCCAAAGTTGATTCTAGGTGACTTACCTAGGTGACTCTAGCTTTCACTCCTCACTGTGCCATGCCAGCCCGGATGTACCACACCCAGCCCCCAAAAATTCTACTCTCTCTCAGCAACCCCGACCCCACCCACACAGCTGACATTTCACCATACCAATGGCGAGTCAGGCAGCTCACAGGTGTGCCACTCCCCAGAACTTCTTCAGTACACACCAGCCCCTACCTCACACAACTCACCTCACCTGTTTAACACCACTCCCGACCCATCCCGTCCACTCCTCACACCTGCCCATAAATAAGGCAGCTTGCAGGCACATGACCCCCCCCGACCATATTATTACACCCCAGTGTACATCTCTCACTATAAGCCATCATCCCCTGCTGAACCCACCCTCACCCCCACCACTGGCAATGTTAGACCACCCACTGGCTCCCATCTCACTGCCCTCCACCCTACCTCCTCAGATGCCTAACTCACGCTTCCCCTCCCTCAGTGCACACGAGCCGCCCAGGCAAACACAGGCCCCTCAGCAAACCCTCCTACCTTCTTGCACACTCCTGTGCCCCTGAAACGCCCCACAAATCGCACAGACCGTACTCATTGCAGACCGACACATTGCTCTCCCCTTCCCCTCCCCAAGGCACACCCTGCTCCCCCTCCCTACTCTCCCCAGCCTTCCCTGATCACTCCTCACCCTGTCCTAGCCCTTTTCACCTCCCCTCCAAAACAACCTTCTCAGACCAACATCCCTCCTTCTGAACTTCCCAGCATGCACTCAGACATCCCGGCTCGCCCCCACCATGCCCAACCCTCTACCACTCCAGATGCCAACCATACACCAGAACTCTCTCCCACTATCCTGCGTACTCACCTACGCCAGATGGGTCACCAAAAATAAACACAACATCTTTGACCTCATAGCCACTGAAAATCCTGAAATCCTATTCATCACTGAAACCTGGTTCACATATGACTTCAACCCCATCACACACAAGAACTGCCCACTGGCTGCTCCCTGCTTGTAAAATAACAGGTGCATCAGAGCGGGGGGGTCCAGTCATACTCCACAAATAACACCTTTCAATAATATCCACCGAGAATCTACCTTACAAATGTATTCTCACTAAATTCCACCTCCGCCCTTCCGTCACCCACAGTTTCCTTCTCCTATATAGGCCTCCCGGCTACAACCAAAATGTCTCTCTGTGACTCCCTCTCAACCACACTGATCCAGCAACCTACGCTCACTTTGCTAGGAGACTTTAACATCTGGTTTGATGTTCCTGCCAATCCCACGACCCGCTCTCACACAGACAATCTAGACAACCTGGAAACTCTCGGCCTAATACAAATGATTACCCTCCCGATCCACATTGCAGGACACAGCCTCAACACACTATTCTGCACATCGGGTCTCATCTCCCCACTCCCACCTCGCCCCCCATCTGGAATAATCACCATGCCATACCTTTTTCACTTCAACTCCCCTCCCCCTCTCCACCAGTTCCAGCAAACATCTCCTCAACCACCCCTGCCGCCCTCCCTCTCTGGAATAAAATCATCATCCACCCAGACCTGGCCAATTTCCTACATTACACACTACCTGATCTCTCTCGCAAGGAAGGGCACCCCTCCATCATCCTCCTCGACCAATGACTCTCCAAAGCTATGTCGCCCCCTCACACCAACACATCCCCCCTCCATATGATCAAGTCCACACCAAACATTGTACACCCCTACCCTCAAAGCTACGAAAACCCTCAAGCATCGCCTAGAACGAACTTGGAGGACCAACCCTTCCCCACAAAACAAAACTGCTTTCGCAAGAGTGAACAAGGCATATTTGCACGAAAGACAAAAATAAACAGTATCGAAACAGAATCTCCAACTCCACAAATGCATGCAGGGTACTCCACTAAATCCTAAGGGATTCAATTCCCCTAGTTGCCTAATTCTCCCCTATCCCCACCCAACTCACAAGCTCTTTGAGATGAACTTTCCAAGCACTTTTATAACGTTGCGCTTGAAAGACATCGTACCATCACCATAAAGCTAGCTCCGATCCCGCCATCAACATCTGATACTCTTTCAAACTCAAATGTTTCCTCGCCTTCCCTACCAACTTTCTCTTCATTCACACCTCTTTCCCAGTCTGATTTCTGCAACATACTAGCACTTAGCCAACCCTCATGCTCACATGGAGATCCCTGCCCACCACCCCTTCTAAAAAAATATCCTTCCCTCCACCAGGGCTGGCAGCGTAGCCCGCTCCATCATAAATAGATCCCTTTCATCTGGCACCTTCCCAGAGACTTTAAAAACCTCCCATGTCAAACCGCTACTCAAAAATCCCAGCCTCGATCCACTCTCCCTATCAAGCTACAGTCCAATCTCCAACACCTGCTTCATTGATAAACTCATTTACAGAACCCAGTAGACTCCTCGACCCAGCCCAATAAGGGTTCTGACCCCTTTGTGGAACAGAATCCTCTTTGGTCTTTATCAGGGATGACCTGAAAAGAATTTGAGATTCAGAAGGGTGCGCTACACTCATCCTCCTGGATCTATCCGCAGCCTTTGATACCATCGCCCACACGATTCTCAGGAACAGGCTCCTCACCCTACGCATCAAAGACTCCACCCTTAATTGGATCACCTCTTATTTCCAATTGCTCACAAATCCTTCTCCTCCGCCCCTCACCCGTCACAAAAGTGGTGCCACAAGGAGCCTCACTTATACCCCTCTTCTTCAACCTCTACCTAAGCCTACTGCCAGCTCTCACAACATTACCTGCTACAGTAATGCAGACGACACCCAGATCATATTCATAATTCCCAAGACTCCAGACTCCCCACTTCCTGACCTCGCCTCTTGTCTCTTGGATTTCGACCTATGGATGACGACCAACCACGTAATCCTCAACCCGGACAAATCGGAAATCCTAATATGCGGCAGAACTGCTCTGATTCCCCAACCTTTACCATGCCCAGTATCCCTGGGAGACCCATCTGCCACCTCCACCTGTGTTAAAAAATGTTGTATGCACCATGGACGCTGACCAATCCCTCTCCAAACACATCCACTCCATATTCAGAACCTGCCACTTCCACCTTTGTATACTAAAATGAATCATTCCCTACTTATCCAATCCTCAAAGACTCTCTGCAATACTGAACATCATCATCTCTCGCCTAGACTATGCCAACTCCCTCTATCTTGGCATCTGCAAGAAACATGAAGGTGTCTCATCTGCTAGTCCCCAGGGATCGGTCCTCCAGGTGGCCAGAACACAGCCATCACTTTTAGATCCAGTTCCTGGGGGTGGACCAGTGTAGGAGGATCACTTTTTCTCCATCCTACCAGGTAGGATACTTAGGAACTCAAGCCCTCCCTCCTTTTCCGACACAAACACTTTCTCATGGACAGCTCATTATGAGAGAAAACTGACTAACATCCGAGCCATATACCTGACATGTCCCCATACAATGGTCAGGCAATTACTGATCATTACACACACCTGACTTCCATCACACTTGCCCACACGGATAAAAGGTGGAGCACTAAAGCATACTCTGAGCAAAGCAAAGCACATGAGGAAGCAGCAGTTCCAAAATGGCAGTTTAATACAAGGAGAAAGAGGGCAAGACCAAAGATGGTTACAGGGAATGAAGTGCCCTCGATCTTTTCAGAAAAAGACTGTTACTTTCATGAGCCTTCGAGAATAAGAAACATAAGACCTGAAATCAAAGCTGAAGAAACCTGCACTGTGTGTCGTAAGTACCCTGGTCTCTCCTGCATCGATAGCCAGGGCGGGGAGGATTGTTTGCTGCTGTCATACTGTCCTTGGCTTCCACAACAAGCAGCGCCCGTGAACTCAGCACAGCCGGTGAGTTGGGGAGACTGATACCAGACCGGCCTGTGTTGAAGCCTAGGTTGCAAGCAGCAACATTGTATAGAGAAAACTGAAGAGAACAGTGTGTGAAACAAATGTAACAAGCGACACAGATTTAATTAAACAGCAGATAAGTGACTGAACATTTGAAGCCAAGACAGATAAACTGAGTGGTC
Source organism: Ambystoma mexicanum (assembly GCF_040938575.1). NCBI lineage: Eukaryota > Metazoa > Chordata > Amphibia > Caudata > Ambystomatidae > Ambystoma > Ambystoma mexicanum. The sequence continues at coordinate 1,537,379,211 of NC_090932.1, forward strand.
CAGTGTCAAGTGGGTGCTCATTTGAAGGTCTCTGTTAGGTATCCAACTGAAAGGTGGTATTTGTAAAAAGGAATTGTGAAATCGAAGTGGTCCTGCAATGGGTCAAGCCAAACCCTGTTCACATTTGAAAGTCTTTGATACCTGATGCTAACTGAAATTGGTCCGAACACGGCTGAGGGAGACTAAGGGCCTCATTACGACCCAGGCGGTAAGTTACCGCCTGGGCCGTGACTTTACCACCATGGCGTAAACTACGTTTACGCCATGGTGGTTGGTGGACTTACCGCCCCATTCCGAGGTTGGCGGGGCGGTAAGTCCCCAATCCCCATTTACCCTTCCCCATTCCCATTTTTGCCCCATAGGGCATAATGGGAGTGGGGAAGGCGTTAATTACGCCACCGTAAATTACGGTGGCGTAATTAACTCCATGGTCCCTTAGCGCCATGGATTTTAACACCTGCTAAAAGCAGGTGTTAAAAGCGCCATGGCGCTAAGGGACCTCGTAATTGGCGGTAAGGGGTCGGCGCAGCTAACGCTGGCGTAAACCCCTTACCGCCAGGGTCGTAATGAGGCCCTAATTGTATTAAGAAGGTGACCTGAGCCCAGCTGAGGTGAATCCAGGGTGAACCGTGAGTCATCTGAGAAAGAATATCCTATGAACATTGTGAAAGAGGACATGAGCCCGGAAGAGGGGGATCCAAAGTGGTGATAATTGCATTAAATGGATCTGAGCCCGGCTAAGGGGGATCTGGGGCGAATAGTGAATCACCTGAATTGAGTACTTGTAAGAGGAAAATAACTTGTTTGTTTTGTTGTATCAGGCCCTCTGCTTGAAGAGACTTTGATAGGCAAAGAGACTTGGGCACAGAAGGCCTCGATGCTAATGATTGAACTGTATCCCCGTGCTAAAGAAGCCAGAGATTGTGCTATGATCAAGTGAACCGCCTTGTCCCGTGCTGAAAACATTGGGAAGGGAGGTCAACAGCCTGAACACCCTGGCATATCATTTTTGCGAACACTTCTTTCTTTTTCATAAACGCTACCCCACACTATTTGTATTTAGAGATAAGGATTGGGAATAGGTGTATTAGTATAGGCCCTTTTATTTTGACAAGCCACTATGAGGACTGCGTTATTATTTGATGGTAGTAGCTTGCTCCCATCTGTAGATTTAGGATTAGATAGGTGTTTTTAAACCCATTTTGAAGAATAAACACCCTTGAACTGTGGTCACTTGAGTCTGTCTTACTGTTGAGACCCTGCCTTCTTACAGCGGCTCCCAACGGCCTCTTCACGGTGTGCACCTTCCGGGTGGTCCTCGTTTTCTGTGGGTCACCTCACAGCCCTGCCAGAGGACCAGGGGTTCGGACCACAAAAATCACATAGCAGAGTACCTAGGGCCCATCAAACCCTCACCTGGCAATGACGGAGGACTCAGCCATGGGGCAAGTTAGAACTGTCCTTTATTTTCCAAACAAGCCGGGATCATACAAGAAATCACAGAATCTCCAGCAATTGCAGCTTCTGAGTTTATTTCACAAGGTTTTATCCCGTAATAACATAACAATTCACAACCCTTCCCAAAAAAACCTAAGAACCGAAACCATTAGACAGCTTTGGTAATAACAGCTATAGGGATCCCCTATATGAGTTTTTAGATTGGTCTTTCCATGTCAGGTGGGTTCGCCTGAGACTTCCACAAAAACTATCTATTACATTGTTGCAGGGCCGCAAGACTACCATTGGCCCTTACATCCTCACGCACCACCCCATGATTGGGACGTCCTGATTGGCTGGAGCGGGTTGCCTCAGGCCTGGGAACCTGTTCTGTTCACAGCACTCTGTGTACCTTTTCAAGGTAATGAGAAAGACTGTGGCTCATTATAATGTTGCCGGTCTGAAAACAAGGGTGCCGGTAAGCTCACCAGCACCCTTGTTTCCAGACCATCAAACTACAAGTGTGCCTGCCGGAGCCACTGTGCCCGACAGGTTTGACCCTGCCGGGCACAGCAGCCACTGTAGGTAGGCTTGTCACGGGAGTACTGGCACTGTTGCGAACGGTGGCGGTGCTCCTGTGTCCCCACTCCAATATAGCCCAATAGGACTCTATGGAATGGGGATTAACAAATGTACTGGTGCCTGACTTCCCGCCACTGGGCGGACTTGTAATAGCCCAGCGGCCCCGGGAAGTCAGGCGCCAGTCAATTATTATGAGTCCAGCAGCAACCCGCATGTGGCACTGGCAGGGTTACGCCAGACCCATAATGAGGTTCTGTGTGCCCCATTGTTGCCACTGAAATAGCCACCTAGTCTGAGTGCCTGCCAGTTGCAATGTTTGGTGGATAAAGCATGTATCAATTCTGTCCGTCTTCGCTGGGAACGGCTTCTCTTCCCACCGCAGGTACATGGCTATTGTTCAGCTGGGCTGAGTCACGTGGGTGAGGACAGCAAAACTGAGCTTTTTGGTCTGCTATTACTGGGGATTTTATTCTGTTATTCTGCAGGTGGCTCCCTGCCCCGGGAGCCAGGAATTCCCCCCACCCTCGTCCTTGGCTGTGAGCACTGGCTCTGGGCTTCGTGCTGCAGAGTCTGCATCTCGTCTTCCCTCATTCTGAGGCATGTGGCTTCATGTAAATTCACTACAGTCATTCTATGGTTTCCTATATATTGTATTATTTTCTTTAGAGGTTAGTAGTCCTCAAGCCCTTCCAGGTACCTTATACGTTCCTGTAGCTCCATATGGTTAGTTGCAATAAGCAGTTGCAAACTTGCTTGGGGTGAACTTTGCTTTCTTGCGTTTCTGCATTTGGCTAGTGAAAAAGGAAAGGACTTTCGACAGTATGTATATGTATATGTCCTCTATCTACAGAACGGTTTTTGCCTGTTCGACTTCGTGCACGGATGGGAGTTTACTTCATGACTAACGCTGCTATGTCGTGTTGTCACTAATGACGTCAGCACGACTGGACATTTATCATTAGTCAACCTGGTCCAGTGATGAGGCACCTGTATTTGCGAAGACATCGGCTGGATAGGGTTTGAACTGAACTGGTTGTCTAAGAGAATATCTGTTCCCATACATGGAAAACACTGGTCCACCTGGGCGTTGGCCAAATAGCGACTGGGATCTCTTGTTTCCCATCGTTTGGGCTGACATGCGCATAGGGGACATGAGGGCCATTCCGGGGACTTTCTCTTCATACTGGTCTTCTTGAACTCCTGTGAACATGTGGAAGGAGCCCTTCAACATCTAAAAGAGGCTCACCTCTTCACCAAATTGGAAAAGTGGCAATTCCATCAGTCAGAAATTCCATATATGGGATATATTCTATCAGCTAAAGGAGCCAGGATGGATCCGGAGAAAGTTAAGGCCATCTTAGAATGGTCTGCTCCCAGCTCTGTGCATGAGATCCAACTTTTTTTTGGGGTTTGTGAACTTTTATAGAATGTTCATATCCAATCTCTCTCGTAAAATCCGACCCCTTATGACACTTCACAAAAAAGGCAGAAGATTCAACTGGAATGAGGAAGCACAAAGAACCTTTCAGGATATAAAAAATGCATTTACCAACGCTCCGATACTGAGGTTACCTGATCAGACTAGACCATTTATGGGAGAATCAGATGCCTCCAATAGTGCCATTGGAGCCGTATTAAAACAAAAAGGGAACTCAGGAATGGAGTTTCCCATTGCCTATCTCTCAAAAACCTTATCTCCCTCTGAGATTAACTATACAGTTCTTGAGAGAGAATTGTTGGCCATCAAAAGGGCATTCCAGTAGTGGTGTCATCTCCTTCTAGGTTCAAAACATTTGAGTGAAGTTAGAACCGACCATCTTAACCTTAAAGTCTTACAACAAGCCAAGACCCAGAACAGTCAACATTTGCTTCACCTTTATTCCTGGGAAGGCTAATTTGACTGCAGATGCCCTTTCTCGTAAGCCTAAAAAGATGAGTCGCCTTCAAGCGGAAAGAATGTTTTCCAATGCTTCATTTCTCTTTTTTTGTGGCTGACTTTCTTCACATTGTCAAAAAAGAGACAACAATGAACGGATCCATGTAATAATGTCCCTGCAAAAATGTCCCCTAACAAAAAATTTGCTGTTTTTTTTGCAGAGACATTTTTTCTTTTTTTAAGAGTTCTTTTAAAAATAGGTGCAGGAGACATCCCTGCAACCCGTCCCCATACATAATGTCACCACATATAATGTCACTGATGGCTTTTTCCCGGCGACATTATGTATGGGGACATTTTTACCTGATACCCAACGAACCACAAGTCCTTCAGGGAACAGGTTCCTAGTGTGAGAAACGAGAAGGTGTCTCCCTGACTAGTCCCCGGGGATTTGTCATCCAGTTGGCCAGGACACAGCCATCGCTTTTGGATCCAGTTCCTGGGGATGGAGCAGTGTGGGAGGATCACCTGGGTGAGGGGTCCTCAGGGAGTGGAACACCTTATGGCAAGACGCAGTATTCCCCCCCCCTATAATCCCTTTGACCCATCCTACCAGGTAGGATATCGGGCGACTGTAACCCCCCCCTTCCCTTCACGAACACTGCTACACAGACAGCCCGCTCTGGGAGAAAACAGACTAGTACCCAAACAATGTACCAGACATGTCCCATAACCGTGGTCAGGCAGAGTCAGGCAATCACTGTTAACGACTCGCACCTGATCTCCATTGAACTTCCCCAAACGGATAAAAGGCAGAGCACGAGAGCACAGTTTGAGCGAGGCAGAGCACACGAAGGAGCAGTTTCTTCCATGCCATAGCTGAATCGGTGGAGACACACAAGTCGAGAAGAGAGAGAAAGAAGGAAGATGCCCTTGAGCTTTCCGATGATTGAGCGTTATACTCTTGAGGATTCAAAAGCAGCATGTGTGAAGCCAGGAAGTGAAACAAGAGAATCCTTTTCTGTGTGTCCCTCCTGCATGACTGGCCGAGTCAGGGAGGAACAGCAGCTGCTGTGGTATCGTCCTTGTCTCCCGGACCAAAACTGAAAGCAGAACCTTCAACACAGCCGGTGAGTCGGAAGGAACTGTACAAGGCTGGTCTGTGTTTAAATGAAGGTTACGAGCGACAACAATGCAACCTCAGAGATCAAACGTTGAAGCGGTTAATGAAAGACGAGAGTAAAATACAGAAAGCTGATAAGTGTGTTGAAAATGTTATGAGAAACTAAGGATACAAGTTTGCAGAGTGGTTCGGCACCGCGTGGGTGCTCAATCGAAGGTTTCTGGCGAAAGGTGTCTTACAAAGAAACAAAGCAGCGAAACGTTGACATTTGAATAGAGACATTGGAAATGAAAATCTAATATGAGAAAATCAAAGTGGTCATGCGAGGGTCTGAGAAAAATCCTTTGCACAATCGAAAGTCTTATAAGTGAACTATTCATTAAAGTGACCCCCTACCCCGCCCCCAAGGCTGCCCGAGCCAGGCTGAGGGAGGCCTATTGGGGTCGCAAGTCACAAGTGGGTCCGAGCCCGGCTGACGGAGACCTATTGTGCCTTTTTATTTGTCAAAAAGGGGTTCGAGCCCAATCGAGGGAGAAACAAAGTGAATGTTATACATGGAAACAAAGGACAGTGAACTGTTGAGGAGAGAGAACTTGAAGTGTTGTTTTGGTAACCCGTGGCATTCTGCGCGTGAGAGATTTGTGGAGAACGAGAGACTTTATCGCATAAGGTCCTATTTGATTTATGAACTGCATCCTGGTACTCAAAGAAGCTAAAGTGTGTTCCAAGTTCAAATATGACGCATTGTCCAGTGCTGAAACGTGGGGAAGGGGCTCTTATCACTCATCTGTCCTAACATATTGTTTCTTAAACACTCTTTCTTTTGCATACATCATTTCCCCACACCATTTGTATTTAAAAGTAAGAATTGGCAATAGGTTTATTAGTATAGGCCCTTTTTATTTCGACAAGATTCCACTAGGACTGTGCTATTTTTACTTTGATGGTTGTAGTTTTCTCCCATCCTTAGATTTAGGGTTAGATAGGCATTCATCCAACCCATTGAAGTTCAATAAACACCCTTGAACTGTGATCACTTGTGTCTGTATTCACTGTTTGATACCATGCCTTTCTTACATTAGGTACAACCTTCCTCAAGAAGGAGAATTGTTTTTCCATGAACAACAAGTCTTCATTCCCACCCTTACTCTTCGGAAGGAAGTACTGCGCATTTGCTATGATTCAGTCATGGCAGGACATCACAGAGTGGGAGCCACTCTGGACTTTATCAATCAACATTTTGGGTGGCCGACTCTTTCTCAGGATGTAAAAGACTATGGGTGTCATTACGAGTTTGTCTGCAAAACAGCGTTAATTCTGGCACCACAGAATTACCGTTACCACTGTGGGGCGTTGTGGAATCACTGTCGTATGACAACATGGCGGGAGTGCACATTCACATTGGCGGTAACAATAATTCTGTCTGGCGGAATTACAGCCAAAGATAACTAAGCAATGGGAATTCTGCCAAATATTGGCAGAATTACCATTACCGCCTGGTCTTTCTGCACTAAATCTTGCAGAGGGTGGAGTTACCACCGGTGAAAATAAAGTCATTGGGGGGAAAGGAAGTACTGCTGCGTCCATCTTTAAAAACTCAATCCATTGAATATCAACCTGTAGGAATGCAGGTGACTGGATCACTGCCCCGGAGGTGTTCCATAGTCACATTGATGACCCTGGCCATGGTCTCAGATTTGTTCAGCAAACTGTTGCTTGCATTGGTTTGCACTGTACTCCAGCACAACCGATCAATGGACCTGGCAACCTGCCTGAGGCCCACAGAGGCAAGCAAAATCATGTCTGGAGGGAAGGCTAAGTCCAAGATCCCAGATATGCGGGTGCAAAAGCCCGAATTCAGCAAGCAAGAGCTGACAGTACTAGCGCAGTAGGTGGTGGCCCATTCTGATGTACTCTAAGGGGCCCAACTAAGGAAGACCACTCAGGAGCGCAAGAATGCCATGTGGGAAGACATTAGGGACAAGGTGGTGGCTGTAGGCCATATCCCACGTGATGGAGAGGACATGAAGAGGTGGAATGACCTCAAGTCCCAAGTCCGCAGCCTAATCTCAAACGACCGCCACAGGTGGAGGAACAGTAGACTCTCTACAACTGACCCCATGGGAGGAGATGGTCAGCGGCATCCTCCACATGATGTGCCTGGAGGGTGTGGGCTTGGCTGAGGTCTGAGGCAGCAGCCAGGGAGATCCCGTTGAGTACATGAGTGAATGATGGGCCCGTTGCAGAACAATCATGATAGCATGGCATGAACATGGCATCATCCAGGCGACGGCAACCCCGACAATGCATGACTCATCCATGTGACACTGCAGGCCATAACATGAGTCTTTGAAGCTGTGAGCCCCTTATATTGCAACCAAGCAGGATGACAAGGGCATGACGTACGCAACTGCCACCATCACAAGTACTGACACACATCTGCATTGCACATCACAACCACTCCTTGCCCGCACACCGGTCACCCATACACAGACACTGCAGCACGCATGGTACCAAACATGTAGTGCATGTGAAGCAAACAACTCCACTGGACATGTGTCTCTAACAATCAGTGCAACTGACCACTAGTTGCAAGGCCCCCATGGAGACACTGTCCAACCTCATGTCGTTATGACTCCACCAGCACAAGCAGGGCACCCCTCAGCCAACAGTACTACAGGATATTCAAGCAATATCTGTCCTGCCCTACATGCGCACACGTGACCCTGTAGTCAGTGTAGCACATGACTGTACGGTCCAAGCAAGGCACAGCTCCACACTGACCACATGCATGCACATCAATCAATGCAGTAAACCGCCATACTGTCAGTCACCTGAAGTAGTCCCCGTTGGAGGCCTAGCACCATGTAACCCCCACAGTAAAAGCCTACATGACAATTCACTGAACACATTTCCATCAAGGTATTGACACACATTTTCATGTCTCCCAACAGGCACACAAGATACCCAGGAACCGTCTGAAGGTGCTAGTACCACCAGCCACACCAGCACCAACAAGAGCCACAAAAGCCACAGCTCGGCCAGGAGCGGGAGTGTACCCCCCAGCCCCAAGAAAAAATCCAAGGCCACAGTGCCGTCCATCTCTGTGACCAATGGCACACCGACCACAACGCTCCACCCACAACAGGGGTACCCTCTGCCACTGCCGGGGACACAGGAGTACCACACACTGGCCCGAGTGGCGACAACAGTGAACCTTGTGCACCCGCTGCCACCGTACAATCAGAGTCTTCCTCTTCTACCTCCAGTCCCCAAAATTCACCTGTGAGACAATTCTCACTGAATCCTCTGCCATGCGCAGCATCTCACCCATGCATTCCTCCCCCTTGTCATCAGCATTCATACAACTCGGATGACCAAGCAGAGCAGGGAGGCCGTGCATCCCACAATGTGGGTCTGGACCCATGACCATCTCCTCAGACAGTGCACAGCCCCATATTGCAGACCATTTGGGATTCGCTGGACAGGATAGAGGAACGGCGGCCGAAATGCGTACCATTTCACAAGAACAATTGAGCCATTGACCGGCCAAGCGGTGTCCTGTCAATTGGTCGACTGCAATTTGGTCCACACCATTTGGTCGAATGCCAAATGGTCGAATTTTTTTTTTCTATTTATATATTTTTTTTGTGGGTTTTCGTGTGGGGAAAGAAAAAAAAAAAGAAAAAAAGGGGGTTGGGGGCCCCCCCCCCAACAAAACCCAAAAAAGGGGTAAAAAAAAAAAAAAAAAATTTGACCATTTGGCATTCGACCAAATGGTGTCGACCAATTGTCCTGTCGACCAAATGTTTTCGACCAATTGACTGGTAACCCGGCCAAGCGTGATGTGATCCAGGGGGCGTCCAGGTGTGTGGCCAGATCCACTGATTGGCTATGCCGGAGTACAGTGCAGACCAATGCAAGCAACAGCCTCATCAGCCAGAGGGTGAGGGAGCTTGTCGAACAAATCACAGCCTTGCATGCGACCATGGTCAGGGGCATCAATGTGACCATGAACACCACCGGGGCAGTGAGCTGGTCAGTCCAGCTATCCCTATTGAGGGGTTGTTGGCCAGCACGCCAACCAGGCTCTCCCAGCTCCACACGTCCCGAGTTCCTCTGCCTGTGCAAAAAGGGGACAAAAGGAAGCGCTAGTGGGCAGGACATGGGACATACGGATGGTGTGGGGTGGGTGATGGAGTTCGGGATCAGGATGTGGGGTAGGTAGGTTATCAGGGTTTGTTAATATGAAAATAAATCACTGTTGAGTCTTGATAATGTGCACAGTGTTTTTTCTATGGTGGGGATACATATGCATGCAGTGAATCATCAGTGACGTCAGAGGTGCATATGTGCAAAGTCAAACAAAATTGTCCATGAGGTCCTGGAGGATGATTGGTCCTTCCCACGTATGTCCTGAGGTGTTCTGTATTCACCTGCAACGTCTTCCTCATCAGAGGCAGGGGTAAATGTTCCTCATCTGGGGGCATTTGTATCGTCCTTCGTATGCAGATGTTGCGCAACATAGGGCATATGACTGCGATTTTACCCACTTTCTCAGGGCTGTACATGAGTCCACCACCTGTGTGGTGGAGGCATCTGAATCTAGCCTTCAGAAATCAGAAGGTGTGCTCAATGCATGTGCAGGTCCTCCTGTGGGCCTCATTATAGGCAGCCTCCTGTGGTGTACCAGGGTTCCTCACAGAATCAGCCAGGGTAGCTGCGGATAGCCTGATTCACCTACAAAACATTTAAAGTACAGTGTTAGACATGGCGGTTTGTGTGCCGTGGTACATGACATGTATATGGCCCTATTGTACTGTTGCCAATGTGCTCTTATTGGTGCATGTGGATGCCGCACCTTGCCTCATTTGTGGCGGATGGACATTGCCCTGAGTGCACTTTCAGTCATTCACATGTATGTAGCATCATTCATCACATATTTGTCTATGCGCTGATGTCACCCACGCAGTTGACAGTATGGAGATGGCAGTAGGCCATGTACCGCCCTGTGACCATGAATTTGCAGGGAAGGACTTTGATAGGTGCCTTGCATGGTGTCCCAGATTGTGTTCTGCTACCTTGCATGCCAGGATGTCCTGTGGAGTCACCTGTATGTGTACTGGGGTAAGTCACTCATGGCTCATGGCCGTTTTTCATCATGGGACTTGTAGTTGGGTCCCATTCCTTCTCATTCCGTTCTCCATGTGTGTCACAGTGCTATGTCTTTGTGAGACTGACTACTACTACTTACCCACACGCCAGGTAAGCTGTCCTCTGTGTGTGTGTACATGTTCACCGGTAGGGTGCTGTTCCTCAGTATCATGGCATCATGCGTGGCACCAGGGTATCGGGCGCAGCAATGGCTGATTGTGAGGTCGGCATCACATGTCATTTGGACATTCATGGATTGCAAATGTTTCCTGTTCCAGTATGCCTGCTCCATTGCCTGGGCGGGGGCACTAATGCCACATGTGTGCAATCCACTGCAGCTACGGTGTTGGGGAAATGGACAATGGCCTAGAAACGTGTCTTTGATGCATGCACCTGCGCTTGGGTGGTGGGCATGCTTCATGAGCGCATCCAGGACTTGGTCCAGCACCTTTGAGAAAGTTGGCTGGGACATCCCATGCAACGTCCCAACAGTGTGCTGGACTATGGCCGTGGGACAGGAGTGTAGGACTGACACATGTTTTACCAAGGGGTGGGGGGGACGGCCATTCCAATTGCAATGGTGCTCTGGAGATAAGCCTGGATCAGAGTGAGCATGTCTGTGATGGTGGGATGGTCCAAACAAGTGTCAATAATTGGTGGTCGGTCAGTAGCCAAGGAGATGGGCGGACACGTTGTATGGGTGCCCTCCACAGCACACGTCTCCTGTGCCTTTGTGGTGCCCGTCTCCTTCCCTGCTGGGGTCTTGCATGCTGCTGTAGCTGGATAAATAGTAGCAGATTGTGGATCCCATAATCAACATCTACTTGTGGCTGCATGTCGCTTGAATGTGTGTTTGAGGAAGGTGTGGGCCTTTTCCTGAGTGGATCTGGTGCACCTGTGGCTCGATTTCCATCATCTGTATGCATTTATGCATTTACCTTTCTGGTGGAGGTAATTGCACTGTGCTTTTAGCTGAATTACTGCTGCTTTTTGGTGGTAATTCAGCAGTATTTCCACTTGTAAATGTAGAGGCAATGAACCAGGCCAAGTAGGTTAGATAAACGGTTTATTGCCTGTAGGGAAGACTGGATAGTTGAGACCCCCAACCTCTCCACAGTATAGCATCAACTGAAGAATCAATTAATAACATTCCAACACAGAGCTCCATGACTACATGCCATGACATCACCAGAGTTCCACTCAGCACAACAATGCCATTAAGACATGAACATAACAGTAATGCTGCGTAAATAGACATCAACATAACAGTAATGCTGCGTAAATACCGTTTTTTATTTCTGGCTGTGATTCTGCTGACAGAATTAGCCGTGGCGTTAATTCTGACAGATCTTGGAGGAATTATCGCTGGTGGTAATTCCGCTGGTGGAATTAGCGCACATTTTCTGGTAGGTATAATTTGACATAGTGGTACAAGTGACAGTAATTCCGCTACTGCCACTTTTACCACTTACCGCCATACATGTAATGACCCCCTATTTCTCTGCTTGTACTATATGTCTATGAACCAAGACCTCACAATGACATCCCTATGGATATCTAGTGCAACCCAAATTACCTGTTGTGGTTCTTCCTCGATATTCTGGACATACCACGATTATGGTAACCAGTGAATTCACTGGCTAAACTGGTCCCTTTCCTATCCATGCCTCAGGTCCCCCGGCACAGCGCGTCTCTCTTGATCCTGACGCTCCATTTGCAGTTCTCGTCTTTTCCTCTGCGTTCGGACTCTTTCTCTGCACTCCTCCCCTCTCCCCGTGCTTTTTCCAGGCTCCCTCTTGTTGCTGTGCTGCCTCTCACCGCTTTCTGCTGGTGGCTTCCATTTCCTGCTACGCGGGAGGTCCATACCTGGACACACCGGAAGACTAATTCCTGCTGGGCTACATCTTTTGGGTTTCATCCCCCAGGAGGATTTCCCGAGTACTACACAACACCCTGTGTCCAGGGGTTCAGGTGGTGTTTGAGAGACTTTCCACGGTTTCAGTAGCTGTTTGATCTATGAAACAGGTCAGTGTTCATTGCTTACTTGATCTTTTACCTACATTGACACCTAGACCTGGCTATCAATCACCGTGCCCTTGATGGATTGGAGGCGGCCTGGGATGACAGAATCAAGGAAACTGAACAACGTGTCATGAGGGTAGCACTGATTTAGGGCTCAACCCTGTGTCCCCTGATAACAAACAAGGTAAGTGAATGTGGGATGACTAATTGAAATAAAGCTGCTGGTGGCTCATTGATATCAAGACACTTGCTTCCCGTTTGGGCTTTACCTGCATTGGTATAATATAATCGTCCCCATCGACCTCATCGAGAACTTGCGTGGGCAACCTGCCTTCTCACATGCAGGTAGAAAACAAAAAGCTGAAACAGTCAGTATGATTGGATTGTATTTATTTTAATTTATATAGCGCCTTAATCCAAAGCGCTTTACAAGAGGAACAAGTGAATACAACAAGCAATAGTTAACAATGAATCTAAACCAGAAAAAAGTACAACGAACAATTTACATTTATGATGAGTCTAAGTACTAATAGAGGGACAGAAGGTAGGAGGAGAGGGTGGAGGTGGGTTAGTTGGTGAGAGAGGAAACAATTGGTGCTAGGGGGGAGAGTGGAAGAGATAGGATTTTAGTGAAGTGCAAAATAAGGGATAGGAGGTGATGGAGCGGATGGGAAGAGGAAGGTGGTTCCAGTGGAAAGGAGTAAGAAGTTGGAAGGAGCGGAAACGGGAGGGGGAACAGGGGGGAGGTGGAGTAGAGAGAAGGAAGAGATCTGCAGAACGGAGAGAACGAGAAGGAGTATAGAAAGAGAGACGGGAGGAGAGGCACAGAGGGGTAAGACCATAGAGGGCTTTGACGACTAGGCAGAGGAGGTTAAATTTGAGCTGGGAGTGGAATGGGAGCCAGCCTAGTGAGTTAAGAGAAGAGGAGATGGAGTCGTGAGGTGAGAGGAGGCAGAGGGACGAATGATCCACCTTTGATGACCACACCAAGGGTTATTAATAATTGTAACCCAGTCAATGAACGCCTAATGTATGATCACTGTCAAACGCTGTTATAGAGGGGAAGCCCACAAACCCCAACCATGTTGTACATATGCTCACACTGACGGCAGCCTCAAAGTCAGAAGTGCAGAGCCGAGGGTCTCTGTTGCATCTCCGCTTAAATCACGCAGTTCCACTAGACATCAAAGCAAAATGGACACAGAGTCGCAACTCCAGGCAATTCTCTCCGAAATGAAGACCAGAAACCAACGCATGCAGGAAACCAACACCACTATTCAAGATATTGTGAAAGAAATAAAGAGATCAATTGTTGCATAAAGCAAATCAAATAACAGCCAACATACATAGAATTAGTGCAGTAGAAGATTACCTGGAGACCTTGAGCACAGAATTAGATGCTGCTATCAAAGAAATACAAAAAGAAATTCCAAGATGGCCGCCAGCACAGTGTAGACGTGCTGACGGCGCTCTCCAGACCCCGGTTGGTGCGAGGTGCCCACCACCCCACTAACGGGTCCCTATGACTGGCGAGAAGACCCCCCGCGAACTGGAGGAGGTGTACGTGAATAGCAGGAGGGGAGCAGAGGACGTTGGTAGTGTCCGTGAGGTGAAGCTACCAGGTGGGACGCGGCGGCCCTCAGTGAAGGAGCTGATGAGGGAGAGTCTCCCTGACGAGCGGTGGCAAGGGTGAGGAATGCCCGGTGAGGGCGGGAAGAGGATCCGGCGGCTCTACGCCACATTGGGGGACACCGGGAGCGCCCTGAGAAGGGAGGGTGCGTTGCGAGAAGGTGGGCCCCCCCGCGGACTGCAGGGCCTCGGTTTATGCAGAGCACATCGGGTTCAGATGTGGCTCCTTGGGCTGACTAGCCCCCCCAGCAGAGTGACGGCCTTCAGCAGGAGGAGGAAGAGGCCAGCGGCGGGGGAGCCCGTGAAGCCGCGGCAGCAGCAGAATAGCCCGCAGCAGAGGGGGCCGCGGCGGTCACAGACGGATCTCGGCAGGAGGAGGAGGTCCGCAGCGTTGGTGACCGGGGGCTACAGCAGGGGAAGCAGACCGGGGAAATCGGCGGCAGAACCCTGGGGGCCGGGGAAGCCAAGGAACCAGGAAGCAGCGATCAGGAGGGGTGCCATCGTCAACCGGCACACCCCCCCCCGACACCCTGACCCGGTGGGAGACGGATTCAAGAGCCGAGGAACAGCGAAGGCTGCGGTGAGTGCTCACAGAGGTGGGAAGAGTCCTAGCAGCAGCGGGCCTGGTGGCCCGGGATCAGTAATCAAGCAGTGGGAGGGGGATGTGGTGCCAGCTTCGGGCCACCACCCCAGAACACGAAGGCAGGGAGAGGCACACCACGAGACAGGAGGGGGTTTGGGCCCACCTGTTGGAGGGTCGGAGGGCCCCCCCTGGGCACAATGGGCAGCGTGACCCCGGGTCCCCTAATCAGGGGGCTGAATGTCGATGAGAAGACCCAGGCCCGAGTAGTCACGCGAGCGGACTAAAGGGAGCGCTCTCTCACTATCTGGCAGTGCGAGTTAGACCACAACAGGCGGCGGCCTACGCTGACATGCCATTTTCCCCTCGGGGGCACAAACATCCCGCAGGTTGCTCCTACCAATTGGGGCCGGTGTGGAGGTGAAAGAGGAGCTGAAAAAAGGGACACTAAAGTGAGCAAGGCATATGGGGCGATAAGAGAGCAGGTGTAGGCGGCCTGTCGTGAGCGGCTGGATAAAGGGGGAAGGTACAGCGGTGGCAAAGCTCCTTACCCTGCAGCAGAAAGAGGGTCTGGAGAGAAGCGGACCGGCCCGAGACCACCCAGCGGAGAGACAGAACTGCGTCGAGGAGGGGGGAGACCGGGGATCATAACTACGAAAGCCAAAGGAAAAGAGGGTAAAATGGCCCAAGCCCTAGGGGATACTTCGGGCACCCTCCACGCAATGTGGCCCGCACAAAACACGAAAGATGGGGCCAGGAACAGACCGGAGAAGACAATGCTCAAGGGGGTATGAAGGACTCGTCCCTGATGTCGAGACAAGAATTCCTAGGGGAACTGCATGCTCTACAAGCCAATCTGGCGAAAACATTTCAGGAACAATTTCAACTTATGCGGGGTGATTTAAATGAAGCCCTAGGTGAGATCAGACAAGAGACGCGGCATTTAGGGGAGAGGACAGACATCCTTGAAAAAGGCCTTCAAGAAGTGGACAAGGACACTATGGCCAACAATGAAGCTATTGAGAGATTGGACATAGCAACTCGGAATCTGGAGATTCAGATGGAGGATATTGAAAATAGATCCCGAAGGATCAATATAAGGGTGAAAATGCTACCAGAATCTGTGCCAGATAAAGACCTAAAAACAGTAATTCAAGAAATTTTCGCGGACATCCTGGACGAAGGGAGCCTGGAGACGATTGAGCTGCATCGGGTGCACAGAACAGGGCGGCTAGCTAAAGGGCAGACAGCAAGGCCAAGAGATGTACTGGCTGCTTTCACTAGATATGCGCAGAAGGAAGCAGTCCTCCGGGCAGCAAGAAAACAGGAACCCATTATGTTCATAGGGCAGCAAATTGCACTATTCCAAGATCTGGCGAGTAGCACGCTCACAAAGAGGAGACAAATGAGCCCGGTGCTTAAAGTACTAAATGAGAAAGCTATCCGTTACAAATGGACCTTTCCGTTTGGCCTGCTCTTTGAGTGGGAGCGGAGCCAGAAACGGATCACCTCGGTACAGGAAGGGGCAGATTTGCTTCAAATTGAGATGGCAGAGGCCCCCACAGGCTCTGGCACACAAGGAACGAGCATTCGGGCCAGGCCGAGACCATGGGAGTGGATGACAGTCAGGGAGAAAAGAAGAAAAGGAACAAATGAGGGTGGAACACCGCGAAAAGAGAAGACCAGAGAAGAAATTAAGGGGACACAAGTAGACCTCTGAAGCAAAATAGTGGTAGAAGGGGTAGTGGTCCTCTAAAAGGAAGATCGAGGCTTTGGAGTCGCTGGGGGAGTAACCATTTTGGGAACGGAAAGGGCGGGAATGCCCGAGTTGGGAGTGGCGGGTAGGCGGGAGGGAATTGTCCTTCCAGGGGGGGAGGGGACAATGAGGGAGGGAAGAGGGAGAGGGGCAAAGTGGTTGGGGCAATGAGACATTCGACAGAGGAGAGGGCAGTAGGGCAGTAGCACGGGATGCGGAACACTAGGTGGTGGGCAGTAGCAAGGAATGCATCACATTAGGTGGTGATCCCTCGAGTGGATAACGCATAACGTGAGGGGGCTGAACACCCCCCTTAAGAGGAAAAAGCTGGAGCAATTCACAAGGAAAGAGGGGCCAGACATTATGGGGCTACAGGAAATGCATCTTTTGCACAAGTGTCAGGGGCGGCTGAAATTGCGTGGGTTCGACCAGATTCTACACGCCTCAAGTCAAAGCAAGACAACAGGAGTGGCCCTGGCTATTAAGAATACGGTTGACTTTAGAGTCAGGGACGTAATAAGGGACAAGGAGAGGAGGTATATCGTAGCGAAGGGGAAGTATCAGGATATCCCCTATACAATAGCAGTCCGGACAGGAGCAGTTTTTGCAGCGAGTTCTGAAGGTGCTAGAAGAACAAGCCTGGGGTCAGATAGTCCTGCTGGGAGACCTTAATATTGCCTGGGATAGAGAGCGGAATAGGGTTGGTGGACAAGTAGGGGGAGAGCGGTAATGTTGGCGGAATTGAAAGACAGAATCGGTAGGATGGGTCTGAGAGATACATGGAGAGAGCTGAAGGGAGAGGAGGAAGAACACACCTTCTTATCGGGGGTCCATGGGTCACAGTCTAGAATTGATTATATCTGGGTCTCTGTGGGACTGGTGGCCGGGATTCGGGAGGTGAGCACGGGACCGATAGGGATTGCAGACCATAAAACGGTATCAGTCATTTTGGAAATGGGTCGAAGGGATGGGGGTATGGGGCTGGAAATATATAAAGGTCCATTTTGAGGGATCCAGTGATTTGGCGTGAAATCAAAGAGAAGATTAATATTTTTTTTGTCATTAATAGGAAAGAGGATACACGAGAAGATGTAAGATGGGATACGTTTAAGGCCACTCTCAGGGGGGGACCTAATAGCAGTAGCTGCCCATCGAGCAAAACAAATGAAAGCATTAGAAACACAACTTGAAGCCGAGGTGGAGACGGCCAGGCAGAAAGCGGGCATGACCCCGTCCAGGACTGCCATGAGGCAATACAGAAGAGCAATAGGGCAGCTAGAAATTCTCCGGACTAAAAAAGCAGAGGGGGCTCTACTTGCGGTGCATCAGAAATACTACGCAAAGGCAAACAAGGCAGACGCGCTTTTGGCGCGCCTGCTTAGGGGAGAGAGATAGAGGAATGCAATTATGGTGCTGAAAACTGGCTCAGGGGAGCGGGTCACGTGGGCGGGGGATCTGCAGGAAGTTTTGGCGGAGTACTATGAATCCCTCTATACATCTCAGAACCCTCACGGCAGTTTGCAGGAAAGGTTCCTAGAAAAGGTGCAGCTGCGGAACATTCGGAGGGAGGCCAGGGAGATCCTTAATCAGGAAATTACGGAGGAGGAAGTACGAAAGGTGATTAGGGCCCTACCGGCAAACAAGGCCCCGGGCCCAGGTGACTATACCGCGGCATTTATAAGATGTTTATTACACAGCTGGCTCTGCAATTTACCTCCTTATTTAATACATTTCGGCAGACAAGCAGAATTGCCCCGTCCATGGAGGAAGCCAAGCTAACCTCATACTTAAGCCAAATAAAGACCCAGAGGAAAAAACATCCTATAGGCCCATAGCGTTGATAAATATTGATGCCAAGATATTTACAAAGATCCTAGCAAACAGACTTGAACCCCATCTTCCAAACCTGATACACCATGATCAGGCAGGTTTCGTTAGGGGTAGGCAAACAGTGGATAATATCAGGCGGGTTGCCCACTTGGTGGAAAAAGCGCAGAAAACGAACACTCCCATGGTCCTTCTGGCACTAGATGCAGAAAAGGCATTTGACCACGTGGAGTGGTCTTTTCTGTTCAGGGTCTTGCAGAAAATGGGGTTTGAAGGGGAATTTTTGATTATGGTTCAAGCTAACTACCAGGCCCCATCCATTCGTATAGTGGTGAATGGAACAACGACACGGCCGGTACGATTGCAGAGGGGAACAAAACAAGGTTGCCCGCTATCCCCAATACTCTACGCGATATATCTGGAGCTTCTTTTACAGGCAATAAGGGAGACAGAGGGGATACAGGGCATTCCCTTTGGGGGGTGAACAATTGAAGGTAGCAGCGTTTGCTGATGACATGGTGCTCGCCCTGACGGCACCAGTTGCCTCAATTCAAGCTAGCGTGGCCCTGTTGAGGGAGTTTGGGGAGGTCTCAGGGCTAAAGATTAACGCTAATAAATCTGAAATTCTGAACTTAACACTGAGGGCAGAGGAGCGAGACACGCTGAGGGCGAGCACTCCTTTTATATGGAGCCCGGGAGGGGTTAAGTACTTAGGAGGTAGGATTACAGCAACCCTGGCTGGTTGCTATATGGCCAATTACCCCCCACTTCTGAAGGAAATTAAGAGAGACTTCCAAAAATGGAGAGGTCTCAGGATGTCATGGTTGGGGCGGAATGCTGCAGTTAAGATGGTCACACTCCCACGACTGTTGAATTTATTTCAAGCAATCCTGCAGCCGATACCACAGAGTTTTTTTAGGTAATTGGGAACGCTGACAAATCGATTCTTATGGGAAGGGAGAAGAGCTAGGGTGGGTAACCACTTACTGATGGCATCCAAGGGGGAGGGAGGACTGGCACTACCGAATTGTAGGCGGTACTATGAAGCAGCGCAGCTCCGGGTCATTAGGGAATGGTTGAAGGGAGACGAGGGTACCCAAGACAAACTATGGGTGAAGATGGACAGGGCGGTAGCACATCGCAACTTGGTGCAAGTCTTATGGCTCCCTAAACTGCATAGACCTAGGCATCTCTATGAGAGCTCCACAACCAAGCTCATGGCGGATGTCTGGGACAAATTGGCGGGACCCAAGGGAATCACGATGTTTCTGTCACCTTTCACTCCTATTTTTGGCAACGGGGACTTCACACCGGGGCTAGAGAAGGGGGCATTTAAGCGTTGGCAAGAGGGAGGCTGCAGGAAGCTGAGTGATATGTTCCGAGGGGAATTACTGTCTTTCAATGACTGTAAGTGAGAATTTGTGATACAAGAAGGGGAAAGATTAAGGTACGCACAGATACGACACTGGGTGCTACACCCGGGGATCAGAACGGCGGCTTCTAGAGAACCAACAAAATTTGAAAGCTTTCTTCTGACCAATGATGGAACGAAGGGCCTACTATCCAACCTGTATAAGACTCTGGATGGCGGGAATGCAGGTCATCAGTGGGCGTACATGCAGAAATGGGATTGTGTCCTGTGGAGGGAATTCGACAGGGCAGAATGGGAGATGCTGTGGAGGAAAATACCCGAATTGGCAAAAGCCCCCTAACTACAAGAAGCTTGGTATAGCATAATGGTTGGGTGGCACTATACACCGGCCCGTCTCCATAAGATTTATCCGGGAACCTCAGGGAGGTGCTGGAGGGGTTGTGGGTTGGCAGGCACAGCAGAGCATATTTGGTGGGAATGCCCAAAAATCGACCTTTCTGGAGGGAGTTGCAGAAGGCACAGGAGCAGGCTTTTGGCCCGGGGGATGGAAGAACACCAGTACAGATCCTCCTAGGCATTAGAGGAAACACGAGAGTGGGGGAATTTAGGGCAAGGGAGAAAGCGAAAGTGATGCTAACGTTGGCAGCTATGATGATAATAGCCGAAAGATGGAAATGCTCGGAAGCCCTCATGATTCAAGATTGGCTACGAAAGGTCTGGAAAATAGTAGCTCTAGAATGGGCAATGTATGCCATGGATAATAAGATACAGAACTTTGCCATGGTGTGGGGGGAAATGATGACTTTTCTTAAGGACGATTTCAGGGTGATGTGGTGCCCGCAACGTCTGAGACTGCTAGACCTACAATGAACGTGGAGTGTTGGCCCAGAAGGAAAGAGAATCAGGAACTGAATGATCATTGCCTTGGGCAGGCGAGGGTATGTTGGGGGAAATGTTTTAAATATGTTGTAAAATTCAATAAAAAGAGTTTTCACAAAAAAAAAAAAAGAAATACAAAGACTCAATACGAAAATAGAGGATCAGAATAATGTGAGAGGTAGGGCTACCTGAAGATTCTGAGGGTGCAAACCTTCAGTATTTATATAAGCTAATTCAAGAAGACCTGCAAATCCCTAACGCACAGGAACCGCCCAAAGAAACCCAACCCCTATACCAAAGAAAGCAGAGAGGCCTAGAACAATCACTGTGCGCTTTTTAAACTTCAACATAAAGTCACATTAATGATATGATACATTATTTATAACATGCTTAATCCCCAGAGGTTTCTAAGCGCGGACCCGGGGATCGAACCTGTGTGGCTCCGTGCCGTCTTGCTTCCAAGGCGAGCACGTTGCCCCTGAGCTATCCTCCCACAGTCAATGAGGGAATTCTGTGCCAAAGGCCCACTCAGGCAGGAAGGCTCGACAATAAGATTTTTTAATGATTTTTCATTGGAGGTCTTGAGAAGGTTAAAATAATTCAACCCTCTATTTTACGCTCTGAAAATTTCCGATCACCGATATTATCTCTGGTTTCCTCACTTATGGTGTTTTCAACATCAAAAATAGTGGCACACATTCAAAACTCCTGAAGATGCATGGAGATTCCTGCGGCAGCATAATATAGTGCAAGTAGTACCGGCGCAGGCGATCCGGGATAGGCACCCCTGCCAAGAAGACGACTTGAGGACATTCATCAAGCCTGGAAGAAAGTAGGCCCTGAATAGAATGAAGATCTAACGACAGGGAAACGATCCAGAAAGTCTGGAACATTATTTTTGAGGGACCATATAGAATAGGATAACATGTGGTGCGATGTTGCACAGAACCCCAGCTCTCCATTAAATACACAGCCAACTCTGAGTCATATCTCACACAATGAATGAGACGCACACGCTGCCGATCCCCCTGAGGACTGTGGTCTCCCGAGGCATGCAACCCGGATTGGAGAGGTAGGAGGAGAGAGAGACAACCCTGCCCTTCAGAGAACATTTTGCCTCTTCAAGAGCCGCCAGGGGTCCCAATAATTAGATAAGCTGCCACTTGGGGAGGTGGAATTTTTACCACTGTTCCCTTTATAAGTGATGCTGACCTAGCTACTACCTCCCAACCATTTTATATTTAACTATAGGTTCATGTGGTGTTGCGGCCCAAGCATCTCAGTAATGTTCGGCCTATACTTCCACATGTGTTTCTTTCTTACGCTCACTGTGGTCCGATCTCAGGCACACAATGTTGTATTCTCTGTTTTGTTATGTTTCTACTTACTACTTTGCTCAAAGCATACATTCCAACATATTCAGTACGCCTCCAGGGTCGATTGTCAAATACCACAAGATCAATACACCTAAACATCACACACAGACTGATTCATGGAATTATGTGCGCCGAAAAACGGGCTTTGTGCGCCATTCTGCCGGCAAATCCCTGTTTTACAAATGGGGATTTGCGAGCAGAATGGCGCACAAAGCCTGTTTTTCGGCGCACATAATTCCATGAATCAGCCCCACTAACACTCACAACACGGGGTACCCATGGGAGATCTGTAATTGACCAGATGGACATGGTCAGCAAAGATACACGCTGGCGTGAGCATGACTCTGGTGAAGACACGGGTCTAAGGGCGTTAACCTTCCCCCATCATGACGCACCTCAACTTACACATATTGACACTATGTTCAAGGGCTAAAGAGCCCAACTAAAAGATGCAGAACGTTGTATTACTTGCAGGATAATCAAATAGATATAGCATTCCTTTGGGAAACGCATCTTGATCTCGCAGAACCTGAAAAACCTCGGAAGGGTTGGATCAAGCAGACATCTGCTGACAAAGGGCACTGGGTATGGCATGGTTCATGGGACTCTATTTCACCAAAGAATAACCCTGCTGAACCTGTACTGCCCAGCGCAGGAGAACCCTGGCTTCTTTGTCCATGTGATTAGCTCGTTCTCAACATACATAACCCAAATGACTTTCACAGAGGGTGACTTTAACACTACAATCTCTGGTATGCTAGACAGCCACCCAGCCATGCCCCTTAACCATCCCACCCCCAAAAAGGCCATGAAACTAGCCCACATAATGTCTGAGTGTAGATGTGAGAAATAAGGGTGGAACCCTCTTTTTTGTGAGGGGGCCTGACTCTAGAGGGTTAGAAAGTATAATCAAACAAGGGGGGGTAGAGTCAAAGGCTACCCTAGACATGGACGTGACTGGAGGTAACCAAATGGTAGCAGCGGAGCTAGATGGCTGCTACCTCAAAAGAGATCACCGTGAGATAAAAGAATATCAAAAAAGGAAGCTTTATTCAGATTAACACAGAGGCATATTCACACAGATGGACATGTGCCGTAGCACGAAAGATATGCATAATAGAGTACGTAGTGGTATGCATATAACAACGTTAGCGTATTGCTATTGAAAGAAATGCATGAAATAAATTGTCACTTGCTTACTAACTCACCAATATGCATACCACTATGTACTCTATTATGCATATCTTTCGTGCTACGGCACATGTCCATCTGTGTGAATATGTCTCTGTGTTAATCTGAATAAAAGCTCCTTTTTTGATATTCGTTTATCTCACGGTGATCTATTTTGAGCTAGCAGCCATCTATCTCCGCTGCTACCATTTGGTGACCTCCAGTCATGTCCATGACTAGGGTAGCCTTTGACTCTACCCCCACTTGTTCGATTATGTCTGAGTGTAGAGTCATAGATGTGTGGCACGCTATGTACCACCAAACAGAGATTTTACCTTTTTCTCACATCAACACCATAGCTACACCCGCCTAGACTACTGGTTAACACCCTCAAATATTATCAGGTTGTGAAATCTTACAGATGACCCTTTCTTATCGAGCACCCATCATACTAAACATGGAATTTACATATATAATTAAAGCCACACACCCTTGGAGACTTAACCTAGCATCAATTGACCGTACAGATTTCTTCTAAAATCTAATCGAGGGGCCACATCTTTTTGGGTCCATAATTTGACAGAAAGATATAACACCCTAAAATGCTAGGACGCAATTTAAGCTTCAAGTTCATGGCCATTGTATTTCATGATGGGCACGTAAGATGAAAAAATGGGAAAAAAATAACGATTACTGACAGAACTCCAACACACAGAATGCATACACACAGCAACGAGAGAGTAGCCGCTGGCACCCCAGCTGAGTAAGATCAAAGCCTAACTGAAAACAATCACAACATCCAGAGCACTGAGTTTATGGCCCTTTGGAACGTGCATATGTAATGGATGGGATTACACCAGAATAATTCTGAGTCGAAATAACCGGACTGACTCAAGAAGGTGGAAAATTACTATTTTATCAACAAATATCTAAAACAGGGAAGTTACAACAAACATCAACAGACGTACGCTCAGTGTCTGAATGATCGCCACAAAAAATACAATTCTTATACTCAATTATGCATCAGAGTGACGTCATACTACGTGGCAATAGTGAAAAACCTATCAAGGGTTGACATTGGTTATGGGAAATATGTATACACTTATATAGAAGCTAGGATTGTTTTGGCTTTCCTTTATCAGGTGGACAACTTATGCCTACCTCTTAAAACATGTAATTTCAGAAACATTAGATGCAAAGTTTCTCATTGGTTTTACAAGCTAAAAGGCCCTTCGTTATATGAACTAATACAACTGGAAGATTTGATTCATTTAGCAGCATTTAAGCACAGACCCAGGTGCAGGGTGATATGACATGAAGCTACCTCTCCACCCAATTAATCTAGCATCTCTCATCACCCATGCATTCTGCCATGAAATTGTATTTGTACTTGGCCTTGTAGAGTATTCTCGTCTTTGGCAATGTACGGGAGTGCAAGCACTCGTTATCGTGTCTGGAACTCAAGTTCAAACTCTATTTCCATCCTTGGCTCACATGACAGGAGACCACGATCTAGTCCGTTTTGCAGCTTTTAAATGCTCTAATGAATGAAAACTTGGCATCCTTTGTGTTCTTTCTTGCACCTCAACGTGAGAAGATTCATCCTCTACAAACGTCTTCAGAGTAGATAGCTGACCTCATTTTCTACGATCTTGACTTTGGGCCAGACAGCCTCGCCACGCAGCTCCTTAAGCCTGCTATTCTGCTGCAACACAGCTTTTCCATTCCCCCTTTCATAGTTTCTGGCTTATTTATTTCATGATACCAACGTCCAGTTTCTGTACAATAGCGCTTCGCCCACATTCTATTTACTACTCCTAGCTAGCCTATATGAAGACTTGATCTACCTTGCGTTTCAACGTCTGTACATCATTGAAGTTCTGTTTTCTACAGCCCTTTGTTTAACTTGCAATCTTCTTCTTTTCCATGTTGACAGTTCACTCGATTTATTACTTCATCATGTGTCCTCTAGGATCCAAACACTGTCTTCAGTCAGTATCTTGGGACGCTGTGCACACTTTCTTATGATGCCATCAGTTCATTCACTTAGCTCCTTCTCATATTCCTTCGGGGAGTTCCTCCTACAGGTTGTCATTGCTTCGGGGGGTACATTTGATAGGGTTGTCTCAATGGGTATCTCCTTCCAAATACTCGCTGCAGTATTGGTACTATAGCTGGTGTCAGGCAAGGCACCGTCTCATGTCTCCAATACATGGGAGGTAGGGGGCGGGATCTCATGCAGATGTATACAGCTGCTCCTCTACAGCATAAAAATACTTTTCCAAACCAGCACAAACATTATTTGAAGTAGGCGACAAACGTAGCACAGACCTAGATTTGGGAAGCAGCGGCGCACTTTGCAATCATAGGGTGAGGAAAACGTTAGGTAACAGAGAAACATGGGAGTGAGGATCTAACAACAGAGGAGGGAGTGCAATTGTCAGCAATGGGTCTACAAGTAACCAGGGGAGGAAACAGTGGGGATCAGATCACCCTGCCTCAGGTATGGTGGGGAGTGGATGGTGTATGGACCTAGGTGTTAGGGAGAATCCATTCCTTGAAGAGGAGGTCTTGAGCGCATTCCTGAACTGTAGAAGTGAGCGGGCGAGTCCGATGTTGATGTGGAGGGGGTTTCAGAGTCTTGGAGTATAGACAGAGAAGTCCTGTCTTCTGCTTTTTTCTTTCCTGCACCGGCAGAGTTCAAGTCTGCACATGTCCTTACTTCTGGTGGATCGTAGGCCTCCGGAGATGAGTTTCTCAGTGAGGTAGTTTGGGGACTCCAGGGTGACAGCCTTGTAGATGATGTATCAGGATTTGGAGATGATGCAGGCTTGCAGCGGGTGCCAGTGCAGTTCGATGAGGGTCTGGGTGATGTGGTCGAATTTGCAGAGTCCTTTGATAAGTCGTGCTGTAGCATGCAGGACACATCTCAGTGGAGCCCGGGTTAGTCAAGTGAAGGTCATGCAAGGAGGCATTGCCACCATCTAGGTGGGAGAGGACCAAGGCTTTAACAACAGACCTGAAGTTGTTTTCTGGGATGAAGGGCTTGATTTTCCACAGGAGAGAAATTTGTTAACGCACCGTTTGTGTCTTTCTTGCTATGTGTTGTTTGAAGGAGGTGTCTTTCGATGTCAAACCCAAGGGACTTGGTGCATATAACCAATTGGTGTGTGAAGCCTTCGAGGTGCATAGCAGAGAGCCCGTTCTGGATGCCCCGGTGTTCAGTGTTGTTGATCAGCAGTAGGAATTTAGCCTTGGAGGGGTTGAGCTTTAGGTAAGCACTGGACAACTAAGACTGGATCAAAGAAAGGCTTTGAGTCTGCGGATGTCTTCGATAGAGGATATCTTGAGGTAGAGTTGCATTTCATCGGTGTAATGGTGGATGTGACTGTGGAGCAAGGAGGGTTCCAAACGGTTCCATGTAATGATTGGCGATCAAAGGGAGAGAATGAATCCTTGCAAGACTCCACAGGAGATGGGTAGAGTTGGGGATCTGGAGTATTCCATTTGTACAAACTGGTGTCGATTAGCAAGGTACGATTTGATCCAGCTGAGGATGATCACACTGATCCCCATGCAGTGATGTAGACTGTCAGCTGGTGTCTGGTGGTCTACTGTGTCAAAGGCTGTTGAGAGGACAAGGAAAACCAGGCGGCAAGGATAGCAATCATCAAGGATTTTAAGGGCATCATCGATCACCTTGATGGTAGCCGTTTCTGTGCTGCATCTGGATCTGAAGCCAGATTGGTAGGACTGAAGGAGGTTGTTGGCTTCGATGTGTTTGGGAAGTTGCATATCTACTGCTTTCTCAAGGATTATACCTAGGAAGGGAAGATGGGTGATGGGGCAGTAGTTGCCGAGGTAATCAGGGTTCAGCGTTGGTCTCTTGAGAAGCTGGAGGATTTGTCCGATCTTGAGGGTTGAGGGGAAGGTGCCTTGAGTTAGGGAGCTGTTGATGATGGTCGGGTAAGGAAGGAGTGCTTCAGTTAGAAGTGTCTTGAGTACATAGGCAGGGAGGAGGTCATCCGTATACGATATGGCTTTAAGAGATGCTATACATCAGTGAAGTCTTCCATAGTGAGTGTCTTCAAAGTTGTCCAGGTAGTTGTGGTTTTGTGAGATGGGACGTAATGTAATATGGTATTTGTATAGCACCTATTCAAAGCGTTGTAGGTGAACGCCCTCAGGGGACCGAAGTACGTGGAATGGGAGTATAGAATGCATGTGTGCATTTTCAGCCAATACAAAAGTAGGATGGGGTGGCCAAGTACCTGCTAGCAACCCGTGTCGAGCTGGCATGTGGATGGGTGCCGTCAGGTTAAAGGGAGAGTATGCGAGTCAGGTAGACTGATGTGTCCAGCTAGATCAAATTTTTGATAAGTGACTTAGCTGCGTTCTAATGACAGATATGCTGTGCGATGTGTCTTCAAGAGTCTTCATGAGACTGCAGATGCATGCAGGTCGGTCGATGTGGCTTCCATTGACATTGAGTGTGATAAGTACCAGAGTTTCTGGTTTCGTGTGTTCCTGTCCTGCGTTCTGCTGCAATCCTTTCTCTGCGTTGCTCAGTACTTCATTTGAGGGTCCCTTTGCTGCCCCAGCCTATTGTCATGACCACTCTGAGGGGGCAAAAGTTGTGCCACAAGCAGGCTCCCACCAGAACCATGAGGGCCTTAAAACCACTGCAAAAGGGCTCCTGGAGCCAGTCCTGGCACCTTTGGCACCAGGCTCATATGTAGGAAGGAAGGGCTGTTCAAACTAGGTCCCATTTATGTACATGGGCCTTTAAATCCAACATGGAAGCACCCACACAGTCTAGTTCTAAGAACCAAGCCATGCGGTCTAGTGTTTTGGGTGTGGCAGGAACTACTTTCCCTGGTACTACTTTACCTGGGCTATATAAACCACACCCTGACTGCAGAACACGCTTCGTGTTATTCTGCAACCAGCAGGGTGACGCTCACCATGTCCAGCTCCTGGACTTCAGCATCTTCCTGTAATCCTACAAGAACAAGAATATTCTGTTTTACCTGAGAAAACACCATCCAGCACTCAGCATCTCAACTGGGCTGCAATCTGTGGAAACCGAGAGAAGAAGAAACATCACTCACCTGTGAGTACTAGCTTAAGGACTTCGGGTGAACTGCTACCACAGCAACATCGGCAAAGGAAAAGAGACATATTCATGTTAGGCAGAATCCTGTGCAGTTCCCTTAGGGAGCACTACAGAAGATTAAGACTACAGGTGAGAGCAATAAATCACCTTTGGTATCAGTCCGTACCACAAAGATTTAGTTGGTAGCTGTGGCTGAGCAGTCAGACTTATCTCAAGAGGGAGATGAGCAGTATTCAGGGTTTACATAATAGGCCTACAATACTATGGCACAAGGAAACACTGACCAAAGCTTTGTATTCAAAAGTAGATATATATTTATTTTATACACTTCTAGTAAAACAGATTCGTCACAGTCAAGGAAAAATATACACACTCCCTAGTTAAATTGTAGACCAAGTGAACCAGAGTGAAAACTGAGAAAAACGGCACAGTGAAAACCACACACAAGGAATACTCTAGCAATTTCTCACAAGGGAGGGAAAGCACAAGTTATGTAGAAATAGTTTCTTACACTCCCTATCAACACTTCCCATAAGTTTGTGAACCAGATTAAGCAAGGCAGTGCATCAGTATAGGCAATACTTAAATGAAACCGGAGCAAAATGGCATTTCACAAGCTTTAGAAAGGGGAAGAAAAGAGTAGTTATAAGACGTAGGTGCATCAACACAAGTCTAGTTGAGAATCAATCTAAAGAAGGCAGTTCTAACAAATGTACCAGAGTCAGTAGGCCTGTGCCAGAGTCAGAGGTATAGGGCAAGGGCCCAGGAGCAAAATGTTCTTGT
Organism: Ambystoma mexicanum; assembly: GCF_040938575.1. NCBI lineage: Eukaryota > Metazoa > Chordata > Amphibia > Caudata > Ambystomatidae > Ambystoma > Ambystoma mexicanum. The sequence goes on from NC_090932.1 coordinate 1,537,407,893, forward strand.
AGCTTCAGTCAAGTCTTTGTTTAACGATTTTGAAAAGGATTTAAAACACATTTAGTGCTACCACGAAGAAAGGGGGGCCTGGCGGAACAATGTACCTTTAAAATGAAGAAGTGGCGCCTGCGGTGGCGGTTGTTCCTGGTAGTTCCTGCAGTTCGGGGGATCCAGCAGAGGAAGAGAGGCTCTCGTAGTGGAGGAAGGTTCGAGTGACTGCACTACCCAGAGATGAAACCAGCCGCGGTGCTGCCCGATGAATAAAAGGTACGCTCCTTTAAATCGCGGTCCGGGTGGACTGGTGCCTGGCTATCTGGCCTCCGAGTACAGGGTACGGGATATTCAACATAGGCAGGACCAGGAAGGTGATTGGAAAACTGGATGGCCGATCCAGAACAAGGAAAGAAGGCTCTTGCAGATGAAGATCTCTCGTCGTGTGGAGAAAAGTGGTGAGACGTTGCAGCAGGGCTTCACTGGTGGTTTAGTCATTGCAGATGTCTTTGGCTTCTCTCCTCTTTGGCTTCTAAGTTCCAGTGGTGACGTTTTGCTCTTCCAGTCCTCAGGACCCTGCTTTTATGCAAAAAAGATTCCTATTCATGCAGCCTAGCTGTCACTCACACAGCAGAGTGGTCATCTTGGCGGGAGACCCTCCAGCCTATCAGGGTAGAGTGCGACATGGGTTCCTGAGGCAACCCTGTCCAGGGGTCCTACTCCCCCTCCCACACAATGGTCCCACCCCAGACTCAGTGGCGCCGAAAGGAGGGCTTCTTGGTTGAAGCCCGCCAAACGAACTAACAAAGGATCCCCGGCCTGGGTTAGGAGTTTAGAGAAAGACACGAGAAAGAAGTTATATTAAAGTTCTGGCAAATAAAACCTACCGGAGCAAAGTAAATATTAAAATGCACCGGCAGTGTGTTAGAGGCTGTCAGAAAAGGTGGTAGCCTCGAAAAATGGGAAAATCGCATAGGAAAATATTTGCGGTCGAATATTTATGGTAGTAACCACTGCCACCAGCCAGAAACTTTTGAGAGAGGGACTGTACGGTACCCTCTCGAAAATGAACATAAGGGAAAAACTATTAACCCTTTCTAGTACCTCCGTAATGAAATGGGTTTTACTGGTTTAGTTCATAAAAATTGACTAGTAAAGTCAATTGGGACTTTACATGCCCTGGGAGACAGTAGTCAGTACCAGGGAATGGAGTCTATGTTTGGGGGTCGCTAAGACACCCCTGTGTCACTGCACGGAGGGTGCTGTGTAACACATGTGAATAAAGATGGTTCCTATGGGGTTGAGAAAATCCCATAGAAATTAAACACAAAAATAGCCTAGAACACACATAGCAAAAAGGCCTAAGAGTGGGAAAAAGAGTCTCACTCTTAGCAGGAAAAAGAAACAAACCCTTCAAATCCAGCAAAGTTGCTGGGGGACTCTATATGTAAGGGAAATTAGCCATAGAATGAGAATTCTCCCTAACAATTCAGGTTCGCTTTCAATATTAAACAACCGCACAGCGCTGTACTTACCTAAACAGATTCCAGGGTCCTGTTTTTCATCGCGCTCTCATCCACTCGCAGAACCACAGCGGCCTGTGAGGAGAAGAAGAAGAAAGGCGCTGCACTTCACGCTTTCTCTTACCTAGAAAACGTGCCTCTCCGTCCGGCACGCCAGAATCAAGACTTTCCCCCTGAAAAGAGGGAGATAAAGACATTAACAAATTCCCACCATAAACAGAACAAAGACTTACAATTAACAAACCTACCTGCCTACCAGCAGATTCGGGGTCACAGCAGGCCTGGGCCCAAGGAAGGCGTACTGCACCAGTGAAGCAACTCGGGCAACTCGCCAACAAACATCAAGCGCCCCTGTACAAGAAACGCAGGACGGATAGCTCACCCTACAAATAACTAAGATTCGTTATTCAGCACTGGGCAACTACGCATCCCGGGTTCCAGATCTCAGAGCCTTCCAGACGCCCCCGGGGATATCAGGTGAGCATAACACCTATTGACAGGAGGTTAAAATAGCATGACAGGTGGAGAGGGTTCATCAGGATGATGTTTAGTTTAGTATAGATGGTGCGGTTTGTTTTCACAGCTGTGTCGTGGAAGTGGTCTGAAACAGCATCACAAAGTGCTTGGGAGTGGGGGAAAAGGGAGGAAGTGCAGGAAGGGTCCCTGAATTAATAATTGATCTTGTGGAGTTCCCTGCTGGTATTACAAGTGTTACAGATTCTGTTCCAGTAGAAGGTTTTTTTTGCCTTGCAGATTTCTGCCTTACAAGCTTTGATCTGACTGGCGTATTCAGCTCTATTCGGGGGAGAAGGGAGTGTATTGGGGAGTGTATTTGGCGGCATAAGAAGGCTAGAATCAATGTCAAAACTCTCCTAGCAAGTAAAGGCGACAGTGGTCTAGCCCTCCTGTTGCGGACGGTATTACCCAAATTGGTTGTTTCTAATTGACCATATGGTACAACTGGCCGAATTCAGCCAGTACCATTTGGTAATTTGGAAATATGCACAGGCTGTGCATACCAAGCAATGCACTACACAATGACACATTGGCTAAATTATGCTACAGTGACTTAGGTATTTTTATAGATTGTGAGGATGCCCATTCCTTCTTTTCTTCGATTAATCAAGTATTAAATAACATCAAGAATAGAGAAATCCAATAAAACATTGTGCAACACACCCAATTTACCCTGTGCAAAATGTATTCCATGGGCTTAATAACCAACACATATTGCTGGAGGGAGTGTAACCAAAAACTGGAACACTTAGTCACGTGCTATGGGTGCTTTTCACCAGTACATTCACCCGTGCCCATTTTGTTAGGAAAGAGTGTGGATGACTGGAAATACTGCTCTTCACAGTGCAAACCACTATTCTGATTAACTGGAAGGCTCAGGCTCCAAGCAAGTTAAGTGAATGGAGAAATCCTTTAACACACACCTGTGATCTGGAGAGAAAAACTTACAATTACCTGAGCAGGCTACACAGTGAGGAGAGGGTATGGGATTTTTTTCAAAAAGTACATTTAACGCCTTCAGAGAGAGAGAATGGCATGAAACTAAAGTGAGGGAAGTTCATCATGCTATATATTCAAGGAAAAAACTTTAGTTGCAGGGACATTAAGGTAAGAATTTAACACAACAAAACCCCTGAAATTCAGTGAAATCCACCTTAATTTCGCACCCGCTGTTGCGCAGCCTATGACCACAATGATGACATCTCTGATTGCATCACTGGTGACACTGCTAATAGCATCATATATGGCATCAATGATTAGTTAAGTAATGACATCAGCTATAAGATCACACTAGGTATTTGCCCATATTTAGACTACCCTTGTGTTTCTTCATATGTGATATTAGCATTTTAGAATAGTTCATAACAATGAGTAGATTGTTTAAAACAGTAAACAGCTGCACATGCATCATATCACTACTTGTGAAGCATTCCATTGTAGTACTTTGGTAAAAGATGATATCTGAATTATAAATAGTACACTGTTTTGAATGTTCCTGCTTGTTACAAATATATCTAAGACAAGTTCACTATAATATAATCTGTATATACATTTACAAAACAATTAGTAGAAATAATTTGAAAGAGACACATGTTAAACCCCAATTATTTATTACGTTTTAAAATAAACATGTTCAATTACTGCTGCAAAGCAGTAATACAATGAGTTGCACTCTAAGAAGTCTTCGTGATTGAAGCAGCTAGTCTGAGTCCATGTTTTCCAAAGCAGTCTTTATTGGAGCATCATCGACACAAGTTTAAAAGCCGTCCAAATGCGGCGTTCCTAAACAAAGGAACAAAAACCCAAAGTTTGGCAGCATCATTACGCGTTTCGCGACACGTTGCTTGTTCATACGTAAATACTCAACTGTAAGGAACTATTAGGATATATTTTAAGATTTCCATAAATGCGTTTTGGAAAAATATATGTATAGAAAAGAAAGTTTTACATTGATCATTTGCTTGAAAACATGTGCATAGATGTATTTCTGTATGTCTTTTGTAAGTGATTAACACATACTGTACAGAGTAAAAGTAATCTTTAAACAGTATCCAATTTTTGATTAGATTAATTTTTTTGTATTTCATAGATGATGTCATAAGTGATGTCATTAGTGATGTCATCATTGTGGTTATATGGTTATATGCTACACAACAGGTGGTGCAAAGTTAAGGTAGCTTTAGCTGAATTTCAGGGGTTTTGTTGTGTTAAATTCTCACCTTAACGTCCCTGCAACTGAAGTTTTTTCCTTGAATTTCAAAGGTTTTGTTACAATGTATTGCTCACCTTAACGTCCCTGCAACTGAAGTTTTTTCCTTGAATTTCAAAGGTTTTGTTACAATGAATTGCTCACCTTAACGGCCCTACACCCAAAGGGTTTTCCTTGAATTTCAAGGGCTTTGTTATTCCATAGATTTTTTCCCACTTATGGTCAGGGTCCATAGCCTACGGCCGGACCCTCTGTCCATTTTAGAACACTACCAGACCACTAGCCATGGCTTTCGTCCATGTCCGGTGGGCACGGCCACTTAATATTTTAAAACACTTGCAACCCATCACTCAACGATGTTCATCAATCACAAACTCATTTTGACCTGTTTTGACAGCAGTATTGTTATGTATAAAATATTGCAGACTTTGAGAGCAATGTTTTTAGAAAATGCGCAGTGAGATTAAATTATTTCCTGAGGATCTCTCACTTTGGTTAAGCAGCGTGCAACAAGCTCCTTGTTTTATGGCTGTTTCTTAGTGACTGTTGTAATATATTGCATAACCCAAACTAACCACATTTAAGCAGCACTGGAAAGGTTGAAAAAATAACCGGTTGCAAAAATAACATATGCCCAGGTACTTTTGCCCCCATAGCAAAAATCAAAAGCTGGCCCCCATGAATATACAGACAGTAAGTGAACCTATATCTTAAAATGAAATACGCAAATGTAGTTCAATTGACCTACTCCTTACAAGAAAGTGCACAAGACAAAATAGCATTGGACTTTTAAAAAAAAGTAATAAACACCAGAAAATAACCTTAGGGAGGAAATCTTCCCATAAATATGCTGACAAAGTATAAAAGGTGCTCAACTTTTAAACCAAGCAATCTGTCGTCAAATAAAAACAAAATCCCAATACAAAACCAGTGCCTGTGGTCTTGTAAGCATCTGCACTGGGAACATGACAACCTGAGTAAAATCCTGGTAGCCAAATACTTGAGCAAGCTTACCAATCTAAAACAAAAACCAGGGGATTGCGTCCGCCCTCTGAAAAAATGTTACGCTGTCCGCCCACATGTGTCCTTTACTTGTGCCATGAAAAACATTCATAATCAGGGGAAAATAAGTGCTCCAGTATCCAGGATTGCAAACTCTCTTGCCACATTGTGGGCAAATAATCATGACTTAGTTTCCCTCTCATCATTTCCCTACCTCACCCCCCCGTCTGGCTTTCCGCAATACTCTGCTTTATGATATGATATGATAGGTTATTTATAACACGCTTAATACCCAGAGGATTCTAAGCGCGGACCCAGGGATCAAACCTGTGTTGCTCTGTGTTGCTCTGTGTTGTCTTGCTTCAAAGGCAGAGCATGTTGCCCCCGAGCTATCCTCCCGAGACAGGTAGCTGAAGGTAACTTGAAAAGTACAAGTACCATAGTGTCACTCAAATATATAAATCTGTCTAGAACTATGTGAGACAAAAAGTGTACAATTGTGGCATTATTCCCCCCATCTTATCTGGGAGACTACAAATACCAGAATGCAATTCAGCAAAAGGCAAAAATAAATCTCTGAGTGAAACAGTTTCATGGTTTGAAAAAAAAATAATGTGGATGCCCACTTGCTCGCCCATCCATGTTGTAACCTGGACTGACCCTGCTTCGCTTCAAAGCTAGGAAAGGTCCAGCCCACTCAAGCCATGTGGTCTTGTAACTTCGGCTCGTTTATCAGGCAACATGGCCTGAGGAGGCTGGCCCCTTCCTCACTTTGAAGCTAAGGAGCGTCTGTCCTGGTTACTGCATGGATGAGAGACCTGGATGGCTTTCGTATCACTGGTCGTGGACAACTACATATAGCTGTAAAAATACCTTTAAAAAATAGAAGAAACAAATATATAACCGTGGGTACGGAACTACGGATAGCCTCGGCTATCTGTAGTTATTTTATGTATGAACTACAGATAGATGCGGTTATCTGTAGTTTAATATAGCCGTTGATATCGGAAAAACCACCAGAAAAAAAGGCTTTCCTGCCCCCCCTCATCTCCTCACCTCCCCCACAACACAGGTTGTTTCTGTGATGCAGTTTGCTTTGAAATGTCAGCTTTTCAAGGCTACAGAAAGCTTTGTGCTGCAAACTCAGTCGCTAGACCCCCTCTCCGACTCCGGCTCCCAAATTTCACTTGGTGCCCCTCTAGCCACCACCCCCACCCCCACTCCCACCTCTAGCCTGATGCAATTTGCATGCTTTTTGACCTGCAAATGGCTTTTCTTCTATGTTTCATTTTCCTGTATCCTCGGCTATCTCTCGCATTGAGAGAAAACAAGATGGTGGCCATTTCATTTCTAAAAAACCCGGTTTTGGTAATTTACCCGCGATATAGCTATCTATTTTGGAGAAGGGGGCCCCCCCTTCTCCGTCAAATATTCAAATACTGCACGGAATAACTCCAAACCAAGCATGGATCGCGAGTTAACGCTTCATGCCCAAGTTGTTTCGGACTTGGTACAAATCCATCTTGCGCTTTGATTAAAATTGACCCGGTTTGTCTGGCGCAACTTTGGAAAAAGAATGTCTTCTTAGTAACTTTTTTATTATTTTTTAACAGATCTTTACAAAACTTTGCAGTCAGAGGGCGGGGGACTATGAGTTCCTACAGAAAAGCACCTCTACCCTTGTACCTCTTCCCCAGCTAACTTTCCGACCCACTTTCTTGCAGAGCCACATGGGCGCCTGGAGACCACACAATGGTAACAGTGCACGGCACAAACCAATTTAAAAGCATTCTTTGACTTAGAGCTGCACATTTTCCTGCGATACTCTGCCTCCTCTGGTTGAAGCTACATAATCTGTACATTAACTGGTCTGCAGGCAGTCTGTTCTGAGCCAGGGTAAAGAGGTGTACCGGCTATAAACATACCCAAGAACCAATCCTTTCCACCAAAACCATCTCCAAAGTATTCTGGACCTTTAAGGATAGTTAAGCAAAGGAATCCTGTTTCTTACACTTTAAAGTTATTTCCATCATGGTCTTGAATTAATTGGGCCGTCCATGTCTCTCAACTTAAGCCTTGTGCTAGATCGCTTCCCTGGGCGGACAATGAAGCCATGCCTGTCTTGACAGAAGACGGCTCTGAATATGAGATCCCAGATATGCAACTCAGGGATGTCTCCAGTCCTCTTCTATGCTATTTTCAATGGCTTGACCCATGGAAGCCGAGTTCCACAAGCATCACAAGGGGTTTACTTTTACTGGCATGCACTTACTTGGAGAGTCATGTCCCTATGGCAACACTGGTAACTGTACCATTCTGAAGAACTACGGACCAAAATGGAGTGGAGATCGCCCAAACCACTACTAAGCCATATTGTTGAAACTGGCTTCCTTTCCTGTCCTTCAACAGGAAAGGGCAGTCCCGTCCCTTGCACACCCTGTAGTTGAAAAAACAACCAAATTCTCTTGCATCATTTCAAAATAAAACTTTATAAAGGGATGATTTTGTCATCCATGAGTTCTATACCCCACTTAGGGTTAATTTAGACAAACAATAATTCAACATTCAATTTGTATCAGTTCATAACCAACATATATAACAAAGTAAACTGTTTTTTACAGTATATGGTACAAATAGTAACTGTTTGGCATCCCATTGGAATCTGATGATGTCCCTGCTGAAACCAGCAAGAGAAGGAAAGGTAAATCCTTGCTGTCCAACCACAGTGCCCAGGGAACAGTATGCACAGAGAGACACAGAAGAAACAGACTGCAGATATAAACCTAAATTGAGTAAGGGGTTACATTTGCACCCCGTACTGGAAATGATGTAGGCACTTTTTGAGGTTATTGAAGGGGCCTGTTGCAAAACTATTTAATTGATAAGGAAGGTCATTGAAACAGCGTGTGTGTAAATGGTGTCATATAGCCATGCGGGTTGCAAAAAGTGAGTTTACGTGTAAAGTATGATTAGAAGGTTGGTACTTACATGAGAGTCATAGTACACTTCTTACTTTCGTCTGTTCTTCCCGGTGATCAGGCTTTAGGTTTTCCCACACCCTTCTTCTGCTCTTCAAATGGATCTGGCTTCATGGCTTTCTGCATCCTTCTTCTGTTCATGTTTTTGTTTGAACACTTTTATTATATTTTCAACATAGGACAAACAACATGGTTTCCATACAGTTACAGTAACAATGGCACTCCTTGTGGTGTCAACTAGTTCAGCATTCAACAAGGAGTATGTTTGAGAGCAAGGCTTGCACATCTAAATATTAGCCAATAAAGAAACCGCCTACTAAAAAGTTTTACGCTTTACGGGATAAAGTTGATCCTTGCTGATGGGGACTCCTATATAAATATCATAAATATCACAAGCCCCTCACTGTACTTTCAAGGATGTGGAAGAGCTTCGTGATTGTACAAAACATCCTGACTAACATGTATCTATTTAACAACTGATGCAACATTGCATACTTTTAACCTCATTGAAATTGTAGGACTTTGCAGGTAGTGTATAGACCGGCGTCTACCTTCAACTTTGGTTATCCCCTCTGATCTGTTATTAAAACACTGATTCTTCGGAAAGGACAGTTTATCCGCTGTACCCCTTAGTCCTGAATATTTTCATTATTCCCTCGCTGTTCTCGAAGATGGTTGTAATTCCACATGCATCGTGGAGGGTTGCAAGTACCGGCCCTTAACTATAATATATTTAACTAGCAGTTGTACCCGTGCTTCACACGATAATTCCTACAAAAACAAATTAGACAAAGTTATATTTATATTTTATAACTTTTACATTGTCTACACGATGGAACCTAGCCACATGCCACATTTTAGCTGTGTAGCATGTTGGGAAGTATGTTGAACATTTCGAACAGACACACACAACACACACACACATCCAAGCATTGCAGATCGCTTAAAAAACAAAAAACATTAAAAAAAATTTATAATTTATACTTTTTGCATTGTCTACACCATGGAACCTACCCATATGCCAAATTTCAGGTTTGTGGCATGTTGGGAAGTATGCTGAACATTTCGAACAGAAACACACACATATCCACAAATGTCCATTTTATTATAATGCAGAGATAACCGCCCTATAGTTGAGGGCGGTTGGACACCCATAGGAACCCCTTAAAAGTCTATTAACTTTTGATTCAAGTAACGGGGCACCGTTTGTGCTTGTAGAACCAGGAGAAACTGATGTCTGTGCGGGTCTGCTTTCCGTGTGTGTTTGGATTGTGTGAACTCTGGGGTTGTTGTGTCCGTAAGGGCAAAGGCCAGTGGCTGGGATGTTAGTTTGTGGCCGTTTGTTTTCAGTGGGTTTATGGCTTGTTTGTTTTCCTGAGGGGAGACTGATCCGTTGGATCATGTGATGTATTTGTGGGGTATGCTGGAGAGGAGCAAGGAGCGGGTAAGGTTAGTGGTTGGTATAAGGTGTTTGTTAGTTCCACAGTTTATGCTGTTGTTGGATGGTCTCGGGTTCCTAGTGATAATGCTGGGTGCTCCTGGTTTATGTTCATCACTGTGTTGAATAGCCAGGTTTTCACTTTTTTCTGAAAGTTAGGTGGTCTTCTGTCATTCTTATCTCCTTCAGGATGAGTTCCATGCGGTTCTCCGAATTTCCTTTTTTCGAACGTTTTCGTTTCGATGTGGAGGCCATTGCTTGATCTTAGGTCTCTTCCTGGTTCGAAGTGGGTTATCTTGGCTTGGAGAAATTCAGCTCCTTGTCCGTGCAGTGATTTGTGGGTGATGCAGAGGGCTTTGAATTTTATGTTTTTATTTTACTGGGAGGCAGTGTAAGGATTCTGAGGGCTGATGTGATGTGGTCTCTTCTGTTTAGTCTCAAGAGAATCCTTGCTGCAGTGTTTTGTACGCGTTGGAGTTTTTAGTGGGTATTTCTGGCATCCCAAGGTAGAGGCTGTTTGTGTAATCAATTCTTGATAGCACTAGGGAGATGATTGCAAGGGTTCTGTGTGGGAAGGAGAGGTAGGGGAGGATCCCTGTAAGTAGCCGCAGGAGGTTGAAACATTTCTTGGTTATAGCATTGATTGAGGCTCTAGTGCGAGACCGTTGTCCATGAGTATTCCCAGATTTCTTTATCACGGCTGATGCTTCCGGTTGGGGTACCATGCCAGATGGCCAATTCAGTTGTGTGTCTGCTGCGCTGTCCTCATGTAGACTCCTGATGGGCGGCGAAAGGTGTTGATAGCACGGCTTGTTCCCCAACTAGTCCAGAAACCAGTGGTTGCCCAGTCACCCCTTTCACTGTCTGGATCACCTATTTGGCAAGTTAATGAATTCCTTGAACCACTGCCCATGAATCATTCAAAAATAGACCTGCGGATCCACAATCCACAAGGTCTGGTACTCTTGAGAGACCGGAATAACCAAACGATATAGTTAAATGCAGAATTGCTAGTTAAACACAGGAGTGCTTCATGTTAAATAAGGTGGAAGGTGAGGACCATACGGAGCTCCTCTTTTCTGATCAGTCATCCCTTTTATGACTAGAAGGTGGATTTCCCGAACACCTAACAGGCGGTTACAGAGCATTACTTTATCAGGTGTTTCCGAGAAGTGCAATACATGCATAGTACTTGGTTTTGTCGCTTGAAACGCTCTTCCTCTGCGAGAGGGCCTCAAGCATCCTCTATCGGCATAGGCTCCGGATCATCCAGGCTTAAGGGAAGTATGTGTCAGTTCTTGCATGTTTCCTATTGCTACTTCACCCTTCTTCCTCTCATTTTGGCATTCTTGCAATCTGTAATCTAACTGTCAAATGATCATGATCAGTTCAGCAAGGCTGCCAATACAAGGAAATCTGACTGTCTTTTAGGTCTTCGTTCAGTTTACTACAGACCACCTTGTCTGGTCTTCTTCCAGCCAATCTGTTACTGATGAAAATTGTTGAAAGCATATGCAAGATAAGACATCAAGATTTCCTTGGTTAAAGTCTAATTACATCTCCTGGGCAGTGCATGCTAGTTCAGGATGGCGAAACATGGCCCTTAAGCTGGCGATGAACCCCTGATAGTTATCCGGGATTGGGTTGCTTGATGTCACCAATGGAGTGGCCCAGGCTAGAGTGCTTATTGTTATGTTTGAAACCATATACCCAACATTGGCTCTATCGTCGGGAAGAAGGATGCCTTGAAGGAGAACTGTACAATGAAAGCATCCGAGAACCCATTATTGAGCCTTTTCGGCTCCCATTGAATTTCGCTGAAGACATGGAATCAATGGAAGATCAAAGGTTACAGAATATCGGGTGCCCCCCCACACACCCTGTGGCAAGGGCCTGCACAGACGCAACCCTCTGTAGCATCTGGTCCATTTTTCTTAGGTTCCTTTGATGTTGCAACGTGACTTTTGTTTCATGTTTATGTGACTTGACTTGTGGAATAAGAGCCGATCTCTACTGGTAGACCCAATGTTTGGTCCACTGTTCTTCAGAATGGTAAGGTAAGTGCATGACAGTTAGCAACAATAAAATAATTGAATGTTGGGACGTATAGATTTCTGAGGGCTTTTGGTGAATTGAGTCTGGGGTGATCAGTTGGCTCTATAGTAAGGGAAGCAGGCCTTTGTCCCTGTACAGAAGGTTTTCTTTAGAAAAACTCTGGGGCTCTATGAAGACGTCCCCTGACTGGCTCTATGGGGTGAATAATGGGGCCAGGTACCTTCCCAAACCAGTGGATGATGTACCCGAGGCGGTATGGAAAGGCACCCCTGGTCAAACGCAGAGACCCTGGTGTATGGAATTCGCTCACTGAGCAGGCAGTTTAGCCCTTTAAGAATGATACAATTCACATGCTCCAAGTTTGGAGCTACAGACAAGTCTCCAGTACTGAGATTCTGACTTTCACTCAGTTCCATTAGGACATTGACAAGGCCTTACAAATCTGAGAGTTTCCAAGGCCAGTGCCAATAGACATTGCGGGTAACTTTAAATATAACCAGCAGTCCATGGACCGGTCTGATTAACTGACTTGCTTCTCTCACAAAGGGAAACCAGTCTTCTATGCATAGGAGACGCTCATCCTTACTCGCCATGGTTCACGGGCCAAGAACGCAAACTGGCCGCATGAAGGGATAAGCGCAGGCCAATGAACAGGGCAAAGAACCATACCAAAGCGCTCGCAGTGAAGCAGCAGGAGAATCACAGTCATCAAAGCAGTGGTATGAGAAGCCGCTTAGGACTGGGCAAACACTAGGAATGGTCGCAGCCCACTCATGAACACCGAACAGAGACGAAGCCTTGTTTAGGAAACCAAGATGACACGCAAGGGTTTTGAAACCTTGATCCCACCTTACGACAATTCACTACAAGCACCTGTAGAAATGTTGGCTACCAATCACCAGCCAAGACTAATTTGCCACAGTAGGTGGAAGTCAGCTTGGATGGCCTAGCCTGAGTGAGTGGGCTGGCCACGCATAAAAGAGCAGCAGTGGTCTGCCAGTATGGGAGTTATATGCTGGCAGTTGGAATGCAGAGGTGGAGGTTGAAAGAGCTTTGAGAGCGAGTTTGAAGAAGGTGGTGAGTGACAGAGGGTGGTTGGTGGAAGATATGAGGTCGTGGGTGGGAGACCACAGGGGGTTGGTAAAGGTGAAGAGAAACACGAGGGCAGAGGTTGGTAGTACAGATGAAGTGGGTGGCAAGGAGGAACATCAATCAGATAGAGGAGGTAGACAAGCAAGTGGAGGTTAGTGAGAAAGAGACTGGAGAGCGGACATGGAGGAGAGAGAAAAGATGGGAAGAAATATCCAGACCCTAGCTAGTGGGATCCAGTTATTGGAGGTGGGTGTGGGGGGCATTACTCTGACGCAGGGTGGATGTTACGGACGCAGCCCACATGTGAAGAGGCAAAGCCCAAGGCAGATAGAGGCACGAGAGCAGGTTTTCCCCAAGACGAGCCAGCTCAGCTTGATGAGCAAAGGCAAGGGAGGCATGGGAGATGCTTGGGCCCAGGGAGGTGTACCTTTGGCAAGGGTTGGTCGCCTATAGTTAACAGACTAATGTCTTATACATATAGGTCTTGTCTTGACTCTACAAGGACAAGGACCTCGTCCATATATTTGTATCTGCACTAGAGAACAGTGCCTATTAGACATGTTGAGGCCTTACTACAGTCTACCACCATCCTTTACTGCATGAAATTGTTGCAAATGAATTCTATGTATTTCTGCATTTGTTGCTTTCTGCTTTCATACTCATCAGTCTACAACTAATGTGTTCTCTTGATGTAGTGAACACTTGTGAACACTTTTCACTTCTGTAAACGCTTTGCTGCAGAAGGTCTTTAGGTTCCATGTCTCCAAAAAGGCTACCTGATTGTTCTCGAAAGCATGAAATTGTCACACCTTGATTATTGTTGATCAATGAACTTGTTATAATAAAATTACACTATGTATAACACTTGTGCTTACATGTACGAATGAATGTGCGTGTAGCCTTTACCAATTTGGGGTCTTTTAGACTTTGACATAAGCTTATATTAACGGTGACCTGTGCAAACACCATAAGCCTCTTATTGAATAATAGCATACAGTACTAATACTATGCTCTAACTATGGTCAGGCGGCTACCCCTGTTTGTTACATAGGGGGACGCAGAGCAGCTGCAAGTGGAGCAAGTCTCACGGACTAGACCAGCTGAAGAGGGAATTAGTGACTTGGGTTGGACTCCATATTTCAAGAGACTTGTGGGCAGGCTCCTTGGAGGGCAAAGGAAGGTGTGGTAAACCCTGAAACTGAGAACTATCTAAAGTGACTTTTTTTCCTTTCTTGTGCTAATACTGAACAAAGACCTGGTTGAACATTAGCCCATATGGGTTACCTTTGTGCATGTTCAGCTCGCCAACTTGACAGCCTCCCTTCCTCTAGATTGGATGGGATGGGAGCCCTCAACATACAATGCAGAAATTCTATAGCTGAATGTATACGGCTTTCTGGCGACATATGAGCCTTTCAAGAGGGATGATACATTGGGGTTAACTCAGGTGTAGCTTCAATTGAACTCCAGACATCTGACGTCAGAGAGTAAGGCTCTAAAATGGAATAAAAGAGGACACATTTTGAGGACAATAGATTTCGGGTAAAGAGGAGCCTCAACAGCTGCTGGTCATGAGCTAGTAAGAGAGAGTAGGGTTCAGCAAACCCCAAAATCATCCCCCTAATTGTATTTTCTGGTCTTTTCAGAGTGTTGGGGTCCAGTAAAGCCTACTCCATTGTATGTATGCAGGTGATTTATATAGAGAAACCTTCCTTTAGAGGCTGTTTTGCTGCATTGAGCAGCAGCAACCCATCATTTCCCAGGAACAAGAGCAGGGTGGGAAGCAGATGTGTTGCACAAGCCCCTATGATGTGGCACAGTCTTTCATTAGATTGAAAATGAACAACAGGGCATTACGTTTTGCAAATAGTTGGAAAATTACATTGTCTTGTACCCAAGCAAATCTCCAACGAGTTGTGGTGCTGATGTTCAAATGGCAATTGCCAGGGAGCCCTCTGGCAGTGTTGCACTCTGCAAACATGCTTTCCTGGAAGATGCATTGGGACCACTGCCCACAAGGCAAAGAGCAGCACGGATTGTCCATTTCCAGAGCATGGCGAGATGATAAAAATGTAGCTTCCAATGTCGACATTTTCTTGCAGACCTTTAAAAGTGACATTACCTATGGCCACCTCCTCGCCCTGACCCCGGCTTAACCCAGAGAGCTGTCCGCAATACCTCTGTCAATTGCCGTAGTGGACATTTTCTGAGGGTCATTCTTCAACACGCACCCCACACACTCGCTCTGCATCAGCCGCAAAGTACAGCTGTGTTCCCTAGAGCTGAACTTGCCTTAAATGCTGCATGCCGCGTGATGGCGACTTGGACCCTCCCCTTCACAGGTAGACTGACAGCAGAGGTGGTTGATGCATGTTCCCGCAGGCTAATGACCTCGTGAATTGCACTTTGCAATACTCTGGCCTACATCTACCTTCACGGGCTAGAGGATGGGGCTTCAGAGGCCCTCCCTGGCCTGCAGGTCATATATTTGGCATCCCTGGCTTAGTACTTTGAGGGGCAGCAAAGGGGTAAAGAGGAAGACCTTAAAGGAGGCTAGAGCAGTAGTCTGGTCAACTGAGGACAAGGTGGCAGTGGCAATCAAGGTTTTAGTAGAGTGGTGGAGGATTTTGTGTATGTTCAGTTGGCAGCTGTGGCAGTAGAGCAAGCAAATTGATGAATCTAGTTTGTTGTCAGGGGCCCACCAAGCTTGTGAGTCTTGGGAGATGAGGTCTAGGGTCAGAAGGCAGAGACGCAGTTGGCTATAAGGTAGCGTATTGTAGAGCTGAAAGATGGGAAGCAGAATATTTGTGTGTTATTAGCGACTAAGTGGTAGGAGAATCAGAATGAAGGGAGAGGCTAGTACGTTCTGAACACTCTTAAGGCATGGTTGGTTCGCCCCCCACTGTATATGTATTCTAATTGTTTAGAATACACTATTTAATATTTTCTGCATTCTAATCGTTTCTCATCCCCTTGTCCCCTCCCTGTTGCCCTGTGGGTGCTTTGAAACAGAATTTACTTCCTGTATAAGCACCTAACAAGTGAACAATACATAAAATAAATAAAGAAAAGAGGGCCGATGACAGAAGCTTAAGGACCCTGCAGTTGGAGGGGGGGGTGCATTCCAGGAGATAGCAGAGCACCTGCTCAATAGGCATGAGGGCAGTGCTGATGATGCCAATGTTAGATAGGGAAATTAGTTGGGACAGAGGGGCGATTAACCGCCTCAAATGCAGAGTGATCAAGAAGGATGGAAATGGAGATTTTCAGTGTGATGCGCGTACTGCTCATGCCACGATTGCTGCAGAACCCAGACTGAAGGTGGATGCCGAGGCGAATGGTCTCCAGGTAATCCGTAATAAAGTAACACTAAACACTGTAGGCTTTGAGTGGCAAAGGAGGAAGAAGACTGGTCGATATTTGGAGTTATTGGGTGAGCAGAGGTTTTTTGGGAGCGGTACAGTAGCAGTTTTAACCAAGCAGTGAAGAGGTTAAAGAGAGTGGAGGACTATGTTATGGGAGCAAAGTCCTTGTACAACTGGATAATGCGCTCTGGGAAACAATGCGCACAAACTTTACCTAGGGCGAGGCCCTGAGGGACATTTGTTGAGCTAAAGGCTTCCAAAATGCACCGCAATCTGTAGTAAACCAAACACCCCAACCACTATGACCTAGCTATTTTATTTTTTAAATCTATAAAGCGCTCAAACAGCCCGAGGGCATGCATAGAGGCGCTGTTACAAGAAGACACATTAGTTACATGGAGCGTACCATAAAGTGTTACATGTAAAAACATGACTTACAATTAGGTATTGACATATGGTGCTTTACATAGCATATTATGCACCTTAGCTGAACAGCTGACAGGTTCATGCACATAACAGTGTTTTGATAGCTTTGAGGAAAACGAGGTAGGATGTTTCTGCTCTAATGTGGGGTTGGCAGGGAGTTCCATTGCATGGCAGCGATGAATGGCAAGTTGGAGCCGCCAGCTCTGGCTCGTTTGACTTTGGGCACTGTGAGTAAATTAGCGTATGGTGTTCTGGTTGGTCTGGAGGAAGATGGTCTGTTTATTCTTTGAGTTAGGTATTGAGGGGCTGTGTGGTTAATGCATTTATGGGTTAGGGCAAGTGTTTTGAAGAGGACACGTTCTTTGATGGGTAGCCAGTGGGCCTGTTTCCTGGCAGCCGAGATGTGGTCCCTTCTGGGAATGCCAATGGCAGCACAGAGCACACTGTTTTGGATGGATTGGAGTTTGCTCAAGTTTTTTACTGACGTGCCAGAAAATAGGAGGTTGCAGTAGTCAAGTCGGGATCCAATTATGGCTCTAGCTATGGTGAGGCAGTTTTCTGTAGTCAGGAAGGGTCTGGCTGCATTTAGAAGCTTAGAGTGGTAGGCTGCGGAGGACACGATGGAGCCGACTTGCCTGGACATGGAGAGGTTGGAGTCTAGGTGGACTGAGGATTTTTACAGCATGAGATACTGGGATTTGAATGTTGTCAATAGTGAAGACCAAGTACACCAAGGGTGGAGGAGTAGCCCTGATAGCCAAAGAAACACTAGCCATCAGAAAAACCGATAAAGTCACAGACAATAACTGCAACTACCTTCTTACTAAAGTAAACATCTCCCACAACTGCGCCATCACAATACATCTTATCTACCGACCACCTGGACCAATAGGTGACTTCCAAACAGTCCTTACTCACCTTCTATCGGACAACCTAAACAAATCTACCAAGGCCATACTACTAGGAGACCTTAACTTAGGTTTAAATTATCATGACCCAGCAGCTAAAGTGCACAACGCCACACTCAAGACCATAGGATTCAGCAACACTTACCGGGCCCACCGACAGTTAAGGACGTTCCCTTGATTGGATCGCCCAACACAATTGCCCCCTCATTATTACCGCCAACTCACCTACCCCTTGGTCTGACCACCACATTATCCATTTCGGTATCCCTGCTACCAGAGATAAACATATCCCAGCGCCACCCATGCCACAGACTGTCGCTAGAAGCTCCAGACAACTCACAAAGGAAAGACTGATGCCATATCTATCAGAACCTGCCTTCAGGCCCCCCTTTTTAGCTGACCCGGAGATCCTTGCACTTGCTTATAACAAAGCCATCAAAGCAGCAGTCGAAGATATTGCACCACTAAAACCACGAAAAACCCAACCTTCAGGCCATACCAATGCTTGCTTTACTACCGACCTCATGGCGCTACAAAACAAAAAATGTGCAGCCCTAACACCCTGGCAATCCTCCCAAACGGAAAAAGTCAAATGCGACTTTAAGGCTTGCGCCAAAGAATACAGACTAGCAATCAGAGCAAAAGCCGCTTCCTTTGAAACTAGGATCCTAGAAGCCCAATCCCAGACCAAAGAGATTTTCTCTAGCTTTAGGGACCTAGAAACCCCCACGCCTGCACCACAGAACTTTAGCAAAGACAAAACTTGGTGCGAAGGAATCCAATCAGCCATGATCAACAAAATGAACACACTCCAGAACAAAATCGAAACTACCAGACAAACTCCGAAGACCACAACACCCCCGGCCACGACACTACCTCCACACCCAGACACCTGCAAATCCTTTTCCTTCAGCAAAATATAAGAAACTGACATGATCAACATCATGAAATCCATTAAGCCATATAATTGTAAAGGAGACACATGCCCAGCTAAAATTATTAAGGAATGCGCTAGCCCTCTCACACCCTTCCTTAAAGCTTTCGTGAACGCTTCATTTGCTACCAGCCAAGTCCCGTCTGCCTCAAGGAAGCATATAAAAAAACCTACCCTAGACCGATCCTCTCCCAATAACTACAGGCCCATCACTACAGTGCCCTTTTTGCTCAGAATTCTAGACAAAACGGCATACCAACAGGTTCAAAAATTAATTGAAGATAAACTCCTAGAGATGCGCCAATCAGGCTTTCGCCCAGGACATGGGACAGAAACTGCCCTTCTGGACCTCAAAAACCAGATGGACGAGGCGAGGGATGCAGGCAAACCGGCTCTTCTCCTCCTCTTAGACCGATCGACTTCCTTTGATCTTGTTGATCACAAGGTCCTATGTCACCACTTAACCACTACAGCCAAATTCTCACCAGGCGCCACTACATGGATCCCATCCTTCCTGCAAGGAAGAACCATGCAAGTTTTGTCTTATTCGGCCACTGCCTCACCCACTTTAATTTTTTGCCGAGTACCTCAAGGGTCATGCATCTCGCCCACCGTATACAATATCTTTACTCGCCCACCATTCTGCATCCTAGACTCACTTGGTATCTCGTATGCTAACTACGCCGACGATACCCAGATCCTCCTTACCCTAACAGGAGACTATGACACTGACTCTAAAACCCTGAATGACATATACAACACCATCCAAGCCTGACTGGCAGTGAATGGATTATGCTTGAACTCTCAAAACAGAATTTCTCTTAGTCGGCACAAATGAAACACTCAGAAACCTTAACTCTAAGTTCAACCACTTCAACATTGACTCCATCAGTATCCCAGTTGCTGACGCAGTAAAAACTTTGGGAGTCTACCTTGATTCCAAACTATCAATGACTAGACATGTCAATGCCATCGCGGCAGCCTTACCGCGCCAAACTTTTGACAGCAGCGAGACCATTCCTATCCAAAGAAAACTCCTTTACAAGTAAATAAAAAAAGAAAAAAAAAAGAAAACTTCTTTACCATTGCACGAGCCATCACTGGCTCCAGACTGTATTATTGTAATGCCCTCTTCTTAGGAACCTCTACAAAAAACATGGCCAAACTACAGGTCATTCAAAACAATGCCCTCTGCGCTGCCCTAGGCATCCCAAAAAGGGAGCACATCATGGCTGCAAGAAAACAAGCTCACTGGCTCCCAGTCAAAGAAAGAATCCTCTTCAAATATCTTGCTTTAACTCATAAATGCATCCACCAAGCCATCCCTTCTTACCTCTCTGAGAGAATCCACCCCATCTCCGTGGCCAGACCCACAAGAATGCCATACGCCAACATGCTTTCAGTTCCCAGATTCAATAGAGCACGAGCTGGTGGCATCAGCTTCCCCTACCTAGCATCCACACACTGGAACGCACTACCACCTGCACTTCATGGAGCAGTCTCACACCTGGCATTCAGGAAAGCGGTAAAAACACTGCTCTTCATCTAACCACTGCCCACTCCACAGGGAAATCACTGCTCACACCTGATATGTATGTATAATGAGATGTTTCCTACTCCACAAGATATGTAATGTATTTTTCCCTTTTTGTAACCAGGTGTAATTACAAGCAACAGCGCTGCGATGCCCAGGGGCTGCCTTGTGCGCTATACAAATGCAAAAAATAAATAAAATAAGTATTAGTTTTCCAATTTCTTTAGTGTTTCAGTGGATCCAATCAGGAGTAGTTTTGTCTTGTCTCCGCTCACGCACAACCAATTCTCTGCCACCCAGGGTTGGATGGTGGCATAGGCGGCATTGAGGGTCTTGGTGTCAGACTCCTAGTCGCCAGATAAGGGGAGGAGGACTTGTGTGTCGTCAGTGTAGTTGGTATATGTGATGCCTAGCGAATCCAGATTGTTGAAGAGTGGTCTGGTGAAGCTGTTATATAGTGTAGGGGATATGCATGAACCCTGTGGCACTCCACATTGGATGATGTCAGGTTTAGCGCAGGCTTGGTCGCAGAAGACTCTGATGGCCCTGCCTTGCAGGAATGATGTGATCCATGCTGTGGCGTTGGGGGAGAAATGTGCTGAGGATGAGAGGTGGTGGCAGATTATTTTATGGTCTACAAGATCAAAAGCCTCGAACAGGTCCAGGTGGAGGAGTAGGACAGGTTTACCAGAGTCCCTGACGTCATCCATTTGTTTTTTTTATGTCGAGTAAAGCTGTTTCGGTTCTGTGGCCAGATCGAAAGCTAGACTGGCGGAGGCCGAGGAGGTTATTGGCTTCCAGTAACTGTTGGACTTGTAGGTAAGCTGCTTTGTCCAGGATTTTTAGCAAGAATGGAACAGTGGTTATCGGCCTGTAGTTGCCGGGGGATGTAGGGTCAAGTGAGGATTTCTTTAGGAGCGGGCGTACCCATGCTTCTTTGAGGCAGGCTGGGATAGACCCAGCCGAGAAGGAAGCCTTTATGAAGGCAGTAAGGAAAGGTGCGAGTGTGCCAGCACAGTCTGATGAGAGGGGCCGGGCAAATGTCCCCTTTACAGTTAGAGGGTTTGATGGTATTCATGAGGGCGATGACTTCCAGTCCGTTGACATCCTTGAAGGAGAAGAGGTGTATTGCTGGTTTTATGAGGTGGGTCGAGTGGGTTGGACCAAGGTCTTTCGGTTGGCTTTGATTTTGCTGTGCAGGGTGTCTAGTTTGCTCAACACGGCTGATTGTATACCGTTGCATCAAGCTTCATCTTTGTTGTTAGTCTGATGGGTGGGAGTAGGTGTTTCTAATTCCCTGAAAATGGAGATCTCTTTGCTATCTGATTTTCGCATTGGCAATCCCTGTGTTGAAAGAGGTGGCTTTCGCTTGGACGATTGTTTTTTGTATTCCCTGGCAAGTTTGCGAAACTCTAGCTTGGCTGAGTCGAGGTAATTTGCCTTTCCAAATGGATAGTGCTGTCCGTTTTTTGGAGCAGAGTTCTTGTAGCTCAGAGGAGAACCAGGTGTTGGTGTGTTTTGTAGGTTTGGCTTTCCTAGACATCAAAGGGGCAATGGCATCCACTGCTAGTTTCATAGTGGTGTTATGTTTATGTAAGGATATCGGGGTCGTTGAAGAAGGGAGGCCTGAAGGCTGGCACTAGTAGGTGGGGTAGGAGCCTATCTTTGGTGAGCTAACAAGAGCTCCAGGTGAGAGTGGGTGGGAGAGGCATAGCGGGCTGGTGCACTTTCCTGGGGGTGGAGATGTCAAATAGGGTGAAGTGGTGGTCTGTCCATGGGGAGGGGGAATTAGCCTTGATAGTAAGTTAGCAGTTGTGGTGAGCTAGCCAGTCTAGGATGCGACCCTTTATATGGGTGGGGTCTGTGATAGCGTGTTTGAAGCCTAGGGGTTCGAGCGCGTTGTCAAGTGATTTGGCAGAAGAGTCTTTGAGGCCGACATTGAGGTCTCCTAGGAGGATGGCCTTCGTTGATTTTTTTAGGTTATCGGACAGGAGGTGTGTCAAGGCTGCCTGGAAGTCGGCTATGGGTTTGGGGGGCCGATAGACAATATGGAGGGTAATGGTATATGAGGAGATCAAGGTTGTGCGTGGTGATAAGGTAGTGTATATCAGGGGCATGTGCAGGGAGGGAACGTGCATTGATGAGGGCGCTGCTGAATGAGGTGTTCAGAAGACACTGTTCTAGCATAATGGGCACAACTGATTTATTTATGACTTGCTCAAAAATATGAATATAACAGCTAAATAATAAAGAGCTGTAGAAATACTACAGATTGTCTTGTGTATTTCTAGGTCGCTTACCCATGAGCCAAAATTGCCATTGCCTCACTGTTTTCAAGGGTTTGAATATTTCTGCATTAAATCATTGCAAAGATTTAAATTCTAGAGGGTAGGACACCCCCCTGTTCAAGTGTCTGCTCAGCCCATTGTCCTTCCCACTCCAGGGCTGTCCCTTCATGTTACCTGTGGGCAGGGTGCAGGCATTATCATGTATCATAGGGGTGCTCATAACAATAGGCATCCACAGGGTACTAGCGTCATTGGGCATGTTCACATCCTTAAGCATCATGGGAAGGCTAGCGTCATTGGGCATGTTAACAACATTAGGCATTAATGGAGTGCTGGCAGCTTTGGGCGTGTTCACAACAGAGTGCTAGCAGCATTTGCCATAGGCAAGGTGTAAACATCAGCAAGCGGCGACCTAGGGGTGATCATAGCATTAGGCATCAACAGGGTACTAGTGACATTGGGTAAATGCAGGGAGCTGGTAACATCTAGCCTAAAAGGGGAGCTCACAGCTTCATGAGACGGAGAAGTGCTCACCAATTTAGGCCTCGGGATTGAGTAGGCGACAGGAGTCATTGCGGTGACTGTGGGGCTGCAGGCATGTTTAGCGTAGGTTGCCGTAGCAGTGTTATTGGTCGCAAGGAGCACCGTTGCAGTGAGGCTGTGGACCTCAAAGTTTGTAGACAAGTTCTGAGAGGCTAGTGCACCCACTGGGGTTGGTCCGCGTGGGCGGTTTGTGGTTGAAGATTTCGCCAGTGGTGCCAGTGGCATGCTACTGTGTGGGGGCAGTGTGGGCGGTCTGCTTACAGTTCGGCAACTTTCCTGATGAGTGGATAATGGTGGCACGGTGTTGCATAGAATGTAGGCATTGTGGCGTTCTAGTGGTGGCGTGGAGCACGTAGCAGAGGCCAGAGTGGGACCAAGGGTGGGGGGTTATGGTTCTCCGGCCTAACCGGTTGTTTTGGATGCTGGTGGCCAAGCGTGTATATTCAAGGGTCTTTGGGAGTGTACAGAGGCGGGCGAGTATAGTGTGGGATAGATTATGGCCTGATCTCTTCGAGGCATGGGGAACTTGCATTGGGCACATGCAGGGGAGCCCAATGCATTGGGCACATGCAGGGGAGGTGGTAGGGGGAGAGTCATGAGGGAAGCCAAGGCCTTGTGAGGCAACAACCTGTGGTGTGCGCACGTTGGAGGCTGTAGGTGTTGGGGTGGGGGTGTCCGTAGCGGCAAGCAGCGGAGAGCTGCATAGAGCCCTGTAGGCTTTCCATCAGGCCTCGCAGCACGGCTTCACCTGCCGGCTGTACATCGGCTCATTTATAGGGCTGCAGGCAGGAAGCTGGGGGAGCCAATTCGGGCGCGCAGTGGTGAATACATTAGTATTGGTGGTTGCCATGGGAATGGCGTTGTATACGACGGGTTGGTGTGCAGACACAGAATTGAGTCACAGAGGTTATAGCCTTTATTATCTTCAGTATAGTACCCACTCAAAACAGTGAGGCCAGCTGGAAAGCAGAGCCTGTTAAAACGTGCTTGTGTCAGGGACAGACATCTTGGATATCATTTGTTCATGCAGGTTTGTGTAGATCCCCGTGCGATTTTAAAAAGTAAAGGAAGCCACTGCCACCTGCTGGCAACAAGGGGCGAGCACACACACAACACCTCAGATAACATGAGGGAGAAGAACGCCATTAACAGTGAGATTACAACATGAGTTGAAAGAATCTGCCTCCAACAATCTTAAAAATATGTTTATTTATTTAAAGCATTTGTGTAACGCCTAGAACACGGGGGTATCATGACGTTTGTACAGGTGAGAAAGAAGGACATCAATTAGCAGCATCAATTTGCAGGTTAAAGTTAGTCATATTTGTCATAAAGTTCATTTCTGATGTTAGGCGGTAGTCAGTTCCAGAGGGTGGGGGCTGTGACACAGAAACGGACACCTCCTGTCCTGTCCTGCTCTGGCGTATTTAAATCGAAGAGGGTCAAGAGAGAGGTTGCTGGATGATCAGAGTGGGCGCACAGCTGTCTCTTGGCAATGCTACTGTTCAGGTAGAGCGGGGCTTCTTTGAAAATGCAGCAGTGAGCAATGGGCGAAGTTTTAAAGTCAATGCAGGCTTTGATAGGGAGCCATATGGGCTAAAAAGCACCTCATAGGTTTCCTGAAAGGAATACCATTCAAAGCAAACATGATGGGAACAGAAATAAACTGAACAATACAAAGGGGTTGGAGATTCTTAAGGAATCGGCGCTGTACACAAGATTAACATATTACAGAACACTTGATTTGTGTTTGTCATGTTTTCATTTGAAAAAGTAACGACAACTTGTATCTTGCATTGTGCAATTGTTATTTACTGTTACTAAGATGCCAACACGTGTTTCTACCACTTGGGGGTCTTTATCAAGGCAGTTTGGATTATTAACATTAATATTGGTCTGAGGTAGCCGTACTATAATCCTGTGGATGAAGGCTGAGCTTCTGCTTGACAGAACGGCCACTGAAGCAGACGCTCAGGCTTCATCCACAGAATTATAGAAGCAATATTCAGTGCCCCCGAAGTGCCAAGTATTACTGCAACCTCAGACCAATATTCATGTTAATAATCCAAACCGCATAATTATAGAAACTGACCAATTAAGATAGTCCTTATGTTGCAGCAGAGATCAGACTCTTATGTCTCGGCCATTATTGTTTTCATCTTTGGTTTCAAGAGGTCCGCCAGGAGTGCACCTTTAGTGCTGGAGAGACCCGGAAGGAAGGTGGAGCCCTCTGTAGATTTTGTCGCGTGTTGGGCATGATTGGACATATATTACAACAATTTTTAAAAAATGGACTTGGCCATGCCCCCTTTTTACCCAGCAAGCAGTACAAAACTGATGGCCGGGAGCACCTTGTGGTGGTTTATTACACAGTCACACTCAAGTCAGGGAGATCATTCCCCCACAATGAATGAGTCGCAAAAGAAAGTATTTTGATTGATATTAGGTTCTTAGCCCTGCAACCAGTCTCGCATACAACCCCAACAAATACTCGGTGCCACAATGGACTACGAACCAGGCCGGTGTGTATTAAGAATATATTTATTCATTAATTTATTTAGCCAAATATCACCGATAGATTACATCAGCCACCAATGTTGTGGCAACACAAAAACACAACTTCCATAGAGGCACTTACATAGAGAGATGCTTTCACAATTAATTTCTACTAAATCACCCACCAAGACAGAAGAAGAACAGCAATCCTCACACTCCAAACATCATGGGAAAATCGGATTTTGAGCATTAATCACAGAAACAATATGGGAGACAGAAAGGTAATGGGAACATTCGTTTTGCACTACTTAGCACAGCTGCAATGGGAAAGAATAGAAAGAAATGGGAAATTTGTTTTTCTACATCTAAAAAGGACAGGCAGGACTTTGGGATATTAGTCAGCACACAATGGCAACTTTGGTTTTGGGATGTTTAGCACCATTGCAATGTGAGCAAGAAAATGCAAATAGGAAATTTGGTTTACAGAGCAAAAGGGGTACACAGGTGCAATTTAATTTCCACACTTTGCATATACACAGACAATGCTCGGCTTCCCACTTTTGATTTAACATAAAAAGGATCAATGGGGAATTTCGTTTTTACACCCTGCGCACACACATGGAAGCAGGCTTAGGGGTTAATTCTTTTGGCCAGTTTTTATGACTATACAGGCTCACAACACACTAGGAAAAGATTGTTGGTTTCAAATGTCAACAATACCAATCCCGTGAATTCAATAGGCAAATTAATTGATTTGGTTTAACAAATATGCTAGGGATCTACACAGACAAGCAGGAATTTTCAATGGAGAAATAACTAAAACAATGCTGAAAAATATATGAGGCCTACACACACTGTCTTTTTGGGGTTAGTTCTACTTACAGGAGAGGTCTGGACTGGGCATTAAGGAGCATCAGGGCACACCGCTGGGACAGCCAATGGGGTCAGTCAAGGATCTCCTCTCTTTCCTCTGAAGGGCCCCAATCAGCTTCTATGTCTCCTGGCTCCTGTCTCCACGGCAAGACAATGGCCCCACTTCTGGGATGTTTCTCCAGGTTTCAGCAGGTCGCCTCTTGGAATTATTGGAGGAAGTCCAGGTCTTATGCAAACTGGCTTAGTTATAGGGAAAATTACATCACCAATGTATCATGATTCTCACGAAAGGGATTGGTTGGTTGATTACCCATGCCCCCCTCCCACCTGTGTGCTGATAGGAAAAGGGGATGGGGGAGTTCTTTGGGTTAGCAGTGGGAGGAGAGAGCTTCATCATCCCACTTTCACAGATGGACTGGTTCATTTTTTTGAACTTCAAATATCTCAACATGGCAAGTACCCTTAATTTCCAAAACTTTACATGTATGAATACATTTTGGACAACTATATTTTAAGGCAAATCAGATGAGACTAGCATGGTCTCTACACATCCTTTCTGTGCAGAGATACAGTTTTTCTTCATTTACTCAAGAACCATATCACAGAAAAAGATGCCGTTTTACGGGCGTCAATTATTGTTGGCATGCTTTTATCAACTTTTCGTATTGCTGTTAACCATGGGAAGGTCCAAATCACACTTTCATTATCTTTAGTTGTGTTTATCTCACCAAAATCGTTTTAGCATGGTTGGAAGGGGTTAACTGTCACCTTGTCACGACCCTCGCCCAAAACCCCCTATGCCAATCCCATTGGCCAGGTGAAGTCAGAACTCGGGCCTCTAGAGCTGGCATCCTCTTCAAAAGCCTTCCTGGGGCCAGTCCTGGCACCTATGGCGCCAGGCTCATACACCATGAAAAACATGTGCTTGGGAACTACTTTATTGTGTTGTCAGCCAACGTGAAGGCATCCACATAGCTTGGTTCCTAGGAACCAAGCTATGTGGTCCAGTGTTTTGGGTGTGGTAGCCTAGGTACTACTTTTCCTGGACTATTTTGTTGGGGCTATTTAAACCACACCCGAGCAAGACAACACGCTTCGCGTTACTTTGCAGTTTTGCAACGTGACGCTCACCATGTCCAGCTATACCCACGAAACTCGGAGAAGCAGAACCTGCAAGGAGACAAAAGGAACATCATTAGCAGCGGCCTCTTACCTGCAGTCTTCATCTGTCATCTTAGCTACTTGCAGCTCCTGAGAACAGCTTCCTTGAATCTGCACGTCTCCCGGACTTAACGATCTGAAAGAGGAAGATAGAGGCAACATTAAAGAAAGCATAAGAGACATTGCAAATTACGAACTGCTCTAAAGGCTTACCTGGCTGGTCGTTTCTCGGCTAGGACCACTCCGGAAATTCCACACGCGCTGAGGAACACCGCAACCTACAAGGAAAGAAAGAAAAAACAGGTTAGCAAAGGCAAGACATTGCAGCGTTGCGCATAGCGCTTACTTACCGCATCATAGCGCTCTTAATGCGCCATCATTTTCCAGCGAGGCTCAACCAAGCCAGTTCGCCGCACTGAAGCTCAGCATACCTAAGGGAGAAAAAGAGACATTATTAAACAAAGAAAGGCATGCAGGATAGCAACAATACTAAAGAACAGAAATAAGACCTACCTGAACGATATCAAATGGGCCAGCGTCAGTGAAGTAACTGGACCGCACACGCCCACGAAAGACAACGCGCCCCTGCAAAGAAGGCAGGACGGAGAGCATGCCTAACTCTACCACAAGGTGAGGAGAGGGCCCCAGAGGGGCTGAAATCATACAGGGGTGGAGGGAGGATACTTACCCCGGTCGGCCAGTCTTGAACACAGTCCTCCTGTATTTTCAGGCAGAATCTTCCCCCAGAACACGTCTGGGCACCACTGAGAAGCATACCAGCGAGTAACCCGGCTGGGTGGCATCCCTGTGGATACCAGGTGAGCGTAACACACCTTTAATAAAAGCCTAGAATGACTGTTGTGCGATGTACATTAACCATTTTATGTGATAAAATGCATTTCTCCCATTTTAAAGCAATGTGCAGTTTCACCCCTCAATTGATAGACCCCCCACCTTTTTTAAGTTTAACTTCTCCTCTGTAGGCACATTACGCCAGCAGAGGGATCTGTGTTTAGATTTTGCCTCCCCCTTCAAGGTCTAATGGCCACACTAATGCACTTTAAATGGGACTTGTGACCTGTGCTGCAGAACAGACCTAACCTTATCTGCTCTTCCCCGCATTTCTGATCTCAAAATTAATTATTTTCTTGTATATTTAAGGAATGGTTCTGAGGGATGAATGCAGCCAGCCTGAATCTCCAGGGCAACAGGGAGGCCCTGGAGTTTGGTTTCACATCGGAAGAAATCACTGTCCCTGTCCCTGGCAGCAGGGATTGCACAAAGGCTATGTGAGGAGGAGGTACCTCCTCATGACCCGGGGGTTGGATTTCTTTCAGTTTGACGTCGACGTGCGTAATGCACGCCGACATGAAACTGAAAGTACATTTCACTGCGGAAGCCATTTTCGGCTGCCGCAGTGAAATGAGAAAGTGAGTCTCTAGCTTTCTCCCCCTCGAACTGTGGCACTATTGTGACATTTAGATCGAGGCAGGTGTCGTTGGAAAGGGGAGATTCTCCTCTTTCCAACGGCGTTCAGTCGCGCCCAGCAATGCCACTAGACCACCAGGGATCTGTTTGTGAAGTGGGGGGTAAAGGGGGCTGCTCACTATGTAATTGGCCCTCTCACCCCTGGGCCGCCAAGCATGGGGCAGCACATTTTGCCCCTCCCCTCCCGGGGGCAGATGGGTGATCATCTGACCCTAGGGAAGGGGAAACACACAAAAAATGAAAAATAAAAATGAGCTTTGGGTGGGGGGCCACTAGACCACCAGGCATTTTATATAATGAAAAGGCACCTCATGTAGCCATCCCTGGGGGCAGATTGATAGTGCAATCTGCCCCTAGAAAGGAGTACATGAGATGTCCCCCCATCCATTTGGGGTGGGGGGAGAGGGCAAACAGAAAACATTGGAATGGCCTGCCAATGCATGGGGCGTAAGTTTTGACCACCCTGGGGGCAGATTGGCACACTAATGTGCCCATCTGCCCCTAGGAAAGAGGCAAAAGAAAAAGAAAACAAAAAAGAAATTTGTTTTTGGGGGGGCACTAAACCACCATGGATGTTTTTAGCGGAAAGGGGGATGGCCCCTCACCACCAAACATGGTTGCGGGGCATCTCATGTAGCCCTCCCTGGGAGCAGATTGCTAGTGCAATATGGCAATCTGCCCCTAGGAAGGGACACATGTGTTTTTACTGGGGGTGAGGGTCAGTAGACCACCAGAGATGCCTTGAAAGGGGGGCAGTGATCGAAGAGTAGTAGTTATGATTTGTTTTTGCTGGGCTGACCATAGGTAACAGATGTTTTTTGTTTCCTTTACAGCTTTTTATACATGAGCAGCTACAACGTTACGCGATTACAGTTTTTTTATTATTCTACGGTTAGGGCACATTGTCAGTGGGTGGGACTGGGACTGGATTGTTGGTGGTGTGGGTGGGAGTGGGACATCTGGTGAGGTATTTTGGTGGACTCGAACACAATTGCAGGGTCAGCCCACAAATAGGCCCCCATGCCAGCATAACATTGGTGTTTCCCTGGGAGCGGTTGTCTCCCATGTGGATTGGCCGTCCGCAAGCCCAGGCTGCACTACCCCGAAACTGCCGCTGGACTTGGGGACGGTCGACCCACATGGGAAACAGCTGCCCAAGGCCAAGGACATCACCCCGACCCTCCTGGAGTGCTGCTGGGCTGCGTTGCAGAATTTCCCTCGGGGGAGGTAAGGGTACCCTGCCCGGGCTCCCTGGAGCTGACGCTGTGCTTTGAGATGGTACAACCACATGGTAAACTGATGTCCGAGGCCAGGGACATCCCCTCCACAGGTCCTTGCTGGGCTGCGTTACAGCTTTTCCCTTTGGGGAGGTATTGGCACACTGCCGTTACTCCCTGGTGGGGAAAAGCTGTAACACAGGCCAGCAAGAACTCCAGGGCGATTGGAGGTGATGTTTCCCATGTGGGTGTACCACCCCCAAGCACAGCGGCAGCGTCAGGGAGTGCCTGGCAGGGCCCCCTTCCCTCCCTAGGGGGAAATTCTGTAATAGACCCCAGCCAGTGCTCCTTGATGGGTAGGGGTGATGTGCCTGGCCTTGGGCAGCTGTCTCCCATGTGGGTTGACCATCTCCCAGTGCAGCGGCAGTCCCAGGGAGCCCCAGCAGGGTCCCCAACCTTTCCCAGACGGAAAAGCTGCAACGCAGCCCAGCCAGATCTCCAGGATAGTCGGGGGTAATGTCCCTGGCCTTGGTGGGCTTGTCCCAGGGAGCCCTGGCAAGGATCCCATCCCTCACCCGACAGAAATTCTGTGACACAGCCAAGCCAGAGCTCTAGGATTTGTCGGGGTTGATATCCCTGGCCTTGGGCGGCTGTCTCCCATGTGGGTCAACCGTCCCCAAATCCAGTGGCAGTTCCAGCAGGGTCCCCATTCTTCCCCGGAGGGAAAGGCTGTAACGCAGCCCAGCCAGAGCTCCAGGCTGGGCTTAGGGATGGTCGCCCCACATGGGAGATGCGTGCCCAAGGCCAGGGACATCACCCCTGACCATCCTGGAGGCCTGGCTGGGATGCGTTACAGAATTTTCCTCCGGGAAGTGAGGGGGACCCTGCCGGGCTCCCTGGGACTGCTGCTGCACTTGGGGATGGTCAACCCACATGTAAGACAGGTGCCCAAGGCCAGGTACATGATCCCCAACCATCCTGGTATTCTGGCTGGCCTGCATTATAGCTTCTCCCTCTGAGAAAGGGCGATGAATGTCCCGGGCCTCCCGGGAACCACTGCTGGACTTGCCGACGTTCAACCCACATCGGAGTCAGCCGCCCAAGGCCAGGGATATGAACCCCCTACCTCCTTGGAGCTCTGGCTGGGTCGCATTACAGCTTCTCTCCTCTGGGAAAGGACGGTGACCCTGCCAAAGCTCCCTGGGACTGCCGCTGCACTTGGGGATGGTCCACCCACATGGGAGCCAGCCGCCCAAGGTCAGGGACATTACCCCTGACTTTCCTGGAGTACTGGCTGGCCTGCGTTACAAAATTTCCCTCTGGGAGGGACGGTGCCCCTGCCGAGGCTCCCTGCAACTGCTGCTGCACTTGGGGATGGTCAGCCCACATGGGAGACAGCCGGCCAGGGACATTACCCCCGAACAGATCATGGCGCTCTGGCTCGGCTGTGTTACAGAATTTCCCACAGTGAAGGGATAAGGACCCTGCCGGGGCTCCCTGGGGCAGCTGCTGCACTTAGGGATGGTCAACCCACATATCCTGAAGCTCTGGCTAGCCTGCGTTGCAACTTCTCCCTCAGGGAAGGGATAGGGACCCTGCTGGGGCTCCCAGGGACTGCCGCTGCACTTTGGGATGGTCGATAATTTTTCTTTTACACCCAAATATATGCACCCACACATGTGAGGTACAGTTTTTGTTGGAACACCTGTGGGAACGCGAGAAGGTAGGACATGTGTTGTTGGCAGTGTGTTTCGGTGGGTGGGCAGAGGGAAATGTCTGAACATCGTGTTTTTTCACCAAATTTCAGACTTTGCCGGGGCTTGTGGGTAATAAATTGTGGGGCGATTCGCGCAAGTCAGACCTCTGTGGATTCCCACAGGTGTCGTCTTTTCAGAAATGCATGGGGTTACCTGTTTTCCTTTGTGGCTTCCACACCCTAGCCCCAAATCTGAAGGTTGTCTCCCCAAACCCTTTGGGGGTTTGGCATTTTCCCTTTGCGCCCAGGTAGGTGCACCCACACATGTAAGGTACCGTTTTTGTCGGGACACCTGTGGGAACGTGGGAAGATAGGACATGTGTTGTTGGCGCGTGTTTTGGTGGGTGGGCAGAAAGAAATGTCTGAAAATTGTGGGTTTTTTTCGCCAAATTTCTGACTTTGCCAGGGATTGTGGGTATTAAATGATGGGGCGATTCACGCAAGTCAGGCCTCTGTGGATTACCACGAGCGTCTCCTTTTTGGAAATGCATGCAGTTTCCTGTTTTCCTTGGTGGCTTTTTTACACCCTAGGCCCAAATCTGTAGGTTGTCCACAACAGTGAAAACCCACCGAATCTGCCCTGCCGAAAGACTTGGGGTGACCAGTGGCTTAGCCTTTTCCCTTTGCGCCCAGGTCGGTGCACCCACACATGAGGTACCATTTTCATATGACATTTGTTGTGTTTTGTGTGGTTTTCATAACGTTTTAGAACATTTGCTGCTGCACAAAAGGTCAAAAAATGTATGCATGCCATTCCTCACCACATTTGTTTTCCTTACTTACACATGCCAGGTAAGTCTGTTTAGGCTGCAAGCATAAAAATCCTATGTACCATGCCTCCGTTTTTGGCTTGGGGTATTGCTGGTTTTGTGAAACATTACAAAAAATGTGTGATTTCCTAGGTGGAAGAGTCAGGGGGATGTAGCGGGGCATTGCTTTTCTCAAAATTCACAGAAGCCATTGCCTTACTGGGCCCACCATGTCCACCACATACCTTTTTTTTCCCAGTCATTTTTCCTACTTTTCCCCAAACTATGGAATTCTTCCCTACGTAGTTGTTGCCTGACCTGTGCAGATCACCCCTTCCTAAACTTGGAATTTAGTCTACTTTTCAGAAATGTAGGCCTCTGTCTTCCCATTCAGCTTTCCTACTATCCTCTTCCATTCCATCCACGCATAGCCTATTGTAAAAAAAAAAAAAGGGCAAAATCGTCTACCTCTCACAAAATGGCTGGTAACCATATCAAAATATGTTTCTTTGGTTTCCACTCAACCTGTTCTTAAAAGCCTAGAAAATGGCAAACCATTTGTTCCTAGCGCTTACAAGGAAAAAACCACAAGCTTCTTCGTACCTCATTTATTGGCATTTTCTGAAAAAAACTAAAATGTTCTCT
This sequence comes from Ambystoma mexicanum, assembly GCF_040938575.1. Lineage (NCBI taxonomy): Eukaryota > Metazoa > Chordata > Amphibia > Caudata > Ambystomatidae > Ambystoma > Ambystoma mexicanum. The sequence continues at coordinate 1,537,441,071 of NC_090932.1, forward strand.
CTTTTTTGTTATTTTCTCACACACCCCCTACAGCAAACTAGGATTCCTTGGTTATGACCGCCTATACGTGGGAAGACAAGGGGCCAAATTTGGACAAGATATCTCATGTAACCAAAGAGTTACAAGGGATTGAATGGCGACATACCAAAATCACTAAAAAAGGCCTTGCACTGGAGGAGTGGGGGGGTACCCTTAGCAGTTAAAGGGGTAAAGAGCAACAACAATTGAAAAAAGGTTTTAATAAATTGGTGGACATGATATTAAATATATCAAAACCCCACCCTATAATGGTTGAGGCCCAGGATAACATACCAAATGACTCAGGTGAACATTGATTGTGCAAATGGCTGCAGTTTAAACGTGGATGTTTCTATATAGACAGTCCATGACGAGATATATGTGTCCACAAATATGGACAGAATAGATACACATAGTAATGCTCCTAATTCTCCCAATATGCAGCAAATAAGAAATAAGATGGCCAAAAAGAGGTGCCAGACAACCACTAGAATAAAAAAGAGAAAAAATACTGGGAAAAGAGCAGCGCAATCGCTGGCGGCAACAACTCAGAAGAGTAATATGTGTAGAATCAAATTACAACTTTGAACTGGTGGAAGATGAAAGACGTAACAATACGGCTACGCCTTATCAAAACAAATGTACAAGTAGGAAGGCTAAAAAAAAAAACTGTAAACAAAAGCAAAGTGGGAACTACACGAGGGTCAACAAAAACATGGTTACAGAATGAGGCCCTAAAGCATACTCGGATGAACATGGTTAGATTTTCTGAATTGGGGAGGGAGGAGGAGGAGGAACCTTCCAAAGATTAGATGGTATATGAAATTGATGTGTTTGAGGACTCTGTGATTCACGTAGACCTAGATAATGGGCATATGAGGGTAAAGGAAAAGATTGCTACTCAGACCCCAGGCTTAAAAAACATCCTGAGCTCCACTATGAGTAGGACAAATAAGATGACAATTGTTGATATGTACGCTTCCTCTCATAGCCCATTTTTAAACAGAACAAATGCCCTTAAATTGTTACACCAAGTATCTGACCTGAAAGTCATTACCTCAAAAGAGATTGCACTTGTGGCAATTCCTAAAACAGCATGTGAACCAAACTGGGCTATATTACACCTGGTGTCTCCCATAGTGTGTGGGTGCAGAATGACTTATGCTAGCCAATGTAAAGAGATGGGATACAAGTTGTTAAGAAATCAATGAAAAGGTGAATAGGGTGCATGGTGCTAACCCAAACAACCCAAAGTGACAAAAAGGAATAGGAGAGGATGGAGTATTAAGAATCTGGTACATACAATTGTGGAAGTACTCAATACTGGTGGTTCGTATACCCCCAACATGAACAATGAGCCATCACCAATTAGAGTGTGTGAGGATATTGATTGACAGAAGGATGCATATAAGGAGGTTTTAAAGCTTTATAACTTGGAACTCCCGTGGTTAACATTCCATTGCCACCAATATAGAGGTTACGGCCATCCTACTGGGTGCAGATGTTTTTGCTATTCAAGAGACTTACTTATGTTACGATTTCCTTTTGGATGGTTACACAATAATACAAAAAATAGCCAAATATTTGGGGAAAGTGAAGGCCAACTGGTGGCCTCAGAATAGGAGCCAAGAATCAACTAATTTTAACAGAATATAACAAGCTTGTTCTTCACCCATGTACATTGGTGGCCACCCTTGCTCTTAGAAGCAATGAGGTGATACAAAAATACTTGTGATCAATGTATATAAACCCACCCAATTACATCAGAACAGGGTCAGTCATAGAAGAACTGGGTAACATCATTGATGAATGGACCAATGAAGTTATTGGGGCGCTAGATATAATAGTAGGAGACTTCAATTATACAAGATTCACAAACCCCATGAGAGAAATTCGAAAGAACTTAATAATAACTGTGAATCATTGGGGAGCTACCATTACACAAGAGAGAGAGATTAATGTTGAACCAAATGATGCATGGGAATCGTTTATATATGGTGTGTGCCAACTCTATACACTTAAAGTGGAGGAGGAAAAGAGCTCATAGACATGGTCTGCAAAAGGCATACATTCATGGATAGATTATGTATTTTTGTCCAACTCAATGATGGTATCTATGGGTGAACTATCCCTTCACCCCTCGCATTTAAGTGATCACGTAGTTCAGAAATGTTGCATACAATCTGAAATCATAAAAAAGGTTGGTACCCTAGATGGATACATAATTAAACAAGGTGGCAATAGATTTACCTGGTCAATAAAAACATGGACAGTTATATGACTTTTTTCGATAATTTATTGAAGGAATATCACCCGGAAGATAATATTAGGCCAGATATGTTTATATCAACCTCAAATAGTGCTCAACAGTTTACACACACACTAGAAACTAAGACATGCGGACAAAAAAATAGCAAAGAGGAAATCATATGATGTAGTGATTGCAAAGGAAAAAAAGATATACAATAAAGAAATAAAGAGTGCAAAGAGGAGGGTCTGCAGGGATTTGGAAAGGAATAAAATAATATCTAATTTCAAAACGTACTCAAAAACACTGATGGACGCAGATTTTGGGACTTATATCAGTCCCACTGTAATATGTATAATGGGGGAAAAAAGAGATAAACCCAATACCAGAGGGGAATTTGGTAATGAATATCCATCAGTTATGGTACAGAGCTGATAACATTGCTACTCTAAAGTAAAACTGACACAGACACAGATATAACTCTGGATCTCTCAAAGGAAAATATTGAGAAATTGATAATCAAACAAACCATCTAGAGCAGCAGGTCCTGATAGGATCCCAAATCTGCTATATAAGCATAGACCTCAATACTTGTCCAGCATACTCTCACATCTGTTCACTTCAATTGTAATCACGGGAATTATAGCAATGAGCTGGAAAGCATCTATTCTGACACCAATCTTCAAAAAGGGGGCACGCGATAACTCCAATAACTATAAATTGCTAGCCATGTCTGTTTGTTTGTTTGTTTAATATTTATTATGCGCACCAGACCCGAAGGTATCAGGGCGCAGGCAGTAAGTAAGAAGTCATACAGCTTGCTACACAAGTTACATTGGTTACAAAAGTATCAGAAAAACAACAAATCTAGCAATCATTGGGTATAGGTACATACAGTAAGCAGTGGTAGAGAATATACAGTGGTATAGAATATACAGACAATCTATACACAGCAGCCCTGGCGCACCCCACAAGTGATGGGGTCCACGGCTGCCGATGGCGAGAAAACCCTCATGGTTCGGTCGCTGAGGAAAGATTGTATCCACGCTACTGCCTCGCTGGAGAAAAAGACAGCTGAGTCCAGGTGGCTACATAAGACACTGTGATCCACTAAGTCGAAAGCCGCCGACAGGTCAAGGAGGAGTAATGCAGGTTTTCCATTGTCTCTTAATTTGTCTATTTGGGCTTTAAGATCAATGAGTGCTGTTTCTGTGCCATGCAATCGCCGGAAACCATATTTACGAGAGCCTAATAGTTGGTTAAGTTCTAAGAAGTTCTGGATTTGGATGTATGCAACCTTGTGTAAGATTTGCAGCAGGAATGGCACAGTAGTGATAGGCCTGTAGTTAGTCAGCATGGAGGGGTCTAGCGTATGCTTCTTAAGGAGTGGGAGTACCCAAGTCTCCTTAAGGTTACTAGGTATCGTGCCGGATGTAAAGGAAGCATTGATAAGTTCGGTAATGAACGGTGCTAGATCCCTAGCGGGGTCCTTGATCAGTTGTGCTGGGTATTGGTCACCCTTACAGTTAGATGGTTTGAGACCCAATATAACTTTCTCAACCCCTATAATAGAGACTTTGGAGAAGTGAAATTGGGTGATAGGTTTGATTTTAGGTGGTGCTGTTTTGTTGGATATTGTCGTAGAGATTAGTGACGCTTTCTTTAGTGCTATTTTATTTTGAAGGTTCAAGACTTTGTTGGCTAGCGCATACTGGATATCAGAGCGCCATGTTTTGTCTTTGGCACAGTTGTCTTGGGATATGATAGGATTTTCTAATTCTTTTCAAATAGTGAAGTGCTCCCTCATACTAGATTTCGCTTGCGTAATTCTGTTGTTGTAAGTTTCTTGTTTGGCCAAGAGGATATCCTTCTTGTATTGGGATGAAATATTGATTAGCTTTAATTTGATTTCTGCAGTGGGATGAAGTTTCCAGGAAGTTTCACATTTTCTTTTGTCTAGTCTTAAGTTTTTTAAATGAGGAGTAAACCAATTGTTTAGGTGGCTTTTAGGTTTACTATTTCTGAGTTTTAGCGGGGCGCTATTATCAAGAGGTTTGTTCATAACTTTGTTATATTCTTCAACTAGGAGGCTAGGATCCATGTTGTCAGGTAAGGAGTTAAGGGTGGGCAAGATACAGGAGAGTAGTTTGACTGCCGTGATATTTTTCTTATTTCTATTAAGTATAGGAGGGGCAAGAGGTGGCTGTGCGGTGGGTCTTTTAGTTGCTATTATAAAAGATATCAGGTAATGGACCGTCCAGATGTGGGGTAAGATGGAAGAGATAGAGACATTACAGTTATGATCTGCAACCCAGTCGAGAATTCTCCCTTTATTATGAGTTGGTTCGTTCACTCTTTGGGTAAAACCGAGTTCTGTCAGGGTGTTGGCCGCTGCAGTGGCTTGTTGGTCGTCAGTGTCATTAAAGCCTATATTGAGGTCTCCTAACAATAAAGTTTGGGAGGTATCCTTTAAAGGCATGGTCTAGTAAAACATTTTATTTAAAAAATAGATAGGCAACATAAAAAAAAAAAAAATACTAGCATTCTCTTTAAAACTTCCTATGTAAAATTTTGAGCTATTCAAGCTCAAAATTCGCAAAAGCAAGCACATGGGCGCATCCATTTTGTGAAATGGATGCCCTCCTGTGCTGGCTTTTGCTTTTGCGGCACTAATGAAGGAAAAGCCAGCCAGCTGTAGTAAACAAAAGCTACCGCTGGGTGGCTTTCCCTTGATTAGTGCTGTACGCGGAGGACGGGGACCGGAGACCAGAGCAGGAAAGCTGCAGCTGAATCTCGGTAAGTGCTATTTATTTTTTAAAAAAATAAGCACTAGCTGCGTTTTTGTTTTCTAGGTTTTCCGGGCTGGAGGAGTCCGGAAAACTTAGAAATAAAACCGCAGCTTTAAAACCGTTGTATTTATGTTTGCGGTCGCTTTTGAAGCAAACGCAAACATAAATACAACGTTATTGTGTTGGAAAACGCATCGGTTTTTCTTTCCAAGTTTCTCAGGCTCCTCCGGCTCGGAGGAGCCTGAGAAACTCGGAAAGAAAAACCGCAGCGTTTTCCAACACAACCGCATTGTGTTTCTGCCTGCTGTGGCTATCACTTTGGGTCTCCGGTGCTCCCAGCACCGGAGACCCAAAGTGAAAGCCACAGCAGGCAGATACACAACGCGGTTGTGTTTACATGCCGCGTAGTGTTTCTGCCTACAACTGATTTCCCATTTGGGGCTCTCGGGCTCCCCGTGGGGAGCCCGAGAGCCCCAAATGGGAAAGCAGATTCAGGCAGAAACACAAAGCAGTTGTGTGGGAAAACGCTGCGGTTTTTCTTTCTGGGTTTCTCCTCCGAGCCGGAGGAGCCTGAGAAACTTGGAAAGAAAAAACGCAGCGTTTTCCAACACAATAACGTTGTATTTATGTTTGCGGTCGCTTCAAAAGCGACCGCAAACACAAATACAACGTTTTTAAAGCTGCGGTTTTATTTCTAAGTTTTCCGGGCTCCTCCAGCCCGGAAAACTTAGAAAAAAAACCGCAGCTAGTGCTTATTTGTTTTTTAAAATAAATAGCACTTACCGAGATTCAGCTGCAACTTTCCTGCTCTGGTCTCCGGTCCCCGTCCTCCACGTACAGCACTAATGAAGGGAAAGCCACCCAGCGGTAGCTTTTGTTTACTACAGCTGGCTGGCTTTTCCTTCATTAGTGCTGCAAATGCAAAAGCCAGCACAGGAGGGCATCCATTTCACAAATTGGATGCACCCATGGGCTTGCTTTTGCTAATTTTGAGCTTGAATAGCTCAAAATTATACATAGGAAGTTTTAAAAAAGAGAATGCTAGTATTTTTTTTTATGTTGCCTATCTATTTTTTAAATAACATTTTTTACTAGACCATGCCTTTAAGTTTTCCGAAAGAATCGTGGAAAGGTCTTCAATGAAGGTATTGATAGGGCCAGAGGGTCTGTATATAAGGTGGATGTTCAGCGTTTGAGAGTTGGCTGTGGGTATTTTAATTGACATAGCTTCACATGATTTTAAATTAGACGCTTGTTCTAACATGTTTGCACAAATTCTATTATCGGAACGAAATCTATGGATTAATAAGAATAATATACTACCTGGACAGCAAAAGGGATTCAGAAGTGAGATGGGGACGTTGTCCAATATTTGTACACTTATGTACTTATTACACGAGAGCATAAACCAGAGGGATACATCTTTGTATTGCTTCATAGACTTTAAAGGAGCATTTGATACTGTGGATAGGCACATTTCATGGGCAAATATGAGAGCGAGAAAGCAGAGTCCTATCATATTGTATTTCATCCAAGAATTATATTGTGACAACGTGGTGCAGGTCCGACTTAATCTGGAGGGGTACCTGAGTGAGGAAATCACTACAAACACTGGATTAAAGCAAGGCTACCCTCTTGTGCCCACATTGTACAATATATATGTTTCAGATATGAATGACAACCTCAGCCAAGCCCATAATTTTCCACCTAAAGTGGGCTATGCCCCTATAGGCTGGTTAGCTTATGCGGACAATAGCATTTTGGTAGATCAAACACTGATTGGGTTACAGCAAAAACAACAATCTAAGTATTGCCGGCGGTACGGGCGCACTGTTTGGCACGCTGGTTTTCACCGCCTAGGTGGCCGTTGGTAGGACTACATTGGATTTATTGGACGACTATGTAAGGCTGCTATCAGCGGGTAAGCTGCGGAGTGCTCTGCCAGTAAAGAAACACCTGTTGTCATTATCTGACGTATTGTGCAGTATAACATTGAATCCTTGTATTACTGAATCCTTGGGAAAAGATCACAGAGCAGGGCTGCGAGTGAGAAATTACTAATGGTTCATTGGCCCATTGAGCACTCCTGTATCTTTGTGTATTTTGCATATTGCTCTATTGGTATTCTTAGAGCGATAAGTTACCAGAGTGAGGGTTCTTAACTCTGCCGCAAACTTGACTCCATTGGTTGTTTGGGGGGGGGGGTCTGACTATGGATGCCCCTTAGCCAGTCGGGCGATCTTCTCAAAAATTGTGTTTTCTCCCAAGACCTACGTCAACCATTGATCTGACGATTTGGAGACTGGAGACTAATCTGTTTTCACTGATTCATGACTGTTCACTGGATAAAGGACAGACTGTCTCAATTTGGTGTCGTGAGAGCTGGGAATTGTAAGGAGTAGACTGGAAATTGGGTGTGTTTCTTTTTTACCCCAATCTTTGAACTATTTGGAGCATTGGCTCACAGGGTGCGGGCCCTTCACCTAAATGTTTATTATTATTTTCCACGGACACTAATTTGGAACATAAGCATTCTTTTTAACTGTTTATAAGTGGTGCACTAGTGTTGTTTTAAGTAGAAGCTGTTTTTATGAATTTAAGTTCTTTATTGATTATATCAAACTGAAATTAACTAAACTAGGTCACTTTATTTGCCGTATTGTGTATATCACTACTGCCACTATTGTCACTATGACAAAACACAAGGCAGCTCGGTCTATCTCCCCTGTAGGGAAAAATAAAAGGGCACCTAAATTGTTAGAACCCTTTGATGATGTGAACATTTTAATCACAGAAATCAAAGACTTATTAGATGACATTGAATGCCCCCCAAAAAAAGAAGGTAATGGAGCTTGCCATAAGGAAGGAAGCAGCGCATAACTGTGTGGCAATAATGGAGGACACAGAAATTCTTTCTGAAAGTGTTGCCCCCACTCTAAAACCCATTCTACAAGCACAGGCCAACCTCTTTAGAAAACGGGAGAAGCCGAAATAATTTTTGGGGCCATTTGAGATTGGCCGTTTTGAAGGACAGGAAGGGTGGGGGGAGAATTGTCCTCCTGTTCAAAGGCCAAGGGAAGGGGTTTCCCCAAGTGATTGTACTGCATTCCCCCACTGACAATTTATTGGACCTATCCAGTCCCCACCCTCTATCTAAGAGTGGAAATGTTGAAAACTCCCCAGAGGTTGGAGGGGGAGAAAAAGCTTGCTCACTCAAGATGAAGGACCATATAGGGTATATTGAAATATTGGTCCCCACGTCCAATCACTTCAAAGTGCTGGAAGTGAAATCCACTGGGGGGAACGTAATAACCAAAACCGATGAACAGTTGGAGGTAAAACTATCTCATGAGCAGGACGATAAGCACCAAGGGACTGACGGTGGAATTGAAATGGGGACCCAAACTGATTTTCCCCCTCCAGAAACTTGTATATTGTTCGGTAAAAATCAGTGGGTGTTGATTTGACCTTACCAATAGACATGGAAGGACACAGTTCTGCCCTGAAGGAAGTATTAAAGGGGGAGCTGCTTCCTATTGAAATTGCCCTCAAGCAACTGGGATATACTACTAGAGAGCTTCTCTGGTCTATATTAAAGTACTTAGCTGTCATTAAAGAAAGGATGGTAGCTTTTCCCAGTGAGACGAGCCTGGAGTTGAAAACATCTACAGCCCAAACTCCACTTAGTAAACCCCTCACTAAAACTAATCGGCAGCCCCCGTCCACCCTGCAGGGCCCAATAACCACCCCCTCAGTTGAGACACATTGGGGGCAAACGAGAGAGGGTGTTTTGGTGAGAAAGGGCCTCGGTTTCCGACTGGACCTATAGTACCGCTGGCCCATGATAGGTTTGCTCACGAGAAACCTCATGCTGGGCCTTCAGGGCTATGTTAGTTCCCAATATGGTCCATAGTGAACTAGGCACTACAAATACCCTTGTTCCCAATATGGTCCACTGTGGACTAGGCACTGCAAATACCCCAATGTGGCTCTCAGGTCCCAATGCTTGTCCCGTGTGTGCCTCTATGCGAGAGAGACCTGGTCACATATGGGGTAGGCAATGGAATCTGCGGCAGATTACTGAGGCCCATGCTGATCGCATGGGTCCCCAAGTATTGGGAAGACAGATCCATAGGTGGGGTGAATACCCACGTCTTATTTTATCGAACACCCTTGGGCCCCCAAGACAATCAGCATGGCCCACAGTGACACTATATAATGTAGGCCGCTGTAAGCTTCTTCAGAATCGCAGGAATCCCTCATTTATAAGGTAATTCACTTTCTTAGAGAAGAGAATGTAACTCCATAATTAGGTGTGATATAATGTGATATAATGTGGCGTGAGAGATCCCATGGTGATAAGATTGTGGTCTATCTCAAAAGTGAATGGCTGGTCGATGGCCTGTTGTCAATTGAAGCGAGAACCTACCCCACTATGGGCTCTAGAATTACACTCAGATCATCACTTATGACACTTATGAATAATGGGGTTTGTTGTTATGATATTATTCCCTCACCTGTGGTGTTTCCCTGTCTCCTTATGGCACAGAGGAATGCTATACCACATAACACCCAGACCTATGTAGATCTGGAGGCAATAGATTGACATGATGTTAATCTGGCCCAACCGGTCCATCGTGAAAGAATAGAGATCAGTAGTATCTCCTGGAACGGAGCAGGACTTGTGAAAAACCTGGTTGACCCGACTTTGTGCGATTTCATCCAGGGGCACGATATTGTTTCCAGGAAACGTGGGATATGCAGCTAACTACCTTTCAGGGCTATGAGGTGTTTCGTGTACCAGCAGGGACTACCTAAGGGTAGGCCTTTTGGGGGCCTAGCCACCTGGATTAATACCACTTTAGACTACAAGGTTATGAATATAGAAACTGGCTCCCCCGATCTTTACTATATAAGCTTGACGACTGGGGGTGCTAAGCATGTGTCCCTTTTTAATGTGTATATTCGAGTGGCTGGTAAACATCCAACGAACATTATTGAAATGGCCGGGCAGCTGCTGGAGTTAACATCTGACAATATGGATCATCAGGCCCTGATGGTGGGTGATCTAAATCTCCAGGTTGAACCCCTAGTGGATTTCAAGGGTGCGTGGGATGATATTGATGAGGCCTGAGACATCCCACCCCTGATCCCACCGACAAAACATAGGACACATCCTAAGGCCCTTAGCTGTGCTACTGCATTATTGGGAATGGGACTTCGAGCGTATAATGGTCTCTTTAAAGATGATCAACCGCCCAGACCAACGTTCTAGGGTCAAAATTATTCTACGATTATTGATTATGTTCTTCTTTCATGGAACCTGTAGAGCAAAGCCCTTGGGTTTAAGGTCCTGAATGTGCAGGGGAGTGACCACAAGCCTTGGATGTTAAAATTAGACAATATGGAGGGATGGCCAGATAAAGAAGGGACTTCGGGAAGTGCCCAGAGATCTTTGCACAGGGCCCTTCCAGACAGCACATTAAATGGTGCAATCTTGCCAAAGGGGAAGTAAAACCACTCATTTATGAGGCCATCATGCCAGCCCTAGAGCAACTCACAGGTATTGTTCTGGAGGACCCAGAGGTCTTTGAAGTGTATGATGATCTTGTCCACCTTGTCCAACTGTTTGTAACAAAAACTGGTAAAAATATAAAAAGACTTGCCATTAAAATATACTTGTGGTACGATAAGGAATGTGGGTGGGCAAATAGGTGTACTGAAATGCTTGTAAAGAGGAAAGGATGTAGATAAAAACCATTGTTGAGATTGCGGAGGCTGGCCTACCAGTCCCTAATTAAGGCCAAAAAAGAAGCCCATGTTTGGGTCGAATGGGACCAAATGTATGTGGCCTCTATCTCCAGCGACTGCCGCACATTCTGGAGTTTAGTAAGTGGGAACACCAATAATCAAGCAAGGGATTTGAGAACAGAGATACCTGCCAATGCCTAGATACACCACTTCCAGGAATTATATAGCTTGGACCCAACAAAACAGGTCCTGGAAGTCTTGCGTGACCCTTATGAAAGGCTCCGGGCCTTGATTTATTGCCTGTCAACCTCTTTAGCGATGAGGTCAGAGTTTGGGCTCCAACTTTGTGCCTTTCGTTTAATGCCTGCTTGAAACAGAATAGGGTCCTCCTGTCTTGGTGCAAAGCTACCATAGTACCAATTTACAAAAAGGGAGGACTTGGTGATCCATCTAATTACAGGCCAATTTCCTTGGTAGATGGGGTGGGGAAAACGTTTGCAGAAACAGTGCATTTACAAGAATGGGTGGACGGGAATGGCATTATTGACCATTTGCAGGCAGGGTTTTCTACGCAGTAAGTACACGGGACCAAGTGTTCCGGCTCTATTTCATTGCACGAAAATACACAGTACCGAGGGAGATGAGGCTATATGCTGTATTCATTGACCTCAGGACTGCGTTTCATAGCGTCTTGAGAGAGATCCTGTGGGAAATTCTTGATTCCAGCTGGTCTCCTCCAGATACTGATCGAGCTGTACTCTGATAATTCTGCTAAAGTACGTTGGGGATTGGGGGGGGCTCACTGATCCCATTGCAGTAGTTAAAGGGGTATGAAAGAGATGTGTTTTAGCGCCTCTATTCTTTCTGATATACATCAATGAGGTAGTCCACCATGTAAAATTTCACTGCTTAGACCCCCCCAAAGTTGGGGCGGGAGACCTGCCCAATCCTCCTCTTTGCGGATGATGGCGTTTGACTATCAACATGCATGAAGGGCCTCAAAACCACACTAGAGACCTTTGTGACGGGGGCGTGGCTACGTGGCCATGTAAGAGGACGTGCATCCCAGAGCGCTCCTGCTGATCCGTAATGATTTTGCCTGGAAACTATGTCCCAAACTGAACAAACACTCCACTCTTGATAGTGCGAGTACATGAAGATTGGCAGCATGATATGAGCAAGGCACTGGAGGAAGAAGCCATCTGACTGGGGAGCCGCGCACAAAGTAGGATTCGCTGAAGTCCGCAGCCACCGGAATCAAAATGGTGCGGGGCCTGAGACAAAGAGATGGCCTGAGTAGATTAGGAAACTGAGCTGGATTTGCGAGACCAGAGCCCACGGACATGATTCAAAAGCCCACTGACACGGATTGAAGAGCTGGCGCTGTCTATTCACAGCTGGGAACTTGTGCGAGGACAGAACCCCAAACACTGTGAGGCGGTGGGCTGAGCGACTAGCCTCGGAACGAGGGAGCCAGTGGTAGCACAGGAGATGGAGGGTGCCCGCCGGATAGATGAACGAATGGAGTGCTGGAGGAGCATTCTGGCGCAGGGGCTGTGAACAGAAGCAGAGGCAGGGGCCGTGCAGCGGCATTCAGGCGGCGCTGAAATAAAGTGAAAGGAGCCGGGCCCGAACACGGAACATTATAATGGAACGAACGTTCCAAACTGAACGCCGTGAAGTGAAACAGACGTGCGGCGAATATACACAGTTGCCGGCCGATTGAAGATGGCTGGGGAAGCCCTCTCGCACGCAGCACACTAAACCTGCTACATAATTGCCACAAGAAGCAGATCGGATGGAGCGCAACAGTAGGTAACTGATGTGTGGCACCTCCCGAAAACACTAAGCGACCTGGATAGGAAAACAGCTGGACGCCTCACACTGAATGGTGTGAGGGGGGGTAAACAAAAAACAAAATACCAAAAAACCAACTGCCCAGTGAGCAATTTAACCTCAGCTTGTTTTGCCTGTCAGATGGAGTCAGCACAGGGGCAGGCACACACTCGTGCTGGGGCAAGCAGGCTGACATCACACTCTCCATGGCAAGTGAAGTAACTTGGGGGAGACTGGTGGCAGAGCACACAGGGCAGTGAAGGAAGCACACAAAGGGCATTGCAGCCCACGAAGCCAGGACATAAGGGAAAGGCTGCACTGGAACTGGCCCCCTACCCCTCTGCTGCAGAAGCAGCTCAGGTGGGAGAGGACCCAACATAAAGCACCAGAGCGGAGAGAAGAACAGATAAACTGCACAGAGTGCTAGGTGGACTTGAAGCAGCCACAACGAATAGGGCCTAATAGAATAGCCTCGGAACGAGGTGGGACAACTATTGTGTCACGGAACATCTGGATGGGCGCCTGTGCCCGGTGGACCCTGGCGATAGTCCCCATCATGAACTGAGGGCCACATGAGCCAAGATCGGAAGGGGAGGCACAGAAACCGGCCCTGGTAGCACCTGAGGAAACCCTCTTGGGTGTGAATAACTGTACGCACTGGATAACGGTAACCAGGACGCTTTGCACAGAACCCCGATGATATTCTGCATGGCAGAGGAGCACCTCCGAGCGCAATCGCGTGTGAAATGAATAATACGAAGATGCTGCCCAGCACAGGTGTCCCTGTACCGCCCAAATAACAGGGAAGGAGGGTGTGAATGGACATGTTGATCGCTGCTGATTGACTAGGGCATGCCACGAAGGAGGCTCGCAGAGCTTTTGAGGTTCTGAGGCCCCCATGCTTGGGTAAGGCCCTGGATATCGGAACGGAGTGTGCACCACCCCCCCTACTTGTGTGAGCATAAGAGGTGGGCGGACCCACAACATACGGCTGCTGGGTCATGTCTAATAAGCCTCTAAGACAAAAAGTGAAGCAACCTACGCTGGACGAATTTGCCAGAACACCGCCGGGCCCGGAAAGTGTCAGAAGCAAAGACAAGCTCCCCGCAGGTGGCATGGCTGCCGCGGGTACGAATCAGGAGGTCCTGGCTGCAATTGCGGACTTGAAAGCAGACTTGAAAGCGGCCTGGGAGGCCAAGCTCGAATTAGTTGTGGTTGAATTGAAATCAGTGTTGGACCTTAAGGTCGGGGAAGTGCAGGAGGAGGTGAATCTACTCCGACAGGATGTAAGGTCCTTGTCGGAGCGCACAGAGAGCCTGGAGAAGGGAGTTCGAATACAGCGGACTGCGCCTCACACAAGTCGGATCTGCATGCCCTGGTGCAAAAAGTGGGCAACCTGGAGAGTAGGGCGGAGGAAGCGGAAGGACGCGCCCAAAGGAACAACACTTACATTGTGAGTATACCAGAGGGAACAGAGGGCCACATCCCCACGGAGTTTGTCAAAAACGTGTTGCTACAGGAGATAACCGGAGGAGCTCTGTCTCAAGGATTTGCTGGGGAACGAGCACATAGGGGTCTGACGAGGAGGCCGCCGCCAGGCAATCCGCCTAGGCCAGTTATCGCCAAGATCCTTAACTATCGGGACCGGGAGAGAATTCTGGAACATTTTCATAAAGGTGGAACTATTAAGCGAGGGGAGGCCAACATAACAGCCTACCCGGACTATACCCTGATGGTGCAGCAGAGCCGAATGAACTTCGGGGCTGTTAAGAGGAGACTGAAGGAAGCGGGCCAGAAATATATGCTACTTTACCCGGCGAAATTGAAGTTTTTTTTTATAAAAACAGAACTTTGTTTTTTGACACTCCGGAGGATGCCATGGGATGGCTTGATACGCAGGGTTGCCCCCAGGAGCCCGACATCCAGATGGGAGAAGGAGGCGGACGAGATAAGTAAAATGTAATGGGAGCACTGGAAGATGGTGCGGCTTAAGACTATGGGACTTGACTATAGATATTGATGTGGCCTGTTAGTAGACAGGACCAGAGTAGAATAGATAATGTATTGTGTGCACGGTGACTGTTGCTTTATTAATGAGCCTTGTGGGGCTAGTCCTCACACCCCCATTTAGTATTATTAGTTAAGTGGCCATTAGGGCGACTTCACCCTACTGAGCTCTGTGCGTATCGGACAGGGCTAGATGTGGGGGTGCCTGAGATCCAGGGATGGAGCTGGGCAACAGTTGGGGAGGGAGTTGTTGGGGAAGGGATGGGCGGGGGGAGGGGAGGGAGGTGGGGAGTTGGATGTGTATATAGTTTTTAGCGTGTGTTTTCTTTTTTGGTTAAAGGGAGTTGGAATTTGGGAACGAGCCTATGTAGACGAGTAGAGACCTCGGAGTCGGACTGCGCCTGTGGGAGGCGGAAAGGCACTTGGAGAAGTCATGGGAGACCTTAGAATAATACTGTGGAATGTGAGGGGGCTAAACAGTTATTTGAAAAGGAATAAGGCTATGCTCTACCTGCGTAGACAAAAAATAGACATTGCATTGCTACAGGAGACTCACCTGACACGTGAGAAAGCGGATATGATTGCTAAGAGGTGGAAGGGAGTTTTGGTGAGCTCATCCTATTCTGCCTATGCCAGGGGTGTGCTTATTTGGGTGGCGCCGCACGTCCCATTCCAACGGTTACAAGAGGTGGCGGAGGCAGATGGGAGGGTGGTCATTCTGAGAGGGCTGTTGGAAAATAGGGAAATAAGCATAGTAAATACATATGCCCCGAACCAGAACACAGCGGCATACATCAGGACGTTGTGTACTAACGTGAGCAAGTGCGTGGGGAGTGCTGTGATTTGGGGGGGGGGGGAGA
Organism: Ambystoma mexicanum; assembly: GCF_040938575.1. NCBI lineage: Eukaryota > Metazoa > Chordata > Amphibia > Caudata > Ambystomatidae > Ambystoma > Ambystoma mexicanum. The sequence goes on from NC_090932.1 coordinate 1,537,456,580, forward strand.
TCTCAACTGGGAGCTTGACCCAAGGGTAGATAGGTCAGATGGGAAGATGGATAGACCTGCTCCTGCGGCCAAGGCACTGCAGGCATTGTTGAATGATTTTGGGCTAGTGGATGCATGGAGAGCGTGCCACCCCTTAAAGAGGCAATACTCTCATTATTCTGCCCCGCAGCAGCTGCACACAAGGCTAGATTATTTCTTCACTACATCTGAAGTGGCAGCAGAGTTGGTACAAATAGAATATAAAGCAAGGGTTCTTTCGGACCACTCGCCCCTGATTCTCACTTGGCGATATAGCCCTCTGAGAGCGAGGATTCCGACGTGGCGCCTGCGAGCTGAGGCATTGAAAGACCCCCTCTTCAGAGAAGACATGAGGGAGGAGATTACAATTTTTTTTGAGGAGAATACAGGTAGCGTAGATTCGGCGGGAACACTGTGGGAAGCCTTCAAAGTTGTGATGAGAGGGGCAGCTATTGCAAGATCTAAAGGGTTACAAGGTGGCATTCTGGCTGACCTACGGGAGACGGAAGAGAGACTAGAGGAGGCTTTAAGGGGTGAAGACGACACCAAAGAGAAATTAGAGTTGGTACTCAGGCTGCAGCAGAAATGTGCGGAGCACTGGGACAGATTGTGTAACCTGAATTATAGAAAATATGTAGAGATGCAGCACGCGGGGGGGGGGGGATAAACCAGGTCGACTCTTAGCATGGTTATATAAGAGTGAGAATCCCAGAGTTACGATCAGGACCATTACAAGGGAGGATGGTAGTGTAGCGGATACTCAAGAGGAAGTCAACCAAGAGTTTGTAGACTATTATAAGATATTATATGCAGACCAGGGGGAAAACTGCCGAGACACGATAATGGAGACATTGGAGGATATTGGGTTGCCCAAGATAAGCGAGGAGGAGAGAGAGAAGAGCTGGACGCACCAATCACCCTGGAGGAACTGGGGGATGTAGTGAGAGTTACCCACTAGCAAGACGCCAGGGACGGACGGACTCCCGAGTGAATTTTATAAAATATATGCGGAGGAGATTCTCCCTCCGCTGCTGGAAATGTTGAATGAAGCATTTGAGACGGGAAATCTGCCAGAGTCATTGAGGGAAGCGATTATAATACCGCTACCCAAACCCAATAAGCCTGGGCACAGCTGTAGCTCGTACCGCCCCTTGTTGATGCTTAATCAAGATGGTAAAATACTGACGGCTGTATTGGCAAATAGGTTGAAGACGGTAATTGGTAGATTAATACACCCTGATCAGACGGGATATGTCCCAAACAGGAATATTTTGAATAATCACAGGTGACTCCGGCGAATCATTGAAGGTAGTAGCGAACATACCGGGGAAATGGCGATAGTGTCCCTGGACACAATAAAGGCCTTTGATTCGGTTAAGTGGGCTTGGTTGTTGGAGACCCTAGAAGGGTATGGGCTGGGGCCAGGATATGTACGGTGGGCGCAAATATTGTAGAAGGAGCCGCTGGCCAGGGTTAAGACAGGATCGGTGATATCGGAAAGGTGGCAGCTAGGTCGGGGCACCAGACAGGGTTGTCCGTGGTCCCCAATGCTCTATATACTGGGCCTGGAACCTCTAGCGATATACCTAAGACAACAGTATGATACAATAGGCATTGAGGTGAAGGGGGAAAAACATCTGATTTCTCTATATGCAGATGACATGTTGCTGTACTTGAGGCACCCGGAAGAAAATCTTCAATATATCCTGGAGGTAATGGATAGATATGCGGGTCTTTCTGGTATAGCAGTGAACCCCCAGAAGTCAAGCATGTTCCCGTTGGGCAGGTATACGGGGATCCCGGAGGAGAGGTTACCTGTACTGCCGGTGCCCTGGGCGGTTGGTACGTTCCGATTTTTAGGGATAGACATCTACCACACTGTGGAAGAAGAGCATAGGCACAACACTGAGGTGGCGTTGGGAAAAATTGGGAACTGCATGCGGTTTTGGGTGAGGTTGCCCTTAGCTATGATGGGGAGGGCAGCGATGCTCAAGATGGTGGTCCTGCCTAGGTTCCTGCACTATTTTGCGAACATTCCATATCTGATACCTAAGAAGTTCTTCACCAAACTGAACAGTATGTGTAGGGATTTTTTGTGGCATGGCACACGGAACAGAGTGGCATTATGGAAGCTACAGAACTTCCACGATAGAGGAGGGATAAAATTACCCAACTATGAGGTGTATTATGTGGCAAGCCAACTGCAGTACGTCGCTAAATGGCTTTCTGATGAAGAATCCTCTGAATTCAGGTTGTTTGGGCAGGATTGCACACCTTTTTATTTGAAAGAAATGATGTGGGTACCCAGAGCAGAACTGAAAGGGCGTCCTGCGATGATGTTGCTTGGGTGGCAGGTGTGGCGTAGAGCGTGCAAGATGTTGGAAAATGCAACTCCATGCTCTCTGCAGAAACCACTGGTTACATTGACGGGGGCGGACGCACAGCTAAGGAAGATAATTAGGAACCACTGGGAGCCGGTGGGGCTTGCAACCATGGGAGATATTTGGCAGGAGGGCTCAATCGTTGCCTTTGAGGAGTTGCAGGATGTGTCTGGGTTGCATCCGGGTCAGTACATTACATACCATAGACTGGTGCAAAGAGCTAAGGGAATGTGGCCTGAAACCGTGCTAGAGGGAGATCCAGATGCCATAGTGGATATGATCTACGACATAGCGGAAGGGGGGCATGAGATATCTAGATTATATGAGATGTTGATGCTCAAAGTGGCTAAAGAGATCACCCAACTGAGATTGGATTGGGAAACGGAAGTGGGGACCCCGATGGAAGACAGGATGTGGGACAGGTGCAGGGGTATCATAAGAAGGTGTCTAGAAATGCCAGGTTAAAATACGCATAGGGCATATATGACACCCCAGAGGATATCGAGGTTTGCGAATGTAGGTCGGCAGGCATGCCCCAAGTGTGATGAGGAGAATGCGGGCATGGTACACATGTTCTGGTCGTGCCCGGTCATTGCACGCTTTTGGAGGGAGGTGGAACGTAAACTGGCAGAGAAGGAGGTCAAGATTGTAGTAGACACGGTGTGGGCCTGTTTGTTAGGGGTGTTGCCAAGATCTAAGAAGCTAAAACATGTGAGCAAACTGAAAGACTTAGCATATGTGCTGGCAAAGAGAAGAGTAGCCATGGGATGGAAGACATGTCATGGACCAAGGGTGAAGGTGTGGTGGAAGGACTGGCAGAAATGGGTGGAGGCAGAAACTATGGTATGGCAGGAGGCAAGCAATGTTGGGGAATTGGAGGGAACGGAGTCCCTGATGGCCTGGAAATCACTAATAGCGTAACTGTTTGGGTCAATTCCGGACCCAGATGAATCCACGGAGAAGGAGCATCTGCCACGGGATGCAGATACGGAAAGTGAAGATGGTTAGGCTCGGACCGGGGGGAGGGGCGGGGGAAGCAGTGCATTGATGTAAAATATACAATGGTTCTGATGACATATGCTCTGCTTGTTTGGTTTGTTGGATTTAATAAAGAATTTAAAAAAAATAAAAAGAGACCTTTGTGACAAAATGCAGAGAGCCTCATGGCCAAAACCAAAACATTGGTCTTTAGACCCAGACGTAAAAAGTCAATCCCAGTGTTGTTGACCATAAATGGGGCATTACTGAAACAAGTACACAATTATGACTATCTGGACTCAATGATACTGGAGACTGGACCCCACAGTTATTAAAATCCAGTTTGACCATGGGAAAATATGGGGGAGGAATGACAAGGTTTTTTACTCGCATGATCCGGGTGCTATCTCACCTGCAATCAAGATGCTTTAATTCAAGGCAAAACCAGCAGCCACTTATAGGGCAGAATTATGGGGCTATTCAAAATGTAACAATGTGAGTCTGGCCGAGAGAAACTATTGGGACATGCAAAAGGTTGCTGCTCTGCTCCCATTTATTCTGAACTGGGATTAAGCCCAATTCAAAAAGAGGTCTAGTTCCGGCCAGTGTTATTTTGGCTTAGATTATGGTTGACCCCTGAACTACAGATTTCCCGAGAGGGGGTGTTACATATTCTGGAATCGTAGGGCAGGAAGTCCCTACCTTGTTCCAACATGAAAAAAAAACTCTTGCCTCATATGGGCAAGCCTGATCTAGAGTGATGTTGGTAAGGCCAAAGTGGCCCTGCGAAGGCTCTTAGAGATGGATCTGGCTTTACTTGATCAACTGGGTTTGAAGCTTACCTTGACTATTTGGTCCCCCCACTGAGGCGTAACCTTAGACTGTCACAATTGAATGTGACTTACCGCACATCAAAATGGTACTCTAGTAAGAATGATCTCTGCCCAGTTTGTCGCCTGTCCAAGGAGACAGTGCTCCATTTTTTGTTCTTTTGCAGAGGCTGTAGGGTTGGATGCGGTAAATACCTTAAAACAATATCTAATAATTATGGTATCCGCAATACAGGCTTGGCGTTGCAACTATTTAGAAATAGTGCAAATATGAGTGTGGTCTACTGCGTGGCAAGCTACCTAGACCTGGCTTGGAGAATAAGGGGCAACATTATAAAGGAAGGAAGATGAACGTGAATGAGGATGTGGTCAACATGCTTCAGTTAAAACATTTATGAGTTGTATTTGCACTTAACGTCTGTTTCTAGTTGCAAATCATCCCACTTGTGATAACTGGGAATAGCTGGAAGGGTTGGCCTGTTAAATTAAGTATTACGATACCCATTCTTGTGTGTTTTTATCTTCTTTTGATCCTTGTTGCACTTAGGTAAAACATGAAATGATATTTGGTCTCCTAGTTTTTTAACACATCACTGTGTAATTAATTGGCATTCTTTTTATTATATGTTTATGCTTTTATGGTATTTATGCCAAAATAAAGATGACATGATGAAAAACAACAAGCTAAGTGTCAATTATAATAAAACCAAAATTATGAGGATCTGCTCAGACACAAAAAAAGGCCCAAAAATATAACTGGAAGATGGATAATGTGAATATTGAGGTGGTGCACAGTTATATATATATATATTTGGGGATGTTTATTTCAGACAAAATGAATGCTACTATGCTGGAGAACCTTATATGCCAGAAAATATAAAAAAGGTTTCGGGCAATTACGAATTTTATCAAACATAAAAGTAATCTATCGATTGAAGGTTTGGTAAAACTGTTTAAAATATGCCTAATACCATGCATAGCACATGGACTGGAGGTATTGACCGTAAAGGAAATAAGGTGGGTCAATAAATTGGGTGGGGAAAGTATGGCGCAGAGTGCTGGGACTACATAAGAATTCCCTGGTGGAGTCAATAAACTGAACTCATTGGCTACACAAATGAAAATAAGGATGGGCATTTTCTATACCAGCACTAAGATAGACTATAAGGAATCTCTGTGTTCAGTCTTCGGCGGCATGCTGGAGGAGAAAGACCTGGCACATAGTTTGAAAGAATGGAAATATTAGGTCATGGTGTTCTTTGATGAGATTGGTTTTAAGTTTGAAAAAGAAACCCCGGTAATGGTAATGGAAAGGAAAATAAAAAATCTGGCAATGGTCTGGGATCGTGATACTAATATCACGAAACTGGGTAAAATTATAATATATGGGATATATGTTAAACAGAGCTTTCCGGTTCATACACCATGTACTTACCTTACAAAACACTGACAGTCAGAAGATTTATGATGATGCTTAGATTGAAGTTGCTACCAACCTATTCAAGAATTGGGGCATGGAATGGCATCCCATATACAAAAAGGCTGTGTCGACTCAGTAACATAGAAATTGAGAGTCCGAGACATGTATTAACACACTGGGACAAGCTGGGAGATATACATAAAAAGGGCTATCTTCACCTGAGATATGGACTGGCTAATTATAACTCTGATCAATCATGGGCAATAATTTCAGAGAATTTGACAGTTTTGAATTTTACAGTATAACATATGTGGCAAAAAATACAAGCACTATTGGAAACTGCTAAATGAAATCAAAAGATTTTTAAAGGTTGGGATGACGTATATGGGATACATTACTCACCGTAATCGTATTTCTGATGCTTGTATCTGCTTAGATTCACATGCTGTGCATAGGCCGACATCTAGTGGAAGCTGCGGAGTATTACAGTTTGTTTTTCGAAGTCGAAAAATGGGCGTCGACACAGGGCGTGCCAGTAATACTATCCCTAGTGTGACGTCCCCTGTACCCATGATCCCTCACGCGTCTAGGATCCCCAGATTGTGTTTTTCCTGACATGAGGTAGCATGAGGAGTAGCGTGAGTACAGATAGTCCAAGCAGATAGACAGAAAGGTAAGACTACAAGCAACCATGCGCCTTCTCTCGGAGGGGAGGAAGGGTGGGTCGCATGTGAATCTAAGCAGATACAAGCATCAGAAATACGATTACGGTGAGTAATGTATCCCTTCTGAGGCTTGTGGAATCTGCTTAGATCACATGCTGTGCATAGATTAGCGAGCAGTACCAGAAGAAGGAGGTGGGATGTGAGAAGGGTCATGAGCAAACAGGTGTCTTAGAACCGCTTGTCCCACTTGTGTATCTGCCTTGGAATGAGTGTCAATGCAGTAATGCTGAGTAAAAGTGTGAATAGAGCTCCAAGTAGCTGCTTTGCAAATGGTGTCAAGGGGAACATTTGCAATGAAAGCCAGAGTGGCCCCAATGCCTCTGGTAGAGTGGGCCCTTGGCGTAAAAGGCAGAGTTTTTTCAGAAAGAGAGTAACACAGCTGTATACAGTTGATAATCCACTTTGAGATAGCGCCCTTAGAGACGCGATCCCCCTCTCTGCCTGTAGCTACGGAGACAAACAGTTGATCTGTTTTCCTTAGCGGTCTGGTTTTATTTACATAGTATAAGACCGCCCTACGCACATCTAGGGTGTGTAGTTTCACCTCAGCTGAGCTCTGTGGGTTTTGGAAGAAAGCCGGAAGCTCGATGGACTGGTTTACATGGAACTTGGATATGAATTTTGGTGAGAATCTAGGGTGTGTGCGTAAAACCAGTTTGTCCTTGTGGATAGTAAAGAAAGGATCTTGCACTGACAGAGCCTGAATTTCACTGACCCTTCTTATGGAGGTAATGGCTACTAAGAAGGCCGTTTTATAAGTCAGGTGTTTGAGGCTACTTTTATGCATGGGTTCGAAGGGGGGCCCCATGAGCTTAGATAGCACCACATTGAGATCCCATCCTGGCGGTGGGTTCGAGATAGGAGGGTGAAGTCTCTTTACTCCTTCCATGAAGGCTTTAACTACTGGTACTTTCCACCACGAAACCTTGTTATGGGATGTGGTGTAGGCTGAGAGGGCTGCCAGGTGTACTTTCAGAGAGTTAAAAACCAACCCTGCATCCAGCAGGTGGAGCATGTATGTTACAACGTTGGAAGGAGTGCAATCAACCGGGTTGATTTGTTTACTCTGGCACCAGATAACGAATCTTTTCCACTTGTCAAAGTAACAGTGCCTTGTATTTGGTTTCCTAGACTCTTTTAGAATGTCCATACACCTCTGTGGTAATTTGAGATGTCCAAACTCTATGACTTCAGGAGCCATGCTGCTAGGTTCATAGAGTTGGGTTCCTGATGCACTGTTTGACCTTGTTGCTGGGACAGAAGGTTGTACCAGGCTGGGAGTCTGATGGGCTCGCATACCGCCATCCTGCGTAGGTGTGGAAACCATGGTTGTCTCGCCCACATGGGAGCAACTAGGATGAGCGTCATCGATTCCTTGTTCATCTTGTACACCACCTTCCTGATGAGGGGAGTTGGTGGGAAAGCGTACGCAAACATCCCTGACCAGTTTATCCACAGGGCATTCCCCTGGGAGTCCGGTTGTGGGAACCTGGATGCAAATCCTGGGCATTGTTTGTTTTCGCTTGTGGCGAATAGGTCTATAGTGGGGAAACCCCACTGAGAGAAGAGATCTTCTACTACGTCTTTGTGAAGGACCCACTCGTGTTCTTCTGGGAGGGAGTCTCTGCTTAGAGCATCCGCTAGGGAATTGAGCTCCCCTGGAACATGTTGCGATGACAGGAAGATGTTCCGTCTGAGTGCCCATATCCATATTTTCTGGGCAAGCTTGGATAGATTTGGCGAACGAGTCCCTCCTTGCTTGTTCAGATAGAACATGGCTGTCGTGCTGTCCGTCCTGATCTGCACCGACAAGTTTAGTAGATGGGGCTCGAACGCCTGCAGCGCTCGGAATACTGCCAGAAGCTCTAGCAGATTGATGTGGTTCTTGGCTACTGAGTGAGACCAGAGACCCTGAGCTGTGTGGTGGAGATGGTGAGCTCCCCACCCCGTCAGGCATGCATCTGTAGTCACCACTGCCTGTACTTCGGGATCGTAAAAGGGTTTCCCCTTTGCGAGATTCTCTCTTGTCCACCAGTGTAGGTTCTGTACGAGTGTTGGCGAAACGACCACTAGATCGTCCCACTGACCACTTGCCTGAGACCACTGTTTCGCCAACCATTCCTGCATGGGACGCATGCGCAGACGCGCGTGGGGGACCAGGTAAATGCATGACGCCATCATGCCGAGTAACCGCATAGCTTTGCGTACTGTTATCTGTTGACCTGACTGATAATGCGGAATTTGCAGAAGTATGTTCCGAATTCTTTCTTCCGAAGGGAAGGTCAATCCTTTCTGAGTATCTAGGATAGCTCCTAGAAACTGTTTTGAGGTGCTTGGCACCAGACTTGACTTTTTCTCGTTGATGGAGAAGCCTAATTTGTGGAGGAGGTCGATGGTCCTTTGAATGTTTGACCTGCAGATTCCTGGGGTTTCCCCCGTTATGAGCCAGTCGTCCAGATAAGGGTACACTGGGATTGCCTCCCTGCGTAGGTGTGCAGCTGCCACCGCCAGTACCTTGGTGAATACCCTTGGTGCAGAAGCTATCCCGAAGGGCAGTACCTTGAATTGGTAGTGGCGACTGTCCACCTTGAAGCGCAAGTATTTTCTGTGCGCTGGGAGCATGGAAATATGAAAATAGGCATCTTTCATATCCAAGGTTGCCATGTAATCCCCCTTTTTTAGGAGTGGGATTACCTCTTGTAGTGTGGTCATACGGAATTTTTGGGGCTTGACATACTTGTTGGCAGGCCGTAAGTCTAAAACTGGGCGCATTGTTAAATCTTTCTTTGGCACAAGGAAGTAAGTTGAATAGATACCCTTGTTTACCTGGTGTCCCGGGACGAGTTCTATCGCGTCCTTTTCTAGCAGAATGGCGATCTCCTCGAGGAGGATCTTCTGATGTTGTAAAGAGTGGACTTTTTGTCTTGGAGGATGGTTTAGGGGACGTTGCAGTAGTTCTATGCAGTACCCATTGGATACTGTTGACAGCACCCATCTGTCGGATGTTATCCCTTCCCATGCCTGGGTGAAACTTGATATTCGTCCCCCTACTGGGGTTGCATGGGAAGGGACCCTGAACTGAGCGTCACTGCTTTGGTGGAGGCGTGCCTCCTCCTTTACTGGGGCTGCCTCTGCCTCTACCCCGTCCTCTTTTACTACCCCTACCATACGCCTGGGTAGACTGTTGTGAGCTGGTGTTCCACTGTGTACCCTGGGTGTGGGAGTAGCTATTTCCTCTATTGGAATTTTGGCCGCGGGGGCGACGAAAATTGCCATTCCCTCTTTGGTTAGGTGGTTTGGTAGTTAACTGGCCAAGGGATTTGAGGGTGTCGAATTCTTCCTTAGCGTTTTTTAGAGCGTCCTCGACTGCCTTCCCAAACAGGAGATCACTTTCCACTGGTTTGTCTAAGAGCGCAGCTTGTGTTTCTGCTTTGAATCCCGACTGCCTCAACCAAGCATGCCTTTTGATGACAGTCCCCTCTGCTATAAGTCTACCCGCATTGTCAGCGGCGTCCAGAGTTGCTTTTACAGTGCAGCCTGACACGTTCCTTCCTTCCGCACAAATGCGAGCTAGCTGGCTTTTAAGGGGTTCGGGAGCAGAGTCTATTAGTGCTGCCACTTCTTCCCACTGGTGACAGTTGTAGCTAGCCAACAGTGTGGTGGAATTCGCGATTCTGGCTTGGTAGGCTGCCGTGGAAGCTACTTTCCTGCCAAAACCATAAAGTTTTTTACTTTCTTTGTCGGGGGGAGCCTCAGAGGAAGATAATGGTGTACCAGCTCTTTTGCGGGTGTTGGTTACTACTAGAGAGTCTGGCTTAAGTTGACCTCTAATATATAGGGGGTCCGACTGGGCTGCTTTAAACAGCTTCTCCACTCTCGGATTTACAGGTCTTGTCAGGTTTGGGTTGACAAGGGATGGTGCTATTCTGCGTTGAACAGATTTTAGGATGGGAATGGTTTGGGCTACTGGCTTCCTTTCCCCTATTAGTTCTTCCGCAAAGTCCCTTTCTTCCTGGACACCTTGTGTGTCTATGTGGAAGTGGTTAGCTGCCCGAAAGAGCAGTTCATTAAGGAGGGGCTGATTATCTATTGGGGAGTCAGACACTGGGGCTTCCCTTTCGACTGGTGAGTCCATTCTGAAAATATCTGGGCTATTTTCTGGCTCATCCTCGTCTTCGTCTTCGCCGTAATAATCTGATCCTGCAGGATCTTCTGGCGTGTCAATTTCCTGACCTTCTATAAGGGAAGAGTTTCCTTGGTCTGTAGGGAAGAGGTAAGAATAGGGTTGGACCTCGATGGGGTCTAAAGGCCTAAATGGTGTCTCGACCCGGGGTCTTTTATTTGAGGGGATAGAGTCCCTAGACCCTGAGGGAGAATCTTCCTGAGGGTTTAAAGCTAGGAGTTGTTCAGGGTGTCTTTCGAAAAAATTCGCCAAGGAAGACATCCTTGACATTACTCTGTCAATGTCCTCGCATGACCAGAGTTTTGAGCTTGGGGTGACCTTGCTGGGACTTTCTATGGATTGGCCCTGAGAAGACTTGGTCAGTTCTTTTGTAGTGGAGGACTGCAAGGGTTGTTTCCTTTGCTGTTTACCCCCTTCCCCGTGGGTGGAAGTGTGTTTCCCCTTTCCCTTATCTTTCGACGCCTGGCGTCGAGGATCGGAGGTGGAATCCCTGTCTTTCGAACTAGGCTTCGAAACTGGCCCCTCTTTACTCCCAAGTGAAGTACCCTTTTCCTGGGGTGCAGGCTGGGGGTGGAAGTCGTGTTCGTCTTCGGACGATTGATCTTCCGGGATATTAATGGTCGAGGCACTCTGTGCAAGTGTGGAGGCTTGCCTGACGTCGTGCGGCGACCTCGACCGGGACCGCCCAGAGGACGTCCTTTCGGACCGCTCCTTCTGTGCCTCTTTCCGAGGTTTCGACGACGTCGAATCTCGGGTGGATTTTTTGTGTTTAGCGTGTGTATGTGTAACGCTTTTGTCGCCGGGGGACTTCCCCATAGTCGCCGGGACGGACGACCTTCCGAGGCCGGGGACGTGCGTTCGGCTGTCCTTCGACGCCTTGGTGCCCTCGCCGTCCGAAAGTTCGGCGTCGCTGCCGTCGCTGAAGGTACCCTCCGCCTCCATAGCTGCTAGCTTGGCGTGGTGGGCCCAACGCTTGGTGGAGCGGTCCTTAAGAGTTTTTGCCTTAAACCTGCTACAGGCCCTGCAACCCGTCTCGGGGTGGTCTCTGGGTAGGCAAAGGTTGCACGTAGCGTGCTTATCTACCCAAGGGTATTTCTTATTACACTTGGGGCAAAACTGAAAGGGCGTACCCTCCATACGCGCCTGTGGGCAGCGGGCAAGTGTGTGTAGGTAATAAGGTGTCGAGTGTGGAAGTGTACCACCCCCCACTCTCCCTACTTGTAGGGCCGAGGCCAGCGGCCCAGGCCCGAGCCGAGGCGGAAGCCTCAAGGCCCAATCCGTCGGTATTCGACGTTGATCTCCTCCCCGGTTCGGCGTCGAGATGTTGATCGACGAAGGTTGACAAAAACGGGGCAAATTATAATTATTTTTAGTGAAAATATGGCAAAGCCAGGGAACTCCGATGAAGTGCTTCCGACCAGAATGGCGGAAAAAAACAATCTGGGGATCCTAGACGCGTGAGGGATCATGGGTACAGGGGACGTCACACTAGGGATAGTATTACTGGCACGCCCTGTGTCGACGCCCATTTTTCGACTTCGAAAAACAAACTGTAATACTCCGCAGCTTCCACTAGATGTCGGCCTATGCACAGCATGTGATCTAAGCAGATTCCACAAGCCTCAGAAACAAATATATACAAGGAGCACACTAGCTCTTGTTAGAAATTACAATCAAATTGATTTGTAATACAGATGAATGGAAAGTATTTCATATAGATTTTATATATGGAAATGAGAATTGTTTTTATAATTATATTCCTTAATAAAAGATTTTATCTAATGAATGTATTTGATATATTTTTCTCTTTTTCTGTAATGTGCTAAAAGGTTTATTTAACCAATAAAATAACACATAAAAAATTAGGTCCAGCAGGTCACATCATTTCATACAAGAAACCCATGCATTCACCCAGTTAACCCAAAACCATACACCTCACAAGCCACTCACAGATGCATATTCTATAGCTCTCTGAAACTTAAAAAAAAACAGCGAAGAGAAGTCAGGTCATATAAAATATTTAATTTATACATATTCTTGGAATGTTGTAAATTCTATATATTGTTTCAAGTTTACAGTAAAAGACTGACAAAGGTTTAAAACATGTAAAAAGACACACAGGTGTACTTAAAGTTATGAAACATTTGGCAGTACAAAAAATCTCATAGAAACAACAAGCAAAAATATACAAAGAGATCGATAGTAGAAAATACAGACAAACCCCAGTAAAGAAAGTACAAGGAGCACACAGCAGAGGAGACAAAGGAACAGTGGAACCATATTTACCAGGTGTGCCTTTCCGTAGAGCATCGCCATTAAGAGTCCATGGACTCATCTTGAAAGACATTTATCAGCCAGTTACGGAGACGATACATTCTTAACGTCGTGTCAAGAGGGTTTACTCAGGCCTTAAAGACCCTCTTGCAGATCATACCTTAGCCAGGCAAGGAGCACAATACATTCTTTACACCATGTCATGAGTGTTTACTCAGGCCCTAAAGAGCCTCTTGCAGATCATGTCTTAGCCGGGTAAGGAGCCCAATACATTCTTTACATCATGTCATGAGTGTATACTCAGGCCCTAAAGAGCCTCTTGCAGATCATGTCTTAGCCAGATAAGGAGCCCAATACATTCTTTACATCATGCCATGAGTGTTTACTCAGGCCCTAAAGAGCCTCTTGCAGGTCATGTCTTAGCCGGGTAAGGAGCCCAATACATTCTTTACATCATGTCATGAGTGTAAACTCGGGCTCTAAAGAGCCTCTTGCAGATCATGTCTTAGCCAGATAAGGAGCCCAATACATTCTTTACATCATGCCATGAGTGTTTTCTTTGGGGCTGAGGCTCACCTTACAGGTAATTTTTCAGTCAGGAAAGGAACAGGTTACATTCTTTGCAACATGTCATGAGTGTATACTTAGGGCCTAAAGCTGATTTTGCAGGTAATTTCTCAGACAGTCCAGGAGACGATACATTCTTTAAATCATGTAATGAGTGTTTACTTTGGGCCTCAGGCTCATCTTGCAGGTAATTTCTCAGCCAGGTAAGGAGACAATATATTCTTTACATCATGTCAAAAGGTGTATACTTAGGCCCTAATGCTCATCTTACAGGTACTTTTTTAGCCAGGTAAGGAGCACGATATATTCTTTACATCATGTGATGATGCGTTACTTAGGGCCTAGAGCGGTGCTAATTCCCGGCACATTATTGCTACTTTATCTAGACATTTCATTTGTGTATCAAAAATACTTAATGTGGAAAAGGTTTAACAAATCAAGCAGCAATATAGACACGGATCCAGACTGGCCCCAAACTATACAGAATCATAGCAACTCTAGGCGAGCACAAGATGGCTGCAATGTCTTTTGTATGTATGTGCAGGGCAAGTGCATAGTGTGCATTCACTGCCAGGGATGTTAGCACTAGGGAAAAGAGACTGACATAAAAGAGCTTTTTCACTGGTTCATCACTGGTACTTCTGCTTCAGTAGAACCCACAAACCTGCAATACAGTGGGTGGGCAGGAATGACTGGATAAAGCCGGTTGCATATCCCAAACCATCTTGTCAAGCATCCCCTGTGTGGGCCGCCTAATGTCCCAATTGTTATCTGCTAGCTATATGGTCAATCCTCTCCCTTTGTGTCCAATGGTTACACACGTATCCACTTTTATAAGGGTTGTACTCAGAAAGGGATACATACGTACACACCACTTTAACTAAAAGCAGAGTCAAGAACACAAACAGCTCTGATTAAGGGGAATTGCGGTCAACAATTATTTGTAGGTCATGATACATACATGAACATCTATCAATCTTCATGGACAGACAGACAACACTGAACGACACAGTACCAAGCCAGAGATCGGTTTACCCTAAACTATAGTCATGCTCTAAAAGAGGCTTAGGTTTTTATTAATTCTTACTAAGTGAAGAATTCAGACATTTGAATCCCATAGTTCCTGCAACCTTTATAACAACCACATCCTGCTTGTTTAATTCGCAAAACGGTGGCAACAATGGAACCCCATACAGGCCAACTGGAACACCCACAGTTTTGACCACAGAGTCTCTGTGATCAGGTATATCCCTCAGTAAAAACGCCAAGAAAGGGGTGCTTGCTACTTTATTGTAAGGTATATGCCGAGCAATGGACTCTGAAAATGGCTTACCACAATTTGTTCATGACGTGAGGCGGCAAGGGGTTTGTTTACATGTATGAGGTCCAAGCCACAATGAATATAACTGGATGCAGAGATTAGCTATCTGCACGTGAGTTACTGCAATAGAAGCCACTTCTGTTGTTAGCTATCATTGGGTCTATCCTAAGGCATCACAATGTACTAACGCCTAGCTCAGAGAATGCCACTAAACATTTTAATTTAATTATGTGAAGCAACCCAGTTTTCCTAACGAAAGGCTGCACAAGGCAAAATGAAAGATTTACTACTCTAAATGACTCATACTTAGTTAAGATTTAAAATGTCTGAACCCCGTAAAAACTATTAACCGTGAACTGTATTTCTCCTAATTAGGGAACACTACATTTGAAAGGATACCAACTCACATTCATTTTAATTCAGGCCCACAATTTCCATTTCCTGGTGAGATGCGGCAGGTGGGCAATTACCATGTCCCCCCTTCATTTTAGTGAAACATTGTTGAGAGATAGAGCCCTGGGAAAGGCTGTTTTGTTACTATTAATAGTCGAAACAAGTTCATACATACATGTCTAACAACTTGAGCTACACATTTGACAAGGTTACAACTTTTAATTCATTTCTCACTGCACTATCTCTGATTTGCACGAGGGAATTTTAATGCCATTAAACAGGCTTCCATCATCCACTAAAACCTTATGTAGAACTTCTGCAGAGACCTCGCTGATCTAATCAATGTCTTAAGTGATGATCTTGAAAAGTGCTATTTTTGATTTTCTGCACACAGCGGACGATGACCTATCCCGGGCCTCACTTTGTAAGGCATTTATGGAATGTTCCAGAACACGTGTATATTCTTCAGCTGTTGGAGTTGGACTACCTCTGGAAGCCGGGGGGATACAACCAGTCAACATGTTTCTAAAGTGTACGCATATCTCATATTTTTCTCAGCAAAACCAGTGTCAAGACTAATTTCAACAACTTCCCAGAGACCGTTGGATATGATGAAGTTGTGAAGAGGGTGAGCCCGAGATATTTGTTCACAAACATTATAGATAAATATAAAAAATATGCATACTGACACTAAAACTACATTGCACTTAAGAGATTCATGTTATGGGCTGCATGAACCCAACTTTCAGTATTTTTTCCTGACAGTGTGTTGCCCACCGGAGATATGGATTAGAGGGCCGTAGAAGTTATGAATTATAACAGATAATGACATTGATGCTTGGTTGAGTTCAGTGTGCGTCATGTCCTGGGATGAAGATGATGTGCTGCCAAGCATCTGAAAATGCAACCTTTGTTGATAGGACTGATAGGAGCACTTTTGGCTCACAGAGCAGATCAACCCAACAGCCTCAGTCTTTACATTTAACACAATAGTCACACCTGTACTTTTTATTGGTTTCTTATACACAGCAGGACACTGGATGACAGTGGAGGCTTAAGGTGTACCATTAGGTGTCGCTGATGGAGTTTCAAACCCTGAGTTTTCACTATCGCTGCCGGAGGTTTCTGGGCTGTTTGCATTCTGAAATTTGGTCAGAAGGGATGTGTTAAAGGAGAGAGAGGGAGTGCTTGTTACACTGGAGTCCATCATGGGAGTACCCCCAGGAGATCTGCAGAGGAAAAAAAAAAGTAATTAATAAATACTGTTTCTAATTATTAATTTATGTACAGATTATGGCAAAAGGGCTGACCACTAGTAACACCAGGGCTCCTTGACAAAGTGTGCATACATTCTCAGAAGAATCTGCCGCCAGCAATTTATACTGCCACAGTGATGGAAGTATACGAAAAGTCGTGCAACTATGTTCCCTGCTGACCCGCCCACCACAAGCACCATTGTCGCCCCCTTGTACGCTCAATACAAACCCCGTACCTGGGTCCCGCCTTTCCTCAAGTCCACCCCCAACAATGTGTAAAGGCTGAAAGAAACTGCATTTTAATCGACTCCTATTAACTTTACTCGTTGTCCCCCACAACATGCAGCTTTACGCACCCTCCCTGTGCTAATCACCCACAATTCACACCTCTTAAGTGACACCTACCCCTGACGCAGAGCACTGAAGTGCAAGTTTCAACTTCTTCTTACACTTTTATTTTCAAAGGAAACCATTACGAATGTTTTCTTTTAAAAATAAAAGTATACGAACAGTCAAACTTAATTTAAAAGAAATAGGAGACTCCCGACCACTTATGCACTGCCAGCAGCATTCACATGTTTATTAGAAAGCGCAAGGCAATGGGATAACGCAAACCAGTCCTTTCAAGCACCCTGTGCCCTGCTCCCTCTACAGCACGTGCACCTCGTTAGTGGTGCATTCAATTTAATGTTAGGTGTCGTGTCCTGGCATCATCAGGGTTAGCCCTGATTCGGCAATGCTGATGCGGCGCATCTCATGTACTGAGAGGCAACGGCACTGAGAGCCCGGTGCATGCGTAGGGAAAGGGAAACACACAAGTTCAGTTTGTGCACTGTATCTGAATAAAGAAGTTCCCGTTCACTCGGACTCCTCGTGATTCTGTCCCGGAGTTAACGGGGAGCAGTGCTCCGCACCGCCTCAGAATGGCAACAATGAAGGCATTCATGGTAGATCCATGACAAAAAAATTATATAAATGTATGTGTGTGTGTATATATTCACTGAAAAAACATTGTTCAAGGGACATTATGGTTAAGTTGCACTAATAAAAACCTATGACATTCAATAAAAAGACTTTGTTAAAGGGACATTATGGTTACAAGTAAAACCAAAAAAACTCAGACATTAGCCAGTTATTGTAAGCTAAGCAACCATAACTCGCGGCACCACCATGCACTGCTAACACCCAGGACATCAAAGATGGGCCCCCCTCTAATTGTGCTCCCTCTTGACAAAACAGCACCACACTTTTCAATACCATTCAGAATCTAGTCTAGAATGAAATTCCAAGATTTCATGCAGTCATTGAGTGGCGCCAACGTTATAAGCCATCAAAAAACTGCTTTTCACCAAGCCTGTAATGCAGAAATAGGCATAGATTCCCCCGAACCTCCCAGGTGTTCACGAACATCACAAGACTGCCCCATAAAGTAGCACTGCCCTCATAGAGAAAGACAATTTCCTTGAGAAAATGGTTTGCATTTGAGCTAATTTGCATACCCACAATGCCTTGCTGTTGTGGCTCAGAACTGGAGGTGAACTCGACTGCTTATACTGTTTTGTAAGGCCATGTTGGTTTTAAAATGAACTTTCATTGTGACGATGTGCGATTAAAAATTAAAGCCATTTTTGCACGTTAAACAGACCGAGTGCTCTAACATTTTTGTTCCATACTTGCGATACTGGTTTGAAATTTGCAGTGGACAAGTTGTCTGAATATATATATTTTAAACAACTGGCAGGAGATATACAAAGAATATCAGGAGATCCTTATCTGCGAGTACAACGAAGTGTGGCAATACACCTGGGGTTGCAAATGAAGAGCCATCTTGACAAATGGAGAACAGATTAGGTGTTATATCCTCACAGACGGTGCCCACCATGTCCGACAATAAAACCACTAATGCACAACTGTCAAGTGCATCTTTGAGAACTATTTGGAGGCCTACAATGAGAATTCTTCAGACAAGTTAGCCTGGCGACTTCTGATCAACATAGAGGATGAAGTGGAAGATTTAATTCCCATTCTGCCTCCTGATCTGATTGACTCCTAGAAGGGACTGAAGGAAGCCTTAAGTGTGTATTTTGATCCTCAACAGAATATTGATCATGAAAGAAATACTTTTAATACAGCTTCTCAGTCGCAAGCTGAGTCCATGGAGTCATTCGTATGGAGGCTATGCAAACTGGTGGCCCACAGTGACTTCCACAACTTCAAGAACGAGGAGGCCTTTCGACTACACATCAGTGGGGGATGCCATTCATCACTTTTTCGGAAGACCCCTCCCCTTGCAAGCATTCTTATGATGGCCAGTACAGAAGCAAGGGCTGAAGCACAAGCTGCGCCGATAGAAACTGGAAAAGAATCCCAAGGCGAACTGCTCTATTAAATCTCACATTCACTCAAGAACAGTACGGGAGCAGTGTTCCGATGAGAAGAAATTCATCAAGAGGCAAGTGCTACCCTTTCCACATGAAGACAATGTGAAATGTCCTGCATTAGGAGAAAAGTGTAGCAGTTGTGACAGAGAAAACCACCCCGCAAATGTCTGCAACTCCATACCCATGAGGTGGGAGGTGAATGCGTAGCATCCTGCGCTTATGAAACTTTATATGAACGCCAAAAGGGAACTAGTGAGCCATGTTCGACGGGTCATCCTCCGTTGCCCCCCCTCTTGTTCATGGTGAGAGTGAACACTATGCCTACATGATGTCTGATCTGGTAAACTCTCAGGAAAGTGACGTTGACGTGTGCATAGGAGACCATGCGGCCAAGTTTGTCATAGAGACAGGTGCAGCGTTGTTCAACAATATATGTTGAGACATATATTGTTGAACTGAGAGTGTTTCAATGAGCTGCGAAGGGCCCGGTGATAAACCATGGCAAATTCAGAACCATCCTTCGCCACAAAGATAGAAAGTTACCATCAGAAGTTCATGTCCTTCAAGGGGAGGTCCCAGTAAGCGATCTTCTAGGGCGAACAACCGTGATAGCCATGAACATCGCGGCTGTGATGTAGAACATGCAACCTTCACATCCAATTGAACACCAAGGAATGCACCTGGATGACATGATAAATCGGCACAATGGGACATGAGTCTGCTCGAAACTGGACCTCAACAAGGGGTATCACCAGATTGAACTGGACGTGCAATCATGGCACATAACCTACTTCTCCATGCACTTGGGTCTGTTTAGTTACAAGCATCTAAACTTTGACATCTCCTTGGCTGCCGAAATCTTTCAAGAAAGAATTTACATGGTAATCAGACACATTGGGAACTGTTTCAGTTACAGCAACGACATTTTAATATTTGGGCCCACACTGGAACATGATCAGGCGCTTTTGCAAGTGCGCACTGCACTGGTGGCGGAAGATTTGACACTCAATGCAGAGAAGCGTGCCTTTCACAAGTCTCATCTGAAATTCTTTGGACACATTCTCTCACAAAGTCATGAGACCCAACCCAGGAAAAGTAGAAGTCATCTCGCAAATCTAAGCTAACAAGGACATTAGCGATGTCTGGTAGTTTTTTGAGGGGGGGGTGGCTAGCTACTGTAGCAGGTACATGAAGGACTTTGCTACCATGAGCGTTCTGCAACGGGACCGTGTCAAGCAAGTTATGGCACTTCAATGTTCCTCCTTGTATGAAGATGTCTTCCAACAATTCAAACAGGACATTGCCTATGTGGATCACATGCCATACTTTGATCCGGATCTACGGTGTGAGGGGACTTTGAATGGCAGTCCTGTTGGCCTGGGGGCCATACTTGCGTGAGAGACTGGGGAGGGAATCTCAGAGAGCAGTGACTGCCTATGTATGCAAGAGCTTATCAGACATCGAACAACAGTACTCTCAACTAGAGAAGGAATGGCTTGCTGTAGTCTGGGCCTGTGAACTCTTTCACATGTTCTTGTTTGGGAAATGGTTCAGAATAGTAACTGACCACAAGGCGCTCATAACCATTTATGGAAATCCCCAGTGCAAAATGCTGCCTCGCATAAAGCGATGGGGCCTTCGCTTCGAGGTATAGGATTTCAAAATTCTTCACAAGTCGCGAAAAGAATACAATCCAGCCGACTTCATATCCATATATCCCTTACCTGACCCAGCACAGGGTCAGTCCATCAGGGTCAGTACATCAGGGAGGAGTATGTCAATTTTATCACCCAGACTTTGCTGTCTGGACCTGTGTCTAACTCCCTCATTAGTGAATTTACTCACAGGATTAAACCATGTTCAAGGTACAAGAGCTAATATAGCATCCAGGCGGCGGGGCTCTGTGACACCGCAGGGTCACCAAGTGAGCAAAATATCAGTGGCAGACCTGTGTGCCTTCAAGCAAGTACAAGATGAACTATCCGTCTCCGCTGATGGGCTCGTCATGAGGGGCACTCGCCTGGTTATTCCTTTCAGCCTTAGACAACAAATAGTTGATCTTGCTTATGAGGGACATCAAGGGATGGTTGCAACCAAGCGCCCGAGACTCTATGGAGCAAGGTCGCAGTCAACTGCTTTGGGCCTCTCAAAGATGGAAAGTACTTGTTGGTAGACATGATGCAGGTCATATCGCCCCCACAATGGCGACTGCAGTAATTCCTGATCTGGATGACATCATCTCAGCATGGGAAGTCCCAGAAGTCCTCAAGCCAGATAACAGGACTTCCTTTAGTGGCATAGAATTTGTCAGCTTCCTGTGCTAGATAGGTGCTCAGAGGAAAATAACTCCCATGTGGCCACAGGCCAATGGAATGGTCGAGAGGTTCACAATCTCAAGAAGATGATGCAACAAAATGAGCAAAGCACCATGTCCCTCAATTAAGCGCTGTGCAACATGCTGGAAAATTACAGGAACTTGCCTCACAGAATAAGCTGATGCGTGGAAGAAAACAAAGGACAAGGTTAACACAAATACCGATCATGAAAGAACTGCATTGAGAAGTAGTGACAGCTAACCATTATAGGAAAGAGGGCATATGAGGATCAGAAAAGACATACCGCCTGGTCTTCCATACATGGGGGCGGGGGGTGGAGGATCAGGTGCTGGTTGGCCCCTGATAAGTGAGGAAGCCAGAGTCTATGTTTCACCTGGTGCCCATGACAGTATCCCATATCAACGGGCCCATGCTGACCACGAGATTTCCAGATCAGGTGATTACTTGCAATGTTTCTCACTTTAAGAAATATATTGTGAAGAGCCCCTGGAGGACGTCAAGAGACTTTTAAAGAATTGTGCAGAAGACTGCAACAGTATAGCCTTCAAGGAAGTCCTTCTCCTGGTCATACTGGTAAATCAGACCCTGTTCATACTGGTAAATCAGGCCCTATTGCAAAAGACTGCTGTTAACCCAGCCTAAGAATGAATTCTTATACCAGAAGAAGAGAGTAGTTCTCCCGGGATCTTTGTTGATTTTATTTATTGAGTATTTGTAAGGCGCCTATAAAACAAAATGGTGTTTCCAGGCGCCACGAGGCAAAGTGGGGAGGGAGCAAGGGGGTAAATAACAATGGCAACGTAAAAACAAATATACAATTGAAATTTTAGTGCTGAAGAGATACTGTCCCTGGGCTTGAGGCCAAGGATAAGTCTTGCAGCCCTGTTCTGTATTAGCTGAAGGGAGCATAGGGAGCAAAGGGGGGATATTGAGGAAGTAGTCCAACCTAGAGAGGTCCAGGTTGCAACTGGGAAGGGGGGTTAGTGAGAAAGGAGGTCAGCCAGTCCAGTGCCTGGTCGGTGATGCCAAGGGTATCGCGGAGCTGTTTTATGAGGGTAGAATGGTTGAGCGTGTCAAAGGCAGAGGAGAAATTGAGGTGAATGAGAACGGCAGGAGAGTTAGAGTCAAGATTTGCAGGTGTTCAGGAGAGAGGTTTCCATGCCTCTGGATGTCCAGAATCCGTCATGGAGACAACCCACAAGTTCAGTATGGAGGATCAATTGGGAAAGGACCAACTTCTCCAAGAGTTTGCCCAGGAAGGGGGGTGGTGGAAATAGGGCGATAGTCGGGCAGGAGGGGTCAGCAGACGGCCTTTTTAGGGGAGGGTGCACAAGGGAGTGCTTGAGGGATAGAGGGAAAGAGCTGGAGGCGACAGGGTGGTTACACAGGTCAACAAGAGCTGGGGGAGAGAGGAGATGTTGTCTTTAATAGTTCTAGATAAGCAGGGGAGCACCTGTTTGGATGAGACCTTCATAGAGCGGACAACTTTAGAGACCTCATCAGGTGCTATGGGCAGGAGGGAGGAGTGTGAGGTGGGTGGTGAAGGGAGGGGGGTGAAGGGATGGAGGGGAGTGGGAGTGGAGATGCAGGTGGTAGAGAGTGAGGAAAGGATTTTTTTGGATGTGAAATGGGATGCCAACGCTGTGCAGAGCGCCTGGGAAGGAAGGAGAGAGGTGGAGACTGCAGTTGGATTGGCCAGTTCCTTGCAGATTTTGAAAAGTTCAGCCGTGTTAGTGGCTCCAGAGATGCAGGTTTGGATGTGGACCCTCTTCTTTAAGCGGATAGAAAAATGATAATGCCTTCGGAGCAGGCGACAGGCCAGTTAATCAGAGGATGCACCCGAGGTCTAACACTTCCGTTCAGAACTCTGCAGTTATGTTTCAGAGGCTAGATCAGAGTCAAACCAGCCACTGAACATGGAGGCAGGCTTCAGGCAGATCCTCATGATAGGGGCAAGGACGTCAACGGTGTTAGAGATGGAGAGGTGAAGGTTAGCGAGGACCGAGTCAGAACCAGGGGTTGGAGGGGGGATGAAAGTGGAGGCAAAAGCAGCTACTGACACCCGCTTCATCAGTCGAATGACCGTGAAGTAGGCTGGCAGTGCGGGAAGCGGCTCAGACAGAGGGCCCCCGAGTGGGATGAGAAGAGAGTGTGATCGGACCAGGAGAGGGGGTGGTGACCACGTTAGTGACAGGGATGTCTCCAGACATGAAGGCATTCAGAGTTTGTCCGGCTGGGTGGGTCGGACCGGAATGAAGAATAGTAGTAGACGGAGTCACAGAGATCACGGAACTATAAAGTAGCTGATTCAGGAGAGTCGAGGTGGAGGTTAAAGGAGGAGGAGTTTGGAGGTCAAGAGGGAGGCGGTGAGGTCGGCCCAATCGGACAGGCAGAAAGAGATAGGGCCAGGGGGCCTGTAGATGGTAGAGATTATTGAAGTTTTTTTTTATTTTTTACTAGTGGCAGGGATGAACAAGTTACTTACCCCTGGTAATGTTCTTTCAACTGGATGTTCTTCCCACATATTCCTCATCTTTGATATTCGATATCCAGCTTTAGCTGCCTTCGGAAAAAGAAATTCGGCAGAGGGCGCTGTGCGTCGATGGCATCGACTCGATGTCCCTCGAGGGCCTCAGTCTCGAGGATGATGTCGTTGAAGGCATATATAGCACGTGCAGCACCCATCAGTTTTGTTTTTTCTTACAGTAGAAATACCTGCATAACCACAGGAATGGCAGTACTCCACCTTGAAGGAGCAAAAGCTGTAATAGCATGGGAAATTGTATGTGGAGTAGGTTGGTAGGGCGATGAGGAATATGTGGGTGGAACATCCAGTCGAAAGAACGTTACCAGGATTAAGTAACTTGTTCTTCGAATGGATTGTGTCCTTCCACGTATTCCTCATCTTTGACAGACTCCCAAAGCAGCGTTGGATTTGGTGGAGCCATTAAGAATTTCAGTTTCTTATAGGTTTTCATGAAACAAATGCAGGACTGCTTTTGCAATGCTCCCATCCTGACCGAGAGAAGACTCTAGGCAGTAATGTTTTGTAAACATGTGAATCGTAGACCATGTTGCTGCCTCAAAAATACTTTTTATCGGTACACCCCTTTGCAGGGCTGTAAAGGTAGCCATGCCCCTGGTGGGATGGGCTCTTAACCCTTCATGAGGATCCTTGCCTGCCACTCTGTAACACTCCGAAATAGCCAGACTGATCCACCTGGATAAGGTCTGTTTCGTAACAGCCTGACCCCGTTTTTGGCCTGTATATCCAATGAAAAGTTTCAAAAAAAGGTAGCAGGCGCTCCGCTCCAGAAGGAGCATGGCATGATAACCGGTTCTGAGATGAGAGTTTGCAGCACACGCCTTTTGCTCACTGTACCTTTCACAGATGGGAAATATCCATTTGTATATCAGTCTTTGTCCTGCCCACATGGGCAGTCCAGCACCGAAATGCTGAAAAGTTGATCATCGATGCGAGGTTTAGATGCAAGTGCCGGCAACTCACTCACTCACTCTACGGGCTGAAGTTAGGGCTACCAAGAGAATGGTTTGAAAGGTTAACAACCTTAAAGGACATGAGTGTAAAGGTTCAAAGGGTGCACACATAAGAAATGTGAATACCAGATTAAGGTCACAAGTTGGAACCTGGAAAGGAGATTGGGGGCAACACATTGGCAAGCCCCTTTAGAAATTGTGTCACAAGTGGAATTTTGAAATATGAACATTCCTCTGACAAGCACTTAAAGATGGACAGCGCCGCCAAATAGCCTTTAATAGTAGCAATCTGGAGCCTCAGATAGGCTAAAGATAGTAGAAGGGATAAAACATCCGGTGTTTTACACAAAAAAGGATCTACATTCTGGTCTTTGCACCAGTTGCAGAATTTGATCCAATGGCAATGGTACAAAGACTTTGTTGCTGGCCTTCTGGCCAAAATCAAAATATGCATTACGTAATCCGGGAGTTCCCACTCCTTATATCTCAGTCTCTCAGAAACCATGCGTGAAGGCAGAGTGTCTTGACCTCTGGATGGAGAACCCGGCCCTCCTCTCGTGAGACTGTCCTCTCTTTGTGGAAGACGCATTGGAGGACAGATGGACATGTCAAGAAGGCCCGGGTACCACGTCCTCCTGGCCCAATCCGGGGCAATTAGGATCATGTGTTTCCCAAACTTTCTCAACCTCCTGATCACGTGAGGAATGACAGAGACTGGAGGAAACACGTGCAGGAGTGGAAATTCACAGTCCACCACGAATGCATCTCCTAGAGCTCTTCTTGGGGGAAATTCCCTGGAGCAGTACAGTTGGCACTTCCAGTTGACAGCTGTCACAAACAGATCCACTTGAGGGGTTCTCCAAATGGTGAAGATCTCTTGAAGGACTTCCTGAGCTAGTTCCCACCTGTGGGAGACTGCTCTGCCTGCTCGGAGCGTCCACCGCTGTGTTCTCCTCTCCAGCTAGGTGAAGTGCTGATAGGGAGATTCCTTCTTGAATGCCCAGTACCAGAGCCTCATTGCCTCTCTGCACAGTGGTAGTGACCCTACAGCACCTCTCTTGTTGAGGTAGTACATGGCCACTGTGTTGTCCATCATTATCAGGACATTCTTGCCCTGCACAGAGGGCAGGAAGGCCTTCAGCGCTAGTCTGATTACCCTCAACTCCAAAAGATATGTAGTTTGGACTCAGATGGAGACCAACGACCACTGACTGTCAGATCGTTGGTGTGGGCTTCCCACTCTGTGAGTGAGGCATCTGTCACAACTGTTATCTCCGGCCATGGTTGCCAAAAAGGTTCTCCCTACAGAATGTTGTCCTTGCAGGCCCACAACAGAAGATCCTGTGCAACCCTGCTTGGAACCTCAAGTAGGTCCGACATCTTTCCTGAGAACTGGAACCATTGAGTTCCGAGAGCCCATTGAAGGGATCTCATTCTCAGGCAGGCCTCTGACACCAGAAAAATGCAGGATGCCATGAGGCCGAGCAACGCCAGAAAAATCGAAGACCGGGAGACGTTGGGCACTCTGAAATTTGGTGACCATCTGTAGAATGTTTTGAGCCCTCACCTCAGGTGGAAAGCTCTTTCCCAAGGATGTATCCAGTACAGCTCTGATGAACTGGAGCTTTTGAGAAGGTGATATATGGGACTTCTTGTAATTGAGGGAGAAGCCCAGTCTGTGAAGAGAGTGGCAGGTGACGTTGACGTGATCCAGGACTTGTACGGGAGAACGTGCCCTGATCAGTCAATCTTCCAGGTAGGGGTTGACGTAAATCCCTCCTCTTTTGAGATTCGCTGCCATCACCGCCATCAGTTTGGTGAAAACCCTCAGGGCAGAGGTTAGCCCGAATGGCAGAACTCTTAATTGATCATGAGAATCGCCACTGCGAACCTCGGGTATTTTCTGTGCTTGAGAATGGATGGGCACATGAAAATAAGCATCCTGAAGGTACAATTACACCATCTACCGCTGGTGTTGGAGGGTCTGAAGGATCTGAGAAAGAGTGACCATCTTGAACTTGTCCTTCCTGAGAAACTTGTTCAAGTATCTCAAGTCCAAGATGGAACTCAGTCCTCCGTCCTTCTTGGGTATTAGAAAATAAGGGGAATACCATCCCTTTTTCCTCTCCGCTCCAGGCACCGATTGTATAGCGCCTTTCTCCAGCAGGGTTAAAATTTCCTGCACAAGGAGTGGATCTGGAATCCTCAAAGAGAGGCTCCCCAGGGGATTCCTCTGAAGTCTCTGCATGAAAGAAAGGCAGCAACCCTGGGCTATGTTTTCCAATGCCCAAGCATCCGAAATAATGACTCGCTGTTCTTCTAGATGCTGAGACAGTATGCCCCCCGCTGGTGAGTTGTGACAAGACCTCAGAGAGGTTTTGAGGCGACTGATGCAGTGGCAGATGGTAACAATGCCCCTGCTTGAGCTGCCTTCGCACCTCTCCCTCGTCCACTACGAGGGAACTTTCTTTGGTACCTAAAGATTTGGCTGCTGCCTTTGAGGTCTGCAACTTCTCAAGGCTCTTGTCAGCATTGCTGCCAAAAAGGAGAGACCCGTCAAAGGGCATGTTGAGGAGACTGGATTGCACATCCGGGGCAAATCCAGACTTCCTCAACCACACAAATCTGTGTATAATGGTGCTAGTAGCCATGGCCCTGCTGATGCTGTCAGCAGTATCCAGACCTGACTGAAGAGATTCACGCATGGCTTCTTTGCCGTCTCGAATTATGGTTAAGAACCGGTCTCTTCCATCCCCCTTGGGAATGTGGTCTGCCACCATGGAAATGCAGTTCCATAGAGTGAATGTACATTTTGCAAGGGCACATGTGGAGTTGGCTGATTTAAGCGCCATACTCCTTGCAGAAAATACCTTCCTTGCCCATCCATCTACTCTTTAGTTGTCCCTATCTGGAAGGATGGTAGGATAAGCTGCTTGCTTAGAAGTTGCTGTAGCTGCCTGTACCACCAGACTCTCTGGAGTGTGCTGTTTGGACAGCTAAGTCTGGGTCACTACTGCAAGGGCAGAACATTTTGGTCAAATTTGTATTCACGGCTGGATTGGTTTCTGGCGTTTCCCAATTCGCTGCCACCCTTTTTTGCAGATCAATATGAAAAGGTAATATAGGATTTGATGGAGGACCCTTATCCAGGATGTCTGTCAGATCATCCTGTTCGAAAGGTAACGGGGCCTACTCCACCCCATGTACTCCACTGCCTTGGACGTGAGCGGTCTATACGATGCATCAGCATGCTCCCCTGCCTCTGGTCTTCCAAACTCTAGCTCAGGTGAGGTGCCCACCCCACTGGCCATCTGCAGGTTGTGATGAAGGTCTTTCAACAAGGCATCAAGGGTTTAATGGATTTGATGCTGGAAGAGCCGTCAAAACTTTTTTCACTGGGCGCTATAGGTTTTGATGGGGCGCTCGGCATCGATGGCGACATCAATGGCTTGGCTGGCGTTGAAGGCGCAGCCGAGGTCGATGGTGTCGACAACCTTGACCTCGACTTATGCGTTCGGCTCGATGGCTCCCGATGAGGATCAGGCCTTCGTCCCGGACTCGAGGGCGTGCAGTATTTAGGTTGAGCCCTTTCCTTCCTGGCTTCTATGGAAGGTGCGGTAGTAGCTTAGCTTGGAGGCTTTTGTTTTTCGAATATTTTTTGCATTTCTGCTCTGAAAGCCTCCCACTCGTCTGGAGTGGATTTCTTTGTGGGGCAAGATACCCTCTCAGGGGGAGCGTCCGACGAAGTCAAAGGGGACCTATGGTACCTCTTCTTGGACTTCTTCAATGACGATGATTGGTGGGAGCCACTCCACGATCTCAACCTCTTAACTTTCTTCCTCCGAGGAGAGTCGCCTCTCGACTCGTCAGTCGAAGGTTTTTTGGTCGGGGTAGATGATTTGGGGTTGCAACCTACCGTCAATTTCCCCTTTTGTTCCTTCAAGGCCTTTCCTGTCATCGACTGGCACTTGGAGCAGTCCAAGGTGTTATGCTCCAGCCCGAGGCACCATAAACATACACAGAGCAGATCGGTCAATGACATTTTCGACCCACAATCTCGACACTTCTTCAACCCGGTCTTCGGGGTAGTACGTGTCGACGAAGAAGACATACTCAATTTCTCAAAGCAATGAAGTTTTTATGGAGTAAAGAAGCATGCTGTATTTCTCAAAGCGATAGCATTCGCTGAACAACAGAACTTAAGCCAACGGGCGCTGTGTGTGCTATATATACCTTCGATGACATTCTCACGACTGAGGCCATCGAGGGACATCAGGTCGACGTCGGCAGTTCAATGGTTCAAGATCTCAGGCCTGGAGAGCTGCTATTTCTGTCGGCGCCTCTGGAAATTTCTGACAGCTGTTTTTTTGTTCTGCCCCAATCCCGCTTGAGACAAACCTTGTACCTGGTCCTCGGACCATATTTATGTCCGACTTTGCGGTGAGTGAGCAATTTCCTTTTGATCTGCACTGCTGCGTGTTTGCCAATATCCCCTCTGCTATGTGCATGTACAACCTAAGGAGTACAACGAATATACCAAGAAGGGCCCAGGATTCCAAGAGTGCATTGCAAATGGCTGTTTCCAGACTCCAATGAATCTCAGGGTATTGGTCACTGCTTCCATGGGGGAAGCCCCTTCTGATGAGGCCAGGGAGGTGAGGCTGCTACCCAATAGTCCCCATGAGGGTGGTACTCAGCAGATGTATCTCATGGGGAGGAAAGTCCTCCATGGGACCAGTGACAACCACCTTGGGAGAACACTGTATTTCCCTCCCTTTCTTAGTTACCACTGAGTACCCTGTAGTTCCCCAAACTTAAATTCACCTTTGTAGAGTTGAAGAAACCAAGTCCCAAGAAAATATTGAGACGAAGAAGAGTGATACAGAACCCTATAGGGATCCTCAGTTCAGAACTGTGACAAGGAGGAATGGTGGAGCAATAAGGACTATTGATGGGAACCAGAAGGCGCAGTCTAGTTGTTGGAGACTGCCTATTGGTCATACAGAATACAAATTAGAAGATAGACTATTGGACAAGCCTGCCCCCGAAGGAACCGAGAGCGACGTTTAAATGCCATAAAGGTAGAACCACAGGAAGGAGCTGTAGAACGGGAAGACAGTGGAACGAATCTGCCGTCTGCAAAGGTGCTGCCAAGAACCGTCAGACCCCAAGAAGTGGAGGAGAACCCAAGAGAGTGGAACACTTGGGATGCCTCCTGGAGCGAAGCCACGCAGCCTGACATGCGGAAGCCGAAGCAGGAACGGGGAAGAGAGCACGAGAAGAAACAAGAGGATCGGATAGTCACCCAGAGAGGCAGAGTCGCCCGAATTGGACGCCACAGAGCCGGTTGCCAAAATCAAGATACGGGTGCTGCCAGGGTCCAAGAAACCGAACAAGGGGAACCTAAGGTGTGACAGGGACCCAATACACATTGAAGCTAATGGTACAGGGATCCAAGATCCTAAGAGGAGTACAAGGACAAACCAATATGCCTCACCAGTGAACACTTGGCTGGAGAGTGCACCAAGTATCCTGGAAGGCTGATGTAAAGGTGTCTGGGACCCAAGGGAATTGCAGAAGCAAAGCTGGGTCGGAAACCCGAAAGAAATAAGAGGGAAAGGAAAATCTGAAACGAACTGTGTACACTATCCTATGCGGAACAATACAGGAGAATACACCATGTCTGTTCTGTTGACAGAGAAACACACCAGGGTCAGGCCCGATATGAAGGCGGGCAAGACCCACAAAAGCAAGCCACGGGTTGGGGACCCATACAAGAGAAATGGACACTTTCAAGGGGCTGAGGCCCAAAGCAAGTTGGTGAGAAACTGAGGAAGTTTAAAGGGGTCTGGGACCCACACAGGAACGGCAGAATGAGTTGGGGAGAACCCGTGACAGCCCAGAGCGATCTGGAAGCCATGTGAAAAAGTGCAAGAGGTTAAAACTCGGGGGTTGAGGACCCACCTTAGAAGAAAGGAAGAATGAGACAGAATTCTACAGTAAAATCTGGCAGGATAGTGAATGTAGCAGCTCCATGCTTTGTAGAAAGGAGGGGAAAATGACAAATGTTTACCTGATATGCCTCCAGACCTTTCAGAGGTGATATCACGGGACTCAGATACCTCAATTTCATCATTTGCCCCGACACCAGTGCCTGTGCCTCTTAGGAGGCGGTCAGCAATGTTAAAGCAATTGGATACCAAGCTTTTGGACGGCCATGATGATGCTCTATTGGAAATCAATCAAGTCCTCTGTGTGCTGGTTTCCTTCTATGAAGGACTCAAAGTTGAATCCCAAATGATTCAACTCAGTCGGCATCCCTTTTATTTAAATTTGAAAATAATGTGCATAACAAATTGAAGGAATTTCTGCACAATCGGAGGCCTGAAGGAAATGTTCTAAGGGGTGCCCTCGCCAATGAGTTGGTTGATGAGAGGATGGCCTTGCCCAGGGCCAACATGGTAAGTGAGAGTGGGGCTGATCAAGATCTTTCTTAAGAACACCCTCAACATTGTGTGGTTGAGGTGGATACGGTCCTCTTCCCTGCTCCCATTCTGCTAGGCAAATCTATTTCAGTTCCTTATGATCCACCGCTACAGGTGGCTGCAGAACCCTAGATACTAGATTGCATCCTGAATGAGAATGCTCCCCGAATAGTCCATCTTAGTTTGAAGTTGCCAGTACAGGAACTTCACCTGGATCAGATGGTCTTTATAAGGAACAGCATGCAGTCATGGGGAAAAGGGGCAAAAATAAGACCAACTTCAAAAACCGCCCACAAGACAAACCAAACAGGGAAAAAAAAAAGAAATTGCTTTTATGAAATATTAATAAGCAGGCCTCAAAAAAGTGTGTGCGTTCTTTAACCAAGCATCCTACA
Organism: Ambystoma mexicanum; assembly: GCF_040938575.1. NCBI lineage: Eukaryota > Metazoa > Chordata > Amphibia > Caudata > Ambystomatidae > Ambystoma > Ambystoma mexicanum. Next base: position 1,537,488,021 of record NC_090932.1, read on the forward strand.
GTTAAAGCAGCTCTGGAGAAAGCACCGGTGAACAATCAGTCAAACCAACAAAGCCTACCTGGAGAGTCGGTGGGTCGATCACAGCACAACAAATTAATTATGTCTCTTGATCCCCCAAGTCTGGGGGTTAAAACATTGTTAGGGAGAATTCTCATTTATGGCTAATTTCCCTTGCCTAATGAGTCCCTCAGCAGCTTTGCTGGATTTCTAGGGTTTATTTATTCCACCTGTTAAGAGTGTGAGCCTTTTTCCCACTTTTACAGTGCATTTTATGCGTATGTTGTACATTTTGTGCTCATGGGCTATGGAGTGTCACCAACTCCCTAGGCATCATCTTTTTTACGTGTGTGTCACACAGCACCTTTTGTGCAGTGACACAGGGATGTATTTTAGACTTCCCTTGTGAACTCCATTTCTGGGGATGACTACTGTCCCACAAAAACATGTAAAGTCACCATTGGCTTTACTAGTCCTTTTTAAAAATACAGATCCAGTACAAGCCATCTTACAATGGAGTACTGGAGGGGAATATCTTTCCCCTGTCCTTCTGTAACTCAAGGGGCACTTTGTGTCCCCGTTCCCGACTTGACATGGCTGGTGGCAGTGGTAACTATCATTTTTACACAGATTCCTGTGTTAGTGTTCTGGCTGTGGTGACAGATGTGAACATAAAACCTGCTACCCCATATCATTTTTATAGTGGGGCCTAGCATGGTTTTTTGCCATTTCGTGTTGGAAAGGTCTTTCTTGTTGTTTGCTTTTCCCACCAAACCTGATTTGGCTTCCTTGTTCGCTGTCCTTTGTCAGGCTTCTGCAAAGAAGCCCTCCTTTGGCGTCTGGGTGTCTAGGTGGGCTGAATGTGAGGGAGGGGTTTAGTAACCCCCTGCACAGGGTCTCCTGTGTGATTGACAGCCAGGCTGTGTGAATGGGGGATTTTGGCATAAAAGGCAGGACTCTTGGGCTGGAAGTCAGTTACCAATGGAACTACAAGAACCAAAGAGAAGTGGAAAAGAAGACGGCTGCTGCAACTCCTGGATCCCGGTGAAGCCCTGCTGCAGTCCTGAGCAATCTACCCTTCAATGACAGAGAGGATCCAGTCCGGAGTCTTCTTCCCTTGTGCCTGGTGGGATCAACCAGCTCACCTTCTACAGCCAGAGAATCCTCTTCTGGGTCGAAATCGCTGCACTGAGATGTAGTGGTCCGGATAGCCATCAGAAGAGCCCTCTCCTGTTTTTAAGGAGCGCACCTTTTATTCATTGTTGCTTCGCTGATGCTGGCTTCATCCCTGGGTAGTGCAGATCGCTCCAGACGTCGTCCTTGTCCCCACGACTGAAGCTTTAGGAACCGTGAGTCTGCACGAACTACCAGGAACAACTGCCGTAGCACCAGCTTTCTTCATCCGAATAAGGTACTGTGTCCATTTGGTCGTTCTCTCCGTCCGACCTTGAGGAATCGGGGTGAACCCTTTTCCTTTCCGAAGGCTTGTCCTTTCTTCCTTCCGTCTTATAACTTTTGCTTCCCTTTGACAATATCCAGTACTCCTAGCAACTTTCATTTTGAACTATTATAACCATGTGATGCTCGACAGCAGAGCCCCTGCTTCATTTGACACTGGCGCAGGCCTATTGACTTTTATCTGCCTCTTAGAAAATGTCCTCTGATTCTATTGCCTTGACAAAAGTATTGCCTATGATTTTTATCCACTATTCCCTTGTTTTAATTCTATGTGCCAAGTGTGTTGGACTTCGGTGCATTTCTTCTTGCGGGTACGCTTTATTTTCGTAAGACTGAAATGTCATTACTGTCAAAAAGTGATCGCGTATTAACCCACGGTAACGTCTTTGTTTCGAAACACTGGTCTGTCAAATCCTAATGTGCTTAGCTTGAATTGACCTGAACAAGAGGAATTGATTGTGTGTAGTATATTTAGAGTGTGGTTCTATTTAATAGAAGTGAAGTGTTTTGTGAACAGATGGTTTAAAAACAAATGTATTGTTTGGAGTGTCATATTTTTTAACCAGAAACCTTGAGTCAGTGTTTGCTTGAGTCACAGTAATTGTAGTCCTTTGTGTAATCCCTATTACTGCTCATTTGCTCTTGAGATACGTCGGCTCAGCCATCCCTACCACTTTACTGTGCAGTACAGGCTTGTACCAAAGGTGAAATTGTACTATCACTTGTAGTCTTAATTGTATGTAATGTTCCCCAAGGGTACTGCATATGATTCTGCCTAACAAACATTTGTTTCACATTCTGTATAAACTGACCCCCCACTTCTGTGGTGCTGGTTTCGGAACCTGCAATTTTAGAAATACATAATCATCATGAGGAAGTATGCCAAACTGTCGAACGCCCGGAGCCGGAAGTAGTCTTCTCATCCGGGTTCGGCAACCTACATCTAGGTCTGGGTGCCTCCCTACCACGTGGAAAAATAGATTCAATCTGCTGTCCAGGGAAAGATATACAGATGGGAAGAGGTACCAATGTAAACCTCTGGCAGGATGGTGCTGATGCCAAAGTGAAAAGCAGTAATGAAGTCTACATTGTACGAAAAGGCAGTAAGGCTGTTGAAACTGACCTAGGTTTCTCCAGCTCACACTTCCTCCTGGCCCTGGGACTGATTTCAATCATGGAAAAGCTCTTGGACTATAGAGGTCTAAATTCTGGTCAGTCCTTGAAAATCTTACTGGAAAGTGTACTGCCTGAAAACAAATCTGTAGTGTTAAACCGCTCGAACATTCTCTGTCTAGTCTGAGAAATCCCCAATTTACAGGCAATCTCTACAAAGGATATAGAGCAGGTAGATTATATTGATCTACATAAGACAGATCGAGCGCATATATGCATAATATTTGAAAATTGTATCCGAGTCCAAGGAATTGCAAACCATAAGAGCGTTTGGTTTAGATTTACCTCTCTGTTCCTTGAATGGCTACTCTGGTGAATCTCAAGTGGAAATTCCTATTGATCAACCGCTCCCAAGGGATTTACTCATCTCAATAGATCAGGGCTCTGGATATGCCCGTGAGATTCAGAGCAAGTCCTCCGTTGTTGAGCCACTAGTGACTGGCCCTGGATATCTGGAGCATTGTGCTCCTCGAATCATGGGCGTAGTACCCTCTCTTCCTAGCGGTTCCACTTCTGATGATTGCTTTATTCTCATGTCATGGAATAAACAAGGAAACCATAATTTATTTACCAACCCCTTGTTTAGTCTTGCTCTGAAGAAACATAGTTGTATATCATTACAAGAGACATGGTTAACGGTCTCCCCTCCTTTGGATGGTTATGTCTCAATTTTTCAGTCGGCTATAAAGGGTTGTCTACTAACTCTAGTGAAGTCTAGTAAAGAGTTTGAGGTTTTTGAATCCAAAAATGTTTGCACAGGTGTCTTAGCTACCTATTTTCTCTGAAAGCCAAGCGTTTTAGATGCATTGATCTTGAATGTCTATTGGCATATTGGTAATCTTACATTTTTTTTAGATCAAATGTTACTTTATGTAAATGATTGGAGTAATGTGTCACTAGATGGTCAAATTATTCTGTCTGGTGATTTAAAAGCAACACGCATATAAGTGGATTCAATGGATGAAAGGGTGCCTGTCAGATTATTATGGATGCTCTTGATAAAAGGCTCTTGGTGGCCTCGACCTTTGAATGTTGTACGGGGCTATTAAGCGCTATTAATGGAGATTTTCCAAGTAATTATGCTTAGCACAATGGGTCCTCGCACTCCACCATTGATTATATTAAATAAATAAAATTGACTGACTATTTCTAAATCTTCGATAGTTGTCAAACTAAGAAACATCTACATGCTTATGATGTTGAGGTTGCTGCTAATAGGAAAGATGTGAGAGTGCAGATTAGACATTTAAAAATAAAAGGGGGCCTTGATTCGACGGAAACCTATGTCAAGATCAAAAAGGTAAAGTCAGTTTATAAAGATTGGCTGAGAGGAATCAGTCTGCTTAGGAACCAAAGGAATGCTGAATGTATGTTACTGACTTTGTGACCCGGTGTCTGAGCAACATTGGGTAGCCCACTTTAAAGCAATGTACTCCATCTCTGAACAAAAAGTTTGCCTTAAGGGTCTTATTTCGGGGGAGTTAAATGGCGATTGGAAGCTTGAAGTAAACTGTGTAAGTATTGAAGAAGCAATAAAGAAGATTATTAGATCATGAGACTATGGCCCTAATAAATTACCAAGTGTATTATTTAGGGGTAATCCAGAGTTTGGGCTATCATATTATCCATTATTTTAAAGCATGTGGCAGATACTTTTACCTTTCCTAATGATTGGTCTACCGCATATATTGTTCCCATTTACCAGAAGGGCTTCCGCTCAGAACATATCAACTATCGACCAATAGCCATCCTAGATGCTGACAGCAAGGTGTTTGCAATATTGCTGTTGGGGCATCTTGAAACCTGGGAAACAAACAGGAAGGCTGAAAAATTGGCAGACTGGATTTAGGAAGCATATGGGAACTTCCTTTTTGCTGTGTCCTGGCCACCTCTTCAAACAAACCCTGCTTTCCATAACTGCTCATGTGAGGTAGAGGTGCAGTGTTAAAATGTCAAATTGCGTGTGCCCTCCACTCAGTCAGCTCTGTTTGAGGACACCACTCTTTACCCGAGCAATGCTGTAGGTCTGTTGGTAAACGCCTGCAGTCCAACAAGTTACTTGTACAGGCACAGGGACCCTAATGACATTGAGACGCATGCGCAGACAAGCTGCTGCTCACTCTGTACATATTGGGGCTCATTATGAGTTTGGTGGAAAGTAATCATTGTAATACTGCAAGGTGGAATAACCCTTACCACCATTGGTCCCGGCGGAATTACTGCCACATTACAAGTGAACGGGTGTGCGCACCAAACTTCAGCTGAAATTACAGTTACTGACCGATCAGTAATTCTGCCAAAAATCTGCAAAAAAGGGAAAGCTGATCGGCAGCCATTTTGAAAAACAAACTCTGTTGAATATCTCGAGTTGCAGCAGCCATCCAAGCCAACAAACGTGATCAGCCATGTCAGGGGGCAAATCTAAATCCTGTGTCCCGGAAATGAGGCTGCATAATGCAAAGTTCACAGAGGCAGAGCCAAATGTCCTGGCCGATGAGGTGGTGACGAACGCAGATGCATTGCATGGGGCCAGTAGCAGGAAGACCACACTGCAGTGTAGGTCTTCCAACTGGTCAGAGGTCAGTGAGAAGGTGGTGGTAGTGGGCACTGTACCCAGGGATGTGGAGGACATAACAAAAAAATGGAATGGCCTGAGGGTCAGTGTGCACAGTCTCCTTGCCCAACACCACAAGGAGAGAGCTGCCACAGGAGGACGTACCATGGCTGCCCTGGACCTGACCCCCTTAGAGGAGACTATCTGCACCATCTTCCACAGGGCTAGACGGAGTATGAGCAGCTGAGTGCAGAGCTGGCAAGCAACCTGTGCCTGGAAAGCGCAATGTGAAACATCAGACTCACAACATATAACACAAGGCCTCCACTGCCTGTCAACTTGCTTCCTATGGGTCTGGCATGCACAATGGTTCACATCAATGAGCAGGCCACCTGCCAGTTCACACCCAACAACACGTGACATGCAGTGAGAGGACAGCCTAAAACAGTACCATATGTGCAACATACAAGTTGCCATATTTACCCTGAATGGTCCATCCTTTCCAGTGTATGGGCATACAGCATCACCTTTAAACACAGTGGCATAGGCAGTGCTCCAGATAAGATTTGGAAATGGGAGTATTTTACTCCCTATTTTTTTAAAGTTGGGAGTAAAATTATTTTTTAGGTAGTGAAAATGTACTTCTAATTCCCAATGGGTGTATTTTATACGAGAGTAAAAATATGTTTTGACTGGAAAAATGAAACACCTAGTTATTTATGCACATTAAAAGATGCACGTTTACTTCTTCCGATCAGACAGTAATAATAGTAGTTTCTTCCTGTATTACTACATTCACTACGGGTCCAAACATATCAATAGGGCTGTATCGGCTAAAGCAGGGGCACAATGTTCCATGTGTAGGATTCCTACTTTTTAGTTGGGAGTATTATTTTTTGGGAGTATTTGTCCATTTATATGGAGTAAAAGTGGTCAATACACCCATTATATGTAGGGCCGAACATAGGCTAACATGCAATGGGCTAGGGAGACATATGTGGGGCATATGCCGCCCATCCACACACAAACAAGTCCCATGAGGGGCTTATGGGATGCTGCACCCATCAGTTAAGGCCTACTCAATGAAATTCTGCAACTAGCCTCACAGCAATGATCACCCCCTGCGGCCACCACAACACTTACCCTTCAGGGCCACGACACCTACTGCATTCATGCAGTGAATACGCATTCACCAATTGCATCGTACAACGCTATCCAGTCCCTGGCGTTACATGTGAAACACCCACACCCGTCTCCTGATGATCTGTATTGGGTTGGTGGGGAAAGATCAACGCTGTAATGCAATGCACAAACAACCCCTTTTGCACATTGTATCTGATGGCATTTCACTTATCTCATCACAGGTAGCCACGGCAGCAGCACAACAGGCACCTCTGGCACCACTACCTGAACCCCAGAACCACCCTCCCCTCACACCACCAGGTATGCAGGACAGAAAGCTGTCAGAGGGATAAAAGGCAGAAAGTCTGCTTCAGCCACCATTGTGCCCGATGCCCTGACAGCAGCAGCAGCTGCGCCTGTCAGGTGACAGCAGTGCCATCCCCTCCTCCAGCAGATGTGATGCTGTGGCCACCACCACCACCACAGCAGTCTCCATGACACCCACAGTTGTGACCACCGGCACCACTGTCTCTGTGGCTCAGGCCACCAGTGTGACAATACTCAGCTCTGCAACAAGGGTGTCAGTGGACACTGAGACAACCATTCCCCACGCTCCGGCGGCAGACACAGGGACGGAGACGCCCCAACAGATAACTGATAACATGTATACCTTACCAATTTTTTATTTTGCCTAATATGGAACTCTCTCAAGCACAAACTTCAGTTCTCTCCAAAGGTTTGATGTTTGTACCATAGCAACAAACTGACTGGTTCATGTTGGAAATGCAAGTCTGCAGAGTTTTAAGAACAGTAAGATTAAAAACATTCTTTAAAGACTTCCCTAATACAGAAAGGGAACCAGACTCAGGTATAAATGTACCGTCCACCTTCTCCCCTCAAGACAACCAAATCCCACAGGACATAACATTCGAAAAATGTGTCTCAAAAGATTTAAACACCTTGAAAACAAAAAAAGGTTTTCACAAACACAATCTGACCAGAGAGGAAAATGTGGCTCTCAACAATCTATCTAAGAACACTAATATAGTCATAAAACCAGCTGATACGGGTGGTGGGATTGTGATTATGACAAATGTCCAATACCAACAGATGGTGAATGAATTGCTACTTGACTCTGACAGTTACAAAAAACTTAAAAAATATCCCACAAAAGACATCAAAGGGGCTATTGAAAGAGTCAAGTATGGGTATGATCGCCAATGGATTACTGAGAGAGAATATGATTTACTCATTACAAGTCAGGGCCGTAGACCAACCATCTATGCCCTACCCAAAATGCCCAAGGACCTAGAGAACCCACTGGGCAGAGCAATTGTCTTGGGCGGTGATTCAGTCCTGGAACCATTTCGCAAATTTGCAGACACTTTCCTAAAAACCTTGAGTACACAAACAGCTACATACTTGCGAGACAACTCACACAATTCAGATTTCTTATAATTTAGAATTTAACTAATGTAGCCTTTGGCTAGTTACTATGGATATCAAGTCGCTTTATACTAGCATACCACAAGATCAGGCTGAGTGCATGAGAGAACATTTGACCCAGTCTAGCTTGCAGGACCGGGTGCCCGACAATTTTATTTTTGAGCTAATGAGTCTGGCATTATGCAAGAACTACTTCGAATTTAACAAACAGTTCTATCTTCAAACTAAGGGAACCACAATGGGAGCGGCTTTCGCCCCCAGTTTAGCGATTCTATTCATGGCTAATTTTGAATCTATAAACATCCTCTCTGACAAGAATCCTTTTCAAAATTATATTTTGTATTGGAAAGGATACATTGACGACATCCTCTTCATTTGGGATGGTCCAGAGGATAGATTGAAATCTTTTCTCACATGGCTGAACAGTGTGGATACTAACATCCAATTTACTATGGAATATATTAATGTGGAGGTCCACTTCATAGACCTCAGAATTCAACGGAATCACGAAAACTCAAATCCAGTCTTTTCAGAACAGCGAGTGACAGAAATACAATAATACACTTTTTCCGCGATCAATCACCACCTACAATCTACCCTATGGACAGTATCTTCGAATTCAAAGAAATTGTACATAACTGGCCGACTTATAACCACGCCAATGACTTGCACTTACGATTGAAACACAGGGGATATAAAAAAAAACTCATTAGCAGATCCAGAAAACGTGCCACATTCACTGGTAGAGATATATTACTAACCCTCAAAACACCTTGCAATCAGGCACAGGAAGAGCAAAGGATGGCATGCGTCATTACTCATAGTCTGCACACCTTCCAGGTCAAAAAAAGAATTTCCAAATATTGGCCCCTAGCCAGTCTTAGTTTACCCAATGAGCCCATGCCGAGGTTCACTTTTAAGCGTGCAAGGAACCTGCGTGATAAACTGGTACACTCCAGTTTGCCCAAATCTACACCCCTGATTGGATTATGGAATCTAAGAGCCACCAGTGGACACTTCCCATGTGGGACCTGCATAGTTAGTCAATTTACCAATACACTGAAGTCTTTCAACATTGGAGATCGCATATGGACCCTATTCAATTTGACCAATTGCAAAACCAAACAAGTTGTATATTGCATTGAGTGCCCCTGTGGCCTTCGATGTGTGGGTCAAACTACCAGGCCAGTACATATAAGTTTCTCTGAGCACAGAGCCAAAATACTTTGCAAGAGCCTCAGCACCTATGGTCAACCACTATATTGAATATCAACACACAGCTAACTATATTCTATGGTGGGTGCTAGACACTGCAAAAGAATCTCCAAATATAATGAGAAGCCTCCTACTTAAAGAAGCATGTTGGATCCACAGACTGGATACCCATCAACAAGGTCTGAATGAAGAATTTCTATCTCCAGCATAATTGCTATGTGACCTATCAGTTCACACGGCTGGTAGCTGTCATCATCTGGTCAATCCTAATGTACCAACATGCCGGTCTATGAGATCGCCAGATGGCAGTCCTAAACATCAGGACTACCAGTACAACTGTTTACGGTGACCCACCTGGCTATAGTCATTCACTTGACCTAAACATGGGACTTCCTGACCCCATCGATTTCTTTCAACCATACATGACGATCAGTCTGACTAACACTTACACAACTCAACTGACACGCAGCTTTCATGTCCACCATTTTTTGCCAGGATAAGATGGAGGATTGCCAGAAATGGCGAGGTCCAGAGGGACAACATTTGGGGTTTCTAAACTGACCGATATTCAACATGGTGGGTAGCCGTCAATTTCACCATTACAACTGTTCATAATGAATCACTGGGCTAGAGTCATTGACAATGACCCAAACACGGGCTGTCCCAACCCTATTGATTTATTCCGACCCTACATGCCGATCAATCTGACTACCACCCATACACCTCAATTGGCTCTGACCTTTTGTGTACACTACTCTTTGCCAGATTAAGATAGAAGATTGCCAGAAACGGCATAAATTAGCAGGATCACATTTGAGGTTTCAAAACTGACTGATGTTTGGTCCTTGAAAAGCACAAGCGGTTGCTTGGACAACATATACACTAATCCAGTTGATCAAACACGTCATGGTTGCTGGAGCAACAACCGAGGCTTCCTCGCTGCTTGCCGTTCCCGTCCCGCAAAGCACAGGGATTGGCATGACAACGGATACACAACCTGTGATGTCCTCTCACGTCATACGCAGAGCCGGCGTCAACGAGCCCAATCAGTACAGGAGCGTATATCACACATTGGAACGCCAGCCACAACGCACAGATACAGTATGCTATATCACAGCACTGAGTCAGAAATTACTAAACAAGGCTGTTTTGTTCTAGCACTTCCAGAAGAGACCATGAACTTTGTGCTCAAGAATCAGCAGGAGGTTTTCTTGCGACCAGAAGACTAATACACAGCATACAATTCATCATGCAAAGCCGCCAAGGTATGTCGATTTTCAGGGTTTGAGCCCACATACTGGTTAGCCACCCTGAAGCCACCATTGAAACACATTCTTCCTTTACCTTAAGGTTTTTGCTCTTTGTAATCCACATTCAGCAGCATACCATCCCCATTTCTGGGACCATACCAAGAGGAGTACAGACTTTGATCAATTGGACCAAGTACCCTTTGAATTTCTTTGATATGTATACTGCGAAATGATGGGGCTTTTATACCACCCACTTGACACTTAGTGACATAATAGTATTTTGAGCACTCAGCAACTCTGAATCCTATATCCCTTCTATCTCCTGATGCACAGAAATTACAGAACCACCAGGCAGGCTGTTCTCACCTTGCAACAGCGCCCTCTGTTTGAAGACTCTACTTTTTGGAACTCCTCCCATCTCACTATAAGGGTAAGTCCACACCCGGGGAGGTGTTACATTTTGGGCAGATGCTAAGATTTCCACAGCATGGGCCATATATATCTTTTGACCCATTGCCTACACTCCTGCCATCATAATGGGACTGTCCCATCAGCTCAACTCTCCACCACTTCCCTCAGTCTCCCCCCTCACCAACATGTCTTTGCCCACCTACACTGGCCAGCCTCTGCAGTGGCATCATGATCAGGAGAGTAATTCCACTTCTGATGAGGACACCACAACTAGCGGGCCACTTTGATCTGGGGTGAGGTGATAGGATATGCCCCATGAACCAGCATCACCAGTCCCCCCAACAACACTGGACGCGATATGGCAGAGACTGAGCCAAATTGATCGAGGCAGGAACATATGGAGGCCTTTGCACAGGAGCACCTGGGGCATGCTCAAGCAATACGGGATGCCATTCAGGGTTCCTGCAGAAGGGCGTCTGCCTCTGTGAAGAGGCAGAGCAGGAGGTTTGCTGATGCCACCGTGGCAGTGACAGTAGTGTGCCAAAGGGTGCAGGAGTTGGCAGAGTCCATTTCCTCGGTCAATGAGACCTTGCTGATGGCAATGACCGACACTACAGAGGATCCTTGGGGTTGACATGGCAAACTCCATCTCGGCCAAGCCCACTTAGTGATCCCTGCTTGCTCAGCACTGCTTTGAGGCCTCCCTCACCAGCTGCGACACATGGACATGTTAAGAAATAGGAGGGACCATGCCACAGGCATTGTTACGGGGATGTTTGTGGGCAAGGGACAGTTGGGGATGTGGTGATGGGGATGGGGTGCACAGATGTTCAATAAATCACTTTGACTACAGCCAGGAATCCTGTGCTTGTTTAATTGCAGTGATACGTGTGAACACAGAGGCAGTTATATGTACTGCGACAGGTTTCAATATGTGTTTTCAGAAATGGTTGTCCATGATGTTCTGCAGGACACTACGTCCTTCTCTCAATTCATTACGTCTATCATGACGTGCCCTGACTTCACCTGCATCTTCAACATCATCTGAGCCAGGGCGTGCAATGTTCTCATCTGGAGGCATGGGTATATTCCGCTGTATGCACATGTTATGTGTCGACAATCTTACCCACTTTTGTAGGGGTGAACATTAGTGCTCCCCGTCTGGTGGAGGCACTTGAACCTTCCCTTTAGTAGACCAAACGTGCATTCTATGCACGTCCTCGTCCTCTTGTGTGCCTCATGTTAGGCTGTCTCCTGCGGTATACCAGGGTTCCTCACCGGCATCAACAAACACGGTAGCAGCGGATAGCCTGCGTCACCTACAACAGGTAGGAAGGAGAGTGTTCACCTTTATTCCATTGCTTCTGAAGGAACAAGTTACTTACCTGTAACTGTGGTTCTCCAGCATGGGTCTGGAATGGATTCACATGCTCATGAATATTCCCCGTCATCAGGCTGGGAAAGCTTGGTAAAGAAAAAATCAGTATCAGTTTCGTTTCTGATCTGTCTTTCTTATTAGTAACCAATCACTGGTCTCTGGGTCATACTGCCCCCAGCCAATGACTGCCCTCTCCCTAAGCCCCGCCCCTGGCAGCCATCCTCAGATTTGGTACACGTAAAGTGGCAGTATGACCAAGTGACGCAGAGGAAAAGGAGGGAGGGTTCGCATGTGAATCCATGCCGGACCCATGCTGGAGAACAACAGTTACCGGTAAGTAACTTGTTCCTTCTCCAGCATGGGGTATGGCATGGATTCACATGCTCATGAATATAAGAATACATAGCAGTACACACATGCACAACCACGGGAGGTGGCAAGGCTCAAATTTAAGCATTACATAAAACTCAACATTAAGCATCTCTCACCTCCTCACCAGGCTCACCTTAAGCGAACAGGTTGCGCAGCACTGCCTGGCCGACTCTGGACTCCTCCCTGGAATCCTGGTCGACGCAGTAGAATCTCGTGAAGGTGCGCATCGACCTCCACGTAGCAACCCTGCAGATGTCCAGCAGGGGCACACCAGACAAGAACGCTGTGGTAGCAGTGATCGCTCTGGTCGAATGGGCTCTCGGACAGCCGGGCAACGGTCGGTTTGCCAACCGATGACAGTGCATGATGCAGCCAGAGAGCCATCTGGAAATGGAAGCTTTCGAGAGAGACTTCCCTTGGTTCATAGGTTCAAAGTTCACAAACAGCTGTGATGTCTTCCGAAAATTATTTGTTCGGTCCACGTAGAACTTCAGCATTCTAGCGAGTGCAAAGTCCTCTCGGCCGGCGACAAAGGCGACGGGAAAAAGACTGGTAACACCAAGGGCTTGTTGAGATGAAAGTCCGACGGCACCTTAGGCATGAAGGAGGGGTGCGTCCTCAGCACTACCCTCGTCTCGTGGAAAGTCAAGTATGGAGGCTTGTGGGATAGGGCCTGAATCTCTCCCACGCGTTGTGCAGAGGTGATGGCCACAAGGAACGCTGTCTTCCATGACAGGAACTTCCATGGAGCCGAATGCAAGGGCTCGAATGGCAGGCCCATGAGCCTGGTCAGCACCACGTTGAGCTCCCACACCGGGGCTGGAGCCTTCACCGGTGGGAACGATCGAAACAGTCCTTTCATAAACTCCTTCACCAGGCGATGAGACCACAGGGACGACCGTCCTGCAGTTCTGGTGTATCGGAAAATCGCTGCCAGATGTATCTTGATGGAAGCATGAGCTAGTCCAGCTTTGGCCAGCGACAGTAAGTATGGTAGCACCTGAGGGGCTGTAATCCGTAGAGGGTTAATCTTCTGTGCACTGCACCAGAGAGAGAACCTCTTCCACTTGTGTCCGTAGCACTTGAGAGTTGCGGACGCCCTGGCCTTTGCAAGAACCTCTCTGCAGTCAGCCGGGATATCGTACCCTCCAAACTCTAGTGCTGCAGGAGCCAGGCCTGCAAGTTCAGCGACTCTGGGTCGTGATGAAGAATGGCACCTCCTTCTCTGAGGAGAAGATCTGCGTCCATCTGCATTTTGACTGGTGGGGACACTGACAAGTCCAGAAGGTCTGGGAACCATATTTGTCTCGGCCACCTCGGTGCGACGAGGATCATCCTGCACCGGGACCGGCTGGGGGAACCTGCTGGTGAACCTCTGGCACTTGGAGTTCGTCGCCGTCGCGAACAGGTCGATTTGGGGTTTGCCCCATCGCCGGAAGAGTTGATCCACTTGATCCTGGCGTAGTTCCCACTCGTGGCACGAGCGCAGCTCCCTGCTGAGTGAGTCGGCGATGGTGTTTCTTATCCCTGCTAGATGAAAAGGTACCAGAAACATCCCCTGGGCAACGGCCCAGTGCCACAGATCCTGGGCTTCCTTGGACAGGGCTGGAGATCTGGTTCCTCCCTGCTTCCGGATGTAGAACATTGTGGTGGTGTTGTCGGTGAAGATCCTCACTACCTTGCCCTTGAGGGACGGGAGGAATGACTTGAGGGCCCAGAACACTGCTCGGAGCTCCAGTATCTTGATGTGGAGCGGCCTCTCGTCCGGGAGCCACAGGCCTCTCGCGTGAAGATCTCCGGTGTGCGCTCCCCACCCCTCCAGGGAGGCATCCATCGTCACCGTCACCTGGTATGCTGGGGTCTGAAATTCTGTGCCCGCCGCGAGATGCGCGCGGGTCCCGACCATCGAATTTCTTGGCGGAATGCTTCGTTGAGCAAGATCTTGTCCTCAAAGCTGCCTGTCGCTTGAATCCAACGGGTGTCGAGGAACTCCTGCAGAGGGCGCATCCGAAGCCTGCACAGGCGCACCAGATAGATGCAAGAGGACATCATCCCGAGAAGGGACTTTATGGACCTCACTCTGGCCACGTCCGTGGCCAGCAGACGCTGTACCTTGCCCAGGATGGCCTGCGTTCTTTCCTCCGACGGCGAGGCCAGTCGCGCCACTGTGTCGAGCTTGGCTCCCAGAAACAGCGCGGCCTGCGACGGAACCAGGTAGGATTTGGGGAAGTTGATGGCGAATCCCAGGTCCATGAGCAGCCGGACGGTCTTTGCTGTGTGTTCGACGGCGAGTTCCCTTGTACCTGCTCGGATGAGCCAGTCGTCCAGGTAGGGGTAGACGTGGATCCCCTGCAGGCGCAGCCGCGCCGTCACTGGTGCTAGGCACTTGGTGAACACCCTGGGTGCTGACTTCAATCCGAAAGGGAGGGTCTTGAACTGGTAGTGCCACCCTTGGACTACGAACCTGAGAAACTTTCGGTGTCCTTTTAGGATGGGGATGTGAAAGTACGCATCCTCCAAATCCAACGACGATAGGAAGTCGCCTTCCTCCAGCTGGCCCAGCACGTGCTGGAGGGTGACCATCCGGAACTTCTGTGCCTTGATGTATTTGTTTAGCCGACGCAAGTCCAGGATGGGACGCCAACCTCCCGTCTTCTTCCTGACGAGGAAGTATCTTGAGTATACTCCAGAGCCCCGGAGCCTCTTTGGGACGAGCTCGATGGCCCCTTTCTTGAGCATCACCCTTACTTCAGTTGAGGGATGTGGTTTTCCTTCCTGGCCACTTGAGGAATTCGGGGGCACTTCTTTAGAAATTCCAGAGTGTGCCCGTGGGCCAGGGCATCCAGCACCCAACGGTCGGTGGAGATGGACTCCCACACGCTGACGAACTTCGCCAGCCGGCCTCCCACCAGGGTGCTTCGGTGGGGGCTTGACGCAATAGCCGGTTCAGTCTTTCTTGGAAGCAGCCTTGCCTCCTTGGCCTCCCTGGCAACGACAGCGAGATCCACCTGACTTGCCTTGTCCCCTGTAGGCTTCTTGCGACAAGGAGCAGGCCACCTGACGGTAGGTCGAGGAGACGCCGCCGAATCCTTTGGAGGCACCTTGCTTGCCTCCGGAGTTCCGAAAGGGCGGCCGCCGTTGCTGCAGAACTCCCAAGGCCCGAGTTGTCTCCGTGTCGGTCTTGATGGCCTGTAGCGACTCATCCACTGTCTTTCCAAACAGATTGTTCCCGTCGAAGGGCATGTCCAAAACCTTGGCTTGCACGTCCTGGCGGAAATCCGTCGCCTTGAGCCACCCCCGCCATCGAAGGCAAACGCTGTTGCCCAACTGGCGGAAACCGGTGTCGGCAATGTCCATGCCCACAGTTATGACGTGGTCCGACGCCACCTCACCCTCCTGTAGGATCGCCACAGCCTCTGCCCTCTTGTCGTCCGGGAGGAAGTCCAACAGGAGGCGATCTTGTACCACAATTCCCTGTCATAGCGGGCCACAATCGCTAGGTCGTTGGCTGCCTTAATAGTCGTCGCCGCTGACGAGATGACTCGTCGTCCTACGGCGTCCAGCTTCTTTGCCTCGCCGTCCGGTGGGGAAGTTGAAGATGGAGCCGATGCCCCCCCCGCTTTCTTCTTGGCCGCTGCTGAGACGATCGAATCCGGGGTCGGCTGTGCCCTAAGGCACAACGGGGCAGAGTCGGGGACCCGGTACTACTTCTCGTACCGGTCCCTCTGAGCAGGTGTCGTGGACGGGTTCCTGAGGAGGGCAAGTCTCTCATCCCAGATGTCATCCAGCAACGGCACAGCGTGGACCGTCTTCCTCTTGGCCTCACGCCGTTGGTAGAGGAAGCCTTCCTTTTTCTTCTCTTCGGGGCAGAGCTGAAAAAGCTCACATGCCCTGGCAATCATGGCATGGAAGGAGCCAATCTCGTCGGGCGGGGACGCCCGAGGAATCATCACCGCTGTCATCTGGCCGTGTCTGTTCCCGTGTCGTCCCTCGGGACCGGGGAAGGCGACAAAGGCTGAGAAGGCCGTGAGGGCTGAAGGGGCACTGGATGAATTTTCCTCCTCTTGTTTGAACCCCGGTTCAGCTGGGTCGTCCTTTGGGGCAGTCTCGTCCTTATCTCTGTGCATAAGGCTTGGATTGCCGTCAAAATGGCCGCCGAGTTGTCCTGCGGTTCGTGTTGCGACAGGTGTGCCGGGAGCGACGGTTGTTCCTCCACGGGAACCTAGTCGTCGCCCCCCTCGCTCCCGTCGCCCCCCTCATCGGGATTCCTCCCGTGGGACCGGGCCTCTTCCAAATTCTCGGTCAGTTCCTCCTTGGAGGTTGTGTCCGTGTCTGTAACGGCCACGGCCCACCCCCTCTTTTTCCACCGGGGTCTTCACGGGAGTCTTCTCGATGGGCTTAAAAGACGATTCCCTCCGCGGAAGCAGGGAAACTCTGGGCCCCAAGGTCGCCTCCACTGGGATAGCCTCTACAGGCTTCACCAGGGCCGCAGCGATTCCCTCGATAGAGGCCTTAGCTGGGTGAATCAAGGCCTTCACCACCTTGGGCGCACTTGAGGCCTTCACCTTAGGGAGAGGGTCATCGCCTCGCTCCCCCTCGGCCGGTTCCTTCGAGATCAACCGGGGCCTCTCCAGAAGCTTACCCGGGTTCTCGGATTTTCTCTTCCCCGAGCCAGATTGTTGGCTCGTGGTTGATGGCGTCGGTGAAGGTGTGCCCTGCCTGGCAGCCGAGGAGCCCGACCGTTCGGCGCTCCCGGTGCCCATGGACTCGCGGTGCTTTGCCTTCTGTTGGGGCACCCTCACAGGACTTAGAAGACCACTCAGACTTCTTCTTCTCACCTGCTGGGCTCTTGCCTTCCAGCCAGTTGGAGAGACGGGTTCGACGATCCCTCATAGTCCAATCCGACATGTTCATGCAAAACGCACAGTCCTTCTCCAGGTCCGTTTTGTCCTCGTTGAGGCAGTAAAGGCATTGCGAATGCTCATCCTCCTTGAACACATTTTGTAGGTTGCATCCAGGGCAGATCCTGAACAGTTTGCCGGGAGTCGAGCTTCACTTCTCCTGGGCCATGTTCTTCTCGTCCGCGAGGTAGGCCTCAGAAACTTCTGCAATCCTCCAAGAAGTGTAACTCGATGAAAACTTCACCCTTGAGGGGCGTAGATAAATCCGAAACGGGTACCCGTTGATCAGAAGTAGAAACGGTGGAGCTTGAGGCTCGATTAAACCGAAAAATGAGATAGATCTCTTTGAAAAAGCGCAAAACGCAGTAAAAGTTCGAGAGCTATAGCACGAGGACTCCCAACACTTGAACGTGCTGTAAAAATCTGAGGATGGCTGCCAGGGGCGGGGCTTAGAGAGAGGGCAGTCATTGGCTGGGGACAGTATGACCCAGAGACCAGTGATTGGTTACTACTAAGAAAGACAGATCAGAAACAAAACTGATACTGATTTTTTCTTTACCGAGGATTCCCAGCCTGACAACGGGGAATATTAATGAGCATGTGAATCCATGCCAGACCCCATGCTGGAGAATGATAATTTAATTCGCTATTGTGCTGGTGGCCTTTGTGTGCTCATGTGTGTAGGGCTGACACCCTGTACTAGACAGGGTTGGAGGGGTTGCAGTGACTCTGTGGCCACAGGCAGGAGACTGCAGTATGATCTCAGGTGTCTCTGTGGCCAGCGTTAGTTTGATTATGGGCTATGACCTATTTAGTGCTACATGGTAAAAGGATTATGGGACTTTTTAGCTCACATATGATCTCACGGCTGGACAGCGAGATGTGTCAATGGGCATGCCTCATGACCGCGTTCAACACTTGCGATAGCACTATTGAGAATGTTGGCTGGGACATACCATGCAGCATCACCATGGTCTGCTGCAATGCACCTGTAGCACAGAAGTGGAGGACAGACAACAGCTTATGCACTGGTTCGATTGCAGTTCTGATGTGTATGGCGCTGTGGAGATCTGAGTCTATGAGGGTTAGCAGCTCTCCTATGGTGTTCCTGTCGAAGCGATACAGCAAGACCAACTGTCCATCAGTTATAGACCAGGGGGTCGGATGGGCATGTGGCATAGGGGACCTCCGCAACACACGTCTGGTTGGGCTGCATGTTGCTTGGAAGTGTGTTTGGGGAGGGTGTGGGCTTTAAATAAATGGAGGCTATAATTGGAAAATGTGCTTGATTGCCATCACCTGCATGCTTTTACCGCTACAATATGGGTGGAGGTAACTGCAGTGTATTTTTGGAGGAATTACCACTTGTTTTTGGTGTAAATTCAGTAGTAGTTCACCTTTAATTCGGTTGAATTACTGTTTTCTTTTGGCGCCAATTCTGCTGGCGCTGATTGCGCCGACGGAATAAGCACCAGTGAAATTACTGCACTGCCAAATTATAAGAAGAGAAAAAGTGGCGGTAATGGAATCACTGCCACTTTTTTACTGCACCGCCAAACTCTTAGTGAGCCCCAATGTGTGGCCACTATGCTGACAGCTTTGTCGATTCAGTATGGAGCCTCTGTCTTCCTGCATTATCCACATCTTCTAGAGTGCCTTGGTCAGCTGTGGCAGAGGGTATTAAGCCAATCCAGCAACACCTGGACACCATGGAAGCTCATCTGAACTCCAGCTGTTAAACCCAGAGCACCTCTATGCAAGCCTTTCTCTCAGGGTGCCCTGAGCAACCAATCGTTGTTACTGGCCAGACCACAAATTGTCCATAAAAGGATCTGTAATCTAGTCTGGCTGAAACCTGACCCTTCTACCATCTTCCAATCACTTTTCCTTGGCTCTGAGGCCGTGGCTGACCTTGAGAATCTCAAGGCAGCATTCACGATAAAAAGGGGACCTTTTTCAGCCTTAGACCGTTGGTCCTGCTGGGGAATTAACTACTGGTGCACTTCATTCCCTTTGGGAGACTGATCCGCAAGGCGAAGACAAGTGGTCAACCTCTGATGATGCCGATGATGAACATGGATCACAAGAGGAATGACGAGAACAAACACACAGGAGAAAGTTTACTTTCAAGGCAATAGCAAAGGCGAACAAGTTACTTACCAACTGGTAACGTTCGTTCGATTGGATGTTCCTCCAACGTATTCCTCATCTTAGATGTATTCCATCCTTCGGAAATGTTTTCTCGGCAGAGGGCGCCCTGCATCGATGTCGAGTCGATGGCCCCTCAGAGGCCTCTGTCGAGGGTGATGTAATCGGGTATACATGTAGCACGGGCGGCGCCCGTTTGACTCAGTTCTGTTTTTCCCCCTCTTGCTCTACTGTGTAGATTGTGCCGGTTGTTAGGCATCAGATTTGCGAGAGTTGAAGTGGCAATAACCCGGAAAATCTACAGAGGGGTAGGATGGGAGGGTGATGAGGAATATGTTGGAGGAACATCCAATCGAAAGAACGTTACCAGTTGGTAAGTAACTTGTTCTTCGAATGGATTGTGTCCTCCAACATATTCCTCATCTTAGATAGACTCCCACTGCAGTATAGAAAACTCTCTGGAAGAGGGAGTAGGATTTTTGATACCATTATATGGTGGAATATAGCACTGCTTTACCAAAAGCAAGCTCCTTAGACTGGGAAGCATCCAGACTATAGAATTTTGAAAAAGTGTACAGCGATGACCGAGTTGCTGCTTCTGTCACGCCCCTTAGGAAGCGCTGGTCTCTCTGGCACCGTTGGATTCGGAGGTATGCGGCACCCATTTTTACATCTAAGATGGCGGTTCCATCTGCCTGCTGCAGTCTAGTTGTTCAGTTCCCACACGGCAGTTCGGCTCGGCCCCCTCGCCCGAGCACAGCATACCTGTCTCTCCCCACAACGAGTGGACGCGTTGGTGCTCTTTCATACCAATGCTGTGTAAGTTCGGACCTAGGCTTTTTGTCTTTCTGTCCTCATTACGTGTTCTGTTTTTGATTACCTTCTACCTTCTGTCTTCCGATACCAGCACACCTCGACTCCCAGTCGTAGACCTGAAACCTCAGCGCAATCACGATCGGAACAAACTTTCACGCTTTCAGAGATTTCTTCCGGGGTACCCCCGCATATCAAACACTATCATCCCTCGGTTACCTCCGAGGTACGAATGCAGGGCTAGTTCTTCCTAATTCACTCACACAATTAGGAATTGCGCTAACACTGAACCATTCATTTTCAGTCAACCTTTTGCTTTCACAACTTCCGACAGACACCTGATTACTTTTCCGAACGGCAGATCGGAAGCAGTTCCGTTCCTCATAACAGTTACTTCATGCCGTGATATGTACATATAAAGTCTCTTTTAAAGCCCTTTCTAACACATCATTTCTTGGTAGTGAATCTTTCCAAAGTCTGAGTTCCTTGATCCACGTGTCATAATTAATTACGGTAAAACTACAAAGTGTGAATCTCGTCATGTTTCCTCTCATTTATATACAATCTATATCTATACAGATTGTTACTTACTGTGTCTTTTTCATCTCTCATATCAGACCTTACAATTGAGCAAACCTCGAAGTAGTAGCTGCTTAGAAAGACACCCAAAGCAGATGAATCGACAGACAACGCAGGGTTTTATTCCCCCCGAGGGTTTCCCTGGGGTCTTTCTCTCCATCTGGGGTTTTGTGCCACGGAGGGAGAGGGGAGAGTTCAGAGGAATTTCTATCAGCATCCCCTTAATCCGAGCCTCGGTCACAAACTGGTCCAAGAATACTGCCCGGTTGGTGAGTCCTTGCTGAAGATTCTTTCCTTGTCATTTGCTACTGTTTAAACGTGTTTGAGTACAACAATTATTACAGTTAGCAAAGCCTGTAAAAATAAAAAAAATCAAATAGTGGTTGAGGACAAGGATTGAGACTTTAGTATTGCTCTCCGAATTGAGCGTTATTCTCGATATGGACCCGGCCCAACAGCAACAACTGCTGACAGCTGTCCAGTCATTGACAGCCGAGGTACAGTCTTTGAAACAGGAAAATGCTATATTACGTCAACATATGGGGAGAGCTCCCAGTTGCTCCGAATTACCCCCTGGCCCAATACCCGGATGTTTATATGACGGGGATCCCCATAAACTAAAATCTTTCATTGAAGCTTGCACTGTGCAATTTTCTTTTAAGGCCGCATTCTTTCACAGTGATCAGGATAAAGTAGGACATATGATTTCTAACTTAACCGGACCAGCTTTAGCCTGGACCACTCCATTGGTCACCACTAATAATCCCTTACTGGATTCTTACCCGGCTTTTTTGAATAGCCGTAGGACCATGTTTGGTAGGCAACAAATCACTGTCTCAGCCCAAGAACAGCTTTTGGACTTCAGGCAAGGGTCGCAGGACTTGTTGTCTTACATTACCAGGTTTAAACAATTGGCGGCAGGCACTTCCTGGGCTGATGATGCGCTCATTACTCTATTTAGAAGAGGGTTAAGTGAGAAGTTAAAAGATGAAGTTTCTAGAGTGCCTCGTCCCTCTAATCTCGCAGAATTGATTTCTGTGGTGATGCAAATGGATTACCGATTACAAGAAAGACAGAGAACGTCGCAGGCCCAGGAATCCAAGATTTTCCTCGGATGTCACCTCCATTCCCACTAAAACTCAAACAGATGAGCCTATGCAAATTCGAGCGACGCACGGTCGTTTGACTCCAGATTAACGTAATAGACGTCGCCACCAAAATCTTTGTATGTACTGTGGTTTAGAACTGTCCCGTTACTCCTGTTAGGAGACATTTTTTTTCTCCTTATGAGATCATTTTTACTTTTATTCCTGGCAGGGTTAATCTCAAGGCCAGCACCTTGTCAAGGAAATATTCCACCTTTTATAATCCTTTTCGATCAGAGCCCCTTTTTCCCAGGGCACAATTTCTGCAGGTAGAAACTACGTTTCTGAAATCCGTCTCTGAAGCTACAACACAATTTCTGAGAACTAATCCTACTGTACTGAAAGACCTAAAACTAGTGTTGTCCCAAGGTTGTGCCTACCGTGAGAAGCGAATAATTGTACCTTCTGAAGATCTCAGAAGGACGGTGTTGCAATTATGTCATGATTCACGAATAGCAGGACACTGAGGAATTGCCAACACTACGGAACTGGTTCAACTGCATTTTTGGTGGCGCGAGTTGGTTCAAGACATCCAGGACTATGTCTCGGCCTGTTCGATCTGCTTAAAAACCAAGTCCAAACGCATAGCTCCTCAGGGCCTTCTTTCTACTATGCCTGTTCCAGTCTGGCCCTGGCAGATCATTTTGACCGATTTTGTGGTAGACTTACCCGTCTCCGAAGGATGCACGATGATAATGGTGGTTGTGGACTACTTTGCAAAGATGGCCCATTTCATTTCACTTCCTCAGGTTCCCACAGCCGCTGAGATGGCAAGAATATTTGTCGCCCGGATCTTCTCGCTTCATGGACTCCCGGAAACCATTGTCTCAGATCGGGGGCCGCAGTACATCTCTCGGTACTGGCGCCAGATCTGTAAATGTCTACAGATCAACAGGGCCCTGTGCTCAGGATTCCACCCACAAACCAACGGCCAGACTGAGCGTCTCAATCAGACCCTTGAAGGTTACTTACGTTGTTACATTTTAGCCTGCCAGGGCAATTGGTGCGAATTGTTGCCCTTGGCGGAATTTGCCTACAATAACTCGAGACATTCTGCTCTGAACACCAGCCCATTCCATTGTTCTTATGGCTTTCATCCTGCCTGTTTTCCTGTAGGTCTATCTTCCCCATCTAGATTTCCAGATGTGGATAGTTTACTCTTGGACATTCGGGAGTGTCAGCAATCTACTCGGACCTCTCTTCTGGTGGCACAGGAACGTGTCAAGCGTTTGCTGACAGGCACCGCATCCCAGCTCCACTGTTGGCTCTAGAGGATCACGTATGGTTGGCATCCCGCTTTTTGCCCCGACATTTGGTGCCGTCCAAATTATCTCCCAAGTTCTTCTGTCCTTTCCCTGTTCTTCAACGTGTGGGATCCGCTGCCTTCCGTCTTCAGCTCCCTTCCTCATGGTCCCGGATTCATCCTTTTTTTCATGTCTCCCAACTTAAGAAGGATGTGGTAGATCGTTTTGCTAGACACCGGGGTTCTCGTCCACCTCCCGTATCTACACCTTTGGGACTCAAGTATGAAGTGGCCGGCATTTGTGACTCCCGATATTATTGGGGCCGTCTTCAGTACCTGGCTGATTGGCGTGGTTATTCTCCGGCAGATCGTTCATGGGAACCTGCTTCTGCGATGCATGCCCCGGCTTTGCTCCAGCGTTTCAATCTGTCACCTCGGTAAGTCGGGTGCCCCGACCCTTCGGAGGGGGCATATTGTCATGCCCCTTAGGAAGCGCTGGTCCCTCTGGCACGGTAGGATTCGGAGGAATGCAGCGCCCATTTTTACCTCTAAGATGGCGGTTCCATCTGCCTGCTGCAGTCTAGTTGTTCAGTTCCCACACAGCAGTTCGGCTTCGCCCCCTCGACCGAACACAGCATACGTGTCTCTCCCCACAACGAGCTACTCTTTCATACCAACGCTGCGTAAGAATGGACCTAGGCTTTTTGTCTTTCTGTCCTCATTACGTGTTCTGTTTGTGATTATTTTCTACCTTCTGTCTTCCGCTACCAGCACACCTTGACTCCCAGCCGTAGACCTGAAACCTCAGCGCAATCACGATCGGAACGAACTTTCACGCTTTCAGAGATTTCTTCCGGGTTACCCCCGCACATCAAACACTATCAACCCTCGGTTACCTCCGAGGTACGAATGCAGGGCTAGTTCTTCCTAATTCACTCACACAATTAGGAATTGTGCCAACACTGAACCCTTCATTTTCAGTCAACCTTTTGCTTCCACAACTCCCGACAGACACCTGATTACTTTTCCGAACCGCAGATCGGAAGCAGTACCATTCCTCATAACAGGTACTTCACGCTGTGATATGTACATATACAGTCTCTCAAAGCCCTTTCTAACACATCATTTCTTGGTAGTGAATCTTTCCAAAGTCTGAGTTCCTTGATCCACGTGTCATAATTCATTATGGTAAAACTACAAGGTGTGAATCTCGTCCTGTTTCCTCTCATTTATATACAATCTGTATCTATAAAGATTGTTACTTACTGTGTCTTTTTCATCTCTCATATTAGACCTTACGGTTGAGCAAACCTCGAAGTAGTAGCTGCTTAGAAAGACACCCGAAGCAGACGAATCGACAGAACGCAGGGTTTTATTCCGTCCAAGGGTTTCCCTGGGGTCTTTCTCTCTGTCTGGGGTTTTGTGCCACGGAGGGAGAGGGAGAGTTCAGGGGAATTTCTATCAGCATCACCTTCTCCGAGCCTCAGTCACAAACTGGTCCAAGAATACTACCCGGTTGGTGAGTCCTTGCTGAAGATTCTTTCCTTGTCGTTTGCTACTATTTAAACGTGTTTGAGTACAACAATTATTACAGCTTCACAAATGGATTTTAGGGGAACACCCCTTTGAAGGTCTGTCGAAGAGGCAATGCCTCTGATGGAATGGGCCCTTAAGCCTTCTGGTGGGTCTTTTCCTGCCAATCTGTAGCATTCTGAAATGCAGAGCACAATCCAACATGATATGGTTTGTTTTCACACCGATTGACCCAATTTCCCTCCGGTGTAGCCAATAAAAAGTTGATTACCCACTCTAAGATTGGAAAGCCTAGAAATGTAAAAGCTTAGAGCTCTTCTCGGGTGCAACCTGTTCAATCTTTCCTCCTCCTTACTAGGATGAGGTGGAGGGTAGAATGCGGGTAGAACAATTTTCTGATTTAAATCAAAATCGGACACAACTTTAGGTAAAAATGAGGATTTAACCCTT
This sequence comes from Ambystoma mexicanum, assembly GCF_040938575.1. Taxonomy (NCBI): domain Eukaryota; kingdom Metazoa; phylum Chordata; class Amphibia; order Caudata; family Ambystomatidae; genus Ambystoma; species Ambystoma mexicanum. Next base: position 1,537,513,209 of record NC_090932.1, read on the forward strand.
AATACCACTTTGTCCCTATGGAACACAGTATAGGGTGGCTCAGAAGACAGTGCCTGCAATTCGCTCACTCTTCTTGCAGATGTTAAAGCAACTAGGAAAGCAGTTTTCAATGTCAGTAATCTTAAGGGACAAGTGTGCAGGGATTCAAAGGGGGAACACATTAAGAATTTTAGAACTAGATTAAGATCCCAAATCGGTAATTGGAAGGGGTAAGGAGGAAACACATTGGTGAGCCCCTTTAAGAATTGTACTATTAAAGGAATTTTGAAATTGGAGCATTCTTCCGAAGAGCGCTTGAAAATGGAAAGCGCTGCAAGAAAACCTTTAATATTCCCAACATTTAGACCTCTATGTGCTAGGGACAAGAGGAAGGACAACACTTCTGGAATGGAACATAGAAAAGGATCAACATTGTTTTCTCTGCACCAGTTGCAAAACTTTTTCCAACGGCAACGGTATAGAGATTTTGTTGTTGGCCTTCTTGCCGAAAGCAACACCTCCATGACGTCATCTGGAAGGTCCCAATCCTTGTATCTCAGCCTTTCAGATACCACGCATGAAGATTGAGAGCCTTGACCTCTGGATGAAGCACCTGGTCCTCCATTTGTGAGAGAAGGTCCTCTCTCTGAGGAAGACGACAGAGGACAGATGGACATGTCTAGAAGGTCTGGGTACCACGTTCTCCTGGCCCAATCCAGGGCAATTACGATCATGCGGTTTCCGAACCGTCTCAATCTTGTGATGACCTGAGGAATGACGGAATTGGAGGGAACGCGTATAACAGTGGGAAGTTCCACTCCACGACGAACGTGTCTCCTAGGGCTCCTCTCGGGGGAAATTCCCTTGAGCAATACCTTTTGCACTTCCGGTTGATCCCTGTCGCAAACAGGTCTACTTGAGGGGTTCCCCAAAGGGTGAAGATCTCTTGAAGGACTTCCTGAGCCAGTTGCCACTCGTGGGACACCGTGCCCTGACTGCTCAGAGCGTCCGCTGTCATATTCTCCACCCCAGCTAGATGAACTTCCATTAAGGAGATTCCTTCTTGAATTGCCCAATACCAGAGCCGCATTGCCTCTCTGCACAGTGGTAGTGACCCTACACCTCCTCTTTTGTTTAGGTAATGCATGGCCACTGTGTTGTCCGACATTATCAGGAATTTTTTTCCTCTGACAGATGGCAGAAAAGCCTTCAGCGCTAGTCTGATTGCTCTCAGCTCTAAAAGGTTGATGTGAAGTTTGGACTCTGATGGAGACCAACGACTGCCGATTGTCAGATCGCTGATATGAGCTCCCCACCCCATGAGTGAGGCGTCCGTCACTACTGTAATCTCCAACGGTTGCCAAAACTGTTCTCCTTTTAGGATATTCTCTGTACAAGTCCACCACAGAAGATCCTGCCGAACCTTGTTCGGAATCTGAAGAAGATCCATCATTTGACCTGAGAACTGGGACCATTGAGTCTTTACAGCCCATTGAAGGGATCTCATCCTGAGGCGTGCCTCTGGCACTATGAAGATGCAGGATGCCATGAGGCCGAGCAACCTTAAGAAGTCGTAGGCCTGGGGATTTTGGCCATTTTGGAATTTGGAAACCATCTGAAGAATGTCTTGGGCCCTCGACTTGGAAGGCGAGCTCTTTCCCAAGGAAGTGTCTAACACAGCCCCTATGTACTGGAGCTGTTGGGAAGGTGTCATTTGTGACTTCTTGAAATTGAGGGAGAAGCCCAGTCTGTGGAGGAAGTGGCAGGTGACTTTCAGATGATCCAGTGCTTGTTCGGCAGAACGTGCCCTGATCAACCAATCATCCAGGTAGGGGTAGATGTGAATCCCCCCTCTCCTGAAGTGCGCTGCCACCACTACCATTAACTTGGTGAAGACCCTCGTCAATCCGAATGGCAGGACTCGAAACTGATAGTGTGAGTCACCAACTACGAACCTCAGGTATTTTCTGTGCTTGAGATGAATTGGCACATGAAAATGACACCAACCAATCCTGAAGTTGAAGGGCCTGAAGGATCTGAGAAAGAGTAACCATCTTGAACTTGTCCTTCCTGAGGAGCTTGTTCAAGCCTCTTAAGTCCAAGATGGGTCTCAGTGCTCTGTCCTTTTTGGGGATCAAAAAGTAAGGGGAGTACCATCCCTAGTTCCTCTGCGCTACAGGTACTGGCTCTATAGCACCTTTCTATAGAAATTAACCCTTTGGAAATTAACCCCCCTGGGAAATTAACCCTTTCTCCAGCAGGGTTAGAACTCCCTGCTGTAGGAGCGGGTCTGGAAACATCAAAGGGTGTCTCCTTGGTGGATTGCTTTGAGGTTGCGTTAGAAACGGAAGGCAGTAACCTTGGGCTATTATTTCTAGAGCCCAAACATCTGAAGTAATTGCTCGCCATTCTTGCAGATGCTGTGACAGCCTGCCTCCCACACGTGTCGTTTTGTGGCAGTTGCTGCGGCCGCTGATGGCAAAGAGGCTGCAGCTGGCTTTGCATGTTTCCCTCGTCTACCACGAGTGGCCTTTCTCTGGCCCCTTTGACTGCCCATTCCTCTCGCCTTTCCATATGAATAGTAGTAACGATAGGATCGTCCCCTCCAAGATTGTCCTGACACACGAGAAGGCTGAGTTTGTCTAATAGCAGCTCCTAAAGACTTGGCAGCTGCTTTTGAGGTCTGTAAACTCTCCAGGCTCTCGTCAGCCTTGTTGCCAAAAAGGTGAGACCCATCAAAGGGCATGTTCAGAAGACGGTTTTGCACGTCTGGTGCGAAACCCGACTTCCGTAACCATGCAAATCTGGCATTACTGTGCCAGTGCCCATGGACCTGCTCACACTATCTGCAGTGTCCAATCCAGACTGAAGAGATTCATGCATGGCCTCTTTTCCATATATAAAGGCCCCTTTCCCATCTTTAAAAAATGGCTAGGAATCCTTCCCTTTCATCCCCTTCTGGTATGTGCTCCACCGCCATTGCGATGCACTCCCACAGAGTGTACAAAAATTTAGCCAAGGCACATGTGGAATTGGCCGATTTTAACGCCATACTCTCAGCTGAAAATACCTTGCGTGCCCAACCATCCACACGCTTGTCGTCACTATCTGGAGGGATAGATGGGTACGCCACCTTATTTGAAGCTGTGGCTGCCTGGACCACCAGACTCCCGGGAGTAGGGTGTTTAGACAGATAGCCAGGGTCGCTACTGGAAGGGCGGTATTTTGAAGTAAGGGATTTATTCACCGGAGGAATAGAATCCGGAGTCTCCCAATTTTTGGACACCCTATTTTGCAAGGCTACATGGAAGGGTAAAATCGGATCTTTGGTGGGACCATGATCCAATATATCGGTCAGATCATCCTGGATGAACTGAGTTGGTGGTCTAGCCCATCCTAAGTATTCAACCACCTTTGTCATTAGTTGACGGTATGAGGGACTGGCATGTCCCTCTGGTTCTGGCCTGCCAAAATCTGTTTCAGGGGAAGTATCAATACCACTTGCATTATGCAAGGTTTCCACCAGGTCCCTCATCCTGCTTTCCTCAGAAATCAGGCATTCTGGGACATTTGGGGTGCCATATTCCAGTCCAAAAGGAACATTCTCCTTATCACCCCTCTCCTGTTCTTCAAAAATTGAAGTTAAGGATTTGAAAAATTATTTCCTTGGAAGAGGTTTAAAAACCTTTTCTGGGAGAGGTGGGGGAGGTTTACTAGTGGAACCTGAAGGCACCATAGCCTTTGCAGACTTATCTTTTGCTGTTATTTTTACAGCTTCTGGCTGATTTGGCTGAGTTGGAGCCGTTGTTTGAATCTTTAGCGCTGAGGGCTTCGGGGTCGACGTCGATGGCGTCGCCGAAATAGTGGTCGTCGACGGAGCTGGCTTCGAGGCGCTCTTCGAAGACTTACCCTTTAAGGTGTGTCGGGTTTCAGACGGCGTCGGTGACCTCGAACGGTTGACTCGACTTGAGCAGTCTTTTTCGCTCGTCGTCCTGGAGGGTTCCCGATCCTTCCTCCTTCAATCACCCTGGCTCGAGGGCGCGCAAGTGTCGGAACGGTAATGCTCCCGGCCGGCTTCCGAAGAAGGCGCGGACCGAGGCTTAGCCTTTTTAAACATCTCCATCATTTTTACCCATTTTTCCCACTCTTCGGAGGAAGAATGTTTTGTGGGGAATTTCTTTCTTTTTGGGGATTCGTCCGAGGACGAATTGGAAGGGGACCGGTGGCACCTTTTTTTGGACTTTTACGTCAAAGACGAAGAGCGATGAGAATTGCTTCGGGACCTAGACCGATATCTTTTGTGTCGAGATTTCTCCTCATGGGACCTCGACGCTGGAGGCTTTTCGGTCGGGTTTACAACATACCTGCAGTTTTCCCTTCCTCTCTCGCAAGGCCTTCCCCGTCATCGCCCGACACTTCGTACAGGCCTCCATGTCGTGGCCTTCACCGAGACACCACAGACATTCCCGGTGCGGGTCCGTGATGGACATTTTCGAACTGCAGGATTTACACTTTTTGAATCCCGATCGCAGGGTCGTAGTCGGGGTCGACGACGAGGACATTATCGAATATCTTCAGTAACTGCGTCACAGAACTACCGAGTCTCCAAAGCAACGCGAACTGCGACGGAGGCCTTTGAGGGACCATCGACTCGACGACATCGAAGCACGCCGCCCTCTGCCGAGAAAACATTTCCGAAGCAGCTAAAGCTGGATGGAATACATATAAGATGAGGAATATGTTGGAGGACACAATGCATTCGAAATATGGTTCCTAGATGACAGCCAAGCTCAATGCCATTCACCAGCAAAGGTTGTCCGAATGGGTTTCTTCTCCCCAGGTGGCATAGTATATGGCCTCCAGGATGAGAAAAGCTCTGGACAAAGACGGGACGGCTAAGCTGAATGCCCCAGGCCTGGGGGGCAAAGACTTTCACCCCAAATATAGATATGATGGTTTTGAGCTTTGTGTCTGAGGCCGGGATGGACCCAAAGAAAGGTCTCGCCGTTCCTGGAAGTGTTGTTGGATCTTTCAAGTGCACTAGCCTAGATGATGGATCTCAGTGAATGAGCCATGGATACCAGACAGGACATTCAACCAGTCATATTGACAGGCTAGGCACAGAGGGGTATGTGCCTTATGGGCAATGGAAATGGCACATCTTTGCAGACCGCCATTGAGACATGCTGGTTAAAATGTATACCAAACTCAGAGAACTGACATGTTCCGAAATGGGCCCCAAGGCCAGTGTAGGGTTATTCAGGGATCCCTTTGCAAAGAAACTCAGCATGTTCATGAAACACCTTCACTGCTTTGGAGAAGACACAATCACCAACCTGTAGTTTATTTCTCTTATGCGCTTTCAGAAGGGCAGGCCAAAGCACGGGCTGCTTAGCGGGCTGCTCTTACCATCATGCTGATAGGTCCTAAAGTGGTCTGGCATAATGTCCTACTGGGACTCCCTCCAACAATACACATTCTTCCCTTCCAGAGGTTGAGGAGGTTGCGGCTACGAGACAGCAAGCCATTACCACAGAGCAGTGTTACGAGATTCAGGTACTTCCGTTGGGAGGTGATATTTCACAATTGTGATTAGCCAGTAGACGATGCATGGGTATTGCAAACTCTATCAGGTTCCCACCTCTACTTGTTGGGTTTCCACATCTAACCTAGTTTTGTGCAAGCCAATGTACTTCCCAGCTGAAAAGTACATTAATGGACAGGGAAGGAACAAGTTACTTACCTGTAATTGTTGTTCTCCAGCGTGGGTCTGGCATGGATTCACATGCTCATGAATATTCCCCGTCGTCAGGTTGGGAATCCTCGGTAAAGAAAAATATGTATCAGTTTCGTTTCTGATCTGTCTTTCTTAGTAGTAACCAATCACTGATCTCTGGGTCATACTGCCCCCAGCCAATGACTGCCCTCTCCCTAAGCCCCGCCTCTGGCAGCCATCCTCAGATTTGGTAGCACACCAAGAGGCAGTATGACCAAGTGAAGAGCCGCAGAGGGGTAGGTGGGAGGGTTTGCATGTGAATCCATGCCAGACCCATGCTGGAGAACAACAGTTACAGGTAAGTAACTTGTTCCTTCTCCAGCATAGGGTCTGGCATGGATTCACATGCTCATGAATAAAAGAATACATAGCAGTATACACATGCACAACCACGGGAGGTGGCAACAGGGTCAACATTAAGCAATACAACAACTCAACATTAAGCATCTCTTACCTCCTCACCAGGCTCACCTTAAGCGGACAGGTTGCGCAGCACTGCTTGGCCGACCCTGGACTCCTTCCTGGAGTCCCGATCGACGCAGTAGAATCTTGTGAAGGTGTGCGTCGACCTCCACGTAGCAGCCCTGCAGATGTCCAGCAGGTGCACACCAGACAGGAACCCCGTGGTAGCAGCGATTGCTCTGGTCAAATGGGCTCTCGGACGGCCGGGCAGCGGTCGGTTTGCCAACCGGTGACAATGCATGATGCAGCCGGAGAGCCATCTGGAAATGGAAGTCTTCGAGAGAGCCTTCCCTTGATTCACAGACCCAAAGTTCACGAATAGCTGTGACGTCTTCCGAAAACTCTTTGTGCGGTCCACGTAGAACTTCAGCGCTCTAGCTACATCCAGCGAGTGCAAAGTCCTCTCGGCCGGCCTCGAAGGCGACAGGAAGAAAACTGGTAGCACCAAGGGCTCGTTGAGGTGGAAGTCCGACGGCACCTTGGGCATGAAGGGGGGGTGCGTCCTAAGCACTACCCTTGTGTCATGAAAAGTCAAGTATGGAGGCTTGCAAGATAGGGCCTGAATCTCTCCCACTCGTCGTGCAGAGGTGATGGCCACGAGGAACGCTGTCTTCCATGACAGGAACTTCAAAGGCGCCGAATGCATAGGCTCGAATGGGGCTCCCATGAGCCTGGTCAGCACCACATTAAGTTCCCACGCCGGGGCAGGGGCCTTCACCGGCGGGAATGATCGGAATAGTCCCTTCATAAATTCCTTTACCAGGCGATGAGACCACAAGGACGCCCATCCCGTAGTCCTGGTATATCGGGAGATGGCAGCCAGATGTATTTTTATGGAGGCGTGAGCCAGTCCAGCTTTGGCCAGCGACAGTAAGTACGGCAGTACTTGAGGGGCCGTAATCCGCAGAGGGTTAATCTTCTGTGCACGGCACCAGACAGAGAACCTCTTCCATTTATGACCGTAACACTTGAGAGTTGAGGACGCCCTGGCCTTTACAAGAACCTCTCTGCAATCAGCCGGGATATCGTACCCTCCAAACTCTAGTGCTGCAGGAGCCAGGCCTGCAAGTTCAGCGACTGTGGGTCGTGGTGTAGAATGGCGCCTCCTTCTCTGGAGAGAAAATCCGCGTCCGCCAGCAGCCTGACTGGCGGAGACGTTGACAAGTCCAGAAGGTCCGGGAACCGGACCTGCCTCGGCCACGCCGGTGCGACGAGGATCATCCTGCACCTGGACTTCTTGAGCTGGCTGATGAGGCGGAGCAGCAATGGCAATGGAGGGAACGCGTATAGAAACAGGCCGTCCCAAGGGAACGAGAAAGCATCGCCCATGCTCCTCGGCTGTGAGAACCTGCTGGCGAACCTCTGGCACTTGGAGTTCGTCGCCGTCACGAACAGGTCGATCTGAGGTTTGCCCCATCGTTGGAAGAGTCGATCCACTTGATCCTGGCGCAGTTCCCAATCGTGGCACAAGCACAGCTCCCTGCTGAGTGAGTCGGCGATGTTGTTTTTTATTCCTGCCAGGTGGAAGGGAACCAGAAACATCCCCTGGGCGACGGCCCAGTGCCACAGATCCTGGGCCTCCTTGGATAGGGCTGGGGATCTGGTGCCCCCCTGCTTCCGTATGTAGAACATCGTGGTGGTGTTGTCGGTGAAGATCCTCACCACTTTGTCCTTGAGGGACGGGAGGAAAGACTTGAGCGCCCAGAACACTGCTTGGAGCTCCAAGATGTTGATGTGAAGAGACCTCTCCTCCGGGAGCCAAAGGCCTCTTGCGTGGAGATCTCCGGTGTGGGCCCCCCAACCCTCCAGAGAGGCATCCGTAGTCACCGTCTCCTGAAATGCCGGGGTTTGAAAGTCCGTGCCCGTCGGGAGGTGAGCCCGGGTGCCCCACCATAGGATCGCCCGACGGAACTCCTTCTCGAGGGGGATCCTGTCCTCGAAGCAGCCCCCCGCCTGAAACCAGCGGGAGTCGAGGAACTCCTGTAGCGGACGCATCTGAAGTCTGCAAAGGGGTACAAGGTAGATGCATGAGGACATCATCCCGAGAAGGGACTTGATGGACCTCACCCTGGCCACGTCTGTGGCTAACAGTCGCCATACCTTGCCCAGGATGGTTTTGGTCCTCTCCTCTGAAGGGGAGGCCAATTGCTCCATTGTATCGAGCTTCGGCCCCAAAAACAGTGCTACTTGCGACGGAACCAGGTGGGATTTGGGGTAGTTGATGGAGAACCCCAGCTCCGTGAGAAACCGGACGGTCCTCGCTGTATGATCGACGGCGAGTTCCCTTGACCTTGCCCGGATTAGCCAGTCATCCAGGTAGGGGTAGACGTGGATCCCCTGCAGGCGCAGCCGAGCTGCCATTGGTGCCAGGCACTTGGTGAAAACCCTGGGTGCCGACTTTAATCCGAACGGTAGGGCTCTGAATTGGTAGTGGCGTCCCTGAACCACGAACCTGAGGAACTTCCTGTGCCTTTTTAGAATGGGGATGTGGAAGTAAGCATCCTCCAGGTCCAACGACGATAGGAAGCCACCTTCCTCCAGCTGGCCCAGCACGTGCTGGAGGGTGACCATCCTGAATTTCAGCCCCGGAGCCTCCTGGGGACGAGCTTGATGGCACCTTTCCTGAGCATCGCCTTTACTTCCAACAGCAGTTGAGGGACGTGATTCTCCTTCCTGGCCACGGGAGGAATGCAAGGGCACTTCCTTAGGAATTCCAGCGAGTGCCCGTTGGCCAGGGTGTCCAACACCCAACGATCGGTGGAGATGGACTCCCACACTCTGACGAACTTCGTCAGCCGGCCTCCCACCGGGGTGCTTCGGTGGGGGCCCGACAACCCGGCCGGGTCAGTCTTGCTTGGAAGCGGCCTTGCCGCCTTGGCCTCCTTGGCGACGACAGTGGGAACCCCCTTTCTTGCCGCAACCTCTTTAGGCCTCCTGGGAAGAGGAGCGGGCCCGCCTGGCGGTAAGTGGAGGAGCCACCGCTGGATCCTTTGGAGGCACCCTGTCTGCCTCTGGGGCTCCGAAGGGCCGTCGCTGCTGAAGCACCCCAAGGGCCCGGGCCGTCTCCGAGTCGGTCTTGATGGCTTGTAGAGACTCATCCACCGCCTTACCAAAGAGGTTGTTGCCATTGAACGGCATGTCCAACACTCTGGTCTGGACGTCCTGGCGAAAGTCTGTCGCCTTGAGCCATCCTCGTCGGCGGCGGCAAACTCTGTTGCCCAGTTGGCGAAATCCGGTATCTGCAATGTCCGTTGCCACCGTTATGGCGTGATCCGACCCCACCTCGCCCTCATGCAGAATTTCTAGGGCTTCCGCCCTTTTGTCATCAGGCAGGAAATCTAGCAGGGGAGCTATCTTGAACCAGAGCTCCCTGTTGTAGCGGGCCACGACGATAGCTAAGGCATTGGCCGCCTTAATCGTCGTCACCGCCAACGAGATGACTCGTCGTCCCATAGAGTCCAACTTCTTGCCCTCGCTGTCTGGCGGGGAAGTGGAAGTTGAAGCCGCCGCGCCCGCTGCCTTCTTCTTAGCCGCTGCCGAGACGACCGAGTCCGGCATGGGCTGAGCCCTGAGGCACAAGGGGGCGGCATCGGGGACTCGGTACTTCTTCTCGTACCTGTCCCTCTTGGCGGGTGTCGTGGCAGGGTTCTTGAGGACAGCAAGCCCCTCATCCCAGATGTCGTCGAGTAAAGGCACCGCGAGGACCGTCTTCTTCTTAGCCTCTCGTCATTGGTACAGAAACCCCTCCTTTTTCTGTTCTTCAGGGCAAAGCTGGAAGAGCTTGGATGCCCTGGTTATCATGGCGTGGAAAGAGCCAACCTCGTCGGCTGTGGACGCCCGCGTGGGGTGTGGGGGGCGGGTGGGTTTCGACTGACGGGATGTCTGCTGCGTCATCGCCGCCGTCATCGTCCGTCCCCGTCGCCGTATCCTCTCCTGGCGAGGGGGGTGAGGGGTCCACCAGTCTTGCAGGCACGAAGGTCTTCCCAACGGGCCTGGTTCTGGCTCCTCCGTTGGGGTGCGTGGTAATCTCGTCCTTATCTCGGTACATAAGGATTGGATTGCCAACAAAATGGCCGCCGAGCTATCCTGGGGCTCGGGCAATGGCTGCGACGGACGGTATGGCCGCTCCACTGGGCCCTGTTCGTCGTCGTTATCTTCGATCACGTCAGCAGGGACCGTCCCCTGGGATCGAACCTTCTTGAACCTCTCATTGAGGTTTATGAACCTCTCGTTGAGGCCTATGGACCTTTTCGTTGAGGCTCTTCTCGGTCTCCACCAGTTCCTCCTCAGAGGCTGATTCCGAGTCTGTAATGGCCACCGGCCCCCCCCTCTTTTTCAGCCGGGGGCTTCATGGTGGTTTTAGCGATGGGTTGGAAAGAGAATTCCCTCCGCAGCGGCAGGGATACTCTGGGCCCAGAGGCCGTTTCCATCGGCTTAGTCTCAGCCGGCTCCGCCAGGGCCGCAGTGACCACTTCGGTAGAGGCCTTAGCCGGGTGGATCAAACCCCTCACCACCTTAGGTGCGTCCTGGGCCTTTGCCTTGGGGGGAGGGTCAGCGCCTCTCTCCCTCTTCGAGATCGACTGGGTCCGCTCCAGCGGCCTACCCGGGTTCTCGGACTTCCTCTTCCCCGAACCAGAGCGCTGGCTCGTGGTCGAACGTGCCGGGGAAGTAGCGCCCTGCTTGGCAACCGAAGAGCCTGACCTTTCGGCGCTCCCGGAGCCCGCAGACTCGCGGTGCTTGGCCTTCTGTTGGGCCCCCATCGCCGGGGAACCCTCAAAGGACTTAGAAGCCCGCTCAGACTTCTTCTTCGCCTTCTCACTTGCTGTGCCCTTCTCCAGCCAGGTGGCGAGGCGGGAACGACGATCTTGTTTGGTCTGTTCCGAAAGGTTCTTGCAGAACGCACAGTCCTTCTCCACGTGCGTCTTGTCCCCACGGAGGCAGTAGAGACATCGCGAATGCTCGTCCTCCTTGAAAACGTTATATAATCCGCATCCAGGGCAGTTCCTGAACAGCTTGGCTCTGGGCGTCGAGCTCCCCTTGTCCTGGGCCATGTCCGTTGAGGTAGGCCGAAGATCTTCCGGAATCCTCCAAGAAGTGTAAACTCGACAAAAACGTCACCCTTGCGGGGCGTAGAAGAATTCCGAAATGGGTCCCCGTTATCGGAAGTAGAAACGGTGGAGCTTGAGGCTCGATTAAACCGAAAAAATAAGAAATTCTCCTGAAAAAGCGTGAAAACGCAGTAAAAAAACTCGAGAGCTAAACACGAGGACTCCCAACACTTGAGCGTGCGGTAAAAATCTGAGGATGGCTGCCAGGGGCGGGGCTTAGGGAGAGGGCAGTCATTGGCTGGGGGCAGTGTGACCCAGCGATCAGTGATTGGTTACTAATAAGAAAGACAGATCAGAAACGAAACTGATACTGATTTTTCTTTACCGAGGATTCCCAGCCTGACGACGGGGAATATTCATGAGCATGTGAATCCATGCCAGAACCCATGCTGGAGAACAGTAATTCCGTTTGGCGATATTCCGATGGCTTTACCACTGAAATACTGCCAAACATGTAATGAGGCCCAATGACTCAATTTTATGCTAACTGGGACAATATCCATGGTTCCTATGTGAGGTAGGGTCCCAAAACAGAATTAACTTAGCGGTAAAAGATCAGCTGTAGTGTATGAAGGAGGATAAACAGTTATTCATGCAATTATTTGCACAGGAAATGGGGAATTTGCGCGTCAAAATGTGTGCGAAATCCCATTAGTTGATTCATGGAATGGAATGCGTGGGACTTTTCCAGGACTTGCATGCAGTTTGAAAAGGCTTGGCACGTCTCTGGAGCCGCTGAGCGCCTTGCGAGAGACACCATGCAGAGCGTGGCTTGCACAGAGGGCTGGTAGGGAGGCGGAACACAGAAAATGGGGAAGAACATGCGAAAAAGTGGGTGTTCCGAGGGACGCCCACATGTGTGCCAAACGACACGTATTCATGTAACCACTCATGCAGCCTCTCTGCATAGAAATGGAATGCAAATCCCATGATCTCTACACTTGCGCATAGAAAATGCAGCACAGAGATGGGTTTGCATGTCGGATTTAGGGGTTTGTGTACGCAACCGGTGTCGATCTAACTTAGGGGTGCACATAGGCAGTGTAGAGGGGTGCAGGGAAGGTTTACGGGGGTTTGCACGCAGATTTTCTGAGTTTAACCCCAGTTATGAATTTTCATAAGCATGTTGTCAGGGTGTCGGCGACAGTTACGGGGGACCCTGCGCATGGTCCCCGAGATGCAGGCCTGCTTGCGGGGGACTACATGCACTGTTTGGAGGGTGCGTTTATTTGTGCCTGGGGGAGCACGTTAAGGTAGCCGTTCTTGCTGTTAATGCTTTGCGTGGGGGCGTGTCAGGGGCGTGTCAGGGGCGTTCCAGGAGGGACTTCAAATACGGTTACATTGCGCAGTACATTCCATGAATATGCGGGGCGCACACCTTTTATTCTGCGTGCAGGCCCACACCATGTCGTTCTGGGCGCGCAGCATTTGCGGTAGAAAAACGCTCTTTTCCATGAATGGCCCTTTGTGTCTAAGAAGAAAAGCAAAGGATCCAGATTATAAGGTTGGATGTAACGTTTGGTCATCAACTAAATATATTTGGATTAAGGGAAGCACCAACTTCAGTCTAAAGCCTTTTTTAAGAAGGTAGCTGTGAGGTTAAATTTTCCCACAGGGTTGTGGATTTACTCTGTGTTCTATGCTTGCTTGCTGAAACCAGTGAAGCCAGGCTCTACGGCATCACAGGTTCCTTTGGCAACTTTACAGAGAGAAGGGGTGGCATACTAAGTACAGGAAATATTAGACTTTAGGATTTGAAGGTAAGGCATCAGTTTACCTAAACGAATGAAAGGTTTGTGTGTTATTTTAAAGTTCACAGATTCAAGGAATATGTTTGAAACGAAGATAACAGTAAATTTGATAGAGAGAAATCTTGAGAAAAGTAAGTTAAGAAGCCATTGTTAAACGACTATATTAAAGAAAGACTTAAAGACTGTAGATACATTCTTTTCCTGTGTATAGTTAAGAACTTTGCCGTTATTCATCGTTTTAAGGAAAAGAGCGCGAGCAGAAGTAAAATTGAACGCGCGTGTTAAGAACGCATGTAATGAAAAGGAATAAGAGCGTGGAGCAGTGCAGACGCGTGTAATCGTCGCGTAAGCGCAAATGAAAGCGCAAGAGGTTTAAATGATTTTGAACGTGCGTTTTTGGTATTAACACATGCGCTGGAGGAACAGCATTCGTAAAAAGACATTTTCTGTTTAAAAGCAACTTTACCTAAAGAAGGTGTTTCCTAACTACAAGTTTGCAGGAGAGTGACACAATTCCAAAAACTTTCACATAGACTTTCTATTGAAAGAGCATTTGCAAAAACTATTCACCAGAGAGCTTTTATAGACTATTGAGACCTTATATCAAAAGCATCTCTTATCTACAAAAGTAAATCCTTAAAGGGATAGTCCAGTAAAAAATGTTATTTAAAAAATAGATAGGCAATATAAAAAAAATAATACTAGCACTATTTTTTTTAAACTTCCTATGGAAAACTTTGAGCTATTCAAGCTCAATTTTGTGAAATGGATGCTCGCCTGTGCTGGCTTTTGCTTTTGCGGCACTAATGAAGGAAAAGCCAGCCAGCTGTAGTAAACAAAAGCTACCGCTGGGTGGCTTTTCCTTCATTGGTGCCGGGACTCGGAGGACACGGACCGGAGACCAGAGCAGGAAAGCTGCAGCTTAATCTCGGTAAGTGCTATTAATTTTTTTTAAAAAATAAGCACTAGCTGGAGGAGCCCGGAAAACTTAGAAATAAAACCGCAGCTTTAAAAACGTATTCATGTTTGCGGTCACTTTTGAAGCGACCGCAAACAGAAATACAACGTTGTGTTTGAAAACGCTGGAGGAGCCTGAGAAACTCGGAAAGAAAAACCGCAGCGTTTTCAAACACAACCGTGTTGTGTTTCTGCCTGCTGTGGCTATCACTTTGGGTCTCCGGTGCTCCCCCCAAAGTGAAAGCCAAGGCAGGCAGAAACACAACACGGTTGTGTTTGCATGCCACGGTTTTTCTCCCTACAGCTGATTTCCCATTTGGGGCTCTCGGGCTCCCCACGGGGGGGCCCGAGAGCCCCAAATGGGAAATGCTAAATGCTGCAGTGTTTCTGCCTAAATCTGATTTCCCATTTGGGGCTCTCTGGCTCCCCACGGGGGGCCCGAGAGCCCCAAATGGGAAATGCTGCAGTGTTCCTGCCTAAATCTGCCTTCCCATTTGGGGCTCTCGGGCCCCCCGTGGGGAGCCCGAGAGCCCAAAATGGGGAAGCAGATTTAGGCAGAAACACAACCGTGTTGTGTTTCTGCCTGCCTTAGCTTTCACTTTGGGTCTCCGGGGCTCCCCTGGGGGAGCCCCGGAGACCCAAAGTGATAGCCACAGCAGGCATAAACACAACGCGGTTGTGTTGGAAAACGCTGCGGTTTTTCTTTCCGAGTTTCTCGGGCTCCTCCGAGCCGGAGGAGCCTGAGAAACTTGGAAAGAAAAACCGCAGCGTTTTCAAACACAACGTTGTATTTATGTTTGCGGTCGCTTCAAAAGCGACCGCAAACATAAATACGTTTTTAAAGCTGCGGTTTTATTTCTAAGTTTTCCGGGCTCCTCCAGCCCGGAAAACTTAGAAAAAAAAAACGCAGCTAGTGCTTATTTTTTTTTTTAAATAAATAGCACTTACCGAGATTCAGCTGCAGCTTTCCTGCTCTGGTCTCCGGTCTGCGTCCTCCGAGTCCCGGCACCAATGAAGGAAAAGCCACCCAGCGATAGCTTTTGTTTACTACAGCTGGGTGGCTTTTCCTTCATTAGTGCCGCAAAAGCAAAAGCCAGCACAGGCGGGCATCCATTTCACAAAATAGATGCGCCCATGTGCTTGCTTTTGCGAATTTTGAGCTTGAATAGCTCAAAATTTTCCATAGGAAGTTTTTAAAAAAAATAGTGCTAGTATTATTTTTTTTATATTGCCTATCTATTTTTTAAATACATTTTTTTACTGGACTATCCCGTTAAGACTGATTTTCTGAACCTCTAAGCTAAAGCAGAGGTTAAGCAGGTAAAGAGGTTAGTATAAGATAGAATGCATTCAAGAAGATAATTTTACATAAAGCATAAGTAACCAAGCATATTTGTTTTTACCACAGATACCTGAGCCTACCAGAAGGTCGCAAGACAGCAGAATCTTGTTTGTTATTTTCTCCACTTCCCCTTTCTTGGGGTTCTCAGCTCAGCTATAATATATGTAGGTTGAGAAGGAAACTCCTGGTGAGGGTCTGTGGGGCTAGCATCAGCTCCTGCGGAAGTTTGGCAAGCCGGACCCTGACAGGAACTTTTATTTAATTTCACAAACTAGATGTGCCATAATGCACCTTGTAGCATTTCCCATTCCCTGGCTATTCCTATGCAGCAGTCTTAGAACTGCAATTCTCAGAAGCACTAGAGATCAGTGCAGCTTTCACTTTCCCAGGACCAGAGAGGGAGGAGGCCAATTACCTTCAGGTATGCTGCTCAAGGTGCTGCTAATTAGCCTGCTTAAGCACAGAGCAGGTCAGTATTTAAGCAGCTGCCAGCAGGAGCACAGGACTCTTGCATTGAGCTTGCTTCGAGCCCTTTCTTGCCTTGATCCTTGGATTTCTGCTGTGTCCTGTTTCCAGAACCTGCTTCTGTTCCAGAGCCCTGTGCTCCCTGCCTCGCACACCTGCCTTTTGCTCTGCACCTCTGTGCTTCCCATACTGCAGCCCTGCTCCCCTGATTGCAGTCATCTGTTCCCTGTCTACAGCGCCTTGCTCTCTACCATCAATTATCTTGTTCCCTGCCTGCAGTTTCTTTTGCTGTGCCCATTGGTCGTGTTACCTGCCTTTAGCTTCCTTGAGTCTTCATCCCACTTCAGAGTTACAGTTTGCTTGTTATCAGTCTTCCGTCCTGCCTGTGTTAATCCCACTTCAGAGCTACAGTTTCATTGTTTTCTCTCTGCAGTCCTACTCTTGTTATTCCAGTCTAGAGTTACTGTTCCTTGTTACCAGTCTACAGTTTCCAGTCTCCTTACCCCTTTACTCAGAGTCGAGATTCCTTGGTTTTCTTCTCTCTTCCGGTTCTCTGTCCTGACCCTTGCTCACTTTGATTTCCCTTTTCCCCTGTATATTTCTGTTACAGTTCTTGTCTTCACTTGTGCCTTGTGTAATTCCTTTATTCAGAGTTTGCCTGTTGGGTTTCCAGCAGGCAATCTCTGCCCCTTTCCTTTGTCGCGTTTCCGTATTGTACTTTTTGTCATTGTTAACGGTGTGCTGGTTCCTGTTTCAGGAGCCAGTCATTGTTCAGTTCCTGCTGGACCCGTACAGGCTTCAGTCTTGGAAGTACTGTTACCTTGTTCGTGCCTTAGGGTTCAGACACAGACACCCACTGCGGTTGCTCCTTTACATGAGCATTCAGAGTGGGGCCCTGTAATAGTAACCCGTTCAGAAGGCTGGAGTTTCCCTGGCTCTGTGGGAAACTCTTCCCCCATTCTGCGTACACCCAAGAGGGAAGAGGGAACCTAACTTGTTTGTTTTACTTGTACTCCCTGCCCCTTTCTGTTCGCTGCCTCTGTTGCCCACCCTTTCTCGTCTGCAGGACTACTTGTACTCCTGCTTCTTGTGTACTTTTCTCCCTTTGGCTTTGTGGGTGCGTCTCTACCCGCAAGCCCGTCTGACAATTACAGTCAACTGCTTCAATTTGCACTAGTAAGGAGACCTTCCTGAATCCACAAAAGGTCAGGACTTTTCAAGAAAGATTCAAGCAGCAGAAGAGAAAAGGCCAGCTGGATTTCAAGAGTTCTCCATCTCAATCGCCTTCAAGTTCATTGGGAATGGTTGAAGGTTTGGTGTATCTTATACAGACATCTCATGGACAGGTAACCAAGGAACCAGAGCTGTAAGGTGGTGGGATTGGAGTTGCAAGTCAGCTTTAAACCTGGGAAACAAAGCATAAGAGACCATATGGGGATGTACAGACAGGTCTCTCAGACAGGTCTCTTTCAGATGGAGCACACCCAGTTGTAGAACAACTATCACATGTTGCACTGTCGCCATCTTGGAGTGCGTGTATGAGGTGCATCGGTTTCATATGCAAACGTCATAACCAGCTCCCAGCAGCACTCTCCAAACCTCTGCTGCCATGCACCTTCACTTCATGCGCTAACAGACATTCCTTAGTCTGAATCGTTTGGCCGCGCTTGGAAGCTGCACGTGCATCCCAACACTGCCAAGCATATCTTATCAAACGACTGCAAATTGTGCAGAATGCTGATGCCCGTTTTACCTTTGGAATGAAGAGGTGAGATCATATCTCTCCTATTCTACGCCAACAAAATTGGATACATCTTTTCAAGATGTTTTGTATCATCTGTCGGGCCTTGTAAAGTCATCGTCCAGCCTTTCTGGTGGATAAGCTCTGATGTTTCATTTTTTTCGTTGCCTTGCCATTGAAGCAATTGTTTTGGAGCCTCTTATTTATGCTACTAGCCTGTCCAACTCTAGAACACAATACCTCTTGTGTCTTATTAACAATAATTTATTTATGTCCACCTTAATAATATGGCTATTATTACTATTTCGCATGCACACGTCTCTTTTCTCGGCCCTATCACCACATACCAAGAGACCCTGAGGTGAACATTTACTTAAAATATCCATAATATAACTGAGGAATATATTCTATTGTTTTTATTAATGGCAGAAGACATCAGACATGACCCAAAATCGTCAACTATCATTCTATAAATAACATTTGATTATCCACCAAATACAAAAAATCGAAAGTGCTGATCATAAAAATGCACAATTGAGGTAAAATGCACAAGCATTGCATATAAGAACCTTTAACAAAGAGAAAAATATAGTTCAAAATAGCAATACAGTGCACATGCTAGTGCCTGCGATACGGCCAAGGGCTTTTGCTGGTCAACAAAGTTCAATCACCCCGACTATAATAAGTAAAATAAAACATCTATGATACATTCTTCCAAAACATAATCCTTCAATCGTCCCCTGCCCCCGATCTTTCTGAACCAATACTACAGCACTGTCAATGTAAAAACATGTTTTTCGGAATTGTAGTTTATAAACTTGCTATACCAAACTCTTCATACGATTGGGGGGGGGTGGGGGATTAAGCGTGAGGAATTGGAGGTGGGTGACTGATATTCCCAGACTCTGCCGAATGCCAATTGGACCAATATGATAACCTGAAAGACAAGTACTTCGCTTTTAATTCCCAGTGCCAAAGAGCCTCATTCTGAATCGGTGCCAAAAAGGATAGCTTATCGAGTAGTGACCGAGCCTAATGAGTTGTTGCTGCCAATTTAAAGAATACCTCTTGCCCAGAAGCCTTACAGGCCTGGACAGGCTTCCAACACAAATCAGTTTGTCTCTTACTCATCACATTTCGCACACCTATGATTTGTGGTAGTGCTCAATTTAGTTTATCTAAATGGTTTACAAAACCAGCAAAATAAAAGCTTACATTGGTTAAGCCTCTGATTCCCTCTTGCTAGTTCTTAAGCACTGTTTCACTATGCTTTCAGAGTCATCCCCCACTGCTTGACACAACATGCCTGCCAAAATATTACAGCTGTACAATTGACAATATTGTGTAATTAAGTTGTTTCCCTCAACTCAGAGAAAAAAATGCCCCATTAACTCAACTATCTTAGGCAGTGGAGCTACTGTCAAAAGGAAGGGTCTTTGCAGCAGAAATTTGAAATCATCTTCACAGGGATGCTAAAGCGATGAACTAAGTAATCAAAGGCCAACATTGAGCCCTCCGTCAAACTGTCCCAGCTGAATCACTTCCAATGCATATCGCCCACCATTTGTCTCCCCATAGAATACTGTAAGAAGGCGCAATTTACCCCAATGATAGGTAGGAGCAGGTAATTCAGGGAGCTATATTTGCATCTAATGTCATACCATGATTGGACTAGAACTGGCCCCCTTGTCAGTAAAACCGCCTTCAAACGGGAGGTTAAGACAGCCCAATTGAACCTTTTCCCCTACTTAAGCAGCCCCTCCAGCCTCTTTTTCTTTGCAGTTGCTGAGCATGTGCAAGTGGACCTCGGTCACGTGGCTTAAGCCCCACGCGCCTTCTTAGCCCTTGCCTCCTCCTTTCTGCTCTTAACTCTTATATCAACGGGGTCCGAAGTGAAGGGCAGAGAAAGAAAAGGGCAATTCCTGTTTGGACTGGGAGGACCCAGGGGCCCCCTGCTCAGAAAACAGGTAAGCATGTGCCAACAGGTTTTTTTATCTCGCGCCCCACAGGCGATCACCAGGCAACGCCAACATCAATGACATCACCCCTCCACTAAGGCATGGACTCTGCAATGTAGCAACCTCACCCACATCAGCTTCAAGCCCATTATCACCCCCTCACCGTCCACCACACGGGTCCACAACACAGAAGTTTATGCTCGCCAACGTCCGCTCAGCTATCACCCATGCAGCAGACACTGACAACCGAATCACTACACATGACCTTGACACCATCTCCATCACAGAGACCTGGCTGACACCCACCTCCACCCACCTTCTAGACGTCCTTGTCCCCAATGGCTACAGCATCCAGCATGGACACTGACTGAACAAGACAGGCAGGGGCCTAGCAGTCATCCACAAGACCTCATGGCCCTGCACCAGAGTTGAGGTCAACAACATTGGCTCCTTCAAAGTCCTCTCCTGCCACTTCCCGTTCTCCCCGACGGACACAGTCACCTTCCATCTTATCTACAGAGCAACCAAACCCAACACTGCCTTTATTGGAAACGTCACCGACCTGGTCACTACTATGCCCTCACGCACCCAAACAACATTTTCCTTGACTAAATCAACCTCGCAGGCAACAACGCCACCAAACCGATGAAGGAAGCTCTCCTCGGCCTTCGACACCCACAGCCTCACGCAGCACACGAAAGACCCAACACACGAGAAAGGTAACATCCTCGACCCAATCATCACTGCACTGCCTTCCCTCCACTACAGCTGTCCTCGCCTGCTTGCCTGGTCTGACCACCTGGCTGTGCCTTTAACATCATGCACACCACCCCAGTCAAGCACTCCCAACAGAAACCCATCAGACAAATCTTCAGTTCCTTCAAGAACTTCCCGGTGGAAGCCCTCACGGAAGACCTTGCCAACCTCCACCTCACATTGACCGAACACCCACAACCGAACTGTGACTCTTTACTGGAAGCACTCTCTCAGCTTCAATCGATCGACACGCACCTCTGAAACAATGCATCTGCAAAGGGAAACCGTCAGCACCCTGGTATACGCAAGAACTCAACCTCTGCAAAAGAGTCATCAGGAAACAAGAGAAAACCTGGCGCTGTGCCAGGACCGCATCCGACCTGACGCTCCTCAAGGAACTCGGAGCAACCCGCCGACAATTAATCAACACAGCCAAGGCCTCCTACTGTCAGCAGAACTTAACAAAAGCAGAGCCCTCTTTAAATTGGTCAAGCACTGGGTCAACACGCTACCCGGCCCTGCCATACCACACTCATCAAAAAATCCACTGCATTCAACACTTTCTTCATCGACAAAATCAGCAAGATTTGCCAGCACAGGCACCAGCTCTGCCTCCACAGACCCCCCTCACCTACCTCCTCGCGAAATCTCTACACCCGGGACAACATTCAAGACTCTTGCTACAGAGGATCTAGTACAAACCCTGGCCTCCCTCAAAGCAACATCGTATAGAGATGACATCCTCCCAGCATCCATCCTCAAGACCCTCCATGCAGAAGCTCTCCAGCTCTACCGGGAGATCATCAACAGCTCCGTAACTCAAGGCACCTTCCCATCCACCCCAAAGACAGGACAAATCCTCCCTCTACTAAAGAAATCCACTCTAGATGCCGACAACTTAAGCAACTTATCATTCATTACACATCTTCCCTTCCTAGGTAAGATCATTGAGAAAGTGGTAGTCGTGCAACTGCAGCAACCCATCGACACCAACAATCTCCTCGTAACCTACCAATCCGGGGTCAGATCCAGATGAAGCATGGAGACGGCAACCATATAAGTAGTCGGCAACGTGCTCAAACATCCTTGACGATGGGAACCCCTGCCTCCCGGTTCTACTCTACCTCTCTGACGCTTTCGACACAGCAGACCTCCAGGCGCTCACGGACACCCTACACCAGCGTATGGGGATCAGCGACCTTGTACTATGCCGGTCCTAGTGCTATCTCGCCAACCACCAGCAGTTTGTTCAGATGGACTCCTCTAGATCGCCAATGCTGCCCATCACCTGTGGAGTCCTGCAGGGTTCCAACCTCTCCCCAGTGATCTTCAATCTGTATATGAAGCCTCTGGGAGCCCTCCTAGCCACACACAACATCCACATCCACCAATACACCGACAATACAGTTATACATCAAGATCGACGCCATCAAGAACATCCACAGGCTCAAAACCTGGCCTCTCGCTGATCCAGTCTTGGATGTCCAGTGCATACTTGAAGCTCAACCCCACCAAGACTGAATTCCTACTCCTCACCAACACCACCAAAGCTCCAGACATACAGACCTGGCTATCAACCATGAACTATGAGGGCTTCACACCCAAGCTCACCTCATGCGCCAAGTCCCTCGGGTTCCACATTGACAAACACCTCTAATTCAAAATACACATAGCTAAGAAAACTCAACAGCTTGGGATCAGCTCGCCATCCTGCAGAAAGTCACTCCCTTCCTCCCTACGGACAGCTTTTAGTTCCACTGTTAAAGCACTGGTTCTATCCCACTTGGATGGGGGCAATGCCCTCCCACAAGGTCTCCCGTCCTCCTGTGTGCCCTTAAGAAGTGTTCTACATGCGACCGCACGCCTTGTCAAAGGTCTATACAGATACAAGCACATCACCCTGGCCCTCATCGGACTTCAGTGGCTCCCACGAAATCACCTTCAAGTCTTGCTGCATCATCTATAAGGCAGACTCGCTCGAATCACCCAGCTGCCTTGCGGAGAAACTCTGCATACCTAGTGGACAGCGCATCATCAGAAGCCGGGACACATGCAGACTTCAAATCTGCTGCTTCAAAAAGTAAAGGACCAGAAAACAAGCCTTCTCTGCCTACACCCCAAGACTATGGAACCTCCTCCCTGTCAGCATCAGACTTGCTCTGACAATTCAGAAAATAACTCAAGACTCACCTCTTTAAGGAGTCTCCCCTCCTCAACACCTTTGCCATCACGTCGCCCACCCGCGCCACCTGACTTGCTAGACACCGCCCACCCCCCTCCTCCTTGCCACCCTGTACAGCTGTACCTCTCCTCTGTGCCCCTATGTATCATACCCCCGCTGTATATCTTTCTGTTAACTCTGAAAAACACTCTGTTGTGCATCTGTATTGTTGTGTACCTCTGTAAAGTCTCTGTTGCTTCTCGAAGCTAGGTCCGTGCTCAATAAATACCATAATAATAATACTAATTATTATTATAATGCATATTGGGGAAAGAAAACCCTCAGATTTCCTATCTCAGGTACAGGCAGGTCTAACTAGGTTGGGGCAGGAAGGACCGTTTATCCCATTTAAAGATGGGCCTTCATGACTCGATACGTGCCAACTGTGTAAGGACAAGACTTAGAATTGATAAACATATTGAAAGTAGGACCAATCTAACTGGTTTGAGCCTGCCGGACACTTGGGTAAGGATAGTCTGCCACTTCTGCATAAGTGCCTGTACGCCCCTATGTACACGATCCAGATTTTTCATCCTGGTTCCTGCTGGATTAGTATACCTTTTATATATACTATACTATTATATATTATACCTAGCAACCTGATGACCAAGATATTACAGACCGTTCCAAATTATAGATTCTGATTTGTTCTCATTAATTAAGTAGCCAGACAATTAATCAAACAATCTCAGGAACAGTTTGAGTTGGGGACAGAGGTAAGAACTACAATGTCATCCACATACAAAGTCAGTTTGACCACCTCTGTCGCCCTTGGAAAATTGTTTGATCCCTTCCTCCCTCTGCAAGTGCTGCACACAGGTTAAATGAATAATTAAAAAAGCAAAAGGGGATGAAACCCCTGCTTAGTCCCATTCTTAATTTTAAAAGCCCTCGTGTCCTCACCTCCCAGTCCCACCAATAAGAACAGGTCCTGGTAATAGGCCTTAATTATTCCAATAAAAACCATTAGGATCCCCAGTCTTGATGTCACAGCCCATAGAAATGCCCCACTCCCCTGATCAAAGGCCTTTTGTGCATCTTGAAAGGTGCAGTTGTGCTGGACTTCCGGCCCCTCCTTCACAACATCAATCATAAACCATCCAAGATGTGTATGCTTGGTCATGCCCCAGTTCGGAATGATGCAATGTTCGAGTTTATGACTGATATTACAGTTCACCTTTGACAAACATAATACCAGCATTTTTTAGTACAACTTGCTGTATGTATTAAGGAAATCGACCAATAAGATTTTACCTGCATTAGGAATAGTTTCAAGGTTACAACCTTCCATGAAAAGGGGCACACTTTCATGCGCCTTGATCTCCTCGATCAGTCCAAACAGAATTCAAGCCTCCCTAAATGTCTGGAAGACTTCCCAGAGGATGCCCTGTGGCCCTGCTGCTTCACCTCCTAGTAGAGGCTGATAGTCTGAAGAATCTCTTGCAGCTTGCTTGGCTGAGCTAATGACTTTTGTTAGCACTGGGAAGATGATGAGAGCTGAAGTTGAGCTAAATATTCTTGAACATCCACTGCCTCTTGACTCTCCCCTGGATTATACAGGTCTTTGTAAACGTCTGAATAATTCCCTGTACTCCCTTGGATCATTAGAAATTCATACATCAGGGTTTTTGATCCCTACTGGCTGTTTTTCTAAGTTGGTAACTTTATAACCTGTTGTGCCAGTACCTTACCCATAAAAATGTCCTGCCAGGACCATATGGTCCCTATATGATAGGGTGTGTTTGTTAACAGTTTCTTGGTAAAATTGATCCAATTGCTGCTCTATTCAAAAGGAGCTCTTGCAGTATACCCAGTGTCTTGACTAAACCAGAATGCCTTCAAGTGAACTTGCTCTAGATCTTTTTTAAGTCAAAAGAAATGCCATTCCAATTTCCGGCAGTTGGTTTGTCCTTCACTTGATTGTTGGTGGTGCCAATCTCCTTGATAGTGTACGCGTTGTGACGAAGAAGAGTAAGACTTGAGAGTAACAAAGACTACCAGTAAATAATCTGCATTTTAGTTCTATGAAGCTTGGTTCTGTGATAATATGAGCACTTCCCGTCTTCAATTACCTCATGCATTACCTCACCACACATTTACTTTCTTAAAAGTAACTATTCCAGCAAGAGGTAGAGAAATTCATTTTTTAAACTACAATAGAACATTAGAGGCGAAGAAAACATTAGGTAGCAGGCGTGCCGATTCAGCACACCTTAATGTTTATAAGCCATGGTTTATATTTAGGGGGTCCACGGGCCATACCTGATCATGCCTGTATTTCGCAGTCGATTTGTGTGGTTACCAGCCTGGAGCTCAGCCTGCAGGCTGCTGAGGTTGTCTTTGCTACCGCCGGCGATCGTAGTGCCCGGGCTCTGATCCATCAGACTGAAGGCACACAAGGGAGAAGGCGAGAGAGGAACTTGTTAAATTATATAAACAGTTTTACTCTGAACATCATTTCACACTGCACACTACACAGACCTAGAGGGAGCCAAGTAGACAGACAGACTAACGGACACACAAAAAAGCATACAGTTGAAAAGTATACTGTGACGATCCTTCAGATGGCATCACTTCTCCCCTTCAGATGGAGTCACTTCTACCCAGGGGAGAATCCCTTCTCATGAGGCTGGGGAGGTAGGGCCACTAACCAATAGTACCTCTGTGGGTGGTAAAATGCAGCAGGATCTCATGGGGAAGGACTACTCTCCTGGGAAGGAGGACAGCATTGGAATGCACAATCCCTTTAACCCATACCCGGTCATCTGACGTTCGTATCTGGACAATATGGGTCTAATTTCATGTCTAAAACCATGTGTTACTGTGAACATCGAACTACCCTGATGGTTTAGGTACTGAGATGAAGAAGCTCCCGAGAACACTACAAGTGAGTGGGAAAAACACCAGAACAGCTGTAGTCAATTGAATGGACATACGTCAGGGCGGACCTTACTAGATCAGGCCGTCGGAAACAAATGAAGACGGAAGGGTACCGGAAAGGATACCAGAGAGAGTACTAGAGAGAGAACCAGAGAAAGAGCCAGAAGGGTGAAGAGGAAATGCTAGGGTGCGTCGCGGCTGGAGAGAGACTCGTGAATGAGAACGGAGACCAAGGAGGGGGCCAAGAGAGTGAGAAAGAACAAGAAGGGCTTGGCAATCAAGGCCAAGTCTATCACAGAAGGAAGAACAGGACAGCTCGAGAGAGAGATAGAGGGGCATGGAAGATGTGGTTCAGGAGAATGCATGAGGACACCCTGAGATAAATGTCACCCAGCTTAGCTGCCATCATGGCCTGGATATGGCGGCACTTCTTTTTAGATGCATTATATCCCGTGTGCTCATGCCATTTCCTCCTTATATACCGTCCTCCTGGTCCTCTGGGGAATTTCGGCGAACTTCTTACAGACTTCTTGGCGGACCTCCAAGTGCAATATACTCACCTGGTGATATTAGGCGACCGCAATTTGAAATGTAATTCTCCCAGGCACCCTGCCTTAAATCTTTTTTTTGATTGTCTGCTGGACCTTGAATTACACCAAATGGTACGGGCCCCTACACATAAGCTAGGTAATACCTTAGATCTGATTTTCGCCAAAGAAACCTTACTGACTCTACAGTCAGTTGAACCTGTATTATGGTCAGACCATTCCTTGATAACCTGTTTGTTCAACATAATGGGACCACTAGCTAAGATTCTGGCAACCAAACTCTGGCTGCGCTCTTGGCATTCTGCTGATATCCAAGGCCTGGTTTCATTAGTTGCCGCTAAATGCAACGTGAGCTCGGCCGCTTACCTCTCTCTGCTGTCTCAAACATTTCATGAGGCTGCAGATAAGATAGCTCCGTTGTGACTTGTCCAACCGCGCAGACTGCCTTCCTAGCCCTGGTTTTCTGACCACCTTAAAGCAGTGAGGCTGAAACTGAGACAAGCTGTGCACAAATGGCGTACAATCTATGATCCTTAACACAGAACACTATATAAGTCACTACTCGGCAGCTACTAAAGCAGCTAAAACACTATAACTATCTGAGAAAATTGAAGCTGCCTTATGCCAACCTAAAGCCCTGTTTCCATTTGTTAAGTACCTTTCATCATCAGCTAAACTTACCTCACGTGTTAGACCTACATAGAAACTGTGTGTTGATCCATCTCAATTCTTTATTACTAAAATTAGTAATAATCGGCTGACTATCTTGAATGCTGTTAACACTTCCCCTAGCAATGAAGGCTGTTAATTTCATCCCTCAGTCTTGGCAGGCACCACGAAGTGGTCGTCCTTCACGAAGTTCTTGGAAGAAGCAGTTTTGGCTGCTATCCAAAAGATTAAGTCATGTTCCCCCTTGGATGCCATTCCTGTGGCTATTATGAAAAAGATCTCCCCAGATCTTCTGATGGAAATCACATAACAATTCATGTCAGTCTGGGTTAGTTCCCCCCGAGCTAAAAGCTGCTAGGGTTATCCCCTTTTAAAGAAGCCATCACTTGACCCTACTGTCCTGGCTAATTTTCATCCTATATTTCTTCTTCTCCCTTTCCTCAAGAAACTGCTCGAGTCCCTGGTGTCACCTCTACTTTCCACGTTTCTTGAATCTTCTCTCTTCCTGGACCCTGTGCAGTCCAGCTTTAGGCCTGGCAGAGGTACAGAGAGTGTTCTGGTCTCTGTCCAGGACGATATGACCATGCTAGTGGACTCAGGTGGGGTGGGCGCCGATTCTATTAGATCTATCAGCGGCATTCAACACTGTCAACGACCCCATCCTGTTGTCCCGTCTTGCCCAGATGGGTGTATCTGGTCAGGTACTAGCCTGGTTCACCTCGTTCCTGGCGGCTCGTTCTCAGGCTCTCTCTTTTCCGCCTTTTCTATCTGCCTCTTGTCATCTTAGCTGCACAGTTCCACAGGGTTCTTCCTTGTCTCCAATTCTATTTAATATTTACATCTGGGCACTTGTGTGTCTCATCTGCTCCTTCGGCATCAGGTGCTTCTCCGATGACACTCAGATCCTGATCCGTTTAGATCTTGATCGGGCTGAGATGTCCTCGTGCTTGAGGAGGTCCCTGGCTGCTGTGGGGGAGTGGATGAACCACAATTGGCTCAAATTGAATGGAGACAAGACAGAGGTCTTGGTGGTGGGGTGCCCTCCCGATCCCTCACTTTGGGTCTCTTCCTTCTGGCCTTCTTCTCTTGGTCCCCTCCCCACCCTGGCGGGGAAGGTGAAAAACTTGGGTGTAGTTCTGTCGGCTTCTTTATCTATGGATGGTCAAGTTGCAGCCGTCTCTCAAGCAGGACACTTTCAGTAACGGGTACTGAAAAAAGTGCTCCCCATGATCTCTGAGCCTCTTCGTCTGCTGGTGGTAGCAGCGCTGGTACTATCCCGGCTGGATTATTGCAATTCTCTTTACCTGGCCCAACCGAAGGGGCTCATTCAACAACTGCCCGGGTGGCAACTGGCACCCCTTATGGAGCTCACATATCCCCGGTATTATGATTGCTTCATTGGCTGCCTGTGACCCAACGTTTCAGGTTTAAGGCTTTATGTATAGTACACCGGGCTCTGCATGATCAGGGTGCAGAGTTCCTTCGGTTAAGGTTTGCACGTTAGCATCTTAACCGTCAGTTGCGTTCCGCATCTGCTGATTTGCTCATTGTGCCTCCCGACCGACGCATGCGGATTGCCGGTCGGGCCTTCTCCATAGCTGTTGCTATATTATGGAATGAGTTGCCGCTATCCATAAAGAAACTCTCTAACCATCTGGCCTTCGGAAAGGTGGTAAAGACACTCCTTTTCTAGGCGGTCTGGTCTTGGCTGCCTTTTCTGTTTTTTAGTTGTGGATGTTTGCCTGACTTTCTAGCGCCAAGATACCTTAGGGTGGCTGTGCGCTCAAGAAATTCTCCTAATATAAGAAATTCTCCTAATATAACATAACCCAGCAGGCCGCTCAGTGTTGGGGGAAGAAGTAGAAGTAGAGACTGGAACATATATTCTATATGAAGACCGAACATCAAACGTTATCAAAAATAAACTTGGTGTCAGACAAGTAGAAATCAGACTGCGACCAAGTACGAGAGGCTTTTCTCCCCGGCAACACAAATTCCCCTGACGAGCGGAAAGCCTCTCCTCAGAGGGCCGGCAGAGGACCCAACAGAAAGAGTTTATGGCAGTGCGATGACCTGTAGTGGGTGGACTGCCGGGTCTGACAACTAAGCCGAGACTGCTACCACAGGCTTGATATAGAGAAGGGAGAACGAGCCAGGGCAAACTATGGAGTGCTGGTTGTGCTTGGGCCTATATGAGAAGGACAGTCAAAGCCACTATTGACATTAAACACACGAGCGGTGCAAGACTCCAAGAATTGGAGCCCTGCAACAGAGAAGGCCGATGGCGTCACCCGAAATCCCACCGACTCATGAAGCATCCCGACCCCAATACATATAAGAATTGAGAAGAGACGCAGTCCATGAACCCAAGACCCCCAACTCCCTGAAACGCCATAAAAGGGTGTTATCTTATTGACCCTGAAAAGTACAACAGAGGGGCCTAAAAGGGTTGGAGGCCCGGGGATAGTTTATGCTCTCCGAACATCAAATCGCTGGAGAAAACCCTGCCAAAGGAGAGAATCACAGAACGCACCTTAGAATAGTCTCGGGCTGGTTCATCGAGCCAAACCCCTATCATCCTCTAGTGACATCCATGTCACCCATTGCTGGCAGGATAGGTCAATACCATATCCTGCCAGGAGTCCCGTCTTTTCAGCTCATGACCTTATCCTGCCTTCCTCAAAGATAAGAAGATAAACGATAACATTGTCATTTCATTTGTGCTTAAAAAGACTGGAAAATAGAAGAAAAAAACCTTTGAGACTATAAACTATACATAAACAGAGAACAGCATGAACCAATTTGTGATACAGTTCCCAGTCTAGTTCCACTGGAGTGTGTTGCTGGAGAGTCGGAAGGGGCTTGTGGGAACAGCTTCATCGTTCCAGTGGGGCGGATCACGAATTGTGCAAAAAACTGATTGTGAAAACCTCCATAAGGGAGCAACAATCAAGAACTGTAAAAGACATTGGGGAATCAGCTGGGAGAAGGGAGTCATTCTCCTAGCCCCACAAGAACTTTATGCAACTGTTTATTTTCTGTTGGGTTACGGAGAACACGTTTGTTTTGTACAACCTGAGAGGCGTTTGGATGCTTCACATCCAGACGAAGGGAGTAATTCTCCTGGATTACGAACAGTTGCTGGACTTTATGTTTTGTTGTAGTGACAGGGAAAGAATATGAGCCTTTGTGACCATGATGGTGCATTTTTGTTTTGACTCTAACAAACTTCCTGACAAGCACCAGAGTTTCTTTAACATAGGTAGGGAAACCTCATTAGAATTGGGGAGGTATAGGTTTGTTTTTCATTTAATAAAAGTCTACACCAACCATTATTGCAACACTTGGTCAGTCTCTTCATTCCGTGTCACCACAATACATATTTTTTAAAAGTGTGAACTGGAAGAGAAAAGTACAGAGAAAGAGGAGAGAATCAGCAGGTCACATTAAGTAGGAATACATTACTCAGGAATTACTAAGTACATGGAAAAGTAGACTGCAATGTGAGGGTAGTGTAAGGATCCTGCTTTACCGCATGCCTTTGCAGTGGCTCACCAGTAAAGGGTCAAACTGTGATATCAGTTGCAGGGTAAACTAAATGCGTGGAGTATAAACTCACAGTACAGTTGAAGCACAGCTGCAAACCTGTCTGACTTTCCTCCCATCGTTCCGCTGAGCAGAGAACGCCAGACCTAGCAGCCTATTGATGGATTCCATTTGTAGTTGCACTTGGGGTGCTGGAGGTGGCATCGTATAGGGGGGAGATCAACAAAAGGGACAGCTAAAAGCATGTTCAAGGCAGAAGGGGGAATGATGATCATGTTCGCCATCTGAATCTGAGTAAAATGGAAGGTCATGTTCCCTTTGTCACCCAATCAACGTCCTCTGGAACGCCCTCTTCCGTCAAAGGAGGAAGAGTTTAAGCCAGCGGTAGTGGGCAAGACAAAAAAGAAGAGCAAGTGAGTGGCATCGGTGAGGGCAACCTGTTCATCTGCTGCTACTGTCTGTACTGCAGTTTGTCAAGGGTTGTTTCCTGTCTGTTCATTGATGGAGAATTCTGCTCATCAGCCGAAGGAGAAGACTCCCACAGACAGGAAACTGAACGTAAATTTCCAGCGTCCTCACCTTGAGCTCAGGCAAAAAGCAGTATATTGTGCTAGATTCTCAACTGGTTTTTTTGCACAAAAGAAGGGATGAGCTAGAGCATACGGTTCAAATCCCGGTGCAGCTGAACACACACGCATTTGGATTTATTCAAATGAAGCGAGCAAACAAACACTTTTCACATGCTAGCACCAAAGGGACAGCGTTCACCTGCATGTAAACTCGACGGGTGCCTTGCTTGGAGACTGGATCTATCATAGCTACTATTCTGGGCAAGTCGCATTATTGCCTAGTGCAATGTAAATACAATGAAACAAAAGGAAGGCCATTGTCTTTTTTTGGTTTACTCAGAACAAAGTTATGGGTCTTTCAAGGGAGCAAACACCAAAAAAGGTTGGCCATCGTAAAAAAACGTGTGAATGGGGCGAAGCAAAGAGAACATGGAAAGGAAAGCAGGTACACCCAAACCTTGGCAATAGTGAAGATAGAGTGGGTGCGGGTCAGCCTATAAAACACTGCTCAGCATAATGAACACCTCTTAAACATATAGACAATAATATAGGACGACATCAGGAGAAAGGTAGGGGACTGATGGGCAAAAGGCAGTATAGAGAGGAAGCAGAACAGGTACAAGGCAACCAGCAAGTGCCTGAGAGGGCAGAGCCTACACTCATACAAACAGGGTTATAGAAACCCCTGAGGGAAGATTAAAATGGGCGTTTGGAGTGGCAGGGCAGAGGTGACGCTAAAGGAATTGTAGGTGGAGGAGGTGCAGAAAGTGTTAAATGAGCAGGAGGGGGTACAGGGTGGACAAAGAGGTTTGGGGCAGATCACCATCATGGAGGCAGAAATAATGATTAAGGAGGGATGAGAGCAGAAGAGATTGGAGAAGGTAAAGGAGGAGAGAGTGAAAGAGTTAAACCATTGCGGGAGGGAAAGTTGCAGAAGTGCTAAGGAGAGAGGTGTCGGAGTGGAGTAGAAATGGGAACTAGCAGAGAGGAATGTGGGAGCCCCCGTGGAGGAACCAGGGCAGCAATAACCCAAGAGTAGCTTGTTTGTTATTATATTGTTGTTGTGTACATTGCTTCAATTATTTTGCTTCATAATATAGGCTCCCTGTTTTATCACCTCAGTAAAACTCAAATAGGAGCTCCTGATACGTTGCACTAGTGTTTTTGCTCCAGTGCTCTGGTAAATGTGGTCAGATCAGGCAACCCTTCATGTTGGGGTTCGTGTGAGAGTCTAGGAGTAAGAGACGGAAACAGGGGTGGTATATTGGTTAATACAAACTTTTATTCAAGACAAAACAAAAGGGGTTGGATAAAGGCCTAACTAGACCTACTTCTATGAGGAGTTTCCCTGCCTCAACAAAACAAACGAAGGATACTGTCAGTGTCAGGATGTCCAAAATATAACCCAGCGTCCTGTGTCCAAAACCTATCCTATCCCTCACAGGCTAAATTTAGGAATACGTGAAAGGGTAAATGTCTCTTTGACTGCCAACCTACAGCCCGATCTTCAATTCAACACAAAAGTTCCAAATGAGAATTCAATAAGGGTGTCAAAAAGATAAATATAAGTTCCACAAGGCTAGGGGTGGATTCTCCTCCCCCCACAGCCTTTCTTGTATTCTACCAGCTCGATTCCTGATAAGTAGACCTGCTTCCCACAGCTGTGACAGTGAGGTTCAAAACCAATGTAGGGAAGCAAACAAAAGTTCCATTAGACCTAGAATTTGGACTCCCTTTCCCCCCCAAGGTCTTTCCAGTATTTCTTCAAGGTTTATCTTTCATATGCAGACCTGCCTCCTAAGGCCGCAATTAAGTGGCGCTTTGAAACACTGTCTTGTTGTACAAGCGCCTTATAAATATCCAATAAATACATTTTAAAAGTCGCAACAGATTGCACGTATTCTTCTCACTTGTTGTGGGTCTACAACCTTATTCACAATACTCCCCTCTTTGGCCCACTTTATTTGCCAAGTAGGCTACACCAGGTTTTTCACCTCCAACCTTGGTCTATTCTCCTGCCAAGGTCTCTGGCTGTCACTGGTCCACACATATTTCGTATCCTTCTCAAGTATTGTTTGGGGATCACTTCCCCAAACTTGATTCTCAATCCCTTCCATGTGTTCACTTTTAGCATCTCTTTACTTTAATCTCTCTCTATTCCACAGCCCTGGTTTACTCCCCTGCCAGGGTCTGTGCTTGTCACTAGCTTTTGTAGGGATCACCCCCACCTTGTCCTAAATTGGGGATTTACTTTTCTCCACTTGATTGATTACAATGGTGTCTCTCCTTACTCTGTCTCACTCCATAGCCCTGGTTCACTCTCCTGCCAAGGGTATGGATGTTCTCCACATATACAAAATTCATACTTTCCCCTATTCCTGTGTGGGGTATGGTAGTCTGCCCCGGGTCCCAGGCCCCCTCTTCTGGGACCCTCTGCCCCAGTAAGTATTCCTTTATTCCCTCGGATTACATTCCCTGTGCCCTCTGGGTCTCCCCAACCTTCCTACTGGCCATCCATGTACCTGTCGGGCCTTGGCCTCATCGCTCCGGTTGTTCACGGGTCTCCCAGGCACCTTCTCCAGCTCTGTAGCGCCTTCTGCGGTTGTTTCGTGTGCCATTGCAGCAAGTTACTTCTGGGTCAGTGTCTCCGGAGCAGCCCCGGGAATCCGCAGGTAAATTTCGTCCGCCTCTTGCGTTGTTGGTGTCCCGCATGTCTGTCCCTTGTCTGCGCTCAATGCTGCTTTCTCTGTGCCCCAGTGCTTGTCGGTACTGTGATGAACCCTACAGAGTCCTCACGAAACCCCTACCTAAAGTCTCCTCAGGTGGCCAGGGAAAGGCAGACCCTTCCTGACACTGGAGGCAGTGTTAGCTGGGAAGATCACCTGGGAGGAGAAGGGCCCTAGGGTAACAGGAGGACTTTGTGGGGTGAGACCCAGTATTTGTCTCCATCAAGGAAGGGAATATCATTTATACCGACACAGGTAATGGCATGTTGTCAAAAAGAACTATTATTCCCTAAAGTTAAGTGTCAGAGTATGAGTCGAGACACTCCTAACCAGTCATGTATTAAGAGTGAGAATAACTCTTGTAAAACTTCTGACACTCTCAAAAATCGGAAACCCTATGAGCCGCAGGAAAATCATGCAAAGAAGTCTTTAAAGGCTACCAATTTAAATCCCAACAAACCTCATTACTCGGTAAAACCAAATGTATCTTTTCATTCTTAGGATACTCCTTTAAGGAATATAAATCAGGAGAGAGAAGAACTTTGTGATAAAAATTCCATCGAGAAAACTGATTTTGATATGGACTTCAAGTCCCAGAATTCCCAAGGTACTGGGACGAAGAATAGGGCTGCAGAGTCACAACGTTGCAAAGTGCAGCCCCATTACGGCTAATGACCCACACCGGAGGGTGGCCGAGAGGCTTAAAGAAAGGAGAAGCAGTCGCAGCAGCAGGAGGAGGGTAGTAGTAGGCGGTGGAGGAGTTCTGAACTCTCCACAAAGCAGCATAGGTAGAAATCGTGCAATAGCCAGGACGCCGGGATAATTGTGGCAAGAAAAGATGCCGGTCCTGAGGGGTCATGTTTGCTCGAGATTTCATCTGCAGAGGTCGCACTGCGGAAAACGCACCTTTTTTGTAACTTCATCCATTGTCAAGCGTTCACTGGTGGGAGGCGAGCACTGGGTCACTGGGAGAGCATCGAGGGCTCTGGAAGTGAAGGACTCAAACCATGGTAAGCAGTAGAGAGGAGACTGCCGGGCAGCGTAAGAAAACAGAAGCAACGAGCTGGAGGCAGCGAGGCAAACAGACGGGCACGCCAGACCCGGTGAGTTCACTGTTGCATTGTGACACAATCTAATTTTGAATACCAAACTAATGTAAAACCAATTATTTATTGTGACACATACCAAGCTGATCAAAGCCTAGGCAATTGGCCTGATAAGAACTTAAACATCCAATCTGAAGGCTGTGACAGTTATATATCGGGTCATAGTAGAAGCCAAACAAAAAGGGGCAATACCTCGAAAAGCATACAAGCCACAATTGTCAAAGCCAACAAAGACTCATACTAAGGCAATTGATAAACAAACAATGTCACCCAAGCCAAAAGAATATCGTTGAGCATTTAAGTGTTTGTGAAGAATATTGCCCGTGTGTAGAGGAAGTTATATTAAGCAATGACTTGAACCTACATTGCCAAAGCCAAAGAAGTGTGAAGAAGAGAAAGAGTTAATGTCAGCACTTGCTTAATAGTACAGAGGTTGAACAAGATTGGCAGGAGGGCTGCCCTTGGCAGAAAAGAGATTCAGGAGGAGGAAAGCATTGCCTGTCTTCCGTGTGGCAAACACATAGGTTTAGTGAATAGCACCAGTGATTCTTGTTACCCTTTAAGAAATTCTAAAAACAAGCTGTGTGAAGCAGAAGACAGTGTTAAAACATTTAAGTTGACCCTTACCACAGAAGCACCTGGAGTTCGTAGTTTGTCCTGGCAAGGGAGTATACCAAATCATAAGACCTTGTGCTAATTGATTCTGTTCCGGCAGGAGAGTATATCCGAACAGAGAGCTGCAGTAATTTGTCTTAGTTGGCAGGTGATTAACCAGGCACAAGCACTTTTGTGACAATTGGTTCTGATTCGGCAGGAGAGTATACCGGAACAGAAAGTTGTAGTAGTAGTAAACCTGGCGTGAGAGTAAACCAGGTGAAAGTTTATGAAGTACTGTGGTGGGGTAAAGTTTATGAAGCAGCAACTGTGTTGAAACAAATAAGCTTTGAAATGTTCTTTGTTGATGACAAGAAGTTATCCTGACATTTTGATTACAAGTGGAAAGAGGAAAGCTTTGTTAAACAATTGTGAA
The DNA here is from genome assembly GCF_040938575.1 of Ambystoma mexicanum. Classification (NCBI taxonomy): domain Eukaryota; kingdom Metazoa; phylum Chordata; class Amphibia; order Caudata; family Ambystomatidae; genus Ambystoma; species Ambystoma mexicanum. Next base: position 1,537,548,799 of record NC_090932.1, read on the forward strand.
TCACCCTTGGAACCCAAGTTAGAACTTTGTGTTGTCAAATTGGATTACAAGGGAACTGAAGTGGAACTTTGTTATGAACCAGGATTTCCTTATACTTTTTGAACAGTTAAACCAAAGCCGGTTATATCTTTTCTTGTTGAACTGCCATATAAAGTGTGAGGGACAGAAAACATTTTTAGAGTGTTTCCTTTAGTTTATTTTATGTAGGGAAATCCTTGTCAGGGTAGGTATAGTGAGCCGTTTATCCAACCTTTTAAGTTTAATAAAATGGCATCTTCTGAAAAACCTTCACAAAGTTGTTTGCCTCACATTTCTGACTTCTCACAGTACCGAGCTGGGATCCAAGATGCCATCCTTCCCTTCCCGCTGGATCTTTAAATGATAAGCGGGTAATCATGTTAACGCAAGGACTAGAATGTCTGCTCTTGTTCCCGCTGGTGATCTTCATTGCTTGTGTCCTCTTCCTCTGCACAGTAATGTCATTAGCTACTTTATGGTTGTCTTTCCCCCTCTTTGGGGTTTACTGGAGCAACAATAGAACAGTATATTGTGGTACTGGATAAAGGGTACAGAGAAGGGGTTTGGGTGAAGGTGGAAGGGGCAAGGAGATACTGCGTTCTCTCTCTGGTATCACTGCTCCCAGTAGGGTCCCCCCATGAGGTCCTCCCGCTGAGTGCCCACCACCCTGGCCTCACGGGGGGGGGGGGGGAATCCTTCCACATCTAGAGGAGCGACAATACCCAATAATCCACACACATTTTCCTATGTTTGGCGCACAACCAACACATAGTCAAGTGTACTCTCGGGGGGACACATCTTAGAGGCGCAGTCCTCCTGTCATGTTCAGCTGGAATGTGACAGCCACAGGTACATCAAAGCATCCCAGGGAGGGGGAAGGCAACACATTCCTTCTGCCATGGCCAGCCTAATTAAAATATCAAAGGCTCCATGGATGCGCCCTATTAATTGTCAGTTCTGTGTGGTGTCAGCGCATACTGATGAGAGTGAATTGAAGCAGGCCTGCGAAGCGGTCTGGTCACAGAATGAACAAAGGGCAGGGAATGTATTGTCTGGAACAACTGTTTACAGAAGGCAACCCCTGCAGGGGGACCCCACATTCAGAGGGAAGAAGTATGTGATTTGATGGAGAGAAAGTCTGTTCTTGCCACAAACTTCAAGGGAGACCTGCGCTTTGATCAGGAGCCACAGAGAGCTCAATTAACCAGAAAGACACTTTGATCCACAACAGACAGGAAGATGGGTGGGACTTATAAGTACATGTTGTCACCCCTTTACCTTTCCTGTTGCAAAGCACTCTGGTTATGACCGCATGCATAACAGAAGATTGTTGGTGGGGATCCAGGATTGGTTCATTAAGGCAGGCTTAGCCCGCACCAATCACTGGCGCCCATTTGGCTTTAAAAGAGGGCTGAGTCCCTGATTTAGCAGATCATCCGACAACTTCAGAAGGAGTAAGGAGGACTCATTTGGACTGTGACTGAAGGTACAGTCCAAATGAGTACAGCTTCCGCCAGTGGAAAGCAAGATCCCTCCCCTAAACATCTTCCAGGGAACCGAGGGAGATACCAGACTTAGAGGACCCGTCCAGCAGCTCCAGAACCGGTACCCTGCCAGCAAGCTTCCTAGATAGGAAGAGTCAGAGTATCTGACCAAAGGGCAAGGCCGTTGCCTACAAACACTCTCCTCAGCTTTGGGCCGTCCGCCTTACAGGACGACAAAAGCCCTGCGAAGAGGCTAGGAAGAGTGCCACAACAAACATCAACCAGCGTCCATCTTTTAAGGACATTTTCTAGGCAGTCGAGCCCTCGAACCATGCTCGGCTGCACCACTGACTGTTGTCACGCTACAGTCACTAAAGCCGTCTGAGAAGCCTCGACCAGCGTTCCAGATCTGCCAACCAGCAGAGGGACAGCGATTCTTGACCCCAAACCGCCGCGAAGGCTAGCCTGCAGTCGTCTGTCCAGCCTCGCTTGCCGAACTGCCTGCCGTCTGATACCGCAGCTGTCTCCCATCTGAGCTGCAATGAGTCCTGAAACCGACTTGACCCTGTGTCATGATGCCTACCCCCGGGCATCAGGACCAAGCCCATCAGCTCCGGGAGCAGGCATCCAGACACTTATTAAAACCCCAAGAGTCCCGGCTGAGGGCTGTTTGGGTTCAGTCCTGGCGCCTTAGGCGCCAGGCTCATAGACTTTACTTACCTGATGCAGACCATGCTGCAAGTGAGTCCAAGCCATCGTGAGGCCTGGATGGGACTATTTTATCACAGGGACTATTTTTTACTCGGGCATGGTTCTGGGGAACTTCTTACCTGCCTGTGCCTGCAGCCAGCATCCAGTCTTCTGCCACACCCGCCTCGAATCTGGAGCTCCTAAAAACAAGAGGAAAGAAAAGGACAAGGTTAGAAAACGAACTATTTTCGAACTCCTCACCTGATTCCGGGTCCATCTCGCCTCGGGACCTGGAAAGAACATCATTTCAGTACGCGTCGCATCTCCAGCTGCAGCGCTGCGCCATACTCACCAGTCCTTGCAGCATCTTCCGATTTGGCGCTGCCTCCATCATTTCTTCGCCGAACTCCGGCACCTGGGGGACAAAAGAAAACAACAAGGTGAGCCGAGAAAACCAACAAATATAACTCTTATCACCATAGACTTACCTGATTTACCACTGGAGGCATTATTCTATAACTCTCCACATCTTCATGTGCCGCACCTGCAAAGAGAGAGAAAACAACACGTTAAACACGTGCAACATTTACCGGACAGCATCGGGTAATACAGACTCTTACCTGAGCGCCACCAGCTACCATGAGAGCATCTTCTCACGAACTCAGCTGCAAGACGAGGAAGGAAGGGGGGAACAAGAGTGAACATCGAACATATTGAACTCTATGAACTTGATACTTACTGGTCCTAGCCAGGAACCTCAGAGTCAATACTCTCCGGAACTCTCCCACGCCTTCAAACCAGTGAAGTAACTGGCATCAACGCGCCCCTGCAATCCATGCAGGATGGAGAGCTCATCTTTCAAGAGTATAAGGCGAGATTGCTGAAAGGGCACTTCGGAGTGATACGTGGGGGGGACTGTGGGGGGTGCCATCACTTGAATCCAAGGGTGGCTAAATCCATCTCTCCACTTGCAGGAGAATACTTCTACGGGTCAAGCAGACAAGATTCGGAGGGCCAGTCCAATCAGTCATCTCTGCACTACGCATCACATTGGTGGAGACCGCAGCCGTCCGGGTCCGACCGACGCCCCTGTGGGAGCCAGGTGAGCGTAACAGAACGCGAAGCCACTCTATAAATCCCCACCCGGGCATTATGGAAACCTCAGAAACCGACCAACTGGCCCAATTACTGGGGGAACTTAGGGCGGAAGTGCACTCCGCTCGCCAAGAGACTAATGCCCTCAGGAGAGAACTGATTGTTTCGAAGGAGCGCACTGACGATCTGGCTAGGCAACTGCTGCAAAACCAAGCAGGGCAAACACCTTTACCAGGACTCGGGGGGAATCCAACTCCTGTTTCATCGAGCAATCCGGTGCAAGTGGTTTTACAAGGGGCTTTTCCTTTAGCTCCACCTGAACGCTTTGCTGGGGACCCAAAAAGGTTTGTCGTGTTTATGAACCAATGTTGCTTGCACTTTCTATGCAGACCTGGAGCTTTTCCAAATGACCAAGCCAAAGTAGCTTTTGTATTATCATACTTGAGTGGCAGTGCAGATGATTGGTCGATTCCATTAGTCAATCAGGATGACCCTCTGTTAGGAAGAATTCTCTGTTTAGGCTGAATTTTCTAACCTAGTGAGTCCCCCAGCAGCCTTGCTGGATTTTTGGGGTTTATTTTTTTTCTCCTGCCAAAAGTGAGACTCTTTTACCCTCACTCTTGGGCATGATTTGAGTGTGTTTCTTTGAATCTAGATGTGTTTAAAGGGCTATGGGGTCTTTTACTCCATAGGGCTTCATGTGTTTTTGTGATGTGTGTTACACAGTGCAGTGACACAGGGGTGTCATAGTGACCCCCCAGTATAGACTCCATACCCTGGGACTGACTACTGTCTCCCAGGGCATGTAAAGTCACCATTGACTTTACTAGTCTTAAATTCTGAACAGAACCAGTACAAACCATCATATTATGGACGTACTGGCTGGGGCAATTCAATTGCCTCGGGGTCTGTTAGTCGAGGGGGCCTGTCTCCGCCCCCCCCCCCCCTGATCGAGTTTTGGCTGGTGGCAGTGGATACTACTTTTATTATTCAACCGCGAATATTTCCCTATGGGATTTCCCATTGTTTTAGGCTACTACCTTTATTTTATTATTTACGGTAGCCTCGAACATACCGCCGGTTTATTTAATGAATATTAATTCTCCGGTTGGTATTTTTTACCAAAACCTGATTCTAAAATGGCGACTCTCCGTCCTGATTGGTCGCACTCCGTCCTGATTGGCCCAAGTGGTGAGCCGGCCGGCTCACCACTTAGCATGTTTGAGTGACAGCTAGGCTGAGTGAATGGGGGTTTTCTGCATAAAAGCAGGGCTTTGGGGACTGGAACTTCAGAAGTCGCCACAGGACCTAAGAATCTGACGAGGGAGAAGCTGAGCCGACCTGCCACGACACCACCACCGGTGGAGCCCTGCTGGACCGTCTCACCACTTTTCCCAACGACAGAGGAGATCTCCCGCCGGAGAGTCTTCTTCCTTTGACTGGTGGGGATAACCAGTTTCACCGTCTTTTCGCCTTCCCGACGTACCTCGTGGCCGCCTTGCCCGTGCCAAGCACCCCGGCAACCGGGATACCACGTTTTACCACGACCGCGAAACAAAGGTACCACCTTTAACCGGAAAACTCCACGGCTGGTTTCTTCCCTGGTAGTGCAACGACCTTCATCTTTCCTCCAAGTCGAGATCTTCTCTTCCCCTGGACGACGACGTAACTTGCACCCACTACCAGGAACAACTGCCACCGCTGGAGGATCCTTCCCACTTAAGGTACCGTGTCCCGCCTGGCTTCCCTTGCTACCGACTGTACGGGGTAGATTTAGCCCCCGGCTTTCGAACCTGGGACACCCTGGCTAAACTTTCTTAAGCCTCTCTAAACTCTTTTTGAACCCTCTGCAAGACTTTCTAAGCCTAGTGTAACTGTGTGATCTTGGGCGCATTTGTGCTCTGCTCTCTCTAAGAGTGGGCCCAGCCTTTGGTCTTTGGCTCACCAGTGACTTTTGCTCTTCTGCCTTGCTAATAGTGTTCCTGAATCTTAGAGTGGTGTACCTTTCCATATTCTGTCTTTTTCCCTCCCTTTCTCACAGACTTATTGGAGTGCCATCTAGTTAAGCGCTCACCTCTGTATGAAAATAAGTGATGTTTTACTGTGACTTATCTGATAAGGAAAAAGGGGTGTATATATTACAATAGTAACTGTGTTTAGAATATTTTACAACAAGAGTGCTGGAGTGTTTCAAACCGTGTGTTTTTAAATAAATAATTATATACTTTGATACCAAAGCTCTGGTCAGTGTTTGCTTGTATTGTTGTATCTGGGTGCCTATTGTGTATACTTTGCATACTGTCTAATTCTTCTTGAGAGAAGTCTGACTGCTCAGCCACAGCTACCAGGTAAATCTGGGTGGTACAGACTGCTACCAAGTGGGTTTACTGCCAACACCTGTAGTCTTAAATCTTTTGCAGTGTTCCCTAAGGGAACTGCACAGGTTTCTGCCCAACACCCTCTTCTTCGGGACTTTCAGGGTTTTCAAATGAGCATGGAAAGACTATTCGCTAGACATTCCCAGGGACAGGCCCTGGATAACGAACTTTTATCCCTACGACAAGGTAACCAGGATCTGTTAACCTATATCGCAACCTTTAATAGGCTGGTGGTAGAAACCAGATGGCCAGAGGTAAAACGAATTACACTATTTCATCTAACCCACCTCATGATTGCGCAGAATATATAGACTTAGTGGTCCAGTTAGACCATCGGCTTCCGAATAGAAAGGCTGACCGAGCTAAGTTCGAGAATCTGTTATTGGTTAAACCCAACGTCACCCCCAAAGGAACAGATGCAGCAGAAACTATGCAGATCGGGGGTGTTAAGGGACCCTTAACTCAAAAGGAAAGAGAAAGGAGACGGCAGATTCAATTGTGTCTATACTGTGGGGCCTCAGCACATTTTCTACGGGATTGCCCTATAAAACCATCCAAGAAAATAGTCGGAGTCGCTGATAGAAATCAAACAGAACCTGATTCGGGAAATGACCACGCCCGACAAGCGTAGAGGTCCGCTTGCCGAGCTTGAAGAAGGACACTCAGACCTCGCACTTAATCATACCAATGGTCCTTATTGATCCAAGGCAGCCATCACGTATGCACGCAGTAAGGGCATACATTGACAGCGGGGCCGTAGGGAACTATATGGACCACGAATTGGCTTCTAGGATGAATCTACCTTTCTGCAAAAAACCTCTTCGGATGTCATCACCACAGTTGATGGAACTGAAATCGCCTCTGGGCCTGTAACTCATTCCACCACAGAGATCACACTGTTGTGCCAAGATGGGCATCGGGAGACTATTGTGTTTGATTTAATCAAAGCCCAGCAGTTCCAAATAATACTGGGGATACCTTGGTTGGAAACACATAATCCTATTATTGATTGGCGAGAGAAAAGAATAACCTTCCTGGATTGTGCAAAGACATGTTACCCGGACAAAACCTTGAACAAAGGCCTGGCCACAGTTGCTAACCCAGTCGCGCAGTTACCTCAGGAATATCAAGAATTCCAAGATGTTTTTCAAAAAGAACAGGCAAACACCTTATCACCTCACAGATCATACGATTGTCAAATCGACCTCATACCCGGTGCACAACCCCCATGCAGTAGGATCTATGCCCTTACGGAACCCGAAAACCTTCACCTACGACAATACTTGGACCAATACCTTGCTAATGGCTTTATTCGTCCATCCAAGTCCCCTGCATCCTCAGCTTTGTTCTTCGTGCCTAAAAAGGAAGGTGACCTCAGAACATGCATAGACTACCGCGCATTAAATCAGATTACGGTGAAGAACCGATACCCATTGCCTCTGATCCCCGAATTACTAGACCAAGTAAAAGATGCTTGCATCTACACTAAATTGGATCTCCGAGGGGCATATCATCTGGTACATGTAAAGAAAGGCGACGAATGGAAGACTGCCTTTCGCACCAAGTACGGATTATTTGAATATCAGGTGATGCCCTTCGGGTTGTGCAATGCACCAGCAGCCTTCCAGTATTTTATGAACGGTGTCCTTCGTGAACTCATTGACATCTGTGTTGTCGTATACATAGATGATAGTCTAGTATACTCCTCCTCAGAATCAGACCATGTTAAGCATGTGTGTGCAGTCCTTGAGAAACGACGCCAGCACAAGTTATATGCAAAAATGGAAAATGTGTTTTTCATACTACGGAAGTTGAATTCCTTGGATTTATCCTGACTCCAAAAGGAGTCCGAATGGACTCTCAAAAGGTGGACGCAATTCTCAAGTGGCCATCACCCAGTTCAGTTAAAGGGGTACAAAGCATGCACGGATTTGCCAATTTCTACTGCAGATTCATTCCGGATTTCTCACATGTTGTACACCCCATCACAGCACTTTTGCGAAAAAACAAACGCTTCTTGTGGACCGAAGAAGCTGAAAAGGCTTTCCAAGAGCTGAAAGCAAAATTCACGTCTGCACCTGTCTTAAAGCATCCCTGCCCTGAACTTCCATACATAGTTGAAACTGATGCATCCAGTTTAGCCATGGGAGCTGTCCTGTCCCAGAAGGCCGAAACCGGTCAACTTCACCCAGTAGCATTTTGGTCTAGAAAGTTCTCGGCATCCGAGTTAAACTATGCGGTTACCGATAAAGAGTTATTAGCCATCAAATCTGCCTTCAAGGCTTGGCGGCATTATCTTCTCGTGCCAGGCATACCATCACTGTAATCCCCGATCACCGGAACTTGCAGTATTTAAAAACAGCCAAAGCCCAATCATCGCGCCAACTTCGATGGGCATTGTTCTTTGGCGAGTTCGATTTCGTGATCACTTATCCACCAGGCTGTAAAAACAGCAAGGAAGATGCCTTATCCCGAATAGGGATGGGAGAAACATATGCGAACCCGGAACCGGTGCCTATAATTTCAGAACAAAGAATTCTTGGCATAACTACTGTACAGACACTAGAGGATATTCATGTAAAAATTCAACAACTCTTCGATCCAACAGCCCTGCAGGACTGGGTAAAGAAAGGCCCGGACTACTCAGTCATCAATGACCTACCTTATTATCAAGAGCGATTATTTCTACCACACAAGGAACTACAAGAACTAGTCATCTCCAATTATCATGACACCCTGATGGAAGGGCACCCAGGTATCGCAAAAACTGAAGCTAAAATTAAGAGACAATTCTGGTGGCCCACCTGGCGAAAAGACGTAAAGTCATTTGTGATGTCTTGTGGCATTTGTGCCCAAAACAAAAGTCAAAAGAAAAAAAACAGCTGGCCTTTTACAACCTTTGGATGTTCCACCTACACCATGGCACACCTTATCTTTAGACTTTATTACAGATCTACCTCCATGTAATGTATTTAACACCATTCTAGTTATTGTGGATCTTTTTTCCAAGATGGCCCACTTTATTCCTTTAAAGGGATTACCTTCTACTTCAATTCTGTCCAAGGAGTTCCTCGAGAACATTGTTCGAATACACGGATTTCCTTCCGTATTGGTCTCTGACCGAGGTAGTGTATTCATTTCACAATTTTGGAAGAAATGTTGTCAATTGGCGCAAATCGACGTGAGGCTATCAACCAGTCACCATCCCCAGACCGATGGTCAGACGGAGAGGACCAACCAGACCCTTGAACAGTACCTACGTTGCATGCTACACCAGACCGAAAGTAATTGGAAAGATATTTTATGGATTTCCGAGTATGCATACAATAACTCAGTACATTCAGGAACCGGACAAAGCCCCTTTTATACCATATATGGACATCACCCCCGAACCTCAGAAATAGATTCGCCTCAGCACTTAGAAATGCCCTCAGTTAGTCATTTGCACTCTACTATTGCACAAGCCTTTAAGGAGTCAACAGAACATTTGAAACAAGCAAAAGAGAAATATAAGAAAAACTCTGATCAACATAGAAGTGAAACTCCACAATACCAGATTGGGGATCAAGTTTGGCTGGCTACAAAACACATACCTCTGAAGGGAACTCAGACTTTTAACCCTAGATATTTGGGACCTTACACCATTAAAGCCATTATCAACCCGGTGGCCATCAAATTGGAATTACCATCTAATATGCGAATTCATCCTGTCTTCCGTGTTTCACTTTTAAAACCAGTTGTTACGCTCACCTGGCTCCTACAGGGGCGTCGATCTGAACTGGACAGCTGTGGTCTCCACCAATGTGACGCGTAGTGTCGAGATGACGGACTGGACTGGCCCACCTAGCTTCGTTTGCTTGGCCCATAGGAATATTCTTCTGATGGTTTGGAAAGATGAGCTCTCCATCCTGCATTGAGCGAAGGGGCGCTTAGATAACCAGTTGCTTCACTGGTTCGAAGGAATTGGTGAGTTCCAAAACAATATTGACTCTGAGATTTCTGGCAAGACGCCGTAAGCATGTAGTTCGTAAGAGTTCAAATGTCTGACTTTCACTCTTGTCCGATTCCTTACAGGTTGCAGCTTGACCCTAGCGAAGAGTTCCTTGTGGCAACCGGTAATATTCAGGTAAGGATTTGTATTATCCAACACAGTTCGATAAAATAATGTCAGTATGTAACCTGTTGCTTTCTCCCTTATTCAGGCGCTGAGAGAAAGTATGAAGTCTCGGGGAATAATGCCTCCGGCGGTAAAATCAGGTAAGTCTATTGTGGTGAGGAGGTTTCCCCTGGTTTGTCCCTTTGTTTCACCTTGCTGTGCTTTTGTTCCCCTTAGGGGCCGGGGTGCGGCGAGGATGCAGTGGAGGCTGCGCCGACCCGTGAAGAGGAATAGTAACCCCGGTGGTAAAATCAGGTAAGTCTATGGGGGGTAACTAATATTGCCTCTGTTTATTCCCTTAGCTCACCTTGCTGTTCTTGTGTTCCCCTTAGGTGCCGGAGTGCGGCGGGAACATGCAGAAGGATGCAGTGGATAGTGAAGATGCTGCGAAGGCCGGTGAGTTCAGCGCGGCGCTACAGCAGGTGAGGCGACGCGCATAAAATAACTTCTTTCTTCGCAGTGGATCGGGAATTCAGGTAAGGATCAAAGTTATTGCTCTTGTTCTAACCTTTTCTCCTTCTTTCTCCCTTTTTCTAGGAGCTCCAGACTCGAGGCGGGCGTGGCAGAAGACTGGATGGAGACTTGCAGGCACGGTGAGCGTTACGCTGCTGGATGTAGAATAACGCGAAGCGTGTGCTGCTCTTTGGGCGTGGTTTAAATAGCCTCCAAAGTAGTCCCAGGTAAGTATTCCTCCCCAGCCCCACCCGAGTAAAAAATAGTCCCTAGGTAAAGTAGTCCCTTTCAAGCCTCTTTTGGCTTGGAGCTCTTGCAGCATGGTCTGCATCAGGTAAGTTTTAATCTATGAGCCTGGCGCCTATGGCGCCAGGACTGACTCTCCATATGAGCCTGGCGCCATAGACACCAGGACTGCACCCAAATGGCCCCTAGCTGGGGTTGTTGGGCTTGCTTGGAATAACTTGATGCCTGCTTCCGGGGCTGCTGGACTTGATCTGGATCCCCGGGGGTAGGTATTATGACAGCACTCCCCCCCCCCAGAACCCCTCCTAAAGTCGTTCTTCCCCGTGGTTTTGGTTTGTCTGGGAAAGTTTGGTGGAATTTTTTCACCAATGGGGGTGTATGAACGTGGTCACTGGGTTCCCATGACCTTTCCTGTGGTCCGTAACCTTTCCAGTCGATTAAATAAAAAAGCTTTGACTTCACCAACTTGGAGTCCAGGATGTTCTTGACCTCAAATTCGGGTTCCCCGTCTATAAGGATGGGGTCTGGTGGCTTGGTTAGTCTTGTCCCTGGGTACACTGGTTTCAAAAGTGACACAGGAAAAACGGGGTGAATTTGCATATATGCAGTTAAGTCCAACTTGACGGCCACTGGGTTGATAATGGCCTTAATAGAGTAAGGTCCCAAATATCTGGGGTTAAAGGTCCGTGTTCCCTTTAGAGGTATGTGTTTTGTGGGCAACCATACTTGGTCCCCTGCCAACAGGCAGGGCCAGGCCGTGTCTACGGCGAGCGTGACCCCTTTCTCTGCTAGCTTTTGTGCGACTTCTCTCCAGAAACACTCGATCACTGGGCATGACCAAAACATGTGTGTCATATCAGCATTCTCCTCATCGCACTTAGGGCACGCCGATCTCCCAGCATTCCTGAATTTAGATATCCTCAGCGGGGTCTATGCGTTACGTACAGCTGTATTTGCTGCAATCTGGCATTCCTAGATACCTTCTTATGGTATCCCAGGGCCCGTTCCCACATCCCATCCTCCATCTGGGCTCCCACCTCCGTTTCCCAATCCAATCTCAAATGTGTCAATTCCTTTCCAATCTTAGCCATTACCATCTCATACAATCTAGAGATCTCATGCCCCCCTTCAGCTGTGTCATATATCATCCCCATAATGGCGTCCGGTTCCTCCGCCAGCACTGTCTCCGGCCACGTTATCCGAATCGTCCGCACCAACCTGTGATACGTAACATACTGGCCCCCATGTAATCCTGCCTCCTCCCCAAGTCCTTCAAACTCCCTGATGGTCCCCTCCTACCATATATCTCCCAACGTTACTAGCCCAACCGACTCCCAGTAGGTTCTGATAATCACCCTCAGTTGCTTATCTCCTCCCGCCAAAGCAACCAGAGGTACCTGCGGGGAACACGGGAGCGGGTCCCCCATCATTATGCATACTTGACGCCACATTTTCCACCTCAGCCTCATCATCCCCGGGCGCTCCTTCATTTCTGACTCAGGCAACCAGATAATTTCCCTCAGGTAAAACGGGGTACAGTCCTGCCCAAACAATCTAAATTCAGGGGTCGCTTCATCAGAGAGCCATTTGGCCACAAACTGTAATTGATTTGCTATATAATAGACCTCAAAATTAGGTAGTTTAACACCTCCTTTCTCGTGAAAGTTCTGCAACTTCCAGAGCGCTACCCTATTCCGGGTACCATGCCACAGGAAGTCTCTACACATACCATTCAGTTGAACAAAAAACCTCTTGGGAATCATATGTGGAATATTACTAAAATAGTGTAGGAGCCTAGGTTGAACCACCATCTTAAGCACCGCTCCCCGCCCCATCATTGCTAAGGGCAACTTCTCCCAAAACCTCATACATTTGCGGATTTTCCCCACGGCCATCTCGGTATTATGCCTATGTTCCTCTTCCGCCATATGGTACACATCTATTCCATGGTAGCAGAAGGAGCCCACAGTCCATGGCACCTGGAACACCGGCAACCTTTCTACAGAGATTCCCTTGTAACTGCCCAGCGGGAAAATGCTAGATTTTTGGGCATTCACCGCTATGCCGGACAACCTCGCATACCTTCCCATCACCTCCAGAATATACTGAAGATTTTCTTTCGGGTATCTCAAGTATAATAACAAATCATCCGCATATAGGGATATCAGGTGCTGTTCCCCTCCAACCTCAATACCTATTGCGTTGTATCGCTGCCTCAGGTATAGTGCCAGGGGCTCCAGAGCCAGAATGTACAACATCGGGGACCAGGGGCACCCCTGTCTAGTGCCTCTGCTAAGTTGCCATCTCTCAGATATCACTGTTCCTGTTGGCACCCTGGCTAGCGGCGCACTATACAGCATCTCCGCCCACCTGATGTACCCCGGCCCCATACCATACTCTCCCAAAGCCGCCAGCAGCCACGGCCATCTAACCGAGTCGAAAGCTTTTACTGCGTCTAAAGACACGATTGCCATTTCTCCTTCATTGTCACAACCCCATTCGATCACCCGATGGAGTCGCCTGTGGTTGTGAGTGATATTCCTGTCCGGGACATAGCCCGTTTGTTCCGGGTGTATTAATTTGCCAATTACTTTCCTCAGTCTATTCGCCAGGACAGCCGTTAATATCTTGCTGTCCTGGTTCAGCATCGACAACGGCCTATACGATCCACAGCTATGTCCAGGTTTATTAGGTTTAGGGAGCGGTATTATGACCGCTTCTCTGAGCGACTCCGGCAACCGTCCCACTTCAAACGCCTCATTGAGCATTTCCAACATTGGGGGGGAGCACTTCCGCCCCATATGCTTTGTAAAATTCACTAGGTAATCCATCTGCTCCCGGGGTCTTACTAGTAGGTAGCTGCCTAACAACCTCCTCCAACTCCTCCAAAGTAATCGGTGTGTCTAGTTCTTCTCTTTCTTCTGCACTTATCTTGGGCAATCCTATATCTTGCAGAGTTTCCAACATCTCATCCCGGCTGCCTCATCCTCTGTCCTCATATAGTTCTCTATAATAATCCACAAATTCCCTATTGACTCCCTCTTGGGTATCTGCCACCTCTCCATCTTCTCTGGTTATTGTCCTAATCGGGGGCCTAGGGGTTTCACTCTTGTATAGCCACGTCAAAAGACGGCCCGTTTTATCTCCACCCGCATGTTGTCTCTCAACGTACTTCTTGTAATTAAGGTTGCAGAGCCTTCCCAGTGTTCTGTACACTGCTGCTGTAGTTTAAGCACCAGCTCGGTGTCTATGCTTTCACTTTTTAGTTCTCTTTCTAATTCCTCTTCCACCCTTTGTAAATCAGCCAGGACCCCGTCCTGCAGGCCTTTTCGATTTAGCGATGGCCACACCCCGCATCACCACCTTGAAGGCCTCCCACAGTATCCCCGCCGAGTCAACACTGCCTGTGTTCACCTCAAAATAGTTAATGATCTCATCTCTTATATCCTCTCGAAAAACCAGATCTTTAAGCGCCTCCGCACGGAGGCGCCATGTCGGAATCCGTGCCCTAGGGCGGCAGTATTGCCACCCCAGAACCAGGGGCGAGTGATCCGACAGGACCCTCGCTTTATATTCTATGTGAACGATCTCTATCATTACATCCGGCATGGCAAAAACATAATCAAGTCTGGTGCGCAGCTGCTGTGGGGCCGAGTAATGTGAATATTGCCTCTCGTTAGGATGCTTTGTTCTCCACACATCTACCAATTCGAAGTCGTCTAGCAACGTCTGCAATGCCCTAGCTGCTGGGGCAGGCCTGACCATCTTGTCATCCGATCTGTCTACTGCAGGGTTTAGCACACAATTAAAATCCCCTCCCCAGATCACCGCGCTACCCACGCACAAGCTCAGGTTGTTGCACATAGTCCGGAAGTACTCCGCCGTGTTTTGATTGGGGGCATACGTGTTCACAAGGCACACCTCTTTATTCTCTACCAACCCTCTCACTATGACCAACCGCCAATCAGTTTCCACTATTTCTTGTGTAATCTGGAACGGGTCGTGCAGCGCCACCCAGACCAGCACTCCCCTAGCATAGGCCGAATCCATTTTCTCGTCACCAGCTCCAATTTGTCCCGTGTCAGATGCGTCTCTTGTAACAATGCAATATCTATCTTTTGTCTTTTCAGATACAGCATGACCTTATTCCTTTTTAGATAACTATCGAGTCCCCTGACATTCCACGTCACTATTCTAAGATCCCCCATGGCTCATCCGTACCCATCTCACTCCCTCTCAGCCAATCCCATCCGCCTGCGCAATACAGATACAATTCTAGGGCTATTCCCTGTAGGCTCGCGTTTAAACTCAAACTCCCCAAAACTATGTACACATCAAACTCCCCACCTCCCTCCGCTCCCCCCACCCATCCCTTCCCCAACAACTCCCTCTCCAACTGTTGCCTAGCTCCATCCCTGGTTCTCAGGCACCCCCACATCTAGCCCTGTATGGTACGCTCAGATCTCAGTAGGGTGAAGTCGCCCTAATGGCCACTTAACTATTAATACTAAATGGGGGTGTGAGGACTAGCCCCGCAAGGCTCCTTAATAAAGCAACAGTCACTGTGCAC
The DNA here is from genome assembly GCF_040938575.1 of Ambystoma mexicanum. Lineage (NCBI taxonomy): Eukaryota > Metazoa > Chordata > Amphibia > Caudata > Ambystomatidae > Ambystoma > Ambystoma mexicanum. The sequence continues at coordinate 1,537,563,889 of NC_090932.1, forward strand.
ACAATACATTATCTATTCTACTCTGGTCCCCTCTACTAACAGGCCACATCAATGACTATAGTAAAGTCCCATAGTCTCAAGCCGCACCATCTTTCAGTGCTCCCATTACACTTTACTTATCTCGTCCGCCTCCTTCCGTCTGGATGTCGGGCTCCTGGGGGCAACCCTGCGTATCGAGCCATCCCATGGCATCCTCCGGAGTGTCAAAAAACAAAGTTCTGTTTTTATGAAAAACCTTCAATTTCGCCGGGTAAAGTAGCATGTATTTCTGGCCCGCTTCCCTCAGTCTCCTCTTAACAACCCCGAAGTTCATTCGGCTCCGCTGCCCCATCAGGGTATAGTCCGGGTAGGCTGTTATGTTTGCATCCCCTCGCTTGATTGTTCCACCTTTGCGAAAGTATTCCAGAATCCTCTCCCGGTCCCGATAGTTAAGGATCTTGGCGATAACTGGCCTAGGCGGATTGCCTGGCGGCGGCCTCCTCGTCAGAGCCCTATGTGCTCGTTCCACAGCAAATCCTTGAGACAGAGCTCCTCCGGTTATCTCCTGTAGCAACATGTTTTCGACAAACTCCGTGGGGTTGTGGCCCTCTGTTCCCTCCGGTATACCCACAATGCGGATGTTGTTCCTTCGGGCGCGTCCTTCCGCTTCCTCCGCCCTACTCTCCAGGTTGCCCACTCTTTGCACCAGGGCATGCAGATCTGACTGTGTGAGGCGCAGTCCGCTGTATTCAAACTCCCTTCCTTCTCCAGGCTCTCTGTGCGCTCCGACAGGGACCTTACATCCTGTCGGAGTAGATTCACCTCCTCCTGCACTTCACCGACCTTAAGGTCCAACACTGTTTTCAATTCAGACACAACCATTTCGAGCTTGGCCTCCCAGGCCGCTTTCAAGTCTGCTTTCAAGTCTGCAATCGCAGCCAGGACCTCCTGATTCGTACCCACGGCGGCCATGCCACCTGGGGGGGCTTGTCTTTGCTCCCGACACTTTCCGGGCCCGGCGGTGTTCTGGCAAATTCGTCCAGCGTAGGTTGCTTCACTTTTTGTCTTAGAGGCTTATTAGACATGACGCAGCAGCCGTATGTTGTGGGTCCGCCCACCTCTTATGCCCCACAAGTAGGGGGGGGATGCACACTCCGTTCCAATATCCAGGGCCTTACCCAAGTATGGGGGCCTCAGACCCTCAAAAACTCTGCCAGCCTCCTTCGTGGCGTGCCCTAGTCAATCAACAGCGATCAACAAGTCCATTCACACCCTCCTTCCCTGTTATTTGGGCGGTACCAGGACACACGTGCTGGGCAGCACCTTTGTATTATTTAGCTCACACATGATTGCGCTCGGAGGTGCTCCACTGCCATGCAGAATATCATCGGGGTTCTGTGCAAAGCGTCCGGGTTACCGTTATCCAGTGCGTACAGTTATTCACACCCAAGAGGGTTTCCTCGGGCTATTTCAAGCTGACCCTTATTATCCGCAATGGACTGCTCTCTCCCACGTATCAGCCTGCACTCCCACGTCAACCTCACCTTGGGGTGATCAACACCTTCTCAATTACGGCATCACCCTCTCACCAAGTTGCTTTGCCGTGCCTCAGTCGCCACACTGTCACCCACGTGTGCGGCCCTCCTGTAGCTTCGCGGCCAGCCTCCTCCGGGCGGGCCGCCTTTATATGTATTAGCAGGCGTGTATTAGATGTGCCTGCCGCGCCACCCGTCTTGGGGGCCTCAGGCGTGTATGCAGGGTCCGGTTGCGGTGCTCAGATCCGGCGTGCGCCTCTTCGGTCCCCCAGAGCCCTGCTGCACTACCCAGCACCGGTGCCCCCTGTCTGGCTGCTCTGCCACGGGTGCGCCTACTTGCTGCACCCACAGTGGCTCCTCTACAGCAGGGAAGAGTTCAGGCCGCTGCCGTCTTACAGGGCCACTCCGTAGCTTGCTTCTGCCCACTTTCCAGTGTTGTCTGTGTTGATCTCTGGGTGGGGCCCTTCCCCCCCCACGTAGCTGGTCACTGTACACTGTGCCTCTAACTTTATCCGATCACTGAATAGCTCTCTTGCGTGCCCTGTACCATCTACCTTCCTATTCCAGTTTACATGTACTCCTCGCTTAGAGCATTCAGCTGCTGACAGAGCCGCTCCCCACTGATGCAATGTATCCGCTTATGCCGTGCTTTGGGTTTCGGATCTTGGCCGCACCCCAGTCCGTTTGCAACAGTTGCACAGCACCTCCGTCTGCGGCTGGAATGAACGTGGTCTCGTAATGCAGCTCTCATCAGCTGCCTGCTCCCCACTTCCATACATTCGGTGCTGTCCCCCGTGCTCTAGCCATTCTCTGTGTGCCACTGTGGGTCATTGAGGTGAGTGAGGGCACTTGTGCTCGCTGCCGGTGTGCCCCTAATTTCTAATATAGTGCCGGGTGCATGATGCGCTGCGCCTTTTCTCTTTCTGCTTTACGGGGGCACTAATCCACCGTCGGCGTCGCTTTGCAGCTGCTCTCCCTCGGAGCCTCAGGGGTTCAATTCCATTCTAGCCCCCAATGCGTGTTGTTCGCCGTTGTATCGCAGACATTTTCTTTTCTTGTTCAAACGCCCCACAGGCTCGCCTCTTCACAAAGCCTCTCCTTTCGTGATGCATTCAGTGCCGGCGGCCATTTTCTCAGAGGTCTCCGCAGTCCGCTTTCGTTACAGTTTTCACTGTAGCTACTTCATTACAGTTCGGTTTCCTACCAGGAGATGTCCTTCGTGTGCTGCATGCGTTCCCACATCCAAAACTGCCAATATTGTGCCTCGTGCTTCAAATTAGGTGTGCTTATTCCGCAGAATCTTGGAAGGATTATTCAGGAGCCAGCTAGAGACCGTCCTAGCTCATGGCTGCCAGGCCACGCCCCCAATCCGGGAAGGTTATTCTCTTCTCTCGCCAATCGATACAAGGATTATGTGTTTCCAACCAAGGTATCCCCAGTATTATTTGGAACTGTGGGGCTTTGATTAGATCAAAGTGCCCATCCTGACCCAATAGTGTCATCTCTGCGGTGGAATGAGTTACAGGCCCAGAGGCAATTTCAGTTCCATCGACTGTGGTGATGACATCTGAGGTGGTTTTTCGGCAGAGAGGTAGATTCATCCTGGAAGCCAATTCGTAGTCCACATAGTTTCCTATGGCCCCGCTATCAATGTATGCCCTTACTGCATGCATACGCGATAGCTGCTTTGGATCTACAAGGACCATTGGTATGATGAAATGCGAGGTCCGAGTATCCTTCTTCAAGCTCGGCAAGCGGACCTCTATGCTTCTCGGGCGTGGTCGTTTCCCGAGTCTGACTCCATATGGCTTTTATCAGCAGCTCCTACCACCTTCTTGGGTGGTTTTACAGGGCAATCCCGTAGAGAATGCCCAGAAGTTCCACAATATAGACACAATTGCATTTGCCGTCTCCTTTTTCTTTCCTTCTGGGTTAAGGGTCCTTTAACCCCTCCGATTTGCATGGGTTCTGAAGCATCTGCTCCTTTGGGGTTAGCGTGGGTTTTGACAAACACCCGATTCTCAAACTTGGCTCGATCAGCCTTTCTGTTCTGAAGTCTGTGATCTAACTGGACCACTAAGTCTATATATTCAGCGCAGTCTTGAGGTGGGTTCACAACTTGAGCCAAGACATCCTTGAGTTCTCCTCGAAGCCCTCGAAATAACGTGATTCGTTTTACCTCGGGCTATCCAGTTTCCACTATCAACCTATTAAAGTTCGCAATGTAGGATAGAAGGTACTGGTTACCGTGTCGTAGGGACAAAAGTTTGTTATCCAGGGCCTGTCCTTGGGAGTGCCGGGCAAATAGTCTTTCCATGCTCATTTGAAAGCCCTGAAAATCCTGAAGAATTGGGTCATCCTGAGTAACTAGTGGAATTGATCAATCAGCTGCACTGGCGCTGAGATATGACAATACAAAGGCTACCTTGGCTTGATCGTTTGTGAAGGCTCCAGGTCTGCATAAAAAGTGCAAGCGGCATTGGTTCATAAACACGGCGAACCTTTTGGGGTCCCCGGCAAAGCATTCGGGTGGAGCTAATGGAATAGTTCCTGGTAGGTTGATTTGCACAGGGTTACTCGATGACACAGGAGCTGGATTTCCCCCGGGTCCTGGTAGGGGTGCTTGTCCAGCCTGGCTTTGCAGTAGTTGCCTAGCAAGGTCATCAGTTCGCTCCTTTGACAAAATTAGTTCTCTCCTAAGAGCATTGGTTTCTTGACGGGCGGAATGCACTTCAGCCCTCAGTTCCCCTAGTAATTGGGCCAATTGGTCAGTTTCTGAGGTATCCATAACGCCCGGGTGGGAATTTGTTGGTAGGCTTCGCGTTCTGTTAAGCTCACCTGGCTCCCACAGGGGCGTCGATCTGAACTGGACAGCTGCAGTCTCCACCAATGTGACGCGTAGTGCCGAGATGACGGACTGGACTGGGCCACCTAGCTTTGTTTGCTTGACCCGTAGGAATATTCTTTTGATGGTTTGGAAAGATGAGCTCTCCATCCTGCATTGAGCGCAGGGTCGCATAGATAACCAGTTGCTTCACTGATTCGAAGGAATTGGTGAGTTCCAGAACATTATTGACTCTGAGATTTCCGGCAAGACGCCGTAAGTATGTAGTTCGTAAGAGTTCAAATGTCTGACTTTCACTCTTGTCCGATTCCTTACAGGTTGCAGCTTGACCCTAGCGAAGAGTTCCTCATGGCACCCGGTAATATTCAGGTAAGGATTTGTATTATCCAACACAGTTCGATAAAATAATGTCAGTATGTAACCTGTTGCGTTCTCCCTTATTCAGGCGCTGAGAGAAAGTATGAAGTCTCTGGGAATAATGCCTCTGGCGGTAAAATCAGGTAAGTCTATTGTGGTGAGGAGGTTTCCCCTTGTTTGTCCCTTTGTTTCACCGTGCTGTCCTTTTGTTCCCCTTAGGGGCCGGGGTACGGTGAGGATGCAGTGGAGGCTGCGTCAACCCGTGAAGAGGAATAGTACCCCCGGTGGTAAAATCAGGTAAGTTTATGGGGGGTAACTAATATTGCCTCTGTTTATTCCCTTAGCTCACCTTGCTGTTCTTGTGTTCCCCTTAGGTGCCGGAGTGCGGCGGGAACATGCAGAAGGATGCAGTGGATAGTGAAGATGCTGCGAAGGCCGGTGAGTTCAGCGCGGCGCTGCAGCTCGAAGGCGCGGTGGATCGGGAATTCAGGTAAGGATCAAAGGTATTGCTCTTGTTCTAACCTTTTCTCCTTATTTCTCCCTTTTTCTAGGAGCTCCAGACTCGAGGCGGGCGTGGCAGAAGACAGGATGGAGATTTGCAGGCACGGTGAGCGTTACGCTGCTGGATGCAGAATAACGCAAAGCGTGTGCTGCTCTTCGGGCGTGGTTTAAATAGCCTCCAAAGTAGTCCCAGGTAGGTATTCCTCCCCAACCCCACCAGAGTAAAAAAATAGTCCCAAGGTAAAGTAGTCCCTTTCAAGCCTCTTTTGGCTTGGAGCTCTTGCAGCATGGTCTGCATCAGGTAAGTTTGCAGCATGGTCTGTATCAGGTAAGTTTTAATCTATGAGCCTGGCGCCTACGGCGCCAGGACTGACTCTCCATGTGAGCCTGGCGCCATAGACGCCAGGACTGCACCCAAATGGCCCCTAGATGGGGTTGTTCGGCTTGCTTGGAATAACTTGATGCCTGCTTCCGGGGCTGCTGGACTTGATCTGGATCCCCGGGGGTAGGCATCATGACACCAGTTCAACCAGGAACAAGATTAACCAAACCACCCGACCCCATCTTGATAGATGGAGAACCTGAATTTGAGGTAAAAAATATCCTGGACTCCAAGATGGTAAAATCAAAACGTTTTTATTTAATCGATTGTAAGGGCTACGGACCACAAGAAAGGTCATGGGAGCCTAGTGACCACGTTCATGCACCTCGGTTGGTGAAGAGATTCCATCGGGACTTCCCAGACAAACCAGGGCCAAGGGGAAGAACAACTTTAGGAGGGGCCTTGGGGGGGGGGGGGGGGGGTGGGGAGCGTTGTCATGATGCCTACCCCCGGGCATCAGGACCAAGCCCATCAGCTCTGGGAGCAGGCATCCAGACACTTATTAAAACCCCAACAGCCCCGGCTGGGGGCTGTTTGGGTTCAGTCCTGGCGCCTTATAGACTTTACTTACCTGATGCAGACCATGCTGCAAATGAGTCCAAGCCAACGTGAGGCCTGGATGGGACTATTTTATCACAGGGACTATTTTTTACTCGGGCGTGGTTCTGGGGAACTTCTTACCTGGAACTACTTTGGAGGCTATTTAAACCACGCCCGAACAGCAGCACACGGTTCGCGTTATTCTGCATCCAGCAGCGTAACGGTCACCGTGCCTGCAGCCAGCATCCAGTCTTCTGCCACGCCCGCCTCAAATCTGGAGCTCCTAAAAACAAGAGGAAATAAAAGGACAAGGTTAGAAACGAACTATTTTCAAATTCCTCACTTGATTCCGGGTCCATCTCGCCTTTGGACCTGGAAAGAACATCATTTCAGTACGCGTCGCATCTCCAGCTGCAGCGCCGCGCCATACTCACCAGTCCTCGCAGCATCTTCCGATTCGGCGCTGCCTCCATCATTTCTTCGCCGAACTCCGGCACCTGGGGGACAAAAGAAAACAACAAGGTGAGCCGAGAAAACCAATAAAAAATATCTCTTATCACCACAGACTTACCACCAGAGGCATTATTCTATAACTCTCCACATCTTCATGTGCCGCACCTGCAAAGAGATAGAAAACAACACGTTAAACACGTGCAACATTTACCGGACAGCGTTGGGTAATACAGACTCTTACCTGAGCGCCACCAGCTACCACAAGAGCATCTTCTCACGAACTCAGCTGCAAGACAAGGAAGGAAGGGGGGGAACAAGAGTGAACATCGGACATATTGAACTCTATGAACTTGATACTTACTGGTCCTAGCCAGGAACCTCAGAGTCAATACTCTCCGGAACTCTCCCACGCCTTCAAACCAGTGAAGTAACTGGCATCAACGCGCCCCTGCAATCCATGCAGGATGGAGAGCTCATCTTTCAAGAGTATAAGGTGAGATTGCTGAAAGGGCACTTCGGAGTGATAAGTGGGGAGGACTGTGGGGGGGGGTGCCATCCCTTGAATCCACGGGTGGCTAAATTCATCTCTCCACTTGCAGGAGAATACTTCTATGGGTCAAGCAGACAAGAATCGGAGGGCCAGTCCAGTCAGTCATCTCTGCACTACGCATCACATTGGTGGAGACTGCAGCCGTCCGGGTCCGACCGACGCCCCTGTGGGAGCCAGGTGAGCGTAACAGAACGCAAAGCCACTCTATAAATCCCTACCCGGCCGTTATGGAAACCTCGGAAACCGACCAACTGGCCCAATTACTGGGGGAATTTAGGGCGGAAGTGCACTCCGCTCGCCAAGAGACTAATGCCCTCAGGAAAGAACTGATTGTTTCGAAGGAGCGCACTGAAGATCTGGCTAGGCAGCTGCTGCAAAACCAAGCAGGGCAAACACCTTTACCAGGACTCGGGGGGGAATCCAACTCCTGTTTCATCGAGCAATCCGATGCAAGTGGTTTTACCAGGGGCTATTCCTTTAGCTCCACCTGAACGCTTTGCTGGGGACCCAAAAAGGTTCGCAGTTTTTATGAACCCATGTTGCTGTGGGAGCCAGGTGAGCGTAACACCCTGTGAAGCATCAAGATCATCTCAAGCACCAGGTATATTGTGGTTCTGTCCCCCTGGTCCTTCTTCGAAGGACCGTAGTGACATTTACGACCACTTGCTCCCTTGGTGCTGAAACCAAATAACCTTGAACAGTTAAGACTGATTGCTTTACCGACGACCCTTCAGTCAGTATCCAGAGTGCATCCCTTCCCTTCATGAAACGGTCTGTCCTCTGTGTTCCATTACAGGGTGGGTTGTATTTTGTAGTGTTCTAGAACTGTCTGTTGTAGTAATAATAATAATAAAGTAGATTTATTTATATAACCTCGACTAGACAGTCCCTTTGATCATTGGGTAATAATTGTATTTTCGCTGTGTTGCAACTAACCAAAGATCCACGACCTTGCGGAGATAAGCCTGCTGTTCCGTCCACGTTACCAAAATTGGACAAGGAGGTTTATAATTTACTTGTGTTTCCAATCTGTTCGGATCCCTTCTGGTGTACTAGTGGTGTGGAGCTGATTGATGGTTTAGAAACCGATATTCCTCCCTGGACCACTGGTGCCCCGGAAGTTGATTTGTCACAACAGACCTCTGAAATAATGAGAGGGCCCTCCATGTTCAACCCTACTGGCACTGATCTACCGACATTACAACTTACATCAGACACAGCTCTCCTGAACCTAAAGAAAAAGTGCTTCTGGACAGAACTGCACAGGCACTTCCTCCGGAAGTAATTGTAGGCAAGCATAATTCTGGCAGGTCTCCTAGTGAGGAATGAGTCAGTCCTGTTCCTGGATGACCAGGATTATAATACAGTCTTAGGCCAAATCGCTACAACATTTGCAGGGACCTTATGGTCCTAACCACAGAGCAGAGGATCAGTGATAAAATTCAGAAGTACTTCGATCATGAGGAAAGGCAATTCAGCACCAACACATCTATTGCAGATGCACAGGTGAAGCTTAGGGAAACCAATGCCCAATTTGATCAGTTAAAAACAACGGCATTGTATAGGAAGACGAAAAAACTGTGAAAGACATAAAAGTTTAAGCTGGACAAGGTTTTTTCATATGTAGCTGAGAAGTTTCCGGAGAATCACCAGAATGAACGTGAATAAAATAGATTGGATGGCTCTAGTCCAAGGCGCAGATGGGTTACATTTTCAGACACTTCAAGTTTGGATTCTGCAGGGGAACGCCTGAGGGAGGCCCATATGGGGGAGACGATCCTCATGGGAGGGAAGGAGACCTACAGGCAAGAACCTGGTATCCCCATTTCCACTCAGGGTAGGACACCAACACTTTCACTTCCCAAACCTGTATAGCATATTGTGACATAGATCCAGTCCATGCACTTTGCACTGACAGTAGAGTTCTTTCCTATACACTTTGCAAAACAACTGAGACGAGGAACAGCACGAGAGCAATGCTGAACTAGAGATGCACTCTAGTGGTTGGAGGGATCCGATAGGTGCCGGAGCATTTAACAAAAGATGGTGCTTCACTATAACCCGAAGTGGGTTGGGAAACGAGGTGGAAGCCAGCTGCAGAAGGGGACAGGAGAACTCCTACCGGCGCCATCACAAGAAGCTCTGAGGTCAAAAGTACACCACAAAGAGGCCTGCAGCATGAGACGCTGTGGAAATTAGGCCAATGCAAAGCAAGTAATGGAGAGCAGGAGGAGATGCCCTGCTGGAGCAACTGAAGGCCGTGGAGAACGCCGAAGCAGCCACAAGAGACATGTAAGCCCGGAGAGGGGAATTGGGACATCAAGGTGCTTTGCAGCGTATACCGAGGAAAGACCGACATTCACAGGGCGAACCTGAGCAAACTGTGCATTACGGAGTGAAACAGATGAAAGAGGGTTGAGGACCCATTGGGTGAATGAGTCAAACTGTTAGGTGTGGAGAAAGCCCTGGCAGGAGAGTTTACTAGGCAACCTGTTGCAAGTCTGGTACCCAGACCAAATTATAAAGCGAACAGTGTGAAAACCCTGGCAGGAGAGTATACCAGGCAATGTGATTGCGAGTTTGGGACCTGCACCCAATTGTGAATAAACTATAATAATCAATAAGAGGAAAGACAGCCTTGAATGGGGGAAATCCAGGGGAAGGGACCATAACCCATGGACTGGAAAATTGCATATTCTGAGAAATTATAAGTAACTCACCGTAGTGACTAACATACTCTTAGTCCTTAGTCCTCTCTTCTCCATGCTGCATGTGCGTCCCTTCCTAGGGACGGGAGACGGATCCTTTTTCACCAGAAAAAACCTTCCCCTTTAAATTTAGAGGTGCGCGGCCCTGGGTGCATGCGCTGCCCTGACTCCGTCCTCTAGCGCCACTCCTCAGTCCCCATAGACGCGTCAACAACGGAATAACCTTACCTAATGACACCAGTTTTTCTAGGGGGCGGGGGAGGGGGGATGGTGGGACGTAAGGAGGAAAGGGGACTAAGGACTAAGAGTAAGTTGATCACTACAGTGAGTAACTTATAATTACTCTTACGTCCCGTCCCCTTTCCTCCATACTGTATGGATGATTACAACTGAGTGTAGCCCCAGGGTGGAGAGGAGACCCTCCTTAAGCAAACAGGTTTCTAAGAACCGCCTGTCCAAAAGCCACGTCTGATTTGGAGCCGGCGTCCAAATAGTGCTTGCAGAAAGCCGAAGGGGTGGCCCAGGTGGCCTTGCCAGGGGACATGCTGCTGGAATGCGATGGCTCAGACTGCGTGGGCGTGCATGTTGGCCGGTAGTGGCTTATGCTGTCCCTCGTATGCTTCCTTGTTAGCCGAGACCATCCACCGGGCTATAGAGGCCTTGGATGCCTGATACCCCGGTCTTGATCCGCAGAAGGTGACAAACGGTGCGTCCAACTTGCGGAAGCCCTTGGTCCTGTCCATGTAGAATTTCAGGGCACGCCCGACATCGAGGCAGTGCAGAACTCTCTGAGCCTCATCCTTAGGTTCACCAAAAAATGTAGGCAGCACTATCTCTTCGATGGGAATGCTGGGTGAATCTGCAGGACTACCTTATCCTTGTGTAAAGTAGTATAGGGCTCTGAGGCGACTAGCGCCTGGATTTCGCTGACTCTGCGAGCCAAAATGAGGCTGACTAGCAAGGCCATCTTAATGGTGACCAGCCTGATGTCCTTGGACGCCATCAGCTCAAATGGTTTGTGCGTCAGGGCACCCAAGACTACTTTGAGGTCCCACACAGGGTGGGGCTTCTTGATGGGCGTGTAGAGTCTGGCGAGGCGCATCAAATGCTTCTTTTCTATTGGGTTGGAAGAGGAGGATTACCTCTTCCTCTGAGTTTCTGTAGACCCCTATCGCTGCCAAATAAGTGCGGCAGGTGTCCACCTGCACGCCCGAGTGGGCAAGGTGTGCCGAGAAGGAGCGCACGTTGTCCAGCGTACATGCAAGGGGGTTGCCAGCCTTAGAGTCTGCCCAGAGACAGAACCTGGTCCACTTGCTCTTATATTATTATTGCTCTGGTAGCCTTGCTCCTTGCACCCTGTATAATCTCTAGATTAGCCTGGGAAAGGCTGAGGTGCCCGAGCGTGACTTTCTCAGGAACCACGCTGTGAGGGTTAGTTTCTGTGGCACAGGGTGGATGACCCTGCCATCCTGCTGCACCAGATGATGTGCTGGGCCCGTCGGAAGGCAAATGAGTGGTCTCTCCGAGAGGCGGAGCAGCTCTGAGAACCATTGCCCGCCTGGCCACCATGGAGCTATCAGAATGAGGCTGAGGTAGCAAGACCAATGTTCCCTCTAATTTTTTTGTGCTGTGTGCGCCAACGAATAGTTGTGTGCGGGCTGTTTTTCAGTAATGTGCGCAACTCAGTGACGTGTCGCCAGGCTGGTGGTGGTCGGTGACTCGGTGGCGCTGAATCAGCGCCCACCAGTGAGCAAGTGCTTGCTTAGTGATCCGATTCCACAGTGTGCAAGCGAAGAGTGCGAATTTGCGGCACAACAAGCTCTACTTCAAGGGACATTTGGGTGCTCTGTTCATCCTAAGACTTTAGCTCATCTCAAATTGTGTCCCTTTTACATCTCTAAACATTAGCAAGATCTTTTGTTTTATGATGGGTTGGTACTACAACAGAGGGGTTCTTCTAGTGGAACACAGAATCTGCCTCACAAATTAATATTAGTAGCACAGCAGTAGCGCCTCCTGCATTCTAAGTTCACTAAATGTATGGACTATAAAGGAAATGCTTTCTATTGGTTTAATGAAATAAACAATACATGAACATGATTAATGACAAAGACGACTTAATAGAAGGGGGGTATGGATGGACACTGGACAGTTAAATAAAAAGCATTGAATCGTGTAATGTCAGATTGTCCTGGTCTGGACCCTATTACATCACAAATGCATCACTCACTCAGTCAGGATTGGGAATGATTCCATCCATCTCAAGCATGCAGGACAGACAGATAATACACATCCCCCCACTTTAACAGCACAGGGAAAAGATGGAAGAACGCACATACGGAATACAGCAAAAAGAAGTGATTAATAAGACATGAATGGACAACCACATGGTGTTTAAGAGATGCTGGCATAAGCAACTGAAGATGTCTCTTCCCTAACCAGCCAGAAGGAGAAGTTAATGGACACACACTGAGGACGGACCCGGCTGGCCATCAAGTGTAGCAAATTGCGAGTATGATCCAGGGAAACAAGAAAACAGCACACTAAGAAGGTGTCGCACAAGAGGCAAGGGAGGATATCTTAGGGCAACGTGCTCGCCTTGCAAGCAAGACGACGCAGAGCAACACAGGTTCGATCACCGGGTCCGCGTCTAGAAACCTCTATTAAGTGCGTTATAAATAACCAATTACAATTACAAGAGCAGGGCATATCGGGAATCAGCAGGTGCACAAGCCAACTGAGCTTCTTTACTGGATCTGCACTATGGGATATTCAAGTTACACAAAGAGCAGCATGACCAACAATCCTTTTTGCTTTCTTATTGGAATTGTGACCTGCAAGTTACATAAATACATCAGCAGCAGAATCATTAAACCAGCGTTCAACCCAGTGATTCAATGAGCCACCCTGTGTGGAAGCTGAGCTTGCAACCTGCAGGTTGCACACATATCTATGCAATGCAGCAGGCAATGAACCCACTGCGTTACCCATCTTTCGCATTACTAAACTTTTCAGACGAAAGTCTAGGGGAAGTAAACAGCAAAATGCCATTATTTTAACATATTTGCAATTGTATTCAGGCATCTGGCACAACCTGAGCATGGTTGGACATGTTCAATTCCCGCGCACATGCCTCCCCCAGAACCCGGCTTCCCATGAACTGAACTCTACAGAAAAAGACAACTATTGGAGGTTAAGCAGCAGGTTTCTCTCCCGCTTTTCATGTTTTGGTCACAGTGTGGTCGGACAGGCCTGTTTTTAGAGGTGAACGCAGGACAGTTAGGTCCTGGGTGCACCTGGCACTAGGTACCGTGGTGGAGGGACCTTCCCTTGTTTTCCTAAACAAATAATCAAGTGAAATTCGAGACTGAGTGTAATGAGCTATGCCGCTGGGATTGGTGGGCCATTTTTGTATGGAGCGTGTGGTCATTTCTCCACAAGGTGAATGGATCACACAATCACGTTGTTCAGCTGAACAAAGTATTTAAACTGCACATATCAGTCGGATCAGTGCATCTCAGAGCACCACTGCAAGGATGTGACGTTTGTATCTAATTCAATAATGCTTTATTTAGATTCACTCCATAATGATAAAAGCAGTAGACCCCGAGTCCCAGCCTCTGCTGCACCACAGAGCTGGTTTAGAGCTCTGTGCTCTCTCTGGTGATTGCCGATTTCCCACTTCAGACACGCTCTTCCCGGAGAAGCATGAGCATCTCATGAAATGTGCACCTCTTGTGAATCCGAACCCCCGGCGGCTGGTAGAATAAGGGCCCGGCCCGCTTCCTCTAAATGATAAACAGCAACAGTGCCAAACTAGATGCACTGCACAGTAAGTGTGTGCCCGATCACTAACGCAGTACCTGATATACTAAGCCACTGCTGCAATGGGAAAGCGTCAATCATATACCAGTAGAAATTACACTATTTTTAAATGATGTGCTGGGAGATATCATAACACAGGTTTTGAATGCGGTGCTAGGAGATGGCCTGTGCTAGTTAATAACACAAAGTGCTGTGGTGCAGCACCGCTGCTAGACCATCCAAAATAAGGAGCGGGGAGGCTTTCTTCGATGCCTATGACTTTCAGACTGGGTTTGCAGTCTGCAGAGCCACGGACCGTTAAAACAAAACTAGAGATCAAGGGGGTTAAGGCTTTCTGAGGCAAATGGTGGGCAGAAGCTGGGTAGCCTTATTCACTGAGGACCTGATGAGGCACAGAAGAGTACACAAACAATGTGAGAGGACTTAGTACACAGATCATACTGAAGTGGCATAGAAGGGGAGGAAACAAAGCACAGCGCAAACCGCCAGAGTGGAGCAATCACTACCTGAGGAGGGCCACCAATGAGTCCATCAGTCTGGTAAAGACTCTGGGGGTCGAGATGAGGCCGAAGGGAAGCACCTTGTATTGGAAATGGTAGCCGTCGATCAGATCCAGGGATCACATCCAGTCTCCCTTGCACAATGTCTCCGCTATTAAAGCTGGCATAACCATCTTGACTTTTTGTAGTGGTAGGGAGAGGTTGAGGGTGGATAGGTCCAGCACAACTCTCAGGCGCGCCTGGTTCTTTTTCTGAATGGCGAAAATCCTGGAGTAAAAGCCCAAGCCTCGCTGAGAGGCTGGGACTTCCTCCGCTGCCTGGCTCTCGACGAGCGACCGGATCTCCACCAAAAGAGTTGCTGTCCCAACCTGTGGGAGTGGAGGGGAAGAGGGAGGAGAGGCAGGGATAGGTAGGCGGTACCCCGTGGAAACTACAGAGGATCTAGGGGTCCGTGAAATTCTGGCGCCAGAAATGTGCATGGAGAGCAAGCCTGCCCTCCACTGGAGACACGTGGACCCGGATGGGCGTGTCATTCCTTCTTTCCCTCTGAGGCTGTTGCAGAGGAGGGGGACTGGAAAAAGCCCTTACTCCCCACCCCCCCTTTTTTTGCTTGCGCCGATGTTGGGTCGGCGAACTGTCCGGCTGCCTGGACCCCTGCTCTTGGAAGCCACGGAACCCTCCGTATGTACGCCCCTTGTCCGAGTGCTGCTGTGACTGGGTGTACGTTTTGGGTGTGTTATTTGTAAGTATGGATAGACGTCGCCGTTTGTGAGCTGTTTTTCTTTTTATCCAGCTCCTCGTCTGTGGTAGAGTGGAAGAGGTCACCCCCTTTGAACAGCAGGTACAAAATGTGTTCCTGGTCATCCGTGTTGAACTTAGTAGCACAGAGGCAGGCCATTCTTCTCATGTCCACGGCAATGCAAATTACCCAGCCAGAGGTGTCAATGTGGGCCATGGTGGACTCCATGATGTCTTGTGCCACCATTTTGGCCTCTGCCAATCCAGCCTTGACTCGTGACTGGCTCTGTGCCGGAAGCTGTGGGAGAAAGTATGCAATTTCCCGCCAAAGCCTCTGGTTAACGGCTGCCAGCATGGCATCCGTATTGGCTTGACGAAGATGCAGTGAAGCGTTGGAATAAAGCTTCTTCCTGTACACCTCCAAGATCTTCTCCTTGCCTAGCAGTGCCGCTGACGAGGAGTCCGAGGATGACTGAGGCTTGGAGTAGAGTGATGCTGCAGCAATTACTGAAGAGTGTGGCTGAGGATGGGCCGATTGCAAGAGTGCATCCCCCTCAATCTGCCTGTACTTGGAGTCAAGGTGCCGATTGACCGGCTGGAGAGAGTGGGGTTTGAGCCACCCCTTTTTGGCCAAGGTGACAACGTCCTTCTGCATCGTGTCCCGGTTCTAGCGTGAGGATATCAGCAAGCACCTTTTCTTCTGGTTGCTCAACTTCGGGTTGAGGAAGGCCCAAGTACTCTGCCAGCCCCGCAAGACGTTCGTGGAAGGCCTTGGCTGATGACGGAGTGTCAGGGTCCTCTTCCTCGTCCGTGTCCAGCTGGGGGTCTGGAGGGTCTGGCCCTGGTGGAGGGGTGCTGGGAACAGAAGGATGGGGTGTGGAGACCGGAGCCGGAGGCTGGTACGGAGCCACCTGCACTATCGGTTGGGGAGCCGGAGCGGGCAGCAGGGGCTGCACTGGGGCCTACGGCAACTGTACTGGGCCTGCTGCGCTGGAGCCATTGGCGGGAGTACATCCCTGATGGCATCCCGGAGGATGACCCCCATTCGAGGAGATTTCATGAGCATGAGGAACCTCTCGAAGAACCTATCCTCGCAGGCCGGAGGGGTGGTAGGCTATATTGACAGGGTAGCGGGCGGCTGCTGGAACCGTTTCATGCCTTGCCCATACGGACGCAGTGGGAACCTGCCTTGCGCAAATGAAGGATAGGCTGTAGGCCACATACCTGGTTGACACCAGTCCTACCTTGACACTTGTTCCTCCACCTGCTCCCTTCCGTGGTGCAGTATCGGACGGGTGCCCATAATATCTGGCATGGCGGCCATCTTGTTGAGCTGCCTTCCACGTGCCTGAGTCGTGTTGCTTGGCTCACTGGGCCCAGCCTTGTCCAGGACTCTTGAGTGTGGATCATGAGGCATACCCTGCACTTCAGATCGAGACCTCACAGGCGTATCGCCCTTGGCAGGGTTGCCGGAAGTGCCGCGTATAGGCACCCCCTCTGACATGTTGCTGGTACATGTTGCTGGTACTAGGGCGTGGCCCATCGGGTGAAGACCCGGTAAAAAAACTTCCGGTCCCTCAGCACTGTCACCGGGAGGATCAACTGACTCCTCAGCCTGTCAGCCGGTAGCTGGATTAGCCTTGCTACTTGTGCTGGTATGAGAACCTGAGAGGTACCTCCCGCGGGGGCGAGTCCTTGGAAAGGGGTCTCCCTTGCGGTGTCCGCTGGAAAAGAGTGGCCCTACCCTGGGCCTGGATCGATGTTTGATGAAGTCCTTCAGGTCCTCTGGAGACCTCTGGAAGAGCTCCCACCACCTGGCTAGTCTGTTCTTCAGAGACCTCGAAGAAAGCGCGTTGCACGCGGTACAAGCTTGCCAGCCGTGGTCGGGGCCAAGGCAACGGAGGCAGAGAGCGTGGGGGTCGGAAGTTGGAAAGAGTCCTTTGTAGGATGGACACCTGCTGAACCCTTTTGAAGTCGACATGTGCCGGGGAGGAGCACCTGAGGACCAAGTACCTGAATGAAAAAAAGACAAAAAGACAGAAGTAGTATCTGTGCGTGGAATTACATGGCCGAAGCCAAACCCAGGTGCGCTGGTGAATTTGGCCCATTCCTTTCGACGTGGAAAAGGGGACAAGGGTATGGCACCGGATGGTGGAGTCAGGGCAGCGCATGCTCCGAGGACCGCACCCCCACACGCCTCTAAATTTAAAGGGGAAGAAGGTTTTTTCTGGTGAAAAAGGTTAAGTCGCCCGTCCCTAGGAAGGGACGCCCATGCAGTATGGAGGAAAGGGGACGGGATGTAATAGTAAGAGAACTGTGATTGTAAAATTGTTGTAATTAAGGAAAGAAAGGAAACACCCTTGAGTGTATGAGAGTCAGTGGAGAGTCATACCCCCTAAAATGGAAAGTTGCAAAAGTGGAAAAAGCAAAGTGAAGAAAATAAGGAAGTCCTGGCAGGTGAAGCCCCCAGGTGAATTGATTGACCCACACCCAAATATATAATACATGGTGAAAATAAATAACTTCTGCAATGTGTAAAAACCAGGGGAAAAGGGAATCATAAACCCTGGGCTGGAAAATAGCATTTGATGGAAAGAGGAACCCTAGGGAAGAAGAACAAGTTACTTACTAGTCGCAACTTTCTTTCGAATAGATGTTCCTCCAACGTATTCCTTATCTTTGATACATCCAAGTCTGCTTGCGGCTTGCTTTGGAAAAAATTTTTATACAGCAGAGCGTCGTAGAGTCATGGCCCTCAACGGCCACCGTACTGTCCTGGGCCGTGACGTTGACGCTGGTGTATGAAGCACGCGCAGTGATCGTTACCTTAATTCTAGTTTTGTCCCCTTTATTCTGCATACTTTGCCACAGATCGAGACGAATCTGATGTTGTGAGAAGTGAAAGTGTAAAACACATACATTCTTGGCAAGCAAGAGGGAATGGATGGGAGGCAGATGAGGAATACGTGAGAGCAACATCCAGTCAAAAGAAAGTTACCACGGGAAAGTACCTTGTTCTTCGAATTGATTGTGTCCT
Organism: Ambystoma mexicanum; assembly: GCF_040938575.1. NCBI lineage: Eukaryota > Metazoa > Chordata > Amphibia > Caudata > Ambystomatidae > Ambystoma > Ambystoma mexicanum. The sequence continues at coordinate 1,537,581,839 of NC_090932.1, forward strand.
CCCATGTATTCTTCATCTTTGATACGCTCCCATAGCAGTTTGTCTTAGAAGGTGGGTGCTAAGAATTTCTATTTGTTAATGTTATGGCGGACAGCCTTGCCAAATGTAGCCTCCTCTCATGACACACTCTAAGCAGTAGAATTTGCTGAATGTATGAAGGAACAATCAAGTAGCTGATCTGCAGATGTCCTGCACCAGCACTCTTTCCATAGCCGAAGAAGCCACCACTCCTCTAGTGGAATGAGAGTCTTTTCCCACTATAGCGAGTAGCATTCAGTAATGCACTTAAATATCCATCGTGAAATAGTTTGCTTTGCTACCGCTAAACCTAATATCTGTCCTGCATATCCTACAAAAAGTTGGTCATCCTGTCACACATTAGCGGTTTGGGAAATGTAGTAACTTGGCACCCTTCTAGGGTCTAGGCCATGAACACGCACTTCCTCTTTTGATGGATAAGGCGGTGAGTAAAACATTGGTGATACTATCGGTTTCATTAGGTGAAATTCTGCCACCACTTTCGGAAGAAAAGATGAACGTACTCTTAACACTACCTTGTCCTTAAAAAAGGATGTAAAAGGTGGTTTTGAAGATCGGGCCTGCTGTTTGCTTACCCTGGGGGCAGACATAATAGCTAACAAGAAGGCAGTCTTGAAGTGTTAGCATCCTCAAAGGACACAAGTGTAATGGCTCGAAAGGAGTCCCTATGAGGTACTTTCATTGAATGAAAATACGGTCTTAAAATGGCCACCATGGATATGAAGGCCGGGCTCCATACGGAGTTCCTCTTCCAGTTTCCATGATGCCACCATCGCAGAAAAGAGGTAAGTGGAGCAGGGGAGGGAGGAATAAAAAAAAAAACAGGGAGGATGGGGGTAGATGGCGTTGCAGGGAAGTAGAGTTTGAGTTCCATGGAACGTGGGATGAGATTAGCAGTTTCAGCCCACAATCCAAGGAACCAGATTGGCTGCTCCCTCCACCCCGTGTGCTTACAATGATTAATAGTAGATACTTTATTAATGTGCATTTGTTTACACTATTTCTAGTTTCTCTTTAATTTTTGTATAAAGTGATATTAAGATAAGTAATTCATATAAGATGTTAAAAGTGCATGTGGAACACAAAATATAGGTCAATCATTTATTTTATTGGACATTTATGAGATGCCTATACACAAGTGTTTCCAGGCGCCACAAGACAAAAGGGAGGGGGGACAGAGTAGAAACGACAATAACAAACTGTCCTAATAGGCCATGCAAGTGAAGTGAGGGGGCAGGTCTGGGCGGAAGGGTTGGGATAAGGGAAGGGGCGGGAGAAGCACAGGAAGGTGGGGCCACAGGGGCTGGGTAAGTGTTGAGGAGGGTGGGGGGGCATGGTTGTGGTAAGAAAATATTTCATTTAAATTGGTGTCATTAAGGATTGATGATAGATTATGATATTTAATCTAATAACCTTGAAGAAGATCCTAAGGATTGAAACATGTTGACAGTAAAGTTCACATATAAGTACTGTTTTCATGTATTGTAATGTGGGATGAACTTACATCAAAGCAAATTAATAATGAAGCAAATTATTCACTATGTAACAAGTGTGAAAATGAAAACAAAAATTCTAATATTTGGGTGTCCTAGAGGAATCAAAATAAATATTTGATCTTGATTAGAGACTTACTCTCTAATCTTATATAAGGTGAGGTTGCATTTGGATTAAACCCTCAGCACTCAGGCAACAGCCCCTTGAGGAATTAAGAGTGCAGCCGATTCAACTCTGCAAACTAAGTAGACACTCCCTGAGAGTGCCTGAAATAATTAATTATAGTGTTGGAAATATGCAAGGAAAAAGAGTCAAGTGAAAAGTAACACCAAGATTGCACACAGATGGTGAGAACGCAAGAATAGAAGGGATAAGAGAAGAGAAGGGAGAATGCAGGAAAAAAGAACTCCAGTCTTAGTATTGAGATGGAGGAAATGAGAATGCATGGGTGGCAAAGAGACAGTTAAGAGATGGTGGTGTGGATTATCAGAGAAGGAGAATAAAGAGAAAAAGATCTGAAAATCTCAAAAGCATAAAAGTCCAAGAGAGGTAAAAATAGAACAAAAAATAAAAACAATTTGACCGTATTAAAAGCTGCAGATATATCTAAAGGAAGAGCGAAACATAAAAAGCGGTTTCATTGGAATGAGGTAAAGAAACCAGACTGGAAAGGAGGTAGATGTGAGTGCTGGTTTATATAGGAGGAACATATGAACAGTCACCTTGTGCCAGCTTGTAAGAGCATTTCCTAACCAAGTCTATGGCACAAACAGAAATCCGAGGGAAAGGAGCCCAACGGCTGCACATTTGTACATCATGTACTATGAACACAGCCCGATAATCATACTCACTCGTATAGAGAATACCAACACTGATCCAACTTCCACACATGTATACAGAATTGAGCATTGAATCATGACACAAAAAGGTTTAAAGCGTAGTGCATCGCTACAAAATAAAACCATGTTCATACAGGTAACAAGTACTGGACAGAGCCCGGAAAACCACCCACAGCAGATCCTTAATTCATGCTTCCGCACATCATGAGACAGAATAGAGCCATGAGCCAAGTTTACACAGATAACAGATAATAGACAGAACCTTGAATCATGCTTACACAGGTCAGACAGAATAGAGCACTGGATCATGCTTGCACACATCACACAAAGAACAGACCATGCATTCACAACCGTCTAGAGTCACACTCCCAAATCTTTCTCGCACACCAAGTAAACAAGAGGGAGCTCCACAGCCTGTCTCGGACAGATCAGCTGGCACTTGCAAAGAAGTAATCAATAACTGTGCACTCAAACAAAGTCAGAAATCACACAACAGAGATCACAACTGCACCTGAAACAAGAATCTCCCACCAGTCGAGCACACAGTTGTGCCAATAAGCGTGCACATACCATGTAGGACAAGGACTACAGCACTAAATAATGAAAACCTTGTATTGTTGAGTTTTCCAAGTCCATAACTTGCCAGCAGATCGGGGGTTGCAGTGCTCAATGTCTGGAAAAAAGAAATAAATATTTTTTTAATTGCCAGTTCCATGCACCTCTGAAGCTTGGACTCAATAGTCAATACATGCTTTGCCCAGGGACGCCACATTTGGTGCTTTGATACCCAGTGCCTCGGAAATACCCACCATCAGACACCTTGTGCTTCTCCACTGCTCCCCTCCCAACAGCCAAAGCTCCTAAAACTCACGACTGTGCCGCTTAGTCCTTGTGCCCACACCATACACCCTTTTCCAGCCCATGAATATTCCATTCTTATTTCCAGCGACCTCCTATTCCCCAGGCAGCTTTTCCACACCAAAATCTTTGAGCTAACACCACAACATACTACTACGTTCTTCAGATCTCCCAACTCCACCCACTACCATCCAAGGACTAAGAAAAATTGGACTAATTTGCAACTTTAAATTAATCCAGAACAGCAATACGCCTCATCAACAGAGACATCAACCAAAAACACTGCATCAACAATTTTGATTGAAAAGGTTCTCTCTGGCTTATCCATTCCTATACTCCCTCCCCCCCTCTAATCGACTGACATCTCTCTCTCCCCATCTTACACTACTCACAAAAATCAATCACCACACACTACAGCAACCTGCCTAGAAAAACGCAGCATTGACCGAGCAACACCGCCACTCCATATTCCCATTATACAGCCCTGCCATCCCCACACAAGTGTCGAACTAGGCCCTCAAAGCATTTGCTTCAACTGATCTATCTTGGTCTCTCGCTTGTGGAAGAAGCACACATCCAAGATTCCTTCCCACCTAGAAACACAGACTCCCGAAACGTGTACTACTGGACTGCAAGCATCGACACCACAGAATTCTCATCTCCTTTTTCCTCTGTACTTTTAACCCCCCCCACCATTTTTTAAAGACTCAGCGAAAAAAACTGGCGATCTAAGAACATAGAACCGGGATCATTACAGTACTTTTATTTTCTACGCCTTGCCGTAAATATTCCATGTGATTCCAACTCCAATAGCTGGAATAAAAAAATATATATAGGAAGCATTTAAAAACACAACCTATTTTTACTGAAAAAAAGGATAGCTCGGCGGTGCTTGGATGAAGTCCATGCAACAGGCTACTGGCTCTGGAGGCAGGCCGTGTCCAGTAGCTATGTTGGGTATCTTGATGGGGCAAGGCAGAAGGCTGTGGCTACATTTGGGGGACTGCCCTCGTTTCAGAAAAAAAAATATGGTAATGCAACAATGCAAATGCATAACTATGTAAAAGCATCAATGTAAACACAGAATGTTCTTAAAGTGCTGTAGTAGCAGTGCAAGAAAACAAAACTGCCCAAAAATGTACCAGTTATGGCTTCTAAAAAGTACTGTTCATGACTGAGGAATTCTATCATCCGCAAGGGGAGTGTGCATTCGCCTGGGCTGGTTTGATATTTTAACAAATTGAATGATGGGAGATCAACCTCGGAAAATGTGTGGGGCTAAACTGCACACATTTTTCTATGCTCGCCGCACAACAAACACAGTCACGTGTACTCTGGGGTTGACACAGCCTACTGGTGCAGTCCTCCCGTCATGTTCAGCTGGAATGTGATGGCCCCAGGTAACAGCATTGCAGGAAGGGGGAAGGCAACACCTTCCTCCTGCCATGGCCAGCCTAATTAAATATCAAAGGCTCCATGGATCGGCCTTGCCTATTGTTAAAGGTTCTGTTCGTGGCAGCGCATACTGATGAGTTAATTGAAACAAGCCTGCGATAGGCCTGATCGCAGAGCAGACAAAAGGGGACATGAAACCCCAACTCTGACATGCAATGTGTCAGCTTGAAGCTAGCTCCCACTCCTCTGTATGAAGGGTAGTGAATGTCATGGCTGGGACAACTGTTTACAGTAGGCAACCCCTGCATGGGAACCCGCTTTTAGAGGGAATAAGAAGGGAAGTTACTTACCAACTGGTAACGTTCTTTCGACTGGATGTTCCTCCAACGTATTGCACATCTTTGACATGTAATGTCCACAGCTGTACACTTCGGAAACTTTTTCGGCAGAGGGCGTCCTCCGTCGATGATGTCGGTTCGATGTCCTTCGAAGGCCTCCTTCAAGGGAGACGTCACCGGATGTTATAAATAGGACGCACGGCACCCGTAGCATCAGTTTATGTTTTTTCTCCCAGAACGTGTGGCACCAATACAATGCCTGCTGGACTGCACATAGCCTTGCGGAAACGTAAGCTGCAATAGCATAGGAAATTCTCCAGAGGGGCAGGTCGGGAAGGCGATGTGGAATACGTTGGAGGAACATCTAGTCAAAAGAACGTTACCAGTTGGTAAGTAACTTGTTCTTAGAATGGATTGTGTCCTCCAAAGTATTCCACATCTTTGACAGACTCCCAAAGCAGTACCAGAAAAATGGAGGCGGGAAAGAATTTAGAGTACCCAGTCAGGTTGCGGAATAAAGAACCGCCTTACCAAAGGCCATAACTTGACCATGGATCGTATTCAGGGAGTAATGTTTAACAAAAGTGGGGATAGAAGCCCATGTTGCTGCTCCACAAATATTCCTAATAGGAACTCCCCGTTGGAGGGCGGTGGAAGTAGCCACGCCTCTAGTGGAATGAGCTTGCAACCCTTCAGGAGGGTCCTTACCAGCCAATCGTTAACACTCAGTAATGGGGAGGATAATCCAGTAGGACAAGGTCTGTTTGGTAACAGCCTGGCCCAAACGGTGTCCACCATATCCCACAAAGAGTTGATCGTCCACTCTGACCCTGGACATCCTAGAAATATAAAAGCTCAGAGCTCTCCTAGGATCCAACCTATGGAGTCGCTCCTCTTCCTTACCAGGATGAGGAGGAGGAGGAGGAGGATAGAAGGAAGGAAGAACCACTTTCTGACTCAAATGAAATTCAGACACTACCTTAGGTAGAAAGGAAGGATGTACCCATTGTACAACCCTGTCCTTGTGGAACACAGTAAAGGGTGGCTTAGATGAAAGTGCCTGCAATTCACTCAATCTGTGAAGTAACCGCAACCAAGAACACTGTCTTGAAGGACAAGAATGCAAAGGTTCAAACGGAGCACCCGTGAGAAATTTCAAAACCAAATTCAAATCCCAAACCGGCACCTGGAAAGGGGACGGTGGGAATACATTAGTCAGTCCTTTAAGAAATTGAGAAATCAAAGGTCTCTTAAGGTAAAAGCATTCTTCAGACGAGCGCTTAAATATACAAAGCGCCGCCAGGTAACCTTTAATGGTACCTACACGAAGGCCCCTGTCGGCCAAAGAAAGTAAGAAAGACAAAAGCATAGGAATGGGACACTGAAAAGTATCAACATTTTGTCCTCTGCACCGGTCACAAAACTTACGCCAATGGTACAGGGATTTTGTTGCTGGCCTTCTGGCCGAAAGCAACACCTCCATCACATCATCCGGGAGGTCCCAATCCTTATATCGCAACCTTTCAGATACCAAGCGTGAAGGTTGAGAGCCCTGACCTCTGGATGGAGAACCTGACCCCCCTCTCGCAAGAGCAGATCCTCTCGGTAGGGAAGACGACGTGAAGGGCAGATGAACATTTTGAGAAGGACCGGGTCTCCGCACAGACAGCAGAAAAGCATTCAGGGCTTGCCTGACATCCCTCAGCTCTAACAGGTTCATGTGGTGTTTGGACTCCGAAGGAGACCAACGACCTCTGGCGGTCAAGGCATTGGAGCCCCATCCTGTGAGGGAGGGAAGCATCTGTCACTACAGTCACCTCCGGCCATGGTTGCCAAAACAGCTCCCCCTTCATCAGGTTCCTTTCGTTGGCCCACCACAGAAGATCCTGGGAGACCGAGAGAGGAATCTGAACAGGATCCGACATCGTGCCTGAGAACTGCGACCACTGCATCTTGAGAACCCATTGCAGGGATCTCATCCTCAGTCTGTCCTCTGGCACCAGAAAAATGCAGGATGCCATGAGGCCGAGCAACCTTAAGAATTTGAAAGCCGGGAGACTCTGGGCATGTCGAAACTTGTCCACCATCTGCACAATGTGATGAGCCTTCACCTTGGGAGGTGCGCACTTCCCCAAGGACGTGCCACACAGCCCCTATGTACTGGAGCTGTTGGGAAGGTGTCAGATGCGACTTCTTGAAATTGAGGGGGGAAGCCCAGCCTGTGGAGGGAGCAGCAGGTGAGACTAAGGTGATCCAATGCTTGCTCTGTAGAGCACGCATGTATCAGCCAGTCGTCCAGGTAGGGGTAGACGTGAATCCCCCCTCGCCTGAGATACACTGTCACCACCACCATTAGCTTGGTGAAGACCCTCGGGCAGAGGTCAATCCAAATGGCAGGACCCGAAACGGAAAGTGTGTGTCGCCAGCCGCAAACTCAGGTACTTTCTGTGCTTGGGACATGAAAGTAAGCATCCTGTAGGCCCAAAGACACCAACCAATCCCGAAGTTGAAGGGCCTGGAGGACTTGAGTAAGAGTAACCATCTTGAACTTGTCCTTCCTGAGACGTTTGTTCAGCCAACGCAAGTCCAGGATGGGTCTCAATCCCCCATCTTTCTTTGGGATCAAAAATAAGGGGACTACCAACCCTTGTTCCTCTCCGCTACAGGCACCAGTTCTATAGCGCAAAGGCGTGTGCAACCAACGAAATGCCTCTTTACCACAGGGTTAGCCAGAGAGTACGAACACTGATCCGTAGAAAGATAAGCAGAGACCGCTGAAAGGTAAGTCCTGCATGACAGAACATGAACCCCTGACTCTGCTAGGGAGGACACGAAGGACAACACCGTGTCAACCGTAGCCCCCCTTGGATCCAACTTCTTCTCTAGACACCAATGACAGAACCTGAGCCATTTACTCTTGTACTGCCATTTACTCTTGTACTGAGATCTGGTCGAGGGTTTTCTGGCTGCCTGGATAATACGCATGTTATCCGCAGACAAATTCAGATGCTCTAAAGTCCTGAACTCAGCCACCAAGCCGCCAAGCTGAGCGATTGTGGGGAGGGGTGCCACAGCTGCTGCTCCCCGTGGTGGAGAAGATCGGGAGTTACCGGTAACCTGATCGGCGGATAAACCGACAGGTGTTGGAGTTTTGAGAACCAAAACCTGGCTGGCCACCACGGGCTATCAGTAGAAGAGAACAGTTCACCGAGTTCTTCAACTTCCAAATTGCCCGGTGAACTAGAGGCAGAGGCGGGAAGGCGTAAGCTCTCATGTTGTGCCATGGAATCTCTAGAGCATCCCCCAGAGAGGAGGCTGGCAGCCCCCCTTTGGAGGCATACAGAGGAAGCTTCTTGTTCGCCGCCGTCGCGAAGAGGTCCACCTGCGGTGTGCCCCAGCGCGAGAAAATCCCTGAGAGGACCTCCGCCTTCAACTCCCACTCGTAGCTGACCACTGTCCGCCGGCTGAGGGCATCTGTTGTGCACTGCAAGCAGCCAGACGCCATGAAGCATGGCCCGCTCCTATATCTGGATGGACAGATCAACCAAAGGTGCCCACCCCGCAGGCCACAAAAAAATTGTGCGGAAGGGGTATCCGAGCATTCCGGTCATAAACTGACAGATAAGGATGTGCACAAGGCTGAGAAACCAGCCCTACACCTGAGGCCGATGGCGCAGCTGTAGGGGTAGCGTTCAAAATGGCCGCCGCAGTCGTGGCTGGAACGGGCGCCATTATGTCATCACCTGAGGGGAACTGCGGCACGTGAGGAAGTGAGGCAGGGGTCCCCGTCGATTGATCAGGGGTCTTAACTTTAGCCTTAACATAAGGAACCTCGGCAGAGCCGGTACTATGAGGCCTGGAATGTTTCTGCGACATACCAACCGCCAAATTAGCCTTCTCAGGAAGGACCTCGGCGCTGCCGGTAAAAGAAGAATTTCCCTTCTTTGCCCCCTCAACAGATCTGGTGTCGCCGCAAGAGCAGGAACGGTGAGAAATCACCTTCACCGATAAGGCCTTGCCAGACCCTCAGAAATGTTGGTAGCTTTAGCCTCTGTACGAAGGACCTCAGACCCGTTCCGGTAATAGCCTTACTCGTGCTGGGCCTCGAACATCCGTTCGGTAGCACCAAGCCCCACCAAGGCCTCGGGGCGCACCCCGGCATAAGAGCCAGTCGTCCAAATACGGATACTCATGGATACCCTGAAGACGAAGATAGGCCGCAATCACCGACATCATCTTCGTGAAGACACGCGGCGCCAAGCTGAGGCCAAAAGGAAGCACCCGAAGCTGGAAGTGCTCCTCTCCCAAAGAGAAACTGAGGTACCTCCTGTGTAGAGCCCAAATCAGGATATGCATGTACGCATCCTGAAGGTCCACCACGCTAAGCCAATCGCCCGCCTGCAACGAGGAGCGAATCTGGCAGGGCGTGATCATCTTGAATTTCTCTTGGGGTAAAGAAAGATTGAACTGGGAAAGGTCTAGGATGGTGCGCAGGCCAGACTGGTTGGGTTTGGGCACCGTAAACAGCCGGGAGTAGAAGCCCTCCCCTCGCTCCCCACGGGGAACGGGTTCCACAGCTCTGAGGAGCAGAAGTTTCTGAACCTCGGCCTTGAGGGAAGGTGAGCCCGACATCTGAAAAGGAGGGTTGAGGGGTGGGGTAGGGGATAAAGGTAAGCGGAAGCCCGCCCGAGCAACTGACAAGACCCATCTGTCTTCTGTGATGGTCTGCCACGCCTCCCAATGAGACGCAATGCGTCCTCCCACCGGGGTCTCGTGTGAGCACGGAAAAACCTCATTTGGCAGGTTTATCGGTGGCAGTGCCACCTGAACCTGATGAGGAGGCTGAGGAGCGGGAGAAATACCACGTACGCTGTTGTCTACGGTGGTTATTTCCCGCAGGAGTATCCACTCTGCGTGATTTGCGGTCGAGGAAGCCCCTGAAACCAGAAGAAGGTCGACTCTGAGATAGCGGTCTCTGAGGTTTGAAAGGAGCTTTAACCGGAACAGACAATGATTTAGCCGTCTGAGTGCTATCCTTGGTTTTGGTGAGCTCTACATCAGTAGAAGAATGAAAAAGCTCCTTACCATCGAATGGAAGGTCCAATACTTTGTCTTGCACTTCCTTCGAAAACTTAGTGCCATGCAACCACGCTTGCCTCGAGGCATCATGCCCCGAGCCGAGGTGTCTACGTGATGAGCCGCAGCCTCCAGGAGATCCTGGGACAAGACCCTGGCATCGGAAAGGCCACCTCTGAAGTCTTCCAACTTCTCGACCGGAATGTGCTCCTCAAACTCCGACAGACCTTTCCACATCCGCATGTTAACTCCCGCCAAAATCAATTTGGCATTGGCCTGCCTGAGCTGCAAGGCCGAATTGGCAAAGATCTTCCTCCCTAGGGAGTCCAGGAGCTTGTCCTCCCTTCCCAAGACCTGAGTAGCCGTCGCGGAAGAGGATGCTGCAGGTCTGGACTGCAACGTGGCCGCAGCCACCACTGTGGAGGAGGGAGGCGGACAAGACGACAAGGCCACTTCCTCCGAAGAGTGTAGCCTGTACCTCGCATCAATCTTTTTATTGACAAAAAGTCCCGAGTGTGGCTTCTCCCAGACTCTTCGGACCTCGGCCAAAACATCCTTCTGCAGGAAAAAAAGGCCGGTATGCTCCAAAGGAGACAGGGTGAACGCCCCAGAAAGCACGCCCTCCTGTGGAGCAGGTGCCTCGGGAACTGGAACATCTAAGAAACTCATCATGTCCAGTACCCGGTCATGAAAAGCTCTAACAGAGCGGGGAAGGTCCTTGTTGTCCTGCTCGCCTTGAAGGTCATCTGGCAGGTCAGGATCCTGCTGAACCGTGTCAGGCACTGCCTTGTCCACTGGGGATAATGGTGGAAAAGGCGGAAGAGCAGGGGCAGGCACCACTGGCAAAGGAAACGCCGACTGAACCACCAGAGGAACGGGTGGAGCCGGGGGCGCTGGTGGACGAATTTCCTTAAAAAGCCCTTTGAAATACTCCCTCATGGGGTCGGTGCGCATAAGCGCTTGAAATTTACTGAAAAAAGCATCCTCAGTAGATTGCTTCGGAACCTGAGGAGGCCTCTCATGAGGTGGACAAACCCAGGGACGTAACGGAGAAGGGTGCCACGCCGGGCCCTCCGCCGACGTATCTACATAAATCAAAGGGGCCGCCCCTGCAGGCAACAAAACATTGTGCGGAAGAGGCATCCGGGCGTTCCAATCATAAACGGGCCGGTAAGGTTTCGCACAAGTGACCTTAGGTTCACCTGAAGGACCGAACCCTACACCAGGGGCCGATGGCGTAGTTGTAGGGGTAGTACTTAAAATGGCCGCCGTGGTCGTGGCGGGAACGGCCGCCATTTTGTCTTCATCTGAGGGAAACTGCGGCACGTGAGGAGGTGAGGCAGGGGTCCCCGTCGATGGATCAAGGGTCTTAATTTTAGCCTTAACATAAGGAACCTCGGCAGAGCCGGTACTGTGAGGCCTGGAGTGTTTCTGCGACATACCAACCGCCAACTGAGCCTTCGAAGGAAGGACCTCGGCACTGCCGTAAAAGAAGAACCTTGCTTCTTTGCCCCCTCAACAGATCTGGTATCACAAGAGCGGGAACAGTGAGAAACCGCTTTCACCGACAGGGCCCTGCCCGGCCCCTCAGAACTGTTGGTAGCCTTAGCCTCTGTACGAGGGACCTTGGGCCTAGGCCCGGTAATAGCCTTATCCGCACGGGCCTCGAACATCCGTTCGGTAAACACAAGCCCAGCCAAGGCCTCGGGGTGCACCCCGGTCTTGTTTTTGAGGGAAGCCGAAAGAGAGGCCTCAGAGCAACCTCCGGTACCCTGTGACTCAGCAGAACTGGGTCTACACACAGCCCCCACAGGAGGGGCCTCGGAAGTTACTGCGATGTACACAGGCCCCTTACGGAGACCCTCAGAGAAAACTCTGGTAGAATTATTAGGCCCGACAGGCACCTCAGGGCGAACCCCGGTGACAGAGCGATCAACGCCCCTCCAGGCTCGAGAGGAACCCGGAAAGGTATCCCCCGGCCGGGGTGCTCTGAAAAGTAAAGAACTTACCGGGCGTTTTTTCTTCTCGTCGATGAAAGCCTGAAAATGAGATGGGGGAGTCCGTTGGAACACCTCCTCCCACCGTTCCAACCGACGTTGAAGAGCCCGGACCGAAAAGAAGTCACAGTAAAAACAGGAGTCCCAACGGTGTTCCGGACCCAAACACTCTAAACAAAGAGGATGGGGATCCGCCCTCGCGAAGCGACGATGACACGAAGAACAGTCTGGAAAGTCTAATTTAAAAGACATAGACAGACTAGAAGACGAATGCTAGCGAGAGCCAGAGAGGAAAACAGGGAATAAAGTCTTCCGAGGATGCAAGTGCGTCCGGCCCCAATCGAGCGCAGAAAAGGAATGAGGGGCGATGCGCGGGGCGGAGCCAAGGAGGGCGGGGTTACGGCCGCGTGCCGGGCCCCGTGCAGTAAAGAGAGGAAGGACACATTTTTGGAAAGATTTTGATGCTTTTTACCAAGTGCTCCGGTCCCGTCCCACAGGACGGAGAGATGTCCCACAAGTATGGAGGAAAGGGGACGGGACGTAGGAGTATTAGTAGTCACCCCGTAAAGACCGTTGCAAGGGAGGCTAGGCGGACACAGTACCTTTAAGATGGAGAGGATCCTCCAGCAGGGGCAGTTGTTCCTGGCAGCGGGTGCAAGTCGCGGCGTCGTCCAGAGGAAGAGATGATCTCGACGTGGAGGAAAGCTGAAGGTCGTTGCACTGCCAGAGAAGAAACCAGCCGCAGAGTTCTCCGGTTAAAAGGTACTACCCTTTTATTCACGGTAGTGGTAAATCGTGGTATCCCGGTTGCTGGGGTGCTTGGCACAGGCAAGGCGGCCACGTGATGATCCGGGAAGGCGAAAAGACGGGCAAACTGGTTATCCCCACCAGTCAAAGGAAGAAGACTCCTCGGATGAAGATCTTCTCTGTCGTCGGGAAAAGTGGTGAGACGGTTCAGCAGGGCTCCACCGGTGGTGGTGTCGTTGCAGGTCGGCTCAGCTTCTCCCTCCTTGGATTCCTGTGGCGACGTCTGAAGTTCCAGTCCCCAAAGCCCTGCTTTTATGCAGCAAACCCCCATTCATCAGTCCTAGCTGTCACTCAAACATGCTAAGCGGTGTGCCGGCCGGCTCACCACTGGGCCAATCACACAAGAGTGCGACTTAAGTTGCCGAGTCAACTCAGTCCAGGGTGCCTAAACCCCCCTCCCACACATCCTGTAAACCCAGACAGAGTGGCACCACTTTTGGAGGCTTCTGTGTAGAAGCCCGCCAAAAAGTGGAACAAAGGGCTCGACTTGGGTTGGAGTTACAGAGGCGAACACAAACGCCATTTTAAAACCAAGTTCTGACGAAAAGACCCAACCGGGGAATAAATATTAAATCAATAACCCGGCGGTATCTTTAACATTGGACCAAAAAGTGGTGCGTTTAAAATGAATGGGGAAATCCCATAGAAAATATTCCGGTGGAATATTTTGCGTGGTAACCACTGCCACCAGCGAGAAACTCGACGAGGGGGGACTGCACAGTGCCCCCTCGAAAAACAGACCTAGGGGCAATCTAATTACCCCTACCAGTACTTCCACAATATGATGGTTTGTACTGGTTCTGTTCCCAATTTAAGACTAGTAAAGTCAATGGTGACTTTACATGCCCTGGGAGACAGTAGTCAGTCCCAGGGTATGGAGTCTATGTTTGGGGGTCACTATGACATCCCTGTGTTACTGCACTGAGGGTGCTGTGTAACACATTTACCAAAAACCACATGAAACCCTATGGGGAAAAAGACCCCATAGCCCATAAAACACATTACAAAGTCAAAGGATATCTCAAATCATGTTTAAGAGTGGGAGAAAAAGAGCCTCACTCTTAGCAGGAGAAAAAAATAAACCCCAAAAATCCAGCAAAGCTGCTGGGGGGCTCACTAGGTTTGGGAAATTAGCCTTAACAGAGAATTCTCCCTAACACCTATCCTGTCTCCAATTTGGTTTTAGGAAAGGAGTAGCCACAGATGCCGGGGGACTGCTCATGAATATATTACAACGGAAAGCATGGAAAAAAGGTAGTCCTCCGGTCTATGTGGCCTCAATAGACCTTACCATGGCCTTCAATATGGTGGACAGAAGTATTCTTTGGGGGAAATTACATCATTTAGGGCTCCCCCGGGACTTATTGTCTATCCTGTACCACTTACATGAAGGTTCGAAGTTACAGGTACGGCTAAGTAATATGGGAACTCTAACACAGACGATCTCTGCAGCAAATGGTTTACGTCAGGAGTGCTTATTTGCACCTACAATATTCAATCTTTATGTATCAGATGCTGGCAAGGTTATTGAAACAGCTGCCTTTGTGCCACCTACAGTTGAAGGGGCAAAGATATCTTGGTCTGCCTATGCGGACGACTTTATGTTTGACCACACTCCGCGGGGACTTCAAAGGTTGCTAACAAAATTTCGAGACTATACTATTGCTAACTCCCTTTTGATAAATGCTAAGAAAACAGTGATTCTAAGACTACATTGTAGTGCTACAAGGGGTAATCCTGTGTGGTTTCTGAATAATGAAAAGCTGTGTGCGCAATCTAATCTGCGATATCTGGGCTATCCGATTTTTTAAACCAAAAAAAAAATAGAAATTTCAGCAATTCCTGGATAAAAAAGTGCAGGTGCAAATCATCCACTTAAAAAAAATTGATGCTAAATATAGGAAATTTTCCTTTATGTCGACCCTGCGCTTTTATAAATCCAAGGTGATTCCACAATTCTGCTGTGGCCTGGAGTTGTTTCCCAGGTGGGCGATTGATGAGCTAGATAAATATGAGGTTAGGATCTTGAGATCGGTCCTTACATGTCTGCCTAATTGTGTGCCGCTTGAAGTCTTGCGGTATGAACTAGGTCTACTTTCCCTTAGAAGCATTGTTATGTGGCGCCGAGCTTGCCTATTCAGGAAACTTATTGTGAGCTCTAAAGATACGATGTATGATTTGTTGGGTAACAAGATTCAAACTGGTACATGTGTATCTGAGTATCTAAATGAGCTAATAAGGGAAATTTTAGAGTATTTGACCTCCTTTGGTGCAACATGTGAGTTCCTCATTTTTAGCCTAAATAAGGCAAAAAAATATGCGGAACTAGATTGGAACATCACTTGCGCAAAGATAACTGGAACCAAACTCTACTGGCATGTTGTATCTGGCTATAAAATAGGGGGTATAGTGGAGTCATACCTGATTAAGTTTCCTGACAAAGGATGGCGAAATTAATTCTTGCGTTTTAGATGCAACGTGTTGCTCACCAGGGAAATCATAGACCTGCGGTAAAGGAGGAATGGGATATCGACATTGTGCAGATTCTGTGGTTTACCCGGGTCAATTGAAACCTTACAGCATGTTGTAATATACTGTACAGCATTAAGAAATGTACGCATACATTATTTCTTAAGATTTGTGAATATGGATAATGTGGATCTTTTGCGGCTATGGTTTGAAATATTACATGGAAGTAATTTTATTCTACAGCTTTCGGTGGTAAGATTTCTGAGACAGATTGGATTGTCAGCTAAACGATTTGATTTATGTAGAAGAACCGAAATTTAAAACTATGACTGAAGTAGTTTTTTAATGTGACTTTTCAGTGAGTAAGCTTATTTTGACAACGCATATGTAACATATGCCTTCTTTTTTCTGTCTGTTATTTTAATTGCGTTTAAATGGATTTTATGAATTGTAAAATGATTGATTATGTAAGCAGTTGTGTTTCCTATCTTTTTATGTTGAAGTGTTTCTTTCTTTTTTGGAAAGGTTATGTATAACCAAAACAAATAAATAAATAAATATTAAGACACATTTGGCCCGGATTGGCCGTGCTGGGTAGTTGGTGGTGGGAGGGGTGGATGGTGTGCTGGGGAGTTGGTGGTGGGAGGGGGGATAGTGTGCTGGGGAGTTGGTGGTGGGAGAGGGTAAGGGGGGATAGGTGCCTGATTCCCCGGTGAGGGGAGATGGCAGCTGCAGGCCATGAGGAGGCTCAGGGCAGTGGGATTACCATGTGGTACCGCCAGCATTCTGAGCCTTCCCATTGGCTGGGAGGCTGCCGCCCCCCCTCCCCCACCTGGTACTAATATACATTTAATGCTGCTAATTTTCTCTATTTGCTCCACTTCACAGGAATGTATCTCCCATTACCCCCCAGCCATCAAAGCAATCTGTTCAGTGAAACTCTTCAAAACGTGGCTAACCTCAACATGTTCGCGACTGAAGGGCCCCAAACCCTTCCACCCTCTTACCCAAAACAAAATAACCACCCAACCCATGACTCCTGCATTCTGCCCTCAGGACCACGCTATGTAATTTGTACGTGTGTATACTGCCCTCAGCCTGTTAATGTTACACAACTGTTATCTCCTCCAGTCTATGTCCCCTCTCTGCCTACACTCTGTTACTTATTACTTTGCAAGTAATTTCCCTTCAAAAGGATTCTTGCTTCTTCAATATATACAATAAATACACCCCAAGGCTGAGGATTTAGCAGAGCTGGGGTGGAGGCACAAGCAGAAAGAAAAGCATCGAGGAAGTGGGCATGCGAGCGAAAGGAGAGGTAGAGATGAGAAGTACAGGAGAGGTTCCCTTTGGCACAAGACTGTTGCGACTTGTCAAGAACATAGATGAGAAAGGGGCATTTAGGACTAGGTCCTGTAAACTAAGGCAAGGAAGTTAGAGGAGGCACCCTGACTCAACCTGTAAATACGCTCAGATGGCCACCCGCATAGTGAAAGCTTTGCGGCTTCATTCTGTATCAACTAGCCACAATAATCACTGCCCAGATCCAATGTGTAAGCACATGTGGGACCACTGGAGGCAGGCGATGGGTCTACCAGAGTTGAGGACGAAGCGCAGAGGACTTGAGTTCATGGAAAGTACCAAGGAACAAGTGCAGGGACAACCAACCCTGTCCTCTCCCAAGACAGAGTGACTGAGCAGTGAGGATTTAAGAGGATGGGGGGGGGGGCTGTATACGGGACACCTGGTTTGAGGACTACATAAATCGGAGACCTTGTTGAACTTCAGATCTGTGCTGAAGCCTATGTGTTCGTGAATCTCAAGGTGAAAACACTGGTTGGAAAGTGGCCCACCCAGTGACATGTAATTTTGCCCAATCCAGCCAAGAGGAGAAAGGAAGCCATGGATACAGGTCTCCTTTCTGATCATAATAGACATTAGTTTAGTGTTGGCTTTAAATGCCTAACAGGACTGGTCAGACTTGGGCCACCTGAAAGGGAAAGCAAGTGAAGTCTGGTGTTATGCAGAGTCTATGAAGACATGATTTATCATGTTGCTAGAGTAGGTAGCACGTGTGAATGCGCATGTGTCATTGCCCAATGTCATTTAGGCTGCAGCGCCTAGAAGTGCATTGCTGCACTTGAAAAAGCTATAATAGGCATTATGTAGATCTTTATAGAATACATAGATGAAGAATGCTTTCAGATGTGAAATGACATATCTGAACCAAGAGTTGTTGAGCGAGCAACTATCCAATGATTTACCTAGCCATTTACTCACATAGCTCATAGATTCTAGAATATCGAGGTGCTATACAGGTTTAGCCAGCCACAAACATATATATAATAATTTTTAGTGTGCAAAAATATATTGCAGTCTATCCTATATTAGTTGTGTAGAGAACCAGTGCTCCGGGCTTAGCCTAGTTCCTTTAGCAGCTGAATTACTTCGCTTGCAGAAAGATAATTGCCCAGACACCCATACATAGTGTAAGGGTGTCGAAGAAGGAAGTTGACACAAAGGCGGCATGGTTTTAGTTATAGACTTATTTGTATATAAATCAATCCCGCACTGTCCTTATTTCTAAGAGGGGCTTTCCCATCTCTAAAACGCATACTAAAGGGTCCGTCAAGATGTCTGTCAAATCAAAACACCACCGTCCTGTGTCACAACCTACTTCTATCCCTCACCCTATAACTAAAAGATAATCCAACAGAAAGTTCCTTCTCCAAGAGAATGTCTCCCTTCTCCTGATGCTTGGATAGTGTTCAATAGAATGCTCTTTTGCAACCAAAATATGCCATGGGGAATGACTCCCTTCCCCTGGCTTGCAGGTTTTACAAAGCCTTTGCACAATTCCAAATCAAGGAGAACGGTTCTCCTCTCCTGTTGTAGATCACCACAGTTTCCAATTAAAACCAGGGGGAATGACTCCCTTCACATGGTGTCTCTAACTCTCAGTTCGGTAGCAGGGGAATGCCTCCATTCTCCTGGTATTCCTTGGCACAGTTCACAACAAGGACAGGGGGCTCGGGGGAGAAGCACTCCATGCCCCTGGTGTCTTAAATGTATGGTCCAAGAGCTTTGGGCCTTCTACAGCAGAATGACTCCCTTCTTCCTCACAACCCTCAGCTTGATGTACACTTTGGCACTCTATTTTGTTGTTAGCCAAGTCCCAAATCCTTCTTTGCTTATAACTGGGCTCAGTGCCGCCACTGCGATGAGTAAGTTCTCCTTGCTTGCTCGGTTCCCTTCGGTTGGGGTACCAGACCCTTCTCTGGTGGTCAGTGGGCTTATTACTGCCACTGCAACGAGGAAGTTATCCTCGGATGCTTGTTATGTCAGTGTTCGTGTCCCCTTGCCACATCCAGTCTTTTCTCTTCAGTTTCCACAGCACTTTGGTGGCTCCACGCTCCGGTCCGATGCTCGACTCTTCGCTCTCATTTCGCAACAGCTTCCGATGGACCCGCGGACAGCCTCTTTGCCTCACCGGCGTCCTCTGCTCTTCTCTGACTCTGGCATGCCCACAGTGTTTAAATACTCCTGCTGGTTTCCGTGCCTGTTCGCCTCTCCTAGCTGGGTTTGGACAGCTTGGTTAGTTCGTCATACATACATACTTACAATGTTGCTAATCCCGCCCTGGCAGATTGTAAAAGTCCTTTGTTCTTGTTGATAACTTAATCTTCATGCTTCGTCTGGGCTACCTCGTATCAGTACTTACTAGTACAGTAAATGGCCTTATGTCTCCTACGCTCTTCTTCGTCCTAGTACTCTTGGCTTTAGCTTTACCCCCTGTATTACAGAAGTACATAGGTTTACTTTCAATAAAATGGTTCTGAACAGTGGGGAAGGCTAGGTAATCTTGGGGAGTGACAATATTCCATGATCTGCAACCCAGGTGGTCGTCCATCAGGACTGTGGCCCAGGTGGAAAGGGCTGGCGCAGGTATTGCTCGCCACTCCGATGCAAGCACCATCTTCTCTGTTACCCACACCATTGTCTGGTGCTGAAAGCACCCCTTCTGCTGAGATATTTGACACTTGCATCGTTGCTGCTAGCCCCAAAGACATTTCTGGAACAGTAGAGGGGCCAAGGTATAATCTACGACCAAGGAAACTATAAGGAATCCCTTTCCGCGAGTGACAACTGCCAAGCGGTCAAGACTGACAACTTTAATGGACTACTTTGGGGTGCATTAGCACAAAGAGACTCTCCAAGGAGCACTTAAGCTACGTGAAACCTGTCTTCTTGGAATTTCCTTTTGCTGTTTTGCTCCATGCACAAGCTATGCCAGGACAAAAATGGAAAATAGAATTGTTCCAAGGGTTTTGTATATGCAGTACTGTTAGGACTGATTGTGTGTTAGGAGGGTGGTTATTACTGGAATATTATGTAGCGCCATCCTTGTTTGGTACACTAATCAGTGACCCCAATGCCACCCTGTCTCCGATCCAGCAGTATCAGAGAGAAAGGATCATAGAGTAAAATACTTTTGTTCAGAGTATTGCGGACCAAGCTCATGTCCCTACTGACACATTGGATATAGTTGGTTCCCTGTGGTCTATGTTCAATTCTTTTGGTTGGAAGTTGCTATCCATTCTCATGGTAGTATTAGCAATAGTATTTCTTGTAGGTCTATGTAGCAATTGCCTTCCTGCAATATGTCAGACAATAACTATGTGCCTCAAACCGTCAGCCACTTCTTTGCAGCCACACATGCTTTCATGATGCAGAAAAATGCCATCAAGGACATTATGGCCATAGGTATTACTGGCTCTACTGTTTTGCCACTCACTTATGTGCATAGTTGAAGGTTCCCTTGTTTCAAAAGGTGGTGAAAGAACTGATGTTCAAAGGGCCGTTTGTGACTCTAGCTCAGTATATGTGCGATTAGTTAAATGAACAAGCAGTTCTTTCAGCGTGCAGGGAAAACAAGAATTCACTTGGAGGGCTAATTCTGTTGGCCTAGCTTGCCGATGCACATTCCAAACTGTAAAGCACAAACCAGGTGGCTGACTGACAACCGTGTGCTAAGAATATGTCTTGTGCGTATTATGTTCATTGTGCTCCTTTTTATTGTAACTATGCGTCATGCAAAAGAAGGATAGCACAGGGGCTACAAGCTGATCTTGGAAGCAAGAGGTTCGAATCCCAGATCTGTGCCTAAACACCAAACTCAAGTATGGTATTCGGCGCGTTATAAAAAAACAATGAAATAAAATAAAGGGAGACCACCAGGGGGCGCAGGCAGAATGGACAACTAACCCACCGTCTCCCTTGTCCCCTGGCAAACATCCCAATATATCAGCGGAATCAGCAGAGCATACCGGTCCAAAATGCAGGAACCGTGATCGGAGTTCGTCCAGAGCCCTTTGGCCAAATTTGAACCTAATCGCCCCAAGGGAACAGGAGCCAGGAAACACAAAGCAGAGCGGCCTGCTCCCGCTCCGGTATACACCCCGACACCGCCGGAAAGTGTAGGCTGCAGCCAGCGAGACAGTCCATGCTGTACTCAAGGAGGAGCAGGGGCTAGTGCAAGTGAGGGGGCCCGGCAGCCCAAGACAGGACTGAAAGCGCGCATCCCCTAGGGGGGGCCACAACACCCCATCAAACCCCAGCAACACCAACCAGCACCGGAGGTCAGTTCCCCCTACCCCCAGCATAACCGCGCCACATTAAGGGGAGAAAGGACAGGGCGAAGAGACTCAGTGGTGAGGCCGCCTGAAATGCCTCCCTCACCTCCCGTGACCCGGGACAGACAGCCCCCAGTGGCGTGGGGACAAAACACGGCCAACCACACCAGCCACCGGGCTGTGGTCCCCCCCACCCCTGAGCAGGCCAACACTCAGCTGGCCCACCAGCCCCGAGGCAGGGCCCAAAGACAACAATCGGGCCCGGGGAGGCAGCGGATAGCCATTAAGACCTGACAAAGTACCCACACATTGGAACGGCACAGGAGACGGGGCCCCACACCTGGACTGGCAAATCAATTAGCGTGTCACCACACAACCACTGGGACTGGCTGGACCCCAAGAAGTCCAAGCCCTGACCGCCACTGCGGACATCTCCACTGAAGCCCCACTCTGCACAGAGCAAGGCCTGCCTGGCCCAAGACCTACCTCGCAAGGAACATGCCCTCAGTCCGTGGTCCACGTGCTGGCGCACCAGCCCAGGCCCTAAGGAGAGCACACATCGGCCGTACACGGCAAGACCCATACCAGGGAACTCCCCACCGACGACACGGCTCTGAGGAAAAGGATGGTAGCGGCCCTCCACACCCTCCCACTAAACCCAGAGATGGCCAAAACATTGAAGGGCTTCAGGAGACAACAGCACGGAAGCAATGGCACAGACCACGGAGTCCCAGCCCCTACCGAGAGACGACAAGGAGGGCTTCACTAAGGCGGACATATGCATGCTGCTGGAAGATATCCGGTTGATCAAATCAGGCCCAACAAGGGCAATAACAGACCTACATGGTAGTTAACAAGGTGGAGGAATACTCAAGGCAATCGAAAATAACCAGCTCTCAGTGGACTTGATCGAAATGAGGGCAGAAGGTTGTATGCAGGAATGGGAGTAGAAGGAGAGGGACCTTACCCTGAAGACAGACGACCTTGAGAACCAGGAACGCAGGTCCAAGCTCAGAATCAAGGACCCCACAGGCTGAATCAGCCATGGTCCTGGAACAACGTGTGAGAGCCCCAATTAACAGCCTCTTTGATGAGCCCCTGCCACAGAAATCACTTTTGACAGAATCCACAGGGGGGTGGGGGACAGAATCCACAGGGGGGCGGGGGGGCCCACCCAACGGCCCAGGTCAGTCCTGGCAAAATGCCACTGTAGAAAGTGGATATACTCCAGAAGGCCAGGGCGAAAGGAGATGTTGCGTTCAAAGGTTCCCAGGCCCACATCTACCAGGACCTGTCATCCATGACACTGAATAAGGGGCGGGAATCCCGCCCCCTGACTCAATGGCTCCAATAGAAAGGCATACAATACCGATGTGGGCTTCCTGTTTGCACTCAGTGTCCAGCAGCATGGAGAATACAGGATCAACATGCAAGAGGAAGCGGAAGGGGTGCTGATGCAGCTGAAAGTAGAGGGAAACTAAATGGACAAATCAGAAGAGACCAAGTACAATGCAAAAGAGAAGGGGGTACGAGACACCCGCCCCTAGCTAATTTCAGGGTTTGCCAAGGGGACGAGGGGTCTCCCTAGGTTGGCCCTCACTTTTGTTTTTGGGCATCTCCAATCAGAAGGGATTCGCTCTACCACCCTGTTATGCAACGGGTCGCGAGAGGGAATGGGGTATGGATGCAATCATGGGGCAGCAATCCCTTGTGAGGGTGTCGACGAGGAGGGAGGGCACCAGGGACAGGGAGGAGGTCGGGGATCGGCACAAAGGTCTTAAAACAATGAGCAGGCGGGGAAGTAACAGAAAAAATGCGACATTCCTGAATATGTTTAACAGTCATATCAGGGTGGGGTTGCTGAATGTAAAAGGGTTGAACCCGCCTCAGGAGCACTCCATGGTGCTACAGGAATTTAAAACCTCGGGACTGGACATACTCTTTCTACAAGAGACTAAACTAAAAGCAGAGGAGGAATATATTCTAAGGGAACGGGACCAGGGGAATGCATTGTGGGCCTCAGGCCCAACAAAAAAAGCAGGGTTGGAATGTTGATCAGGAAGTCCCTGGGACTGGAAATAATACAGATTAAAAGGGGCCTGCAGGGGAGATTGCTGGTGGTGAATGGGAATATAGGCCACACTGCTGTCAGTGCCGCCCCTAACCAACGGCAGATTCAGTTCTGGCCACCACCTTCGAGCTACTCAGTACGTGGAGAACAGGCCGCCTTATCTGTGGCGGCGACCTTAACTAGATAATAGATCCATCTAGGGACCGGTCTTCCCTGAGACTTGTTGCGGTCCCCCCATCAGCCCAAGCCGGAAAGGCACTGCACTCCCTCCTGAATGACTACTTCATGATCGACACATGGAGAACAGTTCACCCCACAGCACAGGCACACACCACCCCCCCACACGACACGTTCCCTAGACCTGACTATATCCTGCTTGACGGCTCACAGGAACACGCTATACTAAAAACGCAGACATACAGGAGGTCCGGCAGTCAGACCATGACAGATGTGACCTGTCCCTGGAGATCGAGCCCCCCTAGACACACGCTCGGTATGTAACGAAACACTAAACAGGGATGTGGCCTTAAAGGAAACCCTCCGAAAGGGGATCACAGAATTTTTCCAATTCAGTACCATCGCAGACACCCCCCCTCCACACAATCTGGGAGGCAGCCAAGGCCACCTTCCATGGTCTCCTGATCTCCGTGGGGGTGGCCAAGAAAAGGGAAAGAACTTTGCTAGAAAACAGGTTAAAAAGGGAAATCATGTAGAGGGAGAGGGCGCTGCGGCACCAGAACGGGGGAGGCAAGGAAAAACTCACTGAGATCAGAGAGCTGAGAGGAGAACTGGGTGACATTTGGAGGGGAAAGGCAATCGCACTATTGCGCTTTATAAAACAGAGATTCTATGAAATGGGGGACAAAACACACACACTGTTGGCAGCCCGGCTGAGGGGCCAAAGGGCAGAATGATGAGCAGTCTACAAAATTAGATGGGAGAGTGGTGAGCTGCGCAGCCAACCGAGGCTATAGCACAGTCCTTTGGCGAATACTATACCAGGTTGTACGCCACGGAGTGCTCTGGGTCTGATGGGCTGGAGCTCCCAGAACTCGTCCCGGAAGACAGATCAGCCCTAGACGCCCGATCAGCACCAATGAAATACTCAATGCCATTTCCAAACTAGAGCCAGGCTCGGCCCCGAGACAAGACGGGTACACGCCAGCTTTTTATAAAGCACCATGGCCCACTGCTGACACCATTCCCAGTCCAGCTGTTCACCAGTATGCTGGATGGAGGCGAGGCTACAGAATCATTAACCTAGGCCCAAATCGTGGTGCTCCTAAAGGAGGGCAGGGATATAACGTAATGTGGGTCCTACAGGCCCATCTGCTTGATAAACGTAGAAGCTAAGATCTATGCCAGCGTCCTGGCAGGGAGATTGAACCCGATCTTGCCGGGGCTTTTTCACACAAATAGGTCGGCTTCATCAGAGGAAGGCAGTGGGCGGACAACACCAGCAAAACCCTGAATGTCATTGCAGGGGTCACAGAGGCAACGGCAGACCCCATTCTGCTGTCAATAGACGCCGAGAAGACATTCGACCGTGTTGAGTGGTGGTTCATGGAACAGGTGCTGAAGAAAATGGGCCTGGCCCAAGCTGGCTGGCGGGGGAACTGGCAATAAACAAACACGAGGGACAAGGTGGTGGTGAACGGCGTGGCTTCCCCGGAGTTCCAAATAACCTGCGGAACCCGGCAGGGGTGCCCACTGTCCCTGTTAATTTTCGTCCTGGCGCTGAAACCACTGGCTGCGGCGTTGCGGGCCAATGAGCAAATGGGTAGAATACGAATAGGGGTGGCAGAATTCCAACTAGCCCTCTATGCAGACGATGTCCTACCATACATTTCGTACACCAGTTCCTCAGTCCCTCGCCTTCCTCAGGACACTGACGGACTATGGAAGGTGGTCTGGGTTCAAAGTCAACATCTCGAAAAACCTTGGCGCTACCACTGAAGCTGCTCTCCTCTATCGCGGTCGACACTCTCGCAAACCAGGGTATGCAATCCCACCACCCCAGCATAAAATAACTCGGGGTGCTTATCACCCTGAACCATGCAAACCTGTTTGACACAAACTACCCCGCTCTATGGAACAAAATCAAGCAGGACCTGCAAAAATGGTCAAAACAGACATTGTCGTGGGCGGCTCGCCACATGACAATCAAGATGAACATCCTGCCGAGGCTTCTGTTCATGTTCCAGGCACTGCCACTGATACTGCCACGTCACTTTCACAAGGAAATAAAGAGGACAGCCCTTTCTTTCCTGTGGGTAGCATACAGCACCCTGGTCCTGCCCAAAGAGGAGGGGGTGGGGGGGGACAGGCTTCCCAGACTTCTATAAATACTTGCACATCGTCTCGGGTCCAGGTGGACCACCTGCAGGAGTGCAGAAAAAAGCAATGGGCTGCAATGGAAAATAGCATCTTCGCACCGGTAATGCTAGGGGAATGGTTCTGGGTCCCACACAGGAGACTACCAGCTCCTCGCGGTCCTCTGACATCTTTGGAGACCCTCAGGGGAAACAAAAGGGGTCACGTCCTGGCCATCACCTCTTGGCTGCATCTGGGTACCCCCTATTAGGGATAAGATCTCAGAACCCCTCAGATTCCAACCGCGCTACGAGGCAGGCCTCATCAGAACAGGCCAAGCATGGAAGGATGGCACATTCATACCAAACGCCGACCTAGAGGGGGCCCTCAGGACTTCCGGAATCTCAGCACTGACATTCCTCCAACTGAAAGGGGCCCTCACGGACCAGGGCTGGGCACACAAATTGAGTCGCTCGCTCACCAGGTTCAAACAAGTCCTCAATGCATATATGGACTCCACGGGCCTCATCTCAGCCCTCTACGGTGCGCTGTTAACCCGGGGTCACATCCTAGTGCCGAACCCCCCCAAACAATGGGCCGCAGATCTGAGCCTCTCAGAGGACACAGACGTATGGCAAACCATCTACAGAGCAGTGTGGTCCTCTTTGATCACTACGTAGTATAAGTTGCACAAGAGTAGGCTCCTTTTCAAGTGGCAACTGACACCACAGAGGCTCTCCAAGATGTACACTGGCTTTCGTAGCCTGTTCTGGCGGAAATGCAGGCAGATCGGTTCATACTGGCACATGTGGTGGGATTGCCCAACTACGCGCCAGTACTGGACAGACGTGCTGGGCTAGATCAGGAAGATGGACGGGATCACTAGAGAACCATAACCGTTGTTGGCCCTGTTTGGGGTAGAGGGACAGGTGGGTAAACACACCACACTGCCACACATGCAAAGGAAACTGCTGCTAGCGGCAATAGTATGTATCACCATCCACTGGAAACAAGAACACCTCCTGACGCGAATGGGTAGCTAAAGCACACAAAATTTACGAGATGGAGAGCATGACAGCAGTCCTAACAGAGACCCACAAACACATAGACGCACAGTGGCTAACCCTTCCAGGAGCAGCACCATCGGCACACAGGCTACATAAAAGCGACAAACCCAGAAAACAGCATCGCCAACCCCAGCAAGATCACCCAACAAGGCTGACCCCAGCCTCAGCCAAGACACATCCCGCCTCACTCGCCGTCCCCCTCTTCATCTTGCCACCGATACCTCACAACGACACCAAGCTGTTCCACCTCACAACCTGGTTCCATCCATCCCAACCGGGGAAGGGAAGGGAGGAGGACGGTGGGGGGAGGAGGGGGATGGGGAATGATAGAAGGTTAGATACTGTTGGTTGATATTGTTTGTTTCTAACACCGACAGGGCGATCAAGGGATATAGCACAAGAGTGGAAGATTTCCCAGGGGGTTCCCCTCGACAGAACACTGCATATTCTTGAGATCAATAACGGGCCAGGTGCCCATGAAGTATTTCATTGGTATTCCTTGTTTTGCTCTCTTGCCTTGTTGTTTCTTTGAAATGAAATGTACCATCCCCTGTGGAAAAGATCAATAAGGAACAAGTCAGTTAAGGCTGTTTGTAGGATAGGGCCTGGATCTCACCTACCCATCATGGCAGAGGTGATGGCCACCAAGAAAGCCATTTTCCGTGAGAGGAACTTGAGAGGGGCCTGATGCATAGGCTCGAAGGCCCCCCCCCACGAGCCTCGTCAGTACCACGTTTAGTTCCCATGCTGGGAAAGGCGCCTTCACCAGCTGGAATGATCGAAACAGTCCTTTGAGGAACTCCTTGACAAGACGGTGGGACCAAAGAGAATACGTCCCGGAGACCTGGTGTAGTGGGAGATAGCCGCCAGATGCACCTTGATAGAGGCGTGCACCAGCCCCACATTGGCCAAGGATGACACGTACGGAAGAATCTGCGGGGCTCCGACCCTCAGAGGATTGCTGTTCTGTGCAAGGCACCACGTAGCGAAATGCTTCCATTTGTGCCCGTAGCACTTAAGAGTCAATGACACTCTGGCCCTGGCGAGGACCTCCCTGCAGTCCACCGGCAACTTGTACCCTCCGAACTCTAAGGCTGTAGGATCCAGGCCCTCAGGTTCAGTGACCCTGGGTCGTGATGCAGGATTGCGCCTCCTTCTCTGGTGAGCAGATCTTCGACCACCGGCAGCTTGAACTGGGGTGACGTTGATGGGCGAGAAGGTCCGGGCACCAAATCTGCCCTGGCCATGCCGGGGCGACGAGGATCATCCTGTATTGGAACTGTTTCAGTTGATTGATGACTCGCAGCAGGAGAGACAACCGAGGGAACGCGTACAGGAACAGGCTTTACCATGGGAGGGAAAACGCATCCCCCATGCTTCTCGGCTGGTGGAACCTGCTGGCAAATTTCTGGCATTTGGAATTAGTCGTAGTCACAAACAGATCAATATGGGGTCTGCCCCACTTGAGGAAAAGGCGGTCCACCTGATCCTGTCAGAATATCCACTTGTGGCATGAGCGCAGCTCCCTGCTAAGGGAGTCAGCGATGGTGTTCTCGATTCCAGCCAGGTGAAAAGGCATGAGGAACATCTCTTGGGTGACTGCCCAGTGCCACAAGTGCTGCGCTTCTCTGGAGAGCATTGGGGATCTGGTGCCCCCCTGCTTCCTGATGTAGAACATCGTGGTGGTGGTGTCCGTGAAGACCCTCACCACTTTGCACTTGAAGGCCCAGAACACTGCCCGCAGCTCCATGACATTGATATGGAGACCCCTCTCCTGCGGCAGCCACAGGCCTCTGGCGCAGAGATGTCCGGTGTGAGCTCCCCAGCCCTTCAGGGAAGCGTCCATGGTGACCGTCTCCTGGTAAGGGGGGCTCTGAAATCTTGTTCCCACGGCGATGTTGGAGCATACGCCCCACCACCTTATCCCTCGATGGAACTCCTTGTCGACAATCCTGTCTGCAAAGCTTCAGGACACCTAGATCTAGCAAGCGTCCAGGAACTCCTGCAGGGGTCGCATCCACAACCTGCAGAGCCGGATCAGGTAGATGCACGACGACATCATGCCGAGCAGCGATTTGATGGTCCGCAGCACTCTTAAGTGCCAACAGCCATTGCACCTTTCCCAGCAGGGCTGCTATCCTCTCTTCCAAAGGAGCTGCCAGGCAGGAGACCATGTTGAGCTTGGCCCCCAGGAACAGCGCATTCTGCGATGGTATCAAGCTTTGGATAGTTCACGGAGAACCCCAGATCCATCAGCAGCCGGACGGTCCTCTTTGTATTTGACGGCTACTTCCCTTGACTTGGCCAGTCGTCTAGGTATGGGTACAAGTGTATACCCTGTAGATGCAGATGGGCTGCTACTGGAGCCAGGCACTTCGTTAGCACCCTGGGTGCTGACTTCAGTCCGAAGGGGAGGTCCTTGAATTGGTAGAGCCTTCCCCATACTACAAAGCACAGGAACATCCAATGCTTCTCGTGAATGAGGACGTGGAAGTATGCGTCCTCGAGATCCAACAACGTCAAGAAGTCTCCTTCCTCCACTTGGCCAAGCACGTGCTGCAACATGACCATCCTGAAATTTTGGGACTTGAGGTATTTGTTGAGACGCTGCAGGTCTAGAATGGGACTCCAGCCCTCGGCCTTCTTTACCAAGAAGTATCTCGAGTAGACTCTGGTGCCCCTGAGTCGCTTTGGAACCAGTTCTATTGCCCCTTTTCTGATCATGGCTCGTACTTCCTGCGGGAGCTGAGGGATGTGCTGCTCCTGCCGGGCCACTGGTGGTAATCGCAGGCACTTCTGCTGGAACTCTAGAGTGTGTCCGTGAGCAAGAGCGTCCAGCACCCATCGGTCGGTGGAAATGATCTTCCATTCGCTGATGAAGCGCGCCATCCGGCCTCCAACCGGGGTGCTTGGGTGGGGGCCCGACGTCCTGGCCGGTTCAATCTTGCTTCGGGGCCTGCGTGCCGCCCTGGGAGCGACAATGACGTCTGCCACCTCCATCGAAAACCTTGGAACAGCCTCTGTAAGCCTCCTGGGTCGTGGACCGGGAGGGTTGACGGTACTAAGAGGACCCTCCGCCGAAATGTTTCGCTGATCTGCCGGACTTCCCGCCAGAGGCACAAATGGAAGGGCGGTGTTGTTGAAGAGTGCCCAGGGCACAGGCCGTCTCCGTGTCAGTCTAAATGGCATGCAATCGCTCATCAACGGCCTTCCGAAAGAGGTTGTCCCCATCAAAGGGCATGTCCAGCACCCTCGTGTGGACCTCCTGACAGAAGTTGGTGGCTTTCAGCCAGCCACGACGACTGAGGCAGTCACCGTTCCCCATCTGCCGGAACCCTGTGTCCAGAACGTCCAGGGCCACTGTGCTGGCATGGTCCAATGCCACCTCCCCCTTCTGGAGAATGGAAAGTGCCTCGAGCCGTTTGTCGTCAGGTAGGAACTCCAGCAGCGGGGCCATTTTATACCACAGCTCCCTGTCGTACCTGGCCAGGATTGCAATGTGTTGGCCGCCTTGACTCTTGATGCCGCCGAGTAGATCACCTGTCTTCCCGTGGAATCTAACTCCTTCCTCTCGCTATCTTCCCATGGCATCTAACTTCTTCCCCTTGCTATGTGTAGGAATGGAGGATGAAGACGAGGGGGTTAGAGGACTTCTTTCTCACTGTCGCCGAAACCACCGTGTTCGGGGAAGGCTGCAAACGTAGGCATTTGTGTGCAGACTCCGGCACCCTGTACTTTTTCTCCAGCCTATCCCTCTTGGCCAGGGCCGGATTTCTCATTAAATCTAGGCCCGCCTCCCAAACATCGTCCAGGAGAGGCACCGCCAAGATGAATCTCCGACACCAGGGTGTGTAGGGTCAAAAGGATGTAAAGAGATAAATCCCTCGGAGGGGTTGGGCGGTAGGCCTACTGGGCCCCATGTCGTCTTAGGCATTTCTGCCGTCGCCAACCCCTTGGCGTTTCTGTTGCCGTCCTCCTGGATCATGTGTACAGACACCTAGTCCTCCTCGTTCGAGGAAAAAATATCCGTGCCCAGGAGTCTGGTTAATGTCCCCCTGCCCTTTTTGCATCCTGAGGGGTCAGTTTCCGGCTTAGGGATGGCATCCCCTTCTCCGGTGTCCTCTCCACCGGCTTGGCTGGGGCCTAACACCTCAGGGTAGGCATACTCTGGGCACTGCTGGGGCTACCTTGACTGGGACAGCCCCCTTGGCCCTTGAGAGGGCAGTAGCCACCAACTCAATCATCATCGACTTCACCTGGGCCGCCTGAGCCTTCTGGGGGTAGGTTGGTCCCCTTTTCCATTGCCTTCGTCTTCTCTGGCTTTTCCCGCAGCTTCGCCGGGTTAGCAGATTTCCTCTTCAAGGAGCAGCTGGAGATGGAGGCAGATGGTGAAGATGAGCGAGACCTGCTTGCGCGGCGACCCCGACGGAAACAGACTCGCAATGCTTGGCCTTGTCTTGGGCCCCCAAGGATGTAGTGCCCTCACAGGAATGAAGCCTGCTCCTTGAACAGGCCACTCCTGGGTGAGGCATGCCCCTGCTTGCCGCAAGGGGGAGCGGCCTTGGCGCTGAGCCACGCCAACCTACTGTGACAATCCTCCACGGTTCACTTGGAGAATCTGAGGCAGATTTCAAAATCTGCTTCTCTGTGATCCGGATGAAGACAGTAGAAGCACTGGAGGAGTTTGTCCTCTACAAACATTCCGCAGCCCGCAGCAGGAGCAGAGCTTGAAAAGGGAGCTTCCCTCTTTTCTTCTCTTCCGACATGGTCCGGAGTGCGGAGTAAGCCAGATGGCCTTCTGGAATTCACTGACAAACAGATCCTTGCTGGTCGGCCGAAGGAGCGAAAGAGCACATGGGCTGTGTTTGACAAAATAGAACTTTTTATCGAAAAAAGCACAACAACATAGAATAGCTCACGGAGCAAAACACGAGTACTCCCAACACTTGAACGTGTAGTAAAAGTCTGAAGATGGCTGCCAGAGGAGGGGCTTAGGGAGAGGGCAGTCATTGGCTGGGGGCATTATGACCCAGAGCTCAGTGATTGGTTTAGAGGAAAAATACTGTTTGTAAGTCAAAGTGAAACTGGTTTTTCGTTTACCGAGGATTCCCAGCATGACGACGGGGAATATTCATGAGCATGTGAATCCATGCCAGACACCATGTTGGAGAAAAACGTATTTAAAACAAAAATAAAATAAAATAATTACAAAAATGTAATCCTATTGGCCAATGTGTATAAATATGAAGCTTTCTGACAGAAGGCAGGGGTATGGACGAAGTGTTCGCTGTTTTGCTCTCCATTTAAACGCATTCTGAATGAATAAACCTTTAACTGCCAAACAGCGCTGTGCCGGTATCGCATGATCTTGGTGTGCGTCAACGAGCAGGCATTATGAATGGATTATTTCCCACAAAATGGCACCCCAGATGGGACCTCGTCTCGGATAGGATCCAGTTGGACAGTGTGCCACGTTCGGGGGGAAAACAATCAGTGGACGGCGAAGGATGTGGGGCACACTGCAAGAGGTGGACAGAGGTTTGCTGCAGCCACAGATTTCGCCCGGTATCTCATTCTCTTGGAGTGTGTCAGCGATCAGGCATTATGAATGAATTATTTCCCACAAGCCGCGGTCCTGTGCGTGGGCCTCAAGAGAGCATGCCCATTCAAAAGGAGTAGCCTCACACCAGGGTGCTGCATCTCTAAAGGTGTTTGTTCTTATTAAAAAGGGAAGGTGGCAGGATTATGAAAGGCAGGAGGGCTTTGGTCAATGGGAGGTTTAGACCATTTTGATTTTCAATGTCCTGTGCCCTCCACTTCCTCTGGCGCAAAGCAATTTGGATGTGATATTCACAGGGTAAAGTCCACTCCGACCCGGAGCAGGGATTGGACCACTAAGGCAGGCTAGCGTTAGTCCAACCTCCTGAGGATTTTTGCCTTTAAAAGAAAGGGTCTTCCACCTCTTCAAGAGATTCACAGAGTTCCTCTTGGATCCTTTAAGGCCGCAGATTTGTTCTGAAGATCTCACTGGACTTACTCTGGGAGAGTTATACTCTCCAAAGCCCTCAGCCTGAGGAGAAGAAGGAATCACCCAAGACAGAAGGAAGATCTGTCCCCTAACACTCCCAGGGCACGTCAGAAGTAAACGCTGCTGTGGATCCAGACCTACTACTCTGTACTGGAATCTCCCAAGCTGGGAGAGCAGACCCTGAATGGAATAATCCTATCCTCGAGCCCCCATGAAAGGGCCTTACAGTAACCGGAGGACCAGCTGAAGCTCCCTGTTCCCGCACCAAACCCGTTGCTCTGTGTTCACTGCACCGGGAACAAGAGGGAAGTCGCTGACGCTGGTGGCTGTGCTCCTCCACCAATCAAACATTTGTGTGCACCTTCGACCAGTTCCACACAGCATCATATCCCAATCAAAGCTTGTCACCTGGTAGACCTGAAGTGACTACTCAATTGCGGGACCCGAACCGTATCACTGAAGAGTCACTCCCGACTCAAACCAAGGGTTACAACCATGATTCAGCCCAGTTAGTCCTTGAACTGCTGCCTCATTGATCGCACAAAGACGGACCCAACATCACCACTTTGATGACTGTCACCCGCCGACTTGAACCACTGGAGCATCACTCATCAACCCATCCCAGCAGCTAAAGCCCGACTTTAAAGAGCCTCTGTTCTACTGCACAGAGCACCCGCATTCGCCTCTACTCGACACTCCCTCGCTGCTAGTGGCCTGCACGATCCTGCATGCCTGAACTCAGCCAGATCAGCGTGCATCGACGTTCAACCTCGGGTCCGACATAGTCAGCCCACCAAGAACTGAATCCAGGTACTGCAGTCTCTGAACTGCCCCCTCGGCCCACTTTAGGCTGGTTAGTTCATGATCGCTCCTATTTTCTACCAAGATGTTTCCATTTGTTCTATGTGCAGTTGGTGTGCGTTTTGATTAAATTGTTTTTTTATTTTGGACTGTGATACTGTGTTTGGGTCACTACTGGTTCACCTTCACACCCCTCTTAAGATCATAGCCTTCCCTCGGCCCACATTACCTCAAAAGGTGAAGGAGGTATTCACTTACCTGTCCCTGTTTCACCTTTATGATTGCCTTTCGTTTTGGTTTGCAGAAGTGTGAGAGCTGAGTGGACCATTTAACCCCTACTCATACTTGTACTCCTGCAAAGCAAAATCCAATTAGTCACACATACTAAATAGGTTTTCAGATGGCATGGAAAAGTATTTAGAGGGATCAAAATCCTTAGAATCTGAAATTAAAGTGATATTGGGTTCAGATGCCTTTGGAAAGAAAGGGGAAGGTATTCTCTCCCTTCTATTTCGTTTATCCAACTTCTTTTTATGTTTCAAAGCCTGGTACTTGAGCCCACCTTAGGACCTGCAGGGCCCAGAAAACACCTGTTGGCATTAAAACCTGTATGTCTAAGCAGGATAAAAGCTTTTTGTCTGCAGACCCAGTCTATCTATAGGAAAGAGACAGGGCTTCTTTAAACCACACAAGGGAAAGTTTCACAGAAACCCAGACAATCGCTCTGTTACTTCGCATTGACCAGTAGCATTGCAGAGGAAAATCAATCTGAATGCTTGCACACATACAGTGCATCAATGTTTCCTTTTACTAAAGGAAAGAAAACAAACACAGACACAGGTGAGATGTATAGAGCATTGGCCACACTCTTCAACAAGCGTCACAGGAGGTGAAATGTTATAATTGTTCAGTCCTAAACAAATGGCAGAGGAAACAAATGTAACCCACACTTCACCAGGCTTACAGGAGGGTTTTCAGAGAAGGAAGGAATACATACTTGGCTTACCAATACACACAGGGGAAAACAGGAATCCTCAGAAGCGATCACGTGGGTGCTATTTTATTTATTAGGTATTTATAAAGCGCCTATACAGCAAATGGTAATGGTCCTACTATTCCTTGTGTCATTCAGATCGTGCAAGTGCAGTGACAAGAAGTGCAGCAGCGGAGCGGATAATGCTAGGGTGGAAGGGAGGGAAGTGCGGGGCAGTGTAGAGGCAGACACGTGTAGGGGGAGAAGGAGGGGAAGAAGAGGGCCCCTGGGGCTAGTAAAGTGCTAAGGGGAGGCCAGGTGGGAGAGTGCCACAGGATGCAGGGAGTGAGGACCACATGCGAAGTGCGAGAACAGGGGTGGACCAGGCTCGGCAGGGAAGCACAATCCACCGGCTAGTCAGGGGAAGGGGCCTGGAAGGGCAAGTGCAGGTTGGGGGCAGGAGGGGGCAGGGAGACAGGCGTGCTGCGGTAGACTGGGCGAGGAGGGCCTGGTGATAGAAGATGGTACCTAATCCTTATTTAGCTAGCTTTAGGCACCTCCTGAGAGACCACCTGACTACAAACACCTGGTTCAATCAGGGAACAGCACAACCCCCTTCATCCAGATACAAGGCATTCCCTTGAAGCCAGCCCAGGGGAGGAGCAGACACCAAATAAAACAAGATAAAAAGCAGCCAGCCCAAGATGCCTTTGTGAGTCCTGGAGGAAGGCAGACCCTGCTGAACCCAAAGACGGGGGACTTGGCATCAAAGAGCGAGAGTGTGTGAGAGCGAGTGAGAGCAAATGAAATAGAGTGAGATATAAATATATATTCAGTGGAAAAGAAACTGTTGAGAGAGTTAAGGTGATCACATTTAAGGCAACAAAATTCCTGAAATTCAGCAATGGCATTTTGAGCAAGTCCACCTTAACTATGCGCCCCCTGTTGGGAATGTTGCACCAATAGTTTCTTTTAAGGCACACTAGCCATGACCTTTGGCACAGAGATCCATTACCACATGGCTAGGAAATGGGATCACTGCAGGTGTAAAATGACCCCCCCTCCCACTTCCCATTCCTGAAGGATTCCACCGATAATGCTTGAAAATCCAAAACTCTTCACTGTCTTTACAGGCACTCACCAAGTGCCCCCCTCCACTTTCCATGGTCCCCCCAAACCCCTCAGTTGCTTTTTTCCCCCGTGGCTCTCTCCTGGCCATTACCCCATGCCATTATAGCCATTACGGAGCATTTCATTTTCTACTTCGTACTGTTTACGCTATCTTTAGTCTCATAAAAAAGCATACTTTCCTCCACTAGATGCACTGTAGCAAGCGTATGAAACATTTAACCCTCAACACTTAAAAAAGAATTCCCAAACTCAAGCAAGCGGAGAATCTGTTTGCCATTTTTTGGAGCAGTGTTCATCGTCTCTTCAGATTGACTGCTAGGGAAAGCTGTGCGTTTGTGTTATGAATGCTGAATAGGAGTATTGATTTTGGGAGTTATTTTCCCTTTTTTCTGACTTGCAATGATTCCTCGAAGGGCAGAGGAACATGCAACCCTTGGATGTCTTCATAAATCATCCCCAGCACTGCGTGTCCTAGTTGGGATGCTGAATGGCCAACAACGTGGGGATCCCGAGGGTAAAGATGTGTCCGGTGGCCCTGACCATGCCCTCTTTTGTTTACCCTTGTACAGTGGAGGAGTTCGCAGTCTGCAGACTCCTCCTTGGGGTTTTTGCCCAAGCTCGTCTTTGTGGTCTGTGAGGTGTCACAGGCGTGGCTATGTTTCTGGCCTTGAAGTGAAACTGCAGGCCGTGCGCCATTGTGCCTGTGTGGAGATCCTTGACCTGAAAGTGTGTGGAACACCTACCCTTTAACCTAGCTTCATCCTTCATCCTTGAGAGAGGCAGCACGCACTGCACTGCGTCAGCCTCATTACACGATCATTTCTCGGGAAATCGTTGTTTGTAGATTGGGGAATACTTGCTTTGTTTCCATGCTGCCTGTTTAAAATGCTTAATTAAGAATGCCAACCAGAGCTGCTAATCAGTACTTTATAGCTATGCTGTTAAAGGGTTTACTTATATTGTGCATTGCTTTTTCATGGTATCTTGGCGCTATAGGATTCCTAAGAAATTCGTTTGGTGAGTAGGGACAGGGAAAATGCAATAAAGCGTGCCATTATGCCATGCGTGCAAAGTACCCAGGCTCTCTGAATGTGATTTCTAAATAGTACTTGAGTTATTTGTATTCAGATGCTGCTGTGCTGGGTGCCCCTGTACGTGTTAGGGTGCGTGGGCTGATTAGTTTATAAAAGTTGATGCGTTGTGTGTAGAGTACTGATTTTCTTATATTGGGAGGGGTATTCAGTTGTTTAGAGTGGCCTAGTCAATGTGCTGGAATATGTTGGAACTTTGAATGGTTTAGTAAGAGATACAGGGTCAAGATCCCAGGACGCTGAAGTACCATACCTAATATAACAGCCCACCTCTCCCCCGCTTGATTTTGAATGGAAGCCTCGATGC
Organism: Ambystoma mexicanum; assembly: GCF_040938575.1. Taxonomy (NCBI): domain Eukaryota; kingdom Metazoa; phylum Chordata; class Amphibia; order Caudata; family Ambystomatidae; genus Ambystoma; species Ambystoma mexicanum. The sequence goes on from NC_090932.1 coordinate 1,537,618,566, forward strand.
TGGAAGTGTAATATAAATAATTGGTACGCTGGCCGTACCACTAGTTCATTTGCTTTTTACAGGGCTCAAGAGACGTGTTTGGACTCTTTTTCTTTCTCCCGAGCCAGTTATAGAATCGGCCCAGATCAACATCATTCAAGCACTGCCATTTTCCCAGGCACACGTGGCTCAGCAGGTCGTTAAGCGCTCTGGTTACAAACGCACTTATCAGTGGAAGAGCTTTTCATGTGCATGATGGAACATTTCCAACTGATACTATCCCTAGTGTGACGTCCACTGTACCCATGATCCCTCACGCGTCTAGGACCCTCCGATTGTATTTTTTCCTGACATGAGGTAGCATGAGGAGTAGCGTGAGTACAGATGATCCAAGCAGATAGAAGATAGATAAGATAAGATAAGACTACAAACATCCATGCGCCTTCTCTCAGAGGGGAGGAAGGGTGGGTCGCATGTGAATCTAAGCAGATACAAGCATCAGAAATACGATTATGGTGAGTAATGTATCCCTTCTGAGGCATGTGGAATCTGCTTAGATCACATGCTGTGCATAGATTAGCGAGCAGTGTTAGAAGGAGGTGGGATTTGAGAAGGGTCATGAGCAAATAAATGTCTTAGAACCGCTTGTCCCACTTGAGTATCTGTCTTGGAATGGGTGTCAATGCAGTAGTGCTGAATAAAAGTGTGAATAGAGCTCCAAGTAGCTGCTTTGCAAATGGTGTCAAGGGGAACATTTGCAATGAAAGCCAGAGTGGCCCCAATGCCTCTTGTCGAGTGGGCTCTGGGCGTAAAAAGGCAAAGTTTTGTCAGAAAGAGAGTAACACAACTGGATACAGTTGACAATCCACTTGGAGATGGCACCCTTAGAGACGCGATCTCCCTCTTTGCCTGTGGCTATGGAGACAAACAGTTGATCTGTTTTCCTAAGCGGTCTGGTCTTGTTTACGTAGTAAAGGACCGCCCTATGCACATCTAAGGTGTGTAGTTTAACCTCAGCCGAGCTTTGTGGGTTTTGGAAGAAAGCCGGAAGCTCGATGGACTGGTTTACATGGAATTTAGAAATAAACTTAGGTGAGAACCTAGGGTGTGTCTGTAAAACCAGCTTATCCTTATGAATAGTAAAGAAAGGATCCTGCACTGACAGAGCCTGAATTTCACTGACCCTTCTTATGGATGTAATGGCTACTAAGAAGGCAGTCTTATAGGTCAGGTGTTTGAGAATTGTTTTATGCATGGGCTCGAATGTGGGGCCCATGAGTTTAGATAGCACCACGTTCAGGTCCCATCCTGGTGGTGGGTTAGACATAGGAGGATGAAGTCTCTCTACTCCCTCCATGAAGGCTTTAACCACGGGTACCTTCCACCACGACACCTTGCTATGTGAGGTGGTGTACGCTGACAGTGCTGCCAGGTGTACCTTTAGTGAGTTGAAAACCAACCCTGCGTCGAGCAGGTGGAGCATGTATGTCACGATTGTGGAAGGAGTGCAATCAACTGGGTTGATTTGTTTATTCTGGCAGCAGATAACGAATCTCTTCCATTTGTCGAAGTAGCAATGCCTCGTGTTCGGTTTCCTAGACTCTTTTAGGATGTACATACACCTCTGTGGTAAATTGAGATGTCCAAACTCTATGACCTCAGGAGCAATGCTGCTAGGTTCATGGAGTTGGGTAGAGGATGCACCTTCTGACCTTGGTGCTGGGACAAAAGATTGTACCAGCCCGGGAGTTTGATGGGATCGCACACCGAAAGTCTGCGTAGGTGTGGAAACCACTGTTGTCTCGCCCACATGGGAGCAACTAGGACGAGCGTCATCGACTCTCTGTTCATCTTGTTCACCACCCTCCTGATGAGAGGAGTTGGTGGAAAAGCGTATGCAAACATCCCTGACCAGTTCATCCACAGGGTGTTCCCCAGGGAGTCTGGTTGGGGAAACCTGGATGCGAATCCTGGGCACTGTCTGTTTTCGCTTGAGGCGAATAGGTCTATAGTGAGGAACCCCACTGAGAGAAGAGATCTTCTACGATTTCTCTGTGTAGACACCATTCGTGTTCCTCCGGAAGGGGATCTCTGCTCAAAGCGTCCGCTAGAGAATTGAGATCCCCTGGAACATGTTGAGATGACAGAAAGATGTTCCGTCTGAGTGCCCATATCCAAATTTTTTGGGCAAGTCTGGACAGATTTGGCGAACGAGTCCCTCCTTGCTTGTTCAGGTAGAACATGGCTGTCGTGCTGTCCGTCTGGATCTGCACCGACAGGTTCAGTAGGTGGGGCTCGAACGCTTGAAGTGCTCTGAAAACTGCCAGAAGCTCTAGCAGGTTGATGTGATTCTTGGCCACTGTGTGAGACCAGAGACCCTGAGCTGTGTCGTGGAGATGGTGAGCTCCCCATCCTGTCAGGCATGCGTCCGTCGTGACTACCACCTGTATCTCAGGATCGTAAAAGAGTTTCCCCTTGGATAGATTGTCTCTTTTCCACCAGTGGAGACTTTGTACAAGTGTTGGCGAAACGACCAGTAGATCGTCCCACTGACCACTTGCCTGAGACCACAGTTTCGCCAACCATTCTTGCATGGGACGCATGCGCAGGCGCGCGTGGGGGACCAGGTAAATACATGAGGCCATCATGCCCAGCAAACGCATTGCTTTGCGTACTGTTATCTGACGACCGGTTTGATATTGCGGAATTTGCAGTAGTATATTCCGAATTCTTTCCTCTGAAGGAAAAGCCAACCCCTCTTGAGTATTTAGAACAGCTCCTAGGAACTGCTTGGAGGTGCTGGGCACCAGACTTGATTTTTTCTCGTTTATGGAGAAGCCCAATTCGAAGAGGAGGTCGATAGTTCTTTGAATGTTTGTCCTGCAAATTACTGGGGTCTCCCCCGTGATGAGCCAGTCGTCCAGATAAGGCTACACTGGTATTGCCTCCCTGCGTAGGTGTGCCGCCGACACCGCCAGTACCTTGGTGAATACCCTTGGAGCCGAAGCTATCCCGAAGGGCAGTACCTTGAACTGGTAGTGCTGACTGTCCACCTTGAAGCGCAGATATTTTCTGTGCGCTGGGAACATGGAAATATGAAAATAGGCATCTTTCATATCCAATGTTGCCATGCAATCCCCCTTTTTTAGGAGGGGAATTACATCTTGGAGAGTAGTCATGCGAAATCTTTGGGGCTTGACATACTTGTTTGCAGGCCGTAAATCCAATACTGGGCGCATTATCAAATCTTTTTTTGGCACAAGGAAGTAAGTTGAATAAATACCCTTGTTTACCTGGTGTCCCTGGACGAGTTCTATCGCGTCCTTTGCGAGAAGATTTTCGATCTCTTCGAGTAGGATCTTCTGGTGGTCTAAGGAGTGTATTCTCTGTCGTGGAGGGTGGTTTCGGGGACGCTCTAGGAGTTCTATGCAGTATCCTGCGGACACTGTGGACAGCACCCATCTGTCTGATGTGATCCCTTCCCAAGCTTGGGTGAAGATGGAAATGCGTCCCCCTACTGGGGATGCGTGAGAAGGGACCCTGAACCGAGCGTCACTGTTTTGGTGGAGGCGTGCCCCCTCCTTTATTGGGACTGCCTCTACCCCTACCACGACCTCTCTTGTTACCCCTGCCATAACTCTGGGTAGACTGCTGGTTAGTGTTCCATATAGTACCCTAGCCTTGGGAATAGTTTGAGCCTCTTTGGGAGTTTTGTCTGCGAGGCTGACGAAAATTGCCATTCCCTCTCTGGTTAGGGGGTTTGTTGGTTAGTTGCCCTAGGGACTTGAGTGTCTCGTACTCGTCCTTGGCATTCTTCAGCGCGTCCTCGACCGCCTTTCCAAACAATAGATCCGGCTCCACCGGCTTATCTATCAATGATGCTTGGGTCTCGGCCTTGAAACCAGACTGCCGTAGCCAAGCATGCCTCTTGATGACCGTGCTTTCAGCAATTAATCTGCCGGCGTTATCCGCAGCATCAAAGGTTGATTTTAAAATGCAACCTGACATGGCTCTCCCCTCTGCCGAAACTCGTGCCAATTGGCTTTTTAAGGTATCTGGGGCGGAGTCTATGAGAGCCGCGACTTCTTCCCACTGGTGGCAGTTGTAACTAGCCAGCAGGGTGATGGAGTTGGCAATTCTTGCCTGGTAGGTGGAAGTGGAGGCTACTTTCCTGCCCAAGCCATAAATCTTCTTGCTCTCCTTGTTGGGGGGAGCTTCGGACGATGACAAGGGTGTTCCCGCCCTCTTACGGGTGTTTGTAACAACCAGGGAGTCCGGTTTGAGATGTCCCCTTATGTACAGTGGGTCAGATTGGGCTGCCCTGAAAAGCTTTTCAATTCTGGGGTTTACTGCCCTAGTGAGATTGGGGTTAACAAGGGAAGGGTCTATCCTCCTTTGTATTGACTTAAGGATAGGGATGGCCTGAGCAACAGGTCTCTTTTCTCCCACCAATTCCTCTGCAAAGTCCCTCTCTTCCTGAGCACCTTAGGTGTCAATGTGGAAGTGCTGTGCCGCTCTGGACAGGACTTCATTCAGGAGAGGCTGGTTGTCGACAGGCGAGTCGGTAACCGCTGGCTCTTTCTCTACCGGGGAATCTACCCTGTATGTATCTGGGTCGTCCTCCTCCTCTTGGTCCTCATCATCCCCATAATAGCCTGTCCCAGTCTGTTCTTCGAACATGCCCACGTCTGGATCCTCACCAAAGGATGGATCTTCCTGATATTGAGAATAGGGCTGTGTATAGAAGGGGTCTGAAGACTGAGTTGGTGCTTCACCCCGGGACTTCTTACTTGGGGGTATTGGATCCTTAGAGCCTGAGGGAGTTGACCCTTCTGGGGTATAAGAGAGAAAGTGTTCCGGGCTTTTGGCGTATAAATCTGCCAATGATGACATCCTTGACATTACTCTGTCTTTGTCATCACTGGACCATTCCCTTGAACTGGGAATAACTCTTTCCTGGAGTGCTTTCCCTGTTTTATCCTTGCTAGACCTACTGGTTTGAACAGAGGTCTTAGGGACAACAGACTGAGATTTGTCCTGACTAGACCTACTGGCCTGAACAGGGGCCTTACGGACAAGAGACTGAGACTTGTCCATCTGTTTAGTTGGAGTAGAATGTAGTTTAGGAGTGGAAGTAGGCTGGGACTGCTTACTTTGTTGTTTTCCCCCCTCCCCGCAGGTGGAAAGTGTTCCCCGATTTTTGGGCCCTATCAGAGCTTTTCGATGCCTGGCACCGAAATTCGGGGGTAGAGTCCCTGTCTCTGGAGAGTGTAAGGGATTCGGTAGCAGCCTTCGCGCTGCCTGTAGATGCCGACTCCTGGAGTGCGGCCTGGGGGTAGAGGTCGGCATCGTCCTCTGACGACCGAACCTCAGTCACTAAGGGGAGCGAGGCACTCTTAGCAACAGTGGAGGGTTGCCTGGTGTCATGAGGCGATCTCGAACGCGAACGCCCAGAGGACACTGACTCAGTGGACCGTTCTCTACGTGCCTCTTTCTGAGAACTCGCGTGCGCGTTGAGTCTCGGTTGGACCTTTGTTTGCTGGAAGTGGTGTGGATAGCGCTCGTGTCGCCGGGGGTCTTCCCCATAGCTGCCCTCCGGACAACCTTCCGAGGTCGGGGACTTGCGCTTGGCTGTCCATCGACGCCACATTGCCCTCTCCGTCCGAAAGTACGGCGTCACCGCCATCGCTGAAGGCACTCTCCGCGCCCATGGCCTCTTGTCGCCTGGCGTGGTGGGCCCAACGCCTTAAGGGTCTTCGGTTTAAACTGAATGCACGCTCTGCAATTCGCCTCGGGGTGCTCCCTCGGCAAGCAGAGATTACACGTGGCGGGTCTGTCAACCCAAGGATACTTGCCGTTGCACTTGGGGCAAAATTGAAAAGGGGTACCCTCCATACGCACCCTGTGGCAGCGGGCTGGGAGTGTAGGAATATAAGTAATGTACCTATATTAATCAGAGTGTAGGATATGTGCCACCCCCCACTCTCCCTCCTTGCAGGGCCGAGTCCAGGGGACTTCCGAGGCCCGGGCCGAGGCCAGAGGCCTTCCGAGGCCCAAATCCGTCGCTGTAGTCCGACGGTTGAATTTTCTCCGATCCGGCGTCGAGTGTCAATGTTCGGAGACTCGACGTATAGGTGGAATAAACGGGGAAATATATAACAATATTTGCAAAATCTGACTAAGTCAGGGAACTCCGCTCAGTGCTTCCGACCAGCATGGCGGAAAAAAACAATCTGAGGGTCCTAGACGCGTGAGGGATCATGGGTACAGTGGACGTCACACTAGGGATAGTATTACTGGCACGCCCTGTGTCAACGCCCATTTTCGAGTTTCGAAAAACAAACTGTAATACTCTGCAGCTTCCACTAGGGTGGTCAGTCAAAAAACCGAAAACAAAATCTCGAACTGCAAAAATATCGAATCCAAAATCTCGAAAAACAAAAATCTCGAATTATTTATTTATTTAGTTATATGTGTTTTTGGGGTCAGGTAAGTAAAAAAAAGGGTTAAAATAAAAAAAAATAGAAAAAAAGGGGGGTTGGGGGGGAACCCCCCCATTTCGAGATAAAAACGTATTAAAAAAAAAAACGAGATTTTTTTTTCCGAGATTTTGAACTCGAGATTTTTTTTTTCGAGATTTTGTATTTCGGTATTATCACTATAAACCTTCCACTAGATGTCGGCCTATGCACAGCATGTGATCTAAGCAGATTCCACAAGCATCAGAAATATATATATTTAGGCAGAATCCTGTGCAGTTCCCTTAGGGAGCACTACAGAAGATTAAGACTACAGGTATGAGCAATAAATCCCCTTTGTTATCATTCCGTACCACAAAGATTTAGTTGGTAGCTGTGGCTAAGCAGTCAGACTTATCTCAAGAGGGAGATGAGCAGTATTCAGAGTTTACACAATAGGGCTACAGTATTATGGCACAAGGGACCACTGACCAAAGCTTTGTATTAAAAAGAATATATATATATTTATTTTACACACTTCTAGTTCAACACATTACTCACAGTTAATAAAGCAAGTTAAATTCAGTCAACAAAAGTTTACACAACTCCCTAGTTAAATTGTAGACAAGTTTGAGCAAGAGTGAAAACTGAGCAAAACGGCACAGTGAAAACCAAACACAAATGGCACTCTAGCAATTTCTCACAAGGGAGGGAAAGCACAAGTTATACAGGAATATTTTCTTACACACCCTAGCAACACTTCCCATAGGTTTGTGAACAAGTTTAGGCAAGGCAGTGCTTTAGCATAGAGAATACGTAAATGAAAGCCGAGCAAAATGGCACTTCACAAGTTTAAAAAGTGGGAAGGAAAAGGTGGTTATAAGAATTAGGTGCATCAACACAGTTCTAGCTGAGAAGCAATCTAGAGAATGCAGTTCTAACAAATAATTCAGCCAGAGTCAGTGGTACAGGGCAAAGGGCCCAGGAGCAAAATGTTCTTGTAGCTGCAGTCAAGTCTTTGGTTAACGATTCGAAAAGGTGGATGCAGAAGGTGAAAGACAAGGTTAGAGGATAGGGGCAGCCAACCCAACAGGTAGGTAAAGGATTTAAAAAACCTTTAGCACTACCACGCGAAAAGGGCGGCCTGGCGGAACAATGTACCTTAAAATGAAGAAGAGGCGGTGGCGGTTGGTCCTGGTAGTTCCTGCAGTTCGGGGGATCCAGCAGAGGAAAAGAGGCTCTCGACGTGGAGGAAGATTAGAGTTACTGCAAAACCCAGGGATGAAACCAGCCGAGGTGCTTCCCAACGAATAAAAGGTATACTCCTTTAAATCGCGGTCCGGGTGGACGGGTGCCTGGCTATCCGGTCTCCGAGTACAGGGTACTGGTGATTCGACCAGGGCAGGTCCAGGAAGGCGATTGGCAAACTGGTTGGCCCCACCAGCTCAAGGGAAGAAGGCTCTTGCAGATGAAGATCTTCTCTCGTCGTGTGGAGAAAAGTGGTGAGACGCTGCAGCAGGGCTTCACCGGTGGTTCAGTCATTGCAGATGTCTTTGGCTTCTCTCCTCTTCGGCTTCTTAGTTCCAGTGGCGACGTCTTGCTCTTCCAGTCCTCAGGACCCTGCTTTTATGCAAAAAGATCCCCATTCATACAGCCTAGCTGGCACTCACACAGTGGAGTGGTCATCTTGGCGGGAGACCCTCCAGCCTATCAGGGCAGATTGCGACATTGGTTGCTGAGGCAACCCTGTCCAGGGGTCCTACTCCCCCTCCCACACAATGGATCCACCCCAGGCTCAGTGGCGCCGAAAGGAGGGCTTCTTGGCAGAAGCCCGCCAAAAGGACGAACAAAGGATCCCCGACATGGGTTAGGAGTTTAGAGAAAGACACGGTAAAGAATTTATATTAAAGTTCTGGAAAATAATAGCTACCGGAGTAGAGTTAATAATAAAATAAACCGGCGGTATGTTAGAGGCTGTCAGTAAAAGTGGTAGCCTCGAACAATGGGAAAATCCCATAGGGAAATATTTTTGGTAGTAACCACTGCCACCAGCCAGAAACTTTTGAGAGAGGGACTGTACGGTACCCTCTTGAAAATGAACACCAGGGAAAAACTATTAACCCATCCCAGTACCTCCATAGTAAGATGGGTTGTACTGGTTTAGTTCATAAAAATTGACTAGGAAAGTCTATGGGGACTTTACATGCCCTGGGAGACAGTCAGTACCAGGGTATGGAGTCTATGCTTGGGGGTCACTATGACACCCCTCTGTCAATGCACTGAGAGTGCTGTGTAACATGTGTATAAAGATGGTTCCTATGAGGGTGAGATAAACCCCATAGACATTAAACAGAAAAAATAGCCTATAACACACATAGCAAATATGCCAAAACAAACCCTTCAAATCCAGCAAAGCTGCTGGGGGACTCTATAGGTAAGGGAAATTAGCCATAGAATGAGAAATATATATATATAATATATCCATCCAAGACTGGGCGGTGATGAAACGCTGTGTGATGCGCAGCACTCCCGTGAAGATTCCTTAGAATACAAGGGCCAAGAGTCCAAAAGTTCATTAAAAGGGGACAGGATAATGAATACCTGTTTCAACTTTTACATAAACGCCTACATATTTGGGATTGGCAGAACAATTTTGTACATTTAGAAAACTTGAAAAGATATAAATGTATCTCTCATGTTCTGTTCATCTACAAAAAGGCTCAGCCATACTTAAATCTCTGCCCCTCTGAGTCTCTAAGGCATTTCGTCCTGTTACTACGCATCAACCATCTGCCAACTTTGCACTCTAGAGGCTCCGAAATGGTCCTATTGAGAACAGAAAGGTATTGCAGAATATGAGAAACACGTACGGAGTTAGAAACTGCCCGACATGTACTCACTCGATGTCGATTGAGGAGTAAAAGCCGTGCAAAAAACCTTGGGAAATTTGTGAATAGACTCGAATATATAGGGCAAGTGGAATTTTGGTATCAAAGTATTAATACATTTAAGCCTAAATTGCATTTAGCCTTATTCCAGGTTTGGCGTGAAGCAATAATCTGCATGACCCGCTGTATCAGGGTGGGCTCTGTGACAATGTAGTCTCTCTTTTGAAGTGTAATCAGAAAGTTAGGTTTGAATGTTTAAAACTAAAGCAGGTGATTAATTAAATTGTATATATATTTATTTAGCTATTTGCCTGTTTGGTTTTCTCCTTTTCTTTTTATTTGTATCTTCTATTTTATCTGTTTCTGCTGATTCTTATTTGTTTTCTGTATATTCTCTCTTTGTGGAAATCGTTACGTAAACTATAGAGTTGAAAAGAAGTTTTAGGCTTTGTAACATTTACCTACATTTATTAGGGAATTTGTCTTTTTTGCTTTTCTCAGGTGTTTATAGTGATTTGTTTGATTTTTTGTGTGTAATGTTTTTACATATGTATAAAACTGTATCACATTAATAAATAAAAATTAAAAAGTATTTGAAACTTTATTAGAAAAAATTCCTTGTTTTCATACAATCTTTCATCTTCCCAAACATGGTGTGTGCCAGCAGAGTGGAAGCAACTAACACGTTTCGCCACTATCGCGTGGCTTGTTCACAGTAACTCCACCTTCTACTGTTGAGCCTTTAAAACACCATAATAGTGCAAAGTGATCAAAGTAAAAAGAGGACTAAAAAAGTTGTTTCAGACCTTTTGCATTGGGCTATCTAGTGAACCTCTATTACAAAGTCCAGGTCTCTAAGGTACGGAAAGCATAGTTGCTAAATATGCATTTTTTTTTATTTGGTTCATTGGTGAATTAGCACAGTTACAACATTGTAAAACAAAAAAGTATTATTCCATACCCAGCGACATATTTTCACCGTACAAGTTTTAAATCTTTTCTCTCACCCCCAAACAAGGTCAAATTCCTCTTTCCCTCCCCCAACTGGTATATTGTGGCTCCAGGACTTTCAAAGCTTTAGTCTCTTTGGGTCGTGTGCTCCTGACCGCCAGGAATGCCCGGTTGGTCTCGGTCTCATTTCCCGGGTGCCATCAAGGGTACACCTTTAGTTCCTTCCTCCTGGGCTCTGTGCTGTACGTGGGCCGCCCTCTTGTCGCGTTGTCCCCCTCCTTTGCGGGGTATATATATCCTAGGCACTACATCCCTGCTCCATTCCCCTCTTCCCCCATTCCTTCCCCGTTGTCTTCCCTCTATGGGATTTCCAGGTCATATTTCACTAGGAATGCCTCCCATTCTATTGCCGCTGTCGGGGTCTTATTTGTCTAGTTAATTCCTCCATTCTATAGAGGTCCAACGGTTTTGAGGCTCACTCTTTCTCGGTGGGAGCCTTTCTCTTTACCATCCTCCTGCCAAGCACTCCCTGGCCGACAGGAGGAGGTAGTGCGGCATATGCCGGAGCTTCACCCATCTCCCTCGATTATCTCCATGCCGAACAACACCAGTAAGGGGTCAATTTTTCTATCTATTCCCTCTAGGCCCTTTATCCACCCCAGGGTGGGGCCCAGGTGATTTTTTTTTTTAGCTCCCTCCCTATCCTTCTGCCGTCTGTCCACCTCCGCCTCTGATGTGCACGCCTTTATCCATTGGATCGCTGCGCTGGTGACTACAATGTCCTTCCATTCAGCCTTCACTTGATCACTGGGATGTACCCCTATGGGCTTGTATACGTCTGAATTGCCCCTCCTCGGACACACTCTATGCTCCGTTCCGCTCAGACGACTCTGCGGTACCTTGGCTCATCCTGATATGTTAGTCTTTGGTGCCAGTTTCCCCAGTTTGGAGCTCGCAGTGACACGCGCAGCGCCGCCCCTACGCCGAAGGGGTCAGCTCCAACGAGTGGGGGTTCGTTTTCCGCATCCCCTCCACTCCTCTCACACTTCCAGGTCCGGAGCGTTCCGTTCCCTGGGCCTCCCTCGGCTCCTGGGTGTGCCGCTGTACTCGCGTTGCCGGATACTTCGAGGGGGCCCGGGCATACCTTGTATGCCACGCGGTGTATTCTTCATCCGCTCTGGACGCCTCCTTCGGCGCTCCTGCTACCCGGCCTACAGTGGGGTCTTCTCTCCACTTCTCGGAAAACCTGCCCCCGTTGGGTCACAGGGAGGCGTCTTCTGTGCGATCAGTGCACTGGGGTCCCTCTGTCCGGTCCCGGATCGGCCAATTGTCTCTTCTGCTCACCACCCTCCAATGGGGATTCCTCCGGTGCCCGGTGCAAGGACCATCGTCGTCATGCGGTCCACTGGAGGGGTGGGGGGGAACTCACACCTGGTCTGCTTCACTTTCTCGGGCCCACCTGGCATTCTTTGCTCCCTCACTCCGCTCTTCGAGTTCGGGGGCGTGTCACCAATGCACGCTTCGGTCGGCCTTTCCACTGCCGGTAGTGCCGGAGTGCACTACTGTTTCTTTCCACCAGCGTTTCTCCCTCAGCTGTATTACTTTAAAGCTAACTTTCACCGCTCAGACTCCAAAAGGCTTCCCCTCTTCGTGGATGTGTGAGGATTTCAGAACCTCGGGCGCGGATGCCAGATATCCTCTTATGCTGCCGGAGCGAGTGGGAGCTACAAGCCTAGGCGGCCATCTTCTCCTGCGCCCCCTTGTGGTCCCTAAATATGCAATTTAAACTGCATATGCGCTGACAAATGTAACTTAGTGTTGGGAGCATCCCAATATTTGTTCTGCCGTACTTGCTCTAAATCGCTCAGTGCCAGACTATAACATCTTTAAATCAATTGCTGCTAAATCAATAGTGTAAACATCATTCTGATCCCGAGTCATGACATTGGGGCATTATTTACATTTGAAATCATAGGTGTAGACTGCCGTGTAAATGTCTTAATACTTTCCATCTGCAAGTATTGTGTAATGTATGTTATTAGAATCCTACTAGGTTATTTCACATATACACTTGACAGTTCTCACGTTTAACATTGCCCAGGATTTTCCAATCCCGCTGGACCACATAGTTCCATCCCCATCTCAGCAATTCAGATGAGATAGGACCATCAGCTAATACCTCTATACTTGCTGATCAAGTTCTAGTTAAAGTGCATAATGCATATCGAACATCTGATAGAACTCCATCTTATCTGCGTGGGCTGGTCCGTCTGATAAGTATGGGACTTCAGTCAATGTATCGCCCCTATGTGTCTTTGGCGCAACTATGTGTCTTTGGCGCAGAGTATATCCCACAGTCGACCAACATGAAGTGCAAGTGCATTAAAACGGTACAATTGCAAACAGTCGTTAACAGCTCTTAAAATGACAACGTTTGTATCGAAAGTGCGCAATGCATTTCAGAACATCCGGTAAGGCTCGATCTTGTTTATAAGGGCGGGTTACCTATACGTGGCACTTAAAACAATGTTCCATGTACAGTGCGTTACATCTGTACATCTTTGACCCAAACTGATAGTCAACCAACATAAAGTATAAGGGCATTTAAGCAGTACAATTACAACCCTCCGTTCGCAACTCTTCAATTTCCAATGATACAAGCCCTCCTGTCTGTTATTAACACCAATAGTGTGACAATGCCACTGTCCATCTATAACACTTGTTTCATAGAGAAAATACACAAATAACTTGTTGCAACACTGCTGAGCTTCGCTTTAGGCTAGGTAACAGAAAGAATAGTGAAAAGTGAAAAGGGTGAAGAGACATATATATGGTCCTATATAATTAAGAACAGAAAGAAACAGAACAGATTCTGTGAACGAAAATCAAGTGCAAATAAATCAGTATACAAAACGTATACACATATAGGGAAATTTGTGGATATGTGCGTTTGTCAGTTCGAAATGTTCAGCATGCTTGCCAACATGCTACAAACGTGAAATTTGGCATGTGGCTCCATGGTGTAGACAATATAAAGTATAACATGTAAATATACCTATGTTAAAAGATTGTTTTGTAGGAATTACCGTGTGAAGCACGGGTATAACTGCTAGTTACTAATGAAAGTGGCCTGGTATCAGCAGAACCTTACAATCCTTATGACTGAAGCAAAGGCTTAGTTGAACTTTCTCAATTTGAAAGCAGGTCTACATATTCACCACTCAGGATTGTTTCGAAATCCTCCTCAGCAGGGCGTCAGCTACAATGGGACCAGCTGGGAAAGGGCGAGGGAGGCAGAAGGGGTGGTAAATATGAAAGGGATGCAACTCTTTCAAAAAAAGATCTCCTAAAAGTAAAAATGTTGGCTGTTCAGGAATTCATTTTCTCTCAGAGAGGTCTTATTAGAAGATCCTCCTTCCCCCCACATGAGCATCACTACTGCTAGACTGACACTCACATGCAAGGCTCTACCATTATATGGGCACTGCCAATGTCCTTATAGTAACTTTTCCCTTCATCCCCCACCTATTTTTTGCAACACTATTTCTGTCTCTTCAAAACCTGTTACTCCTCCAACTCATTGGTCGATCACCTCTAGGTTCACCCCACCCGCTGCAAAGCAGATTGCCTCCTAGCGCCGCACCCCATCTTGGAGGCTGATGCACTTCACAGTGACCACTGAATCAACTATGCCACCTGTTAAGAGTAAACAAACCTGCCTGCTCTTGATCCGATGCTGCAGGGGAGTTGACAGTAATGGTGGAGCTGGAGGAGGAAGAGGCGGAGCTGGAGGAGGAAGAGGTGGAGCTGGAGGAGGTGAACATACAGAGAACGAGGTGATAGGGTCTGGATGGGAGATCCGCATCTCAGGGCTTCGGCGCAGGTGAATGGATGCAACAGCAGAAGCCTTCCAGGGGTCAAGATGAATGGGAAGTGGTGCAGCATTACAAGAATGAGTCCCATGGTTTGGTTGAGAGCGCGGAGGAGCCGGGTTATAAAGAGACCCAAAAGGTATAGAGGAGGAAGAAGGAGGAATCGGAGAAGGTGCAGGTATACAAGGAGTCAAAGGGGTGGTACATGATGCAGAGGAAACATGGGCATGAGTTGTCGGGCTGAAATGAGAAGATGAAGGTGCCTGAACAGAGGAAGGAATCCCAGGATCATGATGAGGCAGAGGAAGAGTGGGACTACAAGGCGGCATCTCATGGTCTATATGTGAAGAAGCAGGTGAAGGTGGACGGGAGGGCAGTTCAAGGTCTAGGTGAGAAGGACACACAGGGACACAGGAAGGTGTCGCAGGCTCGGAAGGGCAGGTAGGGGGTGCAGGACCACTGCAAGGTGTCACAGGGTCTGGATGAGAGTCAGGACGGACAGGAGCACTGGCATCAATGAGCTCTTCTGCATGGACAATAGGAGGTGAAGGAGTTGTCGATGCAGTCACAGGGTCAGGGTGAGAGGCAGGACGGACAGGAACACTGGAGGGGACCAGAGGGTCAGATTGAAAGGGGGGTGGTGCAGGAACACTGGAATGGGTCACAGGGTCTGTGCGGGAGGAAAACGGTGGAGAAATACCGCCAGGAGGCGATTCAAGGGGAGAAGGCGCTGACACAGGGAGGCTCACATGAGGGGAATGCCCCCGCACAGGACAGTCAATAACTGTATGTGAATGAGAGAGAGATGGACCAGAGAATGGAGGGACAGAGGGCAACTGGGAGGAAGAACGAACTTCAATAAAAGAGTATGTCACAGGTAGAGGGAAAGAGCAAGCAGGAACAGGCATCATAGGAAGGGGTGAAGCAACAGTTGAAGGAATGGCAGGTGAAGAAACAGAAAGAAGGTTTGTAGAGACAAAAAATGGCGTTGCTGGATGAGAGGTGGTTGGTGCAGGACCATAGAAAGGACGAACAGGAGGACGAGCGAGGTCTGATGTGGGAACACATAGGCGAGGTTCAGAGGGAACGTGTGAAGGAGTCACAGGAGGAAGAACACAGGGAGGGACATCAGAGGAAGTCGCAACAGAAATGGGACTTGAATGACGTGCATGAACAGGAGTCACAATAAAAGGAATCGAGCTGCGAGGAGGTGCCGCAACAGAGGATAGGGTCCCAGAAAAGGGAGGAGCTGCAGAAACAGAAGGAGGATGTTCGCGGGGATAAGGAGCGGGGGCTTGAAATGTTGTGGAGTAACACGATGGAGAGTTGAAGCTTCGAGTGGAGTGCCCACTATCCAGTCGTTCAGATGTGCTGGTTCTCATACACTTTGCCTCTGCAGAGAGAAGAGGGAGAATATATCAACATTTGAATACACTTTTTGAGAATCATCAACTGCAAATATATGCTTTAAACACTGCAAGTTGCTCAAGACTACGATAATCTAACTCGACTTACATTAAAGCCCTCCTCACTGCTGTCCATTACTTTATACAGATGGAATGTCCATCCACTATATGGGAAAGGAATGGGGTGCCTTGCCAAAAAAACATGAACCTAGAGCATATGGGCAAATAATGCCCTGCGCACAAGCCCCACCCACACAACGCACCCAGTCTGGCTTTTCCTTTAGCACCCTTTCGCCAGCCGGCAGATGCATCAGTTGGCCAAAGAGCAGGGAAAAGGACTGAGATAAGTTCTGTAAGAATGTCAAAATGCTACGAATTAAGCAGCACTATGGTGTCCAACCGGTGCCTACTCTTACATCCTCATGCCATTTCCAAATCATCCCCACTTATAAGAGACAAATCAGCCACTGTTGCTCTGTAAAATAGACAAATACTGGCATACAAAGAGTGGGTGGTGGGGAGCTGCGAAAAACGTCCTGCTACCCCCCCATGCAGGGTGCGCAATTCCATACGGTCTCATTCGCACCCCCAACCCGTCTACCCCTTCCCCAATCTACTTAATAGGTAACAATAGGCAGATGACATTTTAACACAATATAAAAAACTTGTTGAGCTCTGTGCAGGCGCTCTGGGTCAAAATACATGCAAACCTCCTAATTTGCATATGGATTGCACCAACATAAATGACTTCAAAGAAAAAGATATTGCAAGGAGCGTCATTGATAAATGGAGGCCGCATGGACGTGACTTTAGAATAAGTTGCCATAAGTAAACCAAGTGGCAAATAACTTTGTGGTGCAAAATACCTAAATTGCACTATTATTATATATGGAGCAACTCTATAATCATTAGGTTTTTTTAATAATAGCAGAACAATTTACTTACCAACTGGTAACGTTCTTTCGACTGGATGTTCCTCCAACGCATTCCACATCTTTGACGTGTAATGTCCACAGCTGTACACTTTGGAAACTTTTTCGGCAGAGGGCGTCATGCGTCAATGGCGTCGAGTCCATGTCCCTCGAAGGCCTCCATCGAGGGCGACGTCACAGGATGTTATAAATAGGACGCACAGCGCCCATAGCCTCAGTTTAAGTTTTTTCCCCCCAGAAAGTGTGACACCAGTCTGATGCCTGCTGGACTGCACGTAGCCTTGCGGAAACGGAAGCTGCAATCGCAGAGGAAATTCTCCTGAGGGGCAGGCTGGGAGGGCGATGTGGAATGCGTTGGAGGAACATCCAGTCGAAAGAACGTTACCATTTGGTAAGTAACTTGTTCTTTGAATGGATTGTGTCCTCCAACGCATTCCACATCTTTGACAGACTCCCAAAGCAGTACCAGTAAATGGAGGAGGGAAAAGAATTTAGAGTACTCAATTAGATTGTGGAATAAACAACCGCCTTCCCAAAGGCCATATCCTGACCATGGATTGTATCCAGGGAATCATGTTTTACAAATGTATGGATTGAAGTGCGGTATCACAAATATTCCTAATAGGAACACCCGCTGGAGGGCGGTGGAAGTAGCCATGCCCCAAGTGGAATGAGCTCGCAACCCTTCAGGAGGGTCCTTACCCGCCAATCGGTAACATTCAGTAATGGGGAGAATAATCCACCTGGACAAGATCTGTTTGGTAACAGCCTGGCCTAATCAGTGTCCAACATATCCTACAAAGAGTTGATCGTCCACTCTGACCCTGGACATCCTAGAAATGTAAAAGCTAAGAGCTCTCCTAGGATCCAACCGATGGAGACACTCCTCTTCCATATCATGATGAGGAGGAGGGTAAAAAGATGGAAGAACCACCTTTTGACTCAAATGATATTCAGAGACTACCTTAGGTAGAAAAGAGGGACATACCCGTAGTACAACCCTGTCCTTGTGAAACACAGTAAAGGGTGGCTTAGATGAAAGTGCCTGCAATTCACTCACTCTGCGAATGAAAGTAACCGCAACCAACCAAGAACACAGTCTTGAAGGAGAGTAATCTCAAAGGACAAGAGTGCAAAGGTTCAAAAAGAGCACCCATGAGAAACTTCAAAACCAAATTCAAATCCCAAACCGGCACCTGGAAAGGTGACGGTGGAAATACATTAGTCAATCCTTTAAGAAACTGGGAAATCAAAGGAATCTTAAAGTAAGAACATTCTTCAGACGAGCGATTAAAGAGGTTCCTAGTGACTGTATCGAATGCAAAAGCATCCCAAAAAATGCATCTAAAAAATGCTTTTAAATTTTTTTTTTAATGGTGGGGTAGTCCGCCCCATCCCCTGTTTTCTTACGCCTTAAAACCCATTATAGTAAAAACAAAACACTGTACCTACAAAAAAAAAATGCATTTTTCCGATGCATTTTCTTCGATACTTTTGCATTCGATACTATGCATTTGATGCAAGGCCTGGATACCCTTAAAGATAGACAGCGCCGCCAGGTAACCCTTAATGGTACCTACTTGAAGGCCCCTGTGGGCCAAAGAAAGCAAGAAAGACAAAACCATAGGAATGGAGCACTGAAAAGGATCAACATTGTGATCTCTGCACCAGTCGCAGAGCTTACGCCAACGGTACAGGGATTTTGTTGCAGGCCGCCGGGCCGAAAGCATTAACTCCATCACGTTATCCGGGAGGTCCCAATCCTTATACCTCAACCTTTCAGATACCAAGCGTGAAGGTTGAGAGTCTTGAACTCTGGAAGGAGAACCTGACCCCCCCCGCCCTGCCCTGCCCTGCCGCCCCGTCCCCTACAACCCCCACCCCCCTCGCGCGCGCGAGAGAGAGAGAGAGAGAGAGAGAGAGAGAGAGAGAGAGAGAGAGAGAGAGAGAGAGAGAGAGAGAGAGAGAGAGAGAGAGAGAGAGAGAGAGAGAGAGAGTAGATCCTCTCGGCAGGGAAGACGGGGTGGAGGGCAGATGGACATTTCCAGAAGGTCCAATCCGGAGCAACGAGGATCATGTGGGAACCGCACCTCTGCAACACTTGAGGAATGACAGGGACTGGAGGAAACGCGTACAGCAGTGGGAATGACCAATCCAGCACAAACACGTCTTCTAAGGCTCCTCTTGGAGGACATTCCCTTTAGCAGAACATCTCGCACTTCCGGTTGACACTGGTGGCGAAAAGATCCACTTACGGGGTCCCCCAAAGGTCGAAGATCTCCAGAAGGACATCCTGAGCCAACTCCCACTCGTGAGAGATCGTGCTCTGCCTGCTCAGAGCGTCCGCCACATTGTCGTCTCCGGCCAGATGAACTGCCGAGATCCAAATGCCCAGGTGGATGGCCCAGAACCAGAGCTGCATCGCCTCTCTGCACAACGGAAGTGACCCTTCCCCCACATTTTTGTTTAGGTAATGCATGGCAACTTTGTTGTCTGTCATGATCAGGACACTCTTCCCCCGTACAGAGGGCAGAAAAGCCTGCAGGGCTAGCCTGATGGCCCTCAGCTCTAACAAATTGATGTGGAGTCTGGACTCCGACAGAGACCAACGACCGCTGGCTGTCAAGTTGTTGGCATGAGCGCCCCATCCTGTGAGAGACGTATCCGTCACCACCGTCACCTCCGGCCATGGGTGCCAAACCGGTTCCCCCTTCATCAGGTTCCCTTTGTTCATCCACCACTGAAGGTCCTGGGAGACCGAGCGTGGGATCAGAACAGGATCTGTCATCTTGCCGGAGAACTGCGACCACTGCATCTTGAGGACCCATTGCAGGGATCTCATCCGCAGCCTGGCATCTGGCACCAGAAAAATGCAGGAGGCCATGAGGCCGAGTAACCTCAAGAATTCGGGAGAGACTGGGCATGCTGAAACTTGTCGACCATCTGCACAATGTGATGAGCCCTTACCTTGGGAGCGAACACTTCCCCAAGGACGTGTCCAACACAGCCCCCATATACTGGAGCTGTTGGAAAGGTGTCAGGTGCGACTTCTTGAAATTCAGGGAGAAGCCCAGCCTGTGGAGGGTGCAGCAGGTGACACCGAGATGATCCAACGCCAGCCCGGGAGAGCGCGCCCGGATCAGCCAGCCGTCCAGGTAGGGGTAGATGTGAATCCCCCCTCGTCTGAGGTATGCTGCCGCCACCACCATGAGCTTGGTGAAGACCCTTGGGGCGGAGGTCAATCCAAACAGGAGGACCCAAAACTGAAAGTGCGAGTCGCCAGCCGCAAACCTCAGGTACTTCCTGTGCGCGGGATGGATCGGCACATGGAAGTAAGCATCCTTGAGGTCCAGAGACACCAACCAATCCTGAAGTTGAAAGGCCTGGAGGACTTGAGAAAGAGTGACCATCTTAAACTTGTCCTTCCTGAGAAGTTTGTTCAACCAACGCAAGTCCATGGTGGGTCTCAATCCCCTGTCTTTCCTTGGGATCAAAAAATAAGGGGAATTGCATCCCTTGTTCCTCTCCGCTACAGGCACCAGATCTATGGCGCCTTTCTCCAGCAGGGACAAGATTTCCTACGCAAGGAGCGGATCCGGACTCTGAGTGTTTCTCCGGTGGATTGTCGTGAGGCCGCTGAAGGAAGGGAAGGCAGTAGCCGTGGGCTATGGTATCCAGAACCCACGCATCTGAAGTAATGGCTCGCCATTCTTCGAGATGCTGAGACAGTCTGCCCCCAACCGGGGAACCATGGGACATGACCTCACGACTGTTTGGAAGCGGCTGCGGCAGTGCCTGAAGGCAGAGAGGCAGCTGCCTGAGCGGCTTTGGCACCACGATTTCCCCGACCACCACGGGTACTCTTTCGCTGGCCCCTTTGACTGGCGGCCTCTCTCGTTCTACCAAAAGAGGAGTAGAAACGAAAGGAACCTCCCCTCCACTGCTGTCCCCTAGGACTAAAAGGCGGAGGTTGGCGCACTGCGGCGCTCAAAGACTTTGCCGCAGCTTTTGAGGTCTGCAACCTCTCAAGGCTCTCGTCAGCCTTGCTGCCAAATAAATGTGCACCATCAAAGGGCATGTTCAGAAGACTGGCTTGCACATCCGGAGCAAACCCAGTCTTCCGCAACCACGCAAATCTGCACAATGGCAGCACAATGTCAGCCGTATCCAAACCCGACTGAAGGGCCTCACACATGCCATCCTGCACGATAGCAAGGCAACCATCCCTTTCTTCCCACTCGGGAGTACGCTCAGCCGCAAAAGATACACAATTCCACAGTAGTGTGTGTAAACTTTGCCAAGGCACACGTGGAGTTGGCCGATTTCAAGGCCATGCTCCCAGCAGAAAATACCTATCGTGCCCAACCGTTGAAGCGCTTGTGGTCCCTATCCAGAGGGATTGAAGGGTACGCTGCCTGCCTTGAAGTGGCCGTAGCCGCCTGAATCACCAAACTCTCAGGAGTGGGGTGAGTAGATAAATAGCTGGGGTCGCTAACGGAAGGGTGGTATTTCTTGGTCAAGGACTTATTCACAGCCGGAAGAGAATCCGGGGACTGCCAAGCAGCTGCCACCCTTTTCTGCAAGGAAGGATGAAAAGGCAAAACCGGGTCAGAGGATGGACCCTGATCTAAAATGCCCATCAGATCGTCCTGCACAAAGTCTTCAGGAGGACTGGCTGGACCAGCCCAGAAACTCCGAGACCCGTGACATGAGCCTTCTGTACGAAGACTCTGCATGAGCCCCGTCTCAGGTCTACCAAAGTCCACTTCCAGGGAAGTGTCCAACCCACTGGCATCAGGAGGGTCTGTCTCACCTCCTCCAACTGACTGTCACCAGAAAATTGTGGAGCCTCATCCAGCTCACCAGGGTCCTCAAACTCGGACCTCTCCTCCTCTTCGTAAATGTCAGCCAGAGGGAGGTGAAACCCAGATCTGGTGACAGAAGAGGGCCTGGAGTCCACAACAGGTCTCACAGATTTCGCCGTAGGCTTCCTCGGAGGATCCACAACGTCCGGGAACTCCAAAAGGCACACTCTGAAAAGAAATCCCCGAAGGCGCCGATAGTGCTGAAGGCTTCGGCGTCGAGAGCATTGACAACTTCGACGTCGGGAGCGCCGAAGGCTTCGGCGTCGACACAGGTGCCGATGGCACCGTGGGCTGGTAGGATGGCAAAGCGTTGACGTCCGAGTCAGACGCACATGGCGCCGACCGAGTTGACGCACGTCTCTTGCGACCTTTCGATTCCTTGTCCGTACAGGACCTCGACGGCTCCCGATGAGTGTCGCGTCGCGTACCTGAGCCCTAAGGCGTGCGAGCCACGGAACAAGACTGATCCTGGCCGGCTTCGTCAGAAGGCACGACTGGACCCGTGTCCTGCGATTGAAAAATCGCCATCATGGATTTATTAAACGCTGGCAATACCTCTGGAGTCAAGGACTTCGTAGGGCACGTAACCTTCTTCGTGGCACCATCCTCCGAGGAGGATGGGGAAGGCGACCGGTGACGGTGCTTCCTCGAGTGCCGGGACGAGGAAGACGAGTGGCGGCAACCACTCCAGGACCGAGATCCCGGGATTCCTTCCGACGCAGAGAGTCACCCCTCGAGTCGTCGGTGGAAACCCCCTTGGACTTAGATGTACGGTACTTAACAGGCTTCGAGCCCCTACCTACCTGGAGCTTCCCTTTCCGCTGCCGCAAGGTCTTTGCAGTCAGCGACTGGCATTTCGAGCAGTCATCGGTGTCGTGAGACTCGCCCAGGCACCACAAACAAATGCGGTGGGGATCTATGAGCGACATCTTCGACTTGCAGTCTCGGCAGGTCTTAAAGCCAGACCGCAGAGTCGGAGGGGTCGAAGAGAAAGACATCTTCACAAAGAAAACACACGAGGTGCGCCGAGTCTCCCGAAGTTGACACGTTCGTGGAAAAAAACGGAACTGAGGCTACGAGTGCCGTGCGTCCTATTTGTAACATCCGGGGACGTCGGCCTCAACGGACATGGACTCGACGCCATCGACGCAGGACGCCCTCTGCCGAAAAAGTTTCCGAAGTGCACAGCTGTGGACATTACATGTCAAAGATGTGGAATGCGTTGGAGGACACAATCCATTAGAATGATATATTAACATAAGCTATGAAGTAAATCAGAATCACTTGCAGAGATGCAGATAAGATTAAATGATTTGCCCGGGAGGACACACTTCAGTTAAATGGTGAAAACGGGATGCGGACAATTTAAGCAACTCAGCAAATCTTCCCAGGTGTAGATAATATAGATATTTATTAATGTTTTGTTTTGCATTCCATGTGCTTAAATAATACTTTATTTATAGCAATGCCTTGTAAGCAAACCACATTACATAATAAAGTAGCCTTTCATAGTAAACTAACTATATACATCTAGAAAGAACTGTGAAGATTAGCATGAGTCACATCTAGAATTGTGGAGATTAGCAGGGGCATGGCTAATGGCCATGCCTCACGGAAGTTCCTGCTAGATTTCACATCTATCCAGTGAAATGGCAAGAAATATAGCATGGACTAAAAGCATGTATAACAGTAAGAAGTTGCACCAAAGCGCAATAACTGAGCACCCGACAACCTGGAACTGCAGAAGAACGTGCTGCTGGCAATCGGCAAAGCACAACAGCGCTGATGAGCCCCCGTGCAGGGTACGTTTGCAATTGGAGACTGGTGCGGGAAGTGGAGAAGAGGAGCAGGATGGAGCAGCCCGCTCGACCAGTAACAGAGGACCGCAGGAGTCTGTGTACATAGGACTCACGCGGTTTTGGGTACCTGAGTGACCGGTGGGGAGGAGTGACAGACGCAGTCGGAAGAAGCAAGTACCCCCCTCAAAGCTGTGGATGGGAGCGTCAGCCCGCAGAACACAGCAAGATAACGGTAAGGTGAGCGGGGGGGGGAGCAGTGAGAAAGCGAGCAGGCGACCGAGTTACTCTAAATTTCAGCATATACATAAGAAGGAACCCCCTGTAATGACCCAACTCATGCACCCAACACCCGAGAGGATCACGTAATACGTTAACAATAAGAAGCTAAGGGGACAAGTGAGTCGGTTGAAGCAAGGGGAGACGAGCAGCCACAAACAGCGGGACACACGGGGCAGCCAGCGCAAGACAGCGGTAGGCTTGGAATAACGCAGGCATCCAAGCAGAGGAAAGGAAACTAGGTCAGACAGGCAAAATAACCAACAGCCAAACCCACGCAGACAGCGCTGACTCACTGCAAGATTTGAGACAAGTGGAGAAAAGCTCCACATACCACAGAGCAAGAGGTCATTTGTACAAGAGGAGCAGTGAAATAGCAAGCCCCCCCTTGCTGGGAGATCAAGCACAGTGAGGGCCAAGCAAGCACGTAAACAAGCAAGCTGAAAAAGGAGAAGAGCTTAAAAAGCAGATGGCGTCTAAAGGAGCCAAAGCAAAAGGAAAGCAGACCATCATGGAAGCATTCAACAAAGGCCAAGACAGCCTCAAAGGAGAGACAGTGTCAGAGTCAACAGGAAACACGGATGACGCACTGGACAAAGGGGACCGGCAGATACTAGCCACCATAACAGCACTCAAGTCAGCTTTGGAAGCGAAAATAGATGTGGTAATGGTGGATGTAGGTCTGTTGAGACAAGATATTTGTGTGCTAGCAGAACGCACAGGACAGCTGGAAATACAGGTCATAGACAACACCAAGGAAATGCAGCAAGGAATAGCGGATGTCGATATACTGAAGCAAAAAGTAAAATTGCTTGAAGACAGAGCTGAGGACGCAGAAGCGCATGCTAGGAGAAATAAAATTCGGATTCTTGGACTGCCTGAAAGAATGGAAGGAACTGACCCCACTAGTTATGTCGAAAATGTGTTACTGCAACAACTGGGACCAGGAAATCTCACGCGAGGGTTCACGGTGGAACGTGCACACCTGTTCCTTAATTAGGAAACCACCACCGGGGGCACCTCCCAGGCCCATCATTGCCAAAATACTAAATAATAAAGACAGGACAAGGAGCGATGCAACGGGCCTCAGCTAAATTGGCAATATACCCAGACTAAACCTTCCAAGGGCAGAAACGTAGAGCCCAATTCATAGCAATAAAGGAAAGACTGAGGAAGGCAGAGCTAAAATATATGTTAATATACTCGACCAGACTGAGGATAATGCACAATGGACGGGCATTGTTCTTCGACACTCCTGAGGAAGCATGGGACTGGTTGGGCAGCGAAATCACCAGCATCATGCAGAGACTGACAAACGACTCTTGGAAAGGACAAGCCCTGAGACAAGACCGTTAGAAGGAATGGGAGTCCTGGGAACTAAGCACAAGCGATAGCCTCGAGGAACAGACCACAGAAAGTTACTCTGTGGCAGAACGGCAAAAATCCCAAAAATTGAACATAACTGCTGCTGTTTTTGAAGAATCGCTAAAGGGCAGGAGAGTACGGAATGAGGACACCGTCTTTCAGGGAAGGGTTTCACAGGACAGGGAGGCACCCCAACATCCCTAAACATTTCTGTTAGGATACGCTATAAGTACCCACACGTTGGGCACCGAGCACCTGGTTGGACGACTAGGAGGGAGGGAGAGGAAGCAGGTTTGTCTGAGCATGCACTGCATAGCTGGGCGATTTAAGTTTGGGATGAAACAGTTGAGCTGGGGGGAGGGGTGGGGTTTACCAATGGGAACAAAGGGGAAGCCAGACAACGTATCTCTACTCATAGTCACGTATGGAGACATAGCCTCAAGGAACAAAGATATAAAGGGGAGACAACTAAGAACAATCATAAACGCATACAATGGAGGGTAACATTAAAGTAATGACCTGGAACATTCGAGGTCTCAATAGCTATGTTAAAAGATACAGAACAATTACGTATTTGCGCAGGAACAAAATAGGAGTAGCCTTACTGCAAGAGACGCACCTCAACAAAAGCAGACAAGGCAAATTAGCACAGAAATGGGGCGACGTGGTAGCGGGATCCACATACTCTACTTATGCCAGGGGAGTACTCATATGGATAGCCCCTACTGTCCCTCTGAAGGCAATACACACTAAGTCTGATGATGAAGGAAGGATGGTACGTATTCATGGCACCCTAGAAAACAGAGAAGTATGCATTGTGAATACCTATGCACCCAACCACGACGCTACAACTTTTTTCTGTTCCCCATATGTAAGATTAAGTCCGTTCAGAAACGGTGTACTGCTGTGGGGGTTGGGGGTAGGGGCGTTAATGGCACATTAAACCCTAAAATAGACAGGTCTGATGACAAGTTTAGATGGCCCGCACCACCAGAAAAAATATTACCTGCCCTGCTGCGATCCTTTAGCCTGGTAGACATTTGGAGGCCACTCCTCCCATCACAGAGAGATTACTCGCACCACTCCGCCCCACACAAAGTTCACACAAGGTTAGATTATTTATGCACGGGCGAGGAACACATGAAAGAATTTGAGGATGCAGAATACAGCGCCAGAGTATTGTCAGATCATGCCCCATTTGAACTCAAGTGGGTAATAACGCCACCCAGACCGGTTATACCAATTATGAAGCGAGATTATGAAGCGAAACCCTACTGGACACAGCATTCAAAGAACATGTGCAGAAGCATACGAAGGTATTCTTTAAGATAAATGAAGGCCGCGTTGAGTCGACAGAACATTATGGGAGGCATTCAAAGTAGGAGGAGATGATAGCTCAAGCGGGAGGGGTACGCAAAACTATTTTGTCAAACTAAACAGAATAGAACAAGAATTAGTCAAGCCAGAGAGAAGAAATAGCGCGGGAGAGGATAATTTGGAGGAAGTAATCAGATTAAGACAAGAGTGCCTAACACAATGGGATAGATTGGGTCAATTTAGCCGTGCAAAACATTTAGAAAAAAAACACACGCGGAGGGCGATAAACCAGGCAGACTACTGGCGTGGCTATACAGGAATGATAGGAAGAAAACGCCAGTACACTCTGTCCAGACTAAAGAAGGCACTGTGCATAACACACAAATGGAAGTAAACAACACATTTTATGAATATTATAGTGAGTTGTACAAGGTTGCCAGGGAGGAGCGCTACAAGGAACTACAGGAAGCATTTGATTTCATAGTCTTACCACAAATAGAGAAAGTACAGATGCTAGAAGAACCTTTAACGACAGAGGAGATCCGGTCTATAATTAGAACATTACCCTCGGGTAAAACACTGGGTATGGCCGGGCTACCCAGGGAATTCTACAAAGCATATGCAGGCACACTTGCACCGGTCTTGCTTAAAGTACACGTGGAAGTAGGAACGCTCCTAGGAAGCATGAGAGTAGCAGTGATAATTCACCCCCAAGCCTAATAAAATATTATCCTGATTCAACAGGGACAAGGGCCTGATCCTACAGGCCCTTTTCCCTGTTGAATCAGGATAATATTTTAACAGCATTATTAGCGAATGGGCTTAAGAGAGTAATAACAGAATTAATACACCCCGATCAAATGGGATATGTGACAGGAAGGAATATTTCTTGGAACTTACATAGATTGCATCACGTTATTAGCAGTACAAAAGATTGGAATGAGTTTTGTGCCATAGCTTCACTAGACGCAACAAAAGCGTTTGACTTTAGGAGACTATGGAGAAATTAGGCTTCGGGCCGAAGTATACGCAGTGGATAAAATTTAATTGTACTAAACCCATGACCGGGGTCAAAATGGGGGGTATTTTCTCCAAGAGATGGGAGTTGAGCAAAGGAACCAGACAAAGACGCCCACTATCCCCGATGCTCTATATTAATAGCAATGGCACCAATAGCAGCATTCCTAGGCGTGAATACCAGGATGCAGGAATCAGGATAGATGAAATGAGGCACGTAATATCTATGTATGCGGATGACACAGTGCTATATATACACGCGACACCGAGGAGAATCTGCAGCACATATTGGGAGTTACTAGACAACTTTGGCGCGCTGTCTGGAATCACGATCAATTGGAGCAAATCCTGTGCATTCCCGCTAGCCAAGTTTGCTTCTGGAAACGAGGTGGAGCTTCCAGCACTATCATGACTGTGGGCAAAAGCTACCTTTAGATATCTGGGGCTGGATATATACCACAGCCCTGGGCAAGAGCACGCACACAACACTGTAAAAGCGTTAGAAAGACTAGGGAATTCAATGAAATTCTGAGGAAGCTGCAATTGTCGGTAATGGGAAGAGCAGCATTGTTAAAGATGGTGGCACTACCCAGAATCCTACATTGCTTTGGGAATATCCCCTACAATATACCCGAAACATTCTTTGCCAGACTAGAAAAAGAGTGCAGAAGGTTCCTATGGCAGGGTGGTAGACAGAGTAGCGCTAGTCTACAGAAACCCTATGGGCTAAGAATCCAAATGTTTTAAATATATTACCTAGCAAGCCAGAAGCAGTACATAGTTGGTTGGCTTGCCGACGATCCCACAATAGACACAACTCTCGTACAACTGGCAATACAACACCTACACTTAAATGAGATATTATGGGCACCCCCGACAGCATTACATGGATATCCATACCTGGCGAAATTGGGCATACAGATATGGCGTAGAACCTGTAAAAAAACTTAAAGATCAGGGACCCGATATCGCCACATATATCCTTAGCTGCGGTGATGTCAGATGATAGAGGCCTGAAGGCGAATGTGAGGCTGCATTGGGAGACCTGCAGGATCATAACAATGGAGACTTGTAGAGCCAAGATTCCCTATTAAGCCTTCAAAAAGTGCAGGAAATAACAGGAATACATGTAGGACAATATCTTCTACATCAATCTATTTTGAACACAGCTAAGGGGAGGTGGCCAGAAATAGGGGGCGACACGATAGAATGTGAGGAAGTGGAAACGATAATAAATTTCTCAGAAGGTGGGCATACCATATCAAGATTGTACGATGTGTTTATAGAAAACCACTCTAAAGGGAAACTGAGAGCTAGAGCGAAATGGGAAACAAAACTAGATAAGACTTTCACGGATAGAGTGGCAAAAGGTGACTATCATAAGAGGGTCTCCAGAAATGCTAGATTGCAGCCACTACAAATGTACGTAACACAAAGAGCGTACCTAACACCAAGCACAGTAGCTGGATTCATGGGGGGGGTGGAAGAGAAGTCTGCCCGAAATGTGAGGAATAGAATGCTGGTAGGCTACATATGATTTGGGGCTGCGTTGCCATAAGAAAGTTTTGGATGGAGGTTGCACAAAAAAAAGTCCAAAGGACAAATAGAACTAGATGTCGAATCACCGGAAGCATGTATACTTGCGCTATTCCCGAGGAGCAAGAAAGGGAACGCGCATAGGAAATGAAAAGATCTAGCATTTGTACTGGCTAAACGCTGCATAGCAATGGAATGGAAGTCTGAGAAGGGCCCGCCTGCACAGAGGTGGTGGATGGACTTACAAAAATGGTCAACGGCAGAGTCGGGGTGTGCAGTGTGCAAAATCAAGACTTGAGGGAGGACGTGTTAGGTTGGACAGAACTCACACTAACCTTGTTAAAAGCAAGTACTGGAACAGACGAAGTAGAATTGCACTGAGAAATAGTTGATAATAAGAGCGGTATAATTCAAGAGTGTTAATGTAGAGGAGATACTACAGTCCGGATAGTTTGGGGGAGCGAGGAGGAATGGGGTAGTTCATATTTAGTGGAAGGTGGCACACAGAATGTACAGTGTCAACAAAATGTGATTCATGATCTCATGGTGCAATGTACACACCTATGCGTTGTTATAAAAGAAAAAGAAATACTTAAAAAAATAAAAGATGGAGATTAGTATGCGCCACATCTAAATAGTGATGCAATTAACTAACCATACTAAAAATCTCACCCCTCTGCATACACATCGTATACTCAAACCAAACACAACCACACCTCAAAGCACAACAAACCGCACACACGTCACTACACCGCAACAAAATGACAAACCACACATAGTTCTGCACACCAGCACATGACGGCAAATAACCGAAAACCACACTCAAGCTCAGCGAACGGTGTTAACCAAACTGATGCTGCCAACAGCACATTACAGCTCTCTTGCTCTTCTCCCGCTCTGTCCTACTAACCCATCCCACCCTCTTTCCCTTTCAGATCCGCCAGAGGACCACTCCAGTGGTCATAGTGCGCAGTATAAATATAACATTAACATTGTCATAGAAATATGTTGAGCAATAAGAGTATGGCTTTAGTTTTATTCTCCCCATCCTGCATGCAAAGTCACAATAGCGTCATGCAGATTAATGTGAGCCTAACAAATCCCCGTTAGGAAAGATTTCCCTTAGGTGCAATTTTCCCTCCATTTGTGAACACCCCCAAACATTTTGCTTTTGTTTGGCTTACACTTTGCCCCTTTGGATTAGTGGGAACAACTACTCTCGGCACCTCCTACTTACCCTCGTAAAGAGCCTCTTCGTTAGTGTTCCTGGGCCATTCAGTGAACTGTACAGCTCAAACCCAGGGTATCGCACAGGAACGCTGTTTTCCAGAGTTGAGACTTAGAGATTTTGGGAATCGCTAGCTTGTGGTCCTAGGCCCTCTCCCGCCAAAACCTGTGGTCTTGTGGGGGACTCGGCAGAAAGACCATGCACAAGGTCACAGAAAAAGGCTGACCTGGCCAAGTCCAACCCAAAGCCAAAGGGGAAACCCAAGGCTAAGGGAGTAAAACATCTCAGAAGTGGGAAAGAGAATATTCCCTCCAACTGCCCTACCACTGAGGTGGAGGTAGTTGGCCAAGCACCTGTATCTGACGCGGAAGGAGGGGCTGCCTGAAATTCTTAACCCACACGACCATCCTGAACTCCAAAGTTTATTGGTTGAAGGTGGTCCTGATAGGGAAGGGTTTAGTAAGGGCCAACGTGAGTGCCCATCTTAAGAGTGCCTAAGGAGACAGGCCTGTTTCCAGCTTGAGGGCAGATCTTCTGGGAAACATAGGATTTATTGGGAAGGTGGGCTCTTGTATGGTGAGCCCACAGAATTTACTGAAGGTGACTATAGGAGGTTGGTGGTCCCCTTTCAAGTAAGACCCTTCCTCCTACAACTGGCGCATCGCATTCCTATAGCTGGTGACCTTGGGATCAAGAGAACCAAGCAGAGGCTATCCATGCGTTTCTACTGGCCCACGATGGGGGTCCAGGTAGAAGGTCATTGTAGGAGTTGTGCCACTTGTCAGATTTCTGTTAAGAATGTCTCAACAATCCAGGCTCCATTGTTGCCACTCCCTGGGGTGGGGGTGCCATTTGAAAGGGTAGGAACCGATATTGTTGGTCTCCTTGACCCTCAGACATCCTCTGGCAATAAGTCTATCTTGGTGCTGGTTGGCCATGCCACCAGATATCCTGAAGCCATCCCATTGAAGACTGACTAATCAGTTTCAAAAGCATTGCTAGGCATGTTTAGTAGGATTGGCTTTCCTAAAAACGTTGTGTCAGACAGAGGCTGTAACTTTATGTCTAAGTACATGCAAGCGAGTGTGGGGTCACATACGTTTTCATCGGCTTATTACCCACAAACTAATGCCTTAGTGGAGAGACACCTCAAAGGAGAAAATGGGATCTCCTGTTGCCATGCTTACTTTTTGCCTACACGGAGGTACCTCGGCAGGGTGTTGGTTTCAGCCCCTTTGAGCTTCTTTTTGGTCACCATGTTAGGGGACCACTGGCCATAGTCAAGGAAGGTTGGGAGCTCCCTACTCCTTGTAGTGGACTATGTGCTGGGTTTAAGGAAGAGAATGGTCCTTCTGATGGCTCAGGCCAGTGATATGTTGAAGGCAGGTCAGGCCCTGGTGAAACATTGGTATGACCAGAAGGCTTCACTTATTCACTTCACCCCAGGCCAAGAAGTCCTGATCATGAATCCTATAAGGCCTAGAGCCCTAGAGGACAAGTGATCAGGCCCTTACACAGTTGTGGAGCAGCTGGGTGATGTCAACTATTTTGTGGACCTTAGGAGACCTGGTCAGGCCCCCAAAGTGTTCCACATAAATAAGCTGAAAAGCTTTCATCCCTAGGATTAAAATAGCTGCACTACTTTTGGCATCAGACAGAAGAAGAGGAATACAAACCTCTGCCTGACTTGTTCCAAGGAAGCCCTTCAGATGGCTCCGTTGAGGGTGTCCAAGTGGCCCCTCACTTGACTGCTACCAAGCAAGAGGAAGTAAGAACTTTACTTAGGCAGTTCTCACCTTTTTTCTCACTGACTCCTGGTTTGACACCTTGGGGCAAACACGAAAATGACACAGGGGACAGTGTACCTACCAAAGGTAGGGGTACAGGAGGTCAGATAAGGAGATCTTACGTCAAGATGGAGGTCAACAAGATGTTAGAACTTGGGGTGATTAAACCCTCTAGTAGTCAGTGGTCCAGTCCTGTGGTTCTGGTGCCAAAGGCAGGTACCTCAGAACTGAGGTTCTGTGTGGATTACAGTGCTCTGAATGCTTTTACCAGGACAGATGATTACCCCTTGCCTAGAACTTATGAGCTGGTGGATACCTTGGGTGCCTCCAAGTACCTCAGCATATTTGTCCTCACTGCAGGGTATTGGCAAACAGCCCTAGCAGAACATGCCAAGGAGAAGAGAGCATTCTCAAACCCAGAGGGTCTTTGCCAGTTCAGGGTAATGGCCTTTGGATTAAATAATGCACCTGCTACTTCAAAGGCTTGTGAATCATGTCCTAAATGGGTTGGATGAATTCTGCTTAGCACATCTAGATGATGTAGCAGTCTACTGAAGAACATGTGAAACACCTGGGAATAGTATTACAGGCTCTTGTAGGAGTAGGGGCTCTGAATTCTAGCGGTGAGTCGCATTTTAGCATGCACAAGATAGCGTGGGTTTGGACTGCAAAAAGGGCTCAGCGGGTGACACTCAGTTCTGGGCTCAAGTGTGAGTCTCAGGCAGAATTAAATAGATGCCAATGCACAGAGCACATGATTGAAAATGCACGTTGCTTCAGGATATTTCAATGGATTGAGCCACACTAAACATAATACTGATATAAATTAACATACTAACCCAACCCCAGTTAACGTGCAAATGAATGCCTTAATAACATTTAGTGCAAAGTAGTCCATAATGAATTAGCCTGAAGGCAGTTTCGAAAATGCGTGATGCACTTGGGAAATTAAACGTGCAGGCTGCATTTGCAATGGGTGATAAATAATGTGAAGATCTGTTCCACTGAAAAGAGGGCATTGTGTTAGGCAGGAAGCTCAAGCAGAGATGTATCTTTTGCTTGCCAGCAACAATATCACGTACCATTACAGTGGAATTATGTGCTCAAGGGAAGGTATTTCCCTTGAGTGGCAGGGAGATTTTATAAAATGAAGAAAAGAGGGAGTAGTTTTTCAGACATCTTCGGGCACTGGGAGACGAAGTAACAGAGGGCTGGAGAGAGACGCAACCCAGTGCTGGCTGGCTGTCTGATGCTGGAACAGTCCTTATCTGAGCAACCCTGAGCAAGGCAGGCAGAAAGATTGGGGAAGATCTCTATGCGAAACTGAAGGAACAAGTTACTTACCTGTAACTGTTGTTCTCCAGCATGGGTCTGGCATGGATTCACATGCTCATGAATATTCCCCGTCAGGCTGGGAATCCTCGGTAAAGAAAAAATCAGTTTCAGTTTCGTTTCTGAACTGTCTTTCTACTAGTAACCCATCACTGGTCTCTGGGTCATACTGTGCCCAGCCAATGATTGGCCTCTACCTAAGCCCCTCCTCTGGCAGCCATCTTCAGATTTGGTAGCACGTAGAGTAGCAGTAGGACCAAGAGAAGAGCCGCAGAAGGGTTGGAGGGAGGGTTCGCATGTGAATCCATGCCAGACCCATGCTGGAGAACAACAGTTACAGGTAAGTAACTTGTTCCTTCTCCAGCATGGGGTCTGGCATGGATTCACATGCTCATGAATACAAGAATACATAGCAGTACACACATGCACAACCACGGGAGGTGGCAAGGCTCAACATAAAGCATTTCAACAACTCAATGTTAAGCATATCTTACCTCCTCACCAGGCTCACCTTCAAGCGAACAGGTTGCACAGCACTGCCTGGCCGACTCTGGACTCCTCCCTGGAATCCCGGCGACGCAGTAGAATCTCGTGAAGGTGTGTCGACCTCCATGTAGCAGCCCTGCAGATGTCCAGCAGGGGCACACCAGACAGGAACGCCGAGGTAGCAGCGATCGCTCTGATTGAATGGGCTCTCGGACAGCCGGGCAATGGTCGGTTTGCCAACCAGTGACAGTGCATGATGCAGCTGGAGAGCCATCTGGAAATGGAAGCCTTCGAGAGGGCCTCCCCTTGGTTCACAGGTCCAAAGTTCACAAACAGCTGTGATGTCTTCCGAAAACTCTTTGTGCGGTCCACGTAGAACTTCAGCGCTCTAGCCACATCCAACGAGTGTGTGTAAAGTCCTCATAGCCGGAGAAGGGGGCGACGGGAAGAAAACAGGTAACGCCAAGGGCTAGTTGAGATGGAAGTCCGACGGCACCTTGGGCATGAATGAGGGGTGCGTCCTCAGCACTACCCTCGTCTTGTGGAATGTCAGATATGGAGGTTTACAGGAGAGGGCCTGGATCTCTCCAACTCGTCGTGCGGAGGTGATGGCCACAAGAAACGCTGTCTTCCACAATAGGAACTTCAACGGTGCCGAATGCAGAGGCTCGAATGGCGGCCCCATGAGCCTGGTCAGCACCATGTTGAGCTCCCACGCCGGGGCCGGAGCCTTTACCGGCGGGAACGAGCAGAACAGGCCTTTCATGAACTCCTTCACCAGGCGGTACGACCACCGCCTCAGAGTTCTGGTGTAGCGGGAGATAGCCGCCAGATGGATTTTGATGGAGGCATGCGCAAGCCCTGTCTTGGCCAGCTACAGTAAGTATGGCAGCAGTTGAGGGGCCATAATCCGCAGATGGTTAATCTTCTGTGCACGGCACCAGACAGAGAACCTCTTCCATTTGTGTCCATAGCACTTGAGAGTCGAGGACGCCCTGGCCTTTGCAAGCATCTCCTTGCAGTCCGCCGGGATATCGTACCGTCCGAACTCTAGTGCTGCAGGAGCCGGGCCTGCAGGTTCAGCGATCCCGGGTCGTGGTGGAGGATGGCGCCTCCTTCCCTGGCGAGAAGATCTGCGTCCATCGGCAGTTTGACCGGGGGAAGACACTGACATGCCCAGAAGGTCCGGGAACCAGATCTGCCTCGGCCACGCAGGTGCGACGAGGATCATCCTGCACCGGGACCGTCTGAGTTGACTGATGAGTCGCAGCAGCAACGGCAACGGCGGGAACGCATACACAAACAGGCCGTCCCAGGGGAATGAGAAGGCATCGCCCATGCTCCCCGGCTGGGGAAACCTGCCGGGGAACCCCTGGCACTTGGCGTTGGTCGCGAAAAGGTCTATCTGGGGATTGCCCCATCGTCGGAATAGGAGATCCACTTGATCCTGCCGGAGCTCCCACTCGTGGCACGAGCGCAGCTCCCTGCTGAATGAGTCGGCAATGGTGTTCTTTATTCCTGCCAGGTGGAAGGGTACCAGGAACATCCCTTGGGCAACAGCCCAGTGCCAAAGATCCTGCACTTCTTTGGATAGGGCTGGGGATCTGGTGACCCCCTGCTTCCTGATGTAGAACATCGTGGTGGTGTTGTCGGTGAAGACCCTTAACACCTTGCCTTTCAGGGACGGAAGGAATGACCTCAGGGTCCAGAATACGTCTCAGAGCTCCAGGACGTTGATGTGTAGTGACCTCTCCTCCGGGAGCCAAAATGCCTCTTGCATGGAGATATCCGGTGTGCGCTCCCCATCCTTCCAGGGAGGCGTCCGTCATCACCGTCTCCTGATGTGCCGGGGTCTGGAAGTCCATGCCCGCCGCTATATGCACGCGGGTGCCCCACCACCGGATTGCTTGGCGGAAAGTCTCATTGAGGGAGATCCTGTCTTCGAAGCTGCCCGCCGCTTGCATCCAACGGGTGTTGAGGAACTCCTGCAGTGTTCGCATCCGCAAACTGCACAGGCGCACGAGGTACTTGATGGACCTCACCCTGGCCACTTCCATGGTCAACAGCCGTTGTACCTTGCCCAGGATGGCTTTCGTCCTCTCCTCCGACGAGAAGCCAACTGTGCCACTGCGTCGAGTCTGGCTCCCAGGAACAGGGCGTTCTGCGAGGGTACAAGGTGGGACTTCGCGAAGTTGATTGAGAATCCCAGTTCCGTGAGCAGGCGGACGGTGTTCACTGTGTGATCGACAACGAGTTCTCTTGACTTTGCTCGGATGAGCCAATCGCCCAGATAGGGGTATACGTGGATCCCCTGCAGGCGCAGCCGTGCCCCCACCGGTGCCAGGCACTTGGTGAAGACCCTTGGTGCCGTCTTCAACCCGAAGGGCAGGGCCTTGAACTGATAGTGTCGTCCTTGGACCACGAATCGCAGGAACTTTCGGTGTCCTTTGGGGATGTGGAAGTAAGCGTCCTCAAGTCCAGCGACGACAGGAAATTGCCCTCCTCCAGCTGTCCCAGCACATGCTGAAGGGTGACCATCTGGAACTTCTGGGACTTGATGTATTTGTTGAGGCAGCGAAGGTCCAGGATGGGTCGCCAGCCGCCGGTCTTCTTTCGGATGAGGAAGTACCATGAGTAAACTCCAGAGCCCCGGAATGCCTCTTTTGGGACGAGTTCTATGGCTCCCTTTCTTAGCATCGCTCGTCCCTCCAGAAGTAGCTGTGGGACGTGGTTTTCCTTCCTGGCCACGGGTGGTAGAAGGGAACACCTTCTTTGGAATTCCAGAGTGTGCCGTGGGCCAGGGCATCTAGCACCCAACGGCCGGTGGAGATGGACTCCCACACGCTGACGAAATCCGCCAGCCGGCCTCCCACCGGGGTGCTCGGGTGGGCGCCCAACATCACGGCTGGTTCAGTCCTGTTTCGTCGCGGCCTTGCCGCCTTGGCCTCCTTGGTGACGACAACGGGATCCTCCGGCCTTGCCGCGTCCTTTGTAGGCTTCCTGCGACGAGGAGCGGGCCACTTGGCGGTGTTAGGCAGAAACCTGTGCAGTTCCCTTTGGGAACACTGCAAAAGATTTAGGACTACAGGTGTTAGCAGTAAACCCACTTGGTAGCAGTCTGTACCACCCAGATTTACCTGGTAGCTGTGGCTGAGCAGTCAGACTTCCCTCAAGAAGAGTTAGGCAGTATGCAAAGTATACACAATAGGCACTCAGATACAACAATACAAGCACACACTGACCAGAGCTTTGGTATAAAAGTGTATAATTATTTATTTAAAAACACACTGTTGGAAACACTCCAGCACTCTTATGGTAAAACACTCTAAACACAGTTACTATTATAATATATACAACCCTTGTTCCTTATCATAAAAGTCTTAGTTAACACCACTTATTTCCATTCAGAGGTGAGCGCTTAACTATAGATGGCACTCCAATAAGTTTATGAAGAAGGGAGGGAAAAAGACAGAATATGGGAAGGTACACCACTCTAAGATTTAGGAACACTTTTAGCAAGGCGGAAGAGCAGAAGTCACTTGTGAGCCAAAGTCCATAGGCTGGGCCCACTCTTAGAGAGAGCAGAGCACAAATACGCCCAAGATCACACAGTTACACTAGGCTTAGAAAGTCTTGCAGAGAGTTCGAAAAGAGTTTAGAGAGGCTCAGAAAAGTTTAGCCAGGGTGTCCCAGGCTAACCCAGGTTGGAAAGCCAGGGGCTAAATCTACCCCGCACAGTCGGTGGCAAGGGAAGCCAGGCGGGACACGGTACTTTAGGTGGGAAGGATCCTCCAGCGGTGGCAGTTGTTCCTGGCAGCGGGTGCAAGTCTCGTCGTCGTCCAGGGGAAGAGAAGATCTCGACTTGGAGGAAAGATGAAGGTCGTTGCACTGCCAGGGAAGAAACCAGCCACAGAGTTTTCCGGTTAAAGGTATTACCCTTTAATTTGCGGTCGTGGTAAAACGTGGTATCCCGGTTGCCGGGGTACTTGGCACAGGCAAGGCGGCCACGAGATACGTCGGGAAGGCGAAAAGACGGTGAAACTGGTTATCCCCACCAGTCAAAGAAAGAAGACTCTCCGGCGGGAGATCTCCTCTGTCATTGGGAAAAGCGGTGAGACGGTCCAGCAGGGCTCCACCGGTGGTGTCGTTGTGGCAGGTCGGCTCAGCTTCTCCCTCGTCGGATTCTTAGGTCCTGTGGCGACTTCTCAAGTTCCAGTCCCCAAAGCCCTGCTTTTATGCAGAAAACCCCCATTCACTCAGCCTAGCTGTCACTCAAACATGCTAAGTGGTGGGCCAATCAGGACGGAGTGCGACTTGAGTTGCCTAGGCAACTCAGTCCAGGGTGCCTAAATCCCCCTCCAAACCTCCTAAGTACCCCAGACAGAGTGGCACCACTTTGGAGGGCTTCTGTGGAGAAGCCCGCCAAAAAGTGGAACAAAGGGCTCGACTTGGGTTGGAGTCACAGAAGAGAACACAAACGCCATTTTAGAACCGAGTTTTGGCAAAAAATACCAACTGGAGAATTAATATTAATTAAATAAACCGGCGGTATGTTCGAGGCTATCGTAATTAAATAAATAAAGATAGTAGCCTCGAACAATGGGAAAATCCCATAGAGAAATATTTGCAGTTGAATATAAAAAGTAGTATCCACTGCCACCAGCCAAAACTCGATCAGGGGAGACGGAGACGTGCCCCCTCGACTTACAGACCCCGGGGCAATCGAATTGCCCCAGCCAGTACGTCCACAATATGATGGTTTGTACTGGTTCTGTTCAGAATTCAAGACTAGTAAAGTCAATGGTGACTTTACATGCCCTGGGAGACAGTAGCCAGTCCCAGGGTATGGAGTCTATACTGGGGGGTCACTATGACACCCCTGTGTTACTGCACTAAGGGTGCGGTGTAACATCACAAAAACACATGAAGCCCTAAGGAGTAAAAGACCCCATAGCCCATTAAACACATCTAGAGTCAAAGAAACACACTCAAATCATGCCCAAGAGTGAGGGTAAAAGAGTCTCACTCTTGGCAGGAGAAAAAAATAAACCCCAAAAAATCCAGCAAAGCTGCTGGGGGACTCACTAGGTTAGGAAATTCAGCCTAAACAGAGAATTCTCCCTAACAGGTGGTACGACGCGGAACCGCCGCCAAATTTTTTGGAAGCACCTTGAGACTTGCCTCCTGAGGTCCGAAAGGGCGGCTGTTGTTGTTGGAGAGAACCCAAGGCCCGGCCCATCTCGGTGTCCGCCTTGATGGCCTGCAGTGAATCGTCCACTGTCTTGCCGAACAGATCGTTCCCGTCGAAGGGCATGTCCAGTACCGTGGTCAGCACGTCCTGATGGAAATCGGTGGCTTTGAGCCAACCGCTCCGGCGAAGGCAAACGCTGTTGCCATCTGGCGAAAGCCGGTGTCGGTGATGTTTGTGGCCACCGTGATGGCGTGGTCTGAAGCC
Source organism: Ambystoma mexicanum (assembly GCF_040938575.1). Lineage (NCBI taxonomy): Eukaryota > Metazoa > Chordata > Amphibia > Caudata > Ambystomatidae > Ambystoma > Ambystoma mexicanum. Next base: position 1,537,657,515 of record NC_090932.1, read on the forward strand.
ACCTCGCCTTCCTGTAGGATTTCCAGGGCCTCTTCCCTCTTGTCGTCTGGAAGGAAGTCCAGGAGGAAAGCGATCTTGAACCACATCTCCCTGTCGTAGCGGGCCACGATCGTGAGGGGGTTGGCCGCTTTAATGGTCGTCGCCGCCGACGAGATGACCCATCGTCCCATGGCGTCCAGCTTCTTCCCCTCACCGTCCGATGGGGAAGTGGAAGTTGATGCTGCTGTCCCTGCCGATTTCTTCTTGGCTGCTGCGGAGACCACTGAATCCGGGGACGGTTGTGCTCTGAGGCACACAGGGGCAGAGTCTGGGACCCAGTACTACTTCTCGTACCGATCCCTCTTAGGAGCCATGGACGGGTTCATCAGTTGTGCCAGTCCTTCGTCCCAGATGTCGTCCAGTAATGGGACTGAGAGGACAGTCTTCCTCTTGGCCTCCCGCCGTTGGTAGAGGAAACCCTCCTTCTTCTGCTCCTCAGGGCAGAGCTGGAAGAGCTCCTCTGATGCCCTGGCGATCATGGCGTGGAAGGAGCCAATTTTGTCGTGGGGGGGGGCCCAGGCAGGGGGTAATGGGAGGTCCGTCCCGTCGTCACCACCGTCGTCGTCCGTGCCCGTCGGCGCTGTGCCCGTTCCTGTCTCGTCCCTCGGCGGAGGGGATGGAGGCGAAGGCAGGAAGGGAGGAGGAGGATGGGTTCGCCTCCGCTTGTTCGGTGGGCTCCCTGACGGTCCAGGTGCCGCTGGGTCGTCCGCTAGGGGTAAGGGCAACTTTGTCCATATCTCCGTACACAGGGTCTGTATAGCCATCACGATTGCTCCTGAATTGTCCTGTGGTAAAGGCAACGGATGCAACGGGCCTGACGGCTGGGGCGTGGGGACCCCCACACCCCTGGTCTTCCTCATCGGCCCCTCCGTTGCTCTCTTCGTCAGCCTCGTCGGGATCCTTCCTGTGAGCCCTGGTCTCCTCGAACTTCTTGTCCAGGATCATTTGGACGCGAGCCAGCTCCTCCTCAGAGGTAGTATCTGTGTCCGTGATGGCTACCGTGCCCCCTCTCTTTCTCCACCCGGGGTTTCATGGGGGTCTTATCGATAGGCTGAAAAGAGGATTCCCTCTGGGGTGACAAGGAAACTCTAGCCCCGGAAGTTGTATCCACTGGGGAAACCTCTATAGGCCTCGCCACGTCCGCCACAACTCCTTCAATAGAGCCTTCGCTGGGTGAATCAGGGCCTTCACCACCTTGGGTGTGCCAGAGGCCTTCACCTTAGGGGGAGGGTCAACGCCTCGCTCCCCCCGGCGGTCTCTGTCGGGATTGACCGGGACTTCTCCCGAAGCTTACCCTGGTTCTCAGACTTCCTCTTCACCGAGCCAGAGCGTTGGCTCGTGGTTGATGGCGCCGGTAAAATCGCGCCCTGCCTGGCAGCCGAGGAGCCCGAACTATCCATTTTGTTCTCTGTCATGGGGCAGAAGAGCTTCATGGACAGTGCAAGAACATAGAACAGCAAATATTTAGTCTCAAGTCTCAGGAAAGGCGACAAGGCAATACATTCAAAGGAACTGAACTCAGTCACAGCTCTGGTCAAGGAAACAATGCACCAACAGCTATTTCTGTGACCAGACCTGCTTATAACCCAATGGTGGGATCTGAATCTCCGGCAAATGTTCACAATCATTCCGGCCCACAAGAGAACAGAAATGAGCGACAGAATGACACAACAGAATGCATCATGTAGTCCTATCAAAATTATGAAATCTATCAAGACTTTGATTAAACCATTCAAAAAGGGAGGCGATTGTTGCATGGAAGACCATTTAGAAACCGTTCATGATATATTTAAAGCCCTCCAGATACCTACTGAACAATATAGACAGTACTTTCACCTAACCCTAGATTCAGCAGTTGCTAGTGTCATTCGTGGTCTCAATGAACAGGAACATTTGCCATGGGCGGACTTTGAGAAAGAGGTTCAACATCAATTTTCACCTCATCAGTTTATACAGGATGCCAAAAAAGCAGCTTATACTATGATGGCGAAGCCTGATATGTCCCCTCGCCAATACCTTCAGAATTTGAAAAGAGCGTTTTCATGCTTTGATGTGGCCTTTAACCCCAACTCTGTAGAATTTAAGACTGCATACTTTTATGGACTCCAAAAAGAAATTGTATCCCAGTTAATTTGTGAATTTTACAGGGAAAAACCACTAGAATGGATAATAGGACAGGGGCCCAAACTATATGAAGTGATAGTTGGTCAGAGAGGAGGGACCTAAAAATAAGGAGAAAAAAACAAAGTATAAAGAAGGTATTTACCTCCAGTGATTCTGGAGGTAAAATCTGTAAAGATGGTGCTTGAATCAGCCTAGACTCAGGCAAGAAACAACATGACACCTAGCCAAAGGGGAATACCTCCATAGAGGACATCACCCCAAACTCCTATGTTCCAATCCATTGATCCCAGCAATATGGACTCATATTAGCCCTAGATATATGGGTAATTCTCCCAGAGTGGGATTTTGCCACGATACGTCAGGTCTAAATAACAATCAAAATCAAACGTACAATGGCCCTTGCCAGACACTAAGGACTCAGAGTAGATTTGACCCTAATACAAGGGTATGTGGCCACCAAGAAAGATATGTGGATATGTGGATAGATTAATTGAAAATGGAAACCAGCATAGGGGACAATACCCACCAAATGAAAGACAAAATATGAATGATGTCTCTCGCCAATATAACCAATCGCCACCATCAGTCGACCATGGTCATAGGATGGTCACTCTGCGTTCTACACCTCCTGTGTCGCATGAATTCAGAGGTAGAAACCAATTTCCTGTGAGGTAACAGAATAAGCCTAAACAGGATGAGTTTAATCACTTCCGACCCAGGCCACAAAGAGAAGAATTCAAAGACATGGACAGATTTCAATGCTCAGAGGCCCAAGTTAAAATGTTGTCTGAACAGATAAGAAAGTTATGTTCAGTTCAAAAGCAACAGCCAAGTTAAGGTACAGAATGTCATAGGAGTGATCTTGTGCCTTCTGACAATAAGTAACTAGCTAATAATCTCTGCACTGTTGAAAACACAGAAGCCTGTGAATCACCTTGGAGTAACTGTTCTGAATTGCTTACTGATTTAAAAATAAGAAAACAAACGAATGAAAGTGAGACAGGGAATTTCAACACACAGAAAGGAAGTGTGGTTTAATTTAGAGTTGAAACAGACTATTGAGGTGTGTGAAAATGAAGAACAAAAGGGGGAAAAGGAACAAGAAAAACAAAGAACAGAGAAACGGATTTAAAAAGAGCATCCAATGTGAAAATATAACACAAGTAGAAGAGTCAGGATCAAAAGATAGATTATCCTCACTTGATAGAATACTGTTGATACCCATACAGAGGAAGCAGTAGCTCAAAAGGAGGGTGCAAGTCAGTCTTCTGAGGAGTATTTTGAACCACGGATATTCAAAGGGACAGAAATGACAGGCTCCATGCAAAACACAGACAAGTGTCATGTGCCAGAAGTTGACAGGCTGTCATGTAACATTTGTTAAAATATCCAGTCAAAAGGTTGCAGTGTAGAGAATCCAGACAATAAGAAAAGTACAATAAGAAATTGGGGTGGGAACACTACTGGTCCCAAGCCAGAGGGGCAGTCGGAGGCTACACTCCAAATGGGTTCCGAGCCCAGGAGAATAGAAAAAGAAATTCAAAATGAAGTGGGCAAAAAGGAGGGAAAGATGTCATTTCATATGCCCTTTTGCCCAGCAAAGAGTAAAAAAGAGCTAAGGAAAGTGAATCCTGAAATCAGCACAAATTCACACTTTTTAAGTGTACTAGAAGTGGTTGAAGATAGGTAATATGCTCCTATTACTATTGAAGAAAAACATTTGCAATGATTGATACAGGTGCCCAAGCAACAATAATGTCAAAAGAACTAGTGAAAAGTATCAATGAAGAGAGATCCCCACAAAATCACATAAAGGTAAGGAAAAACGAAGGCCCTGTGCACAACTTTAATGGGGAAGAAATACCTATCGAAGGCATCAGTGAGGTTGACAAAGATAGGGAAACATCGGATGTATTGATCACATCCATTAATGAAATAACTTTTCTCAAAGGGACGAATTTTCTGAAGAGGTTGTCCCCCTCATTGATGGGGTAAATGGGAGTATTGTGGTCCTTAGCTAAAAAACCATTGAGACCTAAGAAAATAATGACACAAAATAACAGTGTAAAAGAATGCCATACCGTTGCTAAATCAGAAAGTGCAGTGGAAGTATATCTTCAGAATGGCTGTGTGCCCACCGTCACTGTCATTCTCATGTGTCGGGATGAAATGCGAGGCGAAAAAGAGAAGCAGTCTGGAGATTTATTTGGAACCCAATAAAAAATGGCAAACAGAAATAGATGAAAACACATTGCGTTTTTATCTAAAAGAAGATAAATGCAAACCAAGTGTCACTCCAGAGATAAATAAAGAAAAGCACATTTCAATCATCTCAGAAATACACATGGGAGATGGGCAGCCATGGATTCATATCCATGTGAATGGGCATCCTGAAATGATTGAAGCCACTTTAGCACTTGAACGTGAATGGGAGTTTTATTAATGAAAAGGTACTCCAGCAAATAATTGATAAGGAGGAGATCCAAAGTTCAGGATAAAGAATCAACACATTTTTGGCCTAGATGACCCAGAGTCGGGACAAAGAATTGTAGGAAGATGCATGTTAAAGACTACAATTGGTCCTAAGAGTATCCATCACAATGCGTGGATCGTAAGCGGGACACAAAATACATTTTATTTGGGAAATGACATCATGCACAGGATGTGTATGGTATTAGACTTTCTAAATCAAAAGGTTTGGTCCAGGATGGTTGGAGCAGCACCTGAATTTGAAAACAAAAGACAAGCTTACCATTGCGCCCAAATGACACCATATGCATTTGAACTGCAGGTGAAAAGGGATGTTACCATTCCCGCCTTCACCAGACAAGTTACAGTAGCGTTAAAATACAGAAAGGGACAACAGATAAAAGTTTCTAATGCATTTGTATGCCTAAATGAATCCATTAGGCAGCAAGGGTTAGAATGTACACCACGGATAGAGATTGGGGATGGACCCATTCAAATCCTGGTGGACAAAAAAGGGCGTCAAGACACTTGGAAGAGAATTCAGCAATAGGAACGGCAATATAGAAGTCTTACTACACTGCCGATTTCAGTAACGTAGTGGATGGGAACATTGCTGAAAGCTATGAGACTGCACAGGGTGAGTTGCCAGAATCCTTGGATTCCAAATCTAAAGGAATCTTTAAAGTTCAGTCTATGTACCCTTATGAGCCAAGTGGAATAGTGTGCTGTCATCAAGATGATTGTATTCTATTCGAGTTAAGTGAATCTAAAAGATAAAAGCAGCATATTGAAATGGAGGTCAATGTTCCAAAATATTTAAGTGTAGCGACCCTCCAAAGAGATACTGCCACACGATTATAGGAAAGTACAGAGGTTCCTTCTTTGTAGGACTTCCCGGAGTTCTCTACAATGGTAGAGGAGCAAATTGAAGCTGCAGATGCTTGCACAAGTGACCAGGAAAGAGACCAATTGAGAAGAACAAGTTACTTACCAACTGTAACGTTCTTTTGATTGGATGTTCCTCCCACATATATCTTAGATATTCGTACTGTCAGCTTTGCTGCTTTGGAAAACAAATTCCACACCAGAGGGCGCTGTGCTCGATGTCATGGCGTCGATGTCCCTCGAGGGCTGCCGTAGAGTGTTGACGTCATCCGCAGTATAAATGACTCGAGCGTGCCCGTTGGCTTCAGTTCTCTTTTTTCGATCTTAATTGAGTTGATAAAGCGTACCCTTAGACAGTAAGCTCTCAAGGAACATTGAGTGTAAAATACATAAATTGTAAGGCGGGGTAGGTTGGGAGGGTCGATGAGGAATACGTGGGAGGAACATCCAATCGAAAGAACGTTACAGTTGGTAAGTAACTTGTTCTTTGAATGGATTGCATCCTCCCACGTATTCCTCATCTTAGATGGACTCCCAAAGCAGTGAAAATTTGGTGGAGGGAGTACTAATTAATTTTACTCATCGACCGCAAGTAGAACGGCCTAAGCAAAAAGACCCCCTTGGGCTGAGGTGGAATCTAAACAATAGTGTTTCACAAAAGTGTGCATTGACGACCAGGTGGCCACTGCACAAATATCTTGCACCGGGATACCCCTCTGAAGAGCCGTCGAAGTCGCCATGCCCCTAGTGGAATGAGCCCTTGGCCCATCTGGAGATTCTTTACCTGCCAGCTTGTAACATTCTCCAATTGCAAAAATTATCCATCTGGATAAGGTCTGTTTCGTTACTGTCAGGCCCAATTTGTGGCCGGTGTATCCAATGAAAAGTTGATCACTTTGCCCTTTTTGGGTCCAGCCTGTGGAGTCTTTCTTCCTCCTTACTTACATGAGAGGGAGGATAGAAAGATGGCAATGTGATCTTTTGAGACAAGTGAAAGTCAGACAATTTTTTGTAAAAATGAAGGTTTGACTTTAAGTATAACTTTGTCTTTATGGAAGATGGTGTGAGGAGGCTTACAAGAGAGAGCCTGTAACTCCCTCACCCTGCGGGCTGATGTAATAGCCTCTAGTAGGATTGTCTTCAAAGTGAGAAGCCTTAGCGAAAAGAATGCAAAGGCTCAAAAGGAGTGCATGTCAGGAATTTTAATACTAAATTTAGATCCCAAACAGGGACTTGAAATGGGTCTGGAGGGTACACGTTGGTGAGACCCTTTAAGAATTGCACAATCAATGGAATTTTAAATAAGATACCTCTTCCGAGGAGCGCTTAAAAATAGAAAGCGCAGCAAGTATCCTTTTATTGTACCAATCTGGAGGCCTCGATTGGCCAAATGTAATAGGAAAGAAAGTACCATAGGTGTACCACATAGGAATGGATCCCAATTCTTATCCTTGCACCAGTTACTCAACTTCTTCCAACAACACTGGTACAAAGGTTTTGTTGCTGGCCTTCTGGCCGAAAGCAAAATCTCCATTACGTCGTCCGGGAAGTCCGAATCCTTATATTTCAGCCTCTCAGAAACCATGCCTGAAGGCCGAGTATCTTGACCTCTGGATGGAGAACCCGACCTTCCTCTTGTGAGAGAAGATCCTCTCTTAGTGGAAGACGTATTCGAGGGCAGATGGACATGTCCAGAAGGTCCGTGTACCACGTCCTCCTGGCCCAATCCGCTTAAATTAGGATCATGGTTTTCCTGAACTTTCTCAACCTCCCGATTATGTGAGGGATCACGGGGACTGAAGGAAACACGTACAGGAGTGGAAATTCCTAGTCCACTACAAACTGGTCCCCTAGAGCTCCTCTTGGAGGAAATTACCTTGCGCAGTACAGTTCGCACTTCCTGTTGACACTGGTCGCGAACAGATTCACTTGTGGGGTTCCCCAAAGGGTGAAAATCGCTTGAAGGACTTCCTCAGCAAGTTCCCACTCGTGGGAGACTGTGCTCTGCCTGCTCAGAGCGTCTGCAGCTGTGTTCTGCTCTCCGGCTAGGTGAACTTCCGACAGAGAGATTCCTTCTTGTATTGCCCAGAACCAGAGATGCATTTCTTTTCTGCACAGTGGTAGTGACCCTACACCTCCTCTCCTTTTGAGGTAGTACATGGCCACTGTGTTGTCCGTCATTATCAGGACATTCTTTCCCCGTACAGTGGGCAGAAAGGCCTTCAGCGCTAGTCTGATTGCCCTCAGCTCCAAAAGGTTGATGTGTAGTTTGGACTCAGATAGAGACCCACGACCTCTGATTGTCAGATTGTTGGTGTGGGCTCCCCACCCTGTAAGGGAGGCGTCTGTCACTACTGTTATCTCCGCCAATGTTTGCCAAAAAGATTCTCTCTTGAAAATATTGTCCTTGCAAGCCCACCACCGAAGATCTTGAGCCACCCTGGCTGGAACTTGCAAAAGATCTGACATATTCCCCGAAAATTGGGACCACTGAGTCCTGAGGGCCCATTGAAGGGATCTCATTCTCAATCTGGCCTCTGGCACCAGAAAAATGTAGGATGCCATGAGACTGAGCAACCTCAAACAAATCGAAGGCCGGCAGATGCTGGGCATTCTGGAACTTTGTGACCATCTGCAGAATGTGATGAGCTCTCACTTCGGGAGGCGAGGCTTTGCCCGAGGAAGTATCGAGGACTGCTCCAATGAATAGGAGTTTTTGTAATGGTATCATATTTGACTTCTTGTAATTGAGGGAGAAGCCCAGTCTTGTGTAAGAAGTGGAAGGTCATGCTCAGATGTTCCTAGGCCTGTTGGGGTGAACGTGCCCCGATTAACCAATCGTCCAGGTAAGGGTAGACATGAATCCCCCCTCTCCTGAGACTTGCTGCCACTACTGGCATCAGCTTGGTAAAAACCCTTCGGGCGGATGTCAACCCGAATGGCAGAACTCGAAACTGATAGTGAGAGCTGCCAATCGCGAACCGCAGGTACTGCCTGTGCTTGAGATGGATTGGCACATGAAAGTAAGCATCCTGAAGGTCCAATGATACCAACCAGTCATGGAGTTGGAGAGCCTGAAGGATCTGAGAAAGGGTTACCATCTTGAACTTGTCCTTCTTGAGGAATTTGTTCAAGTTTCTTAAGTCCAAGATGGGTCTCAAGCCTCTGTCCTTCTTTGAGATGAGGAAGTATGGGGAATACCAACTCTTGTTCCTCTCTGCTAATGCACCTTTCTCTAGCAGGATCATAATTTCCTGCAACAGGAGCGGATCTGGAATTTTGACAGAGTTGTATCCTGGTGGATGGTCTTCAGGCCTTTTCTGAAAAGGAAGGCAGTAACATTCAGCCACTGTTTTCAGTGCCCAAGCATCTGAAGTAATGCCCTGCCATACGTTCAGATTCTGAGAGATCCTGCCTCCCACCGGGGTCTTGTGGGTCAAGGCCTCAGAGTGGCTTTGCAGTGGCTGCAGCAGCGGCTGAGGGGACAGATGCCACTGCTGGGGCTGATCTACCAGCTTTTCCTCGTCCACCCCGAGGAAGTTTTCTTTGTCCTCTTTGACTAGCCGGTCCTCTTACAAATGAGGAATAAAAATGAAAAGAGCAACCCCCCCAGGAAGATGAGCCTGAGTAGGAGTGTTGCTGAGGTTGATGTATGGATGCGCTAAGTGACTTATCTGCTGCCTTAGAGGTCTGCAGCTTCTCCAAACTTTCATCGCCTTGCTACCGAATGGCATATTGAGAAGTCTGGCCTGCACATCCGGTGCAAAGCCCGACTTTCTCAGCCATGCAAACCTGCGTAGCACTGTGCTAGACGCCATGGACCTGCTGATGCTGTTAGCAGTGTCCAGTCCTGATTGAGGTATTCTCCCAGAGCCTCCTTACATCTTTCACAATCACAAGGAAGCCGTCTCGTTCCTCGCCCTCAGGAATGTGTTCAGCCACCACATTAATACAATCCCAAACGGTGTATGTGTATCTTGCAAGGGTGCAAGTCACATTTGTTGACTTTAAAGCCATAATGCTCGAAGAAAAAATCTTGCGAGACCAGGCATCAATTCTCTTATCATCCCTATCTGGGGGAATAGAAGGGTATGACGATTGTCTAGTGGCTGTAGCTGCCTGGACTACGAAGCTTTCAGGTGTAGGATGCTTAGTTAAATAGTCAGGGTCAGAGGAAGAAGGTCTATATTTCCTAGCAAAATTTTTGTTCACCGCTGGTCCAGATTCTGGAGTTTCCCATGCAGCTAAAACCTTCCTCTGAAGTGCTGTGTGAAAAGGAAGAACAGGATCCTTTTGAGGACCTTGACTAAGAATGTCTATCATGTCATTCTGTTCGTAGGTGGGTGAATTTCTGTTCCGCCCCATGAACTCCACCACCCTATTCATAATCTTTCTATAAGCTGAGTCGGCATGGTCAGCTGGGTCAGGTTTGTCGAATTCCAATTCAGGTGACGTGTCTATACCACTAGCTGTTTGGAGACAGTCATAGAGGTCAGACATTTTGGACTGAGGGTCAATTAGTTCTTCAGTAACATCCCTTGTACCATATTGTACCCCAAAAGGGGAAATCTCCTCATTCCAGGATTGTTCCTCCTCATAAATAGAGGCCATAGACTTGAAAAAGTCTTTCCTTGGCACAGGGTGAAAAAGTTTATCCATGGTTTGTGAGGGCATTGACCTTGGTTTTGCGTCGTTACCGGTGTTGGAATCAATGTTGCCCTCAACACAGGCGTTAATGGCGTTGATATTGTCGATGCTGACTTCGATAAAGTCGAAGGAGCTTTAGATGCAAGCGCCGTCGAGGAAGGTGTCGAGGCCACCTTCGACACTGGTGTCGAGTAAGTCTTCGACAAAGGTGTTGAGGAGATCTTCGACACAGGTTTTGATGATGGTTTGGCACCCGATGCCATTTTGTCTGGTGTCGCCTTCGATTTATGCACCGACAGGCCTGTCTTGCTCTTTTTGTGAGGTATCAGAGAGGTTTCTCTCGGCAACACTCTCGATGATTTTTCACTGGATTGAGAGCGTCTAGTCTCTGACCTTCCTCTGTCATCCTTGGGATGAGCTGGGGCATGTTCTTCACGCGATTTCTTTGAGGGGGTCATGGCCGCAAAGCCCCCCATTTTCTAGGGGAATCATGCTTTGAAGGGCAAGTGATAAACCAAGTTTCAGAAGACAACAAAGAAGAGGGAGATCGGTGACGCCTCTTCTTCGCCTTCTTCGAAGAAGACGACAAAGATTTTCTTGACCGACTCCTCGACTTTGATTTCTTCAATTTACGTCAGGACTTATCCCTAGACTCCGCGGAGTCCTCATTTCTCTTCAAAGAGGCCTTTGAAGATTCCTCCCCCACCGCCAATTTACCTTGTCGTTCCTTGAGAGCTTTATTCGTCATAGCCTGACAGGAACCGCATTCGTCAACTCGATAGTCCAGAGCCAAACACCAGAGGCAAACTCGATGGGGATCAGTTATAGACATTTTCTTCCTGCACTTTTGCCAATTTTTAAAGCCAGTTTTAGGGGGAGATGGGTTAGATGATCAAGAAATCTCAAAAGACTGAAGTGCTGTTTTCATACACACGGGTGAAAGGTGTTTATCACATTAGACCTTAAAGCTGAATACTGGTATGTGCCACTAGTTGAAGATATTCAACATTTGTTTGCATTTTCTTTTGACAAATCACAATATGCATGCGTGGTCCCCGGACACCTTTTGGGTATGTCAATATTGGGAGTGAGTTTGGGATATTCCTCTGTAAGGCACTCCCGAATGCAGCTGAAAGGGGGACCTTAGTTTATTTGGATGATGTCCTATTCACAAATCAAGATCTGAAAAGCCACTTCAATTAGATTAGACATGTGCTTAGTAAGCTACAGAAGGCTGGGGCAAAAGTATCTTTACAGAAAGCCCAGTGGTGTAGAAAAAAGGTAAACCTCCTAGGTCATGAGGTGACAGAATATGGATTAAACCCACAAAAGAAAAAGGTGGAGGCGATTCATGAACTAAAAGATTCCACTAATTTGAAAAGTTGTTAGGAATGACAAGTTATAACAGGAAATGTATTGAAAATTATTCAGAGATTACACAACCTTTAGCAAGATCACTGAAGCAGGGCATACCCTGGAAATGGGAAAAGGAACAAAATGAGGCAGTAGCCAAGGAAATGGGAAAAGGAACAAAATGAGGCAGTAGCCAAGCTAAAGGAGTGTCTAATGAAAGCACCATGTTTGGCATATCCAATGAAAAACCAAGATTTCTTTGTAGAAATAGGATTTACAGATCAATGCACGTCAGCAGTGTCATATTAAAAACATGATGTGAATAACAAAACTATTGCATATGCTAGCAAAGCATTGTCACAGGTAGAGACCAACTTTAGTGAATGCGAAAAAGCGCTTCTGACCAGTGTCTGGGCATTACAACATTTCCGTCCCATAATTCAAGGGGAGCGGGTGATTGGTTAAACAAATCACCAGCCTCTGCAATTTCTGCAAAGAGAATCAGATAAGGGAGTTTGGCTCAGTCAAGAATTACTTCCTGGACATAAGCACTTCAGGGATTTCCTGTAGAAGTGAAACATGGAGAAAATAAAAAGAGGCCAGTTGCTCAAGGACTAGCAGAAATGCATTATTGTGCAGCTCTGTGTGCACCTGATGACACAGATCGAAATAGGTTTGAATGAATATGAGCAATCCCCACACAAAGCATTCAACAAAGAAACATGTAAGGATTTACCAACTGTGTATGTAGATGGATGCGCATACCATGTAGAAAACGATACAGAAAAGAGCTTGTAGCAGGAATAGGAAACATTACAAGAGTAAGCATGAGGATATGTCCCAGAAGTAGTCAAGTGGCAGAATTGGCCACTAGTTATAAGGCAATATCTACAGCAGTAGAAAATAAACTCAAAGAAATAGTTCTAGTAACTGATTCGGATGAGAGAAATCGTTTTGTAGATTATTTACCTGGCTGGAAAGTGAAAGGCATGCTCACCTATAACAAGATGCCACTTAAACATGGCAAATGATTAAAGACATAGACAAGCTGGTGTCAGAGAATGAACGGATAGTCTATTGAAGGAAAATACATGGTCATTTGAAAAAGCGAGGTATTGATAAGTAGGGAAATGATAAAGCAGATCAACTAGCCAAAACGGGAGCTGTAATGGAGAGTTTTTTCCTATTGAACACCTGCTTTGTGAAATACAGGTAGATGCGATAACGCGCTCCAAGACGCCAAAAGCAGTTGAGCTCTACACCAGAGGGTGTTTTGTGTGTGCAGAGTTTAAACCTGCATCACCGGCTCATAGAGCACCGTTGATGAAAAGGGTCTTGACACTCCCATGGTCTAATTTACAAGTCGACTACATCGGACCCATAAGAAGATCAGCAGGGGAAACAGGTACATGCTGACAGTAACTTGTCTAATGTACAAATGGATGGGGGGCATTCCAGCACCAGACTGTAGTGCGCAGACGGTGGCCACTTTACTTGTAAATCATATTTTTTCAAGATTTGGTTTACCTCAAAGAATAGAGTTAGACCGTGGAAGTGATTTCACTAGTGCATTGATGACAAAAAAAATATGGCAAATCTTGGGTGTGAAGAGAAAGCTACACATGTCTTACGGGCCCTCGTCTTCAGGGGGAGTGGAATGGTGTAACAGATCAATAGTTGATATGTTGAAAAGGTTTGTAGGCGAAGTAGGTTCTAGTTGGGATTTGCGGCTTCGATTGGTACTGATGGCTATCAGGTCGACGCCCTCTAAATCAACTAATCTCAGCCCTCATGAACGATTGACAGGAAGGAAAATGGTTCTGCCACAGCACTTACTTTACAGAACAAATGAGCAGGTGCTTGTAAATGTGTCCACAATTCATGAATATGTTGAAGAATTGAGAAAGCACTTGTAATATGTGTTTGCATTTGCACAGCGAAATTTGGAAAAGGCTGTTGATGGTGCAAAGACATATTATGATAGGAAGGCATCTTTGAGAATATGAAATAGGAGACTAGATTTACAAATTTAACTTCGGGAAGGGGAGACATAAAAACACAAAATTTCTTGCAGCATGGCAATGGCCATATAGAATTGTAGACAAGGTTTCACCTGTGGTATACAGAATTGCTAAAAAAAGAGGGAGAATTAACAGTGGAACAGTTTGTACATGTTTATAAAATTAAACCCTTTCACCCGAAACATTAAGCGAAAAGACTAGAGTGAGTTGAAACTAACAGGGAGTAAAAAAAAAATAGAATTGCCATAGCAAGTGGTTAGGTGTAAATAGTGCAACGATATCAAAAGGAGGTTGAAAGTGCTAAAAAGAAAATATATATCAAGCTAGTGCACAAAAGTACAAATAGACAAATAAGGGAAAGGATTGTTGTGTTTGAGGCGGTTATCTGAAAGTACCATGTGATAGTAGAACAAGTTACTTTCTTACCTGGTAACGTTCTTTCGATGGGATGGTCCGACGACGTATTCCATATCTATGACAGGTAATCACCACAGCTGCTGTGCTGCTTCTGAAACTTTTTTCGGCGTCTGCGTCCTGCGTCGATGACGTTGATGCGCCGTCGTCGAGGACCTCCTCCGACGTCATCCGATGTGATAAGTAGGACGCACGACGCCCGTAGCCTCAGTTGTAGTTTTTTCCCCCAGAACGTGTGACATAGTCAACTGCCAGTCAGACACAAAGCCTTGCGGAACGTAAGCTGCAATCGCAAAAGAAATTCTGCAGCGGGGAAGGCAGGGAGGGAGCGATATGGAATACGTCGTCGGACCATCCCATCGAAAGAACGTTACCAGGTATGAAAGTAACTTGTTCTTCGGGGGGATTGGGTCTTCCGACGTATTCCATATCTATGACAGACTCCCAAAGCAGTACCAGAGCAAGGAGGAGGGAAAGAATTTAGAATCAAAATTTAGAATTGCCAATCAAATAGCAGAGCAAAGGACCGCCTTGCCAAAGGCCAGATCCTGTCCCCGGATGGAATCGAGGGAATAGTGACGTACAAATGTATGTACAGAAGCCCAGGTGGCTGCATCACAGATGTTGCGAATAGGAACACCCCTCTGCAAGGAAGTGGATGCAGCCATACCCCTGGTAGAATGGGCCCGCAAGCCAGCCGGCGGGTCCTTACCCGCCAAGCGGTAACACTCCGAGATGGCCAAAATAATCCAGCGAGACAAAGTCTGTTTCGTCACAGCCTGTCCCAAACGCTTTCCAGCGTAACCAATAAAGAGTTGATCGTCCACTCTGACCCGGGACATGCGTGAAACATAAAAGCTTAAAGCTCTCCTAGGATCAAGCCTATGGAGCCTCTCCTCTTCCTTACCAGGATGCGGAGGAGGATAGAATGCCGGAAGAACAACCTTCTGGGCCAAATGAAATTCCGAAACCACCTTCGGAAGAAAAGAAGGACGAACTCTAAGGACAACCCTGTCCTTATGAAATACAGTGAAGGGTGGCTTAACTGAAAGTGCCTGTAACTCACTCACTCTGCAAGCGGAAGTAACCGCAACCAGAAACACAGTTTTCAGAGCTAACAGCCTCAAAGGGCAAGAATGCAAAGGCTCAAACGGAGCACCCATAAGAAACTTAAGAACAAGGTTCAAATCCCAACCGGGCACCAGGAAAGGTGACGGAGGGAACACATTAGTGAGCCCTTTCAGAAACTGTGAAATTAAAGGGATTTTAAAGTAGGAACACTCTTCAGACGAGCGCTTAAAGATGGACAGCGCCGCCAGGTAACCTTTAATGGTACCCACTTGCAAGCCCCTGTGGGCCAAAGAAAGTAAAAAGGACAGAACCATGGGGATGTCACATGCAAAAGGATCCACATTCCGAACTCTGCACCAGTCGCAGAACTTATGCCAACGGTACAGAGACTTTGTTGCTGGCCTTCGGGCCGAGAGCAACACCTCCATCACGTCTTCAGAGAGGTCCCAATCCTTATACCTCAACCTTTCAGAAGCCAAGCGTGAAGGTTGAGGGATCTGACCTCTGGATGGAGAACCTGACCCCCCTCCCGTGAGAGCAGATCGTCTCGGTAGGGAAGACGACATGGAGGGCAGATGGACAAGTCGAGAAGGTCCGGGTACCA
The DNA here is from genome assembly GCF_040938575.1 of Ambystoma mexicanum. Classification (NCBI taxonomy): domain Eukaryota; kingdom Metazoa; phylum Chordata; class Amphibia; order Caudata; family Ambystomatidae; genus Ambystoma; species Ambystoma mexicanum. The sequence goes on from NC_090932.1 coordinate 1,537,673,142, forward strand.
CGTCCTCCGAGCCCACGCCGGAGCAATGAGGATCATCCGGGAACCGAACTTCCGTAACCTCCGCAGCACTTGCGGGATGACGGGGACTGGAGGAAACGCGTACAGCAGCGGGAATGACCACTCCACCACGAACGCGTCTCCTAAGGCTCCTTTTGAAGGAAATTCCCGCGAGCAGAACCTCTTGCACTTCCGGTTGACACTGGAGGCGAAGAGATCCACTTGAGGGGTCCCCCCAAAGGGCGAAGATCTCCAGGAGAATCTCCTGAGCCAACTCCCACTCGTGAGAGATCGTGCTCTGCCTGCTCAGAGCGTCCGCCATCACGTTTTCGTCTCCGGCCAGATGAACTGCCGAGATCGAAACTTCCTGCTGGATGGCCCAGAACTTGAGCTGCATCGCCTCCCTGCACAGAGGAAGTGACCCTGCCCCCCCATTTTTGTTGAGGTAGTGCATGGCCATTGTGTTGTCCGTCAGGATCAGGACATTCTTTCCTCGCACAGTCGGAAGAAAAGCCTTCAGGGCTAGCCTGACGGCCCTCAGCTCCAACAGATTGATATGGAGTCTGGACTCCGACGGAGACCAACAACCGCTGACTGTCAGCCCGTTGGCATGAGCTCCCCATCCAGTGAGGGATGCATCCGTCACGATCGTCACCTCCGGCCAGGGAAGCCAAAATGGAGCCCCCTTCATCAAGTTGCCTTCGACGGCCCACCCCAGAAGGTCCCGGGCGACCGAGGGCGGCACCCGAACCGGGTCCGACATCCTGCCGGAGGACTGCGACCATTGCATCTTGAGTGCCCACTGCAAAGATCTCATCCGCAGGCGAGCCTCTGGCACCAGAAGAATGCAGGATGCCATGAGGCCGAGCAACCTCAAGAACTCGAACGCTGGGAGCGTCTGGGCATGCTGAAACTTGTGCACCATCTGCTGAATGTGAAGAGCCCTCACCTGGGGAGGAAAACACTGCCCCAGGGAAGTGTCGAGCACTGCTCCGATTACTGGAGCCGCCGTGTTGGCGTCAAATGGGACTTCTTTAAATTGAGGGAGAAGCCCAGCCTGTGAAGGAAGTGGCAGGTGACGGACAGATGATCCAGGACTTGCTCGGGAGAGCTCCCCCTGATCAACCAATCGTCCAGGTAGGGGTAGACGTGAATCCCCCTTGCCTGAGATGCGCTGCCACCACCACCATGAGCTTGGTGAAAACCCTCAGGGCGGGGGTCAATCCGAACGGCAGGACCCGAAACTGAAAGTGCGAGTCGCCAACCGCGAACCTCAGGTACTTCTTGTGCTTGGGATGGATCGGCACATGGAAGTAAGCATCCTTGAGGTTGAGAGACACCAACCAGTCCTGAAGCTGAAGGGCCTGGAGGACTTGAGAGAGAGTAACCATCTTGAACTTGTCCTTCCTGAGGAGTTTGTTCAAACCACGCAAGTCCATGATGGGTCTCAATCCCCCGTCTTTCTTCTAAATAAAAAAATAAGGGGAATACCATCCTTTGTTCCTCTCCGCTACAGGCACCAGTTCTATGGCGCCTTTCTCCAGCAGGGCTTGAATTTCCTGCGCAAGGAGCGGATCTGGACTCTGCAAAGAGAGGTTCCCCGGTGGATTGTCGCGAGGCCTGTGCCGAAGACAGTAGCCGTGGGTTATGATCTCCAGAACCCACACATCTGAAGTAATGGCACGCCATTCTACAAGATGCTGCGCCAGCCTTCCCCCAACCGGCGAACCATGGGACATGGCCTCATGACTGAGTGTTAGCGGCTGCGGCGTTACCTGAGGGCAAAGAGGCAACTGCCCGAGTGGCCTTGGCACTACGGGTACCCTGTCGTCCACCTCTGGTACCCCTGCGTTGGCCTCTTTGACTGCCAGCTCCTCTCGCTTTACTGAAGGACGAGTAATAGCCAAAGGAACCACCCCTCCATTGCTGTCCCCTAGGACGAAAAGGCGGAGGTTGGCGAACTGCAGCGCCCAACGACTTTGCTGCAGCTTTTGAGGTCTGCAACCTCTCAAGGCTCTCGTCAGCCTTGCTGCCAAAAAGGTGTGCACCGTCAAAGGGCATGTTGAGGAGCCGGGACTGCACATCAGGAGCAAACCCCGACTTCCATAACCACGCAAACCTGCGTATCACGGTGCTCGCCGCCATGGACCTGCTGACGCATTCAGCCATGTCCAAACCCGACTGAACGGACTCACACATGGCATCCTTACCATCCTGGACCATAGCAAGGAAACCATCCCGTTCGTCCCCTTTGGGAATATGTTCAGCGGCTAACGCAACACAGTTCCACAGAGTGTGTGTGAAACGAGACAAGGCACAAATGGAGTTGGCCGCCTGAAGCGCCATACCACCAGAAGAAAACACTTTCTTCGCCCAGCCATCAAAACGTTTGTCGTCCCTATCAGGAGGGATGGTAGGGTACGACGCCTGCTTTGCCGGGGCCGTGGCCGCCTGTACCACCAAACTCTCCGGAGTGGGGTGCCTGGTCAAGTAGCAGGGGTCGCTACTGGCTGGACGGTATTTTCGCGACAAGGACCTGCCCACCGCCGGGAGACTCTCCGGAGCAGTCCAAGCCGCCGCCACCCTTCTCTGTAGAGCCATATGGAACGGCAGTACCGGGTCAGTTGGGGGACCAACATCAAGGATGTCCGTGACATCATCCTGCACAAACTCCCCTGGGGGAGCAGACCATCCCAAGTACTCGGAAACCCTAGCCATAAGGCGCCGGTACGAGGAATCGGCATGGGAGCCAGGCTCAGGCCTACAAAACTCCACCTCTGGAGAGGTGTCCAGTCCACTGGCATCATGCAGTGACTGCCTCAAATCGTCAAACTGACTATGGCCCGAGACAATTTCATCTGAAACCTGACTAGGAACCAGGCCATCAGAATCCTCATCCACCTCCGAAATATATTCCAGGTGGCGAAAAGAAGGCACCCGAGAGTGCTTGCTCTTAACCAGAGCCTTCGTAGGGGGTTCCCCCGTGCCACGGGGTACCTCCGACACCCAGGCCTCGAAAGGCGTCGAGTGAATCGGCGCCGGCGTCGAGAGAACAGGCATCGGCGCCGAGAGGATTCGCGTTGACGTCGAGTAAATCGGCGTCGACGTCAGATGCAGCGCCGCCAGCATCGACGGCGTCGACACAGTCCTCGAAGCCGGAGCGTCGAGCGTGTCCTTCGACGACCTGAGCGTCGATGGCTTTGACGACTTCCTCAGAGCCGGAGCCTCGAGAAAGCCTGTCGACGCCTCAGACGTCGATGTCTTCCTCCAAGACATCACAGGTGCACACGGTCTCGAACGCGTCGAGGACCGGGACCTGGAACGGGTACGTCGAGAACGAGTCCCCTTGTCCGAACGCGACCTCTCCTGTGACTCGTGCCGACCACTCTTGCGAGCGGTGTCTCTCGACCTCTCACGACCGACCCCACTCGGGGGCGCGGACGGCTTAGAACCCTGCGACTCGAGAATCGCCAGCATTTTCTTACCGAAGGAAGCCCATTCCTCCGGCGTCGCACGGCTGGTGGGGTAAGCGACGTGCCGGGCAGAGTCCTCAGAAGAGGACCTGGAAGACGACCGCTGTCGGCGCTTCCGAGAATGCCTCGAAGAGGCCGAGGAGTGGCGAGACCGACTCCTAGAAGGAGACCCACAAGACTTCCGACGATGACGCAGAGAGTTTCCTCTCGAATCATCCGTCGAAAGCCCCGCAGACTTCGACTTCTGGGGCTTGGACACCCGACCTACCGACAACTTCTTACGTTCACGTAAGGCTTTGGACGTGAGCGACTGGCAGTCGATACAGTCATCCGTGTCGTGGGCCTCCCCGAGGCACCAGAGGCAGGCGTCGTGCGAGTCCGTCACCGACATCTTGGACCCACACTCCCCGCACTTCTTGAAGCCCGGACGCGGGGTCGAAGACGAAGTAGAAGACATCTTCACACGAAGGAGATTCTCACAAAAACGAACAGGTTCGAAGAAACGAGAAGAACAGAACTCCAAAGAGTCGAGGCGTTAACCGAGATTCACGAAGCAACACGTTTGCGGAAAAAACGGAACTGAGGCTACGGGCGTCGTGCGTCCTACTTATCACATCGGATGACGTCGGAGGAGGTCCTCGACGACGGCGCATCGACGCAGGACGCAGACGCCGAAAAAAGTTTCCGAAGCAGCACAGCTGTGGTGATTACCTGCCATAGATATGGAATACGTCGGAGGACCCAATCCCCTCGAAATGTGATTACTTCATGTTAAATTTTTCAGTAGTTCGTGAGAAAATCGCTTGGCTGCATGTCATGGTATTTCTATAATTTATATTTGTGTGCATAACTAAATAAATTTAATTTTAGATGCTCCAGTGAGAAAGGAAAGTAAAAGGTTTGATGAGCTTGATACTTAAGGTGTCTTTATTTTTTACTCTAGAAAAATAATTGTTTTCCCCCGTCAGCGCCGGATCCCTGGAGGATACCACTGGATTGGAGTCCTCTGGCAAGCCCCTGGACTGAAGAAGGGGGTGAAGATGATGACCTTGAAAGAAGCCCCATGGAGTCCCGGAATGGAGTTCCAGTTTTCTGTGTGATTTTTTATTTACAAAGTCTATTCATATTACAGACTATTTTTGCTATTCTTATGACAAACTACTTTATTACAGACTGCATTTACAAAAACAATTTTTTATCATGGACGATATTTATCACAAAATGGATTCTTATCACAAACTGACTTTTTTACAGTTTTTTTGCATTTGACTGAAACCAATGACATGGTGATGCATGTTTTCTGAAAAAGAGAATTAAGTCCTATAAAAATGTTTTTTTTTTTTTTAAATGGGTCACCAATTGAAAAAAGATAAAAGGCTAAAGATGATCAAAAGATAATAATGAAAAAAATATTCAAAAGCTAAAAAAAGACAAAACAGATCAGTAATAAAAAAAAGATAAAGATAATGGAACATATTAAAAACCTAAATCCATCCCGGGCCCCAGGCCCAGATGAATTGAGAAATGCATAACTGAAGCAAAATCCTGAAATATGGACAGACATCTGTACTGAAATCTTCAAAGTGATTAATACAACCAATACCATTCTACCATTCCACTTACTTGGAAAACTGCTATCCTTATACCGATTTTTATATAAGAAATTACCGCCCATAGCGTTGTTAGACCCTCCCCCCCGGCAAGGTCTTTGGATCTCTGCTCTTACAGAAATTGGTAATGTGGGCAACTGTGGCTGGAAGGACTGACCCGAGACAAACGGGATTTGTTAAAAATGCTGGGACAGGTATTAATCTGCTCCTCCTAAATGTATTGAAGCTGTAAGCATTGAAGGAGAGATCCAGGACCTACATGGCTTTCATTGATCTTGAGCCCGCGTTTGATGCTATCAACAGAAATAAATTATGGGAGAAACTTCAAAAATTGAACTGTCCTAATGACATCATACAACCCATTAAATCCCTTTATACCAATAACTCAGTGAAAATAAGATTATCACAAGCTGGTAATTTGTCCACAAAAATCCTTACATCGAATGGTTTGAAGCAGGGTTGCCCCCTTGCAGCAACTCTCTTCAATCTATACACATCAGACATAATCGACCATCAACAGAATACAAATGCCAATCCTCCTAAGCTTAATAACACTCAAATAACACACATATAACACATATACACATATAACACATATTGGTAATATTTGACAAAACGAAAATAGGACTCCAAAGGAGTATCAACGGTTTAGTCTCATATATTGATGCAAACGATCTAAAAATAAATGCAAAAAAAAACTTGAGGGATGACCCGAACACACAACCTGACGACAAAGCAGAAACCCCTAACAATAGATCTCAAAGAAGCAAACTCGAATCAGAAACTTCAATGAAATACCTAGGGGTAATGATAAATCAATCAGAAACTGAAAAACAATGGGTTGATAAAATAAAAAGCATCATCTCTAGCTCGGCAGGGAAACACCCTACACCGTAAATATGGGGTGTATTCTTTAAAACCAGTGATAACATTTTACAGGCAGAAAATAATGGCCATAATAACATATGGATGGGAAGCCATGCTGAACACGCAACAAGATATGTGGACAATGTTAGAAGGGATAATATGGAGGCTTTACAATCTTTGGAAACAATGAAAAAGTGGAAATCCTTAACGCTATTCAGAAAGACTCTACTAAACTATAATATACCATCGATTGACATATTGCGTAAGAAGGAAATAACAATAATAGCAACGGCCCTGAATGTATGGAAAGATACTTGAAATAAAATCCTGGAATTAATGCAAGGACATTTCACTAGATATGCTACTAAATTGACCACAGAAAGCCAAAATAAAACTGCTAAGAAACGATTGAATACGAACGATCGAACACAATTAACAATACAAATGTTCAATAACACACGAAATCGATGTTCGCACGTTTAACCAACTCCCACAGTACCTCCAGCAGTTTCCAGATCGATCAATGAGAGACACTTTTACAAGACTTCGCTTGAACATCCTTCCGACTAGAGAACGTCTGACAAAGCCAAAACAACTGCCGGAAGTACTTGCATTCTACTGATTTTGTTGAGACCAAAATCAAGTGGAGACTTTGTACCACATCATTATGGAATGTGCTGCCCTGGATGGCAAAGGAAAGCTGTTCAGTGGGATGCTGCTACATCCAAGATGCCAACTCGAACCAAGCCAGCGTTGGGCCTCAATACTGATGGGAAACGACAAGCCATTGATTTTTATAATCATTCAATTCTGGAACTCGATAATGGACTTAAGTAACATCAAACCGAGACAACATTCATGAAGTACAGAAACGAAAGAGTTAACTATTTAAAAATTACTGAATTAACTGTTTATATCATCTTTTTAACAAGTTAAAATGATTGAACTATCTATCTATATTTGCTGTTCAATATAAAATGAGTGTGAAAAAGTTTGCTAACAAACTAATACATTCCATAAAAAAAAGATAAAGGTGTTCAAGAGATTAAAATAAAATTATTTTTTTAATCAAGATATTGTTTATTTTTTATTTTTTATCAAGACTTATACTTCTTTTGCTTCAGACTAGAAATTTACATAATGTTTCTCATGTGGGAATTTGGCCATTTGCGTGCAATTTATTTTCAACTGATAAGAGAAGATTGAGTTGGGAGAAGCACATGTGTTTTCAGAACATCTGTGTTTGTTTTCCTGCAGTGATTTTGGGTTATATCCCAGCAGTAAAAAGGAAGGGAGTGTAGGAGTAGGGGCTCTGAATTTTAGCGGTGAGTCGCATTTTAGCATGCACACGATAGTGTGGGTTTGAACTGCAATAAGGGCGCAGGGGGTGAAACTCAGTTCTGGACTCAAGAGTGGGAGTCTCAGGCAGAATTAAATAGATGCCAATTCACAGAGCACATGATTGAAATTGCACATTGCTTCAGGATGATATTTCAATGGATTGCGCTGCACTAAACATAATCCTAATATAAATTAACATACTACCCCAACCCCAGTTAACATGTAACTGAATCCCTCAATAACTTTTAGTGCAAAGTAGAACATGATGAAATAGCCTGAAGGCAGTTTTAAGAATGCAACATTAAACATGCAGGCTGGATTTGCACTGGGTGATAAAAAAATCTGAAGATCTGTTGCACTGAAAACAGGGCATTGTGTTAAGCAGGAAGCTCAAGGAGAGATGTATCTTTTGCTCTCCATCAATGGAATCACATGCCGTTACAGTGGAATGATCTGCTCGCTCAAGGGGAGGTATTTCCCTTGAGTGACAGGGAGATTTTATAAAATGAAGAAAAGAGGGAGTAGTTTTTCCAGACATCTTCGGGCACTGGGAGGCAAAGTAACAGAGGGCTTGAGAGAGACGGAACTCAGCACTGGCTGACTAGCTGTCTAATGCTGGAGCAGTCCTTATCTGAGCGAACATAAGCAAAGCAGGCGGAAAGATTGGGAAAGATCTCCATGCCAAACTGAATTAGAAATATCGCCAACATATCTAAGTAAATATGATTTTAAGTGAGGGGCTGCTGTTTTGAATGAGTCAGGTAGTCGAGATTAAGTAGGTCACTCCATATTAAGTGCTGTCTATTTTTAACGTGCATGTAACCCTGCATTTATGTTTTGAAAGGTTTTGCTTTGTTTTTTATTTTCAAAGTGTATTTCGAATGGATTGTGTCCTCCTGCTGTGCACTTCGGAAACTTTTTCAGCAGAGTGCGTCCTGCATCGATGATGTCGGGTCGATGTCCCTCAAAGGCCTCCGTTGAGGGCGACATCACTGGATGCTATAAATAGGACGCATGGCGCCCGTAGCCTCAGTTCCGTTTTTTCCACGAACGTGTTGCTTCGTGAAACTCGGCGTGCCTCCTGTGTTATCATCGTTGAGATATCTTTTTCTTCGATCCCTCCGACTCCGCGGTCTGGCTTCAAGACCTGCCAGGACTGCAAGTCGAAAATGTCGATCACCGACCTGCATAGCATTTGTTTGTGGTGCCTGGGTGAGTCGCACAACACCGACGACTGCTCGAAATGCCAGTCGCTGACTGCCAAGGCCTTGTGGGAGCGGAAGGGGAAGCTCCAGGTAGGCAAGGGCTCTAAGCCCGTTACGTCCCGAAAATCCAAATTGTCCAAGGGGGTTTCCACCGACGACTAGAGGGGCGACTCTCTGTGTCGGAAGGAGTCCCAGGTATCTCGGTCAAGGAGTGGTTCCCGCCATTCGTCTTCCTCGTAACGGCACTTTAGGAAGCGCCGTCACCGGTCACCTTACCCATCCTCCTCAGAGATGGTGCCTCGAGGAAGGTAGCATGCCGGACGAAGTCCTCGACTCCGGAGGAATGGGCTGCATTTAAAGAGCAAATGGTAGCGATATTTCAATCGCAGGGCATGGGTCCGGTCGCGCCTTCTAACGAAGCCGGCCAAGATCGGTCTCGTACCGTGGCTCGCACGCCTTCGGGCTCGGGTCCACGACACGACTCGCATCGGGAGCCTTCGAGGTCGCATACGGACAAGGATTCGGAAAGTCGCAAGAGACGTGCTTCTAAGTCTCGGTCCTCGTCCCCAGCAACACTGCAACAACCTACTGAGGGCTTGAGGTGGGCGTCGACTCGTTCGGCGCTGTGTCCGTCCGACTCGGACGTCAACGCTTTGCCGTCATATCAGCCCACGGCGCCGTCGGCACCTGTGTCGACGTCGAAGCCTTAGGCGCTCGATGCTTCCGGGTATTTTTGCCCGCAATCTACCATTGGAGTACCCCGATGTGGTGGATACTCCTAGGAAGGCTACGGCAAAGTCGGTCAGGCCAGTTTTGGACTGCAGGCCCTCTTCTGTCACCAGACCTGGGTTTCAACTCCCTCTGGCTAACATGTATGAAGAGGAAGAAAGGTCTGAGTTTGAGGACCCTGGTTAACTTGATGAAGCTCCACTTTTTTCTGGAGACAGTCAGTTGGAGGAGTTGAGGCAGACCCTCCATGATGCCAGTGGGTTGGACACTTCCCCGGAAGTGGAATTTGCTAGGCATGAGCCTGGGGCTCATGCAGAGTCTTCATACAGGAGGCTCATGGCTAGGGTCTCGGAGAATCTGGGCTGGGCCAGTCCTCCTGAAGACTTTGTGCAGGATGATCTAACGGACATCTTAGATCAAGTTCCGTCCTCTGACCCAGTTTTACCATTTCATCTCACCTTACAGGCAAGGGTGGCAGCTGCTTGGCCGTCTCCGGAATCTCTTCCAGCAGTTAATAAATCTTTGACAAGGAAATACTGCTCTTCTGTTAGCGACCCCAGCTATTTATCTACTCACCCCACTCCCGAGAGTTTGGTGGTTCAGGCGGCTACGGCCACCGCGAGGCAGGCAGCGTACCCTACCATCCCTCCGGGTAGGGACGACAAGCACTTCGACGGTTGGGCCGGGAAGGTATTTTCTGCTGGGAGCATGGCATTGAAATCGGCCAACTCCACTTGTGCCTTGGCAAGGTTCTCACACATTGTGTGGAACTGTGTTTCTTTAGCGACTGAGCATATTCCCGAGGGGGAAGAAAGGGATGGGTTCCTTGCTCTCGTGCAAGACGGCAAGGATGACATGTGCAAATCCCTTCAGTTGGGTTTGGATACGGCCGACAGGGTTAGCCGTTCTATGGCTACGAGCACCGTTATACGCAGATTTGTGTGGTTGCGCAAGTCGGGATTTGCTCCGGATGTGCAGTCCCGTCTTGTCAACATGCCCTTTGATGGCGCACATTTGTTTGGCAGCAAGGCTGATGAGAGCCTTGAGAGGTTGCAGTCTGCAGAGCTTGAAAGCTGCAGCTGAATCTTTAAGCGCCACTGTACGTCAACCTCTGCCTTTTCGTCCTAGGGGACAGCAATGGAGGGGAGGTTCTTTTCGTTCCTGCTTCTCCTTTGGTAGAACGAGAGGGGCCGTCAGTCAAAGGGGCCAGCAAAAAAGTACCCGTGGTGGTGGGGGAAATCGTGGTGCCAAAGCCGCTCAGGCAGCTGCCTCTTTGCCGTCAGGCACTGCTGCAGCCGCTTCCAAACAGTCATGAGGCCATGTCCCATGGTTCGCCGGTTGGGGGCAGATTGTCTCAGTATCTTGAAGAATGACGAGCCATTACTTCAGATGCATGGGTTCTGGATACCATAGCCCACGGCTACTGTCTTCCCTTCCTTCAGAGGCCTCGCGACAATCCACCGGGGAAGCTCTCTTTGAAGCTTCCGGATCCGCTCCTTGCGCAGGAAATCCTAAACCTGCTGGATAAAGGCGCTATAGAACTGGTGCCTGTAGCGGAGAGGAGGAAGGGATGGCATTCCCTTTATTATTTGATTCCGAAGAAAGACGGGGGATTGAGACCCATCATGGACTTGCGTTGGTTGAACAAACTTCTCAGGAAGGACAAGTTCAGATTGGTTGGTGTCTCTGGACCTCCAGGAGGCTTACTTTCATGTGCCGATTCATCCCAAGCACAGAAAGTACCTGAGGTTTGCGGCTGGCGACTCGCACTTTCAGTTTCGGGTCCTGCCATTCGGATTGACCTCTGCCCCGAGGGTCTTCACCAAGCTAATGGTGGTGGTGGCAGTGTACTTCAGGCGAGGGGGGATTCACGTCTACCCCTACCTGGACGACTGGCTGATCCGGGCGTGCTCTCCCGAGTAAGCGTTGGATCACCTTAGTCTCACCTGCCGCACCCTCCACAGGCTGGGCTTCTCCCTGAATTTCAAGAAGTCGCATCGGACACCTTCCCAAGAGCTCCAGTACATCATGGCTGTGTTAGACACGTCCTTGGGGAAGTGCTCAAGGTGAGAGCTCATCACATTGTGCAGATGGTGGACAGGTTTCAACATGCCCAGAGTCTCATCCTGCATTTTTCTGGTGCCAGAGGCCAGGCTGCGGATAAGATCCCTGCAATGGGTCGCAGTTCTCCGGCAAGATGTCGGATCCCGTTCAGATTCCACTCTCGGTCTCCCAGGATCTATTGTGTTGGGCCAACGAAGGGAACCTGATGAGGGGGGAACCGTTTTGGCAACCGTGGCCGGATGTGACTGTAGTGACAGACGCTTCCCTCACAGGATGGGCCGGTCATGTCAACGACATGACCGCCAGCGGTCGTTGGTCTCTGTCAGAGTCCAGAATACACATCAATCGGGTAGAGCTGAGGGCCATCAGGCTAGCCCTGAAAGCTTTTCTGCCCTCTCTACGGGGGAAGAGTGTCCTAATCATGATGGACAACACAGTGGCCATGAATTACCTCAACAGAAAAGGGGGTGTAGGGTCATTTCTGTTGTGCAGAGAGGCAATGCAGCTCTGCTTCTGGGCCATCCAGCAGGACATTTCGATCTCAGCAGTTCATCTAGCCGGAGACGAAAATGCGGCGGCGGACGCTCTGAGCAGGCACAGCACGATCTCTCACGAGTGGGAGTTGGTTCAGGAAGTCCTTCAGGGGAACTTCGCCCTTTGGGGAACCCTGCAAGTGGATCTCTTCGCCACCAGTGTCAACGGGAAGTGAGAGAGATTCTGCTCAAGGGAATTAACTCCAAGAGGAGCCTTAGGAGACGCGTTCGTGGTGGATTGGTCATTCCCACTGCTGTACGTGTTTCCTCAAATCCCTGTCATTCTCACGTGTTGAGGAGGTTACGGCGGTTCGCTCCCACATGATCCGCATTGCTCCGGATTGGGACAGGAGAGCGTGGTATCCGGACCGTCTAGAAAAGTCCATCTGCCCTCCACATCGTCTTCCCTGCCGAAAGGAACTGCTCTCACGCGAGGGGGGGGTCGGGTTCTCCATCCAGCGGTCAAGACTCTCAACCTTCACGCTTGGTATCTGAAAGGTTGAGGTATAAGGATTAGGACCTCCCGGATGACGTGATGGAGGTGTTGCTTTCGGCCAGGCGGCCTGCAACAAAATCCCTGTACCGTTGCCATAAGTTCTGCGACTGGTGCAGGGGTCACAATGTTGATCCTTTTCAGTGCTCCATTCTTATGGTTTTGTCTTTCTGTCTTTCTTTGGCCCACAGGGGCCTTCAAGTGGGAACCATTAAGGGTTACCTGGCAGTGCTGTCTATCTTTAAGCGCTCGTCTGAAGAATGTTCTTACTTTAAGAAACTGAGAAATCAAAGGAACCTTAAAATACTGACTAATGTATACCCGCCGTCCCCTTTCCAGGTGCCGGTTTGGGACTTGAATTTGGTTTTGAAATTTCTCATGTGTGCTCCATTTGAACCTTTGCACGGCTGTCTTTTGAGATTACTGTACTTCAAGACTGTGTTCAATGTTGATCCTTGTCAGTGCTCCATTCCTATGGTTTTGTCTTTCTTGCTTTCTTCGGCCGACAGGGGCCTTCAAGTCGGTACCATTAAGGGTTATCTGGCGGCGCTGTCTATCTTTAAGGGTATCCAGGCATTGCATCGAATACATAGCATTTTTTTTGTAGGTAAAGTTTTTTTTTTTTTACTAGAATGGGTTTTTAAGGGGCAAGAAAACAGGGGATGGGGGGACCCCCCCATTACATTTTTTTTTAAAAGCATTTTTTAGATGCATTTTTTTGGATGCTTTTGCATTCGATACAATCACTAAGAACCTCTTTAAGCGCTCGTCTGAAGAATGTTCTTACTTTAAGATTCCTTTGATTTCCCAGTTTCTTAAAGGATTGACTAATGTATTTCCGCCGTCACCTTTCCAGGTGCCGGTTTGGGATTTGAATTTGGTTTTGAAGTTTCTCATGGGTGCTCTGTTTGAACCTTTGCACTCTTGTCCTTTGAGATTACTCTCCTTCAAGACTGTGTTCTTGGTTGCGGTTACTTCCGCTCGCAGAGTGAGTTAATTGCAGGCACTTTCATCTAAGCCATCCTATACTGTGTTTCACAAGGACAGGTTTGTGCTGCGGGTACGTCCCTCCTTTCTACCTAAGGTAGTATCTGAATATCATTTGAGTCAAAAGGCGGTTCTTCCATCTTTCTACCCTCCTCCTCATCCTGGTAAGGAAGAGGAGCGACTCCATCGGTTGGATCCTAGGAGAGCTCTGAGCCTTTACATTTCTAGGATGTCCAGGGTCAGAGTGGACAATCAATTCTTTATAGGATATGCTGGACACTGATTGGGCCAGGCTGTTACGAAACAGACCTTGTCCAGGTGGATTATCCTCACCATTACGGAGTGTTACCGATTGGCGGTTAAAGACCCTCCTGAAGGGTTGCGAGCTCATTCCACTAGGGCAGTGGATACTTCCACCGCCCTCCAGCGGGGTGTTCCTATTAGGAATATTTGTGATGCCGCTACATGGGCTTCAATCCACACCTTTGTTAAACATTATTCCCTGGATACAATCCATAGTCAGGATATGGCCTTTGGGAAGGCGGTTCTTTATTCCACAATCTAATTGGGTACTCTAAATTCTTTTCGCTCCTCCATTTACTGGTACTGCTTTGGGAGTCTGTCAAAGATGTGGAATACGTTGGAGGACACAATCCATTCGAAGAACAAGTTACTTACCAACTGGTAACGTTCTTTCGACTGGATGTTCCTCCAACGTATTCCACATCGCCCTCCCAGCCTGCCCCTCTGGAGAATTTCCTATGCGATTGCAGCTTCCGTTTCCGTAAAGTCAAGCAGGCATGAGACTGGTGCCACACGTTCTGAGGGAAAAAACTTAACTGAGGCTACGGGCGCCGTGCATCCTATTTATAACATCCGGTGACGTCGTCCTTGGCGGAGCCCTTCGAGGGACATCGACCCGACGTCATCGACGCAGGACGCCCTGTGCTGAATAAGTTTCCGAAGTGCACAGCTGTGGACATTACTTGTCAAAGATGTGGAACACGTTGGAGGAACATCTAGTCAAAAGAACATTACCAGTTGGTAAGTAACTTGTTCTTCTCTTGCCAGGTTCCACATTGCCAAGGACAGTTGGCAGGACTTGGCACAGACAAAACAATGATATTTATTGAAATGTATTCACAGTGCGAATCATAATGTGAGCATAATTGTCATTTTATGTAACTTGCATATTTCAATTTTACGATAAATAAACAAAAGTAACTTGTATTCTTATTGTATTTATGCAGCATTTAGCCTTCAGCTGCACTCCTCTGGGCCTTTGCTCATTTGTTATTGTACTTCAGGCTGTCAGTACAGGGGAACTATATTTCCCTTAGTCATCGACTATGTTGCCATTTCTTGGTAACTTTTTATCTATGCGCCAAGTACCTTCCAGTACCGCGCATAGGGGTCCTTTTGTTTTATGGACCTAGCCACCCTCTTAAGCATTTTTGGGTGTTTGTACAAGTGTGCCTAGGATGAACTGGTGGCAGCAGTTTACCTTTAAAGTATTTTTACTTTGTTTTTATGGACCATAACGCGTTTACCGCGTTTGGCCCAAGACTGAGGCCAGTGCCGAAAAATGGCTGTGCCACAAAGTCTTTTGTTCTGTCCTTTGGCCATTTTGTCCCTTTGCCTTCCCACAAGTCGAGAGACCCAGGTATTCCTTACTTGGGCATGCAGCCTCCCGCGAAAACCGCATCTTTTGCGGGCTCCTGCATGTCACGTGTGCTAGGAAAAGGGCTGGCACTGTCTGGTCCCAATCCACACTACTGGTGCCAGTATGTCCGGTAGTCCTGAATTAGTGGAACCGCCGTTGGCCACGATTGGCCCACGCCTTGTGTGCATGCAAGAGAGCAGATCTTCTAGTGAGTGGCTATCTGAGATTGGAGTCCGAAACAAATCTTGGATAAGAGAAGGGGCTCTGCATCCATTCCAGGCTGATCACCTGAAGCTCACACCAAACTTCATAAGGAGCCAAGTATCCTTAACGAGAGAGCAGACTTGAGGAACCGCAGGTGACATGCTTGTAGTGGGAACAACTACTCTCTGCGCTTCCCAAGTACCTTCCCAAAAGGCCATCCAGTGAACTGTCCAGCTCGAACCCAGGGTATCGCACAGGAATGCTGCCGTTACGAGTTGAGACTCGAGACTTTGGGAATCGCTAGCTTGTGGTCCTGGGCCCCCTCCTGCCAAAACTCGTCCTAGCTCCTCTGGGTTGCGATTTATGGGAGTGCGCCACACTGCGAGCAATTGCGGCCCTTGTGTCGCCCTCGGTGGTGACCACCGCTGAAAGTGCCTGCAGTTATGCCCTACCGTGTCCTGAGATGAGCTGCACCGTAACTATCCTTCTCCTTTTTTTGAGAGCCGAGTAAAGGCTACTGTCCCGCCACGGACAATCGTCCCTACCCACAGCTGCTGAGAGCCAGAGAGTCATGAAACTGCAGGGTTAACACCTACGAGCAAAGTGGGCTAGACTGCCAAAGTTTGGTCTGGACTGTGTCGGGGGTCGGTGAGTATTTTCATAATTTAGCGGTGGCCCCCTGGCACATCCATCTCTTTTTACGCTCAAGAATCCTTTAAAAGATACTCACCTTGGCTGGGATAGCCTGCGCGCCGCAGCTATTACCGAACTCCGAAAGTCGATCTATCCGAAAGTGTAGACCCTTCGCTAGGAATAGGAACGTATTCTTTATTGCCTCAAGCCCCTTCCTGAGCAGCTACAACCCCTGAATAGAACCTGCCTTTCATTTTACGCATGACAGCGTTTTAACGCACAACTGAAGAAATTGCATCATCCCAGCAACAGCAGGGACAATATCAGAGAGACCAAACACTGATGGACTAGCTGTTCAGGTGACAAGAGTGTGTGTCATTCCTTTGGAACTTTGCAGGGGCGTCCAACCGGGTCATCCCAGTTAAGGGCAGAACAGTGAAGGGTGTAGACCAGCCTCTTACCCTATGTGCCTTAGCTTTTGCCTTTCTCCCTGTTGCACCTGTGAGTACCCGAAGCTTACTAATTACTGCACTCTCTCTCCACACTGTGCTACTAACCTATAATTAATTCACTCCTGCTCCTCCTGATGCTCTCCTACTCACCACTCCCTACGCTTTCTCCAATCACGCTACTACTTCCTCCTTTCCTATCCCCATTATGAAACCCACAACTCGAAACTCCCATTAATCCATCTCTCTTTCACCTCCTTCGAACAAACAAAGCCAACGAGCTAACCATACCTCCTTTTACACATATCCACCTCGTCTCTCTTCCTCTGAGACTCAACTGCCCTGCTCTCCCTTACCTCACCAACTGGAAATTGACTGCAGAATGCTCAGTCTGCATGCAACAAAACATCCTTTATTCCTGACTACTCACTCCAGCTCTCCTCCCCTAGAGCTTCTTGCTATCAATGAAACCTGGATATCTCCATCTGACACTGCCACTCAGGCGGGCCTACATGACTCCAAACTATCCTTCATTCACCATCCTCGTCCGACTGGCAGAGGTGGAGGCATCTGACACTTACACTCTCCCAGACTCAATGCATCACAAATCTCCAATGCCACATCCGCTTCTACCTCTTTTGAATTCACAATCTCTACCATTGCTCTTCCTCACACCATCTCCATCTATCGCTCTCCTGGTCCCACTGGACCACTTTGATGATCTTAGGCAACCCTTTGATTCACTTTCCACTAAGCATCACATCATTCTCTTAGGCGACTTTCACCTTCCCTCTCCAACCACTTCTCAGGAATCTGAGCTTCAGTCTTTACTTAGTGACCATGCTTTCCAATCTATCCATAATCGATCTACCTACACAGGGGGTAACTCTTTTGATCTCTTATTCATCTCCACTTCTCTCTAAGCCACTAATACTACTGTCACACCATCCATATCTGATCACTTAATTGTTTTCACCACCATCTCCTTTCCACTCTCTGACCTTTCCTCACCACTTGCTCCACCTATTACTAAAGTGAAATGTAAACCTTCTGCCATTCCCCCTTTCTCTCTGACCTACAGCTCTCACCCTCCTCCTTCACACCAGATACCTTTTCCAGTAAGACTGCCTTCTCCAGCTTCCAATCCCTACTATATAACCCCTTCTCCTCTCACTTCCCACCGCTTACTTTCACCCCTATGTCTCAGCATCTTCAACCAAGGGTTACCCCATTCATACTGTGAGAAACCTGAAGGTGTCTCAACCGCTAGTCCCCGGGGATCTATCATCCAGGTGGCCAGGACACGCCCATCGCTTTTGGATCCAGTTCCTGGGGGTGGACCAGTGCGGGAGTATCACCTGGATGAGGGGTCTTCGGGGAGTGTGAGACTCCGGAAGGGGAGACGTGGTATCCCCTTACCTGTAACACCCTTTCCCCGTCCCACCGGGTAGGATATCTAGGAACAACCCCCCCACCCCCAACTCCCCAACACAAACACTTCCTCAGAGACAGCTCACTGTGAGCGAAAATGGAGTAACACCAGAGCCATATACCTGCCATGTCCCAATCCAATGGTCAGGCAATGTCAGGCAATTACTGATCATTACACACACCTGACTTCCATCACACTCCCCCACATGGATAAAAGGCGGAACACGAAAGCACATTCTGAGCGAGGCAAAGCACACAAGGAAACAGTGGTTCCAAGATGGGCAGTTTAATACAAGGAGAAAGACGGCGAGACCAGAGAGGGTCGCAAGGAGGGAAGTGCCCTTGACCTTTCAGACCGTTACTTTCACGAACCTTGGAAAGTAAGAAACCTAAGACCCGGAACTAAAGCTGAACAAACCTGCATTGTCTGTCAGAGGTACCTGGGGCTCTCCCGCGTCAATAACCAAGGTGGGAAGGAGCGGCTGCCGCTGTGGTACTGTCCTTGGCTCCTACAACAAAGCATCGCCAGTCAAGACAGCACAGCCAGTGAGTCGGAGAGACTGATACCAATTCAGCCTATGTTAGAACCAATGTTGCAAGCGTCAACCTTGTATGAAGAAATCGAAAGATAATAGCGTGTGAAAAGTATGTGACAATCAACGCAAATATAATTGAAAACCATAGGAGTGATTGAACTTTGGGAGGCCAAATAAGATACCATAGACAGAGTGGTCAAGCGCCAGGTGGATGCTCACTCGAAGGTTTCTGTCAGGTATCCAATGTATTGGCAACTATTGAAAGGGGAAATTTGTGATCGAAGTGGTCATGCAACGGGTCAAGCTAAATCCTGTGCACATTCGAAAGTCTTCAATAGTTGAATGCGTGCTACAATTGGTCTGAGCCCGGCTGAGGGAGTCTAATTGTGACGGAGAAAGGATCTGGGGTGAAGCGTGAGTCACCCGAGAAAAATTCTGTAAACAATGGAAAAGGGGGATCTGAGCCCGGGTGAGACACGCGAATTGAAAACTCGAAAGAGGAGAGGAACTGTTTATTTTGTTCTTGTACATCAGGCTCTCTGAGTCAAGAGACTTAAGAAAAGCAAAGAGACTTGCAGCACAGATGGCCCTGATGCTGGTAATGGAACTGTGTCCTCATGCCCAAGAAGCCAGAATGTGTGCTTTGCTCGAGTGAACCGCCTTGTCCCGTCCTGAAAACATGGGGAAGGGAGGTCAACAGATTGAACATCCAGGCATATAATTTTGTGAACACTTTTTTATTTTTCATGAACACTAACCCTCACTATGTATGTTTAACAGTAAGGATTGGCAATATTTATTTTTAGTATAGGCCCTTTTATTTTGACGAGACTCCACTAGGACAGCATTATTATTTGATGGTCATAGCTTTCTTCCATCTGTAGATTTAGGTTTAGATAGGCGTTTATTAAACCCTTGTAAACACCCTTGAACTGTGGTCACTTGTGTCTGGCTTACTGTTGATACCATGCCTTCTTTACAATACCCTCTCGGCACAGACACGCGTTGGCTGCTGCACAAATAGAAGCGTACCCACTTGCATGAGGACCTGCAACTCCACCTCTGTCCTGAACTCTCTTAAATCCAGTCTTGATAGAGCGAAAAGGGAATTCTACCTAAGCTTCACTGACTCTCACTCCAAACATCCTCGACGGCTACATGGCATCCTAAATGCACTCCTCCAAAGTCTTTCACTATCAACTCCACTCTCACAGGTAATAATGACCTAGCTGAATACTTTGCTGCAAGCATTTCCAAAATTAGAGACTCTCTCCTGACCTCCCTCACACCCCCTCTCCTATATTTTACACTCCACCTACTCTGAATCCATATCCCACTTTAGTCACACTAATACTGATAAAGTGCCATCTCTATTAATGATGGCCAACTCCTCTTGTGCCCCATCAGACCCTCTTGGTCCTTAGCTAGTCAAGCCTATTGCCCCAACAGTGGCCCCTCACCTTTCAGAACTCTTCAACTTGTCTCTCAACTCTGCTTGTTTTCCATCTGTTTTCAAAACAGCTCCGGTCATCCTTCTTAAAAATGCAAGGGGCTGACCTGAACTTACCGGCTAACTTTCACCCTGTGTCTCTCCTTCGCACTACTCTAAAGTGCTCGAAAGGGTTGTGTTCAACCATCTTTCCAATTTCTTAGACATTTATAACCTTTGGGACCCCATACAAGCAAGTCTCTGCTCCTGTCACTCCATGGAAACTGCGCTCATGATTGTGTCCAACTTCATTGACTCTGGTAAACACTCAAACCTATCCTCTATCCTAATTCTCCTTGACTTGTCTGCTGCCTTTGACACCGTTGATCACTCTGATCGCCTTAATACTCTTTCTTCTTGGGATTCGCGAACAAGCATGGACTAAATCCTACCTTGCACCTATGGAGTGAGATGCCTAAAATACCTTCAGACCTGAATTAATTTTATAAACTTTGTGACGTTTTAGGACATTCATAAGCTTCCCTACTAAATGCATTTTCACTCACTCGATTGAAACCGGTGGGTGAAGTAGAGGATGAATTCCCTGCGCCAGCTCTTTTGATCCATGTCTTACGGAACTGACAACTAAGGGTCTTCGAATTAAAACACTTCTGATACATTATTTCCAGGTTTTCTTTTTACTTGCTCTGCATATTCCAAACTTAGCCATCTAACTTGTTGCCAGATTTAAACAAATTATAATTTCTTGGTTCCTTACTTGGTTTTGTACTAGGATAAAGAAAATGAAGTAAAAGAAAAATACAGAACATGTTTAATTAATTGCTACTTGGCTGTAGCAGCAGCAGACAAATGCAGTAATGTTTAGGCTACTGTGTTGCATGGACAGTGGACAAGGCAGAGGAAAGCAGAGTTCAGGTTAGTGTCATGCCAGGAAACAAGCAAGTGCTGATGGATAAAGCGATTCAAGACAAGCACACACAATAGATGGCATTTGTGACACGGGTGTTCAGCACAGACCTGAACCACATGAGGGATTTTGCATTGAGGATGTTTGCAAGGAGGCTATTGAAAAGTAGTGGTGCAGTGATGTCTGTTGTTTCTGCGTTTACACGAGTGTCTGCAGATTGAAAGGAGGTGCACTTGCAGTGATTAAAGAATGATGTGGGGATGTAGCAAAGTCGCCTGCCTGTACCTGGAGGAAGATGATGAGTTGGTCATGGGGAATGAGGGCCACCTCCCGCTGCATGATGCTGCACCCCGGGAAGATGTGTGGGGCCTCCGCCACCAGGCCCCATTCTTGGTAGGCGCTCAACAAATTGAGCTGGAACATGGCACAGTCTAAGAGAAGTGTCAATCGCGTGTGGAAAAATCTAAACACAAGTGCATTTGTGATGCAACCGTTCCCCAAAGCTTCCACATGCCATAGCATTGGGGCCCTTATCTATCATGAAATTCGAAATAACAGGCAAAATAAAGATGTGGCTGCTGGGAAAGAAGAGCTTAACATTGGATTTGGTACTATGGGGGAACTTTTCAACACCATTTAAACTCCACTAAAGTGACGTTGGAAGGTATTTACCTGAACACTGATGTGTGTCTTGGGTCTCCATTGGGTCCCTGAACTTTTCTACCCAAAACACAAGAATTTCACTTTGTACAACTGATTTACTACGTATTTTCTAAAAGCGCTGTATTGCACTCCTGTCTGCTGAATGTACTAAATTACTTTGTATAACAAATGCTAGTTACCGTTGCATCTCATTTCTGAAGTGGCTGAAGGAGCTTCATTATTGAGACCATAAGGGTCTGGTATTATAAACCTAATACTGCTCTGATGTTGTGGGACCCTCTGGGCATGGTTAGAAAAGGGCCAACTCCTTTTTCTCCCTCTACATGCTGTATTAGTACAGGATCTACATATGAATAACTTGTTTTACTACATACTAGGGCAGGGTTGTCCAACTCCAGACCTTGTGGGCCGGAATCCTGATGGGTTTTCAGGATATCCCTCATTAATATTCATGAGAAAAATTGTACATACATTTAGAATCATTGTATGCACATTTATCTCATGATATTAATGAGAGATATCCTGAAAATCCAACATGTTTCCGGCCCTAGGGGCCTGGAGTTGGATAACCATGTACTAGAGGTTGTGGGATTTCTGTGACCCTATGTGTTGGTTGTATTGGTCCTGAGCATGAAAATGTTAATGCAGGCTTGCTGTTGTCTAGAGTTCCCTTTTTATCCCCACACCTTAGCCTTATATTCATTGTGCCTACCACCAGGTAGTGGGCATAGATTTAGCTTTGGAGTGTATTGGATCCGTCTATGACCCTTTCCAGCTGTTACACAAACAATGTTTTACACCATGCTATGTTTAACCCACAGTTCTTTTCTGACCCAATAGATATCCTATGTGTGATTTTATTACAAAGTGTATACTTTTCTGTATACGCACTGTCAGGGAGGGCGGGTAAGCATTGGAACTAACTACCTTGAGTGAAGCCTGACTGCTCTGTCACTCCTACCTTGAGAGTGTTTGGTCTAACTTTTGGATCGGATCCCTGTCTTGCCAGTAGGTTTGACAGTTTTACAGCCGTCACCCGAGGGCTGTGGAAAAATCTCCCTAAAAGACATTTTTGCCAAAGAGTTTGGAGTAAGCAGAGGGTATGCGCTGTCTTTAGGAGGTGTTTAGGGCCAATTACTAGAACAACACAAGGACTTTCTGGCCAATCTATCTCTCAATGGAGTATAGTCCCTCTGTTAAGTGAGTGAATGGCTTTTGCAGACCCGAGACATGCACATATATTAGTGTGTCATGAGATTATGAGTGCAACTGTAGATCTTTTGTTAACATGAACCATGGATAAAAAGTGAGCAGGAAGAAACAAAGTCCTTGACAATCTTTCTGTGAAATACTGTACTGCCAAATTTCAGAGCATAAAGATAGCTTCCCCAGTAAGCGGAAATAAATGCAACAAAGAGCTGTGCCTTGCATATTAGCAGTTTTGCATTACTGGAGGCTATGGGGTTGATATGCTTAAGAGGAAATGCTGAAAAGGAATAATTCAAGTCCCAAAACTAGAAAGAGCCCGCACACTGTGTGTTTACAAGAAGAGGAGAATTCTATAGGACATTTACCTTTATTAAGAACTGAAAATCTATACACAGGGGAATAGTCTCGGGAGGTTAGCTCAGGGGCAATGTGCTGACCTTGGAAGCAAGACGACATGGAGCACCACAGATTCGATCCCGGGGTCCGCGCTTAGAAACCTCTGGGTATTAAGCGCATTATAAATAACATATCATATCATATATGTATTATACAGTTTCAGGAACAACCTGCACAAATCAAATTGAATGCCGGACGAGACGAAAATGACATGCGCTTATAGGAAGCATTATCAAGTGGCAAATCCCGAGCCACTTGCACTGGAATCTTGCCCATGTGGATTAATATTCCTGGGATAGCAAGGGCGTCCGCATTTACCATACTACCAACATCAGCAATTGTGGGAAGTAGTGTGCCACAACTGACATCAACACCGTCCTCCCCAACCCCCCCACCCCCGCACCCCTCTGGCAGCAAAAAAAGATCCTGCTCTATGGGAAAGGTTTGGGATGACCCTATTGTAACCAGAGATCTCTGGAATGTCCAGGTCCTGTTAGGGTTATGGCGCCTAATGGACTGAGCAGAATTAGCAGGAAAGCATGAAGAAACCAGTCCAAACATTGCTGGATTAACACTTCCCCTAGAAAAAGAAGGTGAGGTACCTCAAGTTGCTCTTGTGACCAAATGATAAATCTCTGGCTGACCACAAAAAGGTGAAAGCTGACTGAGTCCCAACATCATTTATACTTTCTAGAATTTAAGAGTGGATTTGGCATAGCTGTTCGGGCAGAAGGGTTCTCTGGGATTTTAGGACCAAGATTGATTTGCATATAACTGATCCCTTTCTATAATAATGCATAGTGGCCAAAAACAATGATATGGAAGACTATTCAAAGCAATGTGAGGGTTAATGACTAGTTTAAGCCTTCCTGCACTCTAGAAAGCCCTGAAAGCTGCCAGACATTCTGGACTTAAAGTCTTTCCTGCTGCCAGAAGAAGGCTGAAAGGTTTTCTGAGGTAGTTAAGTCATATCTGCCATAGACTTGGTTGTCAGGGTATAGGTTTTCTTCTTCCGAGTGCCTCAGCTATACTGCTGTGGAAGGGCTCTGTTCCCTCAAATACTAGCTCTAGAATCATATCCTAAACATCCAACAAGAATTGTGTAGCTTACATCTAAGCTGACCTATTTGCCCTTAGGCACATGCCTTTGGCTGCAGTAGCTACATGAAGGCCAGAGGTTTCCAGGAGATCTTGAGTTATTACCCAGAGCGTCAGTGAGGCCAGCCCTGCCTTACACTACGGGGGTGAGGGAAGGATCCACTTGAAACTCTGCCAGTTCCCTCCAGAGGCATTGGTTGCCTGGTAACAGGAGTGCATCTGCATTTGAATGCCTTATGTATAGTGCTACACTTTGTTGCCATGACTTATCGAGAAGTTATTCTTCTTGGCCTCAGGGAAAATCTAGGCGGTGGTAAATACTGAGGAGTAAGACATGCTTACCAAGGTTTTACGAAAAAGGGAAGCAGTCGCTACAAATGAGGATGAAGGCATGGGCTGAGGCGACTGGTAGGCTACGTCTGAGGGCAACTAATGATATTTATGCTACAATTTCTTATTGATGAAAGCGATAAAATCTTGCTTCTGCCATACATTGGCTGCCTCAGCCAGGACATGCTGCTGGAGGGGGAAGACCGGAATTGACTGAAGCCAGAAGGCCTACAACCTCCGAAAGCACCCTGACTCACAGGGGATTCCTCCAGGGTGGGAAGTTCTACAAACCTTTGACAAAAGTGAACATGGAAAGATCAGGTTGGAAAAGGCAGGTCCTTTCTTGTGCTGGTAGGTCAGAGAGGGGCCCCCAAAATGGGATCTGTATTTATGGTTTCTAGAACCGGAGCTTCCGGAGGAGCTGAAGTATCTTCAACAAATACTGGGTGAGGCACATACCTGAATTGAAACAGTTCAGAAGGAGCAATTTCATGGGATTATGGGGTGGAAAACTATCCTGACCTGTCCCATCTGAGGGAGTTGTAGAGGTGGAGGGAAAGAAAGGGACAGGGTAAGAAGAGGGGAGCCTTGCAATTGATAGTCCCTTCTTCATGAGACCCTTAAAGTTAAGATACGACAGGTGACTTCCACAAAGCTTGAAATGTATCCATAAAACGTGTCCTTGAATGCTGCCCGTGAAACGGTAGATGCTGTGGCAAGGATCCAAGAGGCTGGCGTCAATGCAGAGGTTGCCGGTGGTGTACCCACCTCATGGATCGGAGAACCTGAAGGAGCTTGTGAGGTTTGTTACCATGATGTGCGACTCCATGAAAGGTATGACGTCCCCCTTATGGACTCGTGACCCAATTCCAGTGGAGAAGCCTGGTCTGAGTTTTCCAGCGATGACAACAATCATCAAAACTGCACCGGACCTTGGCTCAAGAGTACTGCTGCATTTTGTTCTGCTGGGGCTGTGACACACTTAAGGGCTGAGGGATTTGTAACACTTCTATACAATGCTGACAAGATTTATTAGCCTCAGTTCACTCCTAGAAGCACATCAACAAGCTACAGGCAGACTCAGATGTTCCCTGCAAGATGGCTCTTCCCTGGGGAAGTAGCCATTGTGTCTGGGTACCATAGAGAAAATGGGTGAACCTCTTTTCTTGGCGCAGAATTCCTAAGCGACAAACTACGCCTACACCAACCGACAAGAACACTAAGATCAAGCAGCGACATACGCCTGGAACCAAAACCCTACAACAGAAAAAAACTTGGAGGATCGTCTTTCTCTCACCAGGCACCCAAAACCTGGAATGACCTACCTAAGGATATACGGAATACAACAAACCACCTAGCATTCAGCAGACTCCTCAAATCATGGCTCTTCAAAGCATAACCACAACGGAGACGCACTAGAATGCCCAGACACTAAAGCAATGACGAAAATAACTCCAACCTCGACCACTCTCAAATTGGACAAACACTCAAACCAAAGAACCAACCACCCGACAGAGCATAAGACATCATGGAAAATAGCCACAAAGGAAGGCTGCAGAGACTGACCACATAGCTAGGCCCAGACGAAAGCCTCAAGTGACTCTCCCACTCGTACGTACCGGACGAACATATCCAGACCGGCAGAAGCATCTAGATAGACGCTGGTCTGCGTCGCATCTAGATAGGATCGATTGAAGGATAACATGCCCGCGCCTAGAAAAATGTGAATGCTAACATATGCCACACCTAGAGTTGTGAACATCAGCCTGCGTGGCGCTCAGATGGAGTTGTGAATGTTAGCATGCCCACACCTGGACGGGTCTCTAAACACTAGCCTGCGCCGCATCCAGATAAAAGTGGGAATGTTGGCATGACCACACCTGGATGGAGTCCTAAACATGGGCCTACGCTGCGTCTAGATGGGAATGTGAGGGCCAACAAGTGCCACACTCAGACAGAACTGTGAATGTTAGCATGGTAAAGGTCAAGTAACCCACTAACCAATATAAGCTCAAACTCTGCATACTTATCTCACTCAAAAACTCAGACAACCATCTCTCGCACAACAAGCCGCACGCACTTCACAACACTGCAACAACACATAAGTCGGAACAACAGCACACGCGGACTGACTCCGATCCGATACCCGCACCAAAGCTCAGCACCTGGTGTATACGGAGTTGAAGCTGCCAACAGAACACCACTCCTCTCACTATCCTACTCCCTTCTTCACCTTACTAACCCATCCCACCTTTATCATTTACAGATCCGCCTGGGGACCAATTCCGTTGGTGACGGTGCGCGGTACAAATACCTTTAACATTTAACATTCAAGAGACAAAGATGCTGCAGCAGGAATGACTGGAAAGGGTCTTCCCGATGCTTGATCCCCTTCCTCCAGGCTCAATGAGAGCATATTGCAGGATGTGCGCACGTTTCAGCTATTGTCAGGACCAAGAACATCTAGACAGAAGAAGTGAGGGGACCCGTGCTGTGAAATGTTGTATGCATGACCTGCAAACTGAAAAACTGGCTTTTATTTGCTGACAAAATGCAGGAAAACACTGGCAGAACCTAGGGAAAATCCGGTAAAACCTGGAGGAAAAAATTAAAATAGAAGTAGTGCTACTGCACAACAACTGGCCCCATGGAAAAAAAGGCTGGCACGTGTTGCCGGTGGGCAGAGTCAGCATACCCGGACCACACCCACATTTTTTAATGTGGAGGACATTTTGCTGTGCACATGGCTTGGACACCTACGAGTATGGAAGAAAGGGGACGGGACGCAGGAGTTGGAGGGCGCCAAATACCGTAATCTCATGAATGGAGTTAAGATGCTGAGACTACCTGGTGTGGCGTGATTGAGTAAGGAGGCTGGTATATTTTTGGCTATGCACTTTTATTAAATAAAAAGAAAGGAATCTGTCCCTCCCTATTTCTAGAGTGGTTTTCCCTACCTCAACACAGAATAACTTGGGTGCTTATCAGGATGCAAGTCAAAAGAAATCGATATGCCGCCCTCTGTCCAAATCAACTACTCTATCCCTACCACTAACAAATAAACCGAAAAGAAAAGAAGTCAATGAGGTTTGAGTCCCAGCCACCAGGAGAATGGTTCCCTTCTACTGGTGAAGCAATCCAATCTAGTTTTGACTTAACAGTCTCTCGCCATAGTATCTGATTTACCAGGCATGCTTATACCAGGAGAATGACTCCCTTCTCCTGGTCTATCAGGAAGAGCTGTGGAGACTGTTCTTTGACAGTCTTTTGGATTGGACACGTCTTTAGAAGTCACTTTAATTCCTCCCAGGGGGTAGCACACAACAGAGATAAGACTTTATCAATTCTCCTTTTTATTGCTGAGGCTGTGTCGTGACTTTTTTTTTTTCTTGACTATTGGGGTGATCACTCCCTGACAGATTTTGGTTCTTTGGATATCTTTTCACATATGCTGGGTTTCCCACTGTGACGAGGGAGTTCACTCTCGAGGCACTCTTGAGATTTATGATTTCTCCACTGGGACAAGGGAGATTGCTGCTGAGGAATACTTGGCTCTCGGTTTTCTGAATATCTCTACTGTGACTAGGGAGATCACTTCCAAAGAGTATTTGACTCTTGATTCTTTGGGTATCACTACTGTGATGAAGGAGATCAGTCCTGTGGAATACTCTTTAGGCTCCCTGGACTCCACCCGGTGTTTCAACAACTCGAGTTACCTGTATCTTCAGTGGGGAGCGCTACCGGTTCTTCCTGGGGTCTCAGGTTGTCGTTGCCTCTGCACACGTTCAGCAAGTCTTCCTGGTTGCCTCCTCTCTGGTCTATGCGGCTCCGCTGAACTGTTGCTGCAGCGGTCTCCCCGTGTTTTACGGACCAGACGGTCCACTTTGGAGAGGCCACGCCACTGCTGGATTCTTCCTGTTTCTGCAGTGATTTGGATTCCCTCCGGCTTGAGTAATTCCTTTCAGCCTCATCTCTAGAAACGACTATCTCTCCATACTTCGGGTAGCATGGGTTTGAATATCCCGAGCCCTGCATGATGCACGCTAGCTTTCCTCGCTGCTATTCCTGCTCCCAAATTCACCCAGTCCTTCCTCTGTCTTTACTTTATACTGCTGGGGCCCTCCTAGCGTATTGTCAATACCTGTTATAAAAGCATTTGAGGTTATCTTCATGCCTCCTGCTGCCCATCTCGTCCCAGTTCTTGAATACCCCCTTCTATTGTATTGTGGTTCTGTATGTTTCTTTGGTT
Source organism: Ambystoma mexicanum (assembly GCF_040938575.1). Classification (NCBI taxonomy): domain Eukaryota; kingdom Metazoa; phylum Chordata; class Amphibia; order Caudata; family Ambystomatidae; genus Ambystoma; species Ambystoma mexicanum. Next base: position 1,537,701,659 of record NC_090932.1, read on the forward strand.
CTTCTTCCTCTTGGTTCGGACTTATCTGGTAGATGCAATAGTAGAGCATTCACAATAACATACTAATAACATAATAGTAGATTATGGTTGGGAGGGAGGAGTCGTCAATAGGCCTATGGCTTCAGGAAACAAGGGTTTGGGAAGATCTTTTACAGGAAGGGAGTCTTTCCCTATGAGATCCTCCTGCTTTTTACCACCCACAGGGGGACTAATGGGCAGCTGCAACTCCCAAGCCTCAAAAGGGAGGGTTCCCAATAGGGAGAAGTGACGAGAACCGTCACCCTGGACATGGTGGACAGGCAAGATTGAAACCTAGATGCTGTGGGGGTCCTGCTGCCCAAAAAAAGGAGCTGGATAGCACCCACATACATAAAGAATGGGGGGAAAGAGACTGTACATAAAGATTAAAAAGAGTGGCTGGAACATGTGATGTGGCAAAGGGCAGAGTAAAATGTCGGGAAACAGATTATCAGATTGGCAAGGAAAGAAGAAAAGCAAGATGAAGCAACACATGCAATGCTATATATGCAGAGATGAGTGAGGAGGACTGTGTGGTCAATGGTTTTGTAGGACACCGAAATGTAGGCTTTTTTCCCCTCCAAACAGTCGAATCTGGGTTTTCTGCATTGCTGTGTGCTTAAAATGTAGGCTTTTTATCTCTCCCTCTATCTAGGCTTTTTCCCTCTATCCAGGAAGCTCAAATCTAGGTGTTTTTAATGTTTCTACTGTATGCTGAAATCTAGGCTTTTTTCCTTTATACCGGACATTTGACTCGAGATGGATGCATTGCTGTTGTGTTGAAGTCGAGCATTGTGCACTGCAGTTTCTCCCCCTCCCCCCCATCCTTCTCTACGTGCTCTCCCTCCAAGGTGATTTCAATCTCCCCTATCTTCTCTAACTGGTACTCTATCACCTATCCTATCCCTCTTTCGGAGTCTGGAAGGAAAAAGTTCAGGAAGGTTCTCCTGGTCTCCAATCCAGGCCTGCCCATCGCTGACACATGTCAACGCTTCTTCCAGGCGGACTGTCACATCATCATTGTCGTTCTCTCTCCGGACCTTTCGTTTTCCCATATGGCCTCAAGGCTCTCCCCTTTCTCTTCCTCACCCATTAATGGTGGCACCCGCTGGGAAGTACTCTTGGCATATTACATCCTCTAGGGCCATCATTAATGCCTACTTGAATGGCACTGTCATGGTTCAGGGCTCTCAGCCCAACCTCCTCCTTCTCGATAGTCGTCTTCCGTCTCTCATCAACTTCCTCCCTTCTCCTGACAATCCTCATTCTGCCACCCCTCTGCCACCACCGACCGACCGGTGTACCACATTCCTGTACCCCTCCTTGGAAGACCTTCAAAAGTGGCAACCAACTCCACTTGGCTACCCTCAGCTCTCGCTCTGCTGTTAAACACTACTCTGATATCTGCCACCTCTTTGAAGACCTCAATGCCCTCGCTCTCACCGAGATGTTTTTCACGGTCAGCTCTGTCACAGGTTTTGACACTCTCCTCCCAGAGGGCTACAAGATCCTGTCTAAGCCCAGGCCTACCGGTCCGGGGGTGGAGTGGCCCTGATCTTCCCTGAATGGGTCCCTGCTACTATCATTCCCACTCAGTCCTACTCCTGCTTCGAATGCTTTGTCTGCAGGCTTGGTTTCTCTCCTATCCTCTCGCTGCCTCTTGCGGCCATCTACAGGCCCCCTGGTCCGTCCGGTCTCCCTCTTCCTCTCAGAGTGGTCTGACCTCACCTTCTCTCCCCTGGCCTCCACCTCCAAGCTTCTACTCCTCAGAGACTTCAATATTCACTTTGACTCCACTGATGTGGCCTCTGGACTCTTCTGCAACCTCCGTTACTCTCTTTCCCCCACCATTCTTCCCATCAGTTCGACGCACTCAGTCGGACACACCTTGGATGCTCCCATCTTAGCAGACATCCCCCATCTCCAACCCTCTCACTACACCTCTCTCCTGGTCTGATCATGCTGTCCTGACCTCTTACCTGGACCTCCTTTGTCCCCCAGCTAAACCCCCGCCCACACTGCCAGTCTCGCTCTCCGTTATTCAACCAATGAAGCGAGTGTCAGTTGCTGCTTTTGCCGACACCTTCATTCCTCTTCCCACTCCTGCCACCGACTCTCGGACAGACACAGCCCTTATGAACCTTCAACTCTTCATCTCCAATACTCTGGACAGTCTTGCCTCTGTCATGGGTATCTGCATGTGGCCTTCCACCAAGAGCAACACTTGGTATGACTCCGACCTAGTCTCTCTGAAACGCAAGTGCAGAGATGCTGAGCGGAAGTGGTAGGCATCAAGCACATCCTCTGACAAACTGGTCTGCCGCCTGCTCCAAAGACAATACAGACTATACACCCTTTTGAAAAAGAAGGCTTATATCCAAGCCCGCATCTCTGGGGTCACTAACAACACGGCTGAACTTGTCAAAATCTGCAAGGAACTCGTCTATCCTACTGCAGTCCTCATTTCTCCTCTGCCTGCCAGGATACTCCGAACTGCACTGTCCTCTCACTTCATCACTAAAACTCAGGACATCCTAGCCTCAATCTCCTCTACACCACGCTCTTATCCCTCACCCAGTCTCAGGCCTCCCTTGGCTCCCTTCTCCCCTTCCCTCCTACTCTGCTCTTTCTCTCCGATTTTACCTGATGAGGTCTCTAGACAAGTCCGCTTTATGACAGTCTCATCCAAACAGGTGCTCCCCTGCTCCTCCAAAACTATCAAGGATAACATTGCCTCCCTTGCGCCAGCCTTGGCTGATTTCTGCAATCACTCGTTTGCCAATAGCTCCTTTGCGCTACTCCTCGAGCACTCTATCCTTGCGCCGTCCTCTACCTTGCCCATTTAATCTCTGCCTTCTATCCTAACTTCCAGTGTTCTGCAGACGACACACAGCTCTCCTTCATGCTTCCCTCCACTGCCTCCTCTTTTTTCTCTCTCATTCCGGACTGTCTGTTATTCAGGCATGGTGCACTGCTAACGATCTCTGTCTTAAGGCCAGTAAGACCAAGATCCTTCTCATTGGGACCCCTGCTACCCCTTTCCCTCCTACTCTCTCGTCGCCCTCCATGGGCTCCCTCCCCATACCCTCCTGCGAGGCAAAAAACCTTGCTGTCATCTTCGACTCTGCTCTCTTCTTCTCGCTTCACATGACAGACATTGCCAGGATGCTTTTCAGCTGCACCTCCTCAAAGGCATACTCCCTTTCCTCACCTTCCGCCAGAGACTCAATGTCTCCAGAGCTCTGGTCCTCTCCAGGCTGGACTACTGCAACAGTCTCTTCCTCAATCTGCCCAATTCCTCCCTTTACCCCCTTCACCTAATCCAGAACAGGACTGCGAGACTTATCCTTGGCCTCAAGCCAAGGCACAGCATCTCTGCAGCCCTAAAATCTCTCCACTGGCTCCCGGTTGCTGCAAAGATCAAGTTCAAGACCCTCTGCATCATCCACAAGGCTTTCTAGGGCACGGGATCCAGCTACATGCATATCTCTCTCTCTCTCTCTCTCTCTCTCTCTCTCTCTCTCTCCCTCTCTCTCTCTCTCTCTCTAAATACCTCCCTGATAGAGCCCTTCGGTCTTCTAGCTCCAACTCTGCAGATTAGATGATTTTCCAAGCAGAGAGTCGGAGGTGGGGTAGATCTCTCTCCTCCACAGGTGCCTCCCTCTGGAATGGCCTCCCTGCCCCTCTCCAACTTAAATTCCAGAAGCTTCCTCCTTCCCTCTCCCCTGCTAATGTACCCTCCAATGACTATAGGACACCAGGCCCTCCTCAACCAGTCTACTCCTGCACTTGGCCCTTCCGGGATCCCTTTCCCTGCACTAGCCTGGCTGGGTCTGCACCCCAATGAGCCCTTCCAGTCCAGTCCCTCGCACTTAGCACATGGACCTTTTTCCCTTGCACACACTGCATTCCCCTGGCACTTGTCCACCTGGCCTCTCCTTAGCACTCGCCTAACCCATGGGCCCTTACCGCCGTGACTGGCCCTCCGCCACCCCCTCCCTTCTCCCCTGCACCTCTTGTTACTGCACTTGCACGATCCGAATGACAAGGTCTAGTAGGACCGTTTTTGTTTTTCTTCATCCCCATCTCCCCCACCTCCCTCTTGTCTTGTTGCGCCTTGAAACACCTTTTGCTGTATAGAAGCAACTTAAATACCCAATAAATAAATAAATAAAATAAACAGTTATCCGAGATTGGAAGTAGCACGCGGCAGCTGGAACTAGGGCATAGTTTCAACACTCAACAGAGGGTGGCATGGACCAGATTAGGTTACAGAGGAACGTTTGAAGAGCGTCAATATAAGGAGGCGTAAATTCAGGTGTGGCGAGGTGAAGTCAGGACAGGACACATGGTGCAGTGGAGACCAGGGAGACAACAGTGGCGTAGAGGTGGAAACAGCTGCACAAATTCAGCAAAAAAGCAGGAAGTTGTTTACAGACATCAAATGAGGGGTGGTTGAAATGGCAAAGGGACGAAGAGTTTTTTTGCAGAAGGATTAGAAGCAGACTCAATGCGTGTTGAGTAAAAAGAACGTTAAGAGAAAATTATGACTTTCTTTAGTAGACCTTAAGTTATAAGTCCACAGACAAGGAAGTGTACACAAAGTGCTATCTTTATTCGGTACCTTTGTTGGCACTTTTGGATGCAAAGGTCGTCGATAGCAGTTCGGTGTTCTAGATCAGATGAAAGAATCCAGTGGAGAAGTGGGCAAAGAATTGACGGTGACAAGACCAAGTATGGGGATCATGGTAACAGGGGGTAAAGGTGTTCGCTAAGGTGGTATACAAGTGTCAAGTTTGTCTCACCACATGGAAGTTGACAAATTAGCCTCCCCAGATTTTCACCACAACCACCCAGTCGACTTGAAGGTCAGCAGAGAAGAAGACATAATGGGGAAGGGAGAACCACACCAGACTGGGATTCATCAAGCTGCAGAAAGACAGAAGGCTAGTGCTAATATCAATAGGGCAAAATAGCAACTTGATGGAAGAGAAGGCAGTACTCTTTGCCTTACAAGGACTCTATAGAAAAGGAGAATTTCCCAACGAACAAGATTGTCACAAACCTGTAAGAAGATTAGAGAGCTGGTGGGGTTAACAACCAGTGACCGGTCCCCCAGACCAGAGTTTCACATAGCCAGTTTGACCGGCCCACACCCTGCGGCAAGCTTTGGAACCTAAGCTTGATGGCTGCTCTCAATTGACAAGATCTGGATGACAGCGTAATGTGATGCATGGATCAGGACTCTACTGCTGAAGTGACAAAAGAGAACCAAAAGGCCATTAAAGACAAAGATAATAATGCAAGAGACACTTAACGTCCCAGATGGCGAGTGACAAAAGCCCAAGGATTGGCAGGAGGGAGTTATGTTTGCAGAAATGTTGGATTGCAGAGGACATGTTGGTTTTCTTTTTTTGGGATCCAAGAAGAGGCCATTCTGTTACTTCCTTCTGAGGAGTTGATACCATTTTGTGTAAACCAAAATAAACCTAAGATCTGTGAACCCTATTTTCTTGAATATTTCTCTCATTGAGTACTGTCAGAAAACAACAACCACGATCCATGGGATCTTAAATCGTTTTTTTTGGTGCAGACTTGGGTGTGGCCTACCTTGCCACAGACTGAGCACTGAAGAGGCGTCAGGGCACTTTGAGAACGCTAGTGGCCCCATCACTTCTCACAATTCCCTACCAGCAAGATTCTTGTTATAGAATGTGGGTTAAAGTGGAGTGTGTGGTGGGGGCGGGGGGAGTGACACGATCAATGATTCCTGGGGGTGTGAACTCTCTTTGTTATCTGGGTAGGTAGATGTTTTTCCATTTGACGTTAAGACTATACTTTTTACACACAGCTCCAGGCAGAGTTGCAAGGAGGTGCTGTCATGGCTGCCTAGCGAGTGCTTGTGCTGCTTGGTGTGCGAGCTGGTGGCTATGAGTCGGTGCACGGACAAAACTGGATGTGAACCACAGCATCAACCCCAGCTGTGTATCCTGTCTGGGGAGGCCCCTTTTCAAGAGTCCTCCATAATGGCTTCCCGCTTGGTGTCTCCGGAGGAAGTGTTCTCAGGGAGCATTCTCTAGACAGTCACTCTTTCCTCCGTTTGAGCATCAACGCCTGCCCGGTGCAATGGCTTGCCAGGTGCAATGCAGAACTACTGATCTTCGTTCCAGGTAAGTGCCAATTGTTATGCTGGGATAGCAGAGAACCTCTGCCAGTTGCGGAGACCGTAGAGAATGAACAAGTTCTATTGAAGTATACTATTTGAAGCAACCGTCCGTGCTCTCTCAAGGTTTAGTGGTGTTTTATGTGGTGGTAGGGACAGTACAAGGAAGAGTTAGATTAGATACCAATTGGTAAGTACTCAGTTGAGTTTAGTGTATTTAGTTACCCAGTTTGTGAGGTGGGCTGGAGTTACGTAAGCAATCCTGATGAGCATCTTTAGGGAGTAAATAAAGCTGGGAAGAAAAAGAGAACCAAATAAGACTACTTTCTAGAGGGATTCTGCACTAATTAAGCCCTAAGCAGGGGGGAGGCATTACCTGAAGTGGTAATGCCCCCCGCTGCTCAGGGATTATTGCCATTAACACCCCGGCCCGTAAGACTGGGGTACTAAAAGCATTTTTTTTTTTCGGTTCTGAAATGAAAAAAATGAAAAAGTAAAAGAAAAGGCCACCCAGGAAGTCAGTTTCCCCTTTCCAAGGCAACCATTGAAAAAAAAATACAAAAAAGAAAACTACTAAAAAGGCCACCATGGAAAGGGAGTCCCTTCTCCCTTTCCATGGCGGCCATTCGAAAATAGGGAAAAAAAGTAAACAAAAAAAAAGGTTGCCATGGAAAGGAGAGAATGGACTATGGATGGTCCCTTCTTCCTTTCCAATGTGTCCGGTCAAAGATCGGGAGCGGACACGCTGGAGTCAGAAGTGTTTCCAGTGCGCCCGCACCCGATGAGGAGCAATGAAGCAGGTAAGTGGAGGGATGGGGGGAATCTGTGGAGGGGGCACAGGAGCACTTATCTGAATTCTTGGCGGGGGAATATGGGGCCCCCAGCCATGAGGAGGCTCAGAGCGGGGGGATTAACATGTGGTAATTCCCCCGTTCCAAGCCTCCTCATTGGCTTGGAGGATGCCACCCAGCCCACTGGGTACTAATTCCTGAGAACCAAACTTGTAGAGTCTGAACCCTTGCATCATCTTACCCCCAGCTAGTTGGTGGAGATGTACAGGTGTACATCTACCAAAGGGGTGAGTATAGAGATGAATCCTGAATCTAGTAGGTAAATTAACAATCTTTTTTGTTGGTGTCTTTTAGCCCCTGAAATCCCAACCAGATGAGGCCGAGTTATTTTGTCCCATCCTCCCTTTCCCCCCAAAAGCGAAATACAAACAGCTAGTTAAAGTTCCTGTGGAACATTGAGGGGTAACAATAACTTGTATCTACAAGCTATTCAGTAGATTTCTTGGGGGAGGCTTGGGACGGGGTGTCTGACCTGGGGGTGTAGCAATTAAAACGTGTTCAGCTTCAGGAGGTGCTTCTCTTCCGGTTCTGGTCAATGGACTCTGGTGTGCTTCGCTTCATGGTCCCATATCCCTAACAAGTCTGGGCAGTAGAACCTATGGCCCAAACTCCTTTTTTCATTGCTGGTGCTACTTTTTAGCTATCGTATCAGATTGACTGGGCTTAGCCAGGAGGGGTGCGGTGGTATCCAGTGACTGTTTGTTCAAGCAATGACTGGTGTACCTGTTTGACAGAGTATTTAATAACAGCACAGGGAAGCACAGAACAGTTCCAAGATTAGTACGTCTTTGACCACCTTAACGAACAGTCTACTGATCCACTGAGTCAGCTTATTTCAGACCCAATATATCAGTTACTAGGACTCCCCTTGTAAGTAGTGGAGCAATGAATTTGCTGCAATGTTCCTTCTCCCACTTGGCAGACTCTGCTATCTACTCGAAGCTAGTCATAAAATGCTCCAGGGTCATCTCTAGCAACAAACCTCTGTAGGATGGCAAAGCACTCTGAAGGTGTGCAACAACATCTTTTTTTTTTTGTTGAAATTTCAGTTTTATTGGTTTTACAGGTAAAACAGAGACACCGCTTTTATGCAAGCATGCGCGCGGAAAAAGAACATATAACCTGGAAAAAAAAAACATATAAGAGTATGGCATGTGATATACTGGTAACAGCAAAAGGAGAACATCACAAACATCAATCACCCCCTCCCTTTCAGTTGCGTCCAGGATGCGAACAGGGACATTTCTCCTGTTTCATATTAAAGTTCTTTACAGAGTTCGAATGGCAACAGTAGGCACGAGTGTTCGAGAAAAATGAAAACAACATGTTATTTATACAGGCATCAGATAAGTCTATGAGATCAAACTAAGGCATTACACACACCAATTTCCATGTAATATATTGTGCACGGAAGTCAGCCCATTCGGTTTCCACCGAGGTACCATGTCGGTGTAGAGCAGCGGTCAAACTCTCCATTCTGAAGATGTTTCGTGTGACATTCACCCATTCCGTCTTAGTGGGGAGGGCTGTCTTTTCCATGCAATTGTGAGGCAAGCTCTTGCAGCCAGCAGTAGACCCAAGATCATCTTAGGGGCTTTTAGGATCATTTCGTCTTCCTCAATTAAGCCGAAGAGGACCAGTAGGGGATGTTTCTCTCTATCCTCATCATCTAGATCTTTTATCCAACTGAGGACTTCGTCCCAATAAGCCTGTACCTTTTTACAGCCCCACCACATGTGCCAATAGTTCGCGTCTTGGCCACAGCCCCTCCAGCATTGCGGGTTGACCCCTTGATACATTTTACCAAGTCTGAGCGGGTCATACTGCCACCTGTGGAGGAGTTTGAGCCCATGAAGTTTATATTGACATGATATTGATGATTTGGCTGTCTGCCTGCACATGCGCAGCCACAACTCGTCGTGCAGGGGTCTGCGTAGGTCTGTTTCCCATTTGTTCCTCAGTTTGGTTGAGGGGACTATATTGGTTGTTATCAGGGCGTTATACATGGCGCTTATCAAACCTCTGGAGCCCGTCCAGGTGTCCAGAATTATTTCAAAAGGCGTGAGGTCCCTCTGCCGCTGGTCCTTCCACTTCTCTCGTGACATCACCCCTTTTAGTTTTAAATATTGGAAAACTGATAGAGGACCTGTATTGAGTGCCTCCTCGAGTTCTTGTATGGTTATGAAAGCCTTATTTCTCCACAATTGGCCTGCCCGCTCTAGGCCGGCTTCATACCAAGACTGGTAGCTTAGTGGTTCGGATATGTCGTTACATATTGCCGGGACCCAAAGATGTCCTAGGGGAGAGGGCCAGGTTGTAATCCCTTTCATATCCTTATTTGGTTTCCAGATTGACCAAATGGTCCCGAGTATCGGGTGATTTCTGATACTGTTTTCGCAGTTGGGGTCCAGGAACCCATATCCATTCGCCAACAGTATACGGACGAAGATGAAAATTGTCCAGGGCTATCCAATGTGAGTCCGTCTGCTGTCTCAGGTGAGGGATTAATATTCGCAGCTGAGCCGCTCTGTAATATGATTCCAAGTTCGGGAGGCCCACTCCCGCGTCATCTTTCTTGAGACACAGATGGGATTTGGGGACTCTCGGTTTTTTACCTTGCCACAAGAAAGCCAACAGGGACTTCATCATTTCGGTGAAGAATTCTTTAGGCATCTTTATAGGGAGCATCTGAAGCAGGTATAGGATCTTAGGGAGAATTACCATTTTAATGGCGTTTAGGCGCCCCATCCATGAGATTGTGAGTTTGGCCCAATTTTTCATATCGTTTTGCAATGTTAGCGACATGGGAGGGAAGTTAGCTTGGTACAAAGTCTCGAGATCTCGGGTGACGTTGAGGCCCAAGTATCGCAGGGTGGTCAGGCTCACTTTCATTCCTAGTGGGGCGAATCTTTCCACTTCATCGTCTCTGCTCTTGTCAAGCGGGAGCAGGATTGATTTCCCAGTGTTGATTTTCAGGCCTGCCATCTGTCCATATTCTTCAATAATATTTAGAGCTGCCGGGATAGATTCGAGCGGGTAGGTGAGATGAAGTAATATATCGTCAGCATAGAGACCCAACTTATATTCCTTGTCTCCGACTCTGATCCCCCGGACCCCGGAGTCCCGTCTTAGCCGTTGTGCCAAAGGTTCGAGAGAGAGGACAAACAGGATGGCGGACAGTGGGCATCCCTGTCTCGTTCCTCTTTCCAGGGGGAACCATCTAGAATAGCCACCATTGACAGAGACGGATGTTTGCGGGGATGAATATAAAGCTTTTATAGCAAGGCGGAGCCTCGGGCCGAGTCCCACCTCGATAAGTACCTTTTCTAGAAAGTCCCAGTCCACCCTGTCAAAGGCCTTCTCGGCGTCCAGTGACAAGAGGGTGGGGTCCCCCGGCATGCCCCGTGCTTCGTGTATCAGATGGAGTGTTTTCCTCATGGTGTCTGCCCCTTGTCTTTGGATCACAAAGCCAACCTGATCCGGATTCACCAGTCGCAGCAAATGGACTTCTATTCGGGCTGCTATGACCCTTGCGTATATTTTGGCCTCTATATTCAAAAGCGATATGGGACGATATGATTCACATAATTTCGGGTCTCTGCCTTCTTTTGGAATAACTGTTAGCAGTGCTTGTGCGAAGGAGGGGGGCACTTTGCCTGTTTCAAAGATTTCGTTAAAGAGCGTAGTTAAGAAGGGGACAACGTACGCGGTGAACGACTTATAGAAGCTAGGGGTGAATCCATCGTCTCCTGGAGACTTCCCTGCTTTGAGTCTCTTGATAGCGTCGGCGACTTCTTCTTCATTTACAGGGACGTCGAGCACCTCCGATTCAGCGCGTGACAACGATGGTAGTTTGACGTCTTTGAGGTATTCTTCTATGGCACCTGGCGGAGATGGCGGGTCACAAGTGTACTAGTCTTCGTAGAAAAAGGCAAACGCCTCCTGAATCCCTTGGGGTGAGGTTTCGGTGGTGTCTAGGAGTGTGCCGTCCATTCTCTCTATTACGTTCACCCACCTCTCAGCTCTCTGTGCGCGTAGTCTTGCTGCTAGAAGAGCATCAGCCTTGTCACCTTTTTCGTAAAATTTTTGCTTTAAATACTGTAGGGTTTGGGTAATTTTGCCGACTTCCAGTATTTTTAGTTCTTCTCTGAGTTCCCTGGCTTCATTGATGTATTTCGCTCTTTCATGTGGGTTTGATTGTGCCTGCTTCTCTACTGCGCTCAATTTCTGCCTGATTTTTCTTAGATCAAGGTTCGCTCTCTCTTTTTGCGGGCCCCCTCTCTAATAAGAATACCCCTCCATGTTGCTTTTGCTGCCTCCCATACCGAAGTTTTTGAAATCTCCCCAGTGTCATTGGAGACGAAGAATTGTTTAATTTCGTTTTCAAATTCATCTCTAAACGCTGTGTCTTTCCACAGAGAGTCGTTGCACCTCCATTTTGTGTTTTGGGGGATGTGCATCACCCATCGTATCTCTGTCATAACCATATCATGATCTGACCACGAGATCGGACATATCTCTGCAGCAAAGGTTTCTCGGAGTAGTTTTTCAGACAGGAACAAGTAATCAATTCGTGTGAGGGTTCCATGGGGAATGGAGCGGAAGGTGAAGCCGCTGTCTGTGGGGTGGAGATGGCGCCAACTGTCAGTTAGCCCAAATGTTGAGAGCGCTACTTTCATATCGGTGTCCTCAGCTGGCCGTGGTGGTTTGAGTGTGTCTGTTTCGCTTTGTCTGTCTAGGGCGGGGTCCATCCACATATTGAAGTCTCCTCCAAGGATCATTTGCCCTTTTGCCATATTAAACACTTTTTCAATTGCTTTGTGGAGAAACCTCTTTTGGCACTGGTTGGGAGCATATACCGTGGCCAGAGTGACAGACACGTTCTGTATGAGCCCTGTAATGATTGCCATTCTTCCCTCTGTGTCAACCCATGAGCTTTGGACCGACATGCGTAGGTTCTTGCGAATTAATATCCCCACTCCTGCCTTTTTTGTTATACCGGAGCTCCATAGGGTATAGCCAATAGGTCTACCTGGGATTGCCCTCTCTTGTCCTCTCGGGTAATGTGTCTCTTGGATGAATAAGATATCAATCTTGGAGCGCTTAAATTCTCTTGCAACCAAGGAACGCTTCGTAGGGGAGTTTAGGCCTTTAACATTCAGTGTGCCTATGCGTAGTTGATCAATGTTAAGTGTGGTTGCCATCAGGGTTTACTGATGAAGATTTCGCTACTCTCTGTGCCTGTCGTGTTGACTCTGTGGACCCTCGTAGCCATGTGGTCGAAGTGTGCTCCTTGCCAAACTGAGTAAGTGCACTTAGGTCGACACGTGTTTGCAAATGTATCCTGCGTTCTGTAAAAGGAACCTGTAAAAGTCCAACTTTTCTACCCCAAACCCCCTCCCACCCACCAAGAACAGAGTGGCCCATTGTAGGGTCACCCCTAAACATTCCCTCCCGCGGCGTCCGATGCAGTTGGGTTGACATCACCCAACCGTTATCGAACCACCAGTGTGAACCGCACCACAATCGGTCCTTTCTCAATAAAAACACATCATAACTTAAACTTTCGAGCCCCCCAATCGAGTCATTCGATGCCTGAGGGCAAGAGGCCTCCTCCATTACCGGCCAACAGAATCTCGAAAATGGCCCTTTCCGCCCAGGTGTAGTCGAGATCTTAAACATTTCCCCCCCCTTGATCCCAACCTGTACCTCAATTCGCATGACTCCGCCCTCCAACCTCTTACTTGGGTCCAGCTTGGGAGTCAGCGTAGTAGAAGTGTCACTCGATTCGCTTCTGTCGTTCGATTTGCCTCTTCATAGTGGATGATCAAAGTAGTGGAGAAGTCAATGTTCCATGTCTGATGAGGCGTTCATCCTCCTAAATTTCCTGGAACCCTGCATTCTCCGTCTTCGAGGGCCTTTAGTTTGCCAAGTTTCTTCAGCATTCTTCTTTGTTGGGATGGGAGTTCCATCTGCTTGGGGGCCTAGTAATTCAGTAACAGCGTTGGAAATGTCTCTTTCCGAGGTGAGTTTCATCTTCGTGCCGTCCCATTCGAATGTTAGTGAGAATGGGTAGCCCCACCGATATCTGGCACCTTTATCCTTGAGAAATTTGGTAATTGGTTGGCATTTCCTTCGTAGCGCTAGTGTAAGGGAGGACAGGTCCTGGAAAATGGTGATGCGTGACCCTTCCAGGGAAATCTGCGATGCAAGCCTGGCTTTATCTAGAATCCAGGCTCCATCTGCATAATTGTGGAACCGGGCCAGGATGGACCTCGGGCTACCCGGTTTACCTCCGGCTCTGTGGATCCTGTCAATTTTGGGTTCATCTATTCCATCGTCTTCAAACAGAAGTTTCAGAATGTCATGTAGGGTTTTTTTGAGGTGTGTCTCTGATTCTCCGTCCACCTCAGGAACACCAAAGACACGTATATTGTTCCGACGCTCTCTATTTTCTAAATCATCGACTTTTAGCCGGAGTTCCTCCTCCCTGCCCTCAATTTCCATAAGGCGGTGGTCGACCTGCATTTCAAGGATGCCTGAGGAGGTCTGATTGTGCTGAACCTCCTCGATTCTTTCCTCCATTTTGTCAATTCTGCTTGTGATCTTGTCAATCTTATTGCCTATGTCTGCTCTCATCCCTTTAATTTCCGAAAGGAGGTCGGCGATGTCACCCCTGGTCAGTGCAGCCTCTGGATTTTTGGAGGCCATGGTAGAGGATTCACGCAGGGGCGGTGCTTCAGAGACCTGATTATACTGAAATTTGGCCAATTTCTGTTTAAAGTCCATAGATCTAAAATGGGCCAGTAATCCGTTAAGCAGGGCCCCAATAGTGCTGGAACGAGTCTGTAGCGAGCCAAAGGGGCGGCAGAGGGAAATCTAAGTCGTCGTGTGGATTTCTGGGTGCAGGGTTTGTAGCTCCTTACCTCGGTCACTGTGTGCGCAATGAGTGGGTTGCCTGATTAACAGGAGTAGGAGAGACTCATTGCTGCGATGTCCACACTAAGCGTGTGAGGGTTCCACCTACTGACGTGGTTTGGCTGTCGGTATTGGGTGAAGCAAAATGTCCAGCGTAATCGAGGAGGGCACACGCCCCAAGGTTTGGGGGCCCAACCCTCAGCTTGCCAATTGTCACAGTAACTGGGCGAACCCCACAATGCTATGGTCTGGGTTGCTTTTCCAATTTTCCCCCACGGATGTCTATTAGAGGCCTTGTCCCTGGTCCTGCAGTCTGCGACGCAAATTGCCGAGCTGGCCGCCCTCCTAGCAAATGTTTTGCTGTGCACCCACCGGAGTGACCCGTTAATGTAGGAAGGGGTGGTCGCCCTTTTTCTTCTCGGATCTCATGGGGATCCGCGGCTCCGCAGGGCTACCCCGCCCCAACCGCGGCCGTCCGCACCGCACTGTTGAGGGCGTAGGGCGGTGTAGGGCGGTCTCTTGAGCTCCCAAATCCGTGGAACCATCCGCGGCTCATCTGCCGGGGGTGAGAGCCGCCCCGCTGCAGATTTGTAGGTCCCCTTACCGCTACAGCCCACACGAGCCGTGCGCAGACGGGGCCTACCCGCAGACCGGGAGCGCACCTCCGCGCACTGTCGGTGCTCCAATGTCCACGGCTTTCTCTGCCGATCCGCCGTTCGAAACTGTGCAGGGGGGGAAGGCGCAATATGTGCGCTGTGCCGCTGCCGCTTCCAGTCACTCGAAGCTGCCTGTATTTGGCTGCAAGGCCTCCGCAGAGCTCCTGCTAGGCGGGGCCTATGCTGGGCTCCACGCTTTCATTTCGTTTCGATGTGGAAAGGGGGAGCACTTCAGTTGATCGGTGCGGGGCGAAAACTCCACCGATTAGCTCCGGGTTTTTTGCCACTGGCGGGGGGCACCTTCCCAAAGCCTCGTCTCGAGTCTCAGCTGTGGGGGGGGTCCTAGAAGTGGGGGCTCAGACCTCTCGCAGGACCTCTGATGAGCGAGCTCAGACGGGGCACGACATCACCCGTGCGCCCCCTGGTGGCCACCTCGCAACAACATCTTTAAGCTCTTTTTACCTTGATCTGGCCCGACACCAGCTCACCAAGGATGTATTCTATGACAACAGAATTCTGATGCAGTTATCACAGAGAACAGTCGGTTCTGTCTTCGAGGGGTCAGGGCCTAAACATGTACCTATGCGTGTATCTCTGGTTCCATGTCCCTCACAGCATGGGCTGATAGTAGGGAAGACCTCTTTGATATCAGAAGACCTGCAGCGTTCTTCTTCCAGCCCCTTGAATGGTATTCCAGGCAGGCCAAAAAGGCAGGTCAGTGGGGCTGAATTCACCTACCTTTCCAGCTAAGGTCATTATCAAATGAACGAGAGGAGGTGCTTTTAAACAGTCTCTAGTGGAGCTCACATCTTCCTCACCGAACGTCAGTAGCAACTCTGGTCACAGGGCAGAAGGAGGACACATGGTTCGGGCCCAAAGGCCCTTGGCTAAACCGGATCCTCTCCTTTGCTTGCCCCTTTAATACCTCTTGGAGAAGGGCGAGTGAGGAGCCAGGCATGAGACACCGGCATAGAGGACTCCTTCCTGTTATAAACCTTTATTAAATGATAAAGGGGTTGGAAAATGCCTCACTATCCCTAATCTAGCAGGAGTTTCCCTACCTCAACCAGAACTAATGGGTATGTCCTTTGTCAAGATGTCCAAAGCAAAAATATGTCCTGTGTCCGAAATTCTATTCTGGCCCTCACACTTTAAAACTAAATCTAAGGTGCAAAGGATATTGTCTCAGTTTATTATTTATTTAATGTGGTACAGTTAAAAAAAAAAACTTTATATATGTAATTCAAAAAAAGCAAAGACATAAAGGGGGTCATTACGACCCAGGCGGTAAGTACGCCAACTTTACCACCATGGTGTAAACTACGTTTACACCATGGTGGATGGCGGATTTACCGCCCCATTCCAAGGTGAGTGGGGCGGTAAATCCCCATTTCCCATTTTACCCTTCCCCATTCCCATTTTTGCCCCATAGGGCATAATGGGAGTGGGGAAGGCGCTAATTACGCCACCGTAAATTACGGTGGCGTAACTAGCACCAAGGCGGTTTAGCGCCATGGATTTTAACGGCTGCTGAAAGCAGCCGTTAAAATCGGAATCAGGCGTTAAGGGTTAACGACGGCGTTAACCCTTAACGCCTGAGTTGTAATGAGGCCCAAAGAAATTAAATGAATACGAAAGAGTGAAAAAACATTGTCTATTTACCAAAGTGCAGAAATGTTCAAATTCAACACAAAATGTATAAAGCCAATCAAAAGGATCTAAGTGAACAAAGTTCACAGTTCCAGGGAATGGCTATCTTCCCCAGCTTTGTTTTCTCCAAAAGAAAAGTTCAAACAAAGAATAACCACATTCCTTGTAATCCAAGAGGACAACTCCCTCCTCTTGGTGGGTTCCCTGTTCCTGAGAAAATGGCTCTCTTGCCCAGGTCTCTTCACATTCAAGACAGTTCAAGAGTTCTAAGGGCATGGATCTTCCTTGCGATTCTCTTTTTACTGTGGACTTTGCCTGGTATACTCTTCCTGCCAGGTCTTGGAGGCAGTCTCCTTCACTTTCTTGCACACACTTGACTTTGCCTAGTATACCCTCCTGCCAGGACTTCTATGCAGTTTCCTTCAAACACTGGGCTTTGCCTGGTATATCCTCCTGCCAGGACTTCTACACAGTGTCTTTCAAACACGTGGCTTTGCCTGGTATACCCCTGCTGATAGGACTTCTATGCAGTTTCTTTCAAACACTGGGCTTTGCCTGGTATACTCTCCTACCAGGACTTCTAAGCAGTTTCTTTCAACAACGTGTGTTTGGTACTTTTAACATACTCATTCAGCTTGCTTTCCAAACACTTTGTATATTTTTCCTAGCAAGTTTCAACATGTAATATCTCTCCGTTTTCCTTTCTTGTTCGCCCTTCTTGGTCTCCCCCAGATTCGTACTGAGGGTTTCATATCCCAGTCTCACTGCCTAGGGCTTTCGTTATCTCGCCCAACAGTGCTTCAGAGTCTCAATCCTTTCCCTGGGCTCACTGGTATTTTTCTTGTGCTTCCTCTGCATTCCCGACTCCAAGTTGGATGTTTCTCTGGCTTCCACATCTCTCTCCCTCCTTGCCGGCACCTCCAGTAGGCGTTCAGGCTTTGGTCGGCTTTGCTTTCCATTCTCTGCAGTGATTGGGAAGCACGACTTGCTTCCTCACACTTCGTTAGTTTCTGCAGAGCTTCCCAAAGTGCGTTGCTCACCAGGCTGCCCTCTCGCTCCATGTAGCTACATGGACCTCAACGTTGCCGCCGGCACCTCTCTCTGCTCTGAGCTGGAGAACTCCATGCTTCTCTTCTCGTTATTGTTTTGAACCATGGCGGGCCAAACGAATTTCCCCAGCAACTAGACTGCTGACAGTAGTTCCGATTAGCAGTAATAATCATTGCTCCTCTCCTCTTCCTCGTCTTAGCTGTTGCCATAACATTCTTTAGGTGATATTGGATCTCATTGGGAGTAATCATTACCGCTCCCTGCCTCTTCCTCATCCTCATCTCAGTTGTTGACAAACTATTCTTTACGTGATATTGGGGTATACTTGGCAAGTGGTTGAGGAAGAGGGTTACAATATGCCATCAAGGCATGAGGAAGGGAGGGAACATCCCTAAAAAGGAATGGGGGGTATGTGACTTTCTCTGATGATGTCATGTCATCCCCCTCACCCCCCGATGGTCGCCCCCCCCATGTGGGTCCTCCCTCATATAGCCGTCCTCAGGATCAGGTAGCGACTGCCGTCCCCCGACCACATGAGCAGAGGCAGAGGAGTGATGACGTCATTGCAGGTATAAGAATGTAAACCTCTGGGTGAGGTAGGGCTTGGGTCAATCTTTACTGGTTAAAGGTTAGTGATCCCACTACTCACTCCGTAAGGAACACCTAGGGACCAACACAGAACTCAGCACCCAGACGGTATAGTGAAAAGCAAATAACCACAGAAATGTGCCAATGTTTCACTGTACGTGGAAATTAAGAATGTGGGGCATTCAAATAAACCAAGGATGACCAAATTGTAGGGGAGTATGAGAATATGGGCAGAGCTATCCAATGTCCCAAACTTGCATGAAAATATAAGCTGCAAAAGTCACTGTGAGAAAAGCGTGCTGCGACGAAGCAAGTGGTGCCGTTCAGCAAAAGGCTCCATGCTTAGGCCAACAGAGCAGAGCACTAGTAGCTACGCTTCAACCAGGTCATAGCACACCCTTTGTAGACCAATATAGGCATGTACTTTTGCCCAAACCCAGCTGCATTTAACATCAATAAGAGATATTTTGGAGAAATGTTTATATTGATGAATACATGATCGCCAATATTTTACATCAGCCGAATACATAATACGTAGGCCTCAAGAGTTAGTTTGCCGCTACTGAAGAATTGAAATCTCACCCCATAGCAGAAAGCAGCAGTCAGTTCCTCTCTGAAAGGCACACATCCTCAGTTGCAACATTCACACAGCCACAGGCCGAATGTTGCCCAATGATTGGCAAAGCGAGGGGAGGAAAGGGCTTTCCCAGGGTTTAGTTTGCGGTAGTGAGATTATGAAAGCGCAACAGAAAATGATTCAGACTCCTTTTTTCAGCCCCTCCTTTTCAGATCCGCCAGAGCGCCTGGGGACCACTCCGGTGGTGACGGTGCATGATACAAATAGCTTTAACATTAACATAATAGAACCATCTACGGACCAATGATTAAGGTAGTAGCTGGCACCTAAGTCACACCACCTGAATGTAATATTAACTAAAGACAATTGCATGACAATATACACTACACAAACACATGCACATCTGCGCCATTATGAAAAGCAAAGTTTGTCAGCAGCCAGGCCCCAGCGCGTAAGCTCAGGGTCTGGACAAATGCAATCATTAAAAGCAGGAAGGTTGTGGAAGTAATCTTACCACCAAGGGAGGTGCAAAATGACCTGATAGTACATAGTTCTTAATGATTGTAACAGTATTCTGCTGCCAACCGCTTAGATCATCTAGGACGGAACTTATGTTGTCATTTTTTGTCACACTATCACATCTCACATTATGATTGCACGCGAGTTCTGTGCTTACTCACTTCAGATCTACTCCTCCTGGATCAGCCAATAGCAAAATTCAATCAGACAGTTACATGTTTTACCACTCACCATCCAATCACGGAGAGTGAGAAGAGATATGACTTCACTGAACATGAGCCAACTAGCACATACGTCACGGTTATTACATGGGCAGAATAAGCCAATGAAGCTGTGTAATGTGTGGAAGCCCCTATACTGTAACTCACACCAGCCAAGGACTGTTGAAGAAATTTGTAACAAACTGTTGCTTTTTGCTTTCTGTAACTACCATAAAACCATGCACTCACTTTACTAGAATTTGAATGTCTGCTAGGTATTTCCCTGTCCTGGCAGTTACAATACATTTTAGTTTTTCTCAAATCTCGTGCATTGCATTTTTGGGCCCTTTCGATTCTTTTTTATTAATACAAAAGGGACCTGCCATACAAAATCAAGCTTGTTAAAAGGACAGTAGTCTGTCAGTTTGACCAGCACTTCCCTTTGGCTCCACCTCCTGGCAGTCAAGTAAAAGCCACTTCTACTCAGAGGTGTCAAGTATCCAACACTACCTCCTTGGCTTAGCTTAGCGGTGGCTCCTTTGTCTCTTTGGTCAGCATGACCGTCTTCTTGGTGGCCAGTTCCAGGGGGCATTGATTTGCTTATATAGGGTTAAAGCCTGTTTGAAGCAGCATCAGACCTCTCTAGGCCTCGGATGGCAAGACAAAAATACTACAGTGCTGTTAACACTTTGCCAGTCTCTACAAGAACTTGGGTGGTAGGCATCATTGGATTGAATACCTCTCATGGTCATCCTTGCTCTTCCCCATCTCCTCCGCTGTTCTACTTCACCAAACCCCTCCTCAATGCCCCACAAGAGGAGTTCTCATCGCCTCCCCTCTTGGCTTCCAGCCCTTTCTTTCTTCTCCCTCCCTTTTAACCTTTCTTCCTCTCCAGATATTGACTCATTTAAGCTTTCCCTTCCCTCCCTTCTGCCGATTACTTGTCAAGACATCTCCAACATCCTCAGATCTTATGCTCCTCTTTCTGTCCCAGCAATTGTCATCTGGTTTGCTCCTCCACACTCGTGTTACTGTTCTCTCCCTCTCTCTTGCCTTTGTCACAAACAAGGGTAGAATACTACGAGGGCTGCACAGAAGTTTAGGGTTTAAACATACATGTTTATTATGCGGTATTACGCATGTGGGTCAACAAAGGAAACTAGAACTCAACAACCAGATGTTTCAACCTTGAGATTCAAGGTCTCGGGGTTTTATAATCCTCACAGTCTACCTTCCTTTTATACTTACTCATTTTTCAGTCTCTCCATCTTGAGGGCTTGGGTTTCCCCAAACTTCTCTTGATGCTCTTCTCTGTAGTTTCAGATCCTTTGCTTCTCGTCCTCGACCCCTGGGAAGACCCATTGCCTGGGTTTTAGGGCCATGAATGCACATGCACGCTAAGCCAGACCAGACAAAACAGCCTCATGGGCAAATGGTGGCTGAACACCCAGCGTAGTCACCAAGAGGCTAACAATCTTAATATCTGAACAGGTCTGACAGATAATTCCCTCACACATCCCTGGCACAGGATCCACACTCTATCTGCACACCCCTTTCTTATCTACCTCTTTCGTCAAGTCAAATTGTTTTTATACAAAAGGGGACCTTCCCTCTAGTCCGCTCCTCTGCACAGTTTTCTTTAGCGCCACGATACTCTTGGGTGTATGTGCGCTTGATAAATATCAATAACATAACATAACAGTACTCTTTCTTCTGTGCCTCCTCAACACTAAACCACATTCTTGTGCTTCCACCGCTCTTCAACTCCCTTATACTATGCTTGTATCATCCCTACTCTACTTCAACCCATTCAGCCTCATCTCTTCTATCCTTCTCTTTGTCTACACCTTTCTATTTAACGTCCGTCCTCCAGATGTTTCCCCCAGCTACCTTCTCTGTACTCCCAAACACTTCCCTCCAGATGTTGCTCCTCCTCATTGCTCTCTGATTGCTCTCTGATTCCCCTCTCTTGACATTGCCTCCAACCTTCACTGTACTCCTTCTCTCCTTCAGCCTCTCCCTCTTGCTTCTTCACTCCTTCTGCTGTTCCTCCTCTCTCTACACCACATCCTTACTCTTCACCTAATCTTTGGCCAACTTCATTGAGCCTCCTGCTCTGATTTAATCTCCTGCTCTCTCCTCCGTAACACTCCAAAGCTTCCACTCTTGGACCTGCAAACAACCACACAATTATAGTAAATCCCACATAGCAGCCATTACACAAGACTTGCTTAACCATATTCAGGTATTTGTTTTTCAGGCTCAAAACTGGATTGGTCAAGCAGTACTTGTTTGCTGTCTATGCCACCTCCATGCGCTTGTCTCTTCTAGTAGGGCAATGTGGTCTGCGGCATGATGAAGATCGCCCAGCATTTTTGACATTTAGATACCAGGGTATTGCTCACTTGTGTATGTGAATCAGGACAAAAGGTTTCTCGCAGTGGAGGTGCCGAAGAATGCTTTTCAACTGCGGGACCCCGTGTCCTTGCAGCATGTCACTTATTTCTCAGAATCTAGCACATATGATTTAGATGCCTCTTGGGCACAACTGCAGCCCACACTCCTACAATTCAGAAAAGAATTCAAGACACACCTCTTCAAGGGGCGTCTCCTCCTCAACACCTAGGCCATCACGTCACCCCTCGCACCACCTGACTCACTAGACGCAGCCTGCCCCTCTCCTAAGCCTGACCCTCGCCTACGCGCCAGAGCTGTACCCCTACTCTGTGCCCATCTGTATCCTACCCCCGCTGTATATCTGTTCCGTTACCTCTGAAAAGTGCTCTGTTATGTATCTGTATTGTTGTATACCTCTGTAAAGCGCTCAGTTGTTTCTCGAAGCTAGGACTGCGATCAATAAATAGCATAGAAAAGAGAGATAGTGTTTTAGAGATTATACTCACACAGGCAGCTTCTTTTAAATACAGTGGCATGGTCTTGCTCCCCGTGATGAGCCCCCGCCAACTGCCTGGTGGGTTAGGCCTGGGGATCCTCCTCGGCACTACTCTTGGACCCATTACCACATGGCGGCACTCCGCTACCTTAGTCACCCACCCTCTACATCAAGGGTGAGGCATAAGACTTTGTCCCAGCCTCTTCTGCTCTTGGTGTCACTCTCCACCTACCTTCCTAGTCCTCACTCTGTTCAGCTCTTTCCAGGGCATTTCAATCTACTCTTCGCACCACTCTCTGGCCTTCCCTCCCCTACTGATCCACCACCTCTGCTTTTCCTCCCCTACTGCTCACTCTCTTCCAGACTCTCATCCTTCATCCACTGTCACCCACGCTCGGTATAGAATGCTGGGACACTTTATAACTGTGCGTGTTGTGAGGGGCCAGTAATGAGAGGCATACACAAGATATTCTCAGAGTCAGACATTTTATTTAACAGTAAAAGGGTCGGAATAACGCCCTATCCTAAAGAAAAAGGTTCCCTACCTAGGAAACTAAAATGAACAATCAGTCTGTCATGTAGTTAGTAACTTAGAAACTGTCCTTGCGTCCAAAACATTCTTAACTGACCTTCAGACTAGAAACAAACAACTAAGGGTGTAAGGAAATATCTCTTGAAATTTCTTTAGCGAAAAGGTGATCATAATCAAAACATAAAAATAAATCCAACAAAGTGTTTTCCAAGGAGAATCCCTTAGATCCAAAGGATGGTTCCTTTACCCTGGATTTTTAGGTAGAATGGCAAAAGTGTCTCTTTTAAAGAATAGTTTCTTTGTATCAAAAGAGCATCTCGTTAGCCAACAATTTCTTTAGATTTTCATACTGGACTCAAAGTTCTTGTTCACACAATAAATTCCAGAACGTCAACAATGCCTTTGTAGCAAAAGTGTTTCTCTTGAATAACAATTTTTTTTATAAAGGAGTCACAAGGATCTTGTTCCGTAAGCTTGAAGATTTGGCTGATGTACTCTTTTACCAGAAATCCTCTCAGTCTTTTTGGATTTCCTAGTATCCTCCTAGGTTAAGTATTTTCCTTAAAATGTTAGATTCTTCAAAAATTTCAATAGTCTAGTTTATCTAAACATCAGAACTTCTTTCATATACTTTTCAGATTTCCCTGGTATACTTCCTTGCCAGGTATTTGGTATTGACGCAGGACCGCAGGACACGCTGGCTGTTCGATGCATAGCATGTTGCGCTACGTCGACGCATCAGATCCTTTAAGAACCGAGGAGCAAACCTTCTGCGGCAAATCCTGAGTAGGCCAAGGGCGCAGTGCTGTGCGAAGCAGGACCGCAGGAGATGCAGGCCGTTCGATATGTAGCATGTTGTGATACATCCATGCATCGAATCCTTTAAGAACCGAGGACCAAACCCTCTGCGGCAAAGCCTGCGTAGGCCAAGGGTGTGCTGTTGTGCGACGCAGGTGTTAGCCACCAACCATCAGCGATCACAAGTTAAGAAAGATGTGGGCAGGGCGAGCAGTCAATAGTGCTCTCTACTAAACTGCTCTGCGTTTGTGTGTACGTCCACTTAAACGTCTGTTTCAACGTACACTGCCTCTGCGCACTCCTCTCACAGTTAGCCTCACTTTATGTTTGTGACTCTCTGCTGTCCTTTGTTGTGTTTCTCCCTCTGGGCGTGGCATTCCTGGTTATGCTGTGCTCTCTAGGTTCCTACCCCACTGCTGTGTACCGGTGACTACTGTTGGTGTTCACTAGGCACTGTAGAGTCGTGCGTGATTGTGCTTTCTTCTGTTGCATTCCTTACTGTCCTCCTTCTGCGTCACCCCCCACCCCCTTATATCCCCACCCAGTGCATCCTGTGTGGCTTAGGCCTGTGCTGTCCTTATTATCCTCACACCCCTCACACCTTTCTCCTTCCTCTCTCCCTGCATTCCCTACACTTGCTCTTGGTCTCACACATCTTCTCTAACTGGTTTTCTATCACCTATCCTATCCCTTTCACTAAGTCTGGAAGGAAGAAGTTCAAAAAGGATATCCTGGTCTCCAATCCAGGCCTTCCCATCGCTGATAGCTACATCAGTGCCTCCTCCAGACAGACTCTCACCGACATCCTCTTTGTTGTTCCCTCTCGCGACCTAAAGCCCTTACACGTGTTAATGTTAAAGGATATTTATACCACACACTATCACCACCGGAGTGGTCCCAGGGTCGCAGTTCTCTCTCCTTTTTCCTCCTCACCCATTAATGGTGGCACAAGATGGGAGGTCCTCTTGGCATCCTTCCTGTCCTCCAAAGCCAAAATGGCACGGTCGTGGTCCAGGGCCCTCAGCCCAACCTCCTCCTCTTTGATAGGCGACTCCCGCGTCTCATCAACTCCCTCCTTTCTTCTGCTACTCCATCTACCACCCGCTCTGGCTCCTCAGCCTCCTACCTCCTACCTCTCCGGCTCCCCAGCCACTCCCCTCCACCTGCACCACCTCCTCTCTGGCTCCCCCCTCTTCCTACCTCTGCCACTTTCACTGGGTGTACCACTCTCCTGTACCCCACCCTGGAACTCTTTCAAAAGTGGCAACCTGCCCCACATAGCTACTCTCACCTCTCACCCTGCTGTCAAACACTCCTCTGACATCTGCCACCTCCTCGAAGACCTTGTGTTGACACTCTCCTTCCTGAGGGCTACAAGATCCTCTCCGAGCCCTGTACCAATCGTCCCAGGGGTGGATTGCCCTGATCTTTCCTGAGTGGGTCCCTGCCTCTATCATTCCTACTCGGGCCTATTCCTCCTTTGAATGCCTGGTCTGCAGACTTTCCATCTCTACAGGCCTCTCTCAAACTTTGGTAATCATCTATAGGCCTATTGCTCTCTGATTGGGCTGTTCTCACCTCCTCTCTCATCTCTACTCTCAGCTTCTCTTCCTCTGGGATTTCAACATCCACATGGACCCCTATGACCCCCGCCCTCTTGGCTTTTCCGCAACCTATGCAGCTCTCTCTCCCTCTCTCTTCTTCCCTCTGGTCCGACACACTCAGCAGGACACACCTTATATGTTTTCATCTCTTCAGACATCCCCCTTTCGAGCCCTCACTACTCCACTCTCTTGTACTGACCACATTCTGCTAACCTGTAGCTGCCTGTCCCCATGGCAAAACCTACCCCCAGCACTGCCACCTTCCTTCGCCATCATTTCACCTAAGAAGCAAATATCAGTGGCCACTTTTGCCTCCACTTTCCTTCCCCCTCCTACCTCTGCAGCCGACTCCACTCTGACTCAGCCCTCTCCAACCTTCATCTCTCTATCTCCAATGCTCTTGATATCCTTGCCCCGTTCATGAGGATCCACCTGAAGCCTGTCTTTAAGTGCATCTCTTGGTAAGACTCTGACCTGGCCGCTCTGAAACTCAAGTGCAGAGCGGCTGAGCAGAAGTGGAGGACTTCAGGGGCATCCTCTAACAAACTGGCCTGCTGCCTCCTCCAAACACATTATAGGCTCTCCATCTTCTCTAAGAAGAGGGCCCACATTCAAGCCCGCATCTCTGCAGCCTCTAAAAGCATAGCCAAACTTTAAAAACTGCAAAGAGCTGACCAATCTGACTGCAGTCTCTACCTCCCCTGTACCCTCCCGGCCCTCTGTACGCCCCTGGCTTCTTATTTCACCACTAAAACCCAGGACATCCAGTACTCGCTTTCCTCTTCTCCTCATCTTTCTCCCTCTTTCTAAGGCCCCCTTTGGCTCCCCTCCCCCTCCTCTTCTCTCCTCTCTCTCTCCTATGACACATGATGATGTTTCTAGACAAGTGATGTATGAAAGTTTCATCCAAACATGTGCCTCTCTGCTCCTCCAGAACCATTAAGGACAACATTGTTTCCCTTGCTCCAGGTTTGGACGATTTCTGTAATCATTCCTTTGTCACTGGAACGTCCCCTCTCTCCTCAAACACTCCCTTGTGCACCCTCATTTAAAAAAGCCTTCTGCCGATCCCGCCAGTCCGACTAACTATCGCCCGATCTCCATCACTCCTTTCCTGGGCAAACTCGTTGAAAAGCTGGCCATCACACAGCTAAACCTCCACACTGAATCTGCTGGTTATCTCCATGACCATCAGTCTGGCTTCAGAGCAGCCAGAGACAAGGAAACTGCTCCCTTGAACACCTGTGCAGATCTGCTCTCTAACCTTGACTCCAGCTCTCACACTGCCCTTATCCTTCTTGACCTTTCCTCTGCATTTGACACAATAAATCACGCCACTATGATCAATCGTCTTAGCGTGAATCTTGGCATCACGGGCCAGGCTGTGGCGTGGTTGACCTCCTTCGTCTTGGATCGACCATCCCAGGTCCAACTAGAATCTTTTCTCTCCACCACCTCTCCTTTCACATGTGGTGTTCTCCATGGCTCTATCCTCTCACCCTGGTTCTTCAATGTCTCTCTGGCCCCTTTGTCCCATATGATCTCCACTGTCTCCTCTAACTTTCAGTGTTATGCAGATGACACACATTTCTCCTTCAGGCTACCCTCTGCCTCCTCTCCCTCCTCGCTCATTCCTGATTGTCTATCTGCTATTCAGGGATGGTGCGCCTCCAACAACCTCTGCCTTAATGCCAGTAAGACAGAGATTCTTCTCATTGGGACCCCTGCTCCCACTTTCCCCCTTGCTCTCAGGCCACCCTCCTTTGGTCCCCTCCCCCCACCATCCTTTGAGGCAAAATACCCTGTTGTAGTCTTAGACTCCACTCTCTCCTTCTCTCCACACATCAGGGACCTTGCCAAGAAGACCCACTTCCAGCTGCGCCAACTCAGAGGTATTCTGCCTTTCCTCACTTTCCCCCAGAAGCTCACTGTTCCCAGAGCTCTAGTTTTCTCCAAGCTGGACTATTGCAACAGCCTCTTTCTCAATCTTCCCAACTCTACTCTTTGCCCTCTTCAACTAATCCAGGAAAGGACTGCACAACTTATTCTTGGCCTCAAGCCCAGGGACTGCATCTCTCCAGCCCTGAAATCACTCCACTGGCTTCCAGTGGCCGCGAGGATTAAGTTTAAGACCCTCTGCATCATTCACAAGGCTTTCTGAGACTGTGGTCTCCACTTTATCCAACTCTCTCTACCTAAATAACTTCCTTCTGGAGCCCTGCGCTCAGCTATCTCCAACTCTCTGCGGGTCAGACGTTTCTCCAAGCAGAGTGTGTGGGGTAAATCTTTCTCCTCTGCATGTGCCTCGCTCTAGAATGGCCTCCCTGCCCATCTCAGACTTGATAAGAAGCACCTGAAATTCTGGAAGCTGCTCAACACCTTCCCTTTCTCCTCCTCCTTCCGTCTCCCTCTCCCCTGCTAATCTATCTGTCTGCTTATCCAGACTGGATGTGTGGTTCCCTCAGAGTCTCAAAGAACACCATGCCCCCCCCCTTGACCAGTCACCCTGCACTGCCTCCTGGCCTATCCCGCACTTCCAGCCTGAGTCTGCACCTGTGTAGTCCTTTGCGTCCTTGCATTTATTCAGAGTGCTACTGCCCTGACCGCATTTCCCTGTACCCCTTCCCCGAACCCCTTCTCTGCACTTCCCCCTGCACCCTCTCCCCTGCACTTTCTCGTTACGATTGGAATGTCACAAGACTTCGTAAGATCCTTTGTCTCGTCATTCTTCTGTTTCCCACCCTTGTCTTGTGGCGCCTAGAAACACTTGTGTATAGGCACGAAATAAATATCATATCACTGTTAAACTTTCTTCTTCTTTGGTAGATTACTTGGCATACTCCCCTGCCAGTTATCTTCTCTGAACGTTAGGGCAATTTCATGGGGCTCTTCAGATTCCATGGTCTACTCCCTCGAATGTTAAGAGTTCTTTACACAACTTTGGTGGATAACCTGGTATACTCTCCTACCAGGAATCCTTCTCTGGGGTTTTACAGATCCCCTGGTATACTTCCCCGCCAGGTATCTTTCCCCAAATGTCAGCTGCCTGATGCCTTCTCTTTGCCAGGACTTCTTATTCGTTTCACTATTCTTTTCAATATATCACACCAGTATCTACTTTGTTCTGTCCAATGTATTTACTTGGGATAACACTTGTTTCAGTTCTCTCCCACATTGACATCCCTTGCATAGGTTGTTTAGGTTTCGTTGTCGCACTTCTTCTCGTCGATATTCAAATCTTTTTTCTTTTAAGCATCGATTCAAAATTGGGTTTTGTCAATGTTTAAATTGCCTTTGAGCATGGTCCATAATATAATTCACTTGATTGCCTGTGTGTCAGCACGCTCCGGGGTGCCCAATGTCTCTGCGTGACTCTGGGGTGAAGTTTCCTCACTGGATTGGCCGCTCATGCGATGCAGACGTCTTCCCAATGTTTCCTGCAGCTCTGTGTTCACTCACCGGCATCCTTGTTTATCCTGGACAGGAGAATGCGGATTCCCCACACTACCGTACCTCCAGTAGCCCTGCTGTGGTTCCCGGTGCTCCCACAGTCTTTCAGGTATGCGTGCAGCGCTTCTCCTTACTTCACGCCACACCGGTATATGTGACTCACTTTTGTGAGCTGCCGTATGATGTGCCAGTCTAATCCTTCACGGTTCTCTCCCATACTGCCTTTGGTATTGTGGATGCCATTTTTAAAATGTCCCAGGCATTTTAGATAGAAAACAACTAGTCTGCATCTTAGTCTTTGCACTTTGCCTAATCTGCATCAACTCTTCCCTCCTCTTCGTCGTCTCAGTGCTTGAGGCTTTATGGGAGATGAAGTCCCTAGATGTAACTGGATTTCTATAATGAGGTTGTTCAAAATGTTCACATAAAGAAATGTAAAACAGAAGATGTTTTATGTGTTTTATGAATGTTTAGAGTATACATGGAGCTTTGTCTAGATTGACATAAAGGAAAGGGTTTCTGATTTTCACAATAAGGAGGAATTGTGGGATGACAACAAGCCTTCAAGTACTTGGGTATCATAGAGTCTTTGACAGAGAAAAGGGACAATTACCACCTCTCATGCAATGGAATCATTCCATCTCCCTGGTAGTTGTCCCCTCCCATGTGATCACCCCTCATATAGCCGCCCCCAGGGTCAGGATCAGGTAGTGGCTGCAGTCCCCTGGCCACATGGGAGGAGGTTACCACCGGGGAATCAGTGATGAGTCCACCGGATTCATCACAGTGTCCATCCGTAGAGCCAACAATTGTAGCTGTGCACAGGGATTGGTGCTCCAGGGTCAAACTTGTTCTTATAGTTTTACCCTGTTCCCCTGCGGCTGTGCACAAAGCAGAGATCTCATGAAGGCAGTGCACCATCTTGCATGTCAGATTTCAGAGGTCGCTGTCACCACTGGTTCACCTTGCAGCTCCTAGTATCTTGCCTACATGAGCTTCAATGCCAGTAAACATCCTTGCAGGTGCGCACAATGCGCTGGGCGATTTGCCAGCGGAGCATTGCTGGATGTATTGAAGTCCTGGGTTGTGGGAACCTGGTTTGCTTCCTTGAAAGTGCATCCGGACGCCATTATCTGCCAGTTTCAGACTTTGGTGGTGGCAGGAATCTTGCCAACGCCGCTTCCCAGGTAATCCACTGTGCAAAATCCTGAACGTGAATTTGTCGTCTGTAGGCATTGCATAAGTGGTTCTTTATTACATTCATGTCCTAAGGGGGTTGGTGTACTACAGCTCTGGCTCAGATGCATGTGTTCTGTAAGCTTCACTAACAGGTCAAAGTTGTGATAAACAACTCAGTAAATGTTCAGCTGTACTAGTGGTTGTAGGGAATGCACTCCTGTCGCTGAGGGGTTGGACTTAATGTGTTGGTGAGAAGGCTGTTTGGTATTTTTCCAGGGAGTATTTGGATAGCTTTACTTTCCCCAGATCCCTTTGATTCCCTTCAGTCGGACTCTGGTGTCCCTCGCACGGGTCTCAGGTAGCTATTATTCAGTGGCCCTCATACCTCACAGGGTTCTAGGGCTTAGTGACGTAGCAATTTCCATAAAAAAGGTGCTGGAATGGGAAACACAGGGGATCCTCCTATCGGCTCGGGACCCAACATCATGGAGCGGGTGGTGGTCCCGGCCCCGTAGTCACCCTAGTCACATCACTCAGCCGTCAATATGGGACGGCATCATAAAACCTACAAAGAAACTCCAGTTTAGGAACACATTCTATCCATCGAGAGATTCCAATATAATAGAGCTATGGGGAGACCCTTCAGGCCACTAGCTTGTGAATTACCTCCCAGTGGCGATTCGGCTCATGGATCCACTACTGATTATTTGATAAAAGATTGAAACACTTTTCTTCTAAAGTATGATTTGCCAGAATATCTGATTTCCAGCCTTTAGGAGCCTGTTGGGCTGTTCGAGCAGATCAATACATTTTGGGTTACATGTAATTTCAGAATTTTGAATTAAATCACTTTTTTGTAATGTACTTTGAAGTAACATTTCGAAATAATACCCACACATTTTTGTTTGAGGGTGCGGGGGCCCATACGCCCCTTCTCCTTCACTACAAGACCACCCCAAACCCCTCCCCAGCCCCCTGTGTTCCCTTACCCTAAAAAGCATTTTGAAGTTATACCCACAAAGAAAATTACAACCAAGTAATTTACTTCGTGGACACAACAGGATACCTCATTTTGCAGACAGACATTTCAGTTTGACCATCTCCCTGTGAATCAGGTCACATTTTCCCAAACCAGGTTTGCCTGGAAACAAACAGTATTATCCACTGCAGGCTTTGAAAATAGGGGAGGTTTGTCAACAGTTTCTGCTACCTAACCAACGCATTGAGACTGCCGCTAGAACATTCCTCTGCTAAGAGATGGGCCAGCTGAATCTGAGAACATACTGCTGTGGGATCTCCCTGGAACACTAGAAAAAATGTATCGCTGGCTGATGGACAATCAACACCTCCGACCGACTTCAGATCCAAACATACAGTCATGCCACATCTGCCTAGGGGTTAAGCACTCTAAGATGGCTGCAAAGCAACATGTACTGTTGAACAAAACATTTAACTGAATACATACAACTTGGGCTAAAATATACATATGCCTTGAAATGTATGTAAAATGATTAAAAGGAGCTCTAGGTAGATCAAGAGAAAGTACGCCCACAGAAAACTACAAATGCAAACCAACACATTTTCAGAATGGTCGAAAAGAGAAATTGGAGTTGACCATCGTGGGTCCGTTTGGAATCGACCTCCATCATACAGATACAACCAGAATGACTGGACTTCATTAAAGCACTGCTCCAAGTCGTCGAGATCTTCAAAATGCCAATCTATGGAAGTCTCCATGCTGGAGAGCGGTGCACACTGCAGCAAAGTGGTGGGCTATTCCTCGTGAGTGCACAAGAAAGCATGTTCGGCTTCGTACTCTTCTAAATAGAAAAGTCACCTTGCCCGCCTATCATTATGCCCACATTCCTTTGGCCTGTGGCTATAAACAAATATATACAATCACAAGATGTCTTGCTATAAGGGGTCTTGCAGATCCTGGGAAATCGGTGCTCCATCAAGCTGAACTGTAGGTGTTATTATACCAGGAGCCAATACCCAAGTAAGACAGACACCCTTCTCTTCTCCCCTTCCCATCTCACCCAACCCCATACTCGTTTCACACATGTTGGGGAAATCGCCACCCTGAAGGCTGAAAACATTTCTAATTAAAAAGGTCTTCTTGGTAACAATATGATTACACCAGAAAACGTAGACGGGGGCCATTCTGTACATTTCTACACTTAGTATACAATATAACCATTACAACCCAATGAACAGGTACTGGTGGTAGTAATCTTTCAGGAAGGAACGCTGGGCCATCCCTGCTGGTGTTCTACTTTGAAGTTACAGACTGCAGCCCTAGTCCTTAAAGAGGACATATTTGTTACAAAAATAAAACATGTTGTTCCGAATTAATGGTTAATCTTCTGCCGAGTTTACTTCCAAAAAACACCAACATGCCTGCCCTTCTTATTCTTGATATTTTTCTAAGCATTTTACTTGTCATGGCTGTTCCCCGTTGACATAAAGGCCTTAAAGAGGAAGTGACATCAGGAGAGAAAGTGACGTTTACAGATCTGGTATGACAGCAAATGGGCAAAGGAAGGTCGCATTGTCTTTTACTTTGCATCGATGAGTTTACTCATCTACTAAACCTGTCTACTAAACCTGTGACATCAATAGTAGCAGCAGCACGACTACCGGCAACAGTAACAATACTGTGACTACCAGTACTCACAATAAGAATAGTATTGCCATCATTACTACTAATACCAGTATTAGTAGTACTCATACTAATATTACAAGTAGTATTACTCCCAGTGGCTATCATACACATAGTACTACTATAAGTACCAGTACTGCTACTTCTGGGGCTGTTAGTGTGAGGAATTCGACCATCCGCACGGGGAGTGTGTGCTCACCTGGGTTGGTTTGATATATTTGGAAATGAAAATGAATGATGGGAGATCAACCTCCGAAAATGTGTGAGGACATTCTGCACACATTCTCCCTGCTCACCACACGCATAGTCAGTCATAGCCTACAGGCGCGGTTCTCCCCAGTCATGTTCAGCTGGAACGTGAGAGTCACGGGTACATCAAAGTATCTCAAGAAGGGGGAGGCGACACCTTCCTCCGGCCATGGGCAGCCTAACTACAATATCAAAGGCTCCATGGATCTGCATTCCTATTGTCTAAACTACTGATGGCAGCGTATACTAGTAGGAGTTATTTGGAACAGGGCTCGACAGGCTTGATCGCAGAATGGACAAGAGGAAGGCAGGTCTAACACCTCTTGGATATGCAATGTGTCAACTTGAAGCTAGTTCCCAACCAGCTGTATGAAGGACAGTGAATGGCAGGTCTGGGTCCACTATTTACCGTAGGCAACCCCTGCAGAGCGGACCCCTTTCAGAGGGACGAAGTATGTGATTTGAGGGAGACAGAAGTCTGTTCTCACCACAAACTTCAAGGGAGACCTGCGCTTTGATGAAGAGTTGCAGAGGGCTCAGTTAACCAAAGAGACACTTTGATCTACAACAGACAGGAAGATGGGTGGGACTTTGGAGTAAATGTTGTCACCTCTTACCTTTCCTGTTGCAAAGCACTCTGGTCGTGAACTCACAAATAACAGATTGTTGGTGGAGACCCCAGATTGGTTCCTTAAGGTAGGCTTAGTCTGCACCAATCACTGGGGCTCATTTGGCTTTAAAAGAGAGCTAAGCCCCTCACGCCATCGTCTGAAGGCTTCACCAGAAGCAGGAAAGAAGAATTTGCATCGGACCCTGGCTGAAGGTACAGTCTACTATACAGCTTCCGCCAGTGAAGGAAGGCCAGGATTTCCAAGAGGGAAGCAAGATCCCTCCCCTAAACATTTCCCAGGAAACAGAGGGAGAAACCGAAGTCAGAGGACCTGTCCAGCAGCTCCAGAACCGGTACCCAGCCAGCACACAGCGTGCACTGCTAGGTTCAACCAGCAAGCTTTCTTGGTGGGAAGTGCCAGAGAGTCTCTGAAAAAAGGACAATGCCGTTGCCTGCAAACACTCTCCTCAGGTATGGGCCGTCTGCCTTAAAGGACGACACAAGCCCTATGAAGAAGCTAGGAGGAGTGCCACAACAAGCATCAACCAGCGGCCATCTTTTAAGGACATTTTCGAGGCAGTTGAGCCTTCGAGCCACGACCGGCTACCCCACTGACTGTTGTCACGCTGCAGTCACTAAAGCTGTCCAAGACGCCTTGACCAGCGTTTCAGATCTGCCAACCAGCACAGAGACAACGAATCTTGACCCCGAACTGCCGTGTAGGCCAGCCTGCAGCCATCTGTCAAGCTTTGCTTGCCGATCTGCCTGCCACCTGATACCCGCAGCTGCCTCCTGTCTTGAACTCTGTTGCAGGAGCTGTAAAGCATACTGGAACCGACTCAATGCTGTCGAGCATCAAGAACATCTCAAGCAACAGGTACATTGTGGTTCTGTCCCCCTGGTCCTTCTCTGAAGGACCCTAGTGACATTTGAGACCCCTTGCTCCTTTGGTGCTGCAACCAAATAACCATGAACAGTTAAGACTGATTGTTTTGCCGACTACCCTCCTGTCAGTTTCCAGAGTGCAACCCTTTCCTTTGTAAAACTGTCTGTCCACCGTGTTCCTTTACAGGGTGGGTTGTATTTTGTAGTGTGCTAGAACTGTCTGATTTAATAATAATAAAGTAGATATTTGTATAGAACTTTGACTGGACAGTCCCTTTTATCCTCGGGTGATTGTATTTTCGCTGTGTTGCAACTAACCAACGATCCACGACCTTGCGGAGATAAGCCTGCCGTTCCGTCCACGTTACCAAAATCGGGCAAGGAGGTCTTATAATTCACTTGTATTTCAGTCTATTCTGATCCCTTCTTGTGTACTAGAGGTGTGGGGTTGATTGATGGTTTAGAAACCGATATTCATCCCTGGACCACTGGTGCCCTGGAAGTTGATTCGTCACACAGCTTAGTCACCCAACGATAAAAGTACTGTTGCAGGCAATGTTTAGTCACTGCTAGGTAATAGTAATAGTCATGGAACTTGACATGGAGACTATAAAAGGCATGACCAAGGATGTCCTGTGAGTCTTATGTCAATAGAGGGGACTTCCCCACAGCACTAAGGTTAATAAACCTGAGTTGCCGACCAGCCTCCAAGCTTGGGTAGAAGCGAGGGCGGTTCGGGAGAAGACCCCAGGGGACAGGCTAGGCCATGAGTACCCGAATGGACAAGATCTTCCAGAGGGGTAAATGACGAGGACGACCGCATGAGCAGTGTTGCTTGCCAATCATCCCGCTGGGATGCAAGTGTGGTTTCTCAACACTCGAGAGTGTCAGTGAGGAGTGCAGCTAGCGAGGCATCTGCAGGTTCCAGGCCTCAACATAGTCTCCAAGGGACACAGTAATTGTTCCGGCTATTAATGAGATAGCAGCTAAAAATCTCCTGCTTGAGGAGACTAGCGCTAGAGTAACAGAAACAGCAGGAGAAGGTCGCCATTGAGCGGGACAAGGGCGCCATAGAGCTGTGCAAGCTGGCGCTTGAAGAGAAGAAAGATGCCAACAGATCCGCCTCTAGCGAAGGCAGCAGTAGTGGCTCAAACCAGAGTACCCGGGATAAGCCCCGACGGCACATCCTCAAAGACTTAATACAGGCTTATGAAGTGGGGAAGGATGTTTTCAACTGGTTTGAAGCGCTAGAGCTGGCATTCCAGCTGTAGCAGGTGGATGAGGTACTGTGGGATGCAGTCGCTTGCCGAAACCAGGGACTGATGCAGTTCTTCAGTTAACTCCTGAGGAAAGGCCTGTGTATGAGAGCATGAAGGCTGCCCTCCTAAGGAAGTTCTGTAAAACACCCAGAACAGTATCTTAAGAGCTTCAGAGAGCTCAGAAAGAAAAGTGGGCAGACAATTGAAGCATTCACACACTTGTCATTGAAATATCTGAGCATGTGGGTGACTGGTAGGATGTAGAATTGGATTGCGTGTGAGCATGTGTTGAAAACATTGGGAGGTTGACCTACACCAGCATTTAGTAGAAAAGACTATCACAGATCCTAGGGAGATTGCAAAGGCTGCCGACAGGTTTGTGAGTACTCGAGTCCAGAAAAAGGCTCAGGCGAGCACACGCAAACCAGAAGAGAAATCGGTGGACAAAAAGGTAAACAAGGAAGGGAAGGACAAAGGTCCAACCCAATCCTCTTCAAAGTCAGGTGCCCAAAAGCGCAAAGGGAAACACCCAAACTGTTCCGACATGCACACCAAAAGGAAGATCGCGACATGCACACCAAAAAGAAGAGTGCAGGTACCCCGAACACTGGGACACCTGCATTCTCACCACCCAAAGGTTGTTTCGTGTGTAAGGAGCTGGGCCATAGAAAAGGGGATCCTGCTTGCAAGGGCTTACCCAAGCAAGGCATAGTGATTGTTGCACTCACGGAGGAGGCTATCATTAGTGTGGGCCTCTCATAGGAGGATTTCCCACTAGGCCAGTGAGTGACCAAATGTGGATTGTTTACACAGAGTGGGAACGGTACCGGATCTCCAGAAGAGACCCCAATTCCCAATAATACTCAACTCTATCAAGAGCACATGTACATCAATGCACACAAAAACTCCTGTGGTCCAAGACACCGCGAGCTAGCATCACCTCCGTCACCCGGCAGTGGGTACAGCCAGGCCAGTATATTGATGGGCCCGAGTTGTGCATAAGTGGATTTGATGGTAAGAGTAAGTGCCGCCTGGCGATAGTAGAATTCAGCTGGCGAGGTTTAACGACCATGTGCCGTCTAGCGATGAAAGACTCCATCCATGTCCCATGACTGTTGGGTAATGATCTTCCTGATCCCGAAATAGTCGCAGCAGCTACATGATCGACGGCCAAAGAGAACGCCAGATTGAACGCTCTGAAAGCCTTAGGGCCTGGAGTGCTTCCAGAGGGCTTGTTGGAAGGACCAGCGTAGCCGGTAGCCCCTAGTCCAGTTCCACAGACTACCGAGTCACCTACTCCTGCGGGAGAGTGACTAGTAGCCACGGAGGAACCTACTTTGGTAGCAGGGGACCCGTGACTTCAGAGTTGCCTAGTGCAGCGCAGGAACCCGAGGTGGAGGACCAGGCGGCCGCAGATCTGAAGGGTCTGCCCAAGCTGGATAAGTTTGCATCAGCTGGGGGCCCAGATCAGACTGACTTCTACACAGCCCAGAAAGAGTGTCCCACACTCTGGCGGTCTGTGGAAGCAGGCGGAGGAGCAGGCTAAGGGGCGAGGCGAGGCCCCTGGACTGTGTTGGGATGGAAATGGGCCTATCACACCCACCTAGGTGCTTCCAAATAAGGCAAACGCCATATGAGGCGATGTAACGTACAAGGGGAGGAGCAATCCACATTATTGGGTCACATACAAGGGCCCTACAACGCTTAGACGTAAATGCATGGCACTAGAAAAGTTAATAGGCTGATCTGATAGCACAGCGAGTAGAGCGCTGGCTTTGCCATCTGTGCAGAGCCTGCTGACGCAGGTTCGAATCCCGGCAGGGCCAAACTCAGCCTTTCATCCTTCCGAGGTCGATAAATGAGCACCACACACTATGGGTAATAATAAGCAGTGCTCAGATACCTGAGGGTTCGTAGCGCTATATAAATGCTAAATTAAATTAATTAAATTATTATAGCCCTCGACTCCATTTTGTGTTAGGCCCAGAAGGGATAAGCTGCAGGCTCATGTGGTTCACGATCCTGGTTCACAAGGCCCCACTCCTGTATAACACATTGGCATCGCAAGAGCTCTGTTTCCACGGAAGTCCACTTCCCCCTCATCCCCTTCAGTTTTGCAAATATTTCATATCTTCCAAAGGATTTCAACAGCATGAGACAACACCAGGCTTCGCACTGCGTGCATTCATCTCCACTAAACTGCCATTAGGCCTCGAACCCCCACCCAGCCAGGAGCGAGCCCCACACCACTGACTCGACCCGCCCACCTCTGCATCCCATGATAAGCACGCAACCCCCAGGTCCCAACCCCCATCCAGTATCCACAGAAGATCTAAGCATGTGTGGCTATATTTCTCGCTCGCAACAAAGCATCACTTGTAACACAAGGTACCAGGAGGGATAAATTAAAGATCAAACCCCAGGGTGGAGACCTTGAGAGTGGGAACTGCACTATCAATGAAGCCCTGAATGTGTGGGTCAGCACGACTGGCACCAATTTGTACTATATGCGATGACCCAAATTGCCTTTTTAAGCTCTTGTTTGTATCATGACTGGTTAGACGGCTCTCGAGCAGCAAAGTCCTTTGCTTGTATTAGTATTCTATACAATGAAAACGTGCTATCCTTGCAACGCTATCTCCTGGTCTATTTCCCTAGCGGGTTGTCTTTATTCTGGAGTATGCGTAAAAAGGGACTTGCCTTCAACTGTTCAAAGTGTACTGAGAGGATGGACTCCTGTACAGTGAGCCAAAGAATTCTGAGGGCGAGAACACAAGAAGGTTGGTGGTTCCCCAATACCACAGAACGTTCCTTTTGGATTTGGCTCACCAAATTCCTTTAGTGGGTTACTTGGGAGTAACTAAGACATCGGACTGGTTGCCTGTGCACCTTTACTGGCCGCAGTTTGGCATAAAAGTTAAGGAATTTGTTTGGTCCTGCCAGACTTGTCAAGCTTCTGGCCAGTCAGGAGGTTTCACAAAGGCCCCCTTACATTCCACTACCCGTGGCTGGGCGGTTTTATGGATATTGTGGGTCCTTTGAATTCTCACACCAGCTCAGGTAACCAATATATCTTGGTGGTGGTGGACCACGCCACAAGATATCCTGAGGCTGTCCCTCTGAGGAGCATCAAAGCCCCAGTGGTTGTGAAGGCTCCGATTGGCATATTCTCCTGATTCCGCAAGGAAGTCATTTCTGCCAGGGGATCAAACTTCATATCAGCATATATGAAGGCTATGTGGGAAGAGTGTGGAGTCACCTACCGGTTCTCTACCTCCTTTCATCTACAAACCAATGGGCTTGTTGAGCAGTTCAACAAGACCCTGAAAGGCATGATAGGTGGCTTCGAAGAGCACATGAGGAGAAAATGGGAAATTCTCCTGCCATGCCTTCTGTTCGCCTACCGGGAGGTGCCACAGAACAGAGTAGTGTTTAGCCCGTTTGAGCTTCTGTACGAGGTCCCCTAAGTCTAGTGAAGGGATGGGAAAGCAAACCCTCATCCCAGTCACAATATGTGGTGGACTATGTTCTCGGCCTTCGGTCTAGAATGGCAAAGTACATAGAAAAGTCAACAAAGAATCAAAATGCCAGTCAGGAGCTGATGAAGCACTGGCACGACCAAAAGGCCACAGTGAAAGTCTATTGTCCAGGCCAGGGGGTGTGGATTATGAAGCCTGTCAAACCCAGTGCCCTTCAGGACAAGTGGAGTGGGCCTTACTGTGTGCTGTTTAAGGACAGTGACGTGAATTATCTCATTGATGTGAAAGGACCTAAACAGATGTGCAGGGTCTTTCATGTCAACCGGGTTAAAACCCCATTATAGCCGGGATGACTTGGTCATGGCCTTAGAGACTGAGGAGGAGGACCGATCCCCTCCCAGACCTCCTGCACACTGAAGCCACAGATGGGTCAGTTGAAGGGGTCAACAGACCTGTCAGAACAGCAACTGACAGACTCTTGCCATTTACTGGAACCGTTTTCCGGTCTCTTTTGGCTGACTCCCGGTCGCGCAGATTGGTGCACCCATGATGTGGACACTGGAGACAGTAAGCCGGTGAAGAGTAGAATTCACCGGATGTCGAATAAGGTCAGGGACACCATCAAGGAGGATGTTTACAAGATGTTGTCCCTAGGAGTGATAGAGCCATCCCACAGCCCCAGGGCTAGCCCATTGGTACTGCACCCTAAAAAGACCAGTAGTGGGAAGACGGAAGTTCACTTTGGTGTGGACTACAAGGGGCTCAGTTCTGTCATGAAGACAGATGCTCACCCCATTCCTTGGGCAGATGAGCTCATTAACATGTTCGGCGCTGACAAGTACAGGAGTACTTTTGACCTCACAGTGGGGTATTGGCAGATCTGCTTGACAGATGGAGCGAAAGATGGGTTGGCATTCTCCACCCCAGAAAGATATTATCAGTTCACTGTGATGCCCTTCGGAATTGAAGAATGCCCCTGCCACTTTTCAGAGGATGGTTAACCAGGTTTTGTCTGGGCTGGTAAACTTCAGTGTCGCCTACTTAGACGACATTGCTGTGTTCAGCCACACCTGGGTGATCATCTATCCCACCTGAAACAAGTGCTTCAGGTGCTGCAGAATGCAGGCCTGACCATCAAGACCATGAAGTGCCAGACAGCGCAGGGTACCATGACTTACCTAGGCCACCTGGTCAGTGGAGGTAAGAGAGAACCTCTTGACGCAAAGGTACAGGCTGTGAAGGAGTGGGACATCCCCACCACACAGATGCAGATGAGAGCCTTTCTAGGCCTCACAGGGTACTACTGGTCGTTCATCGGAGGGTCTGGGACCATTGCCATCCCCATGAATGATGTAACGTCCAAAAAGATGCCAAAGAAGGTAAATTGGACCTCCGCCTGTCAAACCTCCTTTCAGGATTTAAAGGATGGATTGTGCAGGGCCCCAGTTCTGAAAGTTCCAGACTATGATTAGGAATTCATTCTCCAGACAGACGCCTGTGATTTTGGGATTGCAGCAGTGTTAGCGCAGCTGAACTCTGAAGGGGTAGAGCATCCTCTCGCCTACATTAGCAGGCGGTTGACAAAAAGGGAAAGGAACTGGGCTGTCCCAGAAAAAGAGGTGTATGAGGTCATGTGGGCCGTAAAGAAGCTGAAACCCTACATCTGTGGGTCTCACTTTACGATCTAAATGGACCACAGGCCTCTGCGATG
Source organism: Ambystoma mexicanum (assembly GCF_040938575.1). Lineage (NCBI taxonomy): Eukaryota > Metazoa > Chordata > Amphibia > Caudata > Ambystomatidae > Ambystoma > Ambystoma mexicanum. The sequence continues at coordinate 1,537,742,160 of NC_090932.1, forward strand.
GTTAATGGCCATGCAAGGGGAGAACCCAAAGCTTTTGCGGTGGGCCATATCCCTATAAGGATTAGATATGGACATCCAGCACATGTTAGGCTCCCAGCATGGAAATGCAGATGGCCTCAGTCGGTACTTTCACCTTGATGATGAACCAGACCCTCAGTAGGGTGGTGGTTCACATGTTGAGGCTGAGGGGGCATGTGAGAGATTCGCCCATCCGCAAGGGAAGAATTCCCTTGCCTGTGCTTTGTTTGTTTAAAAGAATGAATGATTGGAGATCAACCTCTGAAAATATGTGGGGCCATTCCCACACATATTTTCCACACTCACTGCACAGCAGAAAAATAGTCATGTAATCTGGGAGAACACAGCTTACCAGCGCTGCCCTCCCCTGTCACGTGTAGCTGATGCCAGACATCCGCGGGTACATCCAAAGCCTTTGGCCGTGGGCAGCCTGATTAGAATTTCAAGGCCCCCATGGATTTTCATCTCTGTTGTCAAACCTTGCTGGTGGCAGCGAATACTAGGTTCTGACAACACGCTTCCTATATGGGAAGTGCCGGAGAGTCTCTGGACAAAGGACAAGGCCGTAGCCTGCTAACACGGTCCTGAGCTTTGGGCCGTCTGCCATGAAAGGACACGAGCCCTGCGACGAAGCTAGGAGGAGTGCCACACAAGCATCATCCAGCGTCCATCTTTTTAAGAACAATTTCGAGACAGTCGAGTCCTCGAACCGCATCGGCTGCACCGCTGACTCTTGTCCCGCTGCAGTCGCCAGATCCCTCAGAGACGGCTCAGCCCTCGAGCAGCACAGAGACGACGATTCTTGGCCCTACGTCGCCACGCCGGACAGCCTGCAGATGTCCGTCCAGCCTCGCTTGCCGAACTGCCTGCTGCCTGGTACCACCAGCTGTTTCCTGCCGCTGACTCTGTCTCACAGGCTTCGAAGCGCACTGGAACCACCAGTCAAGCACCAAGAACTTCTTCAGGACCAGGTATATTGTGGTTCTGACCCCCTGGTCCTTCTCTGAAGGCCCCCAGAGACAGTTACGACCCTTTGCCCCTTTGGTGTTGAAACCAAATAACCTTGAACAGTAAGACTGATTGCTTTACCAAAAGAATGCGATGAGTAGGTTTGATAAAAGTTTCTGTGCGCTCTTGACCACCTTCAAAATACCATCCTGTTGAGGTTCTGTTATTAAATAGGCAGCGGGCACCCTACTCCCCACAAATCACCCACTATGATTTGGAATATGTAAACAAAGAATTTGAAGATCCGGGAGGGCGACTCACGCTCAGATTAGTAAATAATCTGTAACCAAATCAAAGTATCACACAATTTAATAGCAAAGAATATGAGGTTTATTCCACGTATTGAACAGCCGCACAGCCTGGGGCGAGTCGCCCTCCTGGATCTTTAAATTCTCCGATTGCTTTACCAATTACCCTCCCGTCAGTATCCAGAGTGCATCCCTTTCCTTTCTTAAACTGTCTTTCCTCTTTGTGTTCCTTTACAGTGTGGGTTGTAATTGTAGTGTGCTGGAACTGTCTTTTGTAGTAGTAAGAAAGTAGACATTGACTGGACAGTCCCTTTAATCATTGGATAATAATTGTATTTTCGCTGTGTTGCAACTAACTAACGATCCATGGCTTTGCTTAGATAAGCCTGCCGTTCCGTCCACATTACCAATATTGGACATGGTTGTCTTATAATTCACTTGTATTCCAATCTGTTCGAATCCCTTCTGATGTACTAGAGGTGTGAGGCTGATTGATGGTTTAGAAACCGATATTCATCGCTGGACCACTGGTGCCCTAGAAGTTGATTTGTCACAACCACTACTCCAGATGTGTGTGTTAAGTGCAGAGGTCTGCAGCCCTTGCACTCCAGATGTTTTGAACTACAACTTCCATCAGCCTTAGTCAACATGGTCAATGGTGAGGGATGATAGGAGCTGTCAAAAACATCTGGAGAGCCGCAGTTTGAAGACCCCTAGATGATTTATCGAAGCGAGGAAATTAGTAAAGGTCTGTACAACAAGCACATTTCTAGGAGCTCTAACTTGCCACCTAAGGTAAAGGCATTTATTGTGGAGGGTGTGGTTTGAGATGAACAATAAGTCACAAGAACTCATTCAGCTATCACCAGGCACTCTTCCAGGCACTCAGAAGAGGGGAACAGGTGACCTTGGGTCCTTTGCAGGGTACGGGTGTAGGAGGCAGTAGTGGGGGAAAAAAGAACCACCCAGGACAATGTACCTCATTAGGATTTATTCTTTTTCCTAGTTTGTACATCTCTGGCATAAGAGAGAATATGTTTAGGTTACATGTGATTTTAACTAACAGATAATAACGAATAACATTTTAATCTAAATATTTTTAACAAAATAAATACAGAATTTTAAAGAAAAATGTTATTTGGGCCACCCCAACTACCCCCTAGTCCTTGTTGGGAAGCAAATGGTCCTATCCCACCCCCCATAGCCACAAGATACGTGGGTAAGCCAAAAGGAGGAAAACCCCCGCCCATATATGTGCACAAAGCCATACGCCATACAGAATTAGAAGAATCACAAAGCCCACACAGTCGACCCAAGACTCCATTTTGTATCAGGCCTAGACACCATCTTTTACTAGGCCCAAAAACCACCCCTCTGTGAGGCTGCGGCACTTGCATCCCCAGCCTCTCTCACAGAAGGGACCAAGTCATCAACACATCAGGCCAGCTCCACACGAGCCTTGTTCCCACGGAAGTCCATCTGTTCAATGTTGTAAATCCCCAGCATTGTTTCCCGAAGAATGCACGCTGCAGAAAACGTGAGACAGAGGCAGGCCACAGCACAAATACCCATCCATCTCCACTAAACTGCTCATTGCCCTTCGACCTCCAACCCTCCAGGCCAGAGCCCACCTGGCCTCTCCATCGCGACCCCCCCCCCAATTCCTTTCATGACGATAACCATCTAACCCCCTGGCCTTGCCCATTTCAGATTGCCTACCACAGATCTAATCCTGTGCAAGAATATATTTTCCCAAAAGCAACACACGTCTGCTTGTATCATGAGGCACCAGAGAAGGCAGGTAGTAGATCAAGCCCCCCAAGGGGAGAAACTTGTGTGGGGGAACTGCGGTATTAAAGAGGCCCTGAATGTGGAGGTTGGCATGCCCCCTTTTTGTGTATGAATTGTTGGTTCCTGTAGTTTAGCTTAGATAGTAGGATAGAATGTTTAACCCTCACGACCCGGCCTTCACTGCAGCGATGAGCCCAGCTGACCCACGTGCAACAAGATCGACTGGGAAGCAGCAGCCAATTAGGGCCTGGCATCCCATATAGAGCAGGCCGGTCCATACCTCCCACACCAACCAGCAGCCTAACTTTTACCCTAAACTAAATCGTCACTAATGATACTTTTGCCTTTTTTATTGTGCTGCATGTGTAATTTTTGGCACAGAGCTCTCGGGCAGCAGAGTTCTTTGCTGGCATATTGATATTATATAAAACGTTAGTTTACCTTGCAATTTCTCTCTTGGTCTTATTCCCTGACGGGCTGTGACATTATTGGGACACGTGTATAAGGTTGGTGCCTTCACCCTCCCCCCATTTCACTTCATTTATAGACCCGCTCCTCACCCGTTTTAACCCCTTAACCCACCCCCATATACAGTTTTAAAAAAATTTGTTATTTTTTTTGATGAAAAGGATTAGACCAAAATGCTGTATCCATTCGATAAAATCACTGCATACCGTTTTCTTCCCCATTTGATCCAATGTACCTTTCCCTGGGGGTGGTTTCAATACAGCAGTGAAAACACATTGCTGCAGGCCGGATGCTCCAAGGGGTCTGTGGCGTTCAGCAGTTCCTGTGGAATTCAACAGTGATGATGTGACAGCTCTACAAACAGCATTAATGCTAGCCCCGTCCTTAGTATCTGCACTGGTGTAGCAGCAGCAACACTACTACTGAGAACGCCCCTGTAGAGGAGGTCCCAGACATGGCCTGCATCCCTGCCCCTCGTTACGAGGTACCAGGAGAGTACTCACCAAGGTATGTGATGTATGAGGAGCAGATGAACCAACAAAGAACTGCACCGGGACTCTGCCCAGTGTACATCAGAAGATCCATACCTGTTGAAGCGCCCATAACCAGACAGCCCTGGGCAGCACGATACCCTATTGGACAGCCGTACCAGCCGCTGAGACGAAATGAAGAGTACCTACAAACGGTCCATGAAGAGACCCAAAGAGCCTTAATAGAAGGCCAGTAGAAATGACACAAGGGCCTGGACAGACTCGCGAATGAACGAAACCAGCTATCGAAGATAGCACGCTAGTGCGAATAGCTATGAAAATAAATGTAATGGACACAGGAAAGAGACAATGTTAAAACGTGAGGAAACGTTGCTACGAGACAAGATGGAAGCAACCGACCAGTTAAACGTGTGTAAATAGGCTTGGAACGCAAGAAGCTAAAGGAAACAATACTGCTTGCAACGCTTAGTAGAAGAATAGAGCGGCAGGCGCCAACTTTATCTACCTCAATAAGGCACGCTATACAAGTGCGACTCCATTTTGTGAAGCAAAAATGTATCCAGGCTGGCAGAGGCCTAACAGGCCACGTTTCATAAACCCAGCCAGAGTCAAGAGATGGAGCGGAATCGAAACTCAACAAAGAGTGGCTCATGCTTAGGAAATCAAGGTCATCCAGAGAAAGGGAGGAGAGCGTCAGCTAACAAGACTCAAACTTCAGAGCATACCAGCTTGCCCCGTGAAGGTCAAGATAAGGGAGGCCCATGCAGGTGGCGAGGCCGAAAACAGAATTAAATACACTAAAAGCTGGAAACTGAAGCAGATTCACGGTGAACGGACATGTGACCAAGACAGGCGCAAAGAATTACCAACGTCTGATGTCACCCAGATCCAAGGGTGCCATAACTTCTCCAGATAAGAGGCTGCAGTTTCGAGACCATTCCCAGCCAACTAATTGACACATAGCCCCATGATACTGATTGATGGAAGGGAGGCAGGCCGAAACTTGGGACACCAGGCACCTGGGTGTCCATTCTGCATGCTGCTTATTAAAAGTGGAAATTTATGTCTAGGGGTGTAACCTGCCCAATCACAATGGACCAATTCATCTAGGGTCCTATATATCGTAGAACCAGTGAGACGTCGTACTTGTAGTGACGTCTATCATGTGTGATGTAGAGGGAGGGGCGAAGACTCCCACCTGATAAGAATTATCCAATCCGCATGCTCTATTATCATATACAGATATAGCACCTATACTTACGTTACCTTTCCTAACCAATGATATTGCATGTCGAGTTTTTTGTAGAATTAGACGTCAATGATGACGTGTTTTATGCATAAAGGTTGCTGTTCAACTGAAGTTCGAGGAAGTCGGAGCGAGACAGGTGGTCGCAACGATGCTGATTCCCAACTGCTTCCCTGTTTGATGCACTTGTCATTAAACAGACTTCCCTTTGCCAAACTACTGAGTCCTCATTATTGAGTCGTGTTGGAGTAAGTGAGTCCTGCACCCCCATGCCTCATGTGGTACAGCTATCTTGTCTTACAAGTACTAGAGGGTGAGCACTGACCTATGGGCCCGTCAGTGGATATCTTGTCCTCTTTTACACTTGGTAGTGTGAGGATGGTTTCGGCCATCAATTATGGATTATTGATTAATATAGTTATTAAGACACCTATAGACCGACGGCACAAAGTAACTCTAGGCCTTCGGCAATATCACGAGTCCTTTCGCCATTCCGGCTGAGTAGGCTGAGAAGCTTCCCGGGACAATGATAGAGTAAGTCAATAAAAATCTGCAGTGGGTCTGAAGGAACCCGCCTTTCCAAGCATAAACCTTCTCATTTCCACGGGCAGCCAATCAGACGAAAAACCACAAGAGGCTGAAGAGGAAGGGGCGGTGATCCCGAAGCTCCAGAGAAGAAAAGATGCGATCGGTGAGTAAAACAAGAAACTTGTTACTTTGGCAAATGTCTTGTAGGCATTAGAACAAGCAAGGGAAAGGTAACGGAGGGTGGCAGAGGAAAGAAAAATAGAAGTAGAGAAGACTGTGGGCCTCATTACACGGTAGGTGGTGAACCATGGCGCTATTAGCGCCATGGTTCATGCCTGTAAAAAACCGGCACCGCCTTGGTGGAAAGGGGAATTACCGCCCTATTCCAAGGTTGGCAGGGCGGTAATTCCCCCTTCCACCATTGCCCTTCCCCATTCCCATTTTTGCCCCATAGGGCTCTATGGGAACGGGGAAGGCGCTAATTACGGTACCGCAAATTCCCCAACCCCCAAAGGGACCTCGTAGTAAGGCGGTAAGGATTTACCGGTACCGGTAAACCCTTACGGTGTAATGAGGCCCTAATATATATATATATATATAGTTAATAACTCGAGTATAAGAGAGAAAAACGTAAAGATACCCCGGCACCTGAGAGAAAAACGTAAAGATACCGGGAGGGGGGGAACCCGAGAGAAAAACGTAAAGATACAGGGGGGGAACCCGAGAGAAAAACGTAAAGATACCGGGGGGCACCCAAGAGAAAAAACGTAAGGTTACCGGGGGGCACCCGAGAGAAAAACATAAGGATTCGCCTTGTTCCTGCACTTTAATACAGCGGTCAGGAGAAACGTGAACTCAGAGCCCATATAATAAGGGACAATTAGACTACGATGACGTTTAAAGACACATTAAAGTAGTTTGTTTAAACTCCATGACGCGGTATTGATTAGAAGGCAGGTATATGTATGACCAGCTGGTGTCCGTCTAGTCTGTCAAGTGTCTGTCCTATGTGTTCTGTTGTATGCTGAATGTAAGAGAACGGTATTGTTGATTGTGTGAGATCAAATTTGATTTTACGCGATTCTGTGAAGAGGGAATCACCAATGAATTGATGGTTTTGAGTTAATTGATAGTATACATTTTGGCGGGAAAAGATTGGATTGGAGCTTGCGTATCTGGTGCTCGCTCATACTAGTAGAAGGATAACAAACTGTATAAACATTATTGGTAACGGAATTGAAATGGAGGAGGTCACCCCACTTGTGCATCTATGCAAGCAACTACCTAAGCATGCACTTAAATTAAAAAGGTATAGCACAGAGTGGGATAAGGGTACCGCCCACAAGATGTTTATGCCTTGGCCACAGAATGGGTCCCTATCAAAAGCTGTCTTATAGCACATGACGACTTATCTACATGCCACATATACAGGCAAGAAGCTAGAGAAACGTCTTGCTGTTCTTGTTACGCTCACCTGGCTCCCACAGGGGCGTCGATCGGACCACGACAGCTGCGGTCTCCTCCAACGTGGAGCGTAGTGCAGAGATGACAGACTGGACTGGCCCGCCTAACCTCGTCTGCTTGACCCGTAGAAGTATTCTCCTGCAAGTGGAGAAAGGGATTTAGCCACCCGTGGATTCTAGTGATGGCACCCCACTGTTCTCCTCACAATCACCTCCGATATTCCCTTTCAGTAATCTCACCTTATGTTTTTGAATGATGAGCTCTCCATCCCGCGGGGAATGCAGGGGTGCGTAGATACCAGTTACTTCACTGGGTCGAAGGCCTTGGAAGAGTTTCCGGATGAATATTGACTCTGAGGTTCCTGGCGAACACCTGTAAGTATAAAGTCCAAAGAGTTCAATATGTCCGATGTTCACTCTTGTCCCATTCCCTTCTTGTGTTGCAGCTGGGTCCAAGAGAAGATTGTCTTGTGGCTGCTGATGGCGTTCAGGTCAGAGTCTGTACTACCCCAACACTGTCCGGTAAAAGATGCGTGTATTTAACTTGTTGTTTTCTCTCTCCTTACAGGTGCGGCGTAAGAAGTTGTGGGATGTTTAAGAATAATGCCTCCGGTGGTAAATCAGGTAAGTCTATAGTGGTTAAAAAGAGATTGTATTTGTTGGCTCTCTCGGCTCACCTTATATTTCTTTTGTCCCCTAGATGCTGGAGTTCGGCGAAGAAAATGATGGAGACAGCGCCAAATCGAAAGATGCTGTGAGGACTGGCGAATATGGCGCGGCGCTGCAGCTGGCGATGCGACGCGTGCAGAAATAATGTCCTTCCTTCTTCTTCTTTCCTCTTTTTCTAGGAGCTCTGGATTCGAGACGGCGTGGCAGAAGACTGGATGCTGACTGCAGGCACGGTGAGCGTTACGCTGCTGGATGCAGAATAACGCGAAGCATGTGCTGCTGTTCGGGCATGGTTTAAATAGCCTGCAAAGTAGTCCCAGGTAAGAATTTCCCCCAGAACCACACCCGAGTAAAAAAATAGTCCCTGAAGTAAAGTAGTCCCATTCAGGCCTCGCGTTGGCTTGACTTCATTGCAGCATGGTCTGCATGAGGCAAGTAATGTACATGAGCCTGGTGCCTATGGCGCCAGGACTGATTTCCTCTATGAGCCTGGTGCCAATGGCGCCAGGACTGTACCCAGACAGCCCCTAGCCGGGGATTCTGGGCTTTTAGTAAGCATCTGGATGCCTGCTCCCGGGGCTGATGGGCTTGGTCCGGATGCCCGGGGGTATGCATGACAGCTCTAGAACTATGGAAGATGTTTGAGCAGACAAAGGAGGAAGAGCCTCCTGCAGAATGGATATTAAACGTATGCACAGAGGGGGCTGAGACGCCTACCGCGCCACCGGCCCCGCCTAAGCCAGCCATCGAGGGTAGTAAGACAGAGGGGCTCTACCCGCTAAGAGAACTAAAGGCAGCCACGGGGTATAGCAACCCCGCATATGAGTCGCCTACGTATAGTAGCAACGACAATAAAGAAAAGGACCAGGAAACTAATATTGCCTCCACAGTCCCGAGGGACAAGGAGAGACGCAATGACGAAGGAAAGGATCAGGCACAGAGTTATGCATCTCTCGTTAGGGAGAGAGAGGGAAGGAAACGAAAGGAAAATTAAGGTAGAACTGATGAGATAACATTCGCAAAAGACGAATGGATGGGAGGGCAGATATTGCTGAAACTAAGTGATGATGAAAGGACAAGAGGGAAGGATAGGCTGAAGCGAGAAGAACTAGATCGCGAAGAGCAAGAGAAACAGCTTGATCGCAAACAGAAGGCAGCCTACGACCAGTGCAGACCAGAATAAGCAAAGGTTGGAAGAAGAGCAAAGGGGAAGTGAGAAGAAAGTGAAGAGAAGAGAAGATGAGGAAATTAGAAGGGCAAAGGAACGTAGAGACGAAAGGATGAGGGAAATAGATAAGGCTAGAGAAGAAGCGAAAAGAAATAAATGAGGAAGCAGAACGTAAGCGCAGACAGAGGGCACGGGATCTGGAATATTTGGAGCGGGAAGTCAAAAAACCGAATCCTGTTGTAGAGTGGGAGGACATAGAAGAATTATTTCCAGCAAATGACTCGGTACCAGGTACGAGTGGGACAAGTATTGAGGATGACTTCGACACCAGAAGCATTGGGGAAACTATTGATAAGATATACAATGAGATTGGGCTAGAACAGAGATCCCATGGGGGAAGGGAAGATGAGCGCCTGGAGAGCACTCAGCTATATGACACAGAGGATGTCACCCGAAGCAGTGAGAACAAGGGACTGTCCCTAGACAGACTGGAGATTGGGCAGGACGAAGAAAATGCGAGGAGTTGTGTGAACTGGGAGTATTGAGAATCAGTGGGGAAACAGAGGATGAAGCACACAAGGAAGGGAGACGGTGGGGAAAACGGCTCCCAGGGGACCGAGGGATACGACGCTAGCGAGTCCGCAAGTAGGACACCGAAGTCTGCCGCGCAGTCCGGCCGACATGAAGGAACACCCCACGGTCAAAGGGGGGGCGTCAGTACCTGCTTATGCAGACAGATTAAGGGCACTGCCAGGGAGACGGCAAGGCGGAAATGCCACCCCAGCGGTTGACAGGAGAGCTATGGGGAAGGAAAAGGAAGACTGCGCATTCCAATTCCCGCAGCTATAAAAGTGGGGAGCAAGACCACAATATATTCCCTGGCCACACATGGACCGAGAGAACCTAAAAAATAAGCTTCCAATGCTGACACCGGGAGCGGGAAATGGATACATGAGTTAGAAAAAATGACGGGGGGGTGTCACCTTAGCTATAGGGGACATGAAGGGCCTCCTAATTGCCATACTTGGTGAAAGAGCGGATGATGTATGGAAACGGGCAGGCTACCCTAGGGTAACCCTAATTAACACCTCCCATGACGGAGCGCCATTTAATAATTGTAGAGCAGCAGCGCTGCAAATGCTATATCCAGACACTTCTGATATGGAGGCTATAATGACTCTGAAAATGAAAGTCAGAGGATCCGTTGATTTATATCCAAAATTTTCAAGACGCATGGGTGCTCAAAACGCATGAGTCTTGGACGAAATCTATTCCTGTATTCTACCATATATTATGCCAGGGGTTGCCCGAGCCAGTGCAAAAACAACTTAAGAAATTGGTAGGAATAGAAGCCAAACCATGGGCTGAAATACAGTTGACAATTACACATTACTGTAGATTGTTGCAAGAATCGGAAAAAAAGGAGGCAACTCGTAAGCGTGAGGAGGCGAAGCTGGTACAAAAGAAACTCTCAAAGTATGCTCTCGAGGGAGCCATGCTGACAAGCCCAGCTGAACCACACGCACAGCAAGCGACTAACCCATCACACAGTGCAGCAGGAGGTGTCAGGCTCACAGTAAGTGGTTCAATCCTCGTACATGCGTACATGGGGAACGTACCGCAAGGACAATCCCAGCAGGGACCACCGCAAATGTCGCAGGGCACAAGCTCCGGAGGGGGAGTCAACCCTGGAAATGGGGGAAATCAGCAAGTATACAGCGGGCCAAACTTATATATGAAGTAGGACAGCTCACGGGGGATTCTGATCTCATCAGTGACACCAGACCCTAATAGGGAACCTAGGGTGAATGTCGTCATAGGGGGTAAAGAATACTCCTTCTTAGTTGACACGGGCGCGACACGCTCGTGCATACGATAAGGCAACTTTTCCTTGTCCCGCGAAGCCATAGATACTCAGTTTCACAGAACCTCACAGTAGAGTTCCCTTTACGGAAGCGCTCCCAGTCTCCGTCGGAGAGCGCAAAATGAATGTACCCTTATTATATTGACGTCAGACCCCAGTAAACATCCTGGGTCGGGACTTAATGACTAAGTTGAATATGACAATCTCGTTTACCGAGAATGGTATAGTGTGCTCCACTCCAGGAATGCATTATTCGAACTTGTGCAAGATGATCAGAGCATACTCCAGATGTATAGCCATGCGGGCTATATCGTTAGAGCCAGAAGTCTTTGCATATGGCGTGCGGGTGCTCATGGCGGGATTGCCATGCCTCGCTGATAGAACTATGAGGACACCTGATGAGTTTCTATTCAGACCAAGAATACCTATGCATGAAGAAGAGGGACAAGTATTTCCCTTAATGATACAATCTGCCGCAGTGCGAGGGAAAGTGGTATTGGTCGAAGGATATGACTACTAAGGGAGACAATGGTGCGCGATCATCGCCATCAAAGAAGGGTATCGAGTGACTGACGTCACCGATGATGATTTGTTCGAAGAACACCCTGATCTAGAAAATGATCAAACGGGAGGTGCGCCAGAGAATGATGCTGGCACTGATACGTCCAGAATACTTCGAAGATGACATGCCCAAGTGCCTGTCACAGTATGGACTACAGGGCCCTATGACGTAGGTCTCCTGAAGGGGGCAGGTCAAGTGATAATTAAACTGAAACCAGGAGCAATTTTACCAAGAACACGACAGTATCCAATGTCCAGAGAGGCAGATGAAGGAATTGCGAAGACAATTTCCGTCATGATGGAGCAGGGCATCCTAGTGACGTCAGAATCACCTTGCAACACAGTGATTTACCCTGTCAAGAAATCAAAGGAAGGGTCTTGGCGTTTAATCCAAGATTTAAGAGCATTTAACAATATAGTTGAAGCCGAGTTCCCTCTAGTCCCTAATCCATCCACAATTCTATGCAACATACCCACTGAGGCAAAATATTTCACAGTGATTGACTTGAAAAATGCGTTTTTCTCAATCCCGTTGCACCGTGACTCACAAGACCTGACGTCATTTACTTTCAGACCAATGCGCCTGAAAAGCACGAGGCTGCCACAGGGGTACTGTGAGTCTCCATCCATTTTCAACAGAGTCCTGCAGATGGACCTAAGCAATGTTGCAGTAGACAGTGTTGTTTTGCAGGATGTGGATGACATTCTGATCTGCAGCGTCACTGAGGAACAATGCAGGCGCGACTCTGTCCAGCTATTGACTATCCTGGCTGAGAAAGGATATAAAGTTGACAAGGAAAAGCTACAATACTGTCAACAAGAGGTGCTGTACATAGGACAGCTAATCTCACACGAAGGGAAAAAGGTAACCCCAGAAAGGGCTGAAGCTATCATGAACACGGCTAAACCGCTCACGATAAAACAAATGCAAAGCTTCTTAGGCCTGTGCAATTATGTCAGAGCATGGGTCTTCGACTACAGCTCGTATACCAAGCCCTTGCTTCAGGCCCTGGAGAAGGCCCAGGCGACAAGGGAAAAAAATCGAATGGACTGAGGCAATGGAAAAAGGGTTTGCAGAACTCAAGGGGGCGATTTGTAATCCCCCAGTTCTCGGGATTCCTAATTATGCAGAGGAATTCTACCTATTCTCACACACCGATGGTAATTTTATGACGGCAGTGCTCGCGCAGCGAACCTCACTGGGGTACAAGCCCCTAGCATATTACAGCGGGAGTCGGGACCCAGTCATGAAGCGCCACTTCTCATGCGAACAAAATCTAGCTGCTGCTGCATTCGCCATTCAAAAGGCGTCATCCATTGTGATGGGATGCTCCATGACATTGTATGTCGAGCACTCACTGTTTGCCATACTAAAGAAGCCTAAGGGCATGCTAACCTCTCAGAGAGCATCCGCATATGAAGTAATTATCTCTAACCCATCGATCAAAATAGTGCGATGTAAAACTGTGAATCCAGCTACATTCATAGCTGAGACGGTCACAGAGGGAGAACCCATACATGACTGCGCAAATTATGTGGAATTCTATGATGAAATCCCCAGGGTAAAGGAAAATGCCCTGGCAGGTGGTGAGATTGTGTTTATTGACGGCTCATCAAGGATCGACCAAGAAGATGGACAAAGATACACAGGCGTGGCCGTGATAAAACACCTAGCGAATGGAGAGATCCAGGTACTCGTCAGTGCATGAATACCATCTCACTATTCTGCGCAAGGTGCAGAACTATTGGCGCTGATACTCGCCATTGAGAATCATGCAGACCAGGAAGTAACGGTGTACAGTGACACTGCCTATGTGACATCTACCGTGCACGCAGGCTTAGCGCACTGGAAAAGGAGGGGCTACCTCCGAGCGGACGGTACGCCAGTGCAACGTGCTACCTTATTGGACAGGTTGATAAAAGCACTACAACTCCCAGTGGGCATAGCGGTCGTGAAATGCACCGCCCACACGAAAGGGACAGATTTCGTGTCACGTGGAAATCATGAAGCGGATACGGAAGCCAAGCACATGGCATCCAAGAGTGAAACAATCATGGGCGTGGAGGTGGCACGTACCCATGAGCATATGATGGTAGCACGAGCCACACCCGAAGCCTATAGCAACATGGGGCAGACTCAGCTAATGGGGCTACAAGGGGAGGCACCTCAGAAGGAGAAAAATGTGTGGAAGCATCGAGGGTATTCCTTAAACCCGTCTGACAGGTTGTGGAGGCAGGACAGCACTGGTAAACCAGTAATGCCTGTCGCCCTACTGAAAGTAGCATTGGAGCAATTACACCACCCTATACACATGTCAAAAGAAAATCTCGCTGCAACGCTCGCAGAAGACTGGTTTTATAAGAGCATGTTGCATTCTTCATGGTGAAATGCATAATCTGCCAGCAATTCACCGCTGGGCACACACTAAAAGTAGTAAGAGGAGTAATCCCCCGGCCAAATGGGCCATTCCAACACTTCGACTACGTCGACATGATTCAAGTGTGCAATGGGCAGAGGTATTTAATTGTGGTGGTGTGTCCATTCTCTAGATGGACAGAAGCAGGTCCCTGTGCACACCAGACTCTACCTGTGCTGCCAAATTTCTAGTGAGGGAAGTGTTCCCTAGATGGGGGGTGTGCCAGGTAATGAGATCAGACAACGGGGCTCACTTTGTTAATGCAGTTTTCGAACAGATCAGCTTGTTGCTTAGTATAAAGCACAAGTTCTCGTTGGCGTATCATCCGGAGGGGAGTGGTATATGTGAGCGGCTCAATGGCCTGTTAAAGGAGAGGATAGCCAAGTTGAAGCTCACATAAAAAAAATGATAGTTGCACCATCTACCACTGGCATTGTATGCACTTCGGAACCAACCAGGCTCCGACCACCATCTCACGCCGCACGAGATAGTCACAGGCAGAAGGATGAGGACCCTTTTTACCCCCCGAGATAGAGCTAGATGGCACGCCCAGCCAACCAGTGAGGTCCTGGGGACAGAGATGCAGGAGTACTTGAATTGTATGACATCCAGCGTCTCTCATTTCAGGCCAGTTGCAGCGACAAAGAAAAGGGTGCAGGGCAGCACAAAACACAACAGGAAGTACTGGAACAGACTCCGCGCAAAGTCTATGTGCGCCACCCGTCTTCCCTTGTGATGCTGTCCTCATAAGGAACTTTACAAGGAAGAAGTGGGATGAGCCACGATTCAATGGTCCTTTCATCGTGGAGGACTGCACTCCTTCAGCCGTCAAACTCCAGGGCAGAAGGGCATGGCTCTTCCTGAATGACATTAAACCTTATATAGGAGAAAGCCCTCCAGCTGCATCCAACCACAAAGAAACCACAGACAACGGAGAAGAACCTCAGCATGTGCAGACAAGATCCATGTGAGGAAGAAGGACGCATGAGCAGCAAAACAATGACAAAAGAACTCTGTTTCAATTTGAGACCTTTTAAATAAGAACATTTCCCCAAACCATAGAAAGGTGATAAGGAACAATAATACCGACACTCTGTGCACCACAGTTGCAGGATAAAGAAGAGAACTGCATACACAGCCACACCAACGCTGATAAAACAAACTTTTGAAATAACGTCATGCTCAAGTAACATAAAGAATCAAGACTCTGATAGACTGGAAGAAAAAAAAAAAGGAAAGACATTTCTAGAGAGCATAACACAGCGTCCTGAAAGCAACCAGTGTCGAGACTTTGTTCACAGAACTTATGGTATCTCCCAGCAGAAACCTCAAGTGGGATGTGTTAACCTACTTTCAACTGGTGCTAATACACTCGTCACTCATAGGGAGAGAAACCAGTGTCACAGACGTTATTCAAGACTCTGCGAACAAGAAAACAATCTGGCAACTACTGACTGTCATCGCGGAACCCTTTGCCAAGCTGCCTGAGCACAGTGAAAAAGACACAAATGCTTCCACCGCCAGTAGAGATTGACGAACTCACATTTACTTTGTTCTTTCAAATAATTGAGAAATGCCCAGGACTCATCGGGAGAACAACTGACACACGTACTTTCATCAGAGACCCAAGAAACCTAACTCATTTGAACCAACTGTGGACTAAGCTAAATCACCTCGTGGTAGTCCACGCAACAGGAAGGTGCAGAGACTGTGCGAATCAAAAGAAAAGCTCATGACAGGGACCCTGCCAAACAGGACAAATGTCCCTATCACCCGAGGACACCCGGCTGGCGCACAACGTCCTGCTTAGACTAGTCACAGACTATCCGGAAATGGTAGGGAGGCCTGCAGATGTTGACGTTATCACCTTCCTTAGAGATCCAGCCAACACCCGACACATGGGCACACTCCAGGTGGAGCTATCCAACTTCCAGAGAGAATACCTTAGGTTTCTCTCTGGAATCCTAAGGTATCCAGAGTGAGGCTTTCCGCCGTGGGACAGATCATGGAGACAGAGAGACAGTTCTTCAATTTTCCGCTACAAGACAGATAGAGGAGAGCAGAGACAAGAACTACACCATCTCATTTTTTCGTTTTGTTTTTTCCTCTACTTTTCCTTATTTTTATTTTTTATTTTTTCATGTTCACTTTTATTTTTACTACGTTTTATTTTTGTGGGATTTTTTTTTAGCAGTTCCATCTTTTCATGCCTTTCGCATTGAACAGGTTACAGCATGTCCTCAGGACCAAGGCAAATTCGAGGAATGTACTGGGTCTTTACCCACAGTAAATATGCATTATGAATGTGATGTATCAAAGCTGCTAGTCTAACCCTTTTCCATAGTCTAGCACAGAAACTGTACTACATACCCAGAGATTACCGACAGCCCCCGCAAGAGGGGGGAACACACGAAAAGCACTTGTCACTTTAGTAGTAATAAACACTTAAGCTACGAGATCAGAGCAAAAAGAAGAATAAATAACTGACTATGGACTTGTCTGAAATGGGGGCACAGAACAGTAACCTGGTTTTACCACCAGCACAGGGGCGCCCCCGTTATCCCTGGAGGGAAATGCTGGCAGATGTCCTACAAGTCTATTATGTGTATATGTGTAGTAATTATCATTGTCTTTCTATCGTTGACTAGCAGAACTGCTTTCTTTATTGGTGCGCGAAGTGTCCCAATCTCAGTGCACCCACCAGATTATGAATGTCTTGGGCCTACGAAAGCACCCAGACCCTATATAGTTATCCCAGTCCCAAGAAAACCTGATGGTAAAGTCAACGAACTAAAATTAAATATAATTAGCAGTGATTCAGACACACTTGTGGTAACGAATGACGAGAAAAGCTGGAGACAGGGTCAGCACGGAATGAATGAAAACGCAGCACTGACCACTGCACGCACCCACTGCACGCACACAGACAGGGGCAAGTGTCTATGGCTACATAGCCTCCAACGAAGGCAGCAGAGAAGGGGAGACTGCCTGCCGAACAATCAGTTCCAGAAAATAGCAGAAGCGACCGAGGAGAACCAAGTGAGAAACCAATGAAAGAGGGCATAGCAAAATCCCTCAAAAGAACAGAAGTAGCCACAAAGGAACTCACAGAGAAAACACAAACACGGATAGACTATTTGTTCCCATTCATTGTCAAAGCAAGGAAACTGCACGAGGAGCTGAAAAATAAAGCTACAGAGACTAGAACAGTAAGCACGCCAGCTCAGATGCAAGGAACAAGCACCAGACGTACGACACAGCCAAGCATTGGGGAGTTGGTGAGCCAACGGCGGTTAGAGAACAACGAAAAATTACAAAAGGAAAAGAAATGCAAAAACTTCTCCTACCACAGCGATACAGGTAATGAAAGCCGCTCCGCTAACAAGCATGCCCAAGAATCCTCCAACAAGAAAGAGTCATATAGACACATTTAGAGATGTGGTTATAGCTAACTACAAAAGGACATTGAGGATTAAGAGAAACCCACATGAAGACAACAATGAACTCAATGATTACCTGGACAGCACAGCCCACCTCGGAAAGAAGGAACAAGTTACTTACCTGTAACTGTTGTTCTCCAGCATGGGTCTGGCATGGATTCACATGCTCATGAATATTCCCCGTCGTCAGGCTGGGAATCCTCGGTAAAGAAAAAAATCAGTATCAGTTTCGTTTCTGATCTGTCTTTCGTAGTAGTAACCAATCACTGATCTCTGCGTCATACTGACCACAGCCAATGACTGCCCTCTACCTAAGCCCCGCCTCTGGCAGCCATCTTCAGATTTGGTAGCACGTGAAGTGGCAGTATGACCAAGTGAAGAGCCGCAGAGGGGTAGGCGGGAGGGTTCGCATGTGAATCCATGCCAGACCCATGCTGGAGAACAACAGTTACAGGTAAGTAACTTGTTCCTTCTCCAGCATGGGGTCTGGCATGGATTCACATGCTCATCAATAAAGAATACATAGCAGTACACACATGCACAACCACAGGAGGTGGCAAAGGCTCAACATTAAGCATTAGATCAAACTCAACATTTAGCAATTCTTACCTCCTCACCAGGCTCACCTTAGGCGAACAGATTGCGCAGCACTGCATGGCCGACCCTGGACTCCTCCCTGGATTCCCGATCGACGCAGTAGAATTTCGTGAAGGTGTGCGTCGACCTCCACGTAGCAGCCCTGCAGATGTCCAGCCAGGGCACACCAGATAGGAAAGCCGTGGTAGCTGCGATCGCTCTGGTGGAATGGGCTCTCGGACGGCCAGGCAGCGGTCGGTTTGCCAACCGATGACAGTACATGATACAGCCGGAGAGCCATCTGGAAATGGAGGCCTTTGAGAGAGCCTTCCCCTGATTGACAGGTCCAAAGTTCACAAAAAGTTGTGACGTCTTCCGAAAAAACTTTGTGCGGTCCACGTAAAACTTCAGCGCTCTATCACATCCAGCGAGTGCAAAGTCCTTTCGGCCGGCGACGAAGGCGACGGGAAGAAAACAGGCAACACCAAGGGTTCGTTGAGGTGGATGTCCGACGGCACCTTGGGCATGAAGGAGGGGTGCGTCCTGAGCACTACCCTTGTGACGTGAAAAGTCAAGTACGGGGGTTTGCAGGAAAGGGCCTGGACCTCTCCCACTCTTCGTGCGGAGGTGATGGCCACAAGAAACGCTGTTTTCCACGACAAGAACTTCAACGGAGCCGAGTGCAGAGGCTCGAACGGAGGTCCCATGAGCTTGGTCAGCACCACGTTGAGCTCCCACGCCGGGGCCGGAGCCTTCACCGGCGGGAACGATCTGAACAGTCCCTTCATGAATTCTTTCACCAGACGATGAGACCACAAAGACGTCCACCCCGTGGTTCTGGTGTATCGGGAGATCGCAGCAAGATGAATCTTGATGGACGCGTGCGCCAGTCCAGTCTTGGCCAGCGTCAGAAGATACGGCAGTACCTGGGGAGCCGTAATCCGTAGAGGGTTAATCTTCTGTGCGTGGCACCAGACAGAGAACCTCTTCCATTTGTGTCCATAGCATTTAAGAGTTGAGGACGCCCTGGCCTTTGCAAGAACCTCTCTGCAGTCGGCCGGTATGTCGTATCCTCCAAACTATAACGCTGCAGGAGCCAGGCCTGCAAGTTCAGCGACTTCGGGTCGTGATGGAGGATGGCGCCTCCTTCCCTGGAGAGAAGATCCGCGTCCACTGGCAGCTTGATTGACGGGGACGCTGACAAGTCCAGAAGGTCCGGGAACCATATCTGCCTCGGCCACGCAGGTGCGACGAGGATCATCCTGCACCGTGACCTCTTGAGCTGGTTGATGAGCCGGATCAGCAATGGCAATGGAGGGAACGAGTATAGAAACAGGCCCTCCCAGGGGAACGAGAAAGCATCGCCCATGCTCCTCGGCTGGGGAAACCTGCTGGCGAACCTCCGGCACTTGGAGTTCGTCGCCGTCGCGAACAGATCGATCTGGGGTGTGCCCCACCGTCGGAAGAGGCGGTCCACTAGATCCTTCGTAGTTCCCACTCGTGGCACGAGCGCAGCTCTCTGCTGAGCGAGTCGGCGATGGTGTTTTTTATCCCTGCCAGATGAAACGGCACCAGAAACATCCCTTGGGCGACGGCCCAATGCCACAGATCCTGCGCCTCCTTGGACAGGGCTGGGGATCTGGTACCGCCCTGCTTCCTGATGTAGAACATGGTGGTGGTGTTGTCGGTGAAGATCCTCACCACCTTGCCCTTGAGGGACGGAAGAAAGGACCTGAGGGCCCAAAACACTGCACGGAGCTCCAGGACGTTGATATGGAGGGACTTCTCCGTCGGAAGCCAAAGGCCTCTCGCGTGCAGATTTTCGGTGTGCGCTCCCCACCCTTCCAGGGAGGCATCCGTGGTCACTGTCTCCTGGTGGCCGGGGGTCTGGAAGTCCATGCCCGCCGTCAAATGCCGCGGGTGCCCCACCACCGGATCGCTCATTGGAAACTCTCGTCGAGTGTGATCCTCTCCTCGAAGCTACCCGTCGTCTGGATCCAGCGCGCGTCCAGGATCTCCTGCAACGGGCGCATCCGGAGCCTGCACAGGCGGATGAGATAAATGCAAGAAGACATCATTCCGAGGAGGGACTTGATGGACCTCACCCTGGCCGCGTCCGCAACCAGCATCCGCTGCACCTTGCCCAAGATGGCCCTCGTCCTTTCCTCCGACGGAGAGGCCAGAAGCGACACTGTGTCGAGCTTCGCTCCCAGAAACAGAGCATCTTGCGCGGGCACCAGGTGGGACTTGGCGTAGTTTATGGAGAATCCCAGGTCCGTGAGTAGTTGGACGGTCCTTGCCGTGTGCTCCACGGCGAGCTCCTTCGTCTTTGCTCGGATGAGCCAGTCGTCCAGGTAGGGGTAGACGTGGATCCCCTCTCGGCGCAGCTGCGCCGCCACCGGTGCGAGGCACTTGGTGAACACCCTGGGTGCCGACCTCAATCCGAAGGGAAGGGCTCTGAACTGGTAGTGACGCCCTTGGACCAGGAACCTGAGAAACTTTCGGTGTCCCTTTAGGATGGGGATATGGAAGTAGGCATCCTCCAAATCCAATGACGACAGGAAATCGCCCTCCTCCAGTTGACCCAGGACGTGTTGGAGGGTGACCATCCAGAACTTCTGTGCCTTGATGAATTTGTTCAGTCGTCGTAGGTCCAGGATGGGATGCCATCCTCCCGTCTTCTTCTTCACGAGGAAGTATCTTGAGTAAACTCCGGAGCCCCGAAGCCTCTTTGGGACGAGCTTGATGGCGCCCTTCTTGAGCATCGCCTTTACCTCCAAGAGAAGTTGAGGGACGTGATGTTCTTTCCTGGCCACAGGGGGGACGCGCGGGCACCTCTTTAGAAACTCGAGCGCGTGACCCTGAGCTAGGGCGTCAGCACCCAACGGTCGGTGGAGATGGACTCCCACACGCTGACGAAGCTCGCCAGCCGGCCTCCCACCGGGGTGCTTCGGTGGGGGCCCGACCCCACGGCCGGTTCAGTCCTGCTTCGACGAGGCTTTGCCGCCTTGTCCTCCTTGGCGACGACGGCGGGGTCCGCCTGACTTGCCTCGTCCCCTGTAAGCTTCCTGTGACGACGAACGGGCCGCTTGACGGTAGGTGGAAAATCCGCCGCTGGAACCTTTGGAGGCACCCTGTTTGCCTCCGCCGCTCCGAAAGGGCGGCTGCCGTTGCTGGAGAACCCCAAGAGCCCGGGCCGTCTCCGTGTCCGCCTTGATGGCTTGAAGGGAATCGTCCACTGTTTTCCCAAACAGGTTGTTTCCGTCGAACGGCATGTCCAAGACTCTGGTTTGCACGTCCTGACGGAAGTCAGTAGCCTTGAGCCATCCACGCCGCCTAAGGCACACGCCGTTGCCCAACTGGCGAAATCCAGTGTCAGCGATGTCCGTCGCAATCGTAATGGCGTGGTCTGACGCCACCTCTCCTTCCTGCAAGATCTCTAGGGCTTCCGCCCTCTTGTCGTCTGGTAGGAAGTCCAGCAGGGGGGCCAGTTTGTACCACAACTCCCTGTCGTAGCGGGCTATGATAGCCAAGGCGTTGGCCGCCTTAATCGTCGTCGCTGCCGACGAGATGACTCTGCGTCCCATCGTGTCTAATTTCTTTCCCTCGCCGTCCGGCGGGGAGGTTGACGTAGAGGCCGCGACCCCGCGACCCCCCCCGCTTTCTTCCTGGCCGCCGTGGAGACGACCGAGTCCGGGGTCGGCTGTGCCCGAAGGCACAAGGGGGCCGCGTCCGGGACCCGGTACTTCTTCTCGTACCGATCCCTTCTAGCCGGCGTCGTGGATGGGTTCTTGAGGAGGGCGAGGCCCTCATCCCAAATATCGTCTAGTAGAGGTACAGCGAGGACCGTCTTCCTCTTGGTCTCGCGCCGTTGATAAAGGAAACCTTCCTTCTTCTTCTCTTCCGGGCAGAGCTGGAAAAGCTTGGATGCCCTGGCGATCATGGAGTGAAACGATCCAATCTCGTCGGGCGGGGAAGCCCGGGTGGGAGGTGACGACGGGAGATCCTCGTCGTAAACCTCGTCGTCTGAACCCGTCGCGGCCGTGTCAGTCCCCGTATCATCCCCATGTGTCGTGGACGGGGAGGAGGGCTGAACAGGGTGCGATGGCTGAAAAGGAGGTGGAGGATGAATCCTTCTTCTCTTAGGGGGAGGGCTCCCAGAAGGGCCTGGCTCCGGGTCCCCCGTCGGGAGCGGTTCCTCCGTTGGTGGTAACGGCAGTCTCGTCCTTATCTCCGAGCATAAGGACTGTATAGCCAACAAAATGGCCGCCGAGTTGTCTTGCGGCACTGGTTGAAGGAGATCTGACGGGCGATCAGGAGCTCCGTCGGCATCCTCGACGCCCTCGTCGTCTTCCACGTCGGGGTCCCTCCCGACAGGATGGCCTTCTTCCACGCCAGAGCTGTGGCCTAAGACTTCGATCAGCTCCTCCGCAGAGGTTGAGGCCGAGTCCACGACGACCTCCTGCCCCCCCTTTTTCTTCTCCGTCGGAGGTTTCACGGGGGTCCTGTCGATGGGCATGAAAGAGGACTCCCTCCGCGGTGGCAGGGAGATTCTGGGCCCCGGGGTCGCCACCACTGGTGTAGCCTCCACAGGCTGAGCCAGGGCCGCCGCGACTGTCTCGATAGAGGCCTTGGCCGGATGGATCAAGGCTTTCACCACCTTAGGTGCGCTCACCGCCTTCTCCTTGGGGGGAGGGTCACCACCTCGCTCCCCCTCCGATGGGGCCTTAGGGCACGACCGGGGTCTCTCCAGGAGTTTCGCCGGGTGCTCGGCCTTCCTCTTACCCGAGCCAGAGCGTTGGCTCGTGGTTGATGGCGCCGGGGAGGATGCACCCTGCCTGGCGCCCGTAGAGCCCGACCGTTCGGCGCTCCCGGTGCCAGCGGACTCGCGGTGTGTTAGGGAGAATTCTCTGTTTAGGCTGAATTTCCCTACCTAGTGAGTCCCCCAGCAGCTTTGCTGGATTTCTGGGGTTTAATTTTTTTCTCCTGCCAAGAGTGAGACTCTTTTACCCTCACTCTTGGACATGTTGAAGTGTGTTTTCTTGGTTAAACCTTGTGTTGAATGGGCTATGGGGTCTTTTACTCCATAGGGCCTCATGTATTTTTGTGATGTGGGTCACACAGCACCCTCTGTGCCGTGACCCAGGGGTGTCCTAGGGACTCCCCAACATAGACTCCATACCCTGGGACTGACTACTGTCTCCCAGGGCATGTAAAGTCACCAAAGACTTTGCTAGTCTTGAATCCTGAACAGAACCAGTACAAACCATCATATTGTGGACGTACTGGCTGGGGCAATTCGATTGCCCCAGGGTCTGTTAGTCGAGGGGGCACGTCTCCGTCCCCCCTGATCGAGTTTTGGCTGGTGGCAGTGGAAACTACTTTTTATATTCGACCGCGAATATTTCCCTATGGGATTTCCCATTGTTTTAGGCTAACACATTTAATTATTTATTTACGGTAGCCTTAAACATACCGCCGGTTTATATATTTATTTTTATAACTCCGGTTGGGACTTTTTGCCAAAACTTGATTCTAAAATGGCGTTGGTGTTCGCCTCTGTAACTCTGACCCAAAGTGGAGCCCTTTGTTCCACTTTTGGCGGGCTTCTCCACAGAAGCCCTCCAAAGTGGTGCCACTCTGTCTGGGGTACTTAGGAGGGGTGGAGGGGGATTTAGGCACCCTGGACTGAGTTACCTTGGTAACTCAAGTCGCACTCCGTCCTGATTGGCCCAAGTGGTGAGCCGCCCGGCTCACCACTTAGCATGTTTGAGTGACAGCTAGGCTGGGTGAATGGGGGTTTGCTGCATAAAAGCAGGGCTTTGGGGACTGGGACTTTAGAAGTCGCCACAGGACCAAGAATCCGACGAGGGAAGAGCTGAGCCGACCTGCTTCGACGACACCACCCGGTGGAGCCCTGCTGAACCGTCTCACCACTTTTTCCCGACGACCGAGGAGAACTCTTAACGGAGTGGCTCCTTCCCTTGACTGGTGGGGACAACCAGTTTTCGCCTTCTTTCCGTTCTTTGAGGTATCTCGTGGCCGCCTTGCCTGTGCCAAGCACCCCGGCAACCGGAATACCACACTTTACCCCCATACCGCGAAAGTCGGCACCAACCCTTTAACCGGAGGACTCCGCGGCTGGTTTCTTCCCGGGCAGTGCAACGACCCTCTTCTTCTGCTCTTCAGCGAGAACTTCTTCTCCCCTGACCGACGTCGAGCCCTGCTGCCACTGCCTGGAACAACTGCCACCGCTGGAGGATCCTTTCCGCTTAAGGTACCGTGTTCTGCCTGGCTTCCCTTGCTACCGACTGTACGGGGTAGATTTAGTCCCCGGCTTTCGAACCTGGGAGTGCCTGGGACACGTTGGCTAAACTTTCTGAGCCACTCTAACCTCTTTTTGACTCTTTGCAAGACTTTGAATCTCTAACTAACAGTGTGATCTTGGGCACATTTTTCGCTCCGGCTACTCTAAGAGTGGGCCCTGCCTAGTGACTTTTGCTCACCTGTGACTTTATTCTTCGTTAAGCCTATTGCAAGTGTTCTGGACCTTAGAGTGGTGTGTCTAACCTATTTCTGCTTTTTCTCTCCCTTTCTTGGAAACTACTAGAGTGTCATCTAACGTTAAGCACTCACCTCTGTTTTAATTAAGTGGTGTTAACCTAGAGTTGTCTAGATAGGAGAAAGGATTGAATTTACTTTCAGTATAACTGTGTTGAAGTGCTTTTACTATATTTTTGCTAGAGTGTTTTTAACTTATGTGTATTTTAAATAAATAACTATATACTTTTGAAACCAAGCTCTGGTCAGTGTTTGCTTGTGCTATTGTGTTTTGGTACATATTGTGTATACTTTACATACTGCCTAACTCTTCTTGAGGGAAGTCTGACTGCTCAGCCACAGCTACCAGGTAAATCTGGGTGGTACAGACTGCTACCAAAGGGGTTTACTGCTCTACCTGTAGTCTTAAATCTTTTGCAGTGTTCCCCAAGGGAACTGCACAGGTTTCTGCCTAACACTGGTGTACAGCGGTGGGATTTGTATTGAGTATACATTTTATTGTGCTTTAGATACCTTAGTGCAACTAACCACAAAGCTTAGCACTGAAAAAGTAAAACCTCTAACATGTCAGTTATAGAAAGCTATAGTCAAGAGTCCCTTGCAGCCAAAACTGCTGATTGTTTAAGAGTACTCTGTAAACATAAGGATCTCCTGACTAAGGGCAAGAAAATGGAGCTGATTGAAAGATTGTTAGCTAACCAAAGTCTGGGTGATGGTTCAGAGGAACCTACCACTCCAGCAACTGTAGATGACAGTGTTGAAGTTAACATGGAGCAAAATGTTGATGATTCTGAGGAAGAGTCAGAAGAGGAGGGTGAGGCTGTTGTAACTGTCCCCCCTAGGCCTCTGCCTGCTCTACCTGCTGTGCCTACTGGACCTTTACCAGGTCCCACATTTAGTCCTCAGTACTTTGAACTAGAGAAAATGAAGCTAGAATTGGAGTATAAGAAACTTAATGCTCAAACTGACAAAGAACTAAGGCTAAGGGAAATGGAGCTCAAGTATGACTTAGAAATGAAGAAATTATCTGTTGAGAATGTTTCTCTCTCTGGCTCCTCTAGAAGTTCCAGTCCTAAAAGACCCCGGATGCCTAAAGAATTGGTTGGTATGTATGAGCCTAAGTTGGATGTGTTGGATTGGTTGTCTCTGTTTGAATATAATCATGGGCTCCAGAACATCACAGGAAATGACTTACTCACCTGGTTGTTCTCTAGGCTTCCCCCTGTTGCAACTGATGTGGTAATGGAGATGGGGGAGGAGGATAGGAAGGACTATGAATGTGTGAAACTAGCTTTGATAGCTAGGTTTGGGAAGACCCCTTCCCAGTATCTTAAGAGGTTTAGGAGCCTCAAAAAGCATGATGGTACCCCTTGGGCTACCTGGGTGAGTGAATGTTTGAAAAACTTAGAGGGATGGATTAAGGGTTACAAGGTGAACACTTATGAAGGTATGAAGAATTTGTTTATGTTGGAGACTATTTATGATGCCTGCTCTCCTGAGCTCAGACAACACTTGGCTGATTCCAAGGAATTGGATTCCCGGAAACTAGCTAAGGCTGCTGACTTGTGGGTTGCCAACAGGGCCACTCACAAGGATTCTGGGGTAACTCAGAAGAAGGATGGGGAGAAACAGCCTAAAAAAGACTCCAAAGAGAATTCTAATAATTCCTATCCCAAAGAGGGCCCCAAACCACAAAATAACCAGGGTAAGCCACATGGGAAACCTAGTCAGGCTACTGTACCTTCTGGCCACAAGCCAGAAGGAGGTCAGAACAAGCCACCCTTCCAGAGAGCATTTGGACAATGCTATGTCTGTCAGGGTACTGACCATATCAAAGGAGATCCCAAGTGCAAGGGTAAACCTGCAGGGATCAGCACAGTCTCCTTAGCCTTCACTCCTGAGGATGAAGTACAGATGGCTAGTGCCCACTTTGAACTCTTTGCTGAAGAACCCTTGGGTCTTCAAGCAACTGTAAACTTAGAGCCTATGGGTCTGGTTAGTCCCCAGAATAGGGTTGTGTATAACTCCCTACCTGTTAACTCTAAGGTGTATTATGTGGACAGTGTTCTTGTCAATGGCCAGGATACTCCTGCCAGGAGAGACACTGGGGCCAGCAGAACAGTAGTGGATGAAAGCTTCTTTCAACCTGAAGATGTGGCCAAAGCACCCAAAGGTCCCACTAGGATGTCTGGAGGCCCTGTCCAAATGGTTCCTATTCTACCAGCCCTCATTCAATGTAACAACATGACAGTAAGGATCCCTGTCAGTGTTCAGGCTGAGGTACCTGGGAAGGTCCTGTTAGGGAATGACCTAAGAACTCTAGGAGTAGTGTCACATACCCCCAGGCCTCCCAGTATGGAGAAGCAGAACTTAACCAAATTGGCTAGAAAGGCTACCTTGAAGGACCCTTCTAAGCCTGTGGGACCCTCTACTGAGAACCCCACTACAAGCCCTGGGTTTAGTAAGTTGACCTCTAACCCAGGCACATTTCAGGATAGTATGCTAGGAACATGGGCGCCCCAACCAAGCTCCATCATTGTTCCCCTAGTCTCAGAGTCTCTGACTCCCCCTGCTTCTGAGGAAGAGGTGGATAGACCAACTAGGCCCCTATCTGGACCCGAGAGAACTGGTAATTCTCAGTGCTGGTGGAAAACCAGAAAAGAAAAGTCTAAGGCCAAAAACCTTCAGACTGTTGGACCTTCTACTGAAGACCCCAACTCAAATCCTAATATTAGGGGGGGAACTCCTAAAATAGGTAAGGGTAGATCTAAGAGGAAGGGGAAGCAGGTACATTGCCTAACCCCAACCCCTCCAACCAAGAGGCCTAAGACCCAACCTGCTCCCACAAGAGAGGTGGTGAGGAACCTTGGAGGCCCCTCTAGATCTAAGGGAATCCTTTATAAGGACCCCTTGAAAAAGCCTAACATAGGTTCAGAAGTTGTACCAACTTCTGAGGGACTGGTCAACCAGATCCCCTATAACAAAAAGACTGATGTTCCTCAAAGGGTCTGTAGGTCCGTTAGCTTGCAAAAGAAAACCTTTGAGTTCTCCATTGAACATAGGTCAAGGTGTCACCATCAAAATGCTGATGGACTCTCTAGGATGTATATCATCGACTAGAGGTATGAGGTTCATCCAGGAGTGGATTAAATCCTCCTGTCCCTTAGTCTGGGGGGGGCGAGTGTTAGGGAGAATTCTCTGTTTAGGCTGAATTTCCCTACCTAGTGAGTCCCCCAGCAGCTTTGCTGGATTTCTGGGGTTTAATTTTTTTCTCCTGCCAAGAGTGAGACTCTTTTACCCTCACTCTTGGACATGTTGAAGTGTGTTTTCTTGGTTAAACCTTGTGTTGAATGGGCTATGGGGTCTTTTACTCCATAGGGCCTCATGTATTTTTGTGATGTGGGTCACACAGCACCCTCTGTGCCGTGACCCAGGGGTGTCCTAGGGACTCCCCAACATAGACTCCATACCCTGGGACTGACTACTGTCTCCCAGGGCATGTAAAGTCACCAAAGACTTTGCTAGTCTTGAATCCTGAACAGAACCAGTACAAACCATCATATTGTGGACGTACTGGCTGGGGCAATTCGATTGCCCCAGGGTCTGTTAGTCGAGGGGGCACGTCTCCGTCCCCCCTGATCGAGTTTTGGCTGGTGGCAGTGGAAACTACTTTTTATATTCGACCGCGAATATTTCCCTATGGGATTTCCCATTGTTTTAGGCTAACACATTTAATTATTTATTTACGGTAGCCTTAAACATACCGCCGGTTTATATATTTATTTTTATAACTCCGGTTGGGACTTTTTGCCAAAACTTGATTCTAAAATGGCGTTGGTGTTCGCCTCTGTAACTCTGACCCAAAGTGGAGCCCTTTGTTCCACTTTTGGCGGGCTTCTCCACAGAAGCCCTCCAAAGTGGTGCCACTCTGTCTGGGGTACTTAGGAGGGGTGGAGGGGGATTTAGGCACCCTGGACTGAGTTACCTTGGTAACTCAAGTCGCACTCCGTCCTGATTGGCCCAAGTGGTGAGCCGCCCGGCTCACCACTTAGCATGTTTGAGTGACAGCTAGGCTGGGTGAATGGGGGTTTGCTGCATAAAAGCAGGGCTTTGGGGACTGGGACTTTAGAAGTCGCCACAGGACCAAGAATCCGACGAGGGAAGAGCTGAGCCGACCTGCTTCGACGACACCACCCGGTGGAGCCCTGCTGAACCGTCTCACCACTTTTTCCCGACGACCGAGGAGAACTCTTAACGGAGTGGCTCCTTCCCTTGACTGGTGGGGACAACCAGTTTTCGCCTTCTTTCCGTTCTTTGAGGTATCTCGTGGCCGCCTTGCCTGTGCCAAGCACCCCGGCAACCGGAATACCACACTTTACCCCCATACCGCGAAAGTCGGCACCAACCCTTTAACCGGAGGACTCCGCGGCTGGTTTCTTCCCGGGCAGTGCAACGACCCTCTTCTTCTGCTCTTCAGCGAGAACTTCTTCTCCCCTGACCGACGTCGAGCCCTGCTGCCACTGCCTGGAACAACTGCCACCGCTGGAGGATCCTTTCCGCTTAAGGTACCGTGTTCTGCCTGGCTTCCCTTGCTACCGACTGTACGGGGTAGATTTAGTCCCCGGCTTTCGAACCTGGGAGTGCCTGGGACACGTTGGCTAAACTTTCTGAGCCACTCTAACCTCTTTTTGACTCTTTGCAAGACTTTGAATCTCTAACTAACAGTGTGATCTTGGGCACATTTTTCGCTCCGGCTACTCTAAGAGTGGGCCCTGCCTAGTGACTTTTGCTCACCTGTGACTTTATTCTTCGTTAAGCCTATTGCAAGTGTTCTGGACCTTAGAGTGGTGTGTCTAACCTATTTCTGCTTTTTCTCTCCCTTTCTTGGAAACTACTAGAGTGTCATCTAACGTTAAGCACTCACCTCTGTTTTAATTAAGTGGTGTTAACCTAGAGTTGTCTAGATAGGAGAAAGGATTGAATTTACTTTCAGTATAACTGTGTTGAAGTGCTTTTACTATATTTTTGCTAGAGTGTTTTTAACTTATGTGTATTTTAAATAAATAACTATATACTTTTGAAACCAAGCTCTGGTCAGTGTTTGCTTGTGCTATTGTGTTTTGGTACATATTGTGTATACTTTACATACTGCCTAACTCTTCTTGAGGGAAGTCTGACTGCTCAGCCACAGCTACCAGGTAAATCTGGGTGGTACAGACTGCTACCAAAGGGGTTTACTGCTCTACCTGTAGTCTTAAATCTTTTGCAGTGTTCCCCAAGGGAACTGCACAGGTTTCTGCCTAACACGGTGCTTGGCCTTCTGTTGGACCCCCGTCGCCGGGGCGCCCTCAAAAGTCTTAGAAGACCGCTCGGACTTCTTCTTCTTCTCGCCTGACGGGCTCTTTCCTTCCAGCCAGTTGGCGAGACGTTGATGGCGGTCCTTCATGGTCCGCTCCGACATATTGCCGCAAAACGCAGTCCTTCTCCATGTGCGTCTTGTCCTCATGTAGGCAGTAAAGGCAAAGGGAGTGTTCGTCCTCCTTAAAGACATTCTGAAGCTGGCATCCAGGGCAGACCCTGAACAGCTTTCCGGGCGTCGAGCTTCCCTTCTCCTGGGCCATGTTCGAGATGGGCCTGAGAAACTTCTGGAGTCCTCCAAAAGAGCGGCTTGACGAAATCTTCACCCTTGAGGGGCGTAGACGAATCCGACACGGGTCCCCGTTGATCGGATGAAGAAACGGTGGAGCTTGAGGCTCTTTTGACCGAAAAAAGAGAAATTTTTCTGAGAAAAAACGTGAAAAATAGCACTAACGCTCGAGAGCAATAGCACGAGGATCCCAACACTTGAACGTGCGGTAAAAATCTGAAGATGGCTGCCAGAGGCAGGGCTTAGGTAGAGGGCAGTCATTGGCTGTGGTCAGTATGACGCAGAGATCAGTGATTGGTTACTACTACGAAAGACAGATCAGAAACGAAACTGATACTGATTTTTTTCTTTACCGAGGATTCCCAGCCTGACGACGGGGAATATTCATGAGCATGTGAATCCATGCCAGACCCCATGCTGGAGAACATATGGTACCAGCACATGAAGGAGGTAGGACGAAGACAGTCAGAAGGAGAATGCTTCGTCTGTGCACTCCTACCATATAGCATGGGAAAATCCAAGATCTTCGTGGCTGTAGAAATTGATGTACCCACAGCACACTGTATAGCACATGTCGCAATGTGCAACACCAGAGGACAATTTATGGGAAGAGACGCCTCATTGGTATGGGCCAACGAAAAGGATTACCCGGATGAAGATGGCTACGTCCAGGACACTAAGACAAGAAACAGGGCGCACACAAGGAATCATGTGATCAGATACGAGAATCCTGACGTCAAAGGATCTGGAACACGTTGGGTAATAAACCCAAGATTGAACGTTCAAGGAAAAAACTGCAGGAGAGGCTCAAATCTGGAAGAACAGAGGCCAAATGCAGATTTGGGGAACAGTGGTTTCCCCAGATGGATGGGAAGAAGTAGTAATCTGCCGATCTTGGATGGTCTTTGGAGTCTGCCGAGAAGCAATAGAGAATTTGCAGAGGTTGTGGAAACCTCCATGGCCAAAACTGGTAAAGCTGCTAACATGGGTCGAAGACAGAGGAGGACCCCTGCAGATGGTACCACTGGAAAGCCCAAAACTATGCTTCAGAAGTAATGGCATGAGGAAGATGGGAGAGAATGTAAACTGCGGGCGAATCTTTGAAGCCCCAGGAATGACACAAGGAACCGCAGTTATTATGGACCATTACTGGGCGTGTGGATCCAAGGCATACATAAGGCTGCCGAAAAACTGGGGAGGCTTATGCACACTGGTGAACGTCCACGTTCCCGTGCTAGTGATCCCTAAGAATGACCTGTGTATTGACAGTTTCCCGAGGACAGATGCTCATCTAAGAAAAAGGAGATCTGCGGAACTGGTATCCAGGATAAAGAGAGAGAATTACTTTTCTACCAAGTCAGAAGAAGCATTCCATGCAATCCCTTATGAGCACAGACTGTTTAGCCTCACCTCAACAGTATTCACAACACTACTCCTGCCCCACTTCCAAGTTGGGGTAAATACGAAATGGTTACAGATAACCAGATGGGAGTTATTGCAGACCATCAATACCACTATAAAAGGATTTAACGCGATCAAAGAAGAACTGAGAGCAATCAGACTGATGACCTTCCAGAACAGATATGTGCTTGTCATGATCACAGCGATGTATGGAGGTGTTTGTGCAAAAATCGGAGAATCATGTTGCACATTTGTACCATCGCACGATTAAGAAAACGGAACCCTAACAGGGGCCATAAGTATGTTGACACACTTAAAAAAGCAGATGATGGAAAGGGATGAGGTGGACGACGACAGCTGGTTTGGATCCCTATTCTCATGGGTCCCACAATGGATGGCGGATATAGTCAAGTTTCTGGGAGCCTTAATAGCAATGGTACTGCTAGGATGCTGTGTTATCAAGATAATCATCACACAGTGCCAGAAAACTGCGAAGAAAGCCATTGGGATGAAAATCATGGTCAATGTCGAACCAGGATGGAAGCCCAGAGATTTGACTGATGAAGAAATAAGAAGCTTTGTGAAGGCTAGTGAATTTGCGCCAGAAGGTACAAAGTTCACATATCCTAAGAAACGAAAAAGGTATGAAGGAAAATGGATCTACTGCAGTCCAAATTGACAATGTCAGCTAATGACATGGAACAAAGATGAACATGTGAAAACAGCAGGGAGTTTGAAGGGGGTGATAAAAATATGGACTCCAAAGACTCACACGTTGACACCATCATGTACAAACCCTGAAGACGATGAACATGACACCGAAGAATCAAAGGCAATAAATGCAAAAGAGATCGCAGAAGTGGTCGATGAACCGACCAGAGGGGGGAGTGTAGAGGAGGTCCCAGACATGGCCTGCACCCCTGCCCCTCGTTTCGAGGTACAAGGAGAGCACTCACCAAGGTATGTGACGTATGAGGAGCAGATGAACCAACAAAGAGCTGCACTGGGACTCTGCCCAGTGTACATCAGAAGATCCATACCTGTTGAAGCGCCCATAACCAGACAGCCCTGGGCAGCACGATACCCTATTGGACAGCCGTACCAGCCGCTGAGACGAAAAGAAGAGTACCTACAAACGGTCCATGAAGAGACCCAAAGAGCCTTAATGGAAGGCCAGTGGAAATGGCACAAGGGCCTGGACAGACTTGCGAATGAACGAAACCAGCTATCGAAGATAGAACGCTAGTGCACGTAGCTACGAAAATAAATGTAATGGACACAGGAAAGAGACGATGTTAAAACGTGAGGAAATGTTGCTACGAGACAAGAAGGAAGCAACCGACCAGTTAAACATGTGTAAATAGGCTTGGAACGCAAGAAGCTAAAGGAAACGATACTGCTTGCAATGCTTAGTAGAAGAATAGCGCGGCAAGCGCCAACTATATCTACCTCAATAAGGCACGCTATACAAGTGCGACTCCATTTTGTAAAGCAGAAATGTACCCAGGCTGCCAGAGGCCTAACAGGCCACGTTTCATAAACCCAGCCAGAGTCAAGAGAAGGAGCGGAATCGAAACTCAACAAAGAGCGGCTCAGGCCTAGGAAATCGAGGTCATCCAGAGAAAGGGAGGAGAGCATCAGATAACAAGACTCAAACTTCAGAGCATACCAGCCTGCCTCGTGAAGGTCAAGATAAGGGAGGCCCATGCAGGTGGCGAGGCCGAAAACAGAATTAAATACACTAAAAGCTGGAAACTGAAGCAGATTCACGGTGAACAGACATGTGACCAAGACAGGCGCAAAGAATTACCAACGTCTGATGTCACCCAGATCCAAGGTTGCCATAACTTCTCCAGATAAGAGGCTGCAGTTTCGAGACGATGCCCAGGCAACTAATTGGCACATAGCCCCAAGATACTGATTGATGGAAGGGAGGCAGGGTGAAACTTGGGACACCTGGCACCTGGGTGTCCATTCTGCATGCTGCTAATTAAAAATGGAAATTTATGTCTAGGGGTGTAACCTGCCCAATCACAATGGACCAAGTTATCTAGGGTCCTATATATCGTAGAACCAATGAGACGTCATACTTGTAGTGACGTCTATAACGTGTGATGTAGAGGGAGGGGCGTAGACGCCCACCCGATAAGAATTATCCAATCCGCATGCTCTATTATCATATACAGATATAGCACCTATACTTGTTACCTTTCCTAACCAATTATATTGCATGTCGAGTTTTTTGTAGAATTAGACGTCAATGATGATGTGTTTTATGCATAAAGGTTGCTGTTCAACTGAAGTTCGAGGAAGTCGGAGCGAGACAGGTGGTCGCAACGATGCTGATTCCCAACTGCTTCCCTGATTGATGTACTTGTCATTAAACGGATTTCCCTTTGCCAAACTACTGAGTCCTCATTATTGAGTCGTGTTGGAGTAAGTGAATCCTGCATCCCCATCCCTCACGTGGTGCAGCTATCTTGTCTTACAAGTACTAGAGGGTGAGCACTGACCTATGGGCCCGTCAGTGGATATCTTGTCCTCTTTTACACCCCTATTATTGCTGCTCCAGCTGATAATACTGGTAATGGTAGTAGTACAACTACTTCTACAGCTAGGACACATACTATTGTTACTAAGGTAGCATTGCTACTGTGACTGCTAATGGTAGCACTACCGCTTCCGGTACTGATGTTAACGGCGGGGTGGTAGGAGCAAGTAAGTAAACTCGATGTACAGTGAAAGAAAATGCCCCTTTGCTGCTCTAATGATCTGCAGATGGTATGTCCGCTCTTGACTCACATAACAGCCCACAAAATGGAGGACAACCACAGCAAATGCTTACAAACATTGGGGAAATAAGATAGACGCGAAGGTTGTTTTTGCTGAAAAAATAGGCGGAAGATAACACATTAATGGTTAGGAACAACTGCTTTTGTAAACACTCATGTCGCCGTTTAAGGTGCACTCCAGAGGTTTTCAGGAAATCCCCATTTTCTCACTTAATCTCCCATATGCCTTAAACAAGCTCAGCCATAAGACATACAGCTTTGCAGAACCTTTGGACTGATCAGCGGCGGGCCTCCCTTGCTACGCAGCTGTCCTTACCATTGAGGGCAGAGGGCCCAGGGCTGAAATAAGAGCAGCAGGAAGAGACTGGAGGGAAAGGGGCTTCCGCTTCAACCTCAGCCCAGGCCCAGCCACACCCCTTACCTCGTGAGTAGCGGCTCACTTTCTGCATCTCTGCCTTCAGTTGTTCCACTCGTCGCTTCAGCTCTGCGTGCCCCATTGCATTGCAGCGATTTAAGTCTCCTTGCACCGTTGAAAAAAACTTGGCCTGCATTTGGAAAAGAGAAGTTCAAGTCAGATTTGAAAGGTGCAGATGGCAGAAAATCACAAGGTATGTATGGGTGCAGGAGAGTTTGAAGACAGCAGTCGGTATGAAATACTATTTACATCAGAGAGGGGGCAACGAGGCAAATTTCTGGTGGAAATGGGCAAGGTGGAGGGAATGCCAACGCTCCAAAAGGTGTCACACGGCGCTACTTTCATAGACTGCGTAGCAAACTTACTGTGCAGGGCCCCCTTCCAGTTCCCTGCCAAGAAATGCTTGTGGGAATCCGTGAGAATTGTACAAATGGTGCAATACATAGCACATTGGGCAGAGCGCTCTGCAAAGGCATTACCTGCCTAAGACTGACTGGTGCTAGGACTGGCAATTCACTACACATTGTGGCCTCCGAGTTGTGTGCCTTGTCATAGGGTAGACTAGAGTGACACAGGATGACATAGCTCAACATCACATAGCAGAAGGCGGCACACAAGCTGGCGGAAGAGTGTGTTTTGTGTGGATGCAAACAAATAAATGCAATCTCTGATGTTTCCAAAAATCAAAAAGGTCTGCAGTGGTTACTGGTTGGCCTATTGGGCAAGGTATATCAAAAAGCACCCCTACATAAGTCTACCTCCTGCCCTACACAACCAACAACACATCTCAACACACAATTCCCAACATCGAAACAGAACATACACCACCTGAAGACACAGGTCTACATTGCATTTCCCTAAACACCAACACAGCTCTTCATACGCTCCTTGAAACACAACCCTGCCAGGCATCACACACAACTACACTACACCAGTCAAATCGCACAATATCGAAAACATTCCCATCAGTAAGAGCCCTGCCCTTTCAGATCTTCAGACATCCATATTACAGCAAAGCAGCCTTGTCCTGATCCCTCCAACAGTATATCAGTGTCCTTCCACCATCTTGTAGATCCTAAGGCACCACTAGATCATGTTAGTGTCAGACCTTGTGCTATAAAAAGATATGCATAACAGCATACAGACAATGTTTCACTCATGTTCCTTTGGAAGAGTGCTCTGCCCTGCCCAAGTTACTCCAGTGACTGGTAGCAGAAGGGGTGGGAATATGTGCAGTTTCTTCTGAAGTCAGTCCAGTACACTAGAATCTTTGCTGCACGGACTGGCTGTTGAGAATATATATCCTCCTGCTAAATCAAGTGAAATGAAACTGACAACGGGCCAGTGCTACAAGAATACACATCTGGGTAATACGAAACTTGCATAGGAGCACGGAGGGACAACATTGTGTCCATAAAAAGATGGCATCAATGGTATGAACTGACTCGGTTCTAGTGTAAGGAACTTTGGTCCTAAAGGATAAGTGTCTAAAGTGAACTGACTACAAAAAAGTCCGTCTACACAGCGAGATCGAGGCACTGCCCGAAAGAATTCGTTTTGTGGAGATTTCTGCCTCTTGCTTACTGCCATGATGAAAAGGGCGCACATGTAAAATGATATAAAGTTGCTTGTGCACCGGAGGATTTTTTTTCAACGGAGTAAAAGTGAATCCCACGAACTGTCTGCGACCATCTTTAACGTCTTTCACAATAAATCCGGCGACTGCCTTGTCCATGCTGAAGACATGGCGAGGCCCAAACAGGAACCTGTTACATGTACACATGTCAGAAGCCTGATTTCATGCTTGCAAGACACAAAAGGAAATTGCACATTTCTTAAACTATTGCCTAATTAGTATGGGAGTACATGTAGAAAAATGCACAGGTAAGTTTGAATTGTGTACAGAGTGTGTGTTTGCTACATCAAAAATAACTCAGCGCATCTCAAAACATTGGCGGGATAAGTGTAAAAATAAAGGAACACGTTTGTTTGTTTATTTATTTATATCGCGCTCCAGACCCGGGGGTAAGTCTGGGATTTCGGCAGAGTGTTAGGTTCCTGGGTCCCAAGCACACAGAAAACAAATTGGACTTGTACATTATAGAAACCTGTATTCGTTTTCAATAACTGTACTTGCTATCTATGCTGCTTAACCACAATACTATAAAGTGTAATGTAGAACGAAGTCTGATAAATAGTACAAGCTGGGTGGCGGGCGGAAGTAGGGTGTTCGGCCCTGCATCGTCTCCCGTCAGTCGTCGTACTTTTGGAGCCACGCCCCCTCAAGGAACAACTGCATTTCACCCTCGGGAGAAAATGGCGCCGGCGTTGGCGCCAGCACGCACACCGCGTCATTCTGGTAGCATCGGCCGAAGGACTTTCAGATTTCCAGCTAGCAGTGGTGGAAATGGAAAAAATGTGGTGGGGGATCCCACAAGTGCCGGGGTGGGGGAGGAGTGGGGGGGGGGCGGGGGAGGCACAGGGGGTGTGGTCTAGAGGGGGCGGGGTTGGTAGTGGCCATCCAATCAAATAAATACTTTTAGAAAAAAAGAAAGAAAAATAAGTGCCCACAACGGTAACATTGCCTTTTACCTACACAAAAAGGATTTTTTTCTGAAGCCTGAAGCTCTCGCTCGTGTGCAAAAGCTTCAGGCTCCAGAAAAAAATGCCTTTTAGCCGTAATGGTGGCGCCGCACCTGCGAGGCATCCCTTTAAGCAGGAGATGCCCGTGGGCCGGCGCCACCATTACGGAGAAAACGCGAGGCCGCTGGAAGCTGAGGCCGTTTTCCTGTAGAGTTTCAGTCTTCAGGAAAACGGCCTCAGCTTCCAGAGGCCTCACCCCTTCAGCCTTAACGGTGACGCTGCCCCCACGCAGCTGGCAAGGGGCAGCGCCACCATTAAGGCTGAATAGGCAAGGCCCTGTGTCCCCTGCCAGGCAAGCCTATAGAATATAAATGCAGAGATCAACACCCTCTCCCACCTGGGGAGAGGGTGTTGTATCACTACAAAAGGTTGCCTGGCAGGGATGCCAGTAGCCCATTGAGCCGGGGCTCGTCAGGGGGGCGTGGCCTAACGGGCCCTTTCAGTTGTACATGTAGTGAGCATTGTGCATTACACATCAGTGCCAGAACTGCGGAAAACGGCAAATGCTGCCGTCGCGGATGCTTTTTCTTTTTCTTTTTTCCAGTGCGGTTCATGGGCTTGGGCGCTGACTCTGGCCGGATCCCGAGAGAGCGCATTGATGTTAATTTACGGAGGCGCCTAAGTGGAGGGTACATGTTTATAAATACTCCAAATGCTCTTGATTGGCG
Source organism: Ambystoma mexicanum (assembly GCF_040938575.1). Classification (NCBI taxonomy): domain Eukaryota; kingdom Metazoa; phylum Chordata; class Amphibia; order Caudata; family Ambystomatidae; genus Ambystoma; species Ambystoma mexicanum. Next base: position 1,537,780,243 of record NC_090932.1, read on the forward strand.
CCTCCGTAAATTTACACCAATGCGCTCTTGATTGGCCTTTTCTGAGGTTTACTTTGACGCTGGTTAATTACTGTACTTCATATAAGTAAGCGGTCCCTTTAAGACACACTCACAGCCTGAGCATCAGGTGATCATGTGACTGATCACCTGTCCAGGCGATCATGTGATTGATCACCTGATTTCAGCAGTACAAGATAAAATAGCCCTTTTGGCTTCAAGGCGCGAGTACACCATTCACGGGAGGATACTTTCGGTTTGACCCACGTAGTAAGCTGCTCCAGGTAAGAGTTGTATAATGAGTCTGTTAGCTCTTGGTCCACACATTTAGAATGCGATAATATGTGTTAATTCTTTAAAAATGGGGAAATGGATGTTTCATTTTTCAGACAAACAACTGTTCGAGTTGCTTTGAAGATTCTTTGTAAACTTTGACACTGGATAAGAAAATAGGCAGAACCGCCCGAGTGTCCCAACGCATAGTAGATTTTATTGCTCGCAGAACTATGTTCCCCCAGTGAGGTGAGTTAACCGAACCAACTAAGTCGACTGAAGCGAGGCATTTTTTCCAATTTCTCTGTGTTGTTTATCTGTAGTTATCCCGTGATAAGATATATGAAAAATTGAGGTAATAATTAAAAACAAGATCAGTAAGCAGTCAAATATGAAAAATATACAGTTTGTCTAAAATAATACAGACTTGTGGAGACAATAAGTGACATAAGATTTGTTTTCCACTCAAATGTAGGTCCCATTAATTGTCGGGTCGGGTGAATAAACGAACAGGCGATCTATGCACCCCCGGTGATAAGAAGTTCTACACTATCACAGCTATTTGTAGCCGTTTTTCTCACGTCCATTCAGGATGTAAGTTGTGGTCTAGCGTGATATATAATACTGTGTGCTTGGTGTCCCAAAAGTGGGACTTTAATGCTAGTTACGATGTGTTTTAAACATGTGTTTCTCTCCATTTTGCATGAACTTTTGAATTAGAGGAGATAGATAGCGTACAAACCTGTTAACATTTGCACAAATAATCTCTTACATTGGACAACATATGTTATATTGGTATTTGAGACTATTGTTGCTTACAATATTTTTATATGTATTTTTTTAGACTATTCAAATTGACCGGGGTATATGAAAGAGATTTCCATTTTGAATAAAAGAAATTGTCTGTCCTGAAGAAGGCCGAAAAACCACAGGTGTTAAGACACTAGAGATAGTGTCTCAATCTCCAACAAGGCCGAAACATGTCGACACAAGACAAGACTTATTAATTCCTAAAGTCTAATATCTAGAATACGGCTGCACCAATACCAGCCAGTTCTCATTGTATTTTCTAACCCCTATCATGTTTTTAAGATTAGACTCAGCTGATTATGCACTTATTGATTGATATCTATATATCGTTCTTTTCTCTTTTTAATTTTCTAAATGTGCCTTTGACAATAAATTGATGTAGACACATTTATGATTATTGATTTGTAATGTTTTGTATTGTGTGAAAGTGTATAAGTAAGACGGTTATGTACGCTGGTTTAGCAATAGGAGATTTGCATTATAAACAAATGTGACTAACAGATATATCACTTTACCCAACCTGCCTGGACGATGAGAGGGGTAGTCATTAGTCTTTCTTAGTATAAGTGCTTTGTCTCTTGAACTGGCCTAAAAGTCACATCCTCCAGCAACATCACAAGACATGGGGCTCCACTAACGCCATGAATCACTGTGTTTAAACTGTTTTTTTCCACATTAATCCCTCATAAAAGCACTGCCAGGTGGCCGGCTCATGTGAAGTACCAAGAGACCCGTCACATATATCAAACTGCAGGCTCTTCTTAAAATCCATTGGCTGACGTCGTGCAATACCTTATTTGATCTCTGTGAACAAGCAAAAGAAACCATGCCTTGACATGTATAAATGTGCAGGGGACGTAGAAACAGTGACCTCTGTGGGCCACCGTCAGCATTTCTTCGTTCACAAAGTTAATAGTTAGTCACATGTTGCATTTTAACCACAAACATGTAATCATTTGAAAATCCATATCTCCATTATGGAAGATCCTATCGACTTAAAACAAATTGTAGTTTGTACTCAAAATGATATCTTCCAACATATGTGAAATTGTCCTGGGGCGGAATAGAAAACAAATGAATATAAATGGGGAAAATAATTATTTCTGTAAAAACTGTACACACAGGGACAGGCAGCATCTGGAATTGTTCTTTCTGATCTACAGAATAATATAATTATTCTTATTTTATTAAGCTAGCACATTCTTCATCACAGGTTATGTCACAAAAAACAAAATTGCCATTTTACATTAGAACCGAGTTACCCCTCCCTTATAGATCATGGGACTGTGTGAGAAACCTGAGGGCATCGTCATACCTACTCCCCTTGGATCCTCTTCTCAGGTGGCCAGGCAAAGGCCATCGGTCTTGGATCCGGACCATGGGGGTGGAGATGCGAGTGAGGATCACCTGGGTGAGGGATCCTTGGGGAGTGGATGTCTTTGGGTGAGGCAAGTTATCCCCTTTCCCTTGTGATGATAAACCCTCATAGGTATGAGCCATGTCTTATTTCCCTTCAGTCATACCACTCTAGTACTGGGACGAGGAAGAGGCCTGGAAACTATTGCAATGTGCAGACATTTACAGAGAACACCAGTAATTGTGGTCAGGCAACTGTACTCGAGGGCTTGCACATGCAACCTGTTAACAGGTCACAGGTGCATAAAAGGTGGAGCCACCAGCAAGGAAAGGGAAACCAGCAGGAGAGACACCGGGCTGGGAGAGACAGCCCGAGAGGCGAGAATTCCTGCCCAGAAGGGGGCTGCCGAGGAGAGTTCGGCCTGGAGGCTAGGTCGCCGGCTACTGCAGAGGAGACGGACGCCGGGGCCCGAGCGGACTGTGAGAGGGTTGAATCAACCAGAGTCTCCTCTGCCTTGTGCTCACAGCCAGAGCTGTGGGGCACGGAAGACTCCCAAGTACTGCAGGTTACCAGCAACCCACAGCAAAGTTTGCAGAAGGCGAGTGTTAAGACGGATTTCTGAACTCTGACCTGGTGGCCAGAGGTTCAGAAGGCCAGCCTAGTTTCTTGGAACAGGGCAACCTTCTGGACAAGCCAGACCAATCAAGGTAGCATTGGTTGCGGTCAAGACTAGGTCTCAGGTGGTGTGAGAAGATCGAAAGCCCACTATGAGCACACACAGTAAACAACACTACAAATTACTCTCAGTCAGGTGTACATATCAAAAATGCATATACATTTATTAAAGGCCTTTTAAGTAACACACACAACAGAATCAAAGCAATCGTAAACCAACTAACGCAATCCTGACTAGCAAACATATATACAGTAACAGTTGAACTAAAGGAATATTACACAGTAGAGATCCACAACCTGCAATGAAAGGGGTCACACAGTGCAAATACTATTTAGGTAGTCCTTCACAGTTCAATCCCTTACTAATGAGGCAGTCCAGTCCCCAAGATGAGTGCAGCCTGGTGCTCTAAAGTACTTTTGTTGCTGGTGCACGCAATCGTGCTGTAGAGCCAAAACGGGGTCTCTTGCAGGGGCTGTAGTGACTCAGGAAGGGGGGGTAAGACAGTGAAGAATAAGTTCCCACTATTCAAGGAGGGTCTACCCAAGGGCAGAACAGGATCCAAGAATTGGAATAGCTCCGTAGAACAGGCTACCTCGATAAAGAAGACTGGCCCTCAGGGGACACTCGTGCGTAAAAATGGATGGATGCACCAGGGGCCACTGGTAAGGGTTGCAATTACTCACCGACCATCGGCGCACTCCGGACCAAACTTCAGCAGTTGAGTCCACTTCGGTTGCAGGTTCAAATCCTGCAGTTGCGCTGCTCTGCAGCTTTCAGGGTCTGCGTTCCAGGGATGATTCCTTGTGGGACAGTGGTGATTTCTCCGCTCCTGATAAAGGAATCAGACCAATTATGCTGCATCGGGTCTGAGGGCACAGCACATCACTTCACTGATTAACGCCTCGTTCAAAAATGCGGCTGTCCCAAACAATCTCAAAGAGGCTTGGGTCCTACCCTTGCTCAAAAAACCTAACCTAGACCCCAACACACCGACTAATTATAGGCCCATCACTACAGTCCCCTTCCTCCTAAAAATACTAGACAGAGTAGCCTACCTCCAAAAAGACAACAACCTCCTGGGTCTAAAAAGCCAAATGGATGAAGCCAAAGACAAGGGCAAGCTGGCCATCCTGCTCTTGTTGGATCTGTCTGCAGCCTTCGACTTAGTCAACCACCAAATTCTCACCTAACACCTCTCCTCGGCTGCTGCATTCTCCCAGGATGCCACCAATTGGATTCGGTCCTTCCTATCGGACAGAACTACCAGGGTCCGCTCCCCATCTGGTGGCCCCGCCACCGACTCTGTCCCAATCCAATGTGAAGTTCCAAGGTTCCTTTATCTCCCCCACACTTTACAATGTCTTCACCAAGCTCCTCTTTGACCGCCTTGACAATCTGGGTGTTACATGTACTAATTATGCGGACGACACCCAGGTCCTCATTGCCCTCACCGGGAGCTACGAGGAGGATGTTGCTAAACTGAATGAGATCTACCTAGAAATCCAAGCATGGATGGCCACCCATAGCCTCTGCTTAAACGACGATAAGACAGACTGCTTATTGTCGGTTCACAGTCCTGTCTCAATAAACTGGATCCCAGATACCAATCATTCACCATCAATGGTAACATCATAAAAGTGTCGAAAGAAGTCAAAACACTGGGGGTGTACCTTGACTCAACACTTTCCGTCAAAAAGCAAATCAACACTACCATCTCAGCCACAGCATATACTAATAAACTCATAAATACTTGTAAACCACTTTTATCCACTGTTGCCTCACATTGGCTAGAGTCCTCATATTGTCTAAGTTGGACTATTGCAACACGCTCTTCCTTGGCTCTACAAATAACAACTTGAATAGACTACAGATAATCCAAAATAATGCCCTCCGCTGTGCCCTCAATCTTCCACGCAAGGGCCACATTTCTATGCTCAGAAAGGAATCCCACTGGCTCCCTCTCCGTGAAAGAATGAAACTACGGATGTTGGTCATTACTCACAAATGCCTATACCCGACAGCCCCATGCTACCAAATTCACGAGACAGAATACCACTAGACCAACCAGATCACCTTACCTTCACCAACTCAATATACAAACGTTTAACCTGAAAACAGCTGGGGGAGCAAGATCCCTGTACTGGCAGCCAAATACTGGAATGAACTACCCATGACAATAAGAGCAGACACCTCATTCTGGTCGTTTCAGCCAAAGTCAAGGAACTGCTCAGCACCCAACAATAGTCTGCCCAAGGCACTTAACTATACCAAATGTGTCCACTACCCTACTTATTTCATTGTAATCTAATGTATTATCTGCTTCTTCATTCAAATGTATGCTATGCTTGCGGCGAACCAAACTGTAACCTGGTCCTGCCATAACCTACTATGCTTCTCTCCGGACTACTCTGTAACCAGGTCCTCGAACCACTTTGTAATGCATTATATTCACCTGCCTGTATGTGCAACAACCTGTAACCACTGTTGAACATCGTTCAGGCGTACTTTCCTAATTCCAGACCTAGGAATGCTAGGTGTACGAAACTCTGCGGGAGAGTGCCTTATACCAGAGCTTACAGTCGCCAAATGCTCAAGTGTCAACACAAGACGGCGGCGGTTGCAGGGCAAAGGTCCTGTACAAGCTGATCAGTTCACTGGGTGGTCCAGGAACACTTCCGAGCTGGCTCGTTTGCAGGTTAAGTTGGAGGTGCAGAGAATAGTTGGTACCACTATTCAAATGGGTGAAAGCGCCTTTGCAGACTGTCTAAGTTCGATCAGAAACAGGGGGTCCAATGGGACGACAGGGGGCTCAGTGTGCCAAACCTTCCAGCGAGTCACCAGTGGTTCCTCGGCTCTGCTTCTTGGTTTTAGGATTATTGACTCTTTTACAAAGTTCGGTGTGAACTCAGAAGATCGACCTGGAATGTAAGATGCCTTCTCTTATCCAGAATCTCCTTCGTGCCAACACGAAGAGGACCCAATGAGAGACCTGCTCACATACAGCCATCCCAGACCACAGTGATCCCAGTCATTCCCAGCACACCAGACATCCTGGCACCCAGGATGTGTATTGGAACTAGACAGTCCAGCCCACATTCTGGGAACACACACAAGGCATGCAGAAGCCTGCAAAAGCGTTGGTTTGCGCGGGGGTCTGCATGACCAAATAAGGAATTTCCCGGGTCTGCTCGACATGGGGAAGGTAAAGGGACAAGATGGCCAAAGGATAGAACAAAGGACCTTGTGGCATGGCCATTTTTAGGCACTGGGCACTGTCCTGGGCCAAATGCAGTGTGGACCATAGAAAAGGGTTAAAAATACTTTTCATGTAACAACTGCCACCCGCTCTGTCCAAGGCACATTTGTACATTAACTGAAAACACCCCTAGGGTGTCTAGGGCCTTAAAAATGGGACCCCAGCACATTGTACTGTACCGAGGACCGGTGAGTAAATTGAACGGAACCCTTGTACCAGGGCGCTCCTGGGGCTACAACTGGGCATATGGTAATGCTGGATGAACTGAAATTTGTGTGTAAGTAATGGTGAACCCAAAATGAGGGGGCAAACGAACTATACGTGAAGTAACTTGAGTACAAAGCAAGCATTATTGAATACCGAACTAAAAGGAAAGCTTTGCAAGCATTATTGAATACCGAACTAAAGGAAAGCTTTGATAAGCCTACGAGTGAAATTAAAGCATGTGTGAAACACACGTAATGAAAACTTAAAGACAAAGAATTAAGCTTTATGAATAAAATGAAAAGCAAGTGATGAGCAATTATGAAGATTGTGAAAGCAAGGTGGTAGAAGAGAGTGAGCACCACGGAATGAGTTGTGTGAAAGGATACACTGTGGCAAAACCAAGAGACTGTCAAGGAGAATCCAAAGTGAATGTGAACCAAAGCACTGGTTCAGTGAGAAAGAAACCTGTGTGGGCAAGAAAAACTAGGGTTATCGGTTGCGTGACTTGTAATGGCTGGACCGCGTGGCCCGACAACTGCGCCAAGACCGTGGATATCCTGTTTGGAATAGCCAAGGAAAGTAAATATAAACAATCTCCACTTGTGAATTAGATTGCTGAAGTGAATGCGAAAGATAGCAATCTGTATAAACTATTGACTTGAACGGATTGTGAATTTGCAAGCTGGAAGAGCGGACATCTTGGGTAAGAGAAACCCTGAGATGTTGTTAACTGTGCTGTTGCCTTAAGGAATGGAACCCTGAGGACTTTTTGGAACTTTGCCGTTTTCTTGGGGAAGGGAACCACACAATCCTGTGTTGTCCCCTTAGGGAAGGGAACCCTGAGATTTTTTGGGACTGCTTTGAACTTGGGGAAGGGTAGCTAGAAAGTAAGCCAAGAGCTAGAAGAAGCGAAGCTCAGCCCTAAGTGCCACAATCGCCAAACTTGTTTTGCTGTTTGTCAGCAGTGATAATGGTGGCCAGTCCCGTGTAAAAAGGCAATGAGCTGGCGAAAACGGTTTTGAAATTTGTGCATAACATGGCATTTTCCACAACAGCAAATCAGCCCTTTTCTGTGTCAATCCTCCTGTGTGTTACCAAATGATGTAAAACAAACTCTGGTTACCTGAAGCAGTTTACAGGGCGTTGCGCTGGAGCAAAGCAGTACTACCACGCATCCAGGGTGCAGTACCACCAACTGTTACTAGCGGTCTCCCTGGAGCCCGGCACCAGACCGGATGTACTGAGATGAAGTACCACAGGCGGTTAACAGGTGGCTCTTTATATATCGAGGATTTAGCACCATTTATCGATCCATTTATTTTTGGATTTGTAGAGCGCACTACAGCCCACATGCATCGAGGCGCTATCAAAGGAGCGTAAAAAGGCTTAATTCAGGGTTACAAGGAATGTGGCCCAACATCAAATAAACTTAGTACAGGTTACTAGTTACATAAATTGTAAAACAAAAACTTGTATTGTCATTACCATTGCTTTGCCATTTCTTTAGGGAAGGCTAAAACGTAACTATTGCTTTCCTCAGCCTCCGGGTATAATCCTTAATTCTCAAGCTCAAATTCGATTTTTAGGGGCTTTCACGATATTGGACTTTTATTTAATTCGGGTATTCCAAAGTACATTTACAAAAACTCTCCTCCCAGTAACGATCAGGAACTTTGCAATAACATAGGCTTCTTCTGTCCGATCCCTTATGCCATCTGAACTGCTTGTCTGGTGTGTTCAGTCCAGTGGCCTGACCCAGCTTCTACAAGCAAGGCCTCAGCTATAGGCAGGGGTGAAGCTGACAAAATGATAAAAATGCACACAAAAAAAACACATTTGTAAACATTTAAATATGATTTTGCCTAAATATATGCCAGTCAAGAATGGGGACCTCTGTTACGCTCACCTGGCTCCCACAGGGGCGTCGGTCGGACCCGGACTGCTGCGGCCTCCACCCACGTGATGCGTAGTGCAGCGATGACTGACTGGATCTGCCCTCCAATTCTTGTCTGCTTGACCCGTAGAAATATTCTCCTACAAGTGGAGAGATGGATTTAGCCACTTGTGGATTTAAGTGATTGCACCCCCACTGTCCTCCCCTCTAATCACCTCTGAAGCGCCCTCTCAGCAATCTCACCTTATATTCTTGAAGGATGAGACCTCCATCCTGCGAAGTATGCAGGGGCGCGTTGAAGACCCGTTACTTCATTGGCCTGAAGATATTGGAAGAGTTGTAGATGAATCCTGACTCCAAAAGGTCCTGGCGAAGAGCCGAAAGTATAAAGTTCGTAAGAGTTCAAAATGTCTGGAATTCACTCCTGTCCAATTCCTCTTTTATCTTGCAGCTTTGACCCATTAAGAAGATTGACAGCTGAAAAGCACTCCGGTAAAAGTCTGTGTTACCCAACACTGTCCGGTAAATAATGCCAAAGGTTAAACTTGCTGCTTTCTCCTTTTCTGACAGGTGCGGCATAAGAAGATGTGGCGTGGTGATGAATACCACCTCTGGGGGTAAAATCAGGTAAGCATATGGCGGCTAAAGAGATTGTCTCTGTCTGTTCTCTCTGCTCACCTTGTTGTTTCTTGTCCCCCTTAGGTGCCGGAATTCAGCGATGTAAAGATGGAGACAGCGTCGTATCGAAGAGATGATGCGTGGAACGGTGAGTATGGCGCGGCGCTGCTGCTGGCGATGCAACGCGTTTAAAACCAAGTCTTTCCTCAGGTTTGAAGATGCGATGAATCCGGGATCAGGTAAGAAATCAGGTAATACTCTTGTTCTAACCTTTGCTTCTTTCCTTCTTTCTAGGTGCTCCAGGTTCGAGGCGGGCGTGGCAGAAGGCTGGATGCTGCTGCTGGCACGGTGAACGTTTCGCTGCTGGATGCAGAATAACGCGCAGCGTGTGCTGCTCTTCGGGCATGGTTTAAATAGCCTCCAAAGTAGTCCCAGGTAGGCATTCCTCCCCGACCACACCCGAGTAACAAAATAGTCCCTAAGGTAAAGTAGTCCCTTCCAGGCCTCACATGGGCTTGGATCTTCTTGCAGCATGGTCTGCATCAGGTAAGTGTGCACTGATGTCCCATATGAGCCTGGCGCCATTGGCGCCAGGACTGGACCCAGACAGCCCGTAGCAGGGGTTGCTGGGTTTTTTCAAGGCAACATGATGCCTGCTCCCGGGGCTGATGGACGTGGTCTGGATGCCCGGGGTTATGCATCATGACAACCTCATCATTTGAGTTATGTATACGCAATGTAGCTTGCACGGTCTTTTGTCCTAGCACTTTGTGTAATATTGCTGGTATTTGAACTATGCTATAAACTTGTGTAAACATTATGCACTAGGATATATTGAGACTCATGCTCAAACCAATACAAAATTAAAAATGCTTGATTAAATCAAGCCACTAAGAGTACCTATTAATCTCACATTTTCTGAATTAGATAGCCATTTTATCTCAAATTGAATTTATATAAAGAAGCTGCTAAATAGACATTGAATTATCGTCTGGTTGGAACAACGGCTTTTGTAGAATAGTTACTCATCCCAGTTCCTACCTTTGTAGGGGATACCCCCTCCTGCACCCCAGTCTGGAATGAGGACAACATTATTCACTCCCTAAAAAACGTGTTACCCCCAATTTGCTAAAATACGGAGTGCAACGCTTATGCCTCAAATTCTTTTTTGGAGCCCTAATTACAATGCATTGATAAGAGAAATCAGTCCATGTGTCATTCTCTGTTATCCATCATATGAGGAGGAATTGTCCTCCCACTGCCACCGAAAAATACCCTTTTCAAGCTTATTCCCCACAACAAGACAATGCCTGGATTTTGTCATGTCAGCTGTTTTTTCTACATCTCATCAGTACAGACGTCAGATTGTGGTTTGTGTGTATGGCCTATGTATTGCAATACGCACCCGTGCTAGACATTCAAGTCACGTGATTTGTTCTGTATCCAAGTCCAGCATCATGAGTTTTTGAGCAGTGTAGTAAATATCCCAGTGGGGCAAATAGGACACTTACTGGCTAAATAGAAATGGCAACTGAAACCCAGTAATAGTCTCCAGATGCAAGTGGAGTCCACTGGGACATTCTCATTGGCACTTCAGAGGATGCTGTGAAACCCAAACCATTGTTACAGGTCAACTGGGCGTACCACCAGCGATGTTACAAATGCTTCCTGCGCACTAGTTAAACATTTTATAGACCTAATTCCATCCATATTGCAGCAGTAAGGCATGGCCAAAGAAGAAGTTTGTCTATGTTCCCCTTCCCCTCCAATTTATTTATACCAGTATGGCACATTAAGATCCTTTCACGTTTACCCACACATTATTCCAATCCAATAACATAACATTTTTCCATTTTCACACTTCGTTATAATCTCTAAAATATTAATGTAAAACACATTACTTAGATTTGGAAATTTCATCCAAACAAGACCAGGCAAAGCTTCCTTCACAAATGGGTAAAGATCCAGCCCAGGTAGGACCAATGCTAGCTTCAGGTAGGACCAATGCTAGCTTCCATATCAAACAAATACAACTTTGGAAGGGATATTGCAAGTCCCTTGCCTGCAAGTTCTGGTCCTGCATGCTGGGGCTACTGGAAGTTTCCTTTACAAGCGTGCACAAGTACAGTGTTGTGGCTAGTGACTTTGGTGTGACGTCATAGCCGATGTCACTATCAGAACCCAGGCAGCATCTTGTGAATCACGGGTTCTACGAGACTCCGTTGGAAGTTGACCGCCTGGGTGGCGGGCACTAGTGTATTGCTGTCCCTCACTTGACAACTGCAAGTCCCTCCCCTCCATCTATGTGTCTGGGACCACACTGAGAAGAATAAAAGAAGAATCCTACACTTGCACGTGTGCTGAAGTCTTTGGGCCCGATTCATGAAACAGTGCTCAGAGATCCTGCAAAGCCCATGCACCGAGTACGGCGCAGATGTTTTTTTGTGCACGCTCACACGTATTCATGAAATTGTTTGCGCAAAGTAACCGTATACGCAAGTCGCGGCCAGAACGCCCCTGACATGCCCCATGCATAAAAAGCCAGTAACAGCTACCTTTTTGCGGGCTCCCCCAGGCACGATTACACACACTCTCTAGCGGGTCCCCTGCTAGCAGGCCTGCATCTCGGGGACCCTGCGGGGGGGTCCCCTGTAAATGTTACCGGCACCCTGACAACATGCGTACGATTTATCATAACTCAGGTAAAACTCTGAAAATATGTGTGCCACCCCTCGTAAACTGCTCCTGCACCCTGCTACACGCACCCCTAAGTTAGATCAGAACCTTCGGCTGCATACACGCACCCCTAAATCCAACACTAGATCTTACCTCTGCGCAGTGAATCCTATGCGCAAGTCTCTGTACGCCTGCCTTCGGGTGGCGGATAGTATGAGGGATTTGTGTTGCAATTTCCCCGCAGAGAGGTTGTGCGGTCGGATCCATGAATACGTATCGTTAAGCGCAATAGTGGGTGTGCGATGGACTGCCTTCGGGTCGATCCTCGTAACACCCACATTTGACCTGTTCTTCCTCATTTTCTGATTTCCACCCCCTTCGCTGCCCCCTGCGCAAGCCATCCACACGCTGTGCGTGGTGTCTCGCACAAGGCACTCATGAATCGACAAATAGGATTTCGTGCACGGTTTGTTCGCGCAAAGTCCTGATTTTTCAAGCAGATAATTCCATGAATAGGGCCCTTTATTGGTAACTTGGCTCAAACCTGGAGTAGCCCAACGTAATCGATGGCAGCGAGTGGTCTCTGATCGGCTGTGGCTGTAACTTAAGTGCCTGTGTGGAGGGAGTGGGAGAGAAGCATCAACCTGTTGTGGGGAAGGGAGAAGCCCACCACCCAGGGCAAAGCAGTGTTGTTTGTGCTGTCTTAAGAAGCTTAAGAAGGGAGTTGCAGGAGGCCGCAGTTTGTGCTGCTCTTTAAGTAACAGCAAAAGTGAAGCCGTTTTGACCCAAGAGCAGGGTGTCGCAGTAAAACTTATATTTTGGGGTGGGGCTAACTTGTGATGGGAGGGGCCACTTCAGAAAATGGGCAGGGCAAACCTGAAGGCTCCATCCCCACTGTTCTACCGCCAGGTCTGGTGTAGGGACCAACTATCAAATAGTACATTTTAAAGCGCAATATGCAGAGAGGTGATGGAAGCCTTTCTTGAAAGCAGCAGCTTGAAAGTTTTACTGCGCTTGTTCAAGTACATTTTTCTGCACAAACACAGCAACACTTTAACAATGCCACACTTAAACAATGCCACTTTCGGGAAAGGCTTCCCTCAACTCTCTGCCCAACAAAATCTGCACATCCAAAATTTAGGCGGGAGCTAACCCTTCAAATGTTGGGAGAGGCGAAAACTTCATGGAATGTGGGGGAGGGGCAAACTTACTCGTGTAGGGGCATTTAACTTCTTTACGCATTCTAATGAGACTATTCTAGCGCAGCTTCAATGTGACAAGCAGTTAACTCTCTCCAAGTCTGAAAGCACCCTCGTAAGTACTGCACTGAGAATGAGCTGTCTCCTGTCCCCTCTCTACCCGTCCAATCACACCCCTGGCATGCAAGTACTAACCCCTCATCACGATATCAATTGCCTAAAAATGTATTCATCTGAATGCAGGTGATAAGAATGAAATGCTTTACATAAACAAGGTTTCCACAAACCACTTCAAAGGATCACACCACGTTTCAGAACATATCCCCAAACCCATTGAAGAGGATCATCACTCAAGACTCGGGTGCTTCTGACCTGCGCCGTCACTCCTGATGCACGTCACAATGTCTTTAAATTCCACGCAAAACTGATTGCAAAACCACACCTCCAAATAAAAACTGTTTGCAAGTGAGGATGCAAGCTCAAGTAGAGCCAGCGCTGCATCCTGTGCCAAAAAACGTGTTTATTTGTGTTAAAAGTGCTGTATTCAGAAGAAGCATGGCACACAATGATAACTGCAGCTCACAGATAAAACAAATCTGTTTTCAAGGCAGTGTTGCCTTCAGCTGTGTCTGGGGAGTCAGTTAGCAGAACCTGTGCACTCCTAACCAGTGGCGCAACAACATTGACCAGATTGGGTTCTAGTCCTCCCTGGCTGACCCACAGAGCCGTGGCTGGACAGAACAGGAGACCAAGTTAAAAGGCTTTACGGAAGCCCCACCCCTCAGCTCACAATTCAGAGGGGTGAGGTAGGGCTGAAGCTCGATTAGATCAATTATGTTCTGCACCTGCTGGATATTACTGGTCCATTCGGTGGAGACCAGAGCACTCTCCTGCCCTGTGTGCAAGTGGGATGCAGCAGAGTATCGGAAGGGCAAGATCAGCGGCTGCGATTTGCCAGCTGGTTTGAGAATTAACGACCAAGCTGCCCTGTCAGAAGATGCGGAGGAGCAGTGAGTCATGCATCACACCTTTTTTTAACCTGCCCAGATGAAACTGTTCTTCGGTAGCGTAGTACGCCGTCTGTGGAGGAGCTCTGTCCATGTGACGAATCAACTTCCGGGGCACCAGTGGTCCAGGGATGAATATCGGTTTCTAAGCCATCAATCAGCCCCACACTTCTAGTACACCAGAAGGGATACAAACAGATTGAAATACAAGTGAATTATAAGACCTCCTTGTCCAATTTTTGGTAACATGGACGGAACAGCAGGCTTATCTCGGCAAGGTCGTGGATCGTTGGTTAGTTGCAACCCAGCGAAAATACAATTATTACCCAATGATAAAAGGGACTGTGCAGTCAAGGTTGTGTAAACAGATCTACTTTATTATTATTACAACAGGCAGTTCTAGCACACTACAAAATACAACCCACACTGTAAAGGAACACAGAGGACGGCGGCTTCGGAAGACGGACAGCTTCATGAAGGAAAGGGATGCAATCTAAATACTGCCAGGGGGGTAGTCAGTAAAGAAATCAGTCTCAACTGTTCAAGGTTATTTGGGGTCGTAAATGTCACTAGGGGCCTTCGGAGAAGGACCAGGGGGACAGAACCACAAAGTACCTGGTGCTTAAGATGATCTTGGTGCTCGACAGCGTCGAGTCGGTTCCAGGATGCTTTGCCGCTCCTGCGACAGAGTCCAAGACGGGAGACAGCTGTGGATATCAGTTGGTAGGCAGTTTGGCAAGCAAGGCTGGGCGGACGGCTGCAGGCTGCCCTACACGGCGGCTCAGGGTCAAGAATCATTGTCTCTGTGCTGGTTGGCGGATCTGGAACGCTGGTTGAGGGTTCTCGGACGGGTTTAGTGAATGCAGCGTGATAACAGTCAGTGGTGTAGCCAGTAGCGGTTCGAGAGCTCGACTGCTTCAAAAATGTCATTAAAAGATGGACGCTGGTTGATGCTTGTTGTGGCACTCCTCCTAGCCTCTTCGCAGGGCTTGTGTCGTCCTTTAAGGCGGACGGCCCAAAGCGGAGAAGAGTGTTTGCAGGTAACAGCCTTGTCCTTTGTTCAGAGACTCTCTGGCACTTTCCACCTAGGAAGTTTGCTGGCTTAACTTAGCAGGGCATGCTGTGTGCTGGCTGGGTACCGGTTCTGGAGCCCTCTGTTCCCTGGGAGATATTTAGGGGAGGGATCTTGCTTCCTTCTTGGAAACTGTGGCCTTCCTTCACTGGTGGAAGACGTGAGGTAGACTACCTTTCACCAGCGTCAAATGCTGAATTCTTCTCTTCTGCTTCTGGTAAAACCTTCAGGTGATCTGCTGAGTGAGGGTCTCAGCCTTCTTTTAAAGCCCAATGGGCCCCAGTGATTGGTGCAGGCTAAGCCTACCTTAATGAACCAATCCAGGGTCCCCACCAACAATCTTCCGTTATGCATCAGGTCAGGACCATAGTGCTTTGCAAAAGGAAAGGCAAGAGGTGACAACATGTACCCCTAAGTCCCACGCATCTTCCAGTCTGTTGTAGATCAAAATGTCTCTCTGATTAATTGAACTCTCAGTGACTCTGATCAAAGTACAGGTCTCCCTTGAAGTATGTGGTGAGAACAGACTTCTGTCTCCATCAAAATACATATTTCAGTCATCTGAAAGGGAGTTTTTCTACTGTAAACAGTTGTCCCAGACATGATATTCACTGCCCTTGGTGCATGGTGGTTGGAGCTAGCTTCAAGGTGACACATCGCATATCAAAGAGCTGTTCGTTTTCCTGCCTATTGTTAAGTTCTGTGACCAGGCCTATTCACAGGCCTGCTTCAATTAACTCTCATCAGTATGCGCCGCCACCACACAGGACTTAGACAATAAAACAGGGCGGATCCATGGAGCATTTGATATTTTAATTAGGCTGCCCATGGGCGGAGGAAGGTGTCACCTTCTCCCTTCTTGAGATGCTTTTGTGCACCCTGCGCTGTCACCTGTCAAATACATGTGACAGGGAGGACTGCGCCTGTAGACTGTGTCCCCCAGAGTACACTGGACTATGAGCTTGTTGTGCGGATTAGCCCCACACATTTTCGAAGGTTGGCTCCCATCATTTTCATTTTCATAAAAATCTAAAAAGTCCAGGCGTGCACACACTCCCTGTGCAGATGGTCTAATTCCTCACAATTGCTTTGTAACGTATTTTGACCTTGGCTCAACCTCTGGAGCATGAGTGGGATTTTTGACCTGCGGGGTGAAGCGTATAGACCATATTGCATTACAAGAACAAACAGGAGTTGACCAATAGGATAGGGAATGGCACATCTTATACATTTATCTTTTTAAAGATATCAATAAATGTCACTCTTTGAATTCAAATTACTTTTATTTTCGTACACAAATATAAAATGTAAATTCATAAAACATAAAAACACTTTATTCAGAATTCAACTCACACACATTCAATCCTACCATCCATTCAATATCAGTTGCTTTAAAAAAAACGTACATATCACGCCTTTCTCTACGACCACTTGGTCAACAATATATATTTTTTGCACTGTGAACGGCCCTCCACCAGACTCTCAGATGGTTCTATCCATGTATAATCAATAACACAGATACAGCTGTCTACACGTGTTTCGGTTGTCTGTTTGGACTTCAACACATTCATCCACTTGATAATGCAACCTTCATCAAGACCACAATGGGGAATTCAATCATTCCCATTTAACCGAGTAGGGTGAGTTACACTACTCAAAAACGTAAAAACAACGTTTCTGCTGTCACTTTCCAATAATTAGGACATAACTTTAGTTTGTTGAGAAGTTTTCTTCATTCCCCACTTAATTTCCTGTAGTATTTACATCAATCTTATAGTGCATCAACCTGTCACACCCTAATTAGTATCATCCGTATCAATCCTTGCAGGTACGTATTCTTAACCGTCTGGTAAAGTCCAAAATATGGTTTCAACTTTCCAGACGTTTCTTTAATGCAGCTGGGCCGCTATGATCTCCCTTTTATAGCGCAGAGACCGTGCTCTCAACTTCTGCCTCTTCAACTATCGGATCTTCGTTTACTTCACCGCCGTCGCACAAGGATTGCACCCTAATTATGACCACAAATAATAGCCTGCGTGTGTTGCAGCAGATGTCAACAGTACCAGGGCGCCTCCTCCGCTGACAGCCAAGCCGGGGAGAGACGCATGGCCCAATGGTACCGGCCTTGACTCCACAGACATGAAAGAAAAACAGTTCATCACAATCGGTATGCGAGGGGAGAGCCAATAAAGAAACCGAACTGTGTTGAACGTAAGTAGCAAGAGGCTAATTGAACTTAGAAAACAAAGAACTGTTGATATAAGAAAAGGGGAAAGCCAGCATAGCAGAATCAAGCACCACGTGGGTGTTCACTCGAGGCGATTACCCTGCTGATGAACTACAGTTACCAAAAGGCCTTGGGAGAAAGGCGAGAAGAGTGGTCATACAGGGGTCTTGTAAAATCCTATGTACCCTCGAAAGTATTAGAACAACAGTTGATTGGGAAACTAAGGGAAATGAATCCCGCTTGGTGAAATGAGTGTATGAACAGTGAAATGTTTCGTAAAGGTTGACACGAGTGAACCCGGCCGAGGGATGCTAACGAGAAAGGGCAAAGCCTGAAGTCCCTATGAACAGTGAGTTGACAGAAGTAAAGCCTACCGAGGGATGTCCACAGTGAACTGTTTTGAAAAAGGTGGCCAGAGTGAACCATGCCGAGGGAGGCCGACAAACAAGGGTGAATCCAGAGGAACCATTTAAAAAGACATTAAGATTTAGGAAAGCAAAAAGTATTGCAATACAAGGGGAGGTGAAGTGTCCCCCTTCTCATTTGGGGTCCGAGTCCGACCGAGGGAGATCCAGGGGTGGAAAGTCATCACCCAAAGTTCACTGAGAAAAGAACGGTTTGGTTTATTTTGTTGAATACGACTTATGAAAGGTCTGCGCCCAGAAGAGGGGGACCCAGGGGTGAAGCCATCACCCAAAGTATTCATGGAACAGAACTTTGTGTTTGTTTGCTGAGAACATCAGGCCTCGAAGGCAAGAAACTTTTATTGAAAAAGAGACTTAACCATCGAAGAACCTGATTCGCTGATAGAAAACTGTTGGCTCGTGCTGGGAAAGCTCGCGCGTGTGCTGTGCTCCAAAGTCTCATCTCGTCCCGTACAAAAAAACGTGGGGAAGAGAGACCTCAAGACAATCACACCCCGACTTATTATTTGTGAACACTTTTTCCTTTATTTGAAAACTCTATCCCACACTCTTTCTGTAATTAGTTGTAAGGATTTGGCAATAGTTTTGTTTTAGAATAGGCCTTTTAATTTGACAAGACGCCACAAGGACTGCCTTATTTTCATTTGATGGTCGACGCTTGCTCCCATCTTAGATTTAGGTTAGGCGTTTTTCCACCCTGCATTTACAGTTTAATAAACACCCTTGAACTGTGATCACTTGCATCTGTCTTTACTGTTGCCACCATGAATTCCTTACACCGCGACCCTCCCGCGTCAATAATCAAGGCGGGGACAGGCAGCAGTCGCTGTGGTATAGTCCTTGGCTCCTAGAACAAAGCAGCATCAGTGAAACCAACACAGTTGGTGAGTTGGGGAGACCAATACAAGACCGGTCTGGGTTGAAGCCAAGATTGCAAGCAGCAACTTTGTATGGCGAGCGTTTTGGAACAAACATTGTTAAAACGCGTGTGATAAGAGACGCAAGTAAAGTTGAACTGCTAATGAGTGCTGCAACTTTAAAAGCAAGATACAATCCCTTTGACAAAGTGGACCGGCACCGCGTGGTTGCTCCCTTGAAGGTCTCTGTAAGGCATCCAGCTGAGAAGTGCCATAAGTGAAAATGTGAAAAATGTTATATCAAGAAGAGAACAAGTAATTGCGAATCGAAGTGGTCCTGCGACGGGTCGAGCAAAATCCTGCGCACAGTCGAAAGTCTTTGATTTTGTTGAAGTAAAGAAAGTTTGGAAAAGTAGTTTAATTTGGTGTAAGCCCGGCGGAGGGAGACCAATTGAAGGTTTTGTGTTAAAGTTGGTCTGAGCCCGGCAGAGGTGGGCCCGGGGTGAACAGCAAATCAAAAACAAGTTGTACATGTGAAATCCTAAGAAGAAAGGAACTTTAATGTTTCTTGTGCTGCATCAGGCCCTCTGAAATAGGAGACTTTGAATAGCAAAGAGACTTTGGCACAGAAGGCCCTGGTGTTGAGATTTTGAACTGCATCCTCGTGCTAGAGAAGCCAGAGTATGCTAAGCTCGAGTTGCCCCCCTGTCCCATGCTGAAAACGTGGGGAAGGGTAGCCAACGGCTTGAATATCCTGACATATCATTTCTTGAACACTTCTTTTACATAACATTTTTCCCACATGATTTGTATTTAGAAGTAAGAACTGACAATAGGGTTATTAGTATAGGCCTTTTATTTTGACAGGACTCTACCAGGACTGCGTTATTATTATTTGATGGTCGTAGCTTGCTCCCATCTTTAGATTTAGAATCAGATAGCCATTTTTCAAACCCAATTGAAGTTCAATAAACACTCTTGAACTGTGACCACTTGTGTCTGTCTTACTGTTTTTCATACCATGCCTTCCTTAAATTGCTAAGAGATCATTTTCTGTATAGGTAAATGTATGAAATGTGTCAGATACAAAAATGTACGTGTCTGGACTGCTACATGAATGATGAAATATCTTTTTTTCCTTTTCTGAATGAATCGAAAGGATTGATTGATCTTTCTTGTCCAGCACCATGAAGCATGAGTGTTAAGGAAATTGTTGTTCCAAATAATGTTACTATACAATTCATTCCTGGAGGGACAATTTTACAGTTTTTGGATACACATACATAAACATGAACTTACTTTCTGCCCTGGTCCTGAAGTTTCCTCCCAGCGCTCCAGCTCCTGAGTAGCACGATCAGGAAGCAAAGAGTGCTTCATGGTTCCTACACAGGCACGCAAGAGCCGGAGCACTGGTGACGAAGCCCCCCGCTTCATTTGTATGTGCGAAGAGGCGCAGGAGTGGCCCCTGTGAGGAGTCAGAAACGAGAGGTGGACATTAGGTTGCAATATTCTCAGAGTCAGACATTTTCTTTAACACAAAAAGGGGTTGGAATAACCCCGCTCTAGCCATATCCTAAAGAAAGCGGTTTCCTGCCTAGGAAACTAAAACTAAGAATCGGTCTGTGTCAAGGAGTTACTAACTAGGAAACTGTACTCGTGTCTAAAACATTCTAAACTGACTCTCACACGAGAAACAAACAATTAGAAGGTGCAAGGAAATGTATCTGATTTATGTCCAGTGTAAAGTGTGCACAATCAAAACATAAGGACAAATCCAAAAATTGTGTTCCAAGGAGAAACCCTTGGATCCAGAGGATGTTCCCTTCCCCTGGATCGTTAGGTAGGATGCCAAGTGTCTCTTTTAAACAATAGTGTCTCTGTATCACGAGTTTCTCTTTATCCAACAATTCCTTGCGGCTTTTATGCTGGATTCGCAAAGTTCTTGTTCAACCAACACATTCCAAAATATCCAACATCGTCTTTGTAGCAAAAGGTGTTTCTCTTGAACAAAAATGTCTTTAAATTTCATTCACTGGTTCTTGTTCTGTAAATTTGAAGGATTTGTTGATCTAGTCCTCTACAAGAGATCATCTTGTGGGCGTTGTATACTTCCTGATATACTACCAGGCCGGTTATTCTTCCAAAATGTTCAGAGTCTTGATACAACTTCAAAAGCCTGTTACTTTTACATGTCAGAACTTCTTTCATATACTTTTCAGATTCCCTGGTATTCTTCCCTGCCAGGTATTTTGTATCACTGTTAAACTTTCTTTTACATGTCTGGTGGTTTGCCTGGTATACTTCCGAATCCTCTCTGGGTTCTTCAGATCCCCTGGTATACTTCCCTGCTAGATATCTTCCCACAGTTTTCAAAACACCTAGTGGATTCAGCTTCCAGAACTTCTGTTATAAACTTCTTCCTGGGTGAATTGTTGATATACGCCTTTGTCAGGAATCCTTTCATGGGGCTCTTCAGATTTGCTGGTATACTCCCCTGCCAGGTATCCTGCCACTATGTTAAAAATATTTTCCACAACTTTAGTTGATTACCTGGTATACTTTCCTGCCAGGAATCCTCCACTGGGGTTTTACAGATCCCCTGGTATATTTAGTCGCCAGGTGTCAGCTGCCTAGTGTCTTCTCTTTACCAGGACTTCTTATTGGTTTTAATGTCCTTTTCAATAAACCACATCAGCATCTGCTTTGTTCAATGTATTTACTTGAGGTAACACTTGTTTCAGCTCTCCCCCACATTGACATCTCAAGCATAGGTATTTGTTCAATTTTCCGTTGTTGCAATTTCTCTTGTCGGTATTCAAATCTTTTCTCTTTCAAGCATCGATTTAACATTGTGTTGTCTGTCTAAACTGCCTTTGAGCATTGGCTGTAATATCAATCCCACGCACTTAATTCACTTGATTACATGGTTGTCGGGCAGACTCGCTGGTTATTTGCCGCATCTCTGATGTATGGTGTGCCTCTGCAGTGAGGTTTCCTCCCTGGGCTGGCTTCTGGCAAACATCTCCCCAGCATTTCCTGTGCCTCCACGTTCACTCGCCGGCTCTCTGTGGCCTGGACCGGAGAATGCCGTATCTCCAGAAGCTCCGCTGTGCCCATCGGGGCTCCCACGGTACTTTGGGTATGTCTGCTTCAACTCTCATTCCTTCAAGCCGGTGTGTGTGACTCGTGTTCGTGAGCCGCTGCAGGGATGTGCCCGTCTTCTCTCTGTCGGCTTTCTCCTGTACGGTTCTCTCCCGTGCTGCCTTGCTCAATACTGCGGATGCCATCTTTAAAGGTCCTGGGCACTTTAGTTTCGACAGAACAACTTGTCTGCATGCTAGTCTTTGGGCTCGGCTTGGTTTGCATCAAGTCTTCCCACCTCTTCTTCGTCTCAGTGCTTGAGGCTTTATGGGAGTTGAAGTCCCATAGATGTAATTGGACTTCTAAAGTGCTCTTGTTCAAGAATCTTAGATAAAGAAATGTCAGAAATAAAAGGTGTTTTATGTGCGCTGTGAATGTTTTAGTTATGCATGGAGTTTGTCTAGACCCTAGAGTGACAGAAAGGAAGGGAATCCTGATTTTCACAATAAGGGGGAATTGTGGGGGGACAACAAGCCACCAAGAACTTGGCTATTATGAGGTCTTTATCAGGGAAAAGGAGGAATACCGCGTCTCATCCAATGGACTCACCCCCATGTCCCTGGCATTTGTCCCCTCCCATGTGATCCTCCATCATATGACCACCCCCAGGATCAGGTAGCGGCTTCCGTCCTCTGGCCACATGGGAGGTGGTCACCGCCGGGGAATCAGTGATGACTCCATCGGATTCATCACACATACAAACATGCAGTTCCCCAGCCAGCATCCCCTGTGCGTCATGCAAGGCTGGGAACCGTGTTTCCCCTTGACCGTTCAAGCCTGCCCAGGAGCACTCCCTCAGCTGTAAAAAGCAGCCGAGGGAGTGCTCTGTATTTACACTGGACTGGCTCCTCCATATTGGGCAAAGGTTCCAGTAAGTCGGCGCCCCCTCGCCCATTAGGGATTAGCTGCTACTGGTTCATCCTCAATCTACGCACAGATCCAGTGTGGCTGGACGTTAAAGACTGTTGACTTTGAAGTCAAGTACATGAACATGAACTGCACTCTTGGTAATGCAGTGATAGTGAGCACATTAAAGGGATCCATAGACATACAGCTGAAGCCTACCAGGGTAGCTCAGCAGGTTGAATGACTGTTGCCGAGATTGTTATATATTTAAAACTGGCTGTATATCTTATGACTTTTTGCAATTCGTTACAAAAAAACAAGTGCTGTAAAAAGTGTTCGGCCAGGGGATGGGTTGGGCTGATCCCAGTTCAGTTTCCCAAAAACTGCCGTTAGCTTGATAGAAGCATTTATTTGGGATTAATGAATTTTACAAGCATAAAGCATCTTTAGAAATATATCCTAAACACAAAGGGAGTAGCACAAAATTAAAAGGGTATATGTGTGGTAGTACGATACAAACAAACACATCTTAAAGAAAACTAGTGGAGGTAGGTTTCAGTTTGGAAATGTCTTTTGGGTGTTTTCTGTGCAAGTGTAAAGTGCACATTTGGACAACAATAGTGTGCCCAGCGTGTAGGGGGCCTGCTTTTAACAGTGATGGCCCCCACCCCAGTGATTGCTCTTCATGGCCAATTGATTCCAGCAGGGTCATGTGGGAGGAAAGTGGCAAATGACCCCCATTGTCCCCTCTAGGGACGATTTTTGCCCCCTTCTCCCTCACATACACATCCCACCTCCCCAGCCACCCAGGATTTCATCTCCCCCAGGCGGCCAGGCCCCCTTCTTATCTTGCCAGCCGCCACCACGTCCTTTGCCCCGGGTGAGGCGCAATAAGCGCAAACGCTATATCCGACAGGCTTCTGGTTGGGAAAGGCGGCCTTGTTGGGAAAGGAGTGAGCGAAAAGTAGGCTAAACTGTCTTCTCGATAAAGGTCATTCGCTTTTTTTCATTATTTGAAGCAGGCAGGCAGCATGTCGTTTTGCAATATGCAAATACAATGTGTAGTTTTGGTTGTAAAACACACAAGCAGTTTTTCAATTTTTTTAAAGCATTTAGTTCACCTTTTATTTCACAACTTAAGCAATCAGCTGCTCACAGCTGATTGCTGTGCTGTAGACTTACCCTTAAAATGCACATGGACCGTCACAATGTTCAAGCCCAGCGTAACCACGTTTCGGGCTCACTTGGAATGTCGCATAGCAACGATAACAGAAGATAACCGCCGCGCCCCCAACAAACCATTTACCATGATGCTGCGTTACGGGAAGTCTCCTAAAGCAATAGGATTATAAATCGCAGTTCCAAGAAAAACCACAGAATTAAACTGCTTTCAACAGCAAGGCAGGAACAACAGTCATGACGCCTCTGGCCCCAACCAACACCACAACACCAGACAGGGCTCTGTTAATCTGATAACATGATGAACACGGAGGGGCTGAGGTTTATGTTGTTCCTTTGTTCAATTTGCTTCCCTTTCTTTATTTGTTTATAGTTTCTTTTTATCCATGTGTGCTCTTCCATTTAACTTCTCGCCTCAGATCTATCCCCCCCAAACCTCCAGTCCCTGACCGAGAACAGAAACTGTACACTGTAATCAGGGGGCAACAAATTGCAAGCGACTTGCCAGCCATTAAAAAAGTTACTCGCCACCTCAATTCTATACATACACACAGTACACAATTTCTTTCTTGCCAAGAGTCAAATATCACTGGACAATAGCTAGTGGCAAGTGCACATTTTGCATGCTGGTGTAATAATGCAGGTGGCGCGGGTCCTAGAAGAAATAGTGCACAGGGAGATCCAAGCCATTTCTTGGAGGAACACGGGTCCACTTCAGCGACTTTTGTGCAATACGCAGAACACAGATGCAGCCACCAAAACAGTGGAAGAGCGGTCGTCAGGGACGTAAAATCACAGAAAGGCCATGGGTAGTGGAAGTGATATCACATGCCTGCTGAGGAAGTGGCAGCACTAAACCTTTCTAACCCGGATGGCCACGAATTGATGTCACCAGACCTTAGACCCTGGTGACATTCAAGATCTGACCTCATTGATGTGCATGATCAATATTATAACAAAGTTGTCAAAGCTGGCAAACGTCTATTTTAATTACCAACCACAGGATGGTGCCTTGGTATGCCAGAAGTGCAAGCAGAGTATGCCTGGAGCATGCTCCGCAGAGTCACCCTTTTCAATTGCCTTTTTATGCCAGTTATAGCCTTACGTGCCACATGCGAAATACAGTCTCCAATTCCCAGGCAACGCCATAAGGTGCCAAGTGCAACCTCATGTAGACATGAACTGGCACATTATGTCATTATGTCCTCAAATACCAGGTATGGTCATATTCAAAAGGTAGCCTTAACGCCCAAACTATGTGAGCTAGCAACAGAGTACTCTACAAAGTGCGGACAATGAATTCAGAGTATAGTCAACATTCTCTCCCCAGTCAAACTGCAGAGGAACATTCTCTCCCCAGTGAAACTGCAGAGGAGCATTCTCTCCCCAGTGAAACTGCAGAGGAGCATTCTCTGCCCAGTGAAACTGCAGAGGAGCATTCTCGCCCCAGTGAAACTGCAGAGGAGCATTCTCTTCCCCAGTCAAACTGCAGAAGAACATTCTCTCCCCAGTGAAACTGCAGAGGAACATTCTCTTCCCCAGTCAAACTGCAGAGGAACATTCTCTCCCCAGTCAAACTGCAGAGGGACATTCTCTCCCCAGTGAAACTGCAGAGGAACATTCTCTTCCCCAGTCAAACTGCAGAGGAACATTCTCTCCCCAGTCAAACTGCAGAGGGACATTCTCTCCCCAGTGAAACTGCAGAGGAACATTCTCTTCCCCAGTCAAACTGCAGAGGAACATTCTCTCCCCAGTCAAACTGCAGAGGAGCATTCTCGCCCCAGTGAAACTGCAGAGGAGCATTCTCTTCCCCAGTCAAACTGCAGAGGAGCATTCTCTCCCCAGTGAAACTGCAGAGGAACATTCTCTTCCCCAGTCAAACTGCAGAGGAACATTCTCTCCCCAGTCAAACTGCAGAGGGACATTCTCTCCCCAGTGAAACTGCAGAGGAACATTCTCTTCCCAGTCAAACTGCAGAGGAACATTCTCTTGCCCAGTAAACCTGCAGAGGGACATTCTCTTCCCCAGTGAAACTGCAGAGGAACAGTCTCTTCCCAGTCAAACTGCAGAGGTACATTCTCTCCCCAGTCAAACTGCAGAAGAACATTCTCAGAGGAACATTCTCTTCCCCAGTCAAACTGCAGAAGAACATTCTCTCCCCAGCGAAACTGCAGAGGAACATTCTCTCCCAAATGAAACTGCAGAGGAACATTACAAAAAAAGCTACAGAGTCTGGAGTGTGTAGGTTTGTTTTGTTGCCATGTAATGCAATGTTGATCTGTTAAGATTTAAATGTTTTGTTACCAAATGCATCGCTGCCTGAAATGCTACAATGAAATTGTGTATTTTAATAAAGTACACCTACTTTTCCTTTCATGGGGTACTGCTCCGTTAATCCATCACACACGCTCCGGCTGGACTTCGACCTCCTCCCCGACTGCCTGCACCTCAACTTACCCTGTGCACACTTGTGTTTTTAGTTTTTAATTCTTCGTTCGCCATAGCCCGTATCCGCTGTCCTCCTTCATCAGGACCTTCCCATCAAACCCCTTCTCCTTCGTTGTTGCAGTGCTTCGTTATAATCTTTCATCACAGCCTTTCATCTCTGTCCTTCTTCATCACAGTCCTATTAAGCTAGTCCTTCATCAGTGTTCTTATCCTTCATCAGTCCTCCGCCATCCCAGTCCTTCTCCAACCTTCTCCTTCATCAAAGCCCTCTTCCTTGGTCACAGCGCTACTTCGTTAGAGCCATCACCCTTCACCATAGCTCTTCTCTATCTATCCTTCCATCCATCCATCCATCCATCCATCCATCCATCCATCCATCCATCCATCCATTCAACCACTCGCCCTGCAGCCTCTCTCTGCTTTGCCCTTGGCACGTCCCCGTCTGTCCTTCTTAAGCTTGCTGGTAATGGCCCGACATGCTGCATCTGTAACCTTTTGTAAGGGAAGCTTGCACTGACTGTTCCCATGATGTGCCTGTAACAGTTAATGGGAAAATCCTGCCTTGCACTGATCCTCTTTGTGCAATGCACATGCTCATTTATAAGAGAAGCTAGCAGAGGTTTTTGCAGACAATTGCCCTGCCAACACTGTACTTGTGCAAGCTCGTACAGGAAACGTGCAGTGGCCCCAGCATGCGGGACCAGAACCTGTATGCAAGGGACTTGCAACATCCCTTCCAAAGTTGTAGTTGTTGGTTATGGAAGCTGGCATTGGTCCTACCTGGGCTGCAAGCTTCGCCTGGCCCTGTTTGGATGAAATGTCCAAATGTAACCAATGTATTTCACTGAAATATTTTAGAGATTGTAACGAAGTGGGAATATGAAAAAAAAAAGTATGTTATTGGATTGGAATAATGTGTGGATAAACGTGAAAGGATCTTAATGTGACAAACAGGTATAAATAAATAAATTGGAGGGGGAAAAAAGAGAAAGTCATCGTCCGCTTTGGCCCTGCTTTTACCAATCATGCCTTACTGCTGCAATATGGATGGAATTAGGACTAAAAGACTTTGTAACATCGCTGGTGAAACGCCCAGTTGACCTGTAACAATGGTTTGGATTTCACAACATTCTCAGAAGTGCCACTGATAATGTCCCAGTGGACTCCGCTTGCATCTGGAGACTATTACTGGGTTTCAGTTGCCATTTATATTTGGCCAGTAAGTATCCTATTTGCCCCACTGGGATATTTACTACACTGCTCAAAAACTCATGATGCTGGACTTGGATACAGAACAAATCACGTGACTTGAATTTCTAGCACGGGTGCGTATTGCAATACATAGGCCAAACACACAAACCACAATCTGACGTCTGTACTGATGAGATGTGGAAAAAACAGCTGACATGACAAAATCCAGGCATTGTCTTTTTGGGGGGAATAAGCTTGAAAAGAGTATTTTTTCGGTGGCACTGGGAGGACAATTCCTCCTCACATGATGGAAAAGAGAGAATGACAAATGGACTGATTCCCTTATCAATACATTGTAATTGGGGCTCCAAAAATGAATTTGAGTCGTAAGCGTTGCACTCCCCATTTTAGGAATTTAGGAGTAAAAGGGTTTTTAGGGAGTTCAAAATGTACTCCTCATTCCAGGCTGGCATATATTTAGGCAAGACAATCATTTAAATTTTTACAAATAGATAAATATATATATATATATATATATATATATATATATATATATATATATATATATATATATATTCATAATCCAACAAACGTTTGTAGCTAGCAATTCCCGTAAATGAAACGAGGCCTTTTCATCATTTTGTCAGCTTCACCCCCGGAGATATAGCAGAGGCCTTGCTTGTAGAAGCAGGGTCAGGCCACTGGTCTGAACACACCAGAGAAGCAGTTCAGGTGGCACAAGGGGTCGGCCGGAAGAAGCATATGTTACTGCAAAGTTATCTGTGAAGAGGCTGGTCAATGTTCTGAGGAGAGTTTTTGTAAATGTACTTTAGAATACCGAGTTAAATAAAAAGTCCAACAACTATTATGAAAGCCTCTAAAAATCTGGTTTGAGTTCGAGAATTAAGGAGTATACACGGAGGCTGCGGAAAGCAATAGTTACGTTTTAGCCTTCCCTACAGAAATGTCAAAGTAATAGTCATGGCAATAAAAGTTTTTGTTTTTCAATGAATCGATAAATGGTGCTAAATCCGTGATATTGCAGCACTTCATCTTGGTACATCCAGTCTCGTGCGGGCCCCAGGGAGACGATTAGTGACAGTTGGTGGTACTGCACCCTGGGATGCGTGGTGCTAATGTTTGGCTCTAGCGCAGCGCCCCCTGTGCCGACCTGCCTACATTTTCTAAAGAAAAACCCAGAGGATGACACATCAGACACCCCGCCCCTTTCCCCTGAGATTCCCACATTAAAAAAAATAAAAATAAAATCAATCTACAAAAATGATGCCAATCTGAGCGATATTTACGCTCATCTGACCATGCCTCGACGGGATTGGTTAACATTGGTTTGTTTGTAGCCAATCACATCAAGGTGTAGGCAGAGTTACTGAAGGGGCCAGAAATCTCAGACTCCACACTCTTCCGCGGAGACCCAAAGACGAGCGTAAAAACCCAGAGTCTCCAGGATAAACCTAACACTTTTTTATTTTTACACTTGCCTGGCTGAAGGTACATCCTACCTTAAAGCTTCCGCCAGAGAAGGAAGGCCAGGATTTCCCAAGAGGGAAGCAAGATCCCTCCCCTAAACATCTCCAAGGGAACAGAGGGAGATACTGAATCCAAAGGACCCCCCAGCAGCTCCAGAACCAGTACCCAACCAGCACACAGCCTGCCCTGCTTGGCTCTGCAGGAAGCTTCCTAGGTGGGAAGTGCCAGAGAGTCTCTGAACCAAACCAAGGACATGGTTGTTGCCTGCAAACACTCTCCTCAGCTTTGGGCCATCCGCCTTAAAGGACGACACAAGCCCAGTGAAGAAGCTAGGTGGAGTGCATCGACAAGCATCAACCAGCGCCCGCCTTAAAAGGCATTTTCGAGCCAGTCGAGCTGCAACCAACTTCACCGCTGACTGTTACGCCGCAGTCGCTAACGCCGCCCCGTGACGCCTCAACCAGTGCTTCAGACCGGCTGACCATCACCGAGAAGATTCCTGACCCTGAGTCGCTGTCTAGGCCAGCCTGCAGCTGTTCGTCCAGCCTCCCTCGCCAACCTGCCTACCATCAGATACCATGAACAAGAAAAAGGGGTCCTGCCTATGTGGTTTCTAATATTCTGCATTTTTATTCTAATGCACTTATTATTTCTTAAGGACCTGTTTGCCAGCATATCATTAGTTGGCAAACACTGTCTTGCTGTGTACAGAGAATACAGTGAAAAACCCGCAAGAGAATGGTGCTCAGTTTATTTATTCATGACTGACCCATTTTTACGTGTTTTAAAATATATGCACTTTGTAACATATGTGAGAGACGTACAACTTGAAAATCACAGGATGCAGTGCATTAATACATATTTTTACAAATGATATGTCGAGTTAGGCTAAAGAACATCGGGCACATTACTTAATGCAATCTTCATAACAAAACTCAGCATAGGCATTACGTCATGCCTTTGCAATTTATCACATAATCTTGAAACACATATAGATGTCAAATGCAGTCACAATAGTGTTTGATATTTTCACAGGTGATTATGGAGTTCCTAAATAACACCAAGTGCATTACTTTGAGTGGCTTTGGTATGCGGAAGTTCCAAATACCAACGTGTTCTAGTGTCTTTTATTGATGAAAATAAATTCACTGTATTTCATCTAGGTGATATTACCTTCACAAGGGCACCAAAAGTCAATTTTTCAGCCAGGCTACAGGGTGACCTTAAAAAGTCGACGTCCGGATATTAAATCAGACCCCGGGAAGGGGGAAGGGGACCCAAAGGGCACCGGCTTGGTTGCACTTCGGTTACTGGACATCGGCATATAACGTAGAAAAAGCCTTCTTCTGGAGTCAAGGCACTTAAAACCCCTGCAAGAAGCAGAGGGAACTGTGAGAAACTCGTAATTAAAACCATTGTGAGTTACTAACTTCTAATGAGTATCACAGCAATCTATACACAGGCTAAAAAAATGAGTTCAGAACTATTTCGCTAGAAAGCACAATTCCAAACAGGTACTGACCTTAACGATAATGGCGACCAAAGTGGCCGCTGTTCTGGCTTGTTGAATTGAGGTGGGCGAATATGGGGCCCGTATTGGAGAAGCTGCTGTGGTTACTTCATCCCATAGCATGCGGATATTGTCTCTAAAGACCCATGAGACAAAAAAAATAGATAGGGTGTGATCAGATTGGTGTACTCATGAATCTAGGTGGTTGTCGATCATGTGAGTTAGCGGACTGGAGATGAACCCAGTGGGATGATGTATAGTAAAGTACCTCCGTCTACTTCAGTAGAGAGAAAGGCTCTATGCTTCCGGTTCCTCCTTATTTGGAGTTAGGCACGCCGTTCAATTCGTGCTGGATAGAGAATATCACGGATGCTGTGGTCTCTGAGGCAGGGTACGCGAGGGAGCAGCACTGCGTTGCTCTGGTCGGAGTGCGGCTACAGTATCCTGATCTGTGTAAGTATACGCATGGGCGCATGCGTCGTGCAAGGGATACTGTTTGCCCGCGCATGCGCGAGTAGCGGGGCATACTGTTCTCTCGCGCATGCGCGGTTAGCGGGGCATAACTGTGTCAGTGTCTAATTGAAGCGCGGCAGAATGCCGGAAGTCAAACAAGAAAAGAGCGTCTGGCAGTGGAAAATGCACAGCCTTGTGCATGCTCTGAAAGGACAGAGCGTGGCTAATAATATGTAAGTATAAAGTCAAATGTTTACATCCGAAAATAAGGATCGGTGAGGCTGAATGCATGTAGAAAATAAAGTAATGTGCAGTACTGCCAAGAGGGGCCGTGACCTGTAATAGATAGGGGTGGCACTATTGAGTGCCTGTATCGGTGAATCTGGCCTGTAAGAGGCTAGGAAATACATTGCTTAGTTGTCTATATTGAGGAAGTGAGGTACAAAAAATATTGATGCAACCAACCCGAGGGGCTGTGTAAGCAGGAATGCAACAAGTGTTGTGTACAATACTGTGTGAGACCTAGGTGTAATTTCGTGTAAATTGGCCTGGTGGTTCTAGCTCATCGAGTCTCAATGAAGTGGATTTTAGCTTGAAAATCCACCAGGCTTCTTTGTAGTTAAGAGAGTTGGTCGGGTTGTTTATTTGTGGGACTTTGTCAACAACCCACCAGAGCAGATTGTCTGGGCCATGTTGGAATTCGACAAAGTGTGGTACCAACGGCGCTGACATATTCTTGCATCGGATTCTGGATCTATGCTCGCTGATCCTTTTGTGTACTGGCCTAGAGGTTTGGCCCACATATCTTAGGCCACATGGACATTCAATTACATAGATCATGTTGGATGATTTACAATTTGAGAAGTGGCGTAGCTGCCAGTCTTTGTTTCCTATGGGAAAGGATGTTGTTTTATGGGTAAATTTACAAGCCGTGCAGCTACAGCAAGGATGGTGCCCCACTATCTCTCTAAGATTCCATAGGGCTGCTCTAGTGCTCGTTTTGCTGATCCTGGCATGTGTTAGTATATCTTTCAGATTCTTCGATCTTTTAAGGGCCATTCTGGGCAGTTGTTCCCCTGGTAGGCTACATTGGATTAGTGGCCAGAATTTCTTTATGGCAACTTTTAATTGGGTTGTATTAGGGCCAAATGTAGTAACACACGTAATGTTGTCTTCTTCCGAGTTGTCTTTCTCTTTGATGGACAGTAAGGATTCCCTCGGGGTATATCTTGCTCTTTTCTGAGTATTGTACAGCAATTTTTTGGGGTGCCCCCTGGCTATTAGTTTGCTGTTCAGCAGCGAGGCATGTGTCTTAAATTCCTGCATATTGGTACAGTTCCTGTGGATACGTAGAAATTGTCCATATGGTAAGTTGTTCTGAAGGTTGTGAGGATGATGGCTTTGGTAATGCAAGATGGTATTGCGGTCAGTTTCCAGTCTTGAACTCTGTCGCAGAAGCTGCAAAGTGCCCTGAAACCAACTCTACACTGTCGAGCACCAAGAACTTCTACAAGCACAAGGTACATTGTGGTTGTGTCTCCCTGGTCCTTCTCTGAAGGCCCCTGAGCTGAAACCAAGTATCCTTGAACTATTGCGATTATTAATTACTTTACTGACTACCCTCCTGTCAGTATCCAGAGTGCATCCTCTTTCCTTCTTGAAACTCTCTGTCCTCTGCATTCTTTTACAGGGTGGGTTGTATTTTGTAGTGTACTAGAACTGTCTGTTGTGATAATAATTAAGTACTTTTATACAACCTTGACTGGACAGACCCTTTTATCATTGGGTAATAATTGTATTTTCTCTGTGTTGCAACTAACCAACGATCTACGACCTTGCAGAGATAAACCTGCCGTCCCATCCACGTTACCAAAATTGGACAAGGTGGTTTATAATTTGCTTGTGTTTCCAATCTGTTCAGATCCCTTCTGGTGTACTATAGGTGTGGGGCTGATTGATGGTTTAGAACCCGATATTCATCCCTGGACGACTGGTGTCCCGGAAGTTGATTCATCACACTTCTTGTGAAGCCTTCAGATCTCGCAAAAGAGGGCTCAGCCCTCTTTTAAAGCCAAGTGGGTCACAGTGATTGGTGAAGGCTAAGACTACCTTATTGAACCAATCCTGGGGTCCTTACCAACAATGTTCTATGTGTGTAAGGTCATAACCAGAGTGCTTTACAACAGGAAAAGGGAAAGGGGTGAAACCGGAACCAGGGGCGGGTCTCAGAACCAGTAAGGCAGAAACCTTCTCTTAACAGACAGAGCTCTGGCCACACTCCCTTGTGATACTGAGTCCGCCCCACCCCCTATCTTCCTGTCTGTTGATCAATCAGAGTCTCTCTGGTCAATGGATCTCTCTGTGGTTCCTGATTAAAGCTGCAGGTCTGCCTTGAAGATGCAGAGACCAGACTCTCTGGCTTCTGCAAACCACATTCTGATACCTTATGAATGGGGTCCCTTTTAGCGGGGTGGTCTACTGCAACAAAAGGCACAGACATGTCAGTTCACCGTCATGGATATTGAGGGCGGGAGCTGGCTTCAGGTTGA
Source organism: Ambystoma mexicanum (assembly GCF_040938575.1). Classification (NCBI taxonomy): domain Eukaryota; kingdom Metazoa; phylum Chordata; class Amphibia; order Caudata; family Ambystomatidae; genus Ambystoma; species Ambystoma mexicanum. The sequence goes on from NC_090932.1 coordinate 1,537,813,599, forward strand.
GACAGTTACATAAGAAAGGTTGCTGGGTTTCCGGTCTCCTTGGTTATCCTCTGCAGCCAGGCCCCATGTGGGCACGTTTGAAGTGCCCTCTATTGGTATGCTAATCGCTGCCACCAGCTGCAGGGCCTAACATAAGAGCAGGGCTGATCCATGGAGCCTTTGTTAGTTAATCAGGCTGGCCATGGCAGAGGGAAGCTTGGTCCTCCCCCTTGCTGGAGATGGCATAGTGTACTCCTGGCTGCCACATACCAACTAAATAGGACAGGGCAGACTGTGCCAGTAGGCTGTCCCCACCTGAGTACACGGGTCTATACGGTTATCGTGGTGTGAGCATAGGACAAGGTGTGTGGATTAATTAGCCCCACACATTTTTCTGAGGCTGACTACCATAATCCCATTTAATAAAAAAGATTGAAAAATCCCAGGCGAGCGCACGCCCACCGTGCAGAGTCTATTTCCTCACAGCCTCAAAACGCCCTCTCGGCAAACATCCATACCATAGTAATCTCAGGGCACAATTCATCAATATACCTGTGCTGCACTGTAAATACTATCTGTTATCCCGATATGAATATGCCCGCATAACAACAAAAATCGTCTATTTTTATACTTGTTTAATTCAGTCTCCGTGGAGACTGTCAAAAATTACCAAAACGACTATATTTCAAGTCGTCTTGGCGGGGTATTGGGTAAAGTTTTCAATAAGCAATAATCGCGCCTCGGTTAAACCTCATTGGCTACGATACTGCCACTGCGCAAAGCTAACTAACAGTAGGTAATTTAACCAAGTCATCACAACAATCTCCTAGGTCATTGAGAGTGTGCATTTAATGGCACAGATTCCAACTACTTTAGTTTTATGTTTTAAAGTTGGAGATATGCCTGGAAAAAAAAAAATACTACTAGGCTCTTTTAATCATTTTTCTACAAGAATAACATTCTAGAATACGCGTGGAGCACTCTGGGAACGAGCATGATAAATTAGCACGCTGCAATGCTGCATAGATCAGATTTTTGCTCTGCCCAGCCCGTGTACATAAGGACGACGTAATGCCACGCCTCCACCAATAAAAAACATTGTTATAGAAAGACAGTGTAATGCGAAGTTCACGGCCAGAAAACGAGCAATTACGTTTCGGCAAACACGTGCGCAATCAATGTCCAGAGAAACGCACCAAATAATACTTTCCGGGCAAACGGAGAAGCAAAAAAATTAAAACTTTGGAATTGTGGCCCAAGTACGGAAAGCGATGTTTAAAACCCAATGACTTCCATTAGCAAAAATAAATACGCTATTTTCAGACTCAAACGTCGTTATGCGACCCTCGTTAAAAGCCGCAGAAGCAAATAAGATGCGTTGGGACAGATTACCGAGAACCCCAAACAATGGCCGAATCCATGGTGGGCAATCGGACTGCAGAACCTCCATCCAGGGAGAAGGCGCATGCGCGGAGACCCGGAAGGCAGGATCATGTGACCAGTAGAACAAGTAGCCCCTGGAAGACGAAACCCACTTCCTCGGCGCGCGCGCGGCGCATTGGCCCAATACAGAAGCCATACTCATGTGCCACATGCATACAGTACACAATCAAGCTTGATGATTCTTGTACTCTTTGGCTTGCAATGCAAAACATTATTACATTAGTAATGCCCCTGTGTCCAACCCATACGTGTTTCTGGTTCCAAAGTGTCCGCTTGTAATGCATGTGGCCCTGCACCGGGTAAATCGAATGGTGGCGCCACAACTGACCTTAGTAACAGCCTGTAGTACCCGAACCTTGTACATCGAGTGGTGTGCTCGGCTCCAGCAGTCCTCTAGTAACAGCACGTGGCACTACGTTCTTGCACATTCAGGGCTGTTGCTTGCCTCAAAGTAAAACATCCTGTCGTGTTTTTTCTGTAATTCATGATACGCCGTCAATGGCAGATTCGGAGAGTAAAACAGGTGTCCTCAAGTGGCTAGGAGGACGATCCACTGTCCTTATATAAACTGACTGGAATCCTTTATGCGTTATAGGTGATTGGACAGGGCACAGAGATTGGGAGAACGTTTATTCTAGAGAGAGGAGCCTTGATTCTACAGGGATCTGAGAGAATGTTTATTCCCGAGAGAGGAGCCTCGATTCTACAGGGATCTGAAACAAAAATGAAAATCGGTCGGTGGGTCGCCAACATATTTTTGCCAGCCATCCTTGGGGTCTGGCAGGCCGGTAGCGAGGGAAGAGTTTAGGGATATATCCTGGACTGAGACTGGACTTTTTTGAGTGAAGCAGAGAATCTTCAAATCAGTCCTAATGTTTCAGGCAGCAAGTGGAGGAATTTCATGGCTGGGCTGATGTGAACACTCTTGTGGTTCAAGACCAGTCTTGCAGCACAGTTGTGGCCCCCGTGAAGCTTGCATAGGGCCTTAGCAAGGAGGCCCACAAATGATGTGCCTCCAAACACAATTTCTGCTGTATAGTGCACAATACCAGTAACCAATAAATAAATGCTGCAACCGTAGACAAGGCCGGAGATGAATACTGCACATACCGGTGTGATCTTGTGTGCGCTTTCAAGGAAAGAAAGGACCAGTCAGGGAATTTGAAGGAGCAGAAGGCTGACTTTTTAACCGCAGCGATCTACAGTGTGAAAACCATTGAAAGGCCAGTGTCGAAAACATTGCTCAGATTTTCTGCTTTCTATTTGCTTTGACACTAGGGTTCAGTGCAGGTGGCCAGTTAAGTGGTAGGAGGCATGTACATGATAAGAGCCTCAATTGTCACTGTATTAAAGCAAAACGTACAAGCAGCATCCAATCGCCTACATACAGGCAACCTCCACGCTGGTAAATCCAGCACTAGTGTTTTGCTCCAGACATGCCAGTACAAACACTGGAACAAACAAACTGCATGCAAGAAACATCCACCCTAAATCAAAAGTGAGATAGCAGTCCATATAAAAGCAATGGGACTGGCCATAAACCAGACCCCAATTGCAGAGCTAATGAGATCTCTACCATGAGAAAAAACTTCTATGTGACGGTTTTTGGATCAGCCTCTTGCATAGTCAAATATTGTATGGATGATCAAAATGAAAGGAGCTCAATACATGCGACGTCAGTGTCCACACAGCTTTCTCTGGTAGGCCTTCAGCCTTTTTTTAAATCCTAGTTGGTGCAGTGATCCGATATCGACAGACCGCGGTCTGGGGTCTCAAGAATGGTGTCTTGGATGCTCATTACCTGTATGAATCGACTAGCCAGTGTCTGTCATACAAAAGAACTTCTGTGATCCATGTCAATGAACAGAGGCTTGCTGGCCTGATCACAGTTACTGCGACGACGGAAGCTACAGAAATTGAATAATTGAAAAGCTTCATGGACCATGATTGAAAACCCAAATACCAGACTTCCACAAACTGACAAATTGTGATATTACGGCCGAATAGCAGAGGGTTAATTACTGTGGCTAACTCGAAGGAAGCGAAGCACGCGCATAAGCAAGCAGATAGACGAACAAAGTAATTGGCTCAAAAATTGGATTAAAGCATTTACTTCTGGGGTTAACATGGAAGACCTTGGAATCAGATTTCATGCCACGCAACACTTGTGTATACCAGCAAGGAATGAGGTGTCCTACTGAGAATATAGAAGGTATTTGCTTGGATTCATGGTTTGGTCAATTCACTTAAGAGTTTTCAGTGAAAATATGGCACTAGATCCAGAGAAGTTTGGGGTCATTGAAATTAACAAACAATGCAAATCCCTATTGCAATTCAAAAGTGCCGGAGCTTGTGGTTCACTTTCATTTCTGGACAAGTAGTTGGCGAGTAGGGGGTCCAGGTTATACTAGCATTATTTCCTGAATGATTTAAAGTATTTTTGGGACCATAAATTCCTCGTGAAGGGAAGTGGCAGCAACTAAAATTAAAGCATTTTGATACATTATGCAACCTTTACCAAAATAAACATCAAACACACAGGTATCACCCTTACATCTCATCAAAAGGACTTGTATCAGTCATAAAAGCGCCATCAAGATGCAATGAGCACTACAAAATAACTTCTGGTTTCTTAACTTGGTTCATGGATAACAAAGGTTACATGGAGGTGCAACTTAATATCATGTAATCTCAGTGCAAAATGTGCACTCGCCACTAGCTAGGGATAATGGGGCTTTGGGTAGTAAGACATGATGTGCTGTGTGTAGAAGTAGAATAGAGGTGGCAAATTACTTTTATGGCTGGCTAGTATCTTGCAACTTGACATGTATTCCTCTGCATGTTGTGATGATTTTAGTGAGACCATCACAAACCAGGTTATAGGCCACCTCTCATGTGACCAGGGGATGGCAGCCGCTACCTGATCCTAACCCTGGGGGCAGTTTTATGTGGGAGGATCACATGAGAGGGGACTCGTAGCAGGGGGAATTGGTGACCTCTTGAAATGATTCCCTGATTCTTCCTGAATCACTGATGGCATATTGTAAAATAGAGCAAGCCAATGCAACTACTATGCAATCCATTATGGACTTCAAGGCCCATAATCTCTATGATACTGGGACAAGGTAGAAGGGCCCAGAGTTAGGATCAAAAGTGCTACAAATCAGAATGTGCGGTCTAGTCATTATAGAGTACCACACCTGAGCAGGACATTTAAACTCAGGAATGAGTTGAAGCTGAAGGAGAAAGACGTGGGAGGAGTAGCTGAGGCAGAGGCAGCCCGGAATGCTAGATTTGCCGCAAAAGTAGAAGGAGGACCGCCAGCTTATGCCGAAGCGAGAGAAAGGCGTGCAACATTGCAGAGTACGCACAGCGGGAAGCTGCATCGGGAAGAGAAGACCAGCTGAATGGGAGACGTGCTTCTATCCCAACGTGTGGCGCTTCGATAAACGAGAGGACGTGGAAGACCAACTGAGCTGGCAGAGCCCCGGAGAAGAGCCGTGCAGTCCGCTGAAATAACACAGGGGCTGGCAGCAGAGCAGCAGGAAGCAAGAGGTCCGCCGCAACAGCAACCAAGGAAGCAGAGACGCCAAACACCAACAGTGAATCCGGGGCGCGCTGGGCAGGGCATTTTACATCAAAGAATATCTTTGAATATCAAACAAATAAAATCAAGAGACAACTTGGGCTGAATTCCCCTTCTATGGGACACCACTTGGGGGAAAACCTGTAACCCACATTGCAAAGAATCAAGAGACTATAAAAAGCGGCAGCCACTTTTCAGCCATCCTCACATAGGACACTGGTGTGGCGAATCCTGGAACATATATTGCCACCAAGACCAACTTCATTTGTAGGAGTTTTCTTTCTGACAGACGAGAACACAAGAAAAGGGATCATAGTAGTTAGTCCTGGCAGGCGAGTTGACCAGGAAATAAAATATTTTGAAGCAGTGTAATTATGGCAAAAAGGTGTGGTGGAAAGAACCTATTAACTCTATTATAATTCTGACAAACTGTTGCATTACCAGAGGTAGTTGTGGGGCTATCCAGACAAAGTATTCCATTGTTTTATGAACTTTTGTTTTGCGAAAAAGGCATTGGCCTTACCAAGAAGGATATTGTGGAGTATTTTGATTTTGAGCAAGTGTTTGTGAAAGAGACATTTACTTTACCAAGTGGAAGGACGCAGTGGAGGGCAGAGACATTTTGAGTTGAAATGAACAGAACGTCATTGAATCAGAACTTTTCCAAGGGTATTACTGAATCGATCCAGGGAAAGGGAGTACAAACCTGGTCACAAGGAGTACTTTCTGAGTTTGAACTTTTACACTGTTTTGCCAAGCTGAAGACAACCAAATATTCCTTGTATGCTTGTGTTTGTATTAGTGTGAGCGTAAGAGAATTTTGGACACAAGGTCATTTTTCTTTAGTTTACTAGGTAGGGGCATCCTCGTTAGGATAGGGAAAGATATGACCCCTTTTCATTTAATAAATGGCTAACATTGAGAAAGCTGTACCTTTGTGTACGACTCGCATTTCTGACTGTGAGGAATTCGACCATCCGCACGGAGGATGTGAGCTCACCTGGGCTTTTTTTAAGTTTCGTAATTAAAATGAATGATGGGAGATAACCTCAGAAAATGTGTGGGGCTAATCCGCACACATTTTTCTCTGCTCACTGCACAACAAAACACATGGTCAAGTGTACTTTGGAGGGACACAGCCTACAGGCACAGGCCTCCATGTCAGATTTAGCTGGAACGTGACAGCCGCAAGTACATCAAAGCATCTCAGTAAGGTGGAAGGCAACACCTTCCTCCAGCCATGGCCAGCCTAATATCAAAGGCCCCATGGATCTGCCCTGTCTATTGTCCAAGTTCTGCTGGTGGCGGCGCATACTGATGAGTTACTTAAAACAGGCCTGTGATAGGCCTGAGCACAGAGAAGGAGGCAGGACACTAACACCTCTTTGATATGCAATGTGTCAACTTTAAGCTAGCGCCCACCCCTCTGTATGAAGGGCACTAAATGGCATGTTTGGGACAACTGTTTACTGCAGGGAACCTCCTTTCAGAGGGAAGAAGTATGTAATTTGAGGGAGACAGTCTGTTCTCGCCACAAACCTCAAGGGAGACCTGCGCTTTGATCAAGAGTCACAGAGAGCTCAATAAACCAGAGAGACACTTTGATCCACAACAGACAGGAAGATGTTTGGGACTTAGTAGTACATGTTGTCACTCCTTACCATTCCTGTTGCAAAGCTGTCTGGTTATGACCCCACGCATAAGAGAAGATTGCTGGTGGGGACCCAGGATTGGTTTATTAGGGTAGGCTTAGCCTGCACCAATCACTGGGGCCCATTTAGCTTTCAAAGCGGGCTAAGCCCCTCACTTAGCAGATAATCCGACGACTTTGAAAGGAGTAAGAAGGACTCATTTCGACCCTGGCCGAAGGTACAGTCTCTGCTTTACAGCCTCTGCCAGTGAAGGAAGTCCAGGATTTCCAAGAGGGAAGCTGTGAGGAATTCAACCATCCACACGGGAAGAGTGCGCTTGCCTGGGCTGCTCTTTTGCTTGTTTAAAAAAATGAATCATGGGGCCATTCCCACGCACATTTTCCACACTCTCTGCACAGCAGAAAAATAGTCATGTACCCTGGGAGAATGCAGCTTACCAGCGCTGCCCTCCCCAGTAATGTGTAGCTGACAGCCGTGGGTACATCAAAAGCCTTTGGACATGGGCAGCCGGATTAGAATTTGAAGGCCCCATGGATTTGCATCTCCATTATCAAACCTTGCTGGTGGCGGCGAATACTGAAGAATATTAATTAGCAGGCCTCAGGGAAGGCCTGGGTGAAGAAAGTGACAATGGAGACCAGATGTCAACACTCTTTGGAATGCAATATGTCAACATGGTACTAACACACTTCCTTGGTATGAAAGGGCAGTGAATGTCCTGTCTGGAACCACTCCTTGCAGAGAAGTATGTGAATTGTAAAAGTCAAAGGTCTGCCTGCAACCCCCTACTTCAAAGGGGGCCCATGTTGTGATCAAGCGCCGCATAGGGATAAGTAAATTAGAGAGACACTTTGATGTACAGCAGACAGGAAGATGGGTGGGACTTAGAAGTATATGTTGTCATCCTTCCCCTGTCTGTTGCCAAGAGCCCTGGTTCTGACCTGAAGCATCACTGAAGATTGTTGGTGGAGATGCAGGATTGGCTCACTTAAGTTAGGCTTGGCCTACACCAATCCCTGGGCCCCGTTTGTCTTTAAAAGAGCGCTGAGCCCCTGACTGATCAGATCATCTGAAGAGTTCCCAAGGAGCAAGGAGGAGGAGTCATTTGGACCTGAGCTGAAGGTACAGTCTACCTTACATCTTCCGCCAGTGAAAAAAGGCCAGGAGTTTCAAGATGGAAGCAGGATCCCTCCACTAAACATCTCTCAGGGAACAGAGGGAGATACCGGACTCAGAAGACCCGCCCAGCAGCACCAGAACTGGTACCCAGACAGCACACAGCGCGCCCTGCTAGGTTCTGAAAGCAAGCTTCCTAGGTGGGAAGTGCCAGAGAGTCTCTGAACAAAGGACAACACTGTCCTGAGCTTTGGTCGTCTGCCTTGAAAGGACATGAGCCCTGGGAAGAAGCTAAGAGGAGTGCCACACAAGCATCATCCTGCGTCCATCTATTTAAGGACAATTTCGAGACAGTCAGGTCCTCGAACCACATCTGGCTGCACTGCTGACTGTTGTCACGCCGCAGTCGCCAGAGCTGTCTGACGCCTCGACCAGCAATCCAGGTCCGCCAACCAGCACAGAGACAACTATTCTTGGCCCGAGCCGCCGCGCCGGACAGCCTGCAGACGCCCGTCCAGCCTCGCTTGCCGAACTGCCTGCCGCCTGGTACCCACAGCTGCCTCCCACCACCAACTCTGTCTCAAAGGCTGCGAAGAACTCTGGAACCGCCTCAACGCTAGGTGGGAAGTGCCAGAGAGTCTCTGAACCAAACCAAGGACATGGTTGTTGCCTGCAAACACTCTCCTCAGCTTTGGGCCATCCGCCTTAAAGGACGACACAAGCCCAGTGAAGAAGCTAGGTGGAGTGCATCGACAAGCATCAACCAGCGCCCGCCTTAAAAGGCATTTTCGAGCCAGTCGAGCTGCAACCAACTTCACCGCTGACTGTTACGCCGCAGTCGCTAACGCCGCCCCGTGACGCCTCAACCAGTGCTTCAAACCGGCTGACCATCACGGAGAAGATTCCTGACCCTGAGTCGCTGTCTAGGCCAGCCTGCAGCTGTCCGTCCAGCCTCCCTCGCCAACCTGCCTACCATCAGATACCATGAACAAGAAAAAGTGGTCCTGCCTATGTGGTTTCTAATATTCTGCATTTTTATTCTAATGCACTTATTATTTCTTAAGGACCTGTTTGCCAGCATATCATTAGTTGGCAAACACTGTCTTGCTGTGTACAGAGAATACAGTGAAAAACCCGCAAGAGAATGGTGCTCAGTTTATTTATTCATGACTGACCCATTTTTACGTGTTTTAAAATGTATGCACTTTGTAACATATGTGAGAGACGTACAACTTGAAAATCACAGGATGCAGTGCATTAATACATATTTTTACAAATGATATGTCGAGTTAGGCTAAAGAACATCGGGCACATTACTTAATGCAATCTTCATAACAAAACTCAGCATAGGCATTACGTCATGCCTTTGCAATTTATCACATAATCTTGAAACACATATAGATGTCAAATGCAGTCACAATAGTGTTTGATATTTTCACAGGTGATTATGGAGTTCCTAAATAACACCAAGTGCATTACTTTGAGTGCCTATGGTATGCGGAAGTTCCAAATACCAACGTGTTCTAGTGTCTTTTATTGATGAAAATAAATTCACTGTATTTCATCTAGGTGATATTACCTTCACAAGGGCACCAAAAGTCAATTTTTCAGCCAGGCTACAGGGTGACCTTAAAAAGTCGACGTCTGGATATTAAATCAGACCCCGGGAAGGGGACCCAAAGGGCACCGGCTTGGTTGCACTTCGGTTACTGGACGTCGGCATATAATGTGGAAAAAGCCTTCTTCTGGAGTCAAGGCACTTAAAACCCCTGCAAGAAGCAGAGGGAACTGTGAGAAACTCGTAATTAAAACCATTGTGAGTTACTAACTTCTAATGAGTATCACAGCAATCTATACACAGGCTAAAAAAATGAGTTCAGAACTATTTCGCTAGAAAGCACAATTCCAAACAGGTACTGACCTTAACGATAATGGCGACCAATGTGGCCGCTGTTCTGGCTTGTTGAATTGAGGTGGGCGAATATGGGGCCCGTATTGGAGAAGCTGCTGTGGTTACTTCATCCCATAGCATGCGGATATTGTCTCTAAAGACCCATGAGACAAAAAAATAGATAGGGTGTGATCAGATTGGTGTACTCATGAATCTAGGTGGTTGTCGATCATGTGAGTTAGCGGACTGGAGATGAATCCAGTGGGATGATGTATAGTAAAGTACCTCCGTCTACTTCAGTAGAGAGAAAGGCTCTATGCTTCCGGCTCCTCCTTATTTGGAGTTAGGCACGCCGTTCAATTCGTGCTGGATAGAGAATATCACGGATGCTGTGGTCTCTGAGGCAGGGTACGCGAGGGAGCAGCACTGCGTTGCTCTGGTCGGAGTGCGGCTACAGTATCCTGATCTGTGTAAGTATACGCATGGGCCCATGCGTCGTGCAAGGGATACTGTTTGCCCGCGCATGCGCGAGTAGCGGGGCATACTGTTCTCTCGCGCATGCGCGGATAGCGGGGCATAACTGTGTCAGTGTCTAATTGAAGCGCGGCAGAATGCCGGAAGTCAAACAAGAAAAGAGCGTCTGGCAGTGGAAAATGCACAGCCTTGTGCATGCTCTGAAAGGACAGAGCGTGGCTAATAATATGTAAGTATAAAGTCAAATGTTTACATCCGAAAATAAGGATCGGTGAGGCTGAATGCATGTAGAAAATAAAGTAATGTGCAGTACTGCCAAGAGGGGCCGTGACCTGTAATAGATAGGGGTGGCACTATTGAGTGCCTGTATCGGTGAATCTGGCCTGTAAGAGGCTAGGAAATACATTGCTTAGTTGTCTATATTGAGGAAGTGAGGTACAAAAAATATTGATGCAACCAACCCGAGGGGCTGTGTAAGCAGGAATGCAACAAGTGTTGTGTACAATACTGTGTGAGACCTAGGTGTAATTTCGTGTAAATTGGCCTGGTGGTTCTAGCTCATCGAGTCTCAATGAAGTGGATTTTAGCTTGAAAATCCACCAGGCTTCTTTGTAGTTAAGAGAGTTGGTCGGGTTGTTTATTTGTGGGACTTTGTCAACAACCCACCAGAGCAGATTGTCTGGGCCATGTTGGAATTCGACAAAGTGTGGTACCAACGGCGCTGACATATTCTTGCATCGGATTCTGGATCTATGCTCGCTGATCCTTTTGTGTACTGGCCTAGAGGTTTGGCCCACATATCTTAGGCAACATGGACATTCAATTACATAGATCATGTTGGATGATTTACAATTTGAGAAGTGGCGTAGCTGCCAGTCTTTGTTTCCTATGGGAAAGGATGTTGTTTTATGGGTAAATTTACAAGCCGTGCAGCTACAGCAAGGGTGGTGCCCCACTATCTCTCTAAGATTCCATAGGGCTGATCTAGTGCTCGTTTTGCTGATCCTGGCATGTGTTAGTATATCTTTCAGATTCTTCAATCTTTTAAGGGCCATTCTGGGCAGTTGTTCCCCTGGTAGGCTACATTGGATTAGTGGCCAGAATTTCTTTATGGCAACTTTTAATTGGGTTGTATTAGGGCCAAATGTAGTAACACACGTAATGTTGTCTTCTTCCGAGTTGTCTTTCTCTTTGATGGACAGTAAGGATTCCCTCGGGGTATATCTTGCTCTTTTCTGAGTATTGTGCAGCAATTTTTTGGGGTGCCCCCTGGCTATTAGTTTGCTGTTCAGCAGTGAGGCATGTGTCTTAAATTCCTGAATATTGGTACAGTTCCTGCGGATACGTAGAAATTGTCCATATGGTAAGTTGTTCTGAAGGTTGTGAGGATGATGGCTTTGATAATGCAAGATGGTATTGCGGTCAGTTTCCAGTCTTGAACTCTGTCGCAGAAGCTGCAAAGTGCCCTGAAACCAACTCTACACTGTCGAGCACCAAGAACTTCTACAAGCACAAGGTACATTGTGGTTGTGTCTCCCTGGTCCTTCTCTGAAGGCCCCTGAGCTGAAACCAAGTATCCTTGAACTATTGCGATTATTAATTACTTTACTGACTACCCTCCTGTCAGTATCCAGAGTGCATCCTCTTTCCTTCTTGAAACTCTCTGTCCTCTGCATTCTTTTACAGGGTGGGTTGTATTTTGTAGTGTACTAGAACTGTCTGTTGTGATAATAATTAAGTACTTTTATACAACCTTGACTGGACAGACCCTTTTATCATTGGGTAATAATTGTATTTTCTCTGTGTTGCAACTAACCAACGATCTAATACCTTGCAGAGATAAACCTGCCGTCCCATCCACGTTACCAAAATTGGACAAGGAGGTTTATAATTTGCTTGTGTTTCCAATCTGTTCAGATCCCTTCTGGTGTACTATAAGTGTGGGGCTGATTGATGGTTTAGAACCCGATATTCATCCCTGGACGACTGGTGTCCCGGAAGTTGATTCATCACACTTCTTGTGAAGCCTTCAGATCTCGCAAAAGAGGGCTCAGCCCTCTTTTAAAGCCAAGTGGGTCACAGTGATTGGTGAAGGCTAAGACTACCTTATTGAACCAATCCTGGGGTCCTTACCAACAATGTTCTATGTGTGTAAGGTCATAACCAGAGTGCTTTACAACAGGAAAACGGAAAGGGGTGAAACCGGAACCAGGGGCGGGTCTCAGAACCAGTAAGGCAGAAACCTTCTCTTAACAGACAGAGCTCTGGCCACACTCCCTTGTGATACTGAGTCCGCCCCACCCCCTATCTTCCTGTCTGTTGATCAATCAGAGTCTCTCTGGTCAATGGATCTCTCTGTGGTTCCTGATTAAAGCTGCAGGTCTGCCTTGAAGATGCAGAGAGACCAGACTCTCTGGCTTCTGCAAACCACATTCTGATACCTTATGAATGGGGTCCCTTCTAGCGGGGTGGTCTACTGCAACAAAAGGCACAGACATGTCAGTTCACCGTCATGGATATTGAGGGCGGGAGCTGGCTTCAGGTTGAGACAGTTACATAAGAAAGGTTGCTGGGTTTCCGGTCTCCTTGGTTATCCTCCGCAGCCAGGCCCCATGTGGGCACGTTTGAAGTGCCCTCTATTGGTATGCTAATCGCTGCCACCAGCTGCAGGGCCTAACATAAGAGCAGGGCTGATCCATGGAGCCTTTGTTAGTTAATCAGGCTGGCCATGGCAGAGGGAAGCTTGGTCCCCCCCCCTTGCTGGAGATGGCATAGTGTACTCCTGGCTGCCACATACCAACTAAATAGGACAGGGCAGACTGTGCCAGTAGGCTGTCCCCACCTGAGTACACGGGTCTATACGGTTATCGTGGTGTGAGCATAGGACAAGGTGTGTGGATTAATTAGCCCCACAGATTTTTCTGAGGCTGACTACCATAATCCCATTTAATAAAAAAGATTGAAAAATCCCAGGCGAGCGCACGCCCACCGTGCAGAGTCTATTTCCTCACAGCCTCAAAACGCCCTCTCGGCAAACATCCATACCATAGTAATCTCAGGGCACAATCCATCAATATACCTGTGCTGCACTGTAAATATTATCTGTTATCCCGATATGAATATGCCTGCATAACAACAAAAATCGTCTATTTTTATACTTGTATAATTCAGTCTCCGTGGAGACTGTCAAAAATTACCAAAACGACTATATTTCAAGTCGTCTTGGCGGGGTATTGGGTAAAGTTTTCAATAAGCAATAATCGCGCCTCGGTTAAACCTCATTGGCTACGATACTGCCACTGCGCAAAGCTAACGAACAGTAGGTAATTTAACCAAGTCATCACAACAATCTCCTAGGTAATTGAGAGTGTGCATATAATGGCACAGATTCCAACTACTTTAGTTTTATGTTTTAAAGTTGGAGATATGCCTGGAATAAAAAAATACTACTAGGCTCTTTTAATCATTTTTCTACCAGAATAACATTCTAGAATACACGTGGAGCACTCTGGGAACGAGCATGATAAATTAGCACGCTGCAATGCTGCATAGATCAGATTTTTGCTCTGCCCAGCCCGTGTACATAAGGACGACGTAATGCCACGCCTCCACCAATAAAAAACATTGTTATAGAAAGACAGTGTAATGCGAAGTTCACGGCCAGAAAACGAGCAATTACGTTTCGGCAAACACGTGCGCAATCAATGTCCAGAGAAACGCACCAAATAATACTTTCCGGGCAAACGGAGAAGCAAAAAAATTAAAACTTTGGAATTGTGGCCCAAGTACGGAAAGCGATGTTTAAAACCCAATGACTTCCATTAGCAAAAATAAATACGCTATTTTCAGACTCAAACGTCGTTATGCGACCCTCGTTAAAAGCCGCAGAAGCAAATAAGATGCGTTGGGACAGATTACCGAGAACCCCAAACAATGGCCGAATCCATGGTGGGCAATCAGACTGCAGAACCTCCATCCAGGGAGAAGGCGCATGCGCGGAGACCCGGAAGACAGGATCATGTGACCAGTAGAACAAGTAGCCCCTGGAAGACGAAACCCATTTCCTCGGCCTCGCGCGCGGCGCATTGGCCCAATACAGAAGCCATACATGTGACACTATACAATCAAGCTTGATGATTCTTGTACTCTTTGGCTTGCAATACAAAACCTTATTACATTGGTAATGCCCCTGGGTCCAACCCATACTTGTTTCTGGTTCCAAAGTGTCCGATTGTAATGCATGTGGCCCTGCACCGGGTAAATCCAATGGTGGCGCCACAACTTACCTTAGTAACAGCCTGTAGTACCCGAACCTTGTACATCGAGTGGTGTGCTCGGCTCCAGCAGTTCTCTAGTAACAGCACGTGGCACTACATTCTTGCACATTCAGGGCTGTTGCTTGCCTCAAAGTAAAACATCCTGTCGTGTTTTTTCTGTAATTCATGATACGCCGTCAATGGCAGATTCGGAGAGTAAAACAGGTGTCCTCAAGTGGCTAGGAGGACGATCCACTGTCCTTATATAAACTGACTGGAATCCTTTATGCGTTGTAGGTGATTGGACAGGGCACAGAGATTGGGAGAACGTTTATTCTAGAGAGAGGAGCCTTGATTCTACAGGGATCTGAGAGAATGTTTATTCCCGAGAGAGGAGCCTCGATTCTACAGGGATCTGAAACAAAAATGAAAATCGGTCGGTGGGTCGCCAACATATTTTTGCCAGCCATCCTTGGGGTCTGGCAGGCCGGTAGCGAGGGAAGAGTTTAGGGATATATCCTGGACTGAGACTGGACTTTTTTGAGTGAAGCAGAGAATCTTCAAATCAGTCCTAATGTTTCAGGCAGCAAGTGGAGGAATTTCATGGCTGGGCTGATGTGAACACTCTTGTGGTTCAAGACCAGTCTTGCAGCACAGTCGTGGCCCCCGTGAAGCTTGCATAGGGCCTTAGCAAGGAGGCCCACAAATGATGTGCCTCCAAATACAATTTCTGCTGTATAGTGCACAATACCAGTGACCAATAAATAAATGCTGCAACCGTAGACAAGGCCGGAGATGAATACTGCACATACCGGTGGGATCTTGTGTGCGCTTTCAAGGAAAGAAAGGACCAGTCAGGGAATTTGAAGGAGCAGAAGGCTGACTTTTTAACCGCAGCGATCTACAGTGTGAAAACCATTGAAAGGCCAGTGTCGAAAACATTGCTCAGATTTTCTGCTTTCTATTTGCTTTGACACTAGGGTTCAGTGCAGGTGGCCAGTTAAGTGGTAGGAGGCATGTACATGATAAGAGCCTCAATTGTCACTGTATTAAAGCAAAACGTACAAGCAGCATCCAATCGCCTACATACAGGCAACCTCCACGCTGGTAAATCCAGCACTAGTGTTTTGCTCCAGACATGCCAGTACAAACACTGGAACAAACAAACTGCATGCAAGAAACATCCACCCTAAATCAAAAGTGAGATAGCAGTCCATATAAAAGCAATGGGACTGGCCATAAACCAGACCCCAATTGCAGAGCTAATGAGATCTCTACCATGAGAAAAAACTTCTATGTGACGGTTTTTGGATCAGCCTCTTGCATAGTCAAACATTGTATGGATGGTCAAAATGAAAGGAGCTTAATACATGCGACGTCAGTGTCCACACAGCTTTCTCTGGTAGGCCTTCAGCCTTTTTTTAAATCCTAGTTGGTGCAGTGATCCGATATCGACAGACCGCAGTCTGGGGTCTGGAAGAATGGTGTCTTGGATGCTCATTACCTGTATGAATCGACTAGCCGGTGTCTGTCATACAAAAGAACTTCTGTGATCCATGTCAATAAACAGAGGCTTGCTGGCCTGATCACAGTTACTGCGGCGACGGAAGCTACAGAAATTGAATAATTGAAAAGCTTCATGGACCATGATTAAAAACCCAAATACCAGACTTCCACAAACTGACAAATTGTGCTATTACGGCCGAATAGCAGAGGGTTAATTACTGTGGCTAACTCGAAGGAAGCGAAGCACGCGCATAAGCAAGCAGATAGACGAACAAAGTAATTGGCTCAAAAATTGGATTAAAGCATTTACTTCTGGGGTTAACATGGAAGACCTTGGATTCAGATTTCATGCCACGCAACACTTGTGTATACCAGCAAGGAATGAGGTGTCCTACTGAGAATATAGAAGGTATTTGCTTGGATTCATGGTTTGGTCAATTCACTTAAGAGTTTTCAGTGAAAATATGGCACTAGATCCAGAGAAGTTTGGGGTCATTGAAATTAACAAACAATGCAAATCCCTATTGCAATTCAAAAGTGCCGGAGCTTGTGGTTCACTTTCATTTCTGGACAAGTAGTTGGCGAGTAGGGGGTCCAGGTTATACTAGCATTATTTCCTGAATGATTTAAAGTATTTTTGGGACCATAAATTCCTCGTGAAGGGAAGGGGCAGCAACTAAAATTAAAGCATTTTGATACATTATGCAACCTTTACCAAAATAAACATCAAACACACAGGTATCACCCTTACATCTCAGCAAAAGGACTTGTATCAGTCATAAAAGCGCCATCAAGATGCAATGAGCACTACAAAATAACTTCTGGTTTCTTAACTTGGTTCATGGATAACAAAGGTTACATGGAGGTGCAACTTAATATCATGTAATCTCAGTGCAAAATGTGCACTCGCCACTAGCTAGGGATAATGGGCTTTGGGTAGTAAGACATGATGTGCTGTGTGTAGAAGTAGAATAGAGGTGGCAAATTACTTTTATGGCTGGCTAGTATCTTGCAACTTGACATGTATTCCTCTGCATGTTGTGATGATTTTAGTGAGACCATCACAAACCAGGTTATAGGCCACCTCTCATGTGACCAGGGGATGGCAGCCGCTACCTGATCCTAACCCTGGGGGCAGTTTTATGTGGGAGGATCACATGAGAGGGGACTCGTAGCAGGGGGAATTGGTGACCTCTTGAAATGATTCCCTGATTCTTCCTGAATCACTGATGGCATATTGTAAAATAGAGCAAGCCAATGCAACTACTATGCAATCCATTATGGACTTCAAGGCCCATAATCTCTATGATACTGGGACAAGGAAGAAGGGCCCAGAGTTAGGATCAAAAGTGCTACAAATCAGAATGTGCGGTCTAGTCATTATAGAGTACCACACCTGAGCAGGACATTTAAACTCAGGAATGAGTTGAAGCTGAAGGACAAAGACATGGGAGGAGTAGCTGAGGCAGAGGCAGCCCGGAATGCTAGATTTGCCGCAAAAGTAGAAGGAGGACCGCCAGCTTATGCCGAAGCGAGAGAAAGGCGTGCAACATTGCAGAGTACGCACAGCGGGAAGCTGCATCGGGAAGAGAAGACCAGCTGAATGGGAGACGTGCTTCTATCCCAACGTGTGGCGCTTCGATAAACGAGAGGACGTGGAAGACCAACTGAGCTGGCAGAGCTCCGGAGAAGAGCCGTGCAGTCCGCTGAAATAACACAGGGGCTGGCAGCAGAGCAGCAGGAAGCAAGAGGTCCGCCGCAACAGCAACCAAGGAAGCAGAGATGCCAAACACCAACAGTGACTCCGGGGCGCGCTGGGCAGGGCATTTTACATCAAAGAATATCTTTGAATATCAAACAAATAAAATCAAGAGACAACTTGGGCTGAATTCCCCTTCTATGGGACACCACTTGGGGGAAAACCTGTAACCCACATTGCAAAGAATCAAGAGACTATAAAAAGTGGCAGCCACTTTTCAGCCATCCTCACATAGGACACTGGTGTGGCGAATCCTGGAACATATATTTCCACCAAGACCAACTTCATTTGTAGGAGTTTTCTTTCTGACAGACGAGAACACAAGAAAAGGGATCATAGTAGTTAGTCCTGGCAGGCGAGTTGACCAGGAAATAAAATATTTTGAAGCAGTGTAATTATGGCAAAAAGGTGTGGTGGAAAGAACCTATTAACTCTATTATAATTCTGACAAACTGTTGCATTACCAGAGGTAGTTGTGGGGCTATCCAGACAAAGTATTCCATTGTTTTATGAACTTTTGTTTTGCGAAAAAGGCATTGGCCTTACCAAGAAGGATATTGTGGAGTATTTTGATTTTGAGCAAGTGTTTGTGAAAGAGACATTTACTTTACCAAGTGGAAGGACGCCGTGGAGGGCAGAGACATTTTGAGTTGAAATGAACAGAACGTCATTGAATCAGAACTTTTCCAAGGGTATTACTGAATCGATCCAGGGAAAGGGAGTACAAACCTGGTCACAAGGAGTACTTTCTGAGTTTGAACTTTTACACTGTTTTGCCAAGCTGAAGACAACCAAATATTCCTTGTATGCTTGTGTTTGTATTAGTGTGAGCGTAAGAGACTTTTGGACGCAAGGTCATTTTTCTTTAGTTTACTAGGTAGGGGCATCCTCGTTAGGATAGGGAAAGATATGACCCTTTTTCATTTAATAAATGGCTAACATTGAGAAAGCTGTACCTTTGTGTACGACTCGCATTTCTGACTGTGAGGAATTCGACCATCCGCACGGAGGATGTGAGCTCACCTGGGCTTTTTTTAAGTTTCGTAATTAAAATGAATGATGGGAGATAACCTCAGAAAATGTGTGGGGCTAATCCGCACACATTTTTCTCTGCTCACTGCACAACAAAACACATGGTCAAGTGTACTTTGGAGGGACACAGCCTACAGGCACAGGCCTCCATGTCAGATTTAGCTGGAACGTGACAGCCGCAAGTACATCAAAGCATCTCAGTAAGGTGGAAGGCAACACCTTCCTCCAGCCATGGCCAGCCTAATATCAAAGGCCCCATGGATCTGCCCTGTCTATTGTCCAAGTTCTGCTGGTTGCGGCGCATACTGATGAGTTACTTGAAACAGGCCTGTGATAGGCATGAGCACAGAGAAGGAGGCAGGACACTAACACCTCTTTGATATGCAATGTGTCAACTTTAAGCTAGCGCCCACCCCTCTGTATGAAGGGCACTAAATGGCATGTTTGGGACAACTGTTTACTGCAGGGAACCTCCTTTCAGAGGGAAGAAGTATGTAATTTGAGGGAGACAGAGTCTGTTCTCGCCACAAACCTCAAGGGAGACCTGCGCTTTGATCAAGAGTCACAGAGAGCTCAATAAACCAGAGAGACACTTTGATCCACAACAGACAGGAAGATGTGTGGGACTTAGTAGTACATGTTGTCACTCCTTACCATTCCTGTTGCAAAGCTGTCTGGTTATGACCTCACGCATAAGAGAAGATTGCTGGTGGGGACCCAGGATTGGTTCATTAGGGTAGGCTTAGCCTGCACCAATCACTGGGGCCCATTTGGCTTTCAAAGCGGGCTAAGCCCCTCACTTAGCAGATAATCCGACGACTTTGAAAGGAGTAAGAAGGACTCATTTCGACCCTGGCCGAAGGTACAGTCTCTGCTTTACAGCCTCTGCCAGTGAAGGAAGTCCAGGATTTCCAAGAGGGAAGCTGTGAGGAATTCAACCATCCACACGGGAAGAGTGCGCTCGCCTGGGCTGCTCTTTTGCTTGTTTAAAAAAATGAATCATGGGGCCATTCCCACGCACATTTTCCACACTCACTGCACAGCAGAAAAATAGTCATGTACCCTGGGAGAACGCATCTTACCAGCGCTGCCCTCCCCAGTCATGTGTAGCTGACAGCCGTGGGTACATCAAAAGCCTTTGGACATGGGCAGCCGGATTAGAATTTGAAGGCCCCATGGATTTGCATCTCCATTATCAAACCTTGCTGGTGGCGGCGAATACTGAAGAATATTAATTAGCAGGCCTCAGGGAAGGCCTGGGTGCAGGAAGTGACAATGGAGACCAGATGCCAACACTCTTTGGAATGCAATATGTCAACATGGTACTAACACACTTCCTTGGTATGAAAGGGCAGTGAATGTCCTGTCTGGAACCACTCCTTGCAGAGAAGTATGTGAATTGTAAAAGTCAAAGGTCTGCCTGCAACCCCCTACTTCAAAGGGGGCCCATGTTGTGATCAAGCGCCGCATAGGGATAAGTAAATTAGAGAGACACTTTGATGTACAGCAGACAGGAAGATGGGTGGGACTTAGAAGTATATGTTGTCATCCTTCCCCTGTCTGTTGCCAAGAGCCCTGGTTCTGACCTGAAGCATCACTGAAGATTGTTGGTGGAGATGCAGGATTGGCTCACTTAAGTTAGGCTTGGCCTACACCAATCCCTGGGCCCCGTTTGTCTTTAAAAGAGCGCTGAGCCCCTGACTGATCAGATCATCTGAAGAGTTCCCAAGGAGCAAGGAGGAGGAGTCATTTGGACCTGAGCTGAATGTACAGTCTACCTTACATCTTCCGCCAGTGAAAAAAGGCCAGGAGTTTCAAGATGGAAGCAGGATCCCTCCACTAAACATCTCTCAGGGAACAGAGGGAGATACCGGACTCAGAAGACCCGCCCAGCAGCACCAGAACTGGTACCCAGACAGCACACAGCGCGCCCTGCTAGGTTCTGAAAGCAAGCTTCCTAGGTGGGAAGTGCCAGAGAGTCTCTGAACAAAGGACAACACTGTCCTGAGCTTTGGCCGTCTGCCTTGAAAGGACATGAGCCCTGGGAAGAAGCTAAGAGGAGTGCCACACAAGCATCATCCTGCGTCCATCTATTTAAGGACAATTTCGAGACAGTCAGGTCCTCGAACCACATCTGGCTGCACTGCTGACTGTTGTCACGCCGCAGTTGCCAGAGCTGTCTGACGCCTCGACCAGCAATCCAGGTCCGCCAACCAGCACAGAGACAACTATTCTTGGCCCGAGCCGCCGCGCCGGACAGCCTGCAGACGCCCGTCCAGCCTCGCTTGCCGAACTGCCTGCCGCCTGGTACCCACAGCTGCCTCCCACCACCAACTCTGTCTCAAAGGCTGCGAAGAACTCTGGAACCGCCTCAACGCTGTCAAGCACCAAGAACCTCTTCAGCACTAGGTACATTGTGTTTCTGCCCCTCTGGTCCTTCTCTGAAGGCCCTTAGAGACAGTTAAGCCCATTTGCCCCTTTGGTGGTGAACCAAATAACCTTGAACAGTAAGACTGATTTCTTTACCAACTACCCTCCTGTCAGTATCCAGAGTGCATCCATTTCCTTTGTGAAACTGTCTGTCCTCGGTGTTCCTTTACAGTGTGGGTTGTAATTGTAGTGTGCTAGAACTGTCTGTTGTAGTAATAATAAAGTAGATATTTTAACACAACCTTGACTGGACAGTCCCTTTTACCATTGGGTAATAATTGTATTTTTGCTGTGTTGCAAATAACCAAAGATCCACAACCTTGCGGAGATAAACTTGCCGTTCCGTCCACGTTACCAACATTGTATATTCACTTGTATTCCAATCTGTTCGGATCCCTTCTGGTGTACTAGAGGTGTTGGGTTGATTGATGGTTTAGAAACAGATATTCATCCCTGGACCACTGGTGCCCCGGAAGACGATTCGTCACATTGGTGGCAAGCGGTCGGATCAGTTGGAGCCTTGCACACAGCTTAGTCACCCAACGAAAAAAAAAGTACTGTTGCAGGCAACATTTAGTGACTGCTAGGTAATTGTAATAGTCATGGAGTTTGACATGGAGACTATAAAAGGCATGACCAAGGACGTCCTGCACGATTTATGTCAAGAGAGGGGACTTCCCAACAGCACTAAGGTTAATAAACCTGAGTTACTGACCAGCCTCCAAGCTTAGGTAGAAGAGAGGGCGGTTGGAGAGAAGACCCCGGGGGACGGGCTAGACCTAGACCCTGTGTAACTGAATGGACAAGACCTTCCAGAGGGGGTAAATGATGAGGACAACCGCTTGAGCAGTGTTTCTCAGCCAAACATCCCGCCGGGGGGCAAGTGTGGTTTCTCAACACTCAGGAGTGTCAGTTAGGACAGGAGCTAGTGCGGCATCCCACAGGCCCCAGGCCTCAGCAAAGTCTCTAAGGAACAGAGTAATTCTTCCAGCTGTTAATGAGGTAGCGGCTAGAAAGCTCCTGCTCTAGGAGAGTAGACTAGCGCTAGAGGATCAGAAACAGCGGGACAAGGTTGCCATTGAGCGGGACAGGGATGCCATAGAACTGCGCAAGCTGGCGTTTGAAGAGAAGAAAGAGGCCAACAGATCTGCCTGTAGCGAAGGCAGCAGTAGTGGCTCAAACCAGAGTGCCTGGGATAAACCCAGATGGCACATCCCCAAAGACTTAGTACAGGCTTATGAAGTGGGGAAGGATATTTTCGACTGGTTTGAAGCGCTCAAGCTGGCATTACAGCTGCAGGAGGTGGATGAGGTACTGTGGGCGGTGCAGCCCTGATGAGTCGCTTACCAAGATCAGGGACTGATGCAATTATTTAGTTAACTCCTGAGGAAAGGCGAGTTTATGAGAACATGAAGGCAGCCCTCCTCAGGAAGTTCTGTAAAACCCCAGAACAGTAGCTAAAGAGTTTCAGAGAGCTTGGAAAGAAAAGTGGGCAGACATTTGAAGGGTTCACACACTTGTTGAAATATCTGAGCGGGTGGGTGACTGGTAACAAAGTTGACACATTTAAAGGGATGTACAATTTGATTGTGTGTGAGCACGTGTTGAAAAATTGAGGTTGACCTAGACCAGCAACTAGTGGACAAGACTATCACAGATCCTAGTGGGATTGCAAAGGCTGCAGACAGGTTTGCGAGTACTCAAGTCCAGAAAAAGGCTCAGGTGATCACACCCAAACCGGAAGCGAAATCGGCAGACAAAAAAGTAAACAAGGATGGAAAGGACAAAGGTCCAGCCCAATCCTCTTCAAAGTCATGTCCCCAAAAGAGCGAAGGGAAACACTCGAACTCTAGTTCAGCTTTGCATACCGAAAAGAGCAGCGTGGGCACCCCTAACACTGGGACACCTGCGTTCTCACCACCCAAAGGTTGTTTTGTGTTTAAGGAGCTGGGCCATAGGAAAGGGGATCCTGCTTGCAAGGGCTTACCCAAGCAAGCAATAGTAAATGTTGGACTCATGGAGGAGGCCATCATTAGCGTGGGCCTCTCAGAGGAGGATTGCCCAGTAGGCCAGGGAGTGGCCGAATGTGGATTGGCTACACTGAGTGGGAATGGTACCGGATCTCCAGAAGAGACCCCAGTTCCAATAATACTCAACTCTATCTAGAGCACGTGTACATTAATGGCCACACATCTCCAGCGGTCCGAGGCACCGCGGCTAGTGTCACCTTTGTCACCCGGCAGTGGATACAGCCAGGCCAGTTTATTGATGGGCCCGAGTTGTGCATAAGTGGATTTGATGGTAAGAGTAAGTGCCCCTTGGCGATAGTAGAGTTCAGCTGGCGAGGTGTAACAAACCAGCGCTGTGTAGCTGGTCAAAGACTCCATCCCTATCCCATGTCTGTTGGGTAATGATCTTCCTGATCCCGAAATAGTCGCAGTGACTCCATAATCGAAGGCCAAAGAGAACGCCAGATTGAACGCTCTGAAAGCCTTTGGGCCTGGAGTACTTCCAGAGGGCCTGTTGTTAGGACCGGCGTCGCCGGTAGCCCCTAGACCAGTTCCACAGACTACTGAGCCGCCTACTCCTGCGGAAGAGGGGCTAGTAGCCACAGAGAACCCTACTTTGGTAGCGGGGACCCCATGACTTCAGAGTTGCCTGGTGCAGCGCAGGAACCTGAGGTGGAGGACCAGGTGGGCGCAGATCTGAAGGGTCTAGCCAAGCTGGATGAGTTCGCATCAGCTGGGGTCCCAGATCAGACTGACTTCTACAGAGCCCAGAAAGAGTGTCTCACTCTTGCGGGTCTGGTGGAGCAGGCTAAGGGTGAGGCCTCTAGACTATTCAAAGTGTACTGGGAGGATGGACTCCTTTACAGTGAGCCAAAGGATTCTGAGGGCAAGGACACCAGAAGGTTGGTGGTTCCCCAATGCCACAGAAGAACAAGTTACTTACCAACTGTAACGTTCTTTCGATTGGATGTTCCTCCCACGTATTCCTCCTCTTACATAAAACAAAACAAAAAATATAAGAAAAACATTGTTTAAACCTTTTAGAAATTGTATTATTAAGGGTATCTTAAAATAAGATCTTTCTTCTGATGAGCGCTTGAAGATAGATAGTGCTGCTACATATCTTTTTATTGTCTTAACCTGGAGCCCCATATTAGCTAAATGTAATAGAAAAGATAATACCATTGGAATGTCACATTCAAAAGAATCCACATTCTTATCCCTGCACCAGTTACTGAATCTATTCCAACGACACCGGTACAAAGATTTTGTTGCTGGCCTTCTGGCCGAAAGCAACACCTCCATAACATCATCCGGAAGGTCCCAACCCTTGTATCTCAACCTCTCAGAAGCCATGCGTGAAGGTTGAGTATGTTGACCTCTGGATGGAGAACGTGACCTCCCTCTTGCGAGAGAAGATCCTCTCTTTTTGGAAGACGTATTGGAGGGCAGATGGACATGTCGAGAAGGTACGGGTACCACGTTCTCCTGGCCCAATCCGGGGCAATTAGGATCATGGTTTTCCTGAACTTTCTCAACCTCCTGATTACCTGAGGGATCACAGGGACTGGAGGGAACGCATATAGAAGAGGAAATTCCCACTCTACTACAAATGCGTCCCCTAGAGCTCCTCTCGGGGGAAATTCCCTTGAGCAGTACAGTTCGCACTTCCTGTTGACAATGGTCGCAAACAGATCCACTTGAGGGGTTCCTCAAAGGGCAAAGATCTCCATAAGGACTTCCTGAGCTATCTCCCACTCGTGAGAGACTGTGCTCTGCCTGCTCAGAGCATCCGCCACTGTGCTTTGCTCACCTGCTAGGTGAATGGCAGATAGAGAGATCCCTTCTTGTATTGACCAGAACCAGAGCTGCATTGCCTCTCTGCACAGTGGCAGTGACCCTACTCCTCCTCTCTTGTTGAGGTAGTACATGGCCACTGTGTTGTCCGTCATGATCAGGACATTCTTTCCCCGTACAGAGGGCAGGAAGGCCTTCAGCGCTAGTCTGATCGCCCTCAGCTCCAAAAGGTTGATGTGTAGTCTGGACTCCGATGGAGACCAACGACCACGGATTGTCAGATGATTGGTGTGGGCTCCCCACCCCGTGAGTGAGGCATCCGTCACTACAGTGATCTCCGGCCATGGCTGCCAAAAAGATTGTCCCTTGAGGATGTGTTCTTTGCAAACCCACCATTGTAGGTCCTGAGCTACTCTGGTTGGAACTTGTAAGAGATCTGTCCTTTCCCCTGAAAATTGGGACCATTGAGTCCTGAGGGCCCATTGAAGGGATCTCATCCTCAATCTGGCCTCTGGCACCAGAAAAATGCAGGATGCCATGAGGCCGAGCAACCTGAGAAAATCGAAGGCCGGTAGATACTGGGCATTCTGGAATTTTGTCACCATCTGCAGAATGTGGTGAGCTCTCTCTTCGGGAGGCGAGGCTTTGCCCGAACGAGTATCCAAGACTGCTCCATAAACTGGAGCTTCTGTGATGGTATAATGTTTGACTTTTCCAAATTCAGAGAAAACCCTAGTTTGTGAAAGAAGTGGCAAGTCTTGGATAGATGATCCTGGACTTGTTCTGGAGAATGTGCCCTGATCATCCAATCGTCCAAATAGGGGTAGACATGAATCCCCCCTCTTCTGAGACTCGCTGCCACTACTGCCATCAACTTGGTGAAAACTCTTGGGGCGGAGGTCAACCCGAAAGGCAGAACTCGAAACTGATAGTGAGAGTTGCCAATCGCGAACCTCAGGTACTTTCTGTGCTTGAGATGGATTGGCACATGAAAGTAAGCATCCTGAAGGTCCAATGATACCAACCAGTCTTGAAGTTGGAGAGCCTGAAGGATCTGAGAAAGAGTGACCATCTTGAACTTGTCCTTCCTGAGGAACTTGTTCAAGTTTCTCAAGTCCAAGATGGGTCTCAGTCCTCCGTCCTTCTTTGGAATGAGGAAATATGGGGAATACCAACCCTTGTTCCTCTCCGCTACAGGTACATGTTCTATTGCACCTTTCTGTAACAGGGTTAAAACTTCCTGCAACAGGAGAAGGTCTGGATTTTTGGTAGAGTTGTATTCCGGTGGGTGATTCTGAGGTTTCTTTAGAAAAGGAAGGCAGTAACCTTTGGATACTGTTTCCAGTGCCCAAACATCTGAAGTAATGCTCCGCCATTCTTTCAGATGCTGCGAGATCCTGCCTCCCACTGGGGTCTTGCGAGTCAAAACCTCAGAGTGGTTTTGCGGCAGCTCCAGCAGCGGCTGAAGGGACAGATGCTGCTGCCGGGGCAGATCTAGCGCCTCTTCCTCACCCCAGAGGAAATTTTCTTTGCCCCCTTTGATTGGCCTCTCCCTTCCTCTCCCAAATGAGGAGTAAAAACGAAAGGGACGACCCCTCCAGGAAGATGAGCCCGTGTAGGGGCGTTGCTGAGGTTGTCGTATAGCGGCACCAAGTGACTTTGCCGCTGCCTTGGAGGTCTGCAGCTTCTCCAAACTTTCATCCGCCTTTCTGCCAAACACCCTTGAGCCATCAAATGGCATGTTAAGGAGTCTAGATTGAACATCTGGTGCAAAACCTGACTTCCTTAGCCACGCAAATCTGCGTAGCACTGCGCTAGACGCCATGGACCTGCTGATACTGTCAGCAGTGTCCAAACCTGCTTGAAGGCATTCTCCCGAAGCCTCCTTACCATCCTTAATTATGGATAGGAAACCATCACGTTCCTCTCCTTCCGGGATGTGTTGAGCTGCCGCTGACATGCAGTCCCACAGAGTATAATCAAATCTAGCCAATGTACAAGATACATTGGTAGACTTCAGAGCCATGCTCCCTGGTGTAAAGATCTTTTTCGACCAAGTATCTATTTTCTTGTCATCCCTATCAGGGGGTATAGTGGGGTATGCAGCATTTTTTGTTGATGTGGCTGCCTGAACTACCAGACTCTCAGGAGAAGGATGTTTACTCAAATACTCTGGGTCAGAGTTACAAGGTCTGTATTTTGCCACATATTTTTTATTTACTGCTGGACTAGATTCCGGTCTTTCACAAGCAGCATTTACACTCCTTTGCAGGGCAATATGAAAAGGAAGTATGGGGTCTGGTTGAGGACCTCCTGACAAAATATCTGTCATGTCATCATCCTGGTATACAGGTGCATTATTACCCCACCCCATAAACTCTGTTACTCTATTCATGAGTTTTCTGTAACCCAGATCAGCATGTTCTGCTGGATCTGGTCTCTCAAATTCATATTCAGGAGATGTGTCTATTCCACTTGCAGACTGTAAACATTCATACAAATCCTGCATTTTTGATTGAGGATTTATTAATTCCTCTGGAACATCTCTTGTCCCATAAGGGTACACTGGGATTGCCTCCCTGCGTAGGTGTGCCGCCGCCACCGCCAGTACCTTGGTGAATACCCTTGGAGCCGAGGCTATCTCGAAGGGCAGTACCTTGAACTGGTAGTGCCGACTGTCGCAAGTATCTTTTGTGCGCTGGGAACATGGAAATATGAAAATAAGCATCTTTCATGTCCAATGTTGCCATGTAATCCCCCTTTTTTAGGAGGGGGATTACCTCTTGGAGAGTAGTAATGCGAAATTTTTGGGGCTTGACATACTTGTTTGCAGGCCTTAAGTCCAATACTGGGCGCATTGTCAAATCTTTTTTTTTGGCACAAGGAAGTTGAATAAGGAACAAGTTACTTACCTGTAACTGTTGTTCTCCAGCATGGGTCTGGCATGGATTCACATGCTCATGAATATTCCCCGTCGTCAGGCCGGGAATCCTCGGTATAGAAAAAAATCAGTATCAGTTTCGTTTCTGATCTGTCTTTCTTAGTAGTAACCAATCACTGGTCTCTGGGTCATACTGCCCCCAGCCAATGACTCCCTTCTCCCTAAGCCCCGCCTCTGGCAGCCATCCTCATTTGGTAGCACGTAAAGTGGCAGTATGACCAAGTGAAGAGCCGCAGCAGGGTTTGAGGGAGGGTTCGCATGTGAATCCATGCCAGAGCCATGCTGGAGAACAACAGTTACAGGTAAGTAACTTGTTCCTTCTCCAGCATGGGCTCTGGCATGGATTCACATGCTCATGAATACAAGAATACACAGCAGTACGCACATGCACAACCACGGGAGGTGGCAAGGCTCAACATTAAGCATTTCAACAACTCAACATTAAGCATCTCTTACCTCCTCACCAGGCTCACCTTAAGCGAACAGGTTGCGCAGCACTGCTTGGCCAACCCTGGACTCCTCCCTGGAGTCCCAATCGACGCAGTAGAATCTCGTGAAGGTGTGCGTCGACCTCCACGTAGCAGCCCTGCAGATGTCGAGAAGGGGCACATCAGACAGGAACGCCGTGGTAGCAGCGATCGCTCTGGTCGAATGGGCTCTCGGACGGCCGGGCAGCGTTCGGTTTGCCAACCGGTGACAGTGCATGATGCAGCCGGAGAGCCATCTGGAAATGGAGGCCTTCGAGAGAGCCTTCCCCTGATTAACAGGTCCAAAGTTCACAAAAAGTTGTGACGTCTTCCGAAAACACTTCGTGCAGTCCACGTAGAACTTCAGCGCTCTAGCCACATCCAGCGAGTGCAAAGTCCTTTCGGCTGGCGACGAAGGCGACGGGAAGAAAACAGGCAACACCAAGGGTTCTTTGAGGTGGAAGTCCGACGGCACCTTGGGCATGAAGGACGGGTGCGTCCTGAGCACTACCCTCGTGTCGTGAAAAGTCAAGTACGGGAGCTTGCAGGAAAGGGCCTGGATCTCTCCCACTCTTCGTGCGGAGGTGATGGCCACAAGAAATGCTGTTTTCCACGACAAGAACTTCAGCGGAGCCGAGTGCAGAGGCTCGAACGGAGGTCCCATGAGCTTGGTCAGCACCACGTTGAGCTCTCACGCCGGGGCCGGAGCCTTCACCGGCGGGAACGATCTGAACGGTCCCTTCATGAATTCTTTCACCAGATGATGAGACCACAAAGACGTCCGCCCCGTGGTTCTGGTGTATCGGGAGATCGCAGCAAGATGAATCTTGATGGACGCGTGCGCCAGTCCAGCCTTGGCCAGCGTCAGAAGGTACGGCAGTACCTGGGGAGCCGTAATCCGTGTAGGGTTAATCTTCTGTGCGTGGCACCAGACAGAGAACCTCTTCCATTTGTGTCCATAGCATTTAAGAGTTGAGGACGCCCTGGCCTTTGTAAGAACCTCTCTGCAGTCGGCCGGTATGTCGTAGCCTCCAAACTCTAACGCTGCAGGAGCCAGGCCTGCAAGTTCAGCGACTTCGGGTCGTGATGGAGGATGGCGCCTCCTTCCCTGGAGAGAAGATCCGCGTCCACTGGCAGCTTGATTGACGGGGATGCTGACAAGTCCAGAAGGTCCGGGAACCATATCTGCCTCGGCCACGCAGGTGCGACGAGGATCATCCTGCACCGTGACCTCTTGAGTTGGTTAATGAGCCGGATCGGCAATGGAGGGAACGCGTATAGAAACAGGCCCTCCCAGGGGAACGAGAAAGCATCGCCCATGCTCCTCGGCTGGGGAAACCTGCTGGCGAACCTCCGGCACTTGGAGTTCGTCGCCGTCGCGAACAGATCGATCTGGGGTGTACCCCACCGTCGGAAGAGGCGGTCCATTAGATCCTGTCGTAGTTCCCACTCGTGGCACGAGCGCAGCTCTCTGCTGAGCGAGTCGGCGATGGTGTTTTTTTATCCCTGCCAGATGAAACGGCACCAGAAACATCCTTTGGGCGACGGCCCAATGCCACAGATCATGCGCCTCCTTGGACAGGGCTGGGGATCTGGTACCTCCCTGCTTCCTGATGTAGAACATGGTGGTGGTATTGTCGGTGACGATCCTCACCACCTTGCCCTTGAGGGACGGAAGAAAGGACCTGAGCGCCCAAAACACTGCATGGAGCTCCCGGACGTTGATATGGAGGGACTTCTCTGTCGGAAGCCAAAGGCCTCTTGCGTGCAGAATTTCGGTGTGCGCTCCCCACCCTTCCAGGGAGGCATCCGTGGTCACTGTCTCCTGGTGGCCGGGGGTCTGGAAGTCCATGCCCGCCGTCAGATGCGCGCGGGTGCCCCACCACCGGATCGCTCGTCGGAAACTCTAGTCGAGTGTGATCCTCTCCTCGAAGCTGCCCGTCGTCTGGATCCAGCGCGCGTCCAGGAACTCCTGCAACGGGCGCATCCGGAGCCTGCACAGGCGGATGAGATAAATGCAAGAAGACATCATTCCGAGGAGGGACTTGATGGACCTCACCCTGGCCGCGTCCGCAACCAGCATCTGCTGCACCTTGCCCAAGATGGCCCTCGTCCTTTCCTCCGACGGAGAGGCCAGAAGCGACACTGTGTCGAGCTTCGCTCCCAGAAACAGTGCGTCTTGCGCGGGCACTAGGTGGAACTTGGCGTAGTTTATGGAGAATCCCAGGTCCGTGAGTAGTCGGACGGTCCTTGTCGTGTGCTCCACGGCGAGCTCCTTCGTCTTTGCTCGGATGAGCCAGTCGTCCAGGTAGGGGTAGACGTGGATCCCCTCTCGGCGCAGCTGCGCCGCCACCGGTGCGAGGCACTTGGTGAACACCCTGGGTGCCGACCTTAATCCGAAGGGAAGGGCTCTGAACTGGTAGTGACGCCCTTGGACCACGAACCTGAGAAACTTTCGGTGTCCCTTTAGGATGGGAATATGGAAGTAGGCATCCTCCAAATCCAACGTCGACAGGAAATCGCCCTCCTCCAGTTGACCCAGGACGTGTTGGAGGGTGACCATCCGGAACTTCTGTGCCTTGATGAATTTGTTCAGTCATCGTAGGTCCAGGATGGGACGCCATCCTCCTGTCTTCTTCTTCACGAGGAAGTATCTTGAGTAAACTCCGGAGCCCCGAAGCCTCTTTGGGACGAGCTCGATGGCGCCCTTCTTGAGCATCGCCTTTACCTCCAAGAGAAGTTGAGGGACGTGATGTTCTTTCCTGGCCACAGGGGGGACGCGCGGGCACCTCTTTAGAAACTCGAGCGCGTGACCCTGAGCTAGGGCGTCCAGCACCCAACGGTCGGTGGAGATGGACTCCCACACGCTGACGAAGCTCGCCAGCCGGCCTCCCACCGGGATGCTTCGGTGGGGGCCCGACCCCACGGCCGGTTCAGTCCTGCTTCGACAAGGCTTTGCTGCCTTGTCCTCCTTGGCGACGACGGCGGGGTCCGCCTGACTTGCCTCGTCCCCTGTAAGCTTCCTGTGACGACGAACGGGCCGCTTGACGGTAGGTGGAAAATCCGCAGCTGGAACCTTTGGAGGCACCCTGTTTGCCTCCGCCGCTCCGAAAGGGCGGCCGCCGTTGCTGGAGAACCCCAAGAGCGCGGGCCGTCTCCGTGTCCGCCTTGATGGCTTGAAGGGAATCGTCCACTGTTTTCCCAAACAGGTTGTTTCCGTCGAACGGCATGTCCAAGACTCTGGTCTGCACGTCCTGACGGAAGTCAGTAGCCTTGAGCCATCCATGCCGCCTAAGGCACACGCCGTTGCCCAACTGGCGAAATTCAGTGTCAGCGATGTCCGTCGCAATCGTAATGGCGTGGTCCGATGCCACCTCTCCTTCCTGCAAGATCTCTAGGGCTTCCGCCCTCTTGTCGTCTGGTAGGAAGTCCAGCAGGGGGGCCAGTTTGTACCACAACTCCCTGTCGTAGCGGGCTACGATAGCCAAGGCGTTGGCAGCCTTAATCGTCGTCGCTGCCGACGACATGACTCTGCGTCCCATCGTGTCTAATTTCTTTCCCTCGCCGTCCGGCGGGGAGGTTGACGTAGAGGCCGCGACCCCCCCCGCTTTCTTACTGGCCGCCGCGGAGACGACCGAGTCTGGGGTCGGCTGTGCCCGAAGGCACAAGGGGGCCGCGTCCGGGACCCGGTACTTCTTCTCGTACCGATCCCTTCTAGCCGGTGTCGTGGATGGGTTCTTGAGGAGGGCGAGGCCCTCATCCCAAATATTGTCTAGTAGAGGTACAGTGAGGACCGTCTTCCTCTTGGTCTCGCGCCGTTGATAAAGGAAACCTTCCTTCTTCTTCTCTTCCGGGCAGAGCTGGAAAAGCTCGAATGCCCTGGCGATCATGGAGTGAAACGATCCAATCTCGTCGGCGGAGAAGCCCGGGTGGGAGGTGACGACGGCCGTGTCAGTCCCCGTATCATCCCCACGTGTCGTGGACGGGGAGGAGGGCTGAACAGGGCGCGATGGCTGAAAAGGAGGTGGAGGATGAATCCTTCTTCTCTTTGGGGGAGGGCTCCCAGAAGGGCCTTGCTCCGGGTCCCCAGCCGGGAGCGGTTCCTCCGTTGGTGGCAATGGCAGTCTCGTCCTTATCTCCGAGCATAAGGACTGTATAGCCAACAAAATGGCCGCCGAGTTGTCTTGCGGCACTGGTTGAGGGAGATCCGACGGGCGATCAGGAGCCCCGTCGGCACCCTCGACGCCCTTGTCGTCTTCTACTTCGGGGTCCCTCCCGACAGGATGGCCTTCTTCCACGCCAGAGCCGTGGCCTAAGACTTCGATCAGCTCCTCCTCAGAGGTTGAGGCAGAGTCCACGACGACCTCCTGCCCCCCCTTTTTCTTCTCCGTCGGAGGTTTCACAGGGGTCCTGTCGATGGGCATGAAAGAGGACTCCCTCTGCGGTGGCAGGGAGATTCTGGGCCCCGGGGTCGCCACCACTGGTGTAGCCTCCACAGGCTGAGCCAGGGCCGCCGCGACTGTCTCGATAGAGGCCTTAGCCGGATGGATCAAGGCTTTCACCACCTTAGGTGCGCTCACCGCCTTCTCCTTGGGGGAGGGTCACCACCTCGCTCCCCCTCCGATGAGGCCTTAGGGCACGACCGGGGTCTCTCCAGGAATTTCGCCGGGTGCTCGGCCTTCCTCTTACCCGAGCCAGAGCGTTGGCTCGTGGTTGATGGCGCCGGGGAGGATGCGCCCTGCCTGGCGCCCGTAGAGCCCGACTGTTCGGCGCTCCCGGTGCCAGCGGACTCGCGGTGCTTGGCCTTCTGTTGGACCCCCGTCGCCGGGGCGCCCTCAAAGGTCTTAGAAGACCGCTCGTACTTCTTCTTCTTCTCGCCTGACGGGCTCTTTCCTTCCAGCCAGTTGGCGAGACGTTGATGGCGGTCCTTCATGGTCCGCTCCGACATATTGCCGCAAAACGCACAGTCCTTCTCCACGTGTGTCTTGTCCTCATGTCGGCAGTAAAGGCAAAGGGACTGTTCGTCCTCCTTAAAGACATTCTGAAGCTGGTATCCAGGGCAGACCCTGAACAGCTTTCCGGGCGTCGAGCTTCCCTTCTCCTGGGCCATGTCCGAGATGGGCCTGAGAAACTTCTGGAGTCCTCCAAAAGCGTGGCTCGACGAAATCTTCACCCTAGAGGGGCGTAGACGAATCCGACACGGGTCCCTGTTGATCGGATGAAGAAACGGTGGAGCTTGAGGCTCTTTTGACTGAAAAAGAGACATTTTTCTGAGAAAAAACGCGAAAAAAGCACTAATGCTCGAGAGCAATAGCACGAGGATCCCAACACTTGAACGTGCGGTAAAAATCTGAAGATGGCTGCCAGAGGCGGGGCTTAGGTAGAGGGCAGTCATTGGCTGTGGTCAGTATGACGCAGAGATCAGTGATTGGTTACTACTACGAAAGACAGATCAGAAACAAAACTGATACTGATTTTTTCTTTACCGAGGATTCCCAGCCTGACGATGGGGAATATTCATGAGCATGCGAATCCATGCCAGACCCCATGCTGGAGAAATGGATACATGAGTTAGAAAAATGACGGGCGGGAATACATTAGCTATAGGGGGATATTAAAGGTCTTCTAATCGCCATACTTGGTGAAAGAGCTGATGATGTATGGACACGGGCAGGTTACCCTGGTGTGACTACAGTCAACACTGCGCATGATGGAGCACCATTTAACAATTGTAGAGCAGCAATTTGGAAAGCGCTTGGAGTGCTATATCCGGACACGTCCGATATGGGAGCTATAATGATGAGAAAAATGAAGGAAGGAGAGGACCCTTTGCTTTACATTCAAAGTTTTCAAGACGCATGGGCGCTTGAAACACGTGTGGCTTGGGGGAAGTCTATACCTGTATTTTATCATATATTATGCCAAGGGCTGCCAGAGCAGGTACAGAAACAGCTCAAGAAATGAGTGTGGATTGAAGCCAAACCGTGGTCGGAAATCCAGTTAACCATTGCACATTATTGTAGACTCTTGTAGGAAAAGAATCGAAAAAAGGACGATGCACGAAAAGGTGAAGAAGCAAAATTAGTTCAGAAAAAGCTGTCCAAGTATGCCATTGAAGGGGCAATGTTAACTAACGTAGGCGGATCCAAATCGCAGCAGACCGTGCACATGCCACAAGTTAATAACCAAAGACAGTTTGATCAGACAAATAATGGATATGCTCCAAGAGGAAGGGGATATCGAGGGAGAGGTTGGCAAGGTAATCAAGGGTATTGGCAGAATAATCAGGCAGGGTTCCAGAATATGCAAAATGGTAATCAGAGCATGCAATATGGGCAGATGGGAAGACAACCGCTTGTGTGTTGGACATGTGGAATGACCAAGGGATGGTACAGAAGGATCAATTTTCAAGACGAGGAATGCCAAATCCACCTGCATATTCACAGCAGGGCGGAAATGGATTTGCGCAAGATCAAACAGTGCAGCAGTAAGCGCCGAGAGTGCAGCAAGGCTTGCAATCACAGCAAGTAACAGGTAATCCACCACAAGGACAAATCGCAGCATTCTCCTATGCAACTTCAGCAGAACACGAACACAGAACCGTCTATTGCGCGTAGAATAGGACGTGTTACTGTTGATGGAGGAAATCCATTCATGGGTGATGGAGTGAGACTGTACCCGCAATAGGACAGATCACTGGGAGACCTGATATGTTCAGTCCTATCTATTACACCGAATCCTCATGAGGAGCCAAGGGTAGACGTAATTATAGGCGGCAAAGCTTTTTCCTTCTTAGTGGACACGGGTACAACACGATTGTGCATACGTGAGGGCAGATTTTCAATGTCTGGCGATGCGATGAATACTCAGGGCTTTACAGGAGCAACAAGTTGTGTTCCTTTTACAAAAGAATTACCAGTCTCCATAGGAGAATGCAATATGAAGGTGACACTGCTTTTTCGAGGCAAACACCCGTCAACTATTAGGACGAGATTTAATGACGAAAATGAATATGACCATTTCGTTTACAGACGATGGCATAATATGCTTAACACCGGGAATGCACTATCTAAGCGTGTGCGAAATGATCAGAGCATACGCAGGGAAAATAGCGCCTAGACCGATACCATTGGAACCCGAAGTGTTCCATTATGGAATACATGTTTTGTTAACGTGGCTGCCAGGTCTAGTAGGCAGAACCATGAGAATACCAGATGAGTTTCCATTTAAACCTCAGATACCCATGGACGAAGAGGAGGGGGCAAACCTTCCCCTTAGACATAGAAGCATCTATAGTCCGAGGAAATATGGCTTTACTTGATGCAACTGATGATAAAGGTAGACAATGGAGCACAATAATTGCCATTGAGGAAGGTTGCAGAGTGACTGATGTCACTGATGAGGACTTGTTTGGAGATGACATATCGGATGATTTTGTGATACTTGAAATGTGCATTACTTATTGGGTCGAGGTGATTAAGAGAGAAGTCCCACAGAGAATGATGCTAGCAAAGAAGCGTCCTGAATATTTTTTTGATGAAGATATGGTGAAGTTGCCAATTTCCTTATGGACTACTGGCCCCTATGACGTAGGCTTACAGAAAGGAGTTGGGGGAAGGAAAAAGTTACTTACCTGTAACTGTTGTTTTCCAGCATGGGTCTGGCATGGATTCACAGGCTCATGAATATTCCCCGTCGTCAGGCTTGGAATCCTCGGTAAAGAAAAAAATCTGTTTCAGTTTCGTTTCTGAACCGACTTTCTACTAGTAACCAATCACTGGTCTCTGGGTCATACTGCCCCCAGCCAATGACTGCCCCCTACCTAAGCCCCTCCTCTGGCAGCCATCTTCAGATTTGGTAGCATGTAAAGTGGCAGTAGGACCAAGAGAAGAGCCGCAGAGGGGTTTGAGGGAGGGTTCGCATGTGAATGTGAATCCATGCCAGACCCATGCTGGAGAACAACAGTTACAGATAAGTAACTTGTTCCTTCTCCAGCATGGGCTCTGGCATGGATTCACATGCTCATGAATACAAGAATACACAGCAGTACGCACATGCACAACCACGGGAGGTGGCAAGGCTCAACATTAAGCATTTCAACAACTCAACATTAAGCATCTCTTACCTCCTCACCAGGCTCACCCTCAAGCGAACAGGTAGCGCAGCACTGCCTGGTCGACTCTGGACTCCTCCCTGGAATCCCAGTCGACGCAGTAGAATCTCGTGAAGGTGTGCGTCGACCTCCATGTAGCAGCCCTGCAGATGTCGAGCAGGGGCACACCAGACAGGAACGCCTTGGTAGCAGCGATCGCTCTGGTTCAAAGGGTTCTCGGATGGCTGGGAAACGGTCGGTTTGCTAACCGGTGACAGTGCATGATGCAGCCGGAGAGCCAACTGGAAATGGAAGCCTTCGAGAGGGCTTTGCCTTGGTTCACAGGTCCAAAGTTCACAAACAGCTGTGATGTCTTCCGAAGGCTCTTCGTGCGGTCCACGTAGAACTTCAGCGCTCTAGCCACATCCAGCGAGTGCAAAGTCCTCTCGGCCGGCGAGGAAGGCGACGGGAAGAAAAACAGGCAACACCAAGGACTTGTTGAGATGGAAGTCCGACAGCACCTTGGGCATGAAGGAGGGGTGCGTCCTCAGCACTACCCTCGTCTTGTGGAATGTCAGGTATGGATGTTTACAGGAGAGGGCCTGGATCTCTCCCACTCGTCGTGCGGAGGTGAGGGCCACAAGAAACGCTGTCTTCCACGATAGGAATTTCAACTGTGCCGTATGTAGAGGCTCGAATGGCGGCCCCATGAGCCTGGACAGCACCACGTTGAGCTCCCACGCACGGGCCGGAGCCGTCCCCGGCAGGAACGACCGGAAAAGTCCTTTCATGAACTCCTTCATCAGGCAATGAGACCACAGAGATGATCGCCCTGGAGTTCTGGTGTATCGAGAGATCGCCGCCAGATGCCTTTTGATGGAGGCATGAGCCAGCCCGGCCTTGGCCAGCGACAACAAGTACGGCAGCACTGGAGGGGCCGTAATCCGCAGAGGGTTAATCTTCTGTGCACGGCACC
The DNA here is from genome assembly GCF_040938575.1 of Ambystoma mexicanum. Lineage (NCBI taxonomy): Eukaryota > Metazoa > Chordata > Amphibia > Caudata > Ambystomatidae > Ambystoma > Ambystoma mexicanum. The sequence continues at coordinate 1,537,851,005 of NC_090932.1, forward strand.
AGACAGAGAACCTCTTCCATTTGTGTCCATAGCACTTGAGTGTTGAGGACGCCCTGGCCTTTGCAAGCACCTCCTTGCAATCCGCCGCAATATCGTACCCTCCGAACTCTAGTGCTGCAGGAGCCAGGCCTGCAGGTTCAGAGATCCCGGGTCGTGGTGGCGGATGACGCCTCCTTTTCTGGCGAGAAGATCCGCGTCCGTCGGCAGTTTGACTGGGGGGGGGGGGACGCTGACATGTCCAGAAGGTCCGGGAACCAGATCTGCCTCAGCCACGCTGGTGCGACGAGGATCATCCTGCACCGGGACCGTCTGAGTTGACTGATGAGTCGCAACGGAGGGAACGCATACAGGAACCGGCCGTCCCAGGGGAATGAGAAGGCATCGCCCATGCTCCCCGGCTGGGGAAACCTGCTGGCGAACCTCCGGCACTTGGCGTTCATCGCCGTCGCAAATAGGTCGATCTGGGGATTGCCCCATCGTCGGAATAGGAGATCTACTTGATCCTGCCGAAGCTCCCACTCGTGGCACGAGCGCAGCTCCCTGCTGAGTGAGTCGGCAATGGTGTTCTTTATTCCTGCTAGATGGAAGGGTACCAGGAACATCCCTTGGGCCACGGCCCAGTGCCACAGATCCTGCGCTTCCTTGGATAGGGCTGGGGATCTGGTGCCCCCCTGCTTTCTTATGTAGAACATTGTGGTGGTGTTGTCGGTGAAGACCCTCACCACCTTGCCCTTGAGGGACGGGAGGAACGACATGAGGGCCCAGAACACGGCTCGGAGCTCTAGGACGTTGATGTGTAGAGACCTCTCCTCCGGGAGCCAAAGGCCTCTTGCACGCAGATCTCCGGTGTGTGCTCCCCATCCTTCGAGGGAGGCGTCTGTCGTCACCGTTTCTTGGTGTGCCGGGGCCTGGAAGTCCATGCCCGCCGCTAGATGCGCACGGTTGCTCCACCACCGGATCGCTCAACGGAACGTCTCGTTGAGGGGGATCTCGTCTTCGAAGCTGCCTGCTGCTTGCATCCAACAGGCGCAGAGGAACTCCTGTAGTGGCCGCATCCGCAACCTGCATAGGTGCACTAGGTAGATGCACGATGACATCATGCCGAGTAGAGACAGCCGTTGTACCTTGCCTGCGATGGCCTTCGTCCTTTCCTCCGACGGAGAAGCCAATCGCGCCACTGTGTCGAGTCTGGCTGCCAGGAACAGCGCGTCTTGCGATGGTACCAAGTGGGATTTTGCACAGTTGATCGAGAATCCCAGATCCGTGAGCAGTTGGACGGTCTTCGCTGTGTGATCGACAGCGAGTTCCCTTCACCTTGCTCAGATGAGCCAGTCGTCCAGGTAGGGGTATACGTGGATCCCCAGCAGGCGCAGCTGCGTCATCACCGGCGCCAGGCACTTGGTGAAGACTCTCGGTGCCGACTTCAACCCGAAGGGTAGGGCCTTGAACTGGTAGTGCCGCCCTTGGACCACGAATCATAGGAACTTTCGATGTCCTTTGTGTATGGGGATGTGAAAGTAGGCATCCTTCAAGTCCAACGACGACAGGAAGTCGCCTTCTCCAGAGATCCGAGTACATGCTGGAGCGAGACCATCCAGAATTTCTGGGACTTGATGCATCTGTTTAGACAGCGAAGGTCCAGAATGGGTCGCCAACCGCTGGTCTTCTTTCGGACGAGAAGTACCGCGAGTATACTTTGGAGCCCCGGAGCCTCTTTGGGACGAGTTCTATGGCGCCCTTCCTTAGCATCGCTCGTATCTCCAGGAGTAGTTGTGGCACGTGATTTTCCTTCCTGGCCACGGGTGGTAGACGGGGACACTTTCTTTGGAATTCCAGAGTGTGCCCGTGGGCCAGGGCATCTAGCACCCAACGGTCGGTGGAGATGGACTCCCACACGCTGACGTAATTCGCCAGCCGGCCTCCCACCGGGGTGCTCGGGTGGGGGCCCAACGTCAGAGCCGGTTCAGTCATGCTTCGCCGCGGCCTTGCCATCTTGGACTCCTTGGCGACGGCGATGGGAACCTCCGGCCTTGCTGCGGCCTCTGTAGGCGTCCTGCGACGAGGAGCGGGCTGCCTGGCGGTACGACAATGAACCGCCACCAAAACCTTTGGAGGCACCTTAAGACTTGCCTCCGGGGGTCCGAAAGGACATCCGTCGTTACTGTTGAGAACCCAACGCCTGGGCCATCTTGGTGTCCGCTTTGATGGCCTGCAGTGACTCGTCCACTGCCTTGCCGAACAGGTTGTTCCCGTCGAAGGGCATGTTCAGTACCCTGGTCTGCACGTCCTGACGGATATCGCTGGCCTTGAGGTAACCGCGCGGGCAAAGGCAAACGCTGTTGCCCATCTGGCGAAAGCCGTTGTCGGCGAGGTCAGTGGCCACCGTGATGGCGTGGTCCAAAGCCACCTCGCCTTCCTGTGGGATTTCCAGGGCCTCAGCCCTCTTGTCGTCTGGGAGGAAGTCCAGGAGGGGAGCGATCTTGAACCACAGCTCCCTGTCGTAGCGTGCCACGATCGTGAGGGCGTTGGCCGCTTTAATCGTAGTCGCCGCCGACGGCTGTGCTCTGAGGCACAAAGGGGCAGAGTCCGGGACCTGGTACTTCTTCTCGTACCGATCTCTCTCTTGGGAGGAGCCGTGGACGGGTTCTTCAGTAGTGCCAGCCCCTCGTCCCAGATGTCGTCCAGTAGCAGGATTGAGAGGACAGTCTTCTTCTTGGCCTCCCGTCGTTGGTAGAGGAAGCCCTCCTTTTTCTGTTCTTTGGGGCAGAGCTGGAAGAGCTCGGATGCCCTGGAGATCTTCCTCGTCGGCCCCCCCGTTGCTCTCTTCGTCGGCTTCGTTGGAATCCTTCCCGCAGGCCCTGGCCTCCTCGAACTTCTTGTCCAGGATCCTTTGGACACTAGCCAGCTCATCCTCAGAGGCGAGATCCGTGTCCGTTATGGCTACCGTGCCAGCCCACCTCGTTCTCCTCCCGGCGTTTCACAGGGGTCTTCTCGATAGGCAGAAAAGATGATTCCCTCCGGGGTGGCAGGGAAACTCTAGCCCCTGAAGTCGTCTCCACTGGGAAAGCCTCCTTAGGTTTCGCCAGGGCCGCCACAACTCCTTCAATCGAGGCCTTAGCAGGGCGAATCAGGGCCTTCACGACCTTGGGCGCACCTGAGGCCTTCAACTTGGGGGGAGGGGCGCCGCCTCGCTCCCCCTCGGCTGTCTCCGTTGGTATCGACCGGGGCTTCTCCCAAAGCTTACCCGGGTTCCCTGACTTCCTCTTCACCGGGCCAGAGCATTGGCTCGTGGTTGATGGCGTTGGTGATATCGCGCCCGGCCTGGCAGCCAAGGAGCCCGACCGATCGGCGCTCCTGGTGCCCGCGGACTCGCAGTGATTTGCCTTTTGTTGGGCCCCCGTCACCGGAGCGTCCTCAAAGGTCTTAGAAGACCGCTCGGACTTCTTTTTTTAATTCAAATGTTGTTTATAGTTTGATTAACAAACTTTGACAACTTTCATTTACATTTTTCATTCCACTTACAATCCATGTTAAAAAGGAAAAAGAAACAAACCACCAAAAAAGATACATTACATATGTCGCCATTCCTTTGAAATAAAATATTTACACAAAATGGCATCCACATTTAAAACAACAACATAATCTTAAAACAAGTAAAAATCAACCTAGATCATAATTTGTCCACTCCGGGAGCAAGATGTTAGCTGTTAACATAAGCTTCGGGTACCGCACAAGGAACCTTTTTTAAAAAATAGCTCCTGTTGCGAATCACAATTCCAAAATGCATTAGTTCAACTGGGATATATATAGAACCACAGAAATAGCCAGGTCATGTAAAATGTTTAAAGTGCTAGGCGAGGGTGGCTTCAAGCATCATTCAAATTTATTTTTTCCATTTCCACATTTAAAATGTTCAGGAACCTCATGAGCCGTAAAATGGCTTTGGTGTTATTGCCACACATGCATGAGAGCCAGAGCCATTCCCTTTTAGCAACCAAAACTCCCACGCTATCAGTTACAAATGTTATGTTATGTTATTTTGCATTTATATAGCGCCTTATATACCATTGGTATGGTCTGAAGGCGCTGGTAGGTTGAACGCCCTTGGGAACCGAAGTTCATATCAGTAGAGGGAGTAGAGAGGGTCAAAAGGTGCGTGTGAGCACCGGGTATGTGTGCAGCTCGTGCGGTATCCGTGTAATAGCTGCTTTCTAGCGGTAGGTGTGATGGTTGAGAGGTCAGGAGTATGTGTTCGTTCTGGCAGGATTTATCCAGAACGGATGTGGCTGCGTTAGGCCTGAGGAGAACGCCTGGCTGGGGGGTGTGTAACCAGCAGTGTTTACTTAGAATGATGTGGAGTGAGCGGCGGATGTTGATATGACAACAGTTATACCGAATGGTGTCATAGTATCCCTGTGTTCTAGTTGAGTGGTGATGTAAAGGAGAGAGTAAGCATGATGGTGTGATATGATGGGTTATATGCTCTTTCAAACGTTATCTGCATTTCAGACCATAGTATACACGTCACGCAATTCTATGCGCTCCTGTCCGTTCCATGCACTCCTATCTACTCCATGCACCCCAGTTTGCTCTATACATTCCGGTCCGCTCCATGTACTCATGCATTCCGGCCCACCCTGCGCGCTCGGGTCCGCCCTGCGTACTCTAGTCTGCCCCAACATTCACAATTCTGTCTAAGTGTGGACTAGCAAGTGTGGACATGCTAATATTCACAATTCTGTCTGGGTGTGGACATGCTAATATTCACAATTCTGTCTAGGAGTGGACATGCTAATATTCAAAGTCCTATCTAGATGCAACGCAGGCCAATATTCACAATTCTGTCCAACTGTGGCCATGCTAATACTCACAATTCTGTCCAAGTGTGGATATGCTAATATTCACAATTCTGTCTAGGTGTGGACATGCTAACATTCAAAGTCCCATCTAGAAGCAACGCAGTACAATATTCACAATTCTGTCTAGGTGTGGACATGCTAACAATCACAATTCTGTCTCCAAGTGTGGACATGCTAATATTCACAATTCTGTCTAAGTGTGGACATGTTAACATTCACAATTCCATCTAGATGCGACGCAGGCCAATGTTCACAATTCTATCTAAGAGTGGGCATGCTAACATTCACAATTCTATCTAAGAGTGGGCATGCTAACATTCACAATTCTATCTAAGAGTGGACATGCTAACATTCACAATTCTATCTAAGAGTGGACATGCTAAGAATCACAATTCAATCTAGATGCGACGCAGGCCAATGTTCACAATTCTATCTAAGAGTGGGCATGGAAGTATTATGGCACTCTATGTTATTGGTAGGTAAGATAGAGTGGCAGGGGTTTTCTGGAGTAGAGTGATTGCTCTACTCCCCACCCATGCCACACTCACGGTTTTTGTTGGTGTCTGTTGGCTGCTGGCTTCCTTGGCGTCCCCTTGCGGACACCTGCTGACACTTCCTGGAGCCGCCTCTGTTGGAGCCGCCCTTGGCCTTGGGGCCCTTAGCCGGGGGCTGCACGGGCAGAGGGCTGCCCTGGGAGGACCAGTGATGAAGGGTGAGGGGTGACAAGGCAAGCTTTTTCAAAGTATGCATAATAGATGGTCAAGTGTTTTAGGGATTCATACTGGATATCATCCTTGCAGAATCTACACCCATATCCGCTGTTGAGGGAGGTGTACGAATCCCAGTTTTTGATTCTATCTAATGTTAACAGTTGATTTAGTTTGAACCTCAAGTATGAATCTCTTACTTTGTGACATGGAAATTGCACTAAGTATGGTTTGTACAGTAATCTACCTGTGGAGAATTTGGCTGCTTCTTCGTAGCTCTTCAATGTCTCAATGATATTCAAGGTTTTACACCAGTCATACGCGAAAAGACAGAGTTTTACATGCGCTTGCCGAAACTGTAAGTCAGCAGGAGTTAGAGCTAATTCAGCAAGTAGTGCCACCATTTTATTTTAATATTTTCCAACAGATGGCGGATTGGCAGTGACTATCATTAAGCCCAGATCTTCGTATAATGAATTTTTAGGAGGAAATAACATCTTTCCAAAATTTGACAATTGACGCCATTTGTATCGGGCGGACAAAGAGGTCAAACCCAACTCTTGTCTTAATACCGCATTGGGCAGAGACTTGACCAATCGCAAAACACCCTTCCATAAGCCTCCTTGAAGCTGGTCAAGAAATTGATCAATATCTGCTAAACACATAGCCAATGCGTACAATAGGATTGCCTCAGCTTTCAGGGTGTAAAATTCAAAGAGAGGAAGTAATGAGAATTTACAATGTTTGATGAAAACCATGCGCATTTGGGTGGCAAGAATTTTCTTTACATTCAAAACCTCCTTCCACATTGTGACTGCAATAGAGTCAGATATTGAGTAGCCTAAGTATCTGATTGTGGAGGCTTTTAGAATAGAAATGCTTCCGATTCACCATTTCCAAGCGCACGGCCATCTCTTGAGATTCCTGAGGATAAATATGTGGGATTTTTCTGCATTAAAAGAGTAAGTTGTGTGTGCAACAGTACTCAGCAAACAGGGACAGTTTTGTTTGTAAACCAGAAGGTGTTCGATCGAAAATCACAATATCATCGGCAAAGGTGAGCCATTGTATTTTTAAATGGGCTAACGTTGCAGGATAACTGACTTGTTGAGCCCAAATTGCATTAATGCCACATAAATAAAGATTGAATAAGGTGGCCGCCAAATTACAGCCCTGCTTGACCCCCACCCCAATTGGGTTGGCGTTGGTGGTTGCGCCTGTATGATTTACTCTGACTTAATAGGCAGTATTTTCGTGCAGTTTTGCAATTAGAAAGATAATATGCAAAGGAATACCCTTCAGTAACATTTTTTGCCAAAGCAGACCCCGAACCACGCAATCGAAGGCGGCTGTCAGATCGATTGATGCCATGTATAATGGCCCAGATTCGGAAACTTTTGATTTGGCAAGCAAATGGGCCATTATTGTTGCGTTTAGTGCAGTCCCCAACTGAGCCTGAAAGCCTATTTGGAAGCGTGAAAGAATGTTGTGTTGCTTCAGATGGGCATGGAGGTCACGAAGCAATAAGATTGCAAATACTTTAGCCGCGGCGTCTGAGGGCGATAGGCCGAAAGTTTTCTGGGTTTTGTCTTGGACCCTTTTTGTGTATCGGGACAATTATTGAGCATAACCAAGAACGGGGAATGTCAAGCGTAGCTACGATGTTATCAAATTGACACTTCAATAATCTTGCCCAGAGCAGAGGGTTACGCTTCACCACGCAAGGTGGAATGCCATCAGGCCCTGCAGCTTTGGAATATTTTAAGGCATGAATTGCACATATCCTGAATGGCCCATACTGGTAAGGGTAATTTGGGAGTTCTCAATTTCTTTGTGTTAATGTTGACAAACATCGAGGGAAGAGCACATTTACGCTTAAAAAACTCCAACCAGGTGTCTGTGGCTATCATGGAGGCCTGATTCTTGTTCAAAGTGTGAGTCAGCCCTGAGCATGGGCCATGTTGTGCATCTGTCATTTCGACATAGTGAGGCAAGCATCTTCTGATTGGACAAATTGTGTGTATAGCGTTTCAGGTTCATGCACTTATTGCGATAAGCATCGCAAATCCTCTTTTTTTGGTTCAAATACTCTTCCAGTGGACAACATGCGATTTTGAGTTTACGCAATGCAGCGTTTTTGATGCGTTTAGCAAGTTGGATTGACATGCAACCAGGGTCTGTGTTCGTGTTCCACAGGCTGTTATTTTCCTTTCGGATGTTAGCCATCACACTTGCTATCACATTCAAATACCACTTTGCTTCCAATTTCTCAGATGAATAAGGCTTACAAGGGCCGTTGTGGCAGCCAAGCCAGGCATCGATTGAGGCATTGATCTTATCACAGAGCCTGTTACTCCATCTGATGGAGAGTCCAGGGCGATCACCTTCTAAAAATAGTTGGTTTGTATCGTGATTTAATCTGCTAGTAGTAACATCAATAAGCAGTTGTATAATAAGGTGGTCCCCTAGGCCGGGCTCAAACGTCTCAATTTTACTGCACCAGGCCTGAAGGTTTGCAGAGATGGCATAATGATCAATACACGATAGCATAGAACCCCTCCTCCATGTATACTATGAACCCCTAGAATTAAATGGTACAAAAGCTATGTCCCATAGTACTAAGTGCTCCTGCCATAAGTGGCCTCTTAGTGAGGTTGGTGAGAGTGACTCATCAGCTAGACTGTGGTCATGCAATTCCAAGCATTCGGCATTCAAATCGCCACCCATCACTATTCGGCAAACCGGATACTTAGTTAATACTTCGTCAAACAGCTCATTGAGTACCTCAAATATATTCGCTATCTTTACTTGGACAGGATTATGAAACACAGAAATGCAGAGGTAGAAGTCAAGGGGGGACTCAGTGAAAGAAATGAACACAGCTAGAAATGCTGTAGATTTAAGAATAACCTGAGTGCTGATATTCAGAGTGGTGTTCACACAAATAGCCACTCCACCATACGGACGCCCCCTCAAGCCCCGTTCAGCCACCACTTGATGCACAGTAAAGCCCGGCAGCGTAAGCTTTTGTACAGCCATTGTTTCGTGGCATAGAAGTATGTCACATCTAGCCGCAGAAGTAGAATATTTGAGCCATGTGTATAAATTATGAAATCCGCATGAATTCTAAGACAGAAACGTCAAGGAATCGGATTTATTACGTGGGAACATTGTCCATGGCGGGATTTAAGGTAGAATCCAATGATTTCAACCATGACCAATCTTTACTGATGTTAGACAGAGAGACAAGCTGTGCTATTACTACAGATTTTAACTCGCCCTGTACGTCTAAGCCGGAATTTAATGGTGGAGATTGGGTGGGAAGAGGTAGAGAAGTTTCCATGAAACAGATTGCATCGTCAACAGAATCAAAGATTACAGGGGACAGTCCAATTAATTGTAGTTCACGTTTGTACTGCCACACTAAGTCTGTGATGATGTTGGATTGGACTTTACACACCATCCGATGGTTGTGAATATGGGGAAGAGTAACCCATTCTTTGTCATCCGAATGCAAGGTGCGCAATGCAGGGATTTGCCTGAATGCCTTCAAGAGGGCAGAGCGATTCATGCGTTTGACCTCATAAATGACAGGATCAGTCTCCCATCCGATAATAGTGGCGGATGTTACTTCAGGCTTGCCCTTAGTAACAGGGTTGGCAGGCAAGACTCCTGGAGGGGACATAGATGGCAAACCTGACCTGTTTAAGGATCCGGGGGATTTTGTACTTTTATCAATAGTTCTACCGGAGTGATGTCCGGAATGTGTGTTTGAAAGTACGCTTCCTGTAGGAATGCCACTATTGGTTGGCTTGCCATCTTGCGCGGGCCCCCCATCACGTAGGGCCTTACGCAAGCCCTTCCGTTCTTGTACCACTTTGTTCTCCACAGGCTGTGGTCAAAGGGGCTACAGTATTTTTAGCCACCCCGAGCTGTTGCGTCTGTGCCGCTGATTTCGTCTCCTTCTTACCATGCAGTGTACTAGCACCTTCCGCTGTGCTGGAGTGTTGCAGGGCTTTTTTACTCTCTGCAGATAGTTCCTCAAGAGAGAAGAACAAGTTACTTTCTTACCTGGTAACGTTCTTTCGATGGGATGGTCCGACGACGTATTCCATATCTATGACATGTAATCACCACAGCTGTGCTGCTTCGGAAACTTTTTCGGCGTCTGCGTCCTGCGTCGATGACGTCGATGCGCCGTCGTCGAGGACCTCCTCTGACGTCCGACGTCATCCGATGTGATAAGTAGGACGCACGACGCCCATAGCCTCAGTTGTAGTTTTTTCCCCCCAGAACGTGTGACATAAGCCAACTGCCAGTCAGACACAAAGCCTTGCGGAACGTAAGCTGCAATCGCAAAAGAAATTCTGCAGCGGGGAAGGCCGGGCGGGAGCGATATGGAATACGTCGTCGGACCATCCCATCGAAAGAACGTTACCAGGTAAGAAAGTAACTTGTTCTTCGAGGGGATTGGGTCCTCCGACGTATTCCATATCTATGACAGACTCCCAAAGCAGTACCAAAGCAAGGAGGAGGGAAAGAATTTAGAATCAAAATGTAGAATAGCCAATCAAATAGCAGAGCAAAGGACCGCCTTGCCAAAGGCCAGATCCTGTGCTCGGATGGAATCAAGGGAATAGTGACGTACAAATGTATGTACTGAAGCCCAGGTGGCTGCATCACAGATGTTGCGAATAGGAACACCCCTCTGCAGGGCAGTAGACGCAGCCATACCCCTGGTAGAATGGGCCCGCAAGCCAGCCGGTGGGTCCTTACCCGCCAAACGGTAGCACTCCGAGATGGCCAAAATAATCCAGCGAGACAAAGTCTGTTTCGTCACAGCTTGCCCCAAACGCTTACCAACGTAACCAATAAAGAGTTGATCATCCACTCTGACCCGGGACATGCGTGAAACATAAAAGCTTAAAGCTCTCCTAGGATCAAGCCTATGGAGCCTCTCCTCTTCCTTACCAGGATGCGGAGGAGGATAGAATGCCGGAAGAACAACCTTCTGGGCCAAATGAAATTCCGTCACTACCTTCGGAAGAAAAGAAGGACGAACTCTAAGGACAACCCTGTCCTTGTGAAATACAGTGAAGGGAGGCTTAACTGAAAGTGCCTGTAACTCACTCACTCTGCGAGCGGAAGTAACCGCAACTAAAAACACAGTTTTCAGAGTCAACAGCCTCAAAGGGCAAGAATGTAAAGGCTCAAACGGAGCACCCATAAGAAACTTAAGAACCAGGTTTAAATCCCAACCGGGCACCAGGAAAGGCGACGGAGGGAACACATTAGTGAGCCCTTTCAGGAACTGTGAAATCAAAGGGATTTTAAAGTAAGAACACTCTTCAGACGAGCGCTTAAAGATGGACAGCGCCGCCAGGTAACCCTTAACGGTACCCACTTGCAAGCCCCTGTGGGCCAAAGAAAGTAAAAAGGACAGAACCATGGGGATGTCACATGCAAAAGGATCCACATTCTGAACTCTGCACCAGTCGCAGAACTTACGCCAACGGCAACGGTACAGAGACTTTGTTGCCGGCCTTCGGGCCGAAAGCAACACCTCCATCACGTCCTCAGGGAGGTCCCAATCCTTATACCTCAACCTTTCAGAAACCAAGCGTGAAGGTTGAGGGATCTGATCTCTGGATGGAGAACCTGACCCCCCTCCCGTGAGAGCAGATCGTCTCGGTAGGGAAGACGACGTGGAGGGCAGATGGATAAGTCGAGAAGGTCCGGGTACCACGTCCTCCGAGCCCACGCCGGGGCAATGAGGATCATCCGGGAACCGAACTTCCGTAACCTCCGCAGCACTTGCGGGATGACGGGGACTGGAGGAAACGCGTACAGCAGCGGGAATGACCACTCCACCACGAACGCGTCTCCTAAGGCTCCTTCCGGAGGAAATTCCCGCGAGCAAAACCTTTCGCACTTCCGGTTGACACTGGAGGCGAAGAGATCCACTTGAGGGGTCCCCCAAAGGGCGAAGATCTCCAGGAGAATCTCCTGAGCCAACTCCCACTCGTGAGAGATCGCGCTCTGCCTGCTCAGAGCGTCCGCCGTCACATTTTCGGCACCGGCCAGATGAACTGCCGAGATCGAAACTTCCTGCTGGATGGCCCAGAACTCGAGCTGCATCGCCTCTCTGCACAGAGGAAGTGACCCTGCCCCCCCTTTTTGTTGAGGTAGTGCATGGCCACTGTGTTGTCTGTCAGGATCAGGACATTCTTCCCTCGCACAGACGGCAGAAAAGTCTTCAGGGCTAGCCTGACGGCCCTCAGCTCCAACAGATTGATATGGAGTCTGGACTCCGACGGAGACCAACGACCGCTGACTGTCAGCCCGTTGGCATGAGCTCCCCATCCCGTGAGGGATGCATCCGACACGACCGTCACCTCCGGCCAGGGAAGCCAAAATGGAGCCCCCTTCATCAAGTTGCCTTCGACGGCCCACCACAGAAGGTCCCGGGCGACCGAGGACGGCACCTGAATCGAGTCCGACATCCTGCCGGAGGACTGCGACCATTGCGTCTTGAGAGCCCACTGCAAAGATCTCATCCGCAGGCGAGCCTCTGGCACCAGAAGAATGCAGGATGCCATGAGGCCGAGCAACCTCAAGAACTCGAACGCTGGGAGCGTCTGGGCATGCTGAAACTTGTGCACCATCTGCTGAATGTGAAGAGCCCTCACCTGGGGAGGAAAACACTGCCCCAGGGAAGTGTCGAGCACTGCTCCGATGTACTGGAGCCGCTGCGTTGGCGTCAAATGGGACTTCTTTAAATTGAGGGAGAAGCCCAGCCTGTGAAGGGAGCGACAGGCGATCGACAGATGATCCAGGACTTGCTCGGGAGAGCTCCCCCTGATCAACCAATCGTCCAGGTAGGGGTAGACGTGAATCCCCCCCTTGCCTGAGATGCGCTGCCACCACCACCATGAGCTTGGTGAAAACCCTCGGGGCGGAGGTCAATCCGAACGGCAGGACCCGAAACTGAAAGTGCGAGTCGCCAACCGCGAACCTCAGGTACTTCTTGTGCTTGGGATGGATCGGCACATGGAAGTAAGCATCCTTGAGGTCGAGTGACACCAACCAGTCCTGAAGCTGAAGGGCCTGGAGGACTTGAGAGAGAGTAACCATCTTGAACTTGTCCTTCCTGAGGAATTTGTTCAAATCGCGCAAGTCCATGATGGGTCTCAATCCCCCGTCTTTCTTCGAAACCAAAAAATAAGGGGAATACCATCCCTTGTTCCTCTCCGCTACAGGCACCAGTTCTATGGCGCCTTTCTCCAGCAGGGCTTGAATTTCCTGCGCAAGGAGCGGATCCGGACTCTGCAAAGAGAGGTTCCCCGGTGGATTGTCGCGAGGCCTGTGCCGAAAAGGAAGACAGTAGCCGTGGGTTATGATCTCCAGAACCCACACATCTGAAGTAATGGCTTGCCACTCTACAAGATGCTGCGCCAGCCTTCCCCCAACCGGCGAACCATGGGACATGGCCTCACGACTGAATGGGAGCGGCTGCGGCGTTACCTGAGGGCAAAGAGGCAACTGCCCGAGCGGCCTTGGCACCACGTGTACCCTGTCGTCCACCTCTGGTACCCCTGCGTTGGCCTCTTTGACTGCCAGCTCCTCTCGCTTTACTGAAGGATGAGTAATAGCGAAAGGAACCACCCCTCCACTGCTGTCCCCTAGGACGAAAAGGCGGAGGTTGGCGAACTGCAGCGCCCAACGACTTCGCTGCAGCTTTTGAGGTCTGCAACCTCTCAAGGCTCTCGTCAGCCTTGCTGCCAAAAAGGTGTTCACCATCAAAGGGCATGTTGAGGAGCCGGGACTGCACATCAGGAGCAAACCCCGACTTCCGCAACCACGCAAACCTGCGTATCACGGTGCTCGCCGCCATGGACCTACTGACGCATTCAGCCAAGTCCAGACCCGACTGAACGGACTCACACATGGCATCCTTACCATCCTGGACCATAGCAAGGAAACCATCCCGTTCAACCCCTTCGGGAATATGTTCAGCCGCTAACGCAACACAGTTCCACAGAGTGTGCGTGAAACGTGACAAGGCACAAATGGAGTTGGCCGCCTGAAGCGCCATACCACCAGAAGAAAACACTTTCTTCGCCCAACCATCAAAACGTTTGTCGTCCCTATCAGGAGGGATGGTAGGGTACGACGCCTGCTTTGCCGGGGCCGTGGCCGCCTGCACCACCAAACTTTCCGGAGTGGGGTGCCTGGTCAAGTAGCAGGGGTCGCTACTGGCTGGACGGTATTTACGCGACAAGGATCTGCCCACCGCCGGGAGACTCTCCGGAGCAGTCCAAGCCGCCGCCACCCTTCTCTGTAAAGCCATATGGAACGGCAGTACCGGGTCAGTTGGGGGACCAACATCAAGGATGTCCGTCAGATCATCCTGCACAAACTCCCCTGGGGGAGCAGACCATCCCAGATACTCAGACACCCTAGCCATAAGGCGCCGGTACGAGGAATCGGCATGGGAGCTAGGCTCAGGCCTACAAAATTCCACCTCCGGAGAGGTGTCCAGTCCACTGGCATCATGCAGTGACTGCCTCAAATCGTCAAACTGACTATGGCCCGAGACAATTTCATCTGGCACCTGACTAGGAACCAGGCCATCAGAATCCTCATCCGCCTCCGAAATATATTCCAGGTGGCGAAAAGGCACCCGAGAGTGCTTGCTCTTAACCAGAGCCTTCCTAGGGGGTACACCCGTGACACGGGGCACCTCCGACACGAAAGGCGTCGATGGCGTCGAGCGAATCGGCGCCGACGCCGAGAAAACCGGCAACGGCGCCGAGAGGATCGGCGTCGACGTCGAGGAAATCGGCGTCGACGTCAGATGCAGCGCCTCCAGTATCGGCGGCGTCGACACAGCCCTCGAAGCCGGAGCCCCGAGCGTGTCCCTCGACGACCTGATCGTCGACGGCTTCGACGAGGCCCTCGAAGCCGGAGCCTCGAGAAAGCCTGTCGATGCCCTCGATGCCTCAGACGTCGATGTCTTCCTCGAAGACTTCACAGGAGCACACGGTCTCGAACGCGTCGAGGACCGGGACCTGGAACGGGTACGGCGAGAACGAGCCTCCTTGTCCGAACGGGACCGCTCCCGTGACTCGTGCCGACCACTCTTGCGAGCGGCGTCTCTCGACCTCACACGGCCGACCCCACTCGAGGGCGCGGACGGCTGAGTACCCTGCGACTCAAGAATCGCCAACATTTTCTTCCCGAAGGAAGCCCATTCTTCCGGCGTCGCACGGCTGGTGGGGTAACCGACGTGCCGTGCAGAATCCTCGGAAGATGACCTGGAAGGCGACCGGTGACGGCGCTTCCGAGAATGCCTCGAAGAGGCCGAGGAGTGGCGAGACCCACTCCTAGAAGAAGACCGACGAGACTTCCGACGATGACGCGGAGAGTCACCCCTCGAATCATCCGTCGAAAGCCCCGCCGACTTCGACTTCCGGGGCTTGGACACCCGACCTACCGACAACTTCTTCTTACGTTCGCGTAAGGCTTTGGACGTGAGCGACTGGCAGTCGACACAGTCATCCGTGTCGTGGGCCTCCCCGAGGCACCAGAGGCAGGCGTCGTGCGAGTCAGTCACCGACATCTTGGACCCACACTCCCCGCACTTCTTAAAGCCCGGACGCGGGGTTGAAGACGAAGTGGAAGACATCGCCGAAGGAAATTCACAAACGAACAGGTTCGAAGAACCAGAAAGAACAGAACTCCAAAGAGTCGAGGCTTAGAACCGAGAAACACGAAGCAACACGTTCGCGGAAAAAACGGAACTGAGGCTATGGGCGTCGTGCGTCCTACTTATCACATCGGATGACGTCGGAGGAGGTCCTCGACGACGGCGCATCGACGTCATCGACGCAGGAGCCGAAAAAGTTTCCGAAGCAGCACAGCTGTGGTGATTACATGTCATAGATATGGAATACGTCGGAGGACCCAATCCCCTCGAAACCTTGTTCAGTCTCTGGGCAAGCCTGCCCCAACTGGGCCAAAATTCCCATGTGTGTGGCTTATTCTGTTTTTTTCATATTTTTTTTTTTTTGGCCTTTGGCACGGCTATATTTGAGGCAGCCAGAGTTGCTTGCCTATCCGCTTTTCTTTTTATAGCTCGGAAAAAGAGACGCTTCTCTTTCCGAGAGACAAAAAGTTGGCCGGCGCTAGCAGAGTAACCACCATTGGCATCAACTTTCCCTTCCGGGGAAACTGACATGCTTTGAGTATCTATTTCAAAGAGCTTCATGAGAGCTGAGGGGCTGTCCGGATGGAATACTCCCAAGCTACCTCATTTGGGTTTTCCTGAATAAAAAATAGCAGTTGTTCTATCTTTTCAGCATTAGAGGTGACCTTTTGACACAGTTGGGCATGAGTAAATATCTGATTCAATGAGATCGCCTGTGGGGCAGCCACTGTTTGGGCAAACGAATGTGCAAAGGAGTAAGCAGTGGGAGGGATCACATGCTGTTGGCCTGTAAACACCCCTTCGTCTGTAACATCAATTTGGGTGGCAACACTGGCAAAGCCCACAGGAACGCCCTTCCAAAGCGGATGCCCGGCACCCTCACATCGAAGTGCGTCAGCGAAAATGAATCCTTCCAATTTGTTAATTTTAAACAAAATTTGGTTCCACGAGGACTTACAGTTCCTTAATTCATAACGTGTATAGTCGTGGCCTCTATCCAATAAATTAAGAATTCTTGATAAGACAGGATATGAGGCTTCCAGAGACTGCATGTCCTCAGAGGGGTCAAGAAGGTCAAACCCTAAAAGGGGGTACTGGAGCCTTTGTAGTTGGAGAGGAGGCAATGCCTAACGTCAGGGCCGTGAATTTCTTGCCGGTAATTGGACATGCACCCAGTGATTGATTGGCAGGCGGCGAGGCTAGTAACTGTTTTTTGCAAGCTGCAAAGAAGGGTGAAATGTTAGAACTGTCAGACCTTTCTCTCTATTTGCAGTGCATGTGCACATCGGCCCTCCTACTACTGGGCAATGTGACCGGGGTAGATGGGCCAACGGAGAGACATACACGTTTCTCTAGGGCTGCAAGAACCACAGGAGCCAAAAAGGAATTATCAGAGGGGGACGAGCCGAGTCCGTCACTGTTGCCATCCCCAGCTATAGAAGGCTCATCCAAAGAAAGCTTTTATGAGCCGAGAACATCTGAGCAAGACCTGGGTAAGCAAGAGGACGGCAGGAGTGGGCAAGGCGGACAGCATTGCCTCGCCCTGCGTGCGGGCATAAGCAAAAGCCTCTTCGTGGCAAATTAGGTCATTGGAGGATGCCGCATTTGACCTAGGCAGCAGGCTTAAGTCCTCGCCTAGATGTGCCATATTGGAGCGTTCCAAAATTCTGGGCAGCGGTGCGCTTGCAACTTGGTTCGATTTTTTTTAGAGTATGTACTTTTAGCTGCTAATGCGCGAGGCAACCGACCACTGCGCAGGGAGTATACCATTTGAGACAAAATGCACTAACAAACATTCAACCACGACCTTGTGCAGATTACACAATGCATGTTTTAAAGGGCAATTACTTACAGTCGTAGCTAGAAGCCCTTAAGATCCGCTTCAACTGCATTCCCACCCTCACAGCCCAATAGCCACTTGCAGTCCACTTCCGGGTGCGCGGGCCCCGATAGTATTAGTGGGCAGGCAGAGAGCCTCGGTATGATGTTGTGGGCAGAGCTAGTGCCGGTAGGCGTGTCCCAAGTCGCATGGGGGAAGTTAGCTGCGGGAAAAGGAGAAATCATTTACCAAGTTGCGAGAGGCAACACAATCCCGCAATAAGTCTCAGCAGTAAGTCTCAGCAGAAGAGCAGATGCAGGAGAGAACCTAGCTGTCCTAAAAACAGTTCCAAACAGGTTGCGTTGTTAATCCAAGGCACCTTGTTGCAACGTGAAGTGCAAGTTGCGAGCAGCAGTAGACCGCAGCGCTTCCTCTTGCCGACTCGCAGGGGCCAAGAGGATTCGTGGAGAGATTCGTGGCACAGCCCAACAGCCACTTGCAGTCCACTTCCGGGTGCGTGCACGGGTGCAATAGTATTAGTAGGCAGGCACAGAGCTTCGGTATGATGTGGGCGGAGCTAGTGCCAGTAGGCGTGTCCCAAGTCACATGGGGAAGTTTGCTTGTTGCAACGTGAAGTGGAAGTTGCGAGCAGCAGTAGCCCGCTGCGCTTCCTCTTGCCGACTCGCATGGGCCATGAGGATTTGTAGAGAGATTTGTGGCACAGCCCAACAGCCATTTGCGGTCCACTTCCAGGTTCTTCTTCTCACCTGCTGCTGGGCTCTTCCCCTCCAGCCAGTTGGTGAGTCGAGTACGACGTTCCTTCATTGTCCGTTCGGACATGTTCTTACAAAACGCACAGTCCTTCTCCACGTGCGATTTGTCGTTGTGAAGGCAGTAGAGGCACCGGGAGTGCTCATCTTCCTTGAAGACATTCTGTAGCCCGCATCCAGAGCAGCTCCTGAACAGCTTGGCTCCAACAGGCATCATGCTTCCTTTGTCCTGGGCCATGAGCACGCGGGGTAGGCCTCAAGGGTCCTCTGGAATCCTCAGAGAAGTGGAAACTCGATGAAAATGTGCCCTTGGGGGGCATAGAAAATTCCGAAAACGGGTTCCCGTTGATCAGAAGGAGGATCGGTGGAGCCTGAGGCTCGATTGACTGAAAATATAAGAGTAAACACTTCGAAAAAACGCAAAACGCAGTAAAAGCTCGAGAGATACAGCACGAGGACTCCCAACACTTGAATGTGCGGTAAAAATCTGAAGATGGCTGCCAGAGGAGGGGCTTAGGTAGAAGGCAGTCATTGGCTGGGGGCAGTATGACCCAGAGACCAGTGATTGGTTACTAGTAGAAAGACAGCTCAGAAACAAAACTGAAACTGATTTTTTTCTTTACCAAGGATTCCTAGCCTGACGACGGGGAATATTCATGAGCATGTGAATCCATGCCAGACCCCATGCTGGAGAAGTGAAAATTAAATTGAAACCAGGAGCAATTTTACCTCGAACACAACAATATCCCAAGGTCTAAAGGGGCAGATGAAGGCATTTTTAAGATGATTTCTGCCATGATGGACCAAGGTATCTTAGTGACGTCAGAGTCACCATGTAATAGGTCAGTTTATCCTATCAAGAAATCAACTACAGTACTATCACCACTGTCCCTTTCGTCCTCAAAATACTGGACAAAGCAGCCTACCTGCAGGTTCAGCACTTCATTGAAGAGAACAAACTCCCTGGACTCCGCCAATCTGGTTTCCGTCCCAGACACTGGACCGAAACCGCCCTACTTGACTTGAAAAACCAGATGGATGATGCTAGAGACATGGGTAAACCAGCACTTCTCCTACTCCTTGATCTATCCGCGGCCTTCGACCTTGTAGATCATGGTGTCCTATGCCACCACCTCTCCTCTACTACCAAATTCTCCCCAGAGGCCACAGCATGGATCACCTCCTTCTTACAAGACAGAACCAGGCAAGTATTCTCTGACCTAGCCTCTGCCTCACCAACCATCATACACTGTGGGGTGCCCCAAGGCTCCTGCCTCTCCCCCACCCTCTACAACATCTTCACACGACCCCTCTTCCTCATCCTCATCCTCGACGCTATGGCCATCTCCTACACCAACTACGCCGATGACACTCAGATCATCCTCACCCTCACTGGGAACTATGACACTGACTCCCTAACCCTCATGGACTATGCCTCAACTCTGACAAGACTGAACTCCTCCTGGTAGGTTCCCCCGACACGCTAAAAAATCTAGACTCCCAATTCAGTCACTTCACCATTGACACCATCAAAATTCCTGTCTCAGATTCTGTCAAAACTCTTGGAGTCTACCTGGATTCCAGCCTATCCATGGATAGAAAAGTCAACGCAATAGCCTCTGCAGCTGCCTATCATGCCAAACTAATCAACGCAGTCAGACCCTTTCTCTCCAAAGAGAATTGCACCAACATAGCCAGAGCCATCACTGGTTCTAGGCTAGACTATTGCAATATACTCTTTCTAGGAACCTCCAATAAAAACCTAGAGAGACTACAAGTCATACAGAACAATGCTCTCCGGGCAGCCCAAGGCATTGCTAAAAGAGAACACATCTCTGAGGCCAGAAAATAAGCCCACTTGCTCCCAATAAAGGAAAGGATTGTCTTCAAAGCCCTGACACTGACCCACAAGTGCATATACCTCACTGCTCCTGCCTACCTCTCACAAAGGATCCACCCTATCTCCACTACAAGGCCAATCAGATCACTGTATACCAACATGCTCTCTGTACCATTAGCAAAAAGAGCCAGAGTGGGCGGACCCAGCTTCCCTTATCTCGCACCCACTCACTGGAATGCCCTACCTCCCACTATCCGAGGTGAGGCCTCCCTCACCACCTTCCGCAAAGCCTTGAAAACCATCCTCTTCACATAAGGCCCTACACATCAGCATGAATACTTCTAATATGACCCGTTGCACAAGTTGTAATATAATGACTATGTGCAATATCTGTAACAACAGTATGATGTTTTGTGGTATTCTTCACAATGTGTCAACGAACGCTACCATGCTTGTACCTGTGTAACTAAGTTCTTGCAAGTAACAGCACCTCAATGCCCCTGGGCTGCTTGCGCGCTATATAAATATAAATAAATAAATAAAGGGGCGTCTTGGAGACTAATACAAGACCTTCGCCCAATAAACAAAATTGTAGAGGCTGAGTTCCCTCTAGTCCCTAACCCGTCTACAAATTTATGTAATATACCTGTTGATGCACGTTATTTCATGGTGATTGACTTGAAAAATGTGTTTTTCTCAATCCCATTGCACAAAGACTCACAAGATTTGACATCAGTTACCTTTAGACAAGTGCGATTAAAAAGCACAAGGCTGCCCCAGGGGTACTGTGAGTCCCCATCAATTTTTAACAGAGTCCTCCAGA
Organism: Ambystoma mexicanum; assembly: GCF_040938575.1. Lineage (NCBI taxonomy): Eukaryota > Metazoa > Chordata > Amphibia > Caudata > Ambystomatidae > Ambystoma > Ambystoma mexicanum. The sequence goes on from NC_090932.1 coordinate 1,537,871,532, forward strand.
TGGACTTGAGCAATATTGCTTTAGAAAGCGTTGTGCTGCAATATGTAGATGACATTCTAGTTTGCAGTACCACAGAAGAAGAGTGCAGATGCGATTCTGTTCAGATGATGATTATACTTGCTGACAAAGGTTACAAAGTTGACAAGGAAAAGTTACAATATTCTCAACAAGAAGTGTTGTATATAGGCCAATTGATTTTGCACGAGGGAAAGAAGGTCACCCCTGTAAGAGCTGAGCCCATTTTAAAAACAGCCACGCCACACACGATCAAACAAATGCAGAGTTTTCTAGGACTATGTAATTATGTCAGAGCATGGGTCTTTGACTACAGCTCCTATACAAGGCTGCTCTTTCAGGCCTTAAAGAAAGCACAGGCAACAAAAGAAAATATCGTGTGGACTGAGGCAATGGAAGAAGGGTTTGAGGAATTGAAAAAAGCAATCTGCACAGCCCCAGTTCTAGGGATCCCCAATTATGCAGAGTAATTATTTTTATTCTCGCATACAGATGGTACTTTTATGACAGCAGTGCTCACACAGAGAACCACATTGGGGTAAAAGCCCCTTGCATATTACAGTGGAATTTTGGACCCAATAATGAGAGGTCACTTTCCATGCAAACATAATTTGGAAGCCGCCGGGTTCGCCATAGAAAAGGCTATGAGCAAAGTGATGGGATGCTCCATGACGTTATTTGTTGAACACGCACTATTAGCTATTTTAGAAAAACCAAAAGGCACATTGACTACTCAAAGTGCTTCTACCTATGAGGTAATCATATCAACTCCAGCAATTAAAGTAGTTCGATGTAGAATAGTGAATCCAGCTATGTTTATAGCTGAGCCAACAACCGAAGGAGAGCCTATACACGATTGTGCAAACTATGAAGAATTTTGTGATGAGCTCCCTAGAGTAAAGGAGAATGCGCTCTAAGGGGGAAGAGATTGTCTTCATTGACGGTTCTTCAAGGATTTATCAAAATGATGGGCAAAGATATACAGGCGCTGCCGTAGTGAAAATGATGAGCAAAGATATACAGGCGGCGCGGTAGTGAAACATCTGGCAAAAGGAGAATTTCGAGTGCGTACTCGATTGCCATCTCATTATTCAGCACAAGCTGCAGAGTTATTGGTGTTGATACTCGCAATTGAAAATCACGCAGACCAGGAAGTAAGAGTGTACATCGATTCCGCCTATGTGACGTCAATGGTGCACGCAGGATTAGCGCGCTGGAAAAGGAAGGGCTACCTCCGTTCAGACGGCACGCCAGTGCAGCACACAGCCTTATTGGACAGGCTCATTAAGGCACTACATCTCCCGGTGGGCATAGCAGCCGTTAAATGCGCAGCTCACACGAATGGTACAGATTTTATCTCGCGCGGAAATCAAGCAGCAGACGCTGAAGCCAAACGTACAGCAAATACAGACACAGAGATGATGAATATTGAAACCATTAATGTGAATGAAAGAATGACTGATGACGATTGTGGATGAGGGCTATAATCATATGTCTAAAACACAGATAGTGGAGCTTCAAGGAGAGGCACCGCAAGAGGAAAAGAACCCGTGGCAGCGAAGAGCGTGTTGTTTTAAGCCCTCCGAAGCATTGTGGCGACAAGACAGCATTGGTAAACCAGTGAAGCCTATAGCCTTATTGAGGGTAGCGCTAGAACAGCTACACTACCCAGCGCATACAACTAGGGAGAATCTTGCTATAACCATTGCTGAGGATTAGTTTGTACCGAACCTAATGGAGCATGTTGCATTTTTTATGGCAAGTTGTATTGTTTGCCAACAATTCATGGCTGGGCATACACTGCGCATAGTGACAGGAGTCATCCCAAGACCTAATGGCCCCTTTCAACACTTTCATCTCGACTATGTCGACTTGATACAAGTTTGCAATGGATATAGATACCTATTAGTTGTAGTATGTCCTTTCTCTAGATGGATAGAGGCAGGTCCATGTACGCACCCAGACTCTACCTGTGCAGCTAAGTTCTTCGTGCGCAAAGTATTTCCCAGATGGGGAGTGTGCGAAGTGATGAGATCAGATAATAGGCCTCACTTTGTTTTCTTCGGTTTATCATCCGCAAGGAAACAGTATCTATGAAAAGCTCAACTGCCTGTTAAATGAAAGAATAGCTAAGTTGAAGCTTACTTTGAAAAAAGGGTGGTTGCACTGCCTACCACTGGCATTGTATGCATTGAGGAACCAACCAGGTTCTGACCACCATCTTACGCAGCAGGAAATTGTGACAGGAAGGCGAATGAGAATACCTTTGATGCCTCCATCCCAAGTTAGAAGTGATGCTCAGCCAACATTAGAAATGTTAGGACTTGAATTACAAAACAATTTGAACTGTTTAGCATCTAGCTTTTCTGTGATTTCAGGACAGTTGCAGAGACGAGGGTGTAGGTCAGTACAGAACACAGAAGGAGATGCTTCAACAACCCAAACTCCCGAATTTTTACGTCCAAGAATCTACCCAGGAGATAAAGTCCTAATTCGTAACCACACAAGGAAAAAGTGGGATGAGCCCAGTTTCAACGGTCCTTTCGTTGTTGAGGACATGACGCCATCTGCCGTCAATACCCAGGTCCCATCCCATATTCCTTCAAGGCCGCCATCAGCCATGGCCACCTTACAGAGTCGAAGGCTTTCACCGCGCCTAGCAAAACTATTGCCATTTCAGTTGGGTCGGCCACCGCCTATTCTATGATGTGATGGAGCCTCCTATGGTTATCGGATATGCTTCTGCCTGGGACATATCCGGTCTGGGTTTATGAGTTTATTTATTACCCGTGTAATAAGAGCTTTGTTATTATTAGTGATGCTTGGATTTTGTGTGATCAAGATAATAATCTCACAATGCAAGAAGACAGCAAAGAAAGTCATAGGGGTGAAAATTATGATTGATGTTGAACCAGGATGGAAGCCTAAAGATCTAACTGATGAGGAAATCAGAGACTTTGTGAAGGCTAGCATCCATGCACCTGAGGGAACAAAGTTCCTCTATCCAAAAGGACCATAAGTATGTGGGAAGATGGATCTATTGCAGTCCAAGCGGACAGTGCATGCTCATGACATGGAACAAGGATGAGCATGTGAAATCAGCTGGATGCCTTAAGGGAGTCATAAAAATATGGATCCCTAAGAAGCATTTCTTCAAACCAGGATGTCTAGGTATAGAAGATGATGTGTGTTAGGCAGAAACCTGTGCAGTTCCCTTAGGGACCACTGCAAAAGATTTAAGACTACAGGTGTTGGCAGTAAACCCACTTGGTAGCAGTCTGTACCACCCAGATTTACCTGGTAGCTGTGGCTGAGCAGTCAGACTTCCCTCAAGAAGAGTTAGGCAGTATGCAAAGTATACTCAATAGGCACTCGGATACAATAATACAAGCAAACACTGACCAGAGCTTTGGTATCAAAGTATATAATTATTTATTTAAAAACACACAGTTGAAACACTCCAGCACTCTTATTGTAAAATATTCTAAACACAGTTACTATTATGATATATACACCCCTTTTGCCCTTATTAGAAAATAACAGTAAGACGCCACTTATTTTCATACAGAGGTGAGCACTTAACTAGATTGTACTCTACTAAGGTTGTGAAAAAGGGAGGGAAAAAGGCAGAATATGCAGGGTTACACCACTCTACGATTCAGGAACACTATAAGCAAGGCAGAGAGCAAAAAGTCACTGGTGAGCCAAAGTCCAAAGGCTGGGCCCACTCTTAGAGAGAGCAGAGCACAAATGCGCCCAAGATCACACAGTTACACTAGGCTTAGAAAGTCTTGCAGAGGGTTCAGAAAAGAGTTTAGAGAGGCTTTAGAAAAGTTTAGCCATGGTGTCCCAAGCTAACCCAGGTTCGAAAGCCGGGGGCTAAATCTACCCCGTACAGTCGGTTGCAAGGGAAGCCAGGCGGGACACGGTACCTTAAGTGGGAAGGATCCTCCAGCGGTGGCAGTTGTTCCTGGTGGTGGTTGCAAGTTGCGTCGTCGTCCAGGGGAAGAGAAGATCTCGACGTGGAGGAAAGATGCAGGTCGTTGCACTACCAGGACACAAACCAGCCGCCGAGTTTTCCGGTAAAAGGTGGTACCTTTATCTCGCGGTCGTGGTAAAACGTGGTATCCCGGTTGCCGGGGTGCTTAGCACGGGCAAGGCGGCCACGAGATACGTCGGGAAAGCGAAAAGACGGTGAAACTGGTTATCCCCACCAGTTAAAGGAAGAAGACTCTCCGGCTGGAGATCTCCTCTGTCGTTGGCAAAAGTGGTGAGACGGTCCAGCAGGGCTCCACCGGTCGTGGTGTCGTGGCAGGTCGGCTCAGCTTCTCCCTCGTCGGATTCTTAGGTCCTGTGGCGACTTCTGAAGTTCCAGTCCCCAAAGGCCTGCTTTTATGCAGCAACCCCCCATTCACTCAGCCTAGCTGTCACTCAAACATGCTAAGTGGTGAGCCGGCCGGCTCACCACTTGGGCCAATCAGGACGGAGTGCGACTTGAGTTGCCTAGGCAACTCAGTCCAGGGCGCCTAAATTCCCCTCCATCCCTCCTAAGTACCCCAGACATAGTGGCACCACTTTGGAGGGCTTCTGTGGAGAAGCCTGCCAAAAAGTGGAACAAAGGGCTCGACTTGGGTTGGAGTCACAGAAGAGAACACAAACGCCATTTTAGAATCAAGTTTTGGCAAAAAATACCACCCGGAGAATTAATATTAATTAAATAAACCGGCGGTATGTTCGAGGCTACCGTAAATAATTAAATAAAGATAGTAGCCTAAAACAATGGGAAATCCCATAGGAAAATATTTGCGGTTGAATATAAAAAGTAGTATCCACTGCCACCAGCCAAAACTCGATCAGGGGGGACGGAGACTTGCCCCCTCGACTAACAGACCCTGGGGCAATCGAATTGCCCCAGCCAGTATGTCCACAATATGATGGTTTGTACTGGTTCTGTTCAGAATTTAAGACTAGTAAAGTCAATGGTGACTTTACATGCCCTGGGAGACAGTAGTCAGTCCCAGGGTATGGAGTCTATACTGGGGGGTCACTATGACACCCCTGTGTTACTGCACAGAGGGTGCTGTGTAACACACATCACAAAAACACATGAAACCCTATGGAGTAAAAGACCCCATAGCCCATTAAACACATCTAGATTCAAAGAAATACACTCAAATCATGTCCAAGAGTGAGGGTAAAAGAGTCTCACTCTTGGCAGGAGAAAAAAAGAAACCCCAAAAATCCAGCAAAGCTGCTGGGGGACTCACTAGGTTAGGAAATTCAGCCTAAACAGAGAATTCCCCCTAATACTCGCCCCCCCCCCCCAGACTAAGGGACAGGAGGATTTAATCCACTCCTGGATGAACCTCATACCTCTAGTCGATGACATACATCCTAGAGAGTCCATCAGCATTTTGATGGTGACACCCTGACCTGTGCTCAATGGTGAAATCAAACCCTTGCAGGCAGATTGACCATCTCAATAGTTTTGGATTTTCTCCCTTCATTTGCATTAACCATCTCAAGGGTTGGTGGTCAGTCTGAATGACAAAAGTGGAACCATACAAGTATGGCCTAAACTTCTTCATTGCCCACACAATAGCAAAGCATTCTCTTTTTATTGTTGCCCACCTTGTCTCAGGATCCTTCAGCTTCCGGCTGATGAAGCAAATGGGGTGCTCCCTACCCTTCTCATCCAGTTGGCTGAGGACTGCACCCATACCTACATTGGAAGCATCAGTTTGTACAATGAAAGTTTGGTGGTAGTCAGGAGCTCTCAATACTTGAGCTTGGCAAAGAGCTTTCTTCAGTTTTTCAAAGGCCTGATTGCACTCCTCATTCCATTTGACCTTCTTAGGGAATTTTGGAGAGGATATTACATTCAGTGGAGAAGCTATGGTCCCATAGTTCTCAATGAAATTCCTGTAGTACCCAGTGAGGCCTAGGAAGGCTCTCACTTGGGTTTGAGTAGTAGGTGTTGTCCAATTTTGCACAGCTTCAATCTTGCTGAGCAAAGGCCTTATTTCTCCACCTCCTACCTCATGTCCAAGGTAGACCACCTTACTTTGACCTATCTGGCATTTACTTGCCTTGATAGTCAAATTGGCCTGTCCAAGAGCCTGCAAAACATGTCCTAGGTGGTTCACATGATCCTCCCAGGAGTGGCTGAAGACTGCAATGTCATCCAAGTATGCCATGCAGAAGTCCTCCATCCAAGCTAGAACTTGGTTTACCATCCTTTGGAATGTAGCAGGTGCATTTTTTAATCCAAAAGGCATGACCTTAAACTGGTACAAGCCAACTGGGGTAGAAAATGCAGTTTTCTCCTTGGCATGGTCTGTCAAGGCTATTTTCCAATAGCCTGACGTAAGGTCAAATGTGCTGAGGTACTTGGCTGCACCAAGTTTATCCACCAACTCATCTGTCCTTGGTAAAGGGTGGGCATCAGTCTTGGTGACTGCATTAAGAGCCCTATAGTCCACACAGAATCTCAAGTCTTTGGACCCTGCCTTTGGTACTAACACAACTGGGCTAGACCATGGACTAGTAGAGGGTTCTATTACCCCGAGATCAAGCATCTTCTTGACCTCCCCCTTGATATGGGTTCTCACATTTTCTGACATTCGGTATCCTCTGCTTTTGACTGGCAGACAGTCACCAGTGAGTATCCCGTGCTGTCCCCAAGGGGTCAAGCCTGGTGAGAGTGAGAACAGGGAGGCAAACTGATTTAACATAGATTTGCACTCCTCTTGTTGCTCAGGTGTCAGATCTGAAGAGAGATTGACTCCTTCAATTTTTTCATCTAAAGGTACACCTCTGGGGAGATCAGGGAGAGACTCACTCTCTTCTTCCTCTGCTGCTGAAGCTAGAAGCAAGGCTCCTATTTCAGGTCTGGAGATATACGCTTTTAGTCGGTTGGTGTGGAAGACTCTAGGAGCTTCCCTGGGTCTGCCCAGATCCACCAGATAGTTGACCTCTCCAAGTTTTCCCACAACTTTGAAGGGTCCCATCCATTTGTCTTGCAAGGCCCTCTGCCTTGTTGGGAGCATAACGAGAACTAGCTGGTCTTGAGTGAACTCAACCATGTTAGCCTTTTGATCATGCCAATGCTTGACCAAAGCTTGTCCAGCTTTCAGGTTATCACTAGCTTCTGCCATCATGTGTGACATTCTCCTTCGGAGACCTATCACATAGTCAGTCACTCTGACTGGCTTGAGGGGAGGAGCGCCTTCCAACCCCTCCTTAATCAGGGCCAATGGACCTCTGACCGGATGGCCATGAGCTGACGGCGACACTGCCTGGACGGACCCAGTTTCGGAGACTATCGGTTCAAGACGGGCACGTGAGTATTGAGTGTGAGCGATTGTAAAGGGAGCGGGGAGAGAAGTGAAGGACAGGGAACGAAAAGGGGGTACGAAGATATACTAAAGATTATTCTAAAATTTCCTTTCTTTTTCTTTGCATATGGCCATTAGGATTACGAGGTGAAGGCAAGCGTCCCCAAACAGCACGATCCTCCCCGCAATGAGAGACAATGAAGGACTCTCCCAAAATGGGAATAAGGCCAAGACAGAGTGCGGGTGAGCGTAAATGGGAGTTTATCAATCAGAATAGGGCATGCAAAGGACTCTGCAAACTCCGAGAGCGCTCTGTCTGACAATCGCAAAGACAGGCGTATATATTTACAAAAAATGTCATAAGAACCTACACACTATAGGGGGCACAAGCTCATGGGGATTGGGTGGCGACGACTAACTATAGGTGCTGCTGTGATGTGGTTGGCTTTGGCTGGAAGACGTCACTGGTCAGCCTCGTGGGTTGGGCTGGGCCTGGCAGGGTGGCGGAGTTCATCCAGGCGGTGTTGTGGGGCCATCGCGGCCAGTGGCAGAGACGAATGTCTTCTCCTGACTTATTAGCCCTAGGCCATGCACACCGCAGTCATTCTGACATTTTGATATTATCTTCTTTAGTAAATCTTTCAATAGGTTATACAACAGGTTAATGCAACACAGGAGGAATGCACCTTGTGAGGGGACTGGAGGTAATACGTCAGGGCATGGTTACCAGTGTCCTGTTGACCGGGGCCATAGGTCGAGGGGCTAAGCTTCAGGGCCTGGGACGGGCGGTACATGTCTTTCTGCCTTGTTAGAAGTTGTTATGGATGTTCCGCTGTGTGTTGTCAAAGTGTTGGGTGTCCTGATTGCACAGGGCCATAAGTCTGAGATGGTCCGGTGGGTTGTGAGGTTTACGAGGGGGCGCGTGTGTTCAGGCAGAGGTTTACTGCTGTGCTGTAAATAATGCAGGTGGCGGCCTTGGGTGCTACAGAGGGGATTACAAGTCTTTGAAGCGGCTCCATTCTGGTTGGGGGAGGTAAAGCAGCGCGGCGCGGTCTCTGCTCTCATGCCTTTGGCAGCCTTCGCAGGGTGGGAGGGGGAATGGCCTTGCACGTATTTCACAAAGGTATCTCCCTCGTGTGTTGCTGAGTTAGGTAAAAACATCAAACATTTGAACATTCTATAATACTTATTCAAATCATTTTAAAACATGCATTTCAACTTTGCTGGATGTGTCTCGATTATACCCAGTCTGAACACCGTATTCGTACACTATGTTTTAACAACTACAGTATTTAATTATATGCATATACAGTTGTAGTAAGTGAGGTAGTAATCGGGTTGGTGGAGTACATAGGAAATAACTCGCCACTGTACGTGACGGTGGTGGCACATAAGGGGCTTAGACATACACACGTAACAAGTGCATTTCTTGCGCATCCTTCACATTAGTTCCACAGTATGGTTACATTCGTTTTCTCGTATACTCTAGCAGCATTAGTTCAGTTATGGCGCGGGCCCCTGGGGTGTAAGTTTCTCAGTAATACCCGTAACAAATAGATTCCTGGTGCGTTCCTTTATTATTAGCACCCAACTGCAATGGTGTGGGCTCACCATCGCTTATATCATGGAAGCATGATTTCTGATAATTCTACATTTTACAGGCTTTTGTAATATAAAAGGATTTTGTGGAAGAAAGCATCCTTTGCGAGTAGTCTCAACATTAATATATAAAGATGGTCTGTCATCCAATGACTATTTTACTGTTCTTTTCATTGCCTAGGCCTGCTGGCCGGGTCATGCTGGGAGCGATGATACACTGCGGGAGGTGAACTGTTACAATGTTAGTGTATCACACTAGCTCATGTCCGTCTTATTCGTGGGAACGTGCTCGCAGCGGATCTGCCAGGGTGCTGCGGCAACAAGGATGACTGAAGCCCTCCAAGGGTGGGGGGCCGCGCTACAGTGCGCTGAGCTCACACCGCCTTTATCAGACAGAATGGTTTCTAGGCCTAGCTAAATTTTAATACATGTGGGCAATTAATACGTGTGGGCGATGTCTCCAGTGGGTGAACCCTCCACCACCTGGGCCCGGGTGGCATGAGGGGACGCCCAAAAGAGCCATAGCCCTCACCTGGGGAGAAAACGCAGGCGAGGGGGGTCTCCTGGACCAGTCCTCCCCTACATTTCCCCCCTTAAGCTCTCTAAAGTAACGAATTCTTTAAATCGTCTATCCTCCCACATTCTGCCTCGTCCATCACCGCCTCATCCCATGCAGGAGTTCCTTTGATGGGCATCCATGCTCTGCACACCCCCCTTAAGCTCTCACATCTCCGGGCGTATTCATCTGGGGTACACGTGAGATATATGCATCCACCATCTCCTCCCAAATCCACCCAAACTTCCTCATACCATTCTAATATACGGGGCTCTTTGATGGTGGTATGCCACAACTTATCTACAATGTTTTTATCATGGTATATAGGCACCAGTTGGTACCTGGGTGAGTTATCTATCCCTGTTTGTACTTGTGCTTCTTGCATCGTTTTTATTGTACCGTGTGAGTTGCCCATTGTCACCATCATCATTGCACCATTTGGTACTGCGTTGGCACAAACTCGAAGACCCACCTGGCACAGGCAAAAAAGTAAAAGGAGGAACACCACAGCTGGTATTAAAAATTTCACAGTTGTTCCAAGCCATGAGGGAACCCAGGAGAAGATGTTGTCGAACCATGTGCTTGCTTCTGCTCCACCTTCCATTTTCATTTTCTCTCCTAGGTTGTGGACTGCTTCGATCACATGGGACAGGGAGCCATTCTCTGCGTCTTCAGAAGGTACGAAAGTGCAACAGGCACTTCCTATTTTTCGGCAAACGCCACCGTCCATCGCCGTCAACAGGTCCAGGACATACCTGTTTTGCATGGTCATTAGTCGTAAAGCTCTTAGTTCCACTTTAATTATATTGAATCCTTCTTCAGTGTCGTTTGCCAGCTGAATTAGTTCCCAGCGTGTTATCTGGAGCCATTTTGCGTTTGCCCTTGCTTGGACACTTGAGACGAGTGAGGCAAAGAATGTTTCTGCTGAGCTGAATAATCGATACTTGTCTGGGATCTGAGCCAATAGTTCTGATGATGCCTTTGATATGTAATTTGATGCTCGTCTGTTACGGGTTAGCACTTCTCCCTTGCTTCCAGAAGACAGGACATATATTTGTGGCTCTGCAGTTGGTTGACCCACACTCTGCATGCGTTCCTGTGTCCTTTTGCTCCCATCGATGTGGCTTTCTGGTATCACCATTAAGGCTGAGTGCAGAGTGGCCATTGAGCAGCTGCCACTCCATGATTGAGGGAGGTGTAGGTATGCCTGGTAGCCGCATACCCAGTATGTGTCCATCAGGGCCGCTGTTCCTTTCCTCAGATCTGGAATGGTGAGGGTCTTGTTGCAGTTCTTGTTTGTTCCCATGGGGGTTCTCCCTTCTCCTTTAAAGCACAGTTTATAGTCCATTTCGCTCTGTAGTTTGAACGGCTCTTCAATGGCAGTTACCCAAGTTAGTTTTGAAATGTGTTCTCTCCATACTGGTGTACATGTTTCCTTTATCCACTGCAATTTATCCGGTGCCACACCTCTTAGTGCTTCCGCTTTGCACAGCACTTCCTCATCCTTCCGCTTGTTGTCAGAAAAAAGTGTCCCTTCTATCACAAAAAATGGTTCTTTCAAACATACCACTCCTGCCGTTTTTGGGTAACACGTTTTCTCGTTCTGCAGCATTTGAAAAGTCACTTTGTGTGCCTGGAAGGTGTTCTTAATCCTGCACAGCGTGAGATGAAGGAGACATTGGGCATCCACAATAGGCAACTCTTTGGGTAACAACACTTTGGGTGTACCTGATGCATGGGGGATGAGGGAACAGACATAACTCTCGTTTGTTGTCTGTTTAGCTGTGGCACTCATGTCTGCATACCACTTGTTTGTTTGATGGGGGTGTCGTGGGTCTTCCATCTTATCTAGACCTAGCCCATAGTATTCATCATACTTCCTCCTCCCTGCTTCCCTCTTTCGTAGAAGTTGTTCTTGTTACTCATGTACTTCCCAACCCCCAGGACAGTGGACAAACTAGACCCCCCTTTCTCATTCCCGCCCCCCTTGGCCCATTCATCATATAATATTTCGTGCACTGCTAGTAGCTTTTCGTCTTCTTTCCTGACGTTATCTGGCAGATTGTTTTTTGGGATGGGGGCAGGCTGGCTGGTGAGGGTGTTATACAACCATGATATGGCAGACGGGTTTCGGTCATTGAGACTGTGAGCATTGTAATTGGATACCCCTGGTGGAGACACTGTGTTGCTCTGCATTCCACCATGTGGCTTTTCTCTTTGTGAGGTTACAACACTGGATGGTGTGGTATGATACCCCCATACAAGTTTAGTTCCGTCCCATATCAAAAAATCACCTTCCCTGGTATTGACACCTGCAGTTGCATTGGGCCCGGTGGTACTGTTAATTGGTCCAGTAGTGTTGTTACTCCCTCCCCCCTCGTACATCTCGATAGAGATGAACGATATAAACCAATATGTACCCAAGCCAAACATTATCATAAAAAACAATGTGATGCATACTGATAATCCACACTCATACGAATATCTACATCTCTCATATACCAATTCTCTCATTCTACTAATTCTATCCGTTGCAGGCTGCCCGTTAGATGCCATGGAAGCTCCTGTTTGAGATATAAAAGTGCATTAAGTGCATGCATGTAAACGTTTTGCTGGCACCATCTGTGCCAATACATTTGACGGGGAATGGAAGCGGGTGGGGATGCGGGGAAGGGGTATTCACAGACAAGGGTATAAACAAGCTATAATATTATTATTTCATTAATTACATACCATTCAACAAGATAAAAAAAGAAAGCACACACAATTTTTTTTTTTTTTTCTTGGAATATCCTTGTCAGTCATTATTCCATTCTAGTCCAGTGCTGACACACACACACACACACACGCAAGTTGATATTTAGACATCCTACTCATTTGCATCGTTTGCTGTTGTCTGTGCCTCCTCATCTATCTCCTCTTGTACATTGCTGTATGCTTTTCGTACGTCGGTCAAATGCACCCAGTACCTCAAGCCCTTCACCTTCACTGCCGTGGGTGTGCAGAATATTACTTCGTATGGGCCATGGAATCGTTGTGCATTCCACCGACGCACAAAGCTTCTAACATAAATTGAGTCGCCTGGCATCAGCTGTAGCTGTTGCTCTGGCTCCGTGACAGATCCTGTTACGTTTCCCTCTTCTCTAGTGAAGGGTGGGGAGAGTTGTTTTGATATGGCGCGCGCTGCTCTTGTCAATTTTCGTAAATAGTCTGTAAACTCGTCTCCCAATATTGCGGCACTTCTGTGAGCATCTGAGTGTTCGCGCAGTGGAGAGTGTGCTGTATTCATTCTCCTCCCAGTCACGATCTCGTGCGGGGACAAATGGTGGTCTTTGCTTGGCTGATTTCTCAATTCAAATAGCGCCAGGGGTAGACAGTAAATCCAATTTTTCTTTAATGAGAAGCATAGTTTTGATAACCTGCCCTTCAACAGTCCGTTCATCTTTTCCACTACGCCATTACTTTGGGGATGATAAATCGAACACAATTTATGTTTTATACCCAGTAATGTGGTCACTTCCTTGAAAAGTTCATTCACAAAGTGAGAGCCGTTGTCTGAGCGAATCACGTCACAAATCCCCCAGCGCGGGAACACTTCCCTTACTAGGAACTTGGCGGCGCTTTTGGCATCAGGTCGCGCACATGGTCCTGCTTCCACCCACCTTGAAAATGGGCACACAACCACGATCATGTACCGTGCGCCATTGCACCTTTCCCCCATGTCTGCATAATCTATATGCAGTTCTCTGAACGGGCCAATGGGTTTAGGAATTGTTCCCCGGAGTGTGCGCAATGTCATTCCTGAATTGTATATTTGGCATGTTGTGCATTCCATCGCCAATCGAGACACATGCTCCTGGAGACAGGGCACGAACCATTCTTCCTGTATTTCCGCTGCGATGTGCTGTTTGGTATTATGTGCAGGGAAGTGTAGCTGTTGAAATGCAACTTCTAGTAACTGTAGTGGCATTACCACTTTCCCTGAGTTATTTTGTCGCCACAGTAGGTCTGTTCCCGACTGGCTGCATCCCCGTTTTGTCCACGTCAATTTTTCATCTGCACTAGCTCCTTCCTGTAATTCTAGTATTTGTGATATGGACATCGTGTTGTACCCTTCTGGGGGCTCTTCGGTTGTCTTGTTCTTTAGTAGGTACTCACCTGTGTCATATTTCTGAAAATAGGAAGCCTCCTTGGCGGCAGCGTCCGCTGCCGCGTTCCCTAAAGACACAACGTCTGTGTTGGATGTATGGGCCTGGCACTTCACTATTGCTACAGCAGTAGGGTTTTGTAGGGCCTCAATTAATTCTTTTAACAATTCTGCATGCTGCACTGGTGTTCCGTCTGCCCGTCTGAATCCCCTACGGCCCCACCTTGCTAGACCTCCATGTACTGTTGTTGTCATGTAAGCTGAGTCTGTGTATATTGTTACTGCACAGCCCTTTGCTGCGTGTAGCGCTTCTATGAGCGCAATCAGTTCTGCTGCCTGTGCAGAGTAATGCGACGGGAGGCGGTACTGTACTAGTGTTTCAAACTCACCTTCTTCTAATCTCACTACCGCCATGCCAACGTGTTTTTCTCCCGTGTCCATATCAATTGATGCGGACCCATCCACAAAGTACACTTCCCCCTCGCTGAGAGCGTTTTCACACACCACTGTGTCCTCCCCTCCTTCTCCTGTGTGGGTTGCGCAGTCGTGATTTTGCATATCCTCTAATGTGCACGCTTCTGTAATGAATGTGGCGGGGTTCACTGTTTTACATCTCACTATATGGATGTTGGCGCTGGACAATATAATCTCGTATGCTGTTGCTCGCTGTGTGGTCAGTGTGCTTTTTGATCTTTCAAGTATTGCAAATAATGAGTGTTCCACAAACAATGTCACAGGGCACCCCATTACTATTGTGGCACTTTTCTCAATCGCGAATGCGGCTGCTGCGAGCGATTGTTCGCACGCGAAATGACCCTGCATCACGGCATCCAAAGTACCACTATAGTAAGCCAGGGGCTTGTGTCCTAAGGATGTTTTTTGTGTCAGTACCGCTGTCATAAGTGTTCCTTTGCAATGGGAAAATAGGTAGAATTCGCGTCCATAATCAGGGTTTGCTAGTACTGGAGCGCTTGAAATTAGCTCTTTCAGTGATTGAAACGACATGCTCATTTCTTCTGACCATTTTATTTTTTCATTCTCCTGTTGTGCTTCTTTGAGTGCTTGTAGGAGGGGCCTGGTGTATGCTGCATAATCTAGTATCCATGCTCGGCAATAATTGCACATCCCCAAGAATTTCTGCATATCTTTCACTGTTGTGGGTTCTCCTACTGATCTTATTGCCTCTACCCTGTCGGGAATTATTCTTTTTCCATCTTTTGATATGAGCTGTCCCAGGTATAGGACCTCAGTCAGGCAATACTGTAGCTTCTCCTGGTCTACCTTGTATCCTTTGTTGGCTAGTAAAGTCAGGAGCGTTGTTGAATCTTTTCTACATGTTGCTTCGTCATGTGCACACACCAATAAATCATCCACGTACTGAATAATCGTACTCTCTACTGATAGATTTCCCAAGTCTTCATGCAATATGCGGTTGAATATGCTCGGGCTCTCACAGTATCCCTGTGGCAGTCTGCAGTGTTCATATCTTTTTCCCCCCAATGTGAACGCTGTAAGGTACCTACTTTCTTCAGCCAGGGGTATTGAGAAAAATGCGTTTTTCAAGTCCACTACTGTAAAATGTGATGCTGCTTATGGGATACTGCATAGTATTGATGCAGGGTTCGGGACTAGAGGGAACTCTTTCTGTATTACATCATTGAGGGGGCGTAAGTCCTGTATCATCCTCCAAGATCCCCCTTTCGCTTTTTTGATTGGATAAATACATGTGTTACATGGGGAGTTTGAAGGCACTATTATCCCTTGTACTAGTAGTGCATTTATCGTTTCTTTTATCCCTTCTTCAGCCTCACGGGACAATGGATACTGTTTGACTCGGGGTAAGATAGCTCCTTGTTTTAGTTTTATTATCACAGGTTGTACTCCATGCAACAGCCCTACATCATGGGGCCTGTTGTCCATAAATTGTTTGGTACGAGCCTCATGTCGTCATCAAAGAATGACGGTGGTGTCCCTACCACTGCCATCAATTGGACGGGGATCTCTCTGGCTTGGATCAAAATGTCACAGGGCATCGCTATTTCCATTACTATCTCACCATCTGCTTCTGTGTCTGAAAAGAGATCCTCATCTGTTACCTCGCGTAGGGCGAGGTTGGCGTTTGTATACAACACTGTGGGCCACTCACATCCTTCTCTGTCCATTCCAATCACAGCGATCCGTTTCGTTGATACCTGCACAGCGTGCAAATCCAACGACACCACTGATCCTGGTGCTGCGTTTGGACACACTATGGGGCGGAAGAGGAACTCTGCTGGAATCCTCCAATCCATGCTTTTTAGCTCTGGAACTATAAGGGCCAAAGTCTTTTGCCCTTCAATAAACATCTCTTCATTCTGTGGCAGCCCTCGTATTTCCTGTGTGGTTGTGTAGGCTTGCACTACCAACATTGCACGCAAGGGGCATATCCCGGGTGTAGAACACACTATCCCTCCTTCGGTAAATGATATGGTCATGTTAAGTTTACTCATAAGGTCCCTCCCCAGCAAATTTATCGGGGACTGTTCATAATACAGTAAGGGTGCCTTTACAGTCTTGCCCCCTACGGTTACATCCAAAACTTCTGTGTAAGGAACTTCAATTACAGCCCCAGAGAACCCCTGCGTCTCTAACTTCCTGTTAGATAACGGGAACCGGCCCTCCCTGACACATGATTTCTCCGCTCCCGAATCAACCATGAATACAAACTGCCTGTCTCCTATCTGCGCCCCTACCAATGGTTCCTCTGCTGCACTGTGGGTGGTAGATAGAACTGGACACGCAAGTGTTCTCTGTGGGCTGTCCTATGCGGGGTGTCTCATCGCCCCCCCTTCATTGAATATGTTACCTGAGACCACTGACATGCCGTTGTAAGGTGCTGGTGCGGGGGCCCCGTTTGCTGCTGTCGCGAAAGGGTTGCCTGGTGTATATTGCATGCTGTCGTTGTTTTGCATGTTTTGTGGGTGGTTCTGTGTTCTATACTGGGGTCCCTGTTGCTGGCCGGCATTACCTTGGCTTGGGTTTCTTAGTTGTTGTTGTCCCATTGGGAGGCCATATGGGCTTCCCGGGTGGGGATGGCCATATTGTTCTACCTCCTGGAACCCGTTATTGGGTCTGCTTCTGCACTCTCTAGAATAGTGCCCCCATCGCCCGCAGTTCCAACAACTTCCTTGTGCACCTCTAGGGCCCTGCCATCCATTTCCTCCCATTCCCCCATGCCCCGTTCCGCCTCCTCTTCGGCCCCTGTACCCACCTCGTCCCCCTCGAGGGGTCCACTCTTGCCACTGCGGACCTCCACCTTGCTCTTGCTCATTCCACTGCCGCTGTCCTGCTCCCGCCCAATTAGCTGCCATCCTTCCTTGTATTGCTATCAGCCCCTCCTCCTCATCGTCTCCCTCCCTGCTGTGTGGGAGGGCGGCTACTGCCGCTGCGACCTTCACCAATTTTGTCTGTACTAACTTTGCTTCGTCTGCCAATCTTTTCTGAGCTACCTCCCTCTCCCTTTCCTTTATTCGTTTACAATGGTGTACTATTATGCTCTGAATTTCTGGCCATCCCTTTGCTTCAATACCTGCTATCTTGTCGAGCGCTTTCTGCACTTCCTTTGGGAGCCCTCTTTTTATAATGAAGTAAAATAAAGAGGTCGATTGATACCAAGGCGTGCCCGTTTCCGCTCTCCACATCTCTTGGACCCGAAAAATGTAATCCATAGCCTCCTCCCCATCATTCATTGTACACTGCATCACGGACTGTAAGTCAGGTGTATCTGGAAATGTTTCGCGTAAGGTGTCCCACACCCTAGCCCGCACTGTGTTAAAGGAGGCCCCATCATGGCGGTCGCAGTCTAACGTTACTCCCGGGAAACCGGCTTTAACCCATACTCTTTCAGCCTGATCGCCCACCGCTGATACGAGCAGACTTTTCACATCTCCTACAGCTAGGGGTACTCCAGCAGTATGTTTTTCAAAGGCGTATATCCACTTACTTGCCCCTCCTGATAACGGGGGCAATAGCTTTAATAAGTTGGCTTTGTCCATTTGTGCCCATGGGATATAGTTAGGTCTCCCTCCTCCTCTGTGTATCAACGGGAGCTGTAGCTTTCCTTTCGTTATGGCACCCGGACCCGATGTGGGTGCTGATGCTTCTAGTGATGCCATTTTCCCCACTCTGTTCCTTAGTCGTCCCGACCACTCATCGTCCAGTGTTCTCACTGAACATGTGCCATCCCCCCCTTCGCTTCCCCCTCCCATAGCCATGCTCAACCTGTCACTTTCTTCTAACTCGTCCCTTATATCGCATAGTAATTCCTCTCTATCCCCCATAGGCCTTTCATCATTGTCAGGATCTCCCTCACGTGTCTCTATTTCAATTATTCGGGTTGGTTCTTCCTCAATTCTGAACAGTATCTCACCTTTCTTCCACCCCTCTTAAGCTCTTCTTGTCTCGCCTGGCGCTCTAGACGTGCGCCCTGATCTAGTCGCATTAAGTGCTGTTTGTCCGCACATGTCTTTTATCCTTGAGAGCTCATCTTTTGCTATTGACAGTCTTGACTGTAAATCATCTGTGAGTTTCTCTATGTCCACCCTTTGTGTACTTGCCTGGCCTCGCTCCCTTGTACTTTCATATGGTGGGGGTGCAGTGGGCCGGTGGGGTGTAGTAGTTGTCGGGGGAGGTACATATGTTGGATCACTGTATCCTTCTGCGGGTACAGGCTTTTTTAATATTGGGTACAAACTTATTACCTCTATTGGTGGCGCTACACTTGACAATTCTTTGATATCTTTCTGTATCATCAGTGGATTGTCTGTAGTGGATGGGAGATCAGGATTTAATGCTGGTGCTTTAGGCGGTGGTATCTCTTCAAACAACCTCCAGAGATCTATTATTTCCCTCCTATTTTGCAACTGTTTTCCTTTATACTTCAAGAAAATGCATGTGACCACCATATCCAGAACGCTTTTATCAAATGACCCTCCCTCTGGCCATATCTGGGGTAGCCCCTCTCCCTTCAACTCAGTTACCCATTGGTCGTGATATTTCTTAATCCGCTCCGCGTACCCTGGAAGACTTTTACAAATATGTGATAAGGGTGTTTCAGCCCCCATCTCTGTGCCCCTCTAGTGCTTATGTGTCTCTGTGTGCCTGCAACTACAATGTGAATGTAGTATCAATATTATTTTTCGTATTCTACTTCACATTCAATGTTATGCTCGGTTGGGCTCTCCCTCCCTTGACTGTACAATACAAAACTGACTGTACACAGTTTCTACTTTGTTCTCTTTGGGGGACACATACAAGAGCAACCCATCATTTATTTTGACAATATCAACCCGGAAATCAAAAGGCACCCACTCACGTCACTGTATCAACGTTGCCGTCAAAAAGTTTTATCCGGTCACACTTACCATGACCATTTAACAATTATACACTTATAGCCGTTTTACACATTCGCAACATCAAAGTCGTTCCCTGACACATGCGAGGTGCACACACCTCTTGGTAGCATTCAATTCACCATTCAAGCTGCCCTCCCTTTCCTCCCTAGCCGGCTGTTCCTTACTGTCTTACTTAGATAGATGGATGCGCATATGCAGATGTTTATATGTTTGGACCTGCTCTCCCCCTTCTAGTAGGACCCCCTTTTTCTCTTATTTTCTTCCCAAGTTCGTGCTAACCTCAGTTTTTATTCTCCCCCTACCCCTAAAGAAAAAGAAAAGAAAGAAGTAATAGCGATCACTAATATATTCTCAGTGCCCCCTTTTGCTGAACACTTTTATCTTGTATTTCACTTCGTCATATATTCCCAGTACTAGTCAATATAGCACTATGCGGCGCCGCCTTCCACCCCCTTTCGGAGCTAGGTTCCCGTCACTTTTATCTCTTATTCACCTCGTAATCCTAATGGCCATATGCAAAGAAAAAGAAAGGAAATTTTAGAATAATCTTTAGTATATCTTCGTACCCCCTTTTCGTTCCCTGTCCTACACTTCTCTCCCCGCTCCCTTTACAATCGCTCACACTCAATACTCACGTGCCCGTCTTGAACCGATAGTCTCCGAAACTGGGTCCGTCCAGGCAGTGTCGCCGTCAGCTCAACAGTCAGCCCCGACTCCGGCGAGCGGTACTCAAAGGGGATTTTTCAACCGGGATCCCGTACCCTTTCTCTATTGAGTGCGCACTTCTTAGTGTACCGGTCGCCGTTGGCGGGCAGCCTCCCGGAGCCGGCTCACCGTGCGTATCCCTTTTCGACCGGAGATTCTCGTGCCAAAAGGGGACGGTTATAACGAGTTTAGGAAGAAATAAAATCACGCTATCGGGGTCACCACTGAAGGCAAGCGTCCCCAAACAGCACGATCCTCCCCGCAATGAGAGACAATGAAGGACTCTCCCAAAATGGGAATAAGGCCAAGACAGAGTGCGGGTGAGCGTAAATGGGAGTTTATCAATCAGAATAGGGCATGCAAAGGACTCTGCAAACTCCGAGAGCGCTCTGTCTGACAATCGCAAAGACAGGCGTATATATTTACAAAAAACGTCATAAGAACCTACACACTATAGGGGGCACAAGCTCATGGGGATTGGGTGGCGACAACTAACTATAGGTGCTGCTGTGATGTGGTTGGCTTTGGCTGGAAGACGTCACTGGTCAGCCTCGTGGGTTGGGCTGGGCCTGGCAGGGTGGCGGAGTTCATCCAGGCGGTGTTGTGGGGCCATCGCGGCCAGTGGCAGAGACGAATGTCTTCTCCTGACTTATTAGCCCTAGGCCATGCACACCGCAGTCATTCTGACATTTTGATATTATCTTCTTTAGTAAATCTTTCAATAGGTTATACAACAGGTTAATGCAACACAGGAGGAATGCACCTTGTGAGGGGACTGGAGGTAATACGTCAGGGCATGGTTACCAGTGTCCTGTTGACCGGGGCCATAGGTCGAGGGGCTAAGCTTCAGGGCCTGGGACGGGCGGTACATGTCTTTCTGCCTTGTTAGAAGTTGTTATGGATGTTCCGCTGTGTGTTGTCAAAGTGTTGGGTGTCCTGATTGCACAGGGCCATAAGTCTGAGATGGTCCGGTGGGTTGTGAGGTTTACGAGGGGGCGCGTGTGTTCAGGCAGAGGTTTACTGCTGTGCTGTAAATAATGCAGGTGGCGGCCTTGGGTGCTACAGAGGGGATTACAAGTCTTTGAAGCGGCTCCATTCTGGTTGGGGGAGGTAAAGCAGCGCGGCGCGGTCTCTGCTCTCATGCCTTTGGCAGCCTTCGCAGGGTGGGAGGGGGAATGGCCTTGCACGTATTTCACAAAGGTATCTCCCTCGTGTGTTGCTGAGTTAGGTAAAAACATCAAACATTTGAACATTCTATAATACTTATTCAAATCATTTTAAAACATGCATTTCAACTTTGCTGGATGTGTCTCGATTATACCCAGTCTGAACACCGTATTCGTACACTATGTTTTAACAACTACAGTATTTAATTATATGCATATACAGTTGTAGTAAGTGAGGTAGTAATCGGGTTGGTGGAGTACATAGGAAATAACTCGCCACTGTACGTGACGGTGGTGGCACATAAGGGGCTTAGACATACACACGTAACAAGTGCATTTCTTGCGCATCCTTCACATTAGTTCCACAGTATGGTTACATTCGTTTTCTCGTATACTCTAGCAGCATTAGTTCAGTTATGGCGCGGGCCCCTGGGGTGTAAGTTTCTCAGTAATACCCGTAACAAATAGATTCCTGGTGCGTTCCTTTATTATTAGCACCCAACTGCAATGGTGTGGGCTCACCATCGCTTATATCATGGAAGCATGATTTCTGATAATTATACATTTTACAGGCTTTTGTAATATAAAAGGATTTTGTGGAAGAAAGCATCCTTTGCGAGTAGTCTCAACATTAATATATAAAGATTGTCTGTCATCCAATGACTATTTTACTGTTCTTTTCATTGCCTAGGCCTGCTGGCCGGGTCATGCTGGGAGCGATGATACACTGCGGGAGGTGAACTGTTACAATGTTAGTGTATCACACTAGCTCATGTCCGTCTTATTCGTGGGAACGTGCTCGCAGCGGATCTGCCAGGGTGCTGCGGCAACAAGGATGACTGAAGCCCTCCAAGGGTGGGGGGCCGCGCTACAGTGCGCTGAGCTCACACCGCCTTTATCAGACAGAATGGTTTCTAGGCCTAGCTAAATTTTAATACATGTGGGCAATTAATACGTGTGGGCGATGTCTCCAGTGGGTGAACCCTCCACCACCTGGGCCCGGGTGGCATGAGGGGACGCCCAAAAGAGCCATAGCCCTCACCTGGGGAGAAAGCGCAGGCGAGGGGGGTCTTCTTGGACCAGTCCTCCCCTACACCGGATGGCCATAGAGAAGTTCAAAGGGAGAATAACCTACTCCCTCCTGAGAGACTTCTCTATAAGCAAAGAGAAGGCATGGCAGTAGAAGGTCCCATTTTCTTTTCAGGGGTTCCTCTAAAGCACCTATCATGCTCTTCATGGTTCTGTTAAATCTTTCTACCAGCCCATTGGTTTGGGGGTGGTAGGCGGTTGAGAACTTGTAAGTAACTCCACAGGTTTTTCCACATGGCTTTCATGTAGTGGGACATAAAGTTTAATCACCTGTCAGAGATTACTTCCTTAGGAAGCCCAACCCTGGTAAAAATACCAAGGAGGGCCTTAGCCACAGCCAGAGCTGTAACAGTTCTCATAGGTATTGCCTCAGGATATCTAGTAGCATGGTCTACTACAACAAGGATAAACCTGTTGCCTGAGGATGTAGGGGGATCAAGGGGACCAACAATGTCAATCCCTACCCTCTCAAATGGGACTCCCACAACTGGGAGAGGCACTAATGGTGCCACATTCTTGGCGCCAACCTTACCAGATGTTTGGCAGGTATGGCAGCTCTTGCAGAACCTATCTACTTCGGCCCCCATTTTTTGGCCAGTAGAAGTAGAGTGAGAGCCTTTCCTTGGTGTTCTTGAAACTCAAGGGACCAGCCAAAGGAATCTCGTGGGCTAAGTGCAAGAACTGTTGTCTGTTTTCTTGAGGTACTACAAGGCATTTGTAGTCTCCAGGTTCAGACTTAGTTGGTTCACTGTAGAAAAGGCCATCTTCCCAGTGCAACCTATACTTCCCAGGCTCTTGCCCATCAGCCTGAGCAGCTGCCTGTTGGCGGAGACCCTCCAGAGTTGGACATTCTCTTTGTCCCTTACGGAAAGCTGCCCTGCTGGGCCCACCTTCTGCCAGTAAAGACTGCAGCTCAGGATGGTCCTCAGGGTCTAGATCTCCAATAAGTTCTGGGCCTCCCACTAGCTCTTCTTCAGAGTCTAGTTCAACCATACAGGGTTGTATCTCCCTCTCAGCCTCAGCTGGAGGGGGAGGGGGAGTTACAGGTGTAACTGTTGGAAGCACTGGAGTGCTTGCTGCTGACTTTTTCCTAGGAGTCTTGGGTTGCCCCTTTGCTCCTGATCTGGTAGTTACTACAGTGAGTTGCTCCAGTGGAAAAGGAGTGATCTCTGTCATCATCTCCTGAGATAACCCTCTCAGAGTTTTCTCTCTTGCAGGTTTTGTGAGCTCCTGTAACCGCTTACTAGGTGGTCTGGGGGTATGTGACACAACTCCAAGAGCTTTCAGGTCATTACCCAACAGAACCCTACCTGGCACTTCACATTGTACACGGACAGGTATTTTTACAGCCATGTCATTACACTGGATGAGAACTGGTAACTGGGGACACATCTGCACAGGCCCTCCAGCTAACTTGGTGAGGCATTTGGGTGCCTTAGCAATATCCTCTGCCTTGAAAAAAGATTCATCCACCACAGTTATGCTGGCCCCAGTGTCTCTAATCGCAGGAGTCTCCTGACCATTTACCTGGACACTGTCTTTATAATACTCTTTAGTATTATCTGGGATAGAATTATACACATCTAAATTCTGTTGTTCCCACAACCCCAGAGAGACTAAAGAAACACTGGCTGAGACTCCAATGGGTTCATCAGCCAGCAGTAGAAAGTTTCCACTTGCCATTGGGACTTCCTCATCTGGAGCGAAGGCTAAGGAGGCAAGTTGGATCCCTGAAGGTTTACCCTTGCATCTGGGATCTCCTTTCACATGGTCAGTAGAGCCACAAACAAAGCATTTACCAAATGCCTTCTGGATGCCTTAGCACCAGAGGAGACACTTCTCAGATTCTGTAGGTTTATCACTCACACTTTCCTTACCACTAGCCCACTCCTCACCTGATGATTCTGTGTGGGTCTTTACGGATTCGTCGGATGAGCTTTCCGGCTTTTCCCTCCAGGCTGTCTTTGTCTTGACGGTCGTACTCTTCTGTTTGACGAGATAGGAGCGAGCTCCCTCGGAGGCCACTTTGCCTATAAGCAATTAGCCCGGCAGCGGGGACTCCGGGGAGCCCATCCCAAACCAGGGAAAAGCCTTGCCGAAAAACCCTGGAAGATTGTGTAGCTGTAGTTGGCAGGGGTAAGTTGTAGTCATCCAGAGAGGAAGTTGTCGGCGTGCATCCGCACTTCAATAACCAGCATGCACTGGTAAGTGTTCGTAGTAGATAAGGAAATAACGATCCAGTGCGGAACAGCACAAACGGTACAGTACTCCAAAGAACTTGGACAACGAAGTGTTCCCAGCAAAGAGCGACTGATGGCAGGTGAGATGCTGAAGCAGGAGAGAGTACTAGAAGGCAGCGCAGTGCGCGGCACAACAGCGGAGGCAGAAACAAACAGGTAAGCGGAATAAACGGGAGGGGTAAACCGCGAACAGCGGTAACGGAAAGAAACGGGCAGACGAACAAGGAAGGAAGGCAAGGAAAACACAGAGAAACAACTGGAGGCAGAGCACAAGCGTAGTAAACTCACGTAGGCAGCAAGAAAGTTGCAACGCACAGGTGTTCTCCATTCTCAGGTACTTGTAGGTAGTACAACAGAAAGACTAGACCGCACCTTGCAGTGACTCGGAGTCTAGTCCTTCTTCCATATCGCCCATCTGCTCCATACTTTCCATGGGCGATATATGACAACACTATTCTGCTGTGGTTTCCCTGGTGGCTTATCCTTCTGGTTTTGTTTGGGGCCCTCTTTGGAATTTGCAGTATTAGAATTCTCTTTGGAGTCCTTTTTAGGCTGTTTCCCCTCATCCTTTTTCTGAGTTACCCCAGATTCCTTGTGAGTGGCCCTGTTGGCAACCCACAAGTCAGCAGCCTTAGCTAGTTTTCGGGAATCTAATTCCTTTGAATCAGCCAAGTGCTGTCTGAGCTCAGGAGAGCAGGCATCATAAATTGACTCCAACATAACAAGATTCTTCATACCTTCATAAGTGTTCACTTTGTAACCCTTAATCCATCCCTCTACGTTTTTCAACCCTTCACTCAGCCCAAGGGGTACCATCATGCTTTTTGAGGGTTCCAAACCTCTTAAGATACTGGGAAGGGGTCTTCCCAAACCTAGCTATCAAAGCTAGTTTCACACATTCATATTTTTTCCTATCCTCCTCCCCCAACTCCATTACCACATCAGTTGCAACAGGGGGAAGCCTAGAGAACAACCAGGTGAGTAAGTCATTTCCTGTGATGTTCTGGAGCCCATGAATATATTCAAACAGAGACAACCAATCCAACACATCCAACTTAGGCTCATACATACCAACCAATTCTTTAGGCATCCGGGGTCTTTTAGGACTGGAACTTCTGGAGGAGCCAGAGAGAGAAGCATTTTGGACAGCCAATTTCTTCATTTCTAGCTCATACTCGAGCTCCATTTCCCTTAGCCTTAGTTCTTGATTCATTTCCTGATGTCTCTGTTCAGCCAGAGTATTCAGTTTCTTGAACTCTAGTTGAAGTTTCATTTTCTCTAATTCGAGATATTGAGGACTTAGTGTGGGACTTGGTAAAGGCCCAGTAGGTACAGCAGGTAGGGCAGACAGAGGCCTAGGGGGGACAGTCACAGCAGCCTCACCCTCCTCTTCTGACTCTTCCTCAAGATTATCAACATTTGTATCAATATCAATTTCTATACTGTTATCTACAGTTTCTGGCATGGTAGGTTCCTCAGGCCCATCATCCAGACTTTGGTTAGCTAACAACCTTTCTATTAACTCCATTTTCTTGCCTTTAGTCAGGAGGTTCTTATGCTTACACAATACTCTTAAACAATCAGCAGTTTTTGTAACAAGGGACTCTCGACTATAAGTTTCCATAGTTGACATGTTAGAAAGATGACTTTTTCAGTGCTAAGCTTTGTGGTTAGTTGCACTAAGGTATCCTAAAGCACTCTAAAGTGTATACTCAATACAAAACCCACCGCTGTACACCAGTGTTAGGCAGAAACCTGTGCAGTTCCCTTAGGGACCACTGCAAAAGATTTAAGACTACAGGTGTTGGCAGTAAACCCACTTGGTAGCAGTCTGTACCACCCAGATTTACCTGGTAGCTGTGGCTGAGCAGTCAGACTTCCCTCAAGAAGAGTTAGGCAGTATGCAAAGTATACTCAATAGGCATTCGGATACAATAATACAAGCAAACACTGACCAGAGCTTTGGTATCAAAGTATATAATTATTTATTTAAAAACACAGAGTTGAAACACTCCAGCACTCTTATTGTAAAATATTCTAAACACAGTTACTATTATGATATATACACCCCTTTTGCCCTTATTAGAAAATAACAGTAAGACGCCACTTATTTTCATACAGAGGTGAGCACTTAACTAGATTGTACTCTACTAAGGTTGTGAAAAAGGCAGAATATGCAGGGTTACACCACTCTACGATTCAGGAACACTATAAGCAAGGCAGAGAGCAAAAAGTCACTGGTGAGCCAAAGTCCAAAGGCTGGGCCCACTCTTAGAGAGAGCAGAGCACAAATGCGCCCAAGATCACACAGTTACACTAGGCTTAGAAAGTCTTGCAGAGGGTTCAGAAAAGAGTTTAGAGAGGCTTTAGAAAAGTTTAGCCATGGTGTCCCAGGCTAACCCAGGTTCGAAAGCCGGTGGCTAAATCTACCCCGTACAGTCGGTTGCAAGGGAAGCCAGGCGGGACACGGTACCTTAAGTGGGAAGGATCCTCCAGCGGTGGCAGTTGTTCCTGGTGGTGGTTGCAAGTTGCGTCGTCGTCCAGGGGAAGAGAAGATCTCGACGTGGAGGAAAGATGCAGGTCGTTGCACTACCAGGGCACAAACCAGCCGCTGAGTTTTCCGGTAAAAGGTGGTACCTTTATCTCGCGGTCGTGGTAAAACGTGGTATCCCGGTTGCCGGGGTGCTTAGCACGGGCAAGGCGGCCACGAGATACGTCGGGAAAGCGAAAAGACGGTGAAACTGGTTATCCCCACCAGTTAAAGGAAGAAGACTCTCCGGCCGGAGATCTCCTCTGTCGTTGGCAAAAGTGGTGAGACGGTCCAGCAGGGCTCCACCGGTCGTGGTGTTGTGGCAGGTCGGCTCAGCTTCTCCCTCGTCGGATTCTTAGGTCCTGTGGCGACTTCTGAAGTTCCAGTCCCCAAAGCCCTGCTTTTATGCAGCAAATCCCCATTCACTCAGCCTAGCTGTCACTCAAACATACTAAGTGGTGAGCCGGCCGGCTCACCACTTGGGCCAATCAGGACGGAGTGCGACTTGAGTTGCCTAGGCAACTCGGTCCAGGGTGCCTAAATTCCCCTCCACCCCTCCTAAGTACCCCAGACATAGTGGCACCACTTTGGAGGGCTTCTGTGGAGAAGCCCGCCAAAAAGTGGAACAAAGGGCTCTACTTGGGTTGGAGTCACAGAAGAGAACACAAACGCCATTTTAGAATCAAGTTTTGGCAAAAAATACCAACCGGAGAATTAATATTAATTAAATAAACCGGCAGTATGTTCGAGGCTACCGTAAATAATTAAATAAAGATAGTAGCCTAAAACAATGGGAAATCCCATAGGAAAATATTTGCGGTTGAATATAAAAAGTAGTATCCACTGCCACCAGCCAAAACTCGATCAGGGGGGACGGAGACGTGCCCCCTCGACTAATAGACCCTGGGGCAATCCAATGGACAAACAAAGAAAATACAACAATTTATCAATTGCAACAGTACAATGCTAATATATGCAATACAATGCATTTGTGCAAAATTATATATTGGCAGCACTAAACGAATGCTCAGAACTAGAATAGGCGAACACATTCGATCCATCAAAAATGACACACCAGAAACACCACTAGCTTATCACTTTAAGAAGCATCATACATCTAAGGACATTGGAAAACTGAAATATTTCGGCATTGAAAAAATTGTCACCCCACCGAGAGGCGGGAATGCGGAAAAAATACTTAGACAAAGAGAGGCCTTTTGGATTTTCAATCTCGATACTTGTTACACAGGTCTAAATAAAGACCAAGAAATGCATCATTTTTTGTGAGAGAACAACATAGAAGAAATCTAACCATTGGGCATTGCACCGACTAGTTTTTATAAACATTCACAAGTCTGGCAAGCAAAATAATGGTACACAATGAAAGATACACAAGCATCTACATTGCCTGTAAAAGACAAATACAACGAAAATAATAATTCACACATGGAAATTTGGGAAATGCTGTGCTCATGATAGAAACATGGTATCATTGAAGAGTGCAAAAGTCAAACAACAAAAAATTGCCCAAAACCAATATGGAAATCGAAATCAACAAGTGTCACGTGATCGTCATTTTTTCAAAATAGTAATTAAAAAGTGTGTCATGTAACATCCAGAATAGACGACTAACAGAATACAAGTGTGTACAAGAATAAATAATGCAAACAGCGAAAGATAGAAACTGCAGAAAACAATGATAAAATAAACAGCCCAAACTAAAATGGCGACCGCAACATGTTGAGTGCAACGTGATCGCAAACTTCACAATCACGTGACAAGCACCAACGTCAATAAAACTAAATCAACTTAGGAGCGAGTACGAACGAGGAAGACAGTACAAGAAGGTGTAGGGGAGGAATGGCCACGAGGCCCTCCTCACCTACAGCTCCCTCCCCAGGTGAGGACCATGGCTCGGTGGGAGCACCCTCATGCCACCCGGGCCCAGGTGGAGGGGGGTTCACCCGCCGACGACATTGCCCACACGCACCCTGTCTTTGCATTTACCGAAACTTAAGTTAGGCCTAGACGCCATCGTGCACAGCAAACATGGTGTGAGTTCAGCACACTGTAACGAGGCCCCCACCTTTGGAGGGCCTTTCATGCATCTCTGCCGCCTCAGCAGCCCTGGCAGATCCGCTGCGAGCGCGTTCCCATGAGAAAGTCGGAGATGAGCTAAACCCGAGATGCCAACACGGCAACATTATATTAGTAACAATGTGATATTGCACCCCGTATGACCCGGACCGCAAGGCCGGGGCAACGGGGAAAAAAGCTGAAGCATCACTATCTGAAGAAGGTAGAAAATAGTTCAAGTATTGGTATTAATGAACTACCTCTGTTTAAAATGTGAACGAACCATAAAAATGTAACGTTATATGATATCCCTCCAGGTCTGGACTAATGCTGCTATAACCACGGAGAAAGATGTTGACCAAACGTGTAACCTCTATTTGTAAAAGTGTTTTTCAATAGTATGTAGAAACTTGAACTCATATATGTTTTGAATCACCCAAAGCGGCGAGCATCAATCTCTGTAGGCCATAACCTAGATATCCCTCGTATAACGTCTAATGTACATACAATACGCACACAATGTAGTGAACATAATGTTAGGTAATGAAAAGGTACTGGAACCGACTGTATTAAAGAAATGTGTAACGAAAATGAAATATATATATATATATATGTGTGTCTGAATAACGTTAAAATAAGGCAGAACAGTATAAAACTTCTGCATTCACTGATCAGCAACGCACGAGGAAAATACCTTTGTGAGTATATGCAAGGTCATTCCCTCTCCCACCCCACCAAGCCTGCCAGATAAAAAAGCTAAGACTTGTGCTGCGCTCCCTCACCTCCCCCAACCAAGCTGGCGTTACTTCAGAGAGTCAGAGGCCCCGGCGCCGCAACCAAGGCCACAGCCCGCCACCTGTGTTATTTACAGCACGGTAATAAACCCACGGATGAACCCACTGATCTACCAGCACCCTCTCATAAATCCCCACGAACCCCCCCAAGAATCCTGACCCCGTGTAAGGACGACCCCCATCATTGGGACAAGACACAGAGACCCATCTATATAATAACTTCTAACGCAGCAGACAGACATGTATCACTCGGCCCAGGTCCCAGAGCCCCGTCCCGTGACCTAAAATACCGGTCAATAAGACACAGGTAAATCTCACCCCAACCAACAACCACCAGACCTCTCACGAGGTGCATTCCTCATGTGTTGTGTTTATTTTATAAGATAAGCTGGTGAAGCGATTTATTAATGAACGTAAATGTCATTTTCTGAATAACTGTAGTGTGCATGGCCTAGGGCAAATGAGACAGGAAAGGTATTCGTTATTGTCACAGGCTGCCCCAGCACATCAACACCGCATGGATGACCTCAAGCCGGCCTGCCAGGCCCAACCCAACCCACGAGGCTGACCAGTGACGTCGTCCCGCCAAGACCAACCCCGCGCCAGCAACACCTATAGTTAGTCGACACCACCCAATCCCAATTGACTTGTGCCCCCTATAGTGTTTAGGTGTTGATGACGTTTTTTGTATTAGAAATACGCCTGTCTTTGCTATTGTCAGGCAGAGCGCTCTCGTAGGTTGCAGAGTTCTTTGCATGCCTTATCCTTGGATAAACTCCCACTTACGCTCACCCGCACTCTGTCTTGGTCTTATTCCCACTACGGGAGAGTCCCTTATTGTCTCTCATTGCGGGGAGGATCGTGCTGAATTGGGGGCGCTTCCTTTCAGTGGTGACCCCGATAGCGTGATATCTCCAAACTATTTTTCCTAACTCCTTCTTAAACGACCCCCTTGTGGCACGAGAATCTCCGGTCGAGAAGGGATACGCACGGTGAGCCGTCTCCGGGAGGCCGCCCGCCAACGGCGACCGGCACAATAAGAAGTGCGCACTCAATGAGAAAGGGTACGGGATCCCGATTGGAAAAAAATCCCCTTTGAGTGCCGCTCGCCGGAGCCAGGGGCTGACCGTTGAGTTACCGGTGACGCCGCCTGGACGGACCCAGTTTCGGAGAGTATCGGTTCAAGACGGGCACGTGAGTACCGAGTGCGAGTGATCGTCAAGGGGAAAAGAAAGGGAATTGGGAATAACAGAACGGGGACAGGTAGAGGAGAAGAATATCGGGGGTCTACTACAGACGGGTCTTGAAATTTTCTTTATTCTTTCTTTTGCATATGGCCATTAGGAGTAAGAAATAAGTGACGTGGTAGAAGTGACGGAAACCTAGCTCCGAGAGGGGGTGGAAGGCGGCGCCGCATAGTGCTATCTAGACTAGTACTGGGAATATATGAAGAAGTGAGAAATAAGTTATTGGTGTCTAGCAAAAGGAGACACCGGGAATATTTTTTAGTGATTGTGCTCTCTCTCTCTATTTCTTCTTTTTCCATTTCCACGGGGTAGGGGGCGAAAATGAGAAGGGTATAAAGAAGTTAGAACATCTTAAAAAGCGGGGACTCAGTAGTGGCACGTACAGACGTGAACACAGTAACCTTAGCAGGAAAACAGGGACAGCTGGTTAGGGAGGAAAGGGAGGAGAAAGACAAAGAGTGTGAGTGGAAAGCATTGTGAAGGGTGCGCGCACCGTACGAGTGTGAGAGACGAACGGGTGGCCGCGAGGTGGTGTCAGAGAGTGTGGCCATAACCAGTACTTGATCAATTACAAGTGAGATCACATAAGAGTGCCTGGGAATGGGAAGGAGATGAGATATGGTGAGTGAGAAGAGATTTGTGCAGTGAATAACGGTGGGTGATAATTTTAAGAGGTCCGCTCTTGTCTGTGCCATAAAGGAATACATACGCATATTTACAGCTAATAAAAGGTAACGAAAGCGAACGTGGTAGCGCTAGCGATTTAAAGGATGGGGGCTGAAACTCCCTTGTCACACATTTGCAAGAGCTTGCCGGGATATGCTGAACGCATAAATAAATATCATGATCAATGGTTAACAGAATTGAAAGGGGAGGGGTTGCCCCAGATTTGGCCAGAAGGAGGGTCTTTTGACAAAAGCGTTCTTGATATGGTATGTACATGTATTCGCCTCAAGTATAAGGGAAAACAATGGCAGAACAGGAAGGAGATATTAGATCTTTGGAGATTGTTTGAGGAAGTACCCCCACCCAAAGCTCCAGCTCCAAATATTGATTTACCCTCCACCACAGACAATCCACTAATGATCCCGCGAGAGGAAAAGGAACAGTTAAGTACAGAACAGCCTGCGGAAGTGGTTATGTTGTACCCAATATTACCTAAACCAGCCCCTGCAGCAGGATATAGCGACCCGATTTATGTGCCTCCCCCTTCAACCAGCACGCCACAAAGACCAACTGCACCCCCACCATACGAAAACACCAGAGAGCGCACCCAGGGAGGCACACAGAGAGTGGACATAGAGAAGTTAACGAGTGACTTAGAGTCGAGGCTTACAGTGGCACGAGATGAGCTCTCAAGAATAAAAGACATATGTGAACGCACAGCGTGCGCCCCCACACAATCTGGACGCACGTCTAGAGCGTCGAGCGAAAGTAGACAAATTGAGGAAGGATGGAAAAAGGGGGAAATACTGTTCAGAATTGAGGAAGAACCGACCAGGATAATAGAAGTAGGGACAGCAGAAGGAAGCATTGGTGATGTCTCGCGAGAGAGAGGGATCAGAGAGGATTTGTTATGTGATGTCAGAGGAGGGGGGGATGAGAGTGATAGATTGAGCATGGCAGTAGGAGGAGAAGGCGAGGAGCTAGATGGGGCATGTTCACTGGGGACTATAGAGGATGAATGGATAGGACGACTAAGAAATAGGGTGGGGAAGATGGCGTCATTAGAGTCAGCAGTGACTAAGGAAAAGGAAGCTGCAACGGCAAAAGGGAAATTACAACTACCATTACTCCACAGGGGAGGTGGGAGGCCGAACTATATACCGTGGGCTCAGATGGACAAGGCTAACTTAATGAAATTACTACCACAGCTGTCAGGAGGGGCAAGCAAGTGGATATATGCATTTGAGAAACATACCGCGGGTATACCGCTGGCAGTAGGCGATGTGAAAAGCCTACTAGTGTCCGCAGTAGGGGATCAGGCAGACAGAGTGTGGGCTAAAGCGGGTTTTCCAGCTGTAACTTTGGAGTGTGATCGCCATGATGGGGCTTCTTTTAACACCGTGCGAGCAAGGGTGTGGGACGCACTGCGGGAAACCTTCCCAGATACCCCTGATCTGCAGTCAGTAATGCAATGTACCATGAATGATGGGGAGGACGCTATGGATTACATTCTCCGGGTGCAGGAGATGTGGAGAGCGGAAACGGGTACGCCCTGGCACCAATCCACGTCTCTATTTTACTTCATCATTAAAAGAGGGCTCCCAAAGGAAGTGCAAAAGGCACTAGATAAAATAGCAGGTGTTGAGGCAAAAGGCTGGCCGGAGATCCAAAGCATAATAGTACACCATTGTAAACGGATCAAAGAAAGAGAGAGGGAAGTAGCACAGAAAAGGTTGGCGGACGAGGCGAAGTTGGTGCAATCAAAATTGGTGAAGGTCGCAGCAGCGGTAGCGGGACTCCCACTCATACGGGAGGGAGAGGAAGGAGAGGAGGGGCAAATAGCAATACAAGGAAGAATAGCAGCGAATTGGGCAGGACAAGGGCAACGACAGTGGACAGAGCAGGAGCAGAACGGAGGTCCAACGTGGCAAGAGTGGGCCCCAAGAGGAGGAAGAGGTGGGTACAGGGGGCGAAGAGGAGGACAAGGGTATGGAGGAATGGGAGGAAATGGGTGGCAGGGTCCCAGAGGTCCACAGGGGAGCTGTTGGAATTGTGGGAGATGGGGGCATTACTCAAGGGAATGTAGGAGCAGACAAAACAACGGTTTCCAAGAGATAGAACAGTACGGACACCCCCATCCAGGAAGCCCCTACGGCCTCCCCATGGGACAATACCAGCAACCAGACAATGTAGTACAAAGGAGTAACGCACAACTACACGGACATCAATACCGAACACAAACCAGCCCACAGAATAATGACAATGTGCACTACACGCCTGGTAATACTTTCGCCACAGGAGCTAATGGGGCACCAGCCCCCGCACCTTACAGTGGAGTGTCAGTAGTTTCGGGGAATATTTTCGATCAAGGGGGGGCAATGAGACACCCCGCATAGGACAGCCCACAGAGAGCACTTGCGTGTCCAGTACTGTCTACGACCCACAATGCATCAGAGGAACCATTGATAGGAGCGCAGATAGGAGACAAGCAATTCATATTCATGGTGGATTCGGGAGCGGAGAAATCATGCATTAGAGAGGGCCGGTTCCCGTTATCTAATAGAACGTTAGAGACGCAGGGGTTCTCTGGGGCTGTAATTGAAGTTCCTTACACAGAGGTATTGGATGTGACAGTGGGGGGTAAAACAGTGAAAGCACCCTTACTGTACTATGAAAACTCTCCCATCAACTTACTGGGGAGAGATCTCTTGAGCAAACTAAACATGACCATATCATTCACAGGGAGCGGCATCGTATGTTCAACGCCAGGCATATGCCCCCTCCGTATATTAGCAGTAATACACGGCCACACAATAATAAAAGAGATCAGAGGGGTACCAAGAAATGAGGAGATGTTTGTTGAAGGCATGAGAACATTGGCTCTCATAGTACCAGAACTAAAAAGGGTGGAGTGGAGAATACCAGCAGAATTCCTTTTTCGTCCCATAGCAAGCCCTGACACTGCTCTTGGGGAAGTACTATCATTGGATTTGCATGCAATACATGTATCAGCAAACAGAATATGCGTGATTGGTATTGACATGGAAGGGTGTGAGTGGCGGACAGTATTGTGTACAAATGCAAATATCCCCCTGAGAGAGCTCTCGGACGAGGAGCTATTTTCTGACACTGAGGGAGATGGTGAAGTAGTGATGGAACTGGCAATGCCCTGCGACATCGTAGTTACAGCCAGACAAACTAAAGTTGAACTAATGGCGGTAGTAGGAGCACCGCATACATTTTTTGATGAAGACATGAGTTCAGTACCCGCTAACTTATGGACTAATGGCCCCCACGATGTAGGGTTGCTACATGAAGTTCAGCCTGTGGTGATAAAAGTAAAACAAGGAGCAATACTACCCCGGGTGAAACAATATCCACTGTCGCGAGAAGCAGAAGAAGGGATCAGAGAGACAATAGAAGCACTGCTAGCACAGGGTATAATAGTGCCCTCAAACTCCCCATGCAACACATGCATTTACCCAATCAAAAAAGCGAAGGGGGGTTCATGGAGGATGATACAAGATTTACGCCCATTGAACGATGTGGTAATGAAGGAGTTCCCTTTAGTCCCGAACCCGGCGACAATACTGTGCAACATTCCAAAAATAGCATCACACTTCACAGTAATTGACTTAAAAAATGCATTCTTTTCGATTCCCTTGGCAGAAGAGAGCAGGTACTTGACAGCATTTACATTGGGAGGAAGGAGGTTCGAACACTGCAGACTACCACAAGGATATTGCGAGAGCCCAAGCATATTTAACAGGGTACTACATGAAGATCTGGGGAATTTGTCTGTAGAAAGCACAGTGATTCAGTACGTTGATGATTTATTGGTTTGTGCACAGGCTGAGGAAGAATGCAGACAGGACTCGATAACACTCTTGACATTATTGGCAAATAAGGGGTACAAGGTGGACAAGGGGAAGTTACAATACTGTCTGACGGAGGTCCTATACTTGGGTCAGTTGATATCAAAGGATGGCAAGCGAATTATACCAGACAGGGCACAGGCGATTAGAACAATTGGGGAGCCCAAAACAGTAAAAGAGATGCAGAAATTTCTGGGTATGTGTAACTATTGCCGAGCATGGATATTGGACTATGCGGCGTACACAAGGCCCCTGCTACAGGCACTGAAAGAAGCACAACAAGAACACAAACACATAGAATGGACAGAGGTGATGAACACAGCATTTAACTCACTAAAAGAGCTGATATCAAGCGCTCCAGTACTAGCAAACCCAGATTATGGGCGCGAATTCTTCTTATTTTCACACTGCAAAGGAACATTGATGACAGCAGTACTGACACAGAAAACATCCTTAGGGCACAAACCACTAGCTTACTACAGCGGCACCCTAGACGCAGTAATGCAAGGTCATTTCGCCTGCGAGCAATCCCTAGCTGCAGCCGCGTTCGCAATTGAAAAAAGTGCCACGATAGTAATGGGCTGCCCGGTGACACTGTTTGTGGAACACTCACTTTTTGCAATATTAGAGCGAACAAAGAGCACATTGACAACACAACGCGCCACAGCATATGAGATAATACTGTCCAGCGCTAACATCCATATAGTAAGATGTAAAACAGTGAACCCAGCCACATTCATCACAGAGGCATGCACCATAGAGGACATGCAAAACCACAACTGCGCCACGTACACAGGTGACGAAAGTAAGGATACAGTGATTTTTGAAAATGCCCTGACCGAGGGTGAGGTGTATTTTGTGGACGGGTCAGCATCAATCGACATGGAGACAGGAGAAAAGCATGTGGGTATGGCAGTGGTACGATTAGAGGAAGATGAATATGAGATACTAGTACAACACCGCCTCCCATCACACTATTCAGCGCAAGCAGCAGAACTAATAGCGCTAATAGAAGCATTGCATGCCGCCAAGGGGTGCGCAGTGACCATATATACAGACTCAGCATACATGACAACAACAGTTCACGGCGGGTTGGCCCGGTGGGGGCGGAGAGGGTTTCGGCGAGCAGACGGAACGCCAGTCCAGCATGCAGAATTATTGAAAGAACTGATTGAGGCCCTGCAAGACCCCACGGCAGTGGCCATCGTAAAATGTCAAGCTCATACCGCAAATACAGATTTTATATCTTTGGGGAACGCGGCAGCAGACGCCGCTGCCAAAGCAGCTTCATATCTACAAAAAGGTGAAATAGGAGAGTACATGTTGCACCACACAGCAAGCCAAGAAGTCCCCACAGGATACAACATGATGTCCACACAGGAGATAATAGAGCTGCAAGAGGGAGCTAGTGCAGAGGAAAAATTGCTGTGGACTAAGAGAGGATGCAGCAAATCACCGACTGATTTATTGTGGCGACAAGAGAGTTCAGGAAAAGTGGTAATGCCAATCACGCTGTTAGAAATAGCATTTCAACAACTACACTTTCCTGCACACAACACAAAGAAACACATAATGGCAGAGATACAAGAAGATTGGTTTACACCTTGCCTCCAGGAACACGTCACAAGGTTAGCTCTAGAATGCACGACATGTCAAATTTACAACTCAGGTATGACATTGCGTACACTAAGGGGTACGATACCAAAACCAAGTGGCCCATTCAGAGAGCTCCACATTGATTATGTAGACATGGGAGAAAGGTGTAACGGGGCTCGATACATGATTGTGGTTGTATGTCCATTTTCGAGGTGGGTGGAGGCAGGCCCTTGTGCCCGCCCTGACGCGAAGGGCGCCGCGAAGTTCCTAGTGCGGGAAGTGTTTCCGCGCTGGGGAATTTGCGACGTTATTCGCTCAGATAACGGGACGCATTTTGTTAATGAACTCTTTAAAGAAGTGACTACATTATTGGGAATAAAGCACAAATTATGTTCGATTTATCATCCTCAAAGTAATGGCGTCGTAGAAAAGATAAACGGCCTGTTAAAAAGCAGATTATCAAAACTTTGTTTTTCCCTTAAAAAGACTTGGATGTACTGCCTGCCTTTGGCCTTGTTTGAACTACGAAACCAGCCAAGTAAGGATCACCATTTGTCCCCGCACGAGATCGTCACGGGAAGAAGAATGCACACAGCGCATTCGCCTCTCCGTGAGCGTTCTGATGCACACAGAAGCGCAGCTATATTGGGGGAGGAGTTCACAGAATACCTGCGAAAATTGACACGGGCAGCGCGCGTAATTTCAAAGCAACTAGCCCCCCCCTCGACAAGAGAGGAGGGGAACGCGACTGAACCAAACGGTTTGCCTGAAAAACCACTACAGCTAATGCCTGGTGACCTTATATATGTTAGAAGTTTTGTGCGG
Organism: Ambystoma mexicanum; assembly: GCF_040938575.1. Lineage (NCBI taxonomy): Eukaryota > Metazoa > Chordata > Amphibia > Caudata > Ambystomatidae > Ambystoma > Ambystoma mexicanum. The sequence continues at coordinate 1,537,909,388 of NC_090932.1, forward strand.
AGGTGGAACGCACCACGCTTCCATGGCCCCTATGAGGTAGTGTTTTGCACGCCTACAGCAGTAAAGGTTAAGGGCCTGCGATATTGGGTGCATTTGACAGATGTACGTAAAGCTTACAGCGCTGCGGAGAGTGAGGTGCAGGATGAGGCACAGGCAACAGCGGACGATGAAGTTGTGCGGAATGAATGATTGGAATTTTGTGTGCTTCATGAGATGAACAGTGAACACAATTAGCGCGCAACAAATGTCCTGGACTAAAACATGTACACATGTATATGTAAATTTTCTTTTTACAATTTTTGAAAGTTTTGCGTGGGGTTCTTTTTTCCCTTCCTGTACTCTTTAAGATGTTTTTTATTATTGTTGTTTTTAAAAATGTCATGTTTTTTATTATTTATATATATATATAGTAAGGTACGAATAATATTGACTGAAAGCTACCTTGTCTGTCAACAAACCCCCTTCCTCACCCAACCCTATATTTTATCACCGAAACGTTACAATGTGGAAATGCTTACATGTTTGTATTTAATGAACTTTTGTGTCTCAAACAGGATTTATCATGGCATCGAATGGGCAGCCTGCAACTAATAGATATGTTAGATTTAGAGAAATGTTAGTGGCTAGATTAACATATTCATTTGAATGTGGTTTATCAATGTGTGCTATCGTGTTCTTCATCTCAATGTTTTGTCTGGTGTTACACTGGATTATAGCGTTCATCTCTACCGAGATGAACGAGGGGGGAGGGGGGAACAACACCACCCTTGCTCCTGGAACGAAAACAATTCCGACTGTAGGTATCAAAGAAGGTGATTTCTTGATCTGGGATGGATCACACTTTGTGTGGGGATACTATACTACACCACCCACTGCTGTCCTCTCACAATGGAGAACCAAAAATGTAGATAATGACACAATGTCCCAACCTGGAACATACAACAACCACACGATCCCTCCCGCCCCAATTTCAAACAACGATCTCTTGTTTATTAATGAGGATGGAAAAGTGATTATGATGACAGAACACAAGTCCCTATATGAAGAATTAGAAAAGGGGGGTGGGAGGGAGGAAGGGGGGCCTGGTTCTTCACCTCCTATAACGAGAAGGTACAGAAGAAGGGAGAAAAGTAGGCGGAGAAGAGAGACTGGTGGAAAAGGGTATGATGAGTATTATGGGCTAGGGTTAGACAAAATGGAAGACCCACGACACCCTCACCAAGCAAATAAATGGTATGCAGATATGAGCACAACAGCTAAACAAACAACCAATGAGAGCTGTTATGTCTGCTCACTTATCCCCCATGCATCAGGCACACCTAAAGTATTGTTGCCACGAGAATTGCCCATTGTGGATGCCCAATGTCTCCTTCATCTCACGCTGTGTAGAATAAAGAACACTTTCCAAGCACACGATGTCTCTTTCAGAATGGTACAGAACAACAAAACGTGCTATTCGCAAGCGTCTGGAGTGATCTGCCTTAAAGAACCTTTCTTTGCAATACAAGGGACACTGTTTTCCGAAAGCAAATGGAAAGACGAAGAAGTGCTGTGCAAGGCAGAAGCACTGAAGGGTGTTCAACCGGAAAAGTTGCGGTGGATGGAAAGAACGTGCTTGCCAATATGGAAAGAACACATCCCTAAATTAACATGGGTAACAGCGATGGAAAAACCCTTTAAGCTACAAAGTGAAATACAAAACAAACTATGTTTCAAGGGAGAAGGAAAAATGGCAATAGGAACGAACAAGAACTGTAACAAAACTCTCACCATCCCAGATATGAAAAAAGGAACAGCAGCACTAATGGACACCTACTGGGTATGCGGGAACAAGGCGTACCTGCACCTTCCCCAATCATGGAGTGGTAGCTGCTCAATGGCCACTTTGCATTCAACACTAATGGTGATTCCCGAAAGCCATATTGACAGAAGTAACACGATGAACGAAGGCTTGAACCAGAATGCAGCGTCTCCAACTACACAAGCGCACCTTTATGTCCTGTCCTCCGGAGGGAAAGGAGAAGAGCTCTCAAGGAACAAGCGAGCCTCGAACTACATATCACAAGCATCATCTGATTTATTGGCACAGATCCCAGACAAGTATCGCCTGTTCAGCTCCGTGGAAACATTCTTTGCTTCACTAGTATCAAGTGTCCAAGCAAGAGCAAATGCAAAATGGCTCCAGATCACACGGTGGGAACTGATCCAGTTGGCCAATGACACTGAAGAAGGGTTTAACATAATAAAGGTGGAACTACGAGCTCTGCGATTAATGACCATGCAAAACAGGTATGTTCTAGACCTGTTAACAGCAATCGATGGAGGTGTTTGCCGAAAAATAGGAAGTGCATGCTGCACGTTCGTACCTTCCGAAGACGCAGAAAATGGGTCCCTGTCCCACGTTATTGAAGCAGTACATAACCTGGGCGAGAAGATGAAAATGGAAGGTGGAGCTGAGGATAGCTCGTGGTTCGACAATATCTTCTCTTGGGTTCCCTCATGGCTTGGAGTGACAATGAAGTTCCTGATACCAATAGTGGTGATCATCCTTGTGATGTTCTGCCTGTGCCAGGTGGGCCTCCGATGTTGTGCTAATGCAGTCCCTAACGGTGCAATGATGATGGTGACAATGGGCAACTCCGGTGGTACAATTAAAGCAACACAAGAAGTACATGTGCAGACAGGAACAGACAACACCCCCAGGTACCAGTTAGTGCCTATGTGCCGTGACAAGTACATAGTAGATAAGCTATGGCACACCACGATTAAAGAACCACGAGACGTAGAACTGGAATGGTATGAGGAGGTCTGGGTAGATCTGGAAGAGACCGGCGACTGTATATATTTGACATGTACACCAGACGAGTATGCTAGGAGAGGTGAGAGCTTAAGGGGGGTGTGCAGAGCATGGATGCCTATAAAAGGAACCCCTGCATGGGATGGTGCAGTGTTAGAAGAACAAGAATGTAGAAGATTAGAAGAGCTAAAGAAATTCGTTACTTTAAGTAACGAAAGGGGGGAAATGTAGGGGAGGAATGGCCACGAGGCCCTCCTCACCTACAGCTCCCTCCCCAGGTGAGGACCATGGCTCGGTGGGAGCACCCTCATGCCACCCGGGCCCAGGTGGAGGGGGGTTCACCCGCCGACGACATTGCCCACACGCACCCTGTCTTTGCATTTACCGAAACTTAAGTTAGGCCTAGACGCCATCGTGCACAGCAAACATGGTGTGAGTTCAGCACACTGTAACGAGGCCCCCACCTTTGGAGGGCCTTTCATGCATCTCTGCCGCCTCAGCAGCCCTGGCAGATCCGCTGCGAGCGCGTTCCCATGAGAAAGTCGGAGATGAGCTAAACCCGAGATGCCAACACGGCAACATTATATTAGTAACAATGTGATATTGCACCCCGTATGACCCGGACCGCAAGGCCGGGGCAACGGGGAAAAAAGCTGAAGCATCACTATCTGAAGAAGGTAGAAAATAGTTCAAGTATTGGTATTAATGAACTACCTCTGTTTAAAATGTGAACGAACCATAAAAATGTAACGTTATATGATATCCCTCCAGGTCTGGACTAATGCTGCTATAACCACGGAGAAAGATGTTGACCAAACGTGTAACCTCTATTTGTAAAAGTGTTTTTCAATAGTATGTAGAAACTTGAACTCATATATGTTTTGAATCACCCAAAGCGGCGAGCATCAATCTCTGTAGGCCATAACCTAGATATCCCTCGTATAACGTCTAATGTACATACAATACGCACACAATGTAGTGAACATAATGTTAGGTAATGAAAAGGTACTGGAACCGACTGTATTAAAGAAATGTGTAACGAAAATGAAATATATATATATATATATGTGTGTCTGAATAACGTTAAAATAAGGCAGAACAGTATAAAACTTCTGCATTCACTGATCAGCAACGCACGAGGAAAATACCTTTGTGAGTATATGCAAGGTCATTCCCTCTCCCACCCCACCAAGCCTGCCAGATAAAAAAGCTAAGACTTGTGCTGCGCTCCCTCACCTCCCCCAACCAAGCTGGCGTTACTTCAGAGAGTCAGAGGCCCCGGCGCCGCAACCAAGGCCACAGCCCGCCACCTGTGTTATTTACAGCACGGTAATAAACCCACGGATGAACCCACTGATCTACCAGCACCCTCTCATAAATCCCCACGAACCCCCCCAAGAATCCTGACCCCGTGTAAGGACGACCCCCATCATTGGGACAAGACACAGAGACCCATCTATATAATAACTTCTAACGCAGCAGACAGACATGTATCACTCGGCCCAGGTCCCAGAGCCCCGTCCCGTGACCTAAAATACCGGTCAATAAGACACAGGTAAATCTCACCCCAACCAACAACCACCAGACCTCTCACGAGGTGCATTCCTCATGTGTTGTGTTTATTTTATAAGATAAGCTGGTGAAGCGATTTATTAATGAACGTAAATGTCATTTTCTGAATAACTGTAGTGTGCATGGCCTAGGGCAAATGAGACAGGAAAGGTATTCGTTATTGTCACAGGCTGCCCCAGCACATCAACACCGCATGGATGACCTCAAGCCGGCCTGCCAGGCCCAACCCAACCCACGAGGCTGACCAGTGACGTCGTCCCGCCAAGACCAACCCCGCGCCAGCAACACCTATAGTTAGTCGACACCACCCAATCCCAATTGACTTGTGCCCCCTATAGTGTTTAGGTGTTGATGACGTTTTTTGTATTAGAAATACGCCTGTCTTTGCTATTGTCAGGCAGAGCGCTCTCGTAGGTTGCAGAGTTCTTTGCATGCCTTATCCTTGGATAAACTCCCACTTACGCTCACCCGCACTCTGTCTTGGTCTTATTCCCACTACGGGAGAGTCCCTTATTGTCTCTCATTGCGGGGAGGATCGTGCTGAATTGGGGGCGCTTCCTTTCAAAGGCGGACCAGGCACACGAGAAGCACGGAGATCACGGAAACCAACTTAACGGTAAGACGTAGGGCCATGCGTGACTTAAGATCATAAGACTATGTAATCAGGCAAATCAGATGGTAGACATTTTGGACAGAGAAGGTCACACTTCAAATAATAAAAGTAAGGCATTTTCCATATTCCCCTTTCAGAAATCCATTACAAACATTAGAAAGCAACGAGAAAAAACACAACAAATGGAAACCTACAAAACGGACATTTTCGAAAGAAAGTAAAATAAGGTAAAACTATGTGTGATTTCAATTATTAACATCAAAGAATGTAATTGGGGATAACAAAGATATAGGTAAATTTTAAAACAGAAGATTTTGGGAAAAAAAAGCAAAATAAGGTACAACTATGTGTGAATTCAACCAGTAACATCAAAGAACATAATTGTGGATACCAAAGATATAGGAAACTTTTCAACGGCAAACCAGAGCTATGCAAATAGTGACGCGGGGATTTTTTTTTCTTACAGGCAATTCCTATGGACATACGGTCAATATAAAGGGTCAATATAAAGATAAACGAAACCCGAACAGACCAATTGGGGAAAGAAATAAACATACAAAGATCCTCCTAAGCAATAACTTAATAAAGATCCTCCTGAAGAAGCGTCAGATACAAAGACGGGGAAACACGTGTCGAGGACAATAGAGGACAATAAGGACACAACCAAAACTAGAGGACAATAGAGGACAACAAGGATACAATCAAATTACAAGGACACAACCAAATCAAGGATATTTAGGCAATTTATAAACTCTAAAGAGGAGATTTAGGATACAACCAACCCAAACAAAAGGGTAAAAATGGACATCAGAAGTGGACATTAAATACACAATGACAACTGAAACTTTCAAGATCCTAAAGAGAGTATTTAGGATATAATCAATTGAGACCAAAGTGGAAACTAACTGCAAGACATATTTATTGCAGTGAACAATAACATGAATGTTTAATAAAGGCGCCAAACCAAACAATACAGTATTTTTGTATTATTTAGATTGCCCCAGCCAGTACGTCCACAATATGATGGTTTGTACTGGTTCTGTTCAGAATTTAAGACTAGTAAAGTCAATGGTGACTTTACATGCCCTGGGAGACAGTAGTCAGTCCCAGGGTATGGAGTCTATACTGGGGGATCACTATGACACCCCTGTGTTACTGCACGGAGGGTGCTGTGTAACACACATCACAAAAACACATGAAACCCTATGGAGTAAAAGACCCCATAGCCCACTAAACACATCTAGATTCAAAGAAATACACTCGAATCATGTCCAAGAGTGAGGGTAAAAGAGTCTCACTCTTGGCAGGAGAAAAAAAGAAACCCCAAAAATCCAGCAAAGCTGCTGGGGGACTCACTAGGTTAGGAAATTCAGCCTAAACAGAGAATTCACAATGTGAGAGTGGTCGATAAATCGCCCAGAGGGGGGAGTGTAGAGGAGGAGCCAAGTACCCCACTCCACCTGCCCCGCCTACATTACCTGAGACGTATGAACCAAGGTATGTGACGTATGCTGAACAGTTACACCAGCAAAGAGAAGAGCATGGGCTCTGTGCAGTACCCATAAGAGTACCTATACCTAAGAGAATATGGGAGGTAAAGTACCCATTGAGGAAACCATACTTGCATACAAGATAATATGATGGCCATTTGAACGAGATTCCTGATGAAACAAAGAAACTGAATGACCAGGATGAATGGTGACATCATACAAAGCTGAATCGACAAGATAGAAAGATAACCGGACCAGAGAGGCAGACGGTTTACAAAGAACAAAGAGATACCAAGGATAAGTGACATCTTGGGATCAAGATGAAGAGACTTATGCCATAAACATGATAAAGATATTTAGTTAGTTTAAACGTGTACAGATGCAATGTAACACAAGCAGCAAAGTAATCCTGAAGCTAGCCACATGCTTAAATAGATTAGACCGCGGCAAGCGCCAATATATATACCTATATACCTCATAGATACATATGGATTAAGTCAAGAATTAATGTTTCCACTACGTATAAAGCAGTACTGAACAATGAGGAAGTCGCAGTTTCAATTGCTTGTTGTATTAAACAGAATACATTTCACTGAGCCAAGAAAGCCAAGGTTTTATCAAACTGAAGTTGGCTGACATTAGATACAATTAACGTGAAAGAACAGAAGCTCCTGTTGAAGAAGGTCAAGCAAAAACAAAAGACGTCAGAGGACTATTGAAGAATAAAATCAAATACACTAAAAGGCTCAATTCATGGTGTCATGTGATAGAGAAAGTTGGACAAATGAGGAGATCACACCTACGTACGGAAGCCGGATAGTACCCATACTCCTTAAACATTCTCAGAGAACAGTACAGACTCAAGGCCAACTTCAAAGTACTAATTGACACTGGCCATTGAGGTGATGATGGATCACATTTTTAATTGGGGGAAGCTGGTATCAAGTCAAGCTCACCCGCACCTGGTTTTTCGGTCTACGTGCTGGTCACGTAGGTGGAAAATTACTGACGGGGTTAGTAGCCAACCAATTGTAGGGGACCTCGTAGTTTGGGGTCCTATAGTTTGTGTAGCCAATGGGACATTGTACATTTAGTGACGTTCATAGTGGCCATTCTGAAGGGAGGGCTTAGTTGCCCCACCTGGTGTTAACTATCCTATTACCTCGCTCCGTTACTCCATACAGATATAGAACCTATGCCTAGTTATTCACTTAGAACCAATCCTGCTTCCCGATAAGTTTAGTAGTTTACCACGTAGGATGACGTTGGTAATGACGCAGGTCAACACGTCAGCTATGACCAATTATGGGTATAAGAACCCATCTTTTTTATGAAGTTGTTAGAGTAAGACTATCTAGTGATTGCTGATGTTCGTTGTACTCCCTGTTTTAAATACTTGCATTAAAATAGACGAACTTTTGCAAAACTATTTGTGTCGTCTTGATTATTGATGTATGAATAAAATCTGCATCCCCATCTATCTCCAGGGTACCGCTACTCATCTTAAAGGGCTGGACGGAGCCTCCAGTTCCCTAAGCTTTTGCATATAGGGATTAGATATGGCCATCCAGCACAAGCCAGGATACCAGCATGCAAATGCAAATGGCCTCAGCCGGTACTTCTCGCCTTGATGACAGACTAGAGCATCAGTAGGGTGGTGGTTCACATGTTGAGACTAGGGGTCATGTGAGGAATTTGACCATCCTCACAGGAAGAGTGCGCTCGCCTGGGCTCTTTTGTTTGTTTAAAAGAATGAATGATGGGGCCATTCCCGCACACATTTTCCACGCTCACCGCACAGAAGAAAAATAGTCATGCACTCTGGGAGGACACAGTTTAGCAGCGCCACCCTCCACTGTCATGTGTAGCTGACACCTGACAGCCGTGGGTACATCAAAAGCCTTTGGTCATGGGCAGACTGATTAGAATTTCAAGGCCCCATGGATTTACATCTCCATTGTCAAACCCTGCTGGTGACGGCGAATACTGGCGAATGTTAATTAGCAGGCCTCAGGGAAGGCCTGGGTGCATGAAGTGACAATGGAGACCAGACGCCAACACCTCTTTGTAATGCAATGTGTCAACTTGGTACTAACAATGTCCTGTCTGGAACCACAAGTATGTGAATTGTAGGAGACAAAGGTCTGCCTGCAACTCCCTACTTCAAAGGAGACCCATGTTGTGATCAAGCGCCGCATAGGGCTCAGTTAATTAGGGAGACACTTTGATGTACAGCAGACAGGAAGATGGGTGGGTCTTAGAAGTATATGTTGTCATACTTCCCGTCTGTTGTCAAGCGCTCTGATTCTGACCTGAAGAATCACTGAAAATTGTTGGTGGAGACCCATGATTGGCTCACTTAAGTTAGGCTTGGCCTACATCAATCCATGGGCACCATTTGGCTTCCAAGGAGGGCTGAGCCCCCCAGGGATCAGATCATCTGAAGACTTTGCAAGGAGTAAGAAGAAGGACTCATTTGGACCCAAGCTGAAGGTACAGTCTACCTTACATCTTCGGCCAGTGAAGGAACGCTAGGAGTTCCAAGAGGGAAGCAAGATCCCTCCCCTAAACATCTCCCAGGGAACAGAGGGAGATACCAGGCTCAGAGGACCTGTCCAGCAGCTACAGAACCGGTACCCAGCCAGCACACAGCATGCCCTGCTAGGTTCTGACAGCAAGCTTCCTAGGTGGGAAGTGCCGAAGAGGCTCTGGACAAAGGATAAGGCTGTTGCCTGCTAACACCCTCCTGAGCTTTGGGCCATCTGCCTTGAAAGGACACGAGCCCTGGGAAGAAGCTAAGAGGAGTGGCACACAAGCCTCATCCTAATTCCATCTTTTTAAGGACAATTTCAAGACAGTCGAGTCCTCGAACCGCATCCGGCTGCACCGCTGACTGTTGTCACGCTGCAGTCACCAGAGCCTTCCGAGGCGCCTCGACCAGCAATCCAGATCCACCAACCAGCACAGAGACAACGAGTCTTGGCCCGAGCCACCACGCCGGACAGCCTGCAGACATTCGTCCAGCCTTCCTAGCCGAACTGCCTGCCGCCTGGTACCCGCAGCTGTCTCCTGCCACTAACTCTGTCTCACAGGCTGCAAAGCATCCTGGAACCGCCTCGATGCTGTCGAGCACCAAGAACTTTTTCAGCACCAGGTACATTGTGGTTCTGCCCCCCTTGTCCTTCTCTGAAGGGCCTATAGACAGTTACAAACCTTTGCCCCTTTGATGTTGAATCCAAATAACCTTGAACAGTAAGACTGATTGCTTTACCAACTACCCTCCTGTCAGTGTCCAGAGTGCATCCCTTTCCTTTGTGAAACTGTCTGTTCCCTGTGTTCCTTTACAGCGTGGGTTGTATTGTCTAGTGTGCTAGAACTGTCTGTTGTAATAATAATAAAGTAGATATTTGAATACAACCTTGACTGGACAGTTACTTTTATCATTGGGTAATAATTGTATTTTTCGCTATGTTGCAACTTACCAACGATCCACAACCTTGCGGAAATAAGCCGGCCGTTCCGTCCACTGTTCGGATCCCTTCTGCTGTACTAGAGGTATGGGGCTGATTGATGGTCTAGAAACCAATCTTTATCCCTGGAACACTGGTGCCCCTCGGAAGTTGACTCGTCGCATTGACCCCTCACAATGTATACATAATGCTCTACTAACGTCTGTTCACTGGGTACACAGCATGCACACATCCCTATACTCACAATTATCAGGACCCTAAGACTCGTCTAAACTTCCACCTCAATATGGAGTGTTAAAAATTAAATCAGCATCCAGCCCAGTGTGTACTGTGTCCTTTGTGATTCCAGCATACAGCCCCTTCATCACAGACATATGGGTCACATGGGAAAACATTTAAGTTGCAAGACACTAGAAAGCCATAAAAAGCTAGTGGACATTTTACACCCTGTTCGCATTTACAGATCTATGGCCATTCTTATGTTCCTAAAATGTTCTTTAATTTGATACAAAGCAGCCAGGAACTTTCTTGTTGGGGCCATTTTTCCCATTACACTTTCTCATAGGTTTATTTCATAAGAGCGCTATAGGGGGCTGCACTGGCTTTCCATCCCAGCCTGAGTACTCTTTAAGACTGCCTACATTAGCTAGAAGGCAACCACTGCAAGCACATCTGCTGCCTGCCTAGCTGTAAAGCTTTGTGATCAGGAGAGTTGCATTCCTTCAGGAGCCAGGCCACAGGAAACAGGCCTTTCCTTGCTAAGCCCATTCTACTGGTAAACCATTGGTAAGGCAATCTGGACTGCGTCAACGCTTTTGCAGTTCAGGGAGGAACTCAATACTGTACTCTTCAGTCAATGCCGGGCTGCCACCTAGGCCCCTTGCCTTATTGCATCACATGCCACCCCCATGGCTGGAACATCCTGTGCCACATATTGTATCCCTGTTTAACTCACACATTACCCTCAACGACCTGTGCAGTGCTCTGTTGCTTTGCAGGTATCTTAGCACTTTATAAAAAACTCATATACAAGTACTTTCCATCTAGGAATGATGGCCTATCAGAAAATAATGAATGTGGTTATTCTAAATTTCCATATGCTTTGCTCACTAAAACAGGTCAGGTGGGATATTCGGATTAGACTACAATACAAACGGGAAGTGATCAGAAGAAATTAAAATCTTAAACAGAGCCAATTTACAACATTAACAAAAATAGAAAGGAACAAATGCAGCTGTAGATCCATTCTGAATTTAGTCTTACTTTTGGAATAATGGTAGTGTTATTAGTGTGTACACTGGATTATGGGAGTGTCCTTTTGTTTTTTAACTTATTAGCCCTGAAGAAGACTTGGCCTTTCCAACACAGCTATTCGTTGAGACTAGGGAACACTAGTTGCCATTTTTGTGGAGACAAAGAAAACTGATGTGTAGGCATTTTGGACAGGTTTAAACCAAATCAATTTGACTAGATATGCATAGACTGAGACACCTTTTGCTGTCTTGTATACACCTAGGCCCGGAACACGTGTTTATGAGGAAGAGTTTGCTTCTACCTTTTATCTCCACATCATGATGAAGTTGTTCTTGTGAATTTTATGTATGTTGTGACAAATGTGTGACTATTTGCACACAAGCACTTTCTTTCACATTCTAACATGACTGTTTGAATCACAGATGAATTATTGACGTGATGAAGTTTCTCTTATGTATCATGTGACGGGGCGGCCTGCCACAAATAACCATGCTGACTCTTATGAAAGTCCAAGGGTGTTTATTTGAAAACTTAATTGTCAGAATGGCTGCTTCGATTCTTGGTTCTTTAGGGTCTAAGGGACTGGAGATGATGGACACTAGATCCATCCCTTTCCACCCTCAACTTTCCTGGGCCTTGGACCCACCTCCAACCCACAGACGTCCCTACCGGGTTGTTAGTCACTACCGATTGGTAACACCCATCTGTTCTACTAACTATGACTATAGGCGTTTTCCCTAAAACGCTGGCTACCAGTCTCCCTCTGGAACTTTCAAATTTCCCTCTACTATCGTTGGTTATTCTCTCCGGGAAAAGGAAATGGTTTCTTCTTTCACCCACCATCACGCACACTCCTTTCACAACCTTTCACACTTGATCCTTTCCTGTACTGATCACTTAATCTATTCTCCTCCTACCACATTACTGTCCCTCCAACCTCACTCCGCTTTTCCACCGCCACCCTTCGATCTTACTTCCTTTCCCACTATTCTTTACTGCCGCTTGTACTTCCAACTATCCCTCTACCTGAATTCCTTTTCCCTCCTTCCTCTCACTCTACTTCTCCACCTCTTGCTATTCCCCTCGTTATTATTTCTCTCTCACTTAATGGCAATAGCTCCTCCTACTCTCCCTCTCACGTTTGCTCTTTCCGCTCTATTACTGTTGCTATTTCCCTACTACCATTACACTCAAGGATATGGTGCCCTGCACACCACTCTCGCTGTTACAGAACCTGGGGATATTGTTTCCATAGCCTTTTACTTGCCCCTGTTCATGCCCTGCTGACTCTTCTACTACTAACTCCCCCTCTACCACTAATGTCCTTCCCTCGCTACTCCCACCACCGGCTACCTTTTCTCCCAACGACGACTGCTACCTTCGCTCCTACTACTATACCATGCCCCCACTACTCCTACTGTGGAGGAGCAAGTGGACGCATTCTCCCTAGTAACCTCCCCTCCCCCCGTCCTATTGGAACAGCAGACGAGGAGCCACAATTGGGAACCCATGCAGAAGTTTATGCGACATGTCCATACCACGTTGATTATATGAAAGACGATATTAACTCAGGCAGCCATTCAGAAGATACCCTCACGTTGAAACAGTGGAGGAAAGTTACCAAGAAGGATGTCCCTTACCGAGTTGCCGGAATGCAGCTATGAATAAAATGGTATGCAACAAGGATATACGTTAAACAAAGTCTAATGACAGCAAAGGAACGTCCCAAAGAAGATATATGAATCTATGCTGAAACAATATGAACATACTTAAGAATAACGAGGAAACTGGAGTACCAAGAAAAATATGTGCTCCATAATGTAGTACATATAAACACAAAGAAGAATGCAGTGACCCACTGGTCAATAAGTGTAAATACGCTGAAACGCAAGGTAGAAAGACTGCGTAGACGCTTGCTTATGAGAGGTAGGCTTATGGTCCATAAGATACTTGCCACCTTCTCCATGTCATCCTGAAAAAATTATGGCTTTGATTTTACCAACGCCATTCTCCGTGGTACCTGAACTTTAATCCAGTAAGTGAGACTTATAAGAAATATGAATTCGTCATCTGAATAGGCATCCCTAAATAGTTCCTCATCTGTCAAATCTGTCAGCCCATATCCTTTATTGAGGACTATCACTGTTCTCTATCTTCTTCCCTGGTCTGTCCCATGAAGCATCACCCTTTCTACTCTTACAACCGCTTCGTCTAATTCCAAAGGAATAACTTGCCTTTCCTCATCATCCATGGGAATTTCTGGCCTCAGGGAGCCACAGGGGCGCAGAATAGCCATTCCCCTCATATTCATGGGCATAGATGGCTGACAACGACCCAGGGCCCCAGAGGGAGCCACAGGGGGCAGTATAGCCATTCCCCTCATATTCATGGGCATAGATGACTGACAACGACCCAGGGCCCCAGAGGGAGCCACAGGGGCGCAGAATAGCCATTCCCCTCATATTCATGGACATTGAGGGCTGACAACGACCCAGGGCCCCAGAGGGAGCCACAGGGGGCAGTATAGCCATTCCCCTCATATTCATGGGCATAGATGGCTGACAACGACCCAGGGCCCCAGAGGGAGCCACAGGGGGCAGTATAGCCATTCCCCTCATATTCATGGGCATAGATGACTGACAACGACCCAGGGCCCCAGAGGGAGCCACAGGGGCGCAGAATAGCCATTCCCCTCATATTCATGGACATTGAGGGCTGACAACGACCCAGGGCCCCAGAGGGAGCCACAGGGGGCAGTATAGCCATTCCCCTCATATTCATGGGCATAGATGGCTGACAACGGCCCAGAGCCCCAGAGGGAACCACAGGGGCGCAGTATAGCCATTCCCCCAAAGACCCAGAGGGAGCCACAGGGGCACAGTACAGCCATTCCCCCCTTATTCATGGGCATAGAGGGCTGATAATGAGAAGTACATGGTGATTGGACTGGAAAAGTCACATGTCTTTTTATGGACCTATGAAAAACGAACTACGAATTCACTGCAGTTGTTGGGAATTGTAGTTCTTATTGGTTATTGTTTTTCATTGTTTTATATATATATTTGCTGCTCGAAAAGTAGAGACGATCAGAGCATTATCTTTCCCTCCAGTCTGTAATAGAATCATGACTTTCAGTTGATAATCTGTATTCTATTTATGCTCAGATAACCAATTCGGATCTACTTTGTACTTGTATAGTTCAGTCTCCTTGGAGACTGTCAAAAATTACCAAGACGACTATATTTCAAATCGTCTTGGCGGGGTATTGGGTAAAGTTTTCAATAAGCAATAATCGCGCCTCGGTTACACCTCATTGGCTACGATACTGCCACTGCGCAAAGCTAACGAACCGTATGTAATTTAAAGAAGTCATCATAACTATCTCCTAGGTAAGTGAGAGTGTGTAATAAAATGGTTATCCCCCAGAGTTCCAACTACGTCAGCTTTATGTTTTAAAGTTGTAGATAATCCTGGAAAAAATACTACTAGGCTCTTTTAATCATTTTTCTACCAGAATAACATTCTAGAATACGCGTGGAGCACTCTGGGAACGAGCATGCTAAATTAACAGCTGCAATGCTGCATAGATCAGACTTTGGCTCCGCCCAGCCCGTATACATCCACATTTCTCGATGGCAACTGACGAACGACCGGCAAGACCACGCATCCGCCAATAAAAAAAAATACATGTTTCTAGAAAGACAGTGTAGTGCGAGGTTCATCGCCATAAAACGAGCGATTACGCTTCGGGAAACAAGTGCGCAATGTCCAGAGAAATGCACTAAATAATACTTTCCCGGCACAACGGAAAAGGTAAAAAATAAAAACGATACAATTGTGGCCCAACTAAGGAAAGCGATGTTTAAAACCCTATGATTACCATTAGCAAAAATAAATAATAAAAAATAAACCCGCAATTTTCAGAATCAAACATCGTTAAGCGACCCTCGATCAAAGCCGTCGAGGCAAATAAGATGCGTTGGGACAGATTCCTGAGAACCCCAAACAATGGCCGAATCCAGGGCGAGCGATCAGACTGCAGAACCTCCCTCCAGGGAGAAGGCGCATGCGCGGAGACCCGGAAGACAGGATCATGTGACCAGTATAACAAGTAGCTCGCGGAAGACGAATCCACTTCCTCGCGCATTGGGTCTAATAATGAAGCCGTACATGTGCTACTACAAATCAAGTTTCATCATTCTTGTACTCTTTGCCATGGCAATGCCTATAAAACATTATTACATTGGTAATGCGCCCTCGGTACAACACGTACATGTTTGTGGTTCCAAAGTGTCCTCTTGTAACGCATGAGGACCTCTAGTAACAGCCTGTGGTACTGCATCCTTGAACCTCCAGTGCTGGTGCTCGGCTCAAGCCGCCCTCTAGTAACAGCCTGTGGTACTGCATCCTTGAACCTCCACTTCTGGTGCTCGGCTCCAGCAGCCCTCTGGGAACAGCCTGTGACCCTGCATCCTTGAACATCCAGTGCTGCTGCGGGGCTGAAGCTGACCTCTAGTAAAAGCCTGTGGTACTGCATCCTTGAACCTCCAGTGCTGGTGCTCGGCTCAAGCCGCCCTCTAGTAACAGCCTGTGGTACTGCATCCTTGAACCTCCACTTCTGGTGCTCGGCTCCAGCAGCCCTCTGGGAACAGCCTGTGACACTGCATCCTTCAACATCCAGTGCTGCTGCGGGGCTGAAGCTGACCTCTAGTAAAAGCCTGTGGTACTGCATCCTTGAACCTCCAGTGCTGGTGCTCGGCTCAAGCCGCCCTCTAGTAACAGCATGTGGCACTGCATCGCACTGCATCCTTGAACCTCCACTTCTGGTGCTCGGCTCCAGCAGCCCTCTGGGAACAGCCTGTGACACTGCATCCTTGAACATCCAGTGCTGCTGCGGGGCTGAAGCTGACCTCTAGTAAAAGCCTGTGGTACTGCATCCTTGAACCTCCAGTGCTGGTGCTCGGCTCAAGCCGCCCTCTAGTAACAGCATGTGGCACTGCATCCTTGAACCTCCAGTGCTGGTGCGCGGCTCGAGCCGCCCTCTAGTAACAGCATGTGGCACTGCATCCTTGAACCTCCAGTGCTGGTGCGCGGCTCGAGCCGCCCTCTAGTAACAGCATGTGGTACTGCAACCTTGAACATCCACTGCTGTGCTTGGATGCAGCAGTCCTCCAGTAACCGCCTGTGGCACTGCATCCTTGTACATATAGGGCTGTTGCTTGCCTCCAACTACTAAACATCCTGCCATGTTTTATTTTGTCACGATATGCCATAAATGGCAGATTCAGGGAGTAAAACAGGTGTCCTCAAGTGACTAGGAGGAGGATCCACTGTCGTTATATAAGGCGACTGGAATATTTATGCATTGTTGGTGACTGGACAGGGCACAGAGAAGGGGAGAATGTTTAGTCCAGAGAGAGGAGCCTTGAGTCTACAGGGATCTGAAACAAAAACGGAAATCGGAGTTCGAGCAGAGTTGAGCAGTCAATGCAGGAGACCCTAGGCTGCCTCTCTGTGTTCCATTCAGCAGCCTACCATTTTGTGGGAGGACCTACAAAATCTATCCAGCACCGCAGAGCGGTCGCGGAGTTCGAGCAGAGTTGAGCAGTCATTGCAGTCCTTGTCAGGACTGAAAGGCTGCTGGGCTACTAAGAAATGAATCTGCAACGTTCGCCGGTGAAACCAACAAAGGAGGCCAAGGACGCCGAAAAAAGACGCCTTAGAAGCTCACGTCCCACATCACAAACTCCTCAAACAATCGGCCATCTACCCGTAAAACAAACTGCCAGACTATGCCTACCAGCCCTACCAAATACTGGCTTGAAATCCCCCTTCACAAAGCCCACCGTATTAAGTGGGAGCACAAACTATTTCCAGCATGGAAACAACGGACAAAGACATACCATCGGGCGAAGACTCCCAAATCAAGCAGCCGGTGTTACCAGAACCAGCTTGCGTGGCAAAACTCCACAAACTTGCCACTCAGGCACAAAGGGAAATATGCGGTGATCCAGCGCCAAAGGAATCAACAGAAAAACTGGCCTTGTGACAACGCCCACCAGTTGAGAGCAGCCCAGTGCAGCATGTCGAAGGGCAGGCTGTGAGGGCCCTTGCTCCAACGAGTGAAGCAAATACCGGCGAGCCAGCCCACAGCAAAAATACAAGCCCCAGAGACGATCAAGCGACCCTACCTGAAATTAGCAGCAACCGCGAGGAGCTGGAGACGAAGCAGCAGCCAAGGACCCCGCCGGCACCAGTGTACACGGAGGTGCCGGTTAACTGTGGGGCCGCCCGCAACATCGTTGTTGCTCAGATCCACGAAGCAGAAATCGAGGGGGAGGCGGAATGCGGCGAAGGCTGGGCTGAACACAACACGCCCTCCCCGCTCCCTGCTCCGAGCCCCCTTTGCCCGGAAGAGCGCCCCCAGAGGTGCTCGACGGAATTCACCCAAACAATGACTGGGAAGAATTAGCTCCAGGCAACAAAGGTGCTCAGGAAAAAGAGCCTGAAGAAAGGATAAATACCGATGGACCCCAAAAGACAAAAGTGTGTCCGGCCTATACCGGATCAAAAACACACAAAACAACGTCCACAAACGGCACGCAAGAAAAAAGAAAATCCCCCAAAAAATTGAAATCAGTGTTAACCAAAAGAAGGCAAGCAAGACCCATCAAAGGAAGCACTACTAAAAACAACATTCTGTAACTCTTTGAAAGACTTCTTTTCAAGGCAAGGCAAAAGGAAACATGAAGTCCTCAATTAACTAACGGATGGCGAGATACTGGAAGCATTTATAGACCCTGTACCAGCACCGAAAGCACGCAAAACGACCCTCAGACGCCCTGAATTCGAAAAAAAAAGAAAATCTACTGACAGTGCAAAACTAGGCAATCATCGGAGCCAAAACCCCAATAAACCTCTGTCTGAAACTTCTGTGCCAACTGACATAATCCATCTGGACTCATCAGTACCGCAAGCTCTGATACCAGGAGTTCAATCACTGCCAACCACCGGCCCTCCACCACAAGAAGAAACCAAGACACCCCTGGAGGCGAAATCGCCTCCTCATGCAGACAGAAAGGAGTCGGAGATAGAGAAAAACACCAGTCCCCAAAGCAAGTCCCCGCGGGCACCAACACCCAAGAAAGACGTTTGAAAAGAAATTGAGCAAACGTATGCTCCACCAGCTCTGGAAGCAGGAGTGGACTGGGAGATCAACAACGCCAAGGCCCTCGAGAACAAGCTCCTCTACACGGACCCAAAGAGAAAGTCACCTAGCACATAACCAATCCCAAAAAAGATTAAGATTAGAACAATCTCAAACAACGCCGGCAAGACACGGCCGGAAAAGTCTCCAGTCAACAACCGAAACCACTTCAAGAAAACCGGACATGATGACTATAATGTCGGCCATAACAATAGCCTTAGCACCTTTCGGAAAACTCTATGAGGCATTTAATGATCTGTTAAAAGACCATACGACCTTAACCGCACTCATGCATACAAAACTAATTTTCCTAGAAGGTTTCATCATGGCCAAAGAACAAGAGGCAAAACCCAAAGGTCAGAACAAAAACAATCAACCGCAGAAACCCAAACAGAGCAGCTGACAAGCCCTCCGATCTTTAGTTTTCGTAGCAGACCACACGATGGACCAATAACAAAGAAAAACCCGGGAACCAAAGAAAAAGAAACACATAAGAATCAACAACCAGCCAACCAAGCCTGCATAATAATAGGATCAACACCAAATAATGGCGCCTCTCATAGGCCCCAGCAAGCTCAAAAAAACATCTCAGTGGCACAAAAAAATAAATCAACCAAAGAAATAGAAAGTACAATCGCAGGGAGGTCAGGCTCAGCAAAGACTCCACTCAGCAACCCGTTCTCTTTCGCCTACCAACGATCTAACCCACTGCCAACTCAACAAACGACAACAGCAAACACAAAAATCCCCACGATCAATAGAAGATTTCATGGCAGACAAAAACTCAATGTATCTGACTACGCATTCAACGCCTGAGCCAGATGCAAAAAAGGAGACAGTAATCAACATAGAATCCACGCCACCAAAATCGAATTGGGAAACAGCACTAAAAGAAGAAGACTAAACAGTTCAACACCACAACGGCGAAACTCAAGAGCGAGCTCGAGATACCCAAAAGGACCAACCATCTCGAACCAACAAGAAACAGGTACCCCAGCACAGCAACGAAGACAAGCAGCACACCCAGACAACAGAAGAGACGCCAAAAACAAAGAAAACTATCGCCCTGAAAGAAACCCCTCTAAAAGGCCAAAAGAAAGAGCGCCCGCTCGTAGACCGACAAGCTCTTCCCAATCAAGAAAAAAAGCCTTCTGGAGCAAGCCCAGAAAAGTGAGGGACCTCTCAAGTACAAAAAAACAAATGCGATCAGACAAAAACTTTCAAAATAGAACAAACAGACCAAAACTCCGAAGCAGTAATCCTAAACAGAGGGACGCTAATTAAGATCTTCAGAAACATCAGGGCCCTCAAAAACTTGAGACCAGAGGACATTTCCCTAGTAGAACCGTACCACAAAGCCCGCAAGGCAAAAGCATATATACACAAAAGAAACCGCAGGAATAAATCAGTCCAAATAGACCAACGCGGATTTACGACAAAGAGGTTATCTCCTCACGGAGCTCCAGGCAGACTCTCAAACCGCCAATTAGCAGACCCCCTGCATTCCAATCAACTTCCAGTCGACTCACCCCAGGTCAAAAAACAGAAGCAAACCATAGTCTGGTAAACAGCTTTCAAAATGCACGCCGACTCCCCCCTAGTCGGAGACCCTTAGACAAAAAACAAAAGGACCAAACCCTAGAACAGGGGGGCAAAGAAAAGGAAAATGACAACACAGATAAAGAAAATAAAGGCAAAAAGGCCCAAACATCGAGGGATCAATCAGAAAAGAACAGGCAAAGCAAACCGGACTCTCCTTTGCGCCAATAAAGCAACTATGGACATGGCTGCCCAAAGCAACCCCAAACAGGTCTACCAAATAGCAACGACCAACGAGAGCAGAAAAGGAATCATCCTCAGAAAAAACAACAAGACTGCTCTTGACGCGGTCAACTTTGAAAATGGCCACAAGGTTTCAAACACCTGATGAGAACAGGAAAAACAAACGTAGGCGATTTTGACATTTTAGCACTACAAGAGACCTGGCTCACAACCACGCCGGCGATGGACAGATACGGAATAACAACCTCCCCAGCCTCAAGAGGACAGACAGGCCGCCCTTCAGCTGGTCTTTTGATTGCAGTTCGGTTAGGCAGCGGTCTGTCAATAGAAAAGGAACTATCCGCCTTGCAGAGCCATCCATCGGTTCGGGTGAGGTGGACCCGTCAAAACCAAAAGACTTACAAAACCTGGGAGATTCCAATCGCAATAATAACAACCTACTGGAACCTTGACAAAATCCAAGACGACAAATTTCTACATATAATCTAGTTGGAAATAGACGAGATACAAATAAACTCAGAGAATACGCAAATAATCATCTGCAGAGATCTGAATGCCAAATGCCTGAGCATAAACACTCACCGGACAACATCCAACACCACTACCAGAGGAGATTCAAGAGGTCAGAAATGGTTAAAACTAATGGATTCAAGAAACCTCCACAACACGGCACAGCTGTTATCAACAAAACTCCAAATCCCAACTCAAGCGGGAGCAATTGATTACATATTCGCCTCTGAAGAAATGCTAGACCTTGAAACACTTTTGTATAGGCGCGTTACAAATGCCATATATCATATCATACCTCATAACCTCGTTCGATGTCCTACGAACAGAGGCAAGCTATCATAATATTCTACAAATAGCATGGCCCCCACAACACCTGGAAAAACACACAATGATGGAAGAGGTGGAAGTGTCGACTCAAGGAAACCGCTTAAGACTGACCGCAGAAAGGATAGCTGATTTGACACACAACTACAAAAAGAAACTTGGAAAAGAACCTGATAGGCGCAGAGCAGAAATAGACTACCAACCCCTGTTGATTCAATATCAGGCGAATCCCACAAAGCATCAGAAAAAAGGCAAACCTCAAGGTTTCCACCAGTACGACAAAACACTGGTAGACAGGAGCCGTGCATTAAGAAAATTAAAACGTCAGGCAGCAAAATCCAGATCGGTATCCATCAAAAAAAGACTGAACGAAGAAGTAAAAAACTACAGATCATGGCTGAAATTTTACCGCCTGAAACTCTAACAACTGGACTCGGAGGAGATGCTCAAAAAAGGTAATGGGTAGAAACTCCAGGGAATTCTGGTAGCTCATAAAAACGGCAGACAGAAAACAGGACCACAAGCAAGCTAACACGGTGAGCGTAGAAAGATGGAAGAGTAATTTCTCTGCCCCGTTTCAAATCCCCCAAGGTTTGCGCGCACCAAACACCTCTGTCAGGAATTCGGCCTGGGAAGACCTCTCTAATGCTGAAGACTTGGAAGGAGCAATCCGCAAATTAAAGTCAAGCCGAGCACCAGGACCAGACGGAATAACTAATATCGACTTGAAAAACAATCCCAAGGAGTAGGGTGAGTTTATAAGCCTCGTCTTTGAAGCAACAACAAGCACAAAGTCGATACCCCGTTCCTGGACAACAGCGACGGTGGTCCTGATCTTTAAAAAGGGAGACCGATCCGACCCCAGCAACTATCACCCGATTGCATTACTGGACACAATCGGGAAAATCTACGGCTCACTGTTATTAAAGGGCTTCCAAAGATGGCCAAGAAACTCACCCAGCTGGGATCCATTCCAATCAGGTTTTACAAAAAATATTAGAACATCAGTAAACATCATGATATTGAACATCGTAAAGCACAAAATCCGCGCACAACAACTCAAGGTCTTCATAGCCTTTGTTGACCTAACACAGGCTTTCGACAAGATTGACGTGGCAGGTTATGGTCCAAACTGGAAGAATGGAAATGTCCAAACCAACTTAATGAGGGTTAAGCTAAATCAAATCGGAGCTCTATCAGAAGAAATCGCAATCAATAGAGGTGTAAAGCAAGGATGCCTGTTAGCGCCAGCACTTTCCACAGCTTTCCTTGGCGACTATAAAGACTCCGGCAAAGAGCTCAGAACCTTTGCACCTAAACTGGGTGGCACTCCAGTCCCAAGGCTCCTCTATGCAGACGACATTATCCTCCTCGACCAAGCCCCCATCGGGCTGCAACGCCAACTAAACAAACTAGCAAGTTATATTTCAAAAAGCAACCTTGAAACAAACATAGAAAAAACAAAAATCCTGATTCTTGAAAAAACGGCAACCCGGAAGAAAACACATCACTGGAACATCGAGAACATCGAAATCATAAAGAAGTTCAGATACCTAGGAGTGATGATTGACAGTATGGGGAACGAGGCAAAAATGCAGCACAATCTTTGGGAAAAAAACAGGAAACTTGCTGCCCAGGGACGAGCCATGCACAGGAAATTTGGCCGCTTTTCGTTGCCGCCGGCCATAAAGTTCTTCAAAGACAAAGTTGTCCCCTCCCTGACATATGGAGGGGAAGCTTTCCTCACAATCCCACAAGGCATCTGGGACAAGCTGGAGGGCCACTTCTGGAGAGAAGTGATGCGACTCCCTAAATCAACAGCGATTGTGGCAATCAGAAGAGAACTAGGACTATCCTCACTGAAAGCGACAGTGGACGCAAACGAAATGTCGCTATACAGGAAAGTAATCATGCCGGAAGCCCCCATACAATACAAACTGATCGAACAAGAAATCCAAAGAGGTCAATGCAAATTACTAGCAGCCTGGGCAGCAGAAAAAGAAAACATTCTGGAAGAAATTGGCTGTACCAAAGAAGACCTATTCCTAAACCTTAACAAAGTCAAGAAAAAGATGGACCTACGCGATTGGATGCTCACGCAAGACAAAGCAGAATCCAACAAACTCCTTGCCCATTTGCCACAGCAAAACAAAAAACTAAACGACAATGCATCAGTCATTAGAAGATTCCCAGACAAAACCCTAAGGCAAACCTTCATAAGGGCAAGATTAAACCTCCTACCAACAAATGAAATGAGAGCATTAAGAGGTCTACCCAACTCTAGTACCTGCAGATTGTGCAATGACTCCACAAAAATTGAAACAGTACGCCATCTTCTAACAAAATGCACAAAAACCTTCGCCCCGAGGAAAGCTTTCCTAATCCCGTTACTAAAGCCTTTTGACCTACGCGAAGAAGAAACCTGGTGGAATCGACTCATAAGAGAGAACAAAACCACTTGGACAATCGCGGCAGTTAAGATTCTTGAAGCAGCCCTTGCAGATTGTCCCAGAGAAGAAAACCCTCCAGAAAGCCTGGCAGGTGAATAACTACATACAACACCAGTAAGACAAACTGACTCGCCTGCAGAACGACAACCATTCAGCATTCAGATGTGAAGATCCACTCACGCACTTTCGCATCACATTGTAAAATCAAAGAAATTTGATAAACACGATAAATAAATAAATAAAATCGGTCGTTGGGTCGCCAACATATTTTTGTCAGCCATCCTTAGGGTCTGGCAGGCCGGTAGCGAGTGAAGAGTTTAGTGATATATCCTGGACTGAGACTGCGGACTTTTTTTGTGCGAAGCAGAGAATCTTCAAGATAGTCCTGATATTTCAGGCAGCAAGTGGAGGAATTTCATAGCTGGGCTGTTGTGAACACTCTTGTGGTTCAAGACCAATCTTGCAGCACAGTTGTGGACCCTGTGAGGCTTGCAGAGATAGGACCTAAGCAAGGAGTCCCACAGAGCTGCTGCAATAGTAGACACGCTGGACCTGAAGTCTGCACACACTGGTGTGATCTTGTGTGCGCTTTCGAGGAAAGAAGGGATCCGTCAGGGAGTTTGAGGCAGCAGAAGGCTGACTTTTGAACCCCAGCAGTGAGCTACAATGTGAAAAGGCCAGTGTCAAAAACCACCGCCCAGATTTTGTTCCTTGTATTTGCTTTGACAGTAAGGCTCAGTGAAGGTGGCCAGTTAAGTGGTAGCCTTCTCTGGGGAGGCATGTATATGACAAGAGCCTCAATTGTCACTGTATTAAAGCAACCCGTACAAGCAGCAGCCAAATCGCCTACTGACAGGCAACCTCCACGCTGGTAAATCCAGCACTAGTGCTTTGCTCCAGGCATGCCCCAGACATGCCAGGAGTACAAACACTGGAACAAAAAAAACTGCATGCAAGAAATATCAACATTAAATCAAAAGTGAGACAGCAGTCCATATAAAAGCAATGGGACTGGCCATAAACCAGATCCCAATTGCAGAGCTAATGAGATCTCTACCTTCTATGTGAAGGTTTTTGGATGAGCCTCTTGCATAGTCAAACATTGCATGGATGATCAAGAGGAAAGGAGCTCAATACATTTGACGTCAGTGTCCACACACAGCTTTCTTTGGTAGGACTTTAGCCTTGTTTAAAAGCCCAGTCGGTGCACAGTTCAGATAACGACGGATGAATGGTGCTTTGGATGCTCATTACCTGTATGAAGCTACAGGCTGATGTGTGTCATACAAAATAACTTCTGTGACACATGTCAATGAACAGAGGCTTGCTGGCCTGTGTTGGGGTGGAAATGAGCCTATGCCACCCCCTAGGCGCTTTAAGGTGAGGCTATTCCCATTAAAAAGTGTGTAGTATACAAGGCGCAGATATAATATAGCGCGAATGACAAATGCATAACCCTAGCGTGCTCATAGAAAGAAACACCATTTTGTAATTATGGCGGATGTATAGTCGGACAGGGCCGCGCGGCACAAGTCTTTGCTGCAGGGAAGGACTCGACTAGGCCCAGATCATTAAGACGGGATGAGGCCCGCATAACCAGTTCTCACTGACGCAGCATCTTGTCCCTCCATTGTTGTAATTACTCAGTGTCACTGGGAGGAATGCGCCCTGCAAGGCCGTGAGACAACACCAGGCTTCTCGCAGTGCCCATTCATCACAGGAAACTGCCAGCAGGCCTCAACCCCCACCCAGCCTACCTAGAGCCATGGCCCACATGGCTGACCTGATCCCCGCACCGCTGCATTCTAAGATAAGTGATTGACCACAGCCCAAATCATAAACCAATTGGCCATAAAAGATCTAAGCATGAGTGACTGCTTCACGTCTTCACATAAATACATCCTTTGTAACACGAGGTAAAGGGAGGATATATTATAGATCAAAATGAGGGTGGAAGCCTTCGGTGCGAGAGGAGCGGTATCAACAAAGCCCAGAATGTGTGGGTCAGTGTGACTGTATTTCTTCCTCCCTTCCCCCTGGCACCAGTCCCCCAGCCGCCCAGGTGCATGCCATAGTGATGTAGTAGTAGGTTTAGTGCATTAGACCCGTTTTTGATAATTGTAATTTATGAGAGACCAGATATTCACTCGCTGAGGGATGAGCCCAGTTGACCCACGTGGAGATAGACGGCAGAGAAAGCAGCAGGACCATGTATAGGGTCTCACCAATTAGAGGCACACATTTTTACTGTATACTGATTATGTGTTAGTGACTTTTAAGTCTCTGCTTGTACTCATTTGGGCCAGAACGTTCTCGAGCAGCAGAGTCCTTTTTTGTTTTATTTTGTATTCTGTACAATTAAACCTTGTTATCCTTGCAAGCTATCTCTTGGCTTCTTTCCCTAGAGGGATGTATTCATTCTGGCGCAAGCGTAACCAGGAACTTGCCTTCATTTGCTGACCCTGACATGATCCCATTGGTTCCTAGTGATAGTTTCGAATGACATAGATTTGAATGTCAAAGTGTGGAATAAAAATGCGTCGAAAAAATGAATAAAAAAAAATAAATTACCCATTAACACCCATTTTAGTCCAAAAAAAAAAAACTTTACCTACAAAAAAAGTAGATTTTTTCTATGCATTTTTTTCGAAATTTTTGTCATTCGAAACTGTGTTTTCAAAACAATGCCTGGATACCATCCCATTGCCCCCGTACCTGCGGAGGTATCTAGGCGCCCCCCCGCGCACACCT
The DNA here is from genome assembly GCF_040938575.1 of Ambystoma mexicanum. Lineage (NCBI taxonomy): Eukaryota > Metazoa > Chordata > Amphibia > Caudata > Ambystomatidae > Ambystoma > Ambystoma mexicanum. The sequence goes on from NC_090932.1 coordinate 1,537,935,608, forward strand.
ACAGTCACCAGTCCCGAAACGCGTACTCAGAGTGGCCTTATGGGAGCCGTCTTTGCAGAATCTCGCCTGCTCTTTGGTGTGGGGTGCGGCCCCAAGGAGAGGTGCAGGCCGGTTATGGAACCCTGTAAACAGGTCTTCAGGAGAACACATGCACCTGAGTATAGCCTGCAAGGGATAACAAAGTAGGGTTGGGTGTATGGAGCAGTGTGTATAGTGTGAACAGTGACTGAAATTAAGAATATGGCATATTTATGGAGTTTGTGGATTTTTCATTTTTTTATTATTATTAACTTTGAAAGGATATTAAAGTAAAGGAAAATGGAATAGAGCGAGCCCCTCCCTGAATGAAGTGGAAGGTGGCACCACGTGCATTGTCTCGACCAGTGCAGGAAAAATATAAGGATAAATATAGGCGCTTCACATAATTAGAGAGCTCGGGAATAGTAGTGGTTGTTTTAGCTTGCTATTTTAATTTGTTTTGTTGGTGTATTTTTAGGTGTATGGAGGCGGCCCAGGAGGGGCGTGTATGTGGTGTGTGGACGTATCAGGAAGGCGTGAGGTGCATGTGTGAAAAGCTGTAACGCTCACCTGGTATCCACAGGGACGTCACTCAGCCTGTTCTGACCTCTTACGACCTCAAACCCTTCCCTGGAGGCTATTAGACTGGAGACTGGGCCTGAAACACAGGATTAGTAGAGTTTAACTCCCTATGGTCTCTGTGTGCTTGAACCCCTTCTTTCCCGGGGTCCAACCCTTCCCTTTGAGCCACAGCTCACCTTGTTTTCTTAGATAGTGTGCTTTCCATCCTGCTTTTAGAGCAGGGGCGCGTTGATTGATGCAGGCTCGTTGCTGCCTAGTTACTTCACTGGCAAGAGTCCGACAGGTAAGTATAATGAGTCTTTTGAACAGTTCTCCAACTTCGTTCCTTTCCTTCCTTGGATGATGGCCGGCGTCCGGGGATGGCGGTGTGCTGCTGAGATGAGCAGCGCTGAAGGTGAGTGAGAGAGTGTTCTTTTTCTGTGTCTTTTAGGTGCTGCAATGTTTTCAGCGTGGATGCCGGTTATGAAGAACAAATGTGGTGAGTAAGCGCGGTATGCGGCGCCTCTAGATGTTTCCACGCTAACCTGGAGTGTCTTTCCCTTCTTGCAGATGTATGAGAAGTTCCGGAGACAGAGTTCCCCCAGAGCGGCTGGGATTCAGGTAAGTGTTTGAAGCTCGAACAGTATTTAAAAATAAGCGAAGAGCACCCATAAGAACCGTTCACATAGAGCGTGACAGAGAAACAGACAGCTTGGGCTATGAGAATGTGGGGGTCGGGGACGCAGAGCAAGCACCCCAGCACATCCCAAGATTAGAAAGTATGTGGGATGGGAGACTGGGGGAAAGATTTGGTAAGATAGCCTTAGCTAGGAAAAAGGGAAGTGTGAATAAAGGCGGAGAAGGCAAGATGTAAATGCAAATGCCACTGATACACAAGGGGGCAGGGAGGCTCCACTAGTACCCTGGGCGCAAATGGACAAAAATAACCTCCGCAAGGCACTCCCACAACTCACGGCAGGGGCTGGGAAGTGGATGTACACATTTGAAAAGAACACTGCGGGGGTGCCCTTAGCAATAGGGGATTATTAAAAGGCTGTTAGTGGCCGCAGTTGGGGACCACTCCAAAAATATGTGGGTCAAAGCAGAGCAAAAGTAACATTGAGCAATGATGCCCATGATGGAGCGTTGGTTAACAAGATTAGAGCAACTATATGGGATGTGTTGCAGCAAACGTTTCCCAACACTCCAGACTTACAATCGATTATGCAGTGCACAATGGGTGATGAAGATGCAGCCCAATACATTCTCAGTGTCCAAGAGATGTGGAGAGTAGAAACGGGCAGCGCCTGGGACCAATCAACATCACTTTTCTATTTTATAGTAAAAAAGGGCCTACCTAAAGAAGTACAGAAAGCGCTTGACAAAATGGCGGGGGTAGAAGCTAAAATATAGCCAAAAATTCAAAGTATCATAGTTCACCATTGTAGAAGAACAAAAGAGCAAGATAAGGAAACTATTCAGAGGCAACAGGCTGAGGAAGCGAAACTGGTCCAAAATAGGTAAGTGAAAGTAGCTGCGGTAGCAAAAGGGCCATCGCCAGCACCGGCGGAAGCCCCTAATGCAGCGAATGCAAGAATAGCGACAGTGTGGGCTGAAGGAGGACAAGGACAGTGGGGCGGGAACCCGTAGTTCACTGGGCCACATTGGCAAGGAGGACAGCAGCGAGGACGAGGTGGGTTCCGAGGTTCAAGGGGAGGCAGATTCGGGGGCCTTGGCCCAGAGGAGGGGCCCAGGACAGTGCTGGACATGTGGCAGATGGAGGCATTTTTCGAGAGAGTGCCGGAGTAGGCAGGGAGGGGGTTACAACTACAATCAGCCGTATTATGGCCCTCCACATCAGGGGAACCCCTAAGGGTTACCGCCTAGAATTGCTTTGATACCATATGAGATCCACCAGGCTTACACACAGCTACCCCCACAAATCCACGGCCCCCATCATCCACAACACCAACAGCAGGCCGTGCAACAGTACCAACCCCGCCCCAATCCCCAGCAAGTGGAGAACAGGAACACTTTTGGCACTGCGCCTAATGTCACAGTGGCCTTATTTCAAGGCGATACAGTGGTAGGGGGAACCTCTTTTTCATTCCCTGGGACAGACACATATCCTGACTAGGACAGTCCACAGAGAGAACTTGCGTGTTCAGTCCTGTTAATGACCCTGAATCCAGAAGAGGAACCGTTGGTGGAGGCAGAGATAGGGAACAAACAATTCATCTTTATAGTGGACTCAGGAGCGGAGAAGTTGTGCATCAGAGAAGGTGACATCCCGCCATCAGGAAAAACTCTCGACATGCAGGCATTCTCTGGGGCGGTTTTAACTGTTCCATATACAAAAGACTTAGATGTGAAGGTGGGAGGGAAGGTTGTAAGGGCCCCCCTCTTATACTCGGAGTTCTCCTGTCAACTTGCTCGGTAGGGATCTGCTAAGTAAGCTAAACATGATGACCTCATTCACAGACAGCGGTATCCTCTGCGCAATGCCTGGCATGTGCTCACTAAGGGCAATGCTCCTGATCCATGCAATGGCACGAGATGTAGCAGTGCGAGGCATCCCCGTCAACCCTGACATGTTCATTTATGGCATCACAGTGCTCGCACGAGCCGTCCCCCAGATTACCAGAACTTGCTGGAGAGTACCCACTGATTTCATCTTTCGGCCCGTAATATTTAACTCCCCCCCCCCCCAGAGTTAATTCCAGGAATGATACTCCACCTAGACCTGGAGGGCCTACTATTGTCCCTTTCTAATGTTCCTATTAGGTACATATTGGGGGGGGGCATCTTTTATCTGGGCAGGCCATCTAAAAGAAGGAGTGACACAGGGAACTGGAACTTAAACTAAAGTACACCCTTTAATGTAACTGAATCGCCCCCAAGACTGAACTTGAATGAAAGCACGCCCTTTAATGAAAGCACGCCCTTTAATGAAAGCAGAAGCAGAAAACATGACCAGAACCATATATGATGTGACCCCCATAAATGCAAGCAACTCCCCCACAACTTTGTGTACAAGTAAAATTTTGAAATAATACTTACAAATGTCAAAAACCTTTTGTGGAATGTAAGTAGTACTGCAAATATTACAAACAGCAGAAGTAGGTTAGCAAAAAGGCACATACCACGACATAGTAGAATGGAAAGACAAGTAGGTAAACCCAAATATGATGCATACCATGGCCTAGGCTGGATGCAGTTGAAGACATCCGTCATCTCGAACACTCCAACAATTGGTACTCTGACATGAGTACAGTGGAAAGACTAACAACTAATACCAGTTGCTATGTGTGATACTTAATACCGCACGCATCTAGGGTACCCAAGGTTTTAGTACCGCAAGAAGTATCAATCAGAGGCACAATGCTCAATTCATCGTTCGCTATGTAGGATCAGAGGCACTTTCAAGGCACACAAAATCCACTTAGAACTTGTTGATATGAACATCCATAAGTGCAAAACAAGTGAAACCAAAATTTTAAAACAACCCTACCTGGTGATCGACGGAGCATAATACGCTAACAAGTGGCAAGAAACAACACTCGCGAGCAAAGCTGAAGGACTTTTAGAGTTTGCAGAAAAAACTGTGGCACTCGTGGAACAGACGTGCGCACGAACATGGACAGAGCACATCACAAAACTGACCTGGATTGAAGCCATAGAGAAACCAGTAAAAGTGCACCAGGAAAAGACTTGTGAACTGTGCTTTATCAGCAAAAGAACTATTCTGGTCAGCTTAAATGAATGATGAAACCGAACTGTGCTGATTCCAGACCTCAAGAAGGGGGCCGCAGCACTGATGGACTACTACTGGGTGTGTGGCCAATAGGCGTACTTGCACCTCCCACCCTCCTGGAGGGGCCATTGTTTGCTAGCTACACTACACTGAGCCCTGTTAGTAGTCCCAGAAGGGCAGGGGGGGGGGGCACTGCCTGAGGAAGTACCCACAGTGCCCCCAACAATCGAAGCACAGCACACATTGCCACCACCAGACTTTCGCATCCTTCCTGAGAAACAGCGTATGGTCAATTGCGAAGAAGGAAAAGAGCATCAAATTACATATCAACGAACAAGTTACTCTCTTACCTGGTAACGTCCTTTCGATGGGATGGTCCGACGATGTATTCCATATCTATGACAGGTAATCACCACAGCTGTGCTGCTTCGGAAAATTTTCTGCGTCTGCGTCCTGCGTCGATGACGTCGATACGTCGTCCTCGAGGGCCTCCGTCGAGCCGACGTCACCGGATGTTATAAGTAGGACGTACGATGCTCGTAGCCTCAGTTGTAGTTTTTTCCCAGAACGTGTGGCACCAATCTTCTGCCAGTATGACCACAGAAAGCCTTGCGGAAAGGTAAGCTGCAATCGCATAAGAAATTCTGTAGCGGGGCAGGTAGGGAGGGAGCGATATGGAATACGTCGTCGGACCATCCCATCGAAAGAACGTTACCAGGTAAGAGAGTAACTTGTTCTCCGAGGGGATTGGGTCCTCCGACGTGCTCCAAAGCAGTACTAATGTATGGAGGAGGGAAAAGAATTTAGAATATAGAAATTTAGAATGCCCAATCAAACTGCAGAGTAAAGGACCGCCTTTCCAAAGGCCAGATCCTGCCCATGGATAGAATCTAGGGAGTAGTGTCTTACAAAAGTATGGACTGAAGCCCAAGTGGCTGCTTCACAGATGTTACGAATAGGAACACCCCTCTGCAGGGCAGTAGAGGTAGCCATACCCCTAGTAGAATGGGCCCATAAGCCTACCGGAGGGTCCTTACCCGCCAAGCGGTAACATTCAGAAATTGCCAAGATAATCCATCTAGACAAAGTCTGCTTAGTAACAGCTTGTCCCAAACGCTTTCCAGCGTAACCAATAAAGAGCTGATCGTCCACTCTGACCCGGGACATGCGTGAAATGTAGAAACTTAAAGCTCTCCTAGGATCCAACCCTTTGGAGCCTCTCCTCTTCCTTACCAGGATGTGGAGGAGGATAAAATGCCAGAAGAATGACCTTCTGGCTTAAATGAAATTCTGATACCACTTTCGGAAGAAAGGAAGGACGAACCTTAAGGACAACCCCGTCCTTATGAAACACTGTGAAGGGTGGCTTATCAGAAAGTGCCTGCAACTCACTCAAGTAACCGCAACTAAAAATACAGTTTTAAGGGTTAACAGTCTCAAAGGACAAGAATGTAAAGGCTCAAATGGAGCACCCATTACGAATTTTAGAAAAAGGTTCAAATCCCAACCGGGCACCTGGAAAGGTGATGGTGGAAACACATTAGTGAGCCCTTTCAGAAACTGAGAAATTAAAGGAATTTTGAAATAGAACACTCCTCAGATGAGCGCTTAAATATGGACAGCGCCGCCAGTTAACCTTTAACGGTACCCACTTGCAGGCCCTTGTGGACTAACGAAAGCAAAAAAGACAGAACCACAGGAATGTCACATGAAAAAGGATCCACATTCTTAACCCTGCACCAGTCGCAGAACTTTCTCCAACGGCAACGGTACAGGGACTTTGTTGAAGGCCGTCTGGCCGAAAGCAACACCTGCATCACGTCTTCAGGGAGGTCCTTATCATTATACCTCAACCTTTCAGAAGCCAAGCGTGAAGGTTGAGGGATCTGACCTCTGGATGGAGAAGCTGAGCCCCCTCCTGTGAGAGCAGATCGTCTCGGTAGGGAAGATGGCGTGGAGGGCAGATGGACAAGTCGAGAAGGTCCGGGTACCACGTTCTCCGGTCCAATGCCGGAGCAATGAGGATCATCCGGGAAACGAACCTCCGCAGCACTTGCGGGATGACGGGGACTGGAGGAAACGCATACAGCAGTGGGAAGGACCACTCCACCACAAACACGTCTCCTAAGGCTCCTCTTGGAGGAAATTCCCGTGAGCAGAACCTTTCGCACTTCCGGTTGACACTGGAGGCGAAGAGATCCACTTGAGGGGTCCCCCCAAAGGGTGAAGATCTCCAGGAGAATCTCCTGAGCCAGCTCCCACTCGTGAGAGATCGCGCTCTGCCTGCTCAGAGCATCCGCCGTCTCGTTTTCGTCTCCGGCCAGATGAACTGCCGAGATCGAAATTTCCTGCTGGATGGCCCAGAACCAGAGCTGCATCGCCTCCCTGCACAGAGCAAGTGACACTGCCCCCCCATTTTTGTTGAGGTAGTGCATGGCCACTGTGTTGTCTGTCAGAATCTGGACATTCTTTCCTCGCACAGTCGGCAGAAAAGCCCCTTCAGGGCAAGCCCGACGGTCCTCAGCTCCAACAGATTGATATGGAGTCTGGACTCCGACGGAGACCAACGACCACTGACTGTCAACTCGGCATGAGCTCCCCATCCCGTGAGGGATGCGTCCGTCATGATCGTCACTTCCGGTTGACACTGGAGGCAAAGAGATCCACTTGAAGTTCTATGGGGCCTTTCTCCAGCAGGGCTTGTATTTCCTGCGCAAGGAGCGGATCCGGACTCTTCAAAGAGAGATTACCTGGTGGATTGTCATGAGGCCTCTGCCGGAAAGGAAGACAGTAGCTGTGGGCTATGATCTCGAGAACCCACACATCTGAAGTAATGGCACGCCATTCTACAAGATGCTGCGCCAGCCTTCCCCCAACCGGTGAACCATGGGACATGGCCTCATGACTGCGCTGAAGCGGCTGCAGCATTGCCTGAGGGCAAAGAGGCAACTGCCCGAGCGGCCTTGGCACCGCGAGTACCTTGTTTTCCACCTCTGGTACTCCTACGGTGGTCCCTTTGACTTGCAGCTCCTCTCGATCTACCAACGGATGAGTAATATCGAAAGGAACCTCCCCTCCACTGCTGTCCCCTAGGACGAAAAGGCAGAGGTTGTCGAACTGCAGCACTCAACGACTTCGCTGCAGCTTTGGAGGTCTGCAACCTCTTAAGGCTCTCGTCAGCCTTGCTGCCAAAAAGATGCTCACCATCAATGGCATGTTGAGAAGCCGGGCTTGAACATCAGGAGCAAACCCCGACTTCCGCAACCACGCAAATCTGCGCATTACGGTGCTCGCCGCCATGGACCAGCTGACGCAATCTGCCATGTCCAGACCCAACCGAACGGATTCACACATGGCATCCTTGCAATCCTGAACAAGAGCAAGAAAGCCATTCCGTTCCTCCCCTTCGGGATTATGTTCAGCCGCCAAAGAGACACAATTCTACAGAGTATGATATGAGTGAAACGTACTAAGGCACACAGAGTTGGCTGCCTGTAAAGCGATACCCCCTGAAGAAAACACTTCTTCGCCCAGCCATCAAAACGTTTGTCGTCCCTATCAGGAGGGATGGTAGGGTACGACGCCTGTTTTGCCGGGGCTGCAGCCGCCTGCACCACCAAACTCTCCGGAGTGGGGTGCATAGTCAAGTAGCTGGGGTCGCTACTGGCTGGACGATATTTCTTCAGCAATGACTTGCTCACCGCCGGGAGACTCTCTGGAGCAGTCCAAGGCGCTGCCACCCTTCTCTACAAGGCCATATGGAATGGCAGTACCGGGTCAGTTGGTGGACCTTGGTCAAGGATATCCGTCAGGTCATCTTGCAGAAAATCCACTGGTGGCGGAGACCACCCCAAGTATTCCGTTACCCTCGACATAAGGCGCCGGTACGAGGCAGAGGAATGGCAGGACCCACTCCGAGACCCCCCCCGGACTTACGCTGACGATGCAGAGAGTCCCCCCTCGAATCGTCAGTCAAAAGCCCAGCGGATTTCAACTTCCAGGGCTTGGCCACCTTAACGACAGAAAGCTTCTTCTTACGCTCCCACAAGGCCTTCGAAGTTAACGACTGGATATCATCACAATCATCAGTGGCGTGGTCCTCACCGAGGCACCAGAGGCAGGCGTCGTGCGGGTCCGTCAGCGACATCTTGGAACCGCAGTCCCGACACTTCTTGAAACCCGGCCGCAGGGTAGAAGAAGACAAAGACATCATGGAAATCTTCACAAACAAACAGGTTCGAAGAACCGAAAGAACAGAACTCAGAAGAACAGAGGCGCGCCGAGATCTCCGAAGCGAACACGTTTGTGGAAAAAACAGAACTGAGGCTACGGGCGTCATGCGTCCTACTTATAACATCCGGAGATGTCGGCTCGACGGAGGCCCTCGAGGACGGCGTATTGACGTCATCAACGCAGGACACAGAACATTTTCCGATGCAGCACAGCTGTGGTGATAACCGGTCATAGATATAGAATACGTCGGAGGACCCAATCCCCTCCTAACTGCTCGCACAAATATCTGATGGCATACAAGTTGTATACATCTGCAGAGACATTTTTTGCATCCTTAATACCCAGCATACAGACACTAGCAAATGTCAAATGGCTACAGATCATTCATTGGGAGCTGATCCAATTGGCCAACGATACCGAGCAAGGTTTCAACGTCATAAGAGTGGAGCTGCGTGCCCTCAGAATGATGACTATGCAGAACCGGTATGTACTGGATCTGCTGCCCGCAATGGAAGGGGGTTTGCAAAAAGATCAGGAGTTCATGTTGCACAGTCGTACCTTCCGAAGATGGTGAAAATGGGACATTGTCACACGCTATTGCTGCAGGACATGATCTAGGGGAAACGGGACAGCAAGATCCATGATGGGGCCCAACTGAACGTGAGCGAGAACCAATCTTCTTCTTGGACGCCAGCTTCCTTTTTCATCTTCACATCGGTAAAAGCAAAAAACAGTTTCACTTTCACTTCAAAGCTGTATTTCTCCTCTAAAGCATACACCGTTCTCTGGGTCAAACTGCCCTCATCCAATGACAGTCCCCTGGTAGCCATCTTCAGATTTGGTAAGCACATAAAGTGTCAGTATGAACCAAGAAGAGCCACGTAGGGGACGGAAGGACGGTTCGCATGTGAATCCATGCCAGACCCATGACGGATAATAACAGTTACAGTTAAGTAATTTAAACCTTCAACAGCATGGGGTCTGGCATGGATTCACATGTTCCTGAATAACAATTACAAAGGAGTACATATACACAACCACAGGAGGTGGCAAGGCTCAACAGAAATAAAAACATTCACCTCTGGAACAGACTCACCTCAAACCAGTTGCGTAGCACTGCTTGTCCGACTTGGGACCGGATGGATAGGTTCGAAGGGGGCTCCCATGAGCTTAGTTAGCACCACATTGAGCTCCCAAGCCGGGGCAGGAGCCTTCACCGGCGGGAAAGTCCTGAAGAGCCCCTTGAGGAACTCCTTGACGAGTCAGACCACAGCGAAGGTCTGCCCAGAGACCTGGTGTACCTGGATATGGCAGAGAAATGCACCTTGAGGCGTGAGCCAGTCCCGCTTTGGCCAAGGAAAGCAAGTATGGTAGAAGTTTCCGGGCTGCGACACATGAGTGGAAGGAGGGGGCATTTTGAACCCCCCGTCCCCTATTCCTACACTTCCTGGGTAGGCCCAGTCACGGCTGCTTTGGGTTCAGGGCCCCGGCCCCGGAGCACTCGTGCGGGAATAACCTTAGGAACTGTGATGCCCCTTTGTAACACCCCTTATAACATTCAAAGACTAAAATCGAATAAGACTCAATTTTGCAAGCTACCAACTCCATTTTGCAATAGTAAAACAGCCATGAAGTTTCAACACAGACCGGCAGCTCTCCCAGCCAGGCGCACACCGCAAGCAAGTTTCTCCCCACACCTCCTCCCTCTTGCCTTGCCGTCCCTGCAGTTGATCGGTTCCCATGAGAAGACTGGCTGCGAGAAAGCAACAGAATTCACACTGTATCTTCTGTCTTCCGCCCCACCTCACTGACCCAGATACAACCCTGAGCCGGGACCAGAGCAAAACTATCTGTCTCTATAAACCTGCCCCACACCCCACAGACCCTGGCCATAAAGAACATGATCCCTATGCCCCTCAGGACAGAGTCACCATTTAGAAGGGACCCTTGAGCTCGTTTGTTTATTTACGCTCTAATATGGACAGAGCCAACGTGCCTTTTGCATGTGGGATGGTACAAACATAGATGGGCCAATGTGTATATGAGTGATTAATATAACATATATGTGTAACTAGAAGTTCTCATGCTAAACCTTAATAATGAAAGTATGATGCATATTGGCCTATGATACAGTAATGCTTATAGAATTAGAGTGTAATAACGTAATGCATAACTAGTATAATACTGCACACGCCAGCACTAAAGTACCTCAGTTTCATAAGTTCAAATGTGAACATATGCATAATGTCATGCAAACGTACTACAGCAGCTAATCACTCTCGCCAAGTTATAACACTTATTAAGGTTGCATGTGCAGACCCCAAGCAATGAACTGCTCTTAATGAACGATGAACAGTGATTCAAGTACACGTTTTTATTTCGGGACTGGTTCTTTTGTTTTCTTTTATTATGATGAGAATGTTTAGTCAGATGTAAAATATAGTATACTTTAAACTAGTGTGACTTGAATGCAACATAGAAAGCCATGTGTAAGAAGTCTGCATGAAAAAGTGTGTTCTAAAGGCCCTCGTTTCTTTGTGCAACGATGAACCATACCACAACGGGTTTCAATTCATCATTACCCTTCCTGGTGTCAAGATAGATTAGTAGACATTTAATGATGTTTGGACGTCTGATCACTAAACCCCCACAATGAAATGTATACCCATGATGATATGTGCCTCTTGTGACCTAGTCGTTTCTGCCATATATTTAAAATCCTCTTTGTTGTTGTCTGATGAACGCCGCAGGCCATACAAGGACCCCGCAAGCTCTACCCTTTAGTCAATATATCCCGAATTGTCTAAACAGGTCAAGCGCAGCATTTAATGGATGAAGTTTAATCTATGACCAGTAATAAATATCCTGCCTTTGAACCCGGTTTTCATAAGTACTTAAGATCCAGGTCTTTGAGCTTACCGGACAAACAAATTATGGTAGTGAATGAATGGGAGTGAGTGGCCACAAGGACAAATGTTAAATGGCTATGCGGCAAAGAAACATTGCAAGTATCAATTCTACATACCAACATGATGAGACCAGCTGACCGATTGACCCAGGACACGTCATCGTCTCACCATGTGCCCTCAAGTCAACGAGTGCCTCCGACCCTATGGCAACTATAGGTGTCCACTCTTAGTGTCCAATCCCAACTATTCATGTGCCCCCTAGGCCTTCCCACAACTTGATGACGAGTTTTTTGTATATAACCAAATTGTAACATGTTTTCTGCAGAGCGCTCTCGGAGTGAGCAGAGTAGATTCTGCTTGCCCTATTTTAGATAAAGACTTTGATACCATCAGCACTTGGTCTTAGTCTCATTCCCTCCTGGGATGTGTTTTTACTGACTCCATTGGGAGATTTAACTGCATTTTTGGGGGCCTCTCACTTACATTGGTAACCCCGACGCGATAGCGTTCTTTTCCGTCCTTCTGGCAGGAGACGTCCCCTTGCTTTGACCCAGAGCGCGCTCCCTCGAGAACTACCTGCTAACGGCAACCGGTACACCTAGATGCGCGCACGCAGTAGGGCGAGAGGGTACGGGATCCCCTTTACAAAACCCACCATACCACTCGCCGGAGCCGGGTGTGGTCTTTGAGCGAGGAGCGGCACACTGACTGATCGGGTCCGGAGGGTCTCGAATCAAGACGGACACATGAGTATCAAGTGCGGGTGATATTGAAAGGTGGGTGTGAGTCAGATTAGAAGGCCCTGGGATAAACAATAATTTGGGTAAAAAAGGTGTGGAAATCAGTAGCACAAGAGGGACTGGGTCATTTCACTTTTTCTCTATATTCCGTTCTATTCTCATTCTATCGCATATGGCCATTAGGACAGTGACAAAGTATAAAGTCAAAAGAGGTTAATGTGGATCCTATATCCGGTGGGTGGTGGAATGGCGGCGCCGCATAGTGCTATCTCGACTAGTACAGGATATATGAGTGTGGGGAAATTGAAGCAAAAAAGGATAACGTAGGAGTCCCAAGGAAGACCCGGAATAGTATTTAGAAACGCTTTTTCCAACTTCATCTTACCCATCTCTTTCACTCTCCCTCTCGGGTGGACTAGAGCAAAGTGAAGGGAGATAATTGTTCTAGGGGAAGGTAATTCAGCAGAAGTAGAGGGGGTACTAGGGACGGTGAGGTACATTTTATGTTGTTTATGTTTCTCGTTGTATGTGAAATTTGTTAAGTGTTCGTCTCATTGTGGAAACATTGTTTTATGTGCATGAATTCCAATGAATAGGTTTGACATTGCATGGAAAGAATTGTACTTATGTTGATGCAGGCTTAACGTATTGGAAAGTAAGCCCATCTCTATTGAGAAGGATTGCATAGCACATTGAGTTGATCATATGAGAAGTGCTCAAGTCTAGATAGAAATTGTCAGTTGAGTACCACTGTTAGTAAAGTACAATGGGTGCAGAGACGCCCATTGCCAACATTTGTAAGACGTTGCCAGGTTATGCAGAAAAAATTAATAAGTACCACGACCAGTGGGTCGTGGAGTTGAACGGAGAAGGATTGCTCCAAGCCTGGCCGGAGGAAGGGTCCTTTGATAAAGCGGTACTAGATATGGTTGCCACCTGTCAGTCCATTAAATATAAGGGGAAACAGTTGCAAAACAGAAGGGACTTGTGGCGTCTGTTTGAGGAAGTGCCCCCAGAGAAAAGCAGCAAGCCTAATGAGTCTCCCCTGACAACTGGCAGTGTAGGGCCAACCACACAGAATGAGAAAACGATAGAGGTCACACGTGTGTAACCCTTACTGTCAAAACCAGTGCCCGCAGAGGGATACAGTGACCCTGTGTACATAGAACAACCCACAGCACCTTCTATACTCATGCTACCCACCACAGCACCACCCCTTATGAGAGCCAAGGAGTAACAGGACAGGTGAGTGCCCCTACAATCGATATTGAGAAGATTACACAGGATTTAGATTCACGACTAACAATGGCTCAAACTGAGCTGTTCCGCCTAAGGGCCATGGGAGAACCAGGGGGGTCACTGCCCCTCTGGGTGGAACGTGCTGAGACGCCCCAACCAAGTGTAGGGGCGGGGGAAGATGGATGAAGAAGGCAGAAATACTATTTCGAATAAATGACACCCCCACGCAAATCATAGAAATAAACACAGCTGACAGTGAACGTGAGATAGAAGAGGAAGGGGTGACATCAGACAGGGAGGAAGAATATAATCAACGTCCCTGTTCTACTTCATTATAAAGAGGGGGCTCCCAAAGGAAGTACAGAAGGCCCTTGATAAAATAGCTGGGATAGAAGCCAAGGGGTGGCCTGAAATTCAAAGCATCATAGTACACCATTGCAAGAGGATCAAAGAGAAGGAAAAGGAGATGGCTCATCAGCGTTTGGCAGACAAAGCTAAATTAGTGCAAAGTAAACTACTGAAGGTCAGTGCAGTGGCAGCCACCAGCGCAGGAGGAAGAAGACGGACAGATGGGAATACCAATGCAGATGGTGGCAAACAGGTAACAGCCAGGATCAATGGTCAGGGGAAAATCAATATGAGGGATCACAGTGGCCATCGAGAGGGGGGCGGGGCAATAGAGGAGGATTCAGGGGATCAAGAGGAGGGGGTGCGGGGTATGGAGGGCCCGAGGGGGAATGCAAGGACAATGCTGGAATTGTGGAAGGTGGGGAAATTTTATGAGAGAATGCTTAAGCCGGCCACCAGGTCGGACACCCCCACCCAGGAAGCCCCTACGGGCTACCAATGGGCGGGAATAGACGAGACAGCCAGCCCGACCCAAGGTACATGAATGAGCGCCCAATGTCCCCACACAATACATCTTCACACCCTCAGTGCCATGATAGTACTACCCCCATGCGCAATAATGCTTATGCTACCACTGCAAATGGTGCACCTACACCGTGTAGAGGGACAGCAATGGTGACAGGGAATGTTTTTGATGTTGATGAACTCCCATGGCATTCAGCATAGGACAGCCCACAGGGAACACTTGCCTGTCCAGTACTGTCGACGACCCTTAACGCAGCAGAGGAACCACTGGTAGGGGTGGCGATAGGAAACAATTTATTTTCATGGTGGATTCGGGAGCAGAAAAATCATGCCTCAAGGATGGCAGATTCCCGCTTTCAAATCGGACTTTGGAAACGCAAGGATTCTCTGGGGCGGTGGTCGAGGTTCCATACACTGAAGAGCTAGACATAACGGTGGGGGGAAAAACTGTGCGGGCACCCCTGCTGTATTACGAAGAGTCGCCCATTAATTTGCTGGGAAGGGACCTTCTCAGCAAGCTCAACATGACTATATCCTTCAATGACAAGAGGTTTGTCTCCCTCGGTTCCCCTTCCCCAGACTTGAGGTGTAGGGGAGGGAACCGGAAGGATACGAAGAAAGAAAAAATGAAAAAATATAACAATGATAATGATACTTACCTATATGAGAAATGAAAAGTAAAAGTGAATTAGAGAAGCTGAATTTAATCCGCCAGATGAACGTCATGTAAACATAAAGGATTAATATGTACGATTAACAATTGCTCATATTTTATTTACTAGGAGCTCCAATGGGCATGGGCGAGGCCCCGACCGCAGCAAATGATAGTGTAGATAGGAGTAGTTATTCATGAGTGTGTGCTGTTTGTGTGTGCGGTAGTATTCTTTTCAACATTGTTTGGCCCGTTTCTATATTGGGTCATTGTATATATTTCAATCGATGTCGGCCAGGGGGGTGTGGGCATAGAAACCATCAAGAAAGGGACCCATCTAATTTGGGATGGTGCCAAGTTAATATGAGCCCACGGAAGCCACGAAGATGAGCATAATAGCACAACAGGTATCACACATCACAACGATGCAGACCACCCCACAGTCCCCATATATAAATGAATCTGATTTTAGTGTGTATACAATGAATGACAGAACTCCTTCAGAGCTCACATGGGTGCAGAATCACACGTACCCAACAACCATGCCGGTTTCAGAAATAGCAACATCAGAAAACACAACCGCCAGAGAAGGGAGAAATGATGACCAACATATGGCCATCACTTACTACAATTTATATACACAATGGGAGGGTGGCAAGCAGGCCCAAGGAAATGAGGGAGGTAGGATCAGGTGAAAAAAAGAGGGAAACGCAACAGGAAAAATGGGAAGAACATTATAAATTCGGCCTAGACACAGTTGATGACCCCCAACACACCCACCAAACAAATAAATGGTATGCGGACATGAGCAGCACAGCAAAACAACTAATGAGAGCTGCTATGTATGCTCACTTATACCCCATGCCTCGGACACTCCCAAGGTACTGCTGCCACAAGAAATTCCATTTGCAGAGGCTCAGTGTCTCCTACATCTCGCACTATGCTGAATAAAAAACACTTTTCAAGCACACACAGTTTCATTTGAACTATTGCAGAACGAGCGGACACGTTACTCCCGGCGCAAGGAGTCATTTGTGCGAAGGAGCCTTTTCTGGTGATAAAAGGGACACTGCACACGGACAATAAATGGCAAAAGGAAGAAATAAGAAATACTATGCAAGGCAGTAGCACTGCAAGGGCTGTCTGAAGAAAAACGTTTGTGGGTACAGAGAACATGCACTCCCATATGGACTGAACATATAACAAAGCTCACTTGGGTTACCGCCACCGAGAAACCCTTCAAATTGAAAAAAAGACATTCCTTACGAACTGTGCTTCAGTGGGGAAGGGAAAAAGTCATGGGGAAAACAAAAACCTGTGCAAAACTCTCATAATACCAGACATGAAAAAGGGAACAGCTGCAATGATGGACACATACTGGGTTTGCGGTAACATGGCGTACCTGCATCTCCCGCAATCATGGAGAGGCACATGTTCCCTGGCAATGCTGCATTCTGCATTGACGGTAATCCCAGAAAGCCATTTCCATGAAGGAGGCACACGTGTGGCAGCCCCAAAAGAACCATCACCAACACCTCTTGAAGAAATTCCTGTGTATGCCATAGATGAGGAAGGTGTACAAAAGCCACTCCTTGAACTATATTTCAGCCAAGTCATCAGACCTCCTGGCCCAAATACTGGATCAATTCCGGGTATTCAGCTCTGTCGAAACATTATTTGCGTCCCTCGTTCCAAGCATCCAGGCGAGAGTGAATGCAAAATAGCTCCAAATCACGAGGTGGGAGCTCATCCAGTTGGCCAACGACACTGAAGAAGGGTTTAATGTCATCAAAGTGGAACTTAGAGCTCTGCGATTAATGACGATGCAGAATCGATATGTGCTGGACCTGTTAACAGAAATTGATGGAGGTGTTTGCCGAAAAATCGGCAGCGCATGTTGCCACATTTGTACCTTCTGCAGATGCAGAGAACGGATCCCTCTCATACGTGATAGCAGCAGTGCACGACCTCGGAGAGCGGATGAAGGACGAAGGAGGGGCACAGTCCAGCATCTGGTTTGACAATCTTTTTTCCTGGGTACCTTCCTGGCTAGGAATGACAGTAAAGCTCCTTATACCACTCATCGTCTTTTTGCTCCTCATTTTTTGTGTGTGTGCCAATTAGGACTCCGATGCTGTGCAAATGCAGTACCAAATGGTGCGCTGATGATGGTAACAATGGGTCGTGCAAATGGTGTGGCACAAATCAGACATGAGGCGGAGGTGCAAACAGGGGACAATTCAGTGCCTAAATAATAGAATGACTGCCATATACAACACAGGGCACAGAGTACATCACACAACCATAACGGAACCTAGAGAGCTGTAATGGTACAAAGAAGTATGGGTGGATCTGGAGGATGAGGGAGGGTGTATTTGACTTGCACCCCAGATGAATATACTAGGAGGGGGGAAAGCCTCTGAGCGTAGGCAGGACCTGGATGCCAATAAAGGGGACGCCTGCTTGGGATGAAGCAGTGGCAGAGGAGGAAGAACGTAAGAGATTGGGACAGTTACAATATTCGTTACTTAAGTAATGAAAGGGGGGAATGAGTGGCAGGAGGGGGCAATTTGAACCTCCCTCCCCTATTCCTACACTTCCTGGGTAGGCCCAGTCGCGGCTGCTTTGGGTTCAGGGACCCCGGCCCCAGAGCACTTGTGCGGGAATACCCTTATGAACTGTGACCCCCTTTGTAACACCCCTTATAACAGTGTAAGACTAAAATCGAATAAGACTCCATTTTGCAAGCTACCAACTCCATTTTGCAATAGTAAAACAGCTATGAAGTTTCAACGCAGACCTGCAGCTCTCCCAGCCAGGCGCACACAGCGAGCAAGTTTCTCCCCCCCACCTCCTCCCTCTTGCCGTCCCTGCAGTTGATCGGTTCCCATGAGAAGACTAGCTACGAGAATGCAACAAAATTCACACTGTATCTGTCTTCCGCCCCACCTCTCTGACCCAGATACAACCCTGAGCCGGGACCAGAGCAAAGCTATCTGTGCTATAAACCTACCCCACAGACCCTGGCCATAAAGAACATGATCCCTATGCCCCTCAGGATAGAGTCAGCATTTAGGAGGGACCCTTGAGCTCGTTTGTTTATTTACGCGCTAATATGGACAGAGCCAACATGCCTTTTGCATGTGGGATCGTACAAACATAGATGGGCCAATGTGTATATGAGTGATTAATATAACATATATGTGTAACTAGAAGTTCTCATGCTAAACCTTAATAATGAAAGTATGATGCATATTGACCTATGATACAGTAATGCTTATAGAATTAGAGTGTAATAACGTAATGCATAACTAGTAGAATACTGCACATGCCAGCACTAAACTACCTCAGTTTCATAACTTCAAATGTGAACATATGCATAATGTCATGCAAACGTAATACAGCAGCTAATCGCTCTCGCCACATTATAACACTTATTAAGGTTGCACGCGCAGACCCCGAGCAATGAACTGCTCTTAATGAACGATGAACAGTGATTCAAGTACACGTTTTTATTTCGCGACGAGTTATTTTGTTTTCTTTTATTATGATGAGAATGTTTAGTCAGATGTAAAATATAGTATACTTTATTTTTTTAACCTTCATTTACAGGTTAACCATAAGTATAAACAGTACACAATAAGCCTATGGATCAAAACACGCAAATTAAGAAGCAATCAATAACCCAACTATGTACAACCTCCCCCCACTACCACCCGCCCCAAAAAACAAATTAGTACTGCGAGAGAAACTTTCCCCAGATTTTGTCAAACAAACCAATCTTCCCCTCCCTCCTGTACAACACCCTTTCAATGTCTGCCAAATTGTGCATTTCATTCATCCAAGATCCAATATCCAAAGTCAGAGTAGTTTTTCAGTTGCGCGAGATTATCTTCTTGCCCATCATAGTCCCCCTGAACAACCATTTTTTCTGACACTGTGTAAGGTCATCCAATAGTTCATCACTTCCCAAAATCACCATACTAAAATCTAATGCAGGCAATCCCTCAATTACTTTATCACACACTCGACCAACCCCACTCCAAAACAACCTCACCAACCCACAATCCCACAGCATGTGCTCCACCGTACCGGATTCATGTACCCACCTCCAACAATCCGAATTTCCCAACATCCCCCTTCTCCACATTTTCTCCGGTGACCAATAAATCCGATTGAGAATCTTAATCTGCCTCGACCTTTCTGTGAGACCCAACGAGCACAGTCTAACATTCACGCACATTCGTTGCCACAAGTCCTCTGAGATATCCAAACCTATCCTCCTACTCCACTCCCCTCGAAGTAAATCATTACCTCTGTAATTTGACACAATCTCCATGTAAACTCTGCTGGCCAATCCCCCTTCCTCTCCCCTCGCTTTGCTAGTGAACAGATCCAAATTAATCCTCTTCAAAAAGTTGACTTGCCCAATTGCTTTTTTAAGCTTTCTGTAATCCGCAATCCTGAAATTCTCAATTTTAAATCGATGTTGCATCTCACTCGCTGTCAACCAAACATCATCCTTAAACATATCGGAGATATAGTGTATACCTCCCAGAAACCAATCCGCCCAGAACACCACACCACCATTTATCTTAACTGAAGGGTTCATCCAAATCGAGGCTCCAGGTTCCTTTAGAACATCAACCCCCAATAGGCCACACAAATCCCTCCACGAGTTCCTCAAGCTTCCAAGCAAAAGATCTTTACCACAGGAACGTTTCGAAGTAAAGGTCAGCACGACTACTAAATATAGTATACTTTAAACTAGTGTGACTTGAATGCAACATAGAAAGCCATGTGTAAGAGGTCTGCATGAAAAAGTGTGTTCTAAAGGCCCTCGTTTCTTTGTGCAACGATGAACCATGCCGCAAAGAGTTCATCACTACCCTTCATGGTGTCAAGATAGATTAGTAGAGATTTATTGATGTTTGGACGTCTGATCACTAAACCCCCACAATGAAATGTATGCCCATGATGGTATGTGCCTCTTGTGACCTAGTCGTTTCTGCCATATATTTAAAATCCTCTTTGTTGTTGTCTGATGAACGCCCCAGGCCATACAAGGACCCCGCAAGCTCTACCCTTTAGTCAATATATTCCAAATTTTCTAAACACGTCAAGCGCAGCATTTAATGGATGAAGTTTAATCTATGACCAGTAATAAATATGCTTCCTTTGAAGCATGTTTTCATAAGTACTTAAGATCCAGGTCTTTGAGCTTACCGGACAAATTATGGTAGTGAATGAATGGGTGTGTGTGGCCACAAGGGCAAATGTTAAATGGCTATGCGGCAAAGAAACATTGCAAGTAACAATTCTACATACCAACATGATGAGCCCAGCTGACCGATTGACTCAGGACACGTCATCGTCTCACCACGTGCCCTCAAGTCAACGACTGCCTCCGACCCTATGGCAACTATAGGTGTCCACTCTTAGTGTCCAATCCCAACTATTCATGTGCCCCCTAGGCCTTCCCACAACTTGATGACGAGTTTTTTGTATACAACCAAATTGTAACATGTTTTCTGCAGAGCGCTCTCGGAGTGAGCAGAGTAGATTCTTTTTGCCCTATTTTAAATAAAGACATTGATACCATCAGCACTTGGTCTTAGTCTCATTCCCTCCTGGGATGTGTTTTTACTGACTCCATTGGGAGATTTAACTGCATTTTTGGGGGCCTCTCACTTACATTGGTAACCCCGACGAGATAGCGTTCTTTTCCGTCCTTCTGGCACGAGACGTCCCCTTGCTTTGACCCAGAGCGCGCTCCCTCGATAACTACCTGCTAACGGCAACCGGTACACCTAGACGCGCGCACGCAGTAGGGCGAGAGGGTACGGGATCCCCTTTACAAAACCCACCATACCACTCGCCGGAGCCGGGCGTGGTCTTTGAGCGAGGAGCAGCACACTGACTGATCGGGTCCGGAGGGTCTCGAATCAAGAAGGACACATGAGTATCAAGTGCGGGTGATATTGAAAGGTGGGTGTGAGTCAGATTAGAAGGTCCTGGGATAAACAATGATTTGGGTAAAAAAGGTGTGGAAATCAGTAGCACAAGAGGGACTGGGTCATTTCACTTTTTCTCTACATTCCGTTCTATTCTCATTCTATCGCATATGGCCATTAGGACAGTGACAAGCGAGCAGAGTAGATTCTGCTTGCCCTATTTTAGATAAAGCCTTTGATACCATCAGCACTTGGTCTTAGTCTCATTCCCTCCTGGGATGCGTTTTTACTGACTCCATTAGGGGGTTTAACTGCATTTTCGGGGGCCTCTCACTTACACACGCAACAGGGTAATCTTTGGAGTCCAGCAACACACACAGAAGTGTTTTCCATTTATGCCCGTAGTACTTCAATTTTGACGAAGCTCTGGCCCTGGCCAGGATGACATTACACTCTGCAGGTAAACATAACTCCCAAACTCTAGAGCTGTAGGAGTCATGCCCTCAGGTTCAGAAACTCTGGGTCGTGATGCAGAATCCTCCCCCCCCTGGGGCAACGAGTATTATCCTGCAGTGGCACTGTCCGAGTGTGTTGAACACATGTAAGAGGAGTGCAAACGGAGGAAAAGCGTACACAAATCGTCCCTCCCTCAGGAACGAGAACACATCCCCCATGCTCCTCGGTGAGGGAACCTGATTGCGAACCTCTGGCACTTGCCGCTCGCTGCCGTCGCAAAGAGATCGACCTGGGGCTGCCCCCATTTGCCGAACAGAGGATCCACCTGGTCTGGTGAAGTTCCCACTCGTGGCAAGAATGCAGTTCCCTGCTGAGCGAATCTGCGATGGTGTTCTTGACTCCCGCAAGGTGAAACGGGACGAGGAGCATGTCTTGACGAATGGCCCAGCGCCACAAGTTCTGGGCCTCCTTGGAGAGTGCCGGTGAGCGGGTCCCTCCTTGTTTCCAGATTTAGAACATGGTGGTGGTGTTGTCTAAAGAACCTCACCCTTCCACAATGGCAGAAAAGACTTGAGGACACATAAAACGGGCCGAAGTTCTAGGACGTTTATGTGGTGGTCCTTCTCTTCTAGTTGCCAGAGGCCTCTGGTGTGCAACTGTCCGGTGTGGGTTCCACATCCCTCTAGAGAGGCATCTGTGGTGACCGTCTCCTGGTAAGGAGGAACCTGAAATGGAGTTTCCTGGACGAGATGCGGTCGTACACCCACCCACCCACTAACGCCTGACGGAACTCCTTGTTGAGGAAGATCTTTTCCACAAAGTTCCCCGATGCTTGCATCCACCTCGCACCCAGGAACTCCCGGAGAGGTCTCATGTGAAGTCTGCAGAGGCAATAAAGGCTGATGCAGGAGGACATCATGCCCAGCAGCGACTTGATGGACCGAACCGTCTCCGTCTGAAATGATGACAACTGTTGCACTTTGCCTTGTATGGCTCTCACCCTCTCCTCCGAGGGCGATGCCAAACAACTCACTGTGTTGAGTCGGGCACCTAGGAACAGCCCATCCTGAGATGGCATCAAGCAAGACTTTGGATAGTTTATGAAGAACCCCAACTCAGTCAGCAGACGTACGGTTTTCAATGTGTGTTCACTTGCCAGTGAGTGTGAGCGGGAACGCACCTGCCAGTCGTCCATGTAGGGGTATACGTGGATGCCTTGTCGATGAAGATGTGCTGCCACCGGAGCTAAGCACTTTGTAAAAACCCTTGGGCCGACTTCAGGCCGAAGGGTAGAGCCTTGAACTGGTAGTGCTGACCTTGAACTACAAATCGTAGGAACTTGCAGAGTTTCTTGTAAATGGGGATGTGGAAGTAGGCGCCCTCCAGATCACAACGTCAGAAAATCTCCTTGTTCCAGCTGGCAAAGCACGTGTTGCAACGTGACCATCCAGAACCTTTGGGACTCTAGTACTTGTTGAGACGACGCAGCCTTCAACCCCCTGCTATCTTTAAAACCAGATATGTGGAATATACTCCGGTGCCCCGTAGATGCTGGGGGAGGGGTTCTATCCCCCTTCTTTAACATGGCCCGCTCCTCTTGGAGTAGCTTTGATCAGTGTTGTTCCTGTCGTTGAATTGAAGGGGTGCGAGGACACCTGCATTGGTACTCCAATGTGTGCCCCTGTCCAAGAGCGTCCAGCACCCATCTGTCCGTTGTGATCTTTTACTACGTGCTGACTAACTTAGTGAGCCGGCCTCCCACTGGGATGCATAAGTGGGGGCCCGAGGGCCACGGCCGGTACAAACCTGCTTGGGGGTCGGAGCCCTGGCCTGCTGGCGGCACCACTGATGTCCTCCACTACCTTGAAAGTGACCCCTGTATGCTTCTTGAGGGGAAGAGCATGAAGGCTACCGGTACAGAGTATAACCACCCTTCGAAAATCTGTTGTTGCTGCTGCAAAGTTCCCAGGGAGTGTGCCGTCCCTGCGTGGGTCTTAATTGCCTGCAAAGACTCACCAACTGCCTTTCCGAAGAGGTTCTCCCCGTCGAACAGCATATCCAGTACCTTACTCTGAACGTCCTGGCGGAAGTTTGCCTTCAACCAACCTTGACGACGCAGGGGCACCCATTCCCCATCTGACGGAAACCCGTGTCTGCGATGTCCACTGCCACCGTTATGGCGTGATCCGAGGCCACTTCCCCTTACTGGAAGAGTTCTAGCACCTCAACCTTCTTGTCTCCGGGCAGTTAGTCCAGAATAGGATGCAGCTTGAAAGATAGTTCCTGGTCATATCAGGAAAAAATGGCTAGGGCGTTAGCTGCTTCGATGGTAGAGGCTGCTGTATAAATGAACTTCTTGCCCATTGCATCCAGCTTCTTCCCCTCCTGGTCCGGAGGTACCATGGCTGCTGATGACTAGTTCGCAAGCGCTTTCTGGATCCGGACCGAGACCACCGAATCAGGGGAGGGCTGCGACCTTAAGCACCTAGGAGTTGAATCTGGCACCCTGTACATTTTTCCAATCTGTCCCGCTTGGATTTCTCATTAGAGCTAGGCCTTCCTCCCAGATGTTGTCCAGGAAGGGAACGGACATGATGGTCTTTCTTCTCGACTCGTGCCGCTGGTAAAGAAACCCGTTTTCTTAGTCTCCTCTGGAACCAACTGAAACAGTTCAGAGGCCCTTGACATGACAGAATGAAAGGATGCAAATTCATTTGGTGGGGAGGCCCTATAGGGCTCGTCCGCGTGTGGCCTTTCTCCATCAGCTGCAATGAAATCGTCCTCGTCGGTGCCCACAGCCGTGTGTGGGTGATCGTGGAGGAGTCGGATGATGCCAAGGACCAGCTCCTCCTTTGGACTTTCTCTTCCGCAGGGGAGTGTTCAACCTCAAGAGGCTCTGGCGTCTCCTGTGGAGGTGTAGGTTCCGGTGGCGGCATCCTCTGCTGGAATTCGGTGACCAGTGTGTGCAGGGTCATTATACTGTCCAGCGACACGTCCTTAGGTCTGGGGGTGAAAGGAGCCAGCAGGGTGGGGTCTCGTCTGATGAGTCTTCTCTTGCAAGTAGGGGACTCCTGCCTCTAGATCCCCCCTTCGTAATCTGTGCAGTAACTGCCAAGCAGATCACGCTCTCCCTCGTCGGTACTTGAGTAGATCTGCTCCTGCCTATCTGGAGCAGCCCTCTAGTCCATGTACAAGGGAAGTTCCACCAGAGGGACTGTCTCTCTCTCCTTCTCAGGAGGTTGCTGGGTCGATGCGGTTGCCGGGTCTTTTCCTGACTCTGGTGCCTTAGTCGCTGCCTACACAGCCGTATATCACCTTGGGGACAAGGGCACCCGTGGAGTGGTCGTCACTTCTTTCGTGGACCCACTCTCCTTCAGCGCCATGCTGCGAAGGCTTTGGCCAGCTTCGACGAGTCCCCTCCAGACTTCTCCCTCGTCGGTTTATCTGCAGACACGGAGTTTGGACGGGGGTTAGTGACTTTATCCTTGAAGATGCCCCTTTTGTTAGAAGGCTCACTGTGGAGGCCAACGGTGATGGCGATCGTATCAGCAGTGTACCCAGCGGAGCTAGCGTCACAGAGTTTGGCCTTCTCTTGGACCCCCGCGAGTGGGGCGCCCTTAAAGGATCTCAACCTCCTCCTGGAGGGAGTTCGCTCCGCGGAGTGGAAGGTCCTGGATAAGGCTTGATCCAGCCCCGAGGTCCATTCAGTGGCCTTGCTCGACTTGAGCCATGCTGACAGTCTGCTGTCGCAGTCTTTTTTGGCTTTCTTCGAGAAACCAAAACACACCTTGCATCCCTCCTCATCGTCATTGTGGTCCAGATGCAGGCAATATAAGCATTTATAAGCACGGCCATTGCTATTGGATCAAGACCCCCGCGGTGGAGAAGTGCGGGAGGGTCACCTGGATGGGGGGGTTCCCTGGGGAGTGGGGCACCCAGAGGAGAGACACGGTATCCCTGTACAAGACCCTCATTCCATGTACTATCTATCCCACCCCCCTTTCCTACACACACTCTGCTGCACGGACAAGGCATTTCAGGAAAAGACAGACTCACACACAACCAGTCCGTTTGACATGACCCAACATCAGGGTCAGGCACTTAACCTTAATGACTTGCACCTTAATCCTGTTACCTTCCCCCACTGGGATAAAAAGCGGCACATGAGAGCACCCGGAGAGCAAGGCGAGAAGGGCAACCAAAGCGAGCAAGACCAGCAGAACGAAATCCCATGAAGGCGATGCGAATATGGAAGCAGAGCCGGCAGGACCAGGAGGCCAACGAAAGGCCATAGTCCTACCAGCTGCGAGGTCAAAGTCGCTACAGAATCCAAAAGGGACAACTTCTTGCCACTGCAGAAGGTCGCGGTAGTACCTCCTTCATGTATGGCGTGAGGACTTGAAAGGAGGTGAGCCACACTGTGCCAGAAGCCCTGAGTGAAAGAGAGACCGGCTTGTGATAGTGAATGAAAAGGACATTAACGTTTGAAGTGCTTGATTAGGTTGTTGAGAAGCTGTGAGAGAAAATAACAGAGAAAGGAGGCAAATAGTCAAAGTGGTCATACAAGGAGAAAGTCAAGGGTACAAACCCCCCTCGTACATTCAAAGGTCTTTGAAAAGAAGTGAAAGGAACTGCAGATACCAGAAGGCCTCGGAAGAGGAGGCCAGTATAAACCTTTGAACTGTATCCAGTATTGTGGGTTGCGCATAGAACAGCAGCCGTGACAAAGAGACGATTGATTGTGAAAAGCAAATGCGCTTGCTATAATAGAACAGAGTGGCCTGGCGAGACGTGATCGCCTATCAGAAGTCTCTGAATCGAACTGGCAAGTACGTAAAAGTGGAAGCGTGAAAGATTACAAAGAAACAAGTGTGATGCTGACGGTTTGAAGGCTTGCGCCAGGACTGTTTGCAGAGGAAGGTCTGAACCCAGAGGAGTGGGACCTGAGTGAACTGGTGAAAGTGAACCAAATATTTGTTTAAAAAGACATTAAGAGTTCCTAAATGCTATAAGCTAATAGAACTGGTAAAGTTAACTGAACTGTGATTTGAAGGCTAAAGTGAACCCGATGGAGGGATGCCAAGTGAAAGCAAGGGAAGGTGAATTCGGCATTTTGATAAAGTGACTGAGCAGTGGGGTAAAGACGAAGGTGAACCCAACAAAGGGGTATCACGAGAAAGCCGCAGGAGAGGTGAATGCCGCATGGTGAGAGCTTGGGAAAAGACTTATGCTGCCAGGCAAAAGACATTGATTCGGAAGAAACAGCTTCCTGATGCCTATAGACTTGAGAGGTGCTCACAGTCATGCCACTGTTTCCGCTTTGTCCCTTGATGCAACATGGGGAAGGGAGTGTATTAGTTCAGCAGTCCTGAACTACTGAAACCCTTTTGGACATTTTAGTTTACATTACACTCTTTTGTTATACATATCGTTCTGCACCCTTTTGTTATATACAGTAAGGATTTGGCAATTTTTTTTTAGTATAGGCCATTTTGTTTTGACACGACACCACGAGGACAGCGATTTCTTTACTTTGATGGTCATACCTTCCTCCTATATTAGATTTTGGTTTAGATTAGGAGTTTTTCTCACCCTTATACTGTTTAACACCTTTGGATTGTACTCCTTCTGCCTGTCGTGCTTCTGATAACCATGCCTTCCTTACAGGAGGCTGCTATTGGTCAAGGGCAATGTGGGCAGTTGTGACTTGACGGTCGGCACTATTTATGCTATATATCAGGGGCAGGCAACCTTCTGTGCAGAGGCCCTGGATATGGTGTTGAAGGAAACTGTTGCTAAGTGGGTATTTTAATATATGGGTGGATCCTGGATTAGATAGAAAAGTGTCAAAAGGTGTGAGTCCTTGGGGTGAACCACAAAATAGGAATACCCTAAGAGGGTTGTTTGAGTCAAGGACGTAAGGAGACTTTTAGAGATGGAAGTCGGCGGCCCCGGGGGGTGGGCTACAACTTTTATTCCCACCCTCATGGTATGTACCCCCAGATTGATTACATATGTGTCAGAGAAATGTTAAGCAGGGTGGAGTCAAGTGAAGTGGTCCCAATTGGATGGTAGGACCATGACATGGTAGTAGCGAATGTAACACAGGGAGGCTTGTCCTGTCAGGACACTTAATTGAGGTGTATTGAGTCACTCTGGAGGGATGGGGTGTTTGCAGAGGAGAAGCAGAGTTCAATTAAGGAGTACTTCGAGATCAGTGATGAAGAGTTTGAGGTATGCACAGTGTGTGAGCCTGCAAAAGGGACATTCCTAACCTAGTGAGTCCCCCAGCAGCTTTGCTGGATTTTTGGGGTTTATTTTTTTCTCCTGCCAAGATTGAGACTCTTTTACCCTCACTCTTGGGCATGATTTGAGTGCGTTTCTTTGAATCTAGATGTGTTTAATGGGCTATGGGGTCTTTTACTCCATAGGGCTTCATGTGTTTTTGTGATGTGTGTTACACAGCACCCTCCGTGCAGTAACACAGGGGTGTCATAGTGACCCCCCAGTATAGACTCCATACCCTGGGATTGACTACTGTCTCCCAGGGCATGTAAAGTCACCATTGACTTTACTAGTCTTAAATTCTGAACAGAACCAGTACAAACCATCATATTGTGGACGTACTGGCTGGGGCAATTCAATTGCCCCAGGGTCTGTTAGTCGAGGGGGCACGTCTCCGTCCCCCCCTGATCGAGTTTTGGCTGGTGGCAGTGGATAATACTTTTTATATTCAACCGCGAATATTTTCCTATGGGATTTCCCATTGTTTTAGGCTACTACCTTTATTTAATTATTTACGGTAGCCTCGAACATACCGCCGGTTTATTTAATTAATATTAATTCTCCGGTTGGTATTTTTTGCCAAAACTTGATTCTAAAATGGCGTTTGTGTTCTCTTCTGTGACTCCAACCCAAGTCGAGCCCTCTGTTCCACTTTTTGGCGGGCTTCTCCACAGAAGCCCTCAAAAGTGGTGCCACTCTGCCTGGGGTACTTAGGAGGGGTGGAGGGTAATTTAGGCACCCTGGACTGAGTTGCCTAGGCAACTCAAGTCGCACTCCATCCTGATTGGCCCAAGTGGTGAGCCGGCCGGCTCACCACTTAGCATGTTTGAGTGACAGCTAGGCTGAGTGAATGGGGGTTTGCTGCATAAAAGCAGGGCTTTGGGGACTGGAACTTCAGAAGTCGCCACAGGACCTAAGAATCCGACAAGGGAGAAGTTGAGCCGACCTGCCACGACACCACCACCGGTGGAGCCCTGCTGGACTGCCTCACCACTTTTCCCAACGACAGAGATCTCCCGCCGGAGAGTCTTCTTCCTTTGACTGGTGGGGATAACCAGTTTCACCGTCTTTTCGCTTTCCCGATGTACCTCGTGGCCGCCTTGCCCGTGCCAAGCACCCCGGCAACCGGGATACCATGTTTTACCACGACCGCGAAACAAAGGTACCACTTTTAACCGGAAAAGTCTGCGGCTGGTTTCTTCCCTGGCAGTGCAACGACCTTCATCTTTCCTCCAATTCGAGATCTTCTCTTCCCCTGGACGACGACGCAACTTGCACCCACTACCAGGAACAACTGCCACCGCTGGAGGATCCTTCCCATTTAAGGTACCGTGTCCCGCCTGGCTTCCCTTGCTACCGACTGTACGGGGTAGATTTAGCCCCCGGCTTTCGAACCTGGGTTAGTCTGGGACACCCTGGCTAAACTTTCTTAAGCCTCTCTAAACTCTTTTTGAACCCTCTGCAAGACTTTCTAAGCCTAGTGTAACTGTGTGATCTTGGGCGCATTTGTGCTCTGCTCTCTCTAAGAGTGGGCCCAGCCTTTGGACTTTGGCTCACCAGTGACTTTTGCTCTTCTGCCTTGCTAACAGTGTTCCTGAACCTTAGAGTGGTGTACCTTTCCATATTCTGTCTTTTTCCCTCCCTTTCTCACAAACTTATTAGAGTGCAATCTAGTTAAGCGCTCACCTCTGTATGAAAATAAGTGGTGTTTTACTGCGATTTATCTGATAAGGAAAAAGGGGTGTATATATTACAATAGTAACTGTGTTTAGAATATTTTACCATAAGCGTGCTGGAGTGTTTCAACTGTGTGTTTTTAAATAAATAATTATATACTTTGATACCAAAGCTCTGGTCAGTGTTTGCTTGTATTATTGTATCTGAGTGCCTATTATGTATACTTTGCATACTGCCCAACTCTTCTTGAGGGAAGTCTGACTGCTCAGCCACAGCTACCAGGTAAATCTGGGTGGTACAGACTGCTACAAAGTGGGTTTACTGCAAACACCTGTAGTCTTAAATCTTTTACAGTGGTCCCTAAGGGAACTGCACAGGTTTCTGCCTAACAGTGTTGTTAATGTTTAGTCGTGGAATTCCCACACCTAGACCGGTTGGCATCACTGACCCCCGCCCCCTCCTGCGCTGCACCAACTGGGACTGCTGCACTGTGCACATGCAACAACAAACTATCACAGGCAGAAATCACAAATTCACTGCGCAAATGTCACCCCAGCACCGCACCGCAGAAGCACCAACTACGTACTGTGTACCGGACATTGCTGCACTACTATATCATGCCTGCCTTCCTAAACCTGTACACTGTACCAATGGAGCGCTCACTGCAACTGTATGGTACTAAGCTGTAATCCTGTGCCACTGGTTTGCTGTATTATGTTGGGGAGAGGTGGTCTTTCACACCGCCCTTAACGTTCCCACACAAAATGGATTCTGTAATTGTTAAGGTGTGAGACGTCCCCATGTTTGTCTGTTTGTAGAATTTGAACCAAATACTAAACAATAAGCATAAACAAGAGACACGGCCTCTGCACCAAGACTCCATTTTGCATCACTCTGAAAGCCATGTTTTGCTAGGCCCAGAAATGATCTCTAGAAAGCATGTCTCTCTCACACTCTGCCCAGCGCCTCGCACAACCAACCCGTGATCCACGCTCCACCACCTGCCAGCTCTGCACAAACCCAGTTCTCACAGAAACTCGGCCATGTATTGTTGCAAATGTTTAGTATCTTTCCCGTGTCCGCTGAGATCATTGACCCGTGTGTGACCGGAGCCGACCCAGGCCTGCTTGCCAGCTGAGCTCATCAGTCTCCACAAAGCTGCCCATGCTCTCCCTCTCCTTCACCCGGCCAGGTCACAGCTCACCCAGTCAATGCCCCCTGTGCTCTTTGATGAAGATGCACATCTGACCCCTTGAACTGACCAAGTCAGAACACCCACCATAGCCCTAATTACCTGCACACATTCTACAACTCAGCAATTACATGTGCCTTTCTAAATCACGAGGCATCAGGTAGATCAAATACCCATCATGGCTGGCATATGGGTTTTATAGACCCCTGAGTGTAAGGGGCATCATAACTATATATCTGTCAGTGAACTCTAAAGCACCTCTCATTCCAGCCTATTGTTTATGACTGTTGGTTTTCTTTTGTTCTCATCTCCTGAGAATTATTTAGATAGTTAGCTGTGTAACCATCTGCAAGCCTGACTTTAACCCTACGGAGATGAGCCCAGCTGACCACATGCATCATGACTGAAGGAGGACGCCAACAAATGGAACCCAGGCATCCCATATGGGGCTAGGTTCAATATATGTACTTAGCCAATCCACTCTCCTGATTTGTTACCTATATGTGATGTCATTCATGACGCTTGGTGCCTTCTTAATGCGCTGCCAGTGTATTGTTGGTAAGAGCGCTCTCAGAGTTCTCTGCATGCATAATTTACCCGATATAAACTTTGTTCAACTTGCAATCTATCTCCTAGTCTCATTCCCTACTGGGGTGTGTCCATTATTCAGAGTTTTGGATGTAGTGTCAGGGAATGGGTCCCTTCAAATACTATAAACATGTAACTGTGTAATGTTATATTACACTACAGACTCTTTTGTGACACTGCAGGGCTCGAAATCGAGATTGGACAAGCAGGAGCTACAAGCAGCTCCTGGGTGTGCAGCATCAATCAGTGACCTGGAGCCGCCACTGTGGAACGAGGAGCTGGTACATAGCGTTCCACACATCAAACTTTCACATAAGATGGAAACATATTATTTTGTCCATTATTTAGGACCTCTTATGCTTTAAATGTCGTATAGGTTTATTTATAGATTGTCCCAAATGCAGAGAGTTAAATTCACATCTGTGTGTTTGTTTGGCATCAGTTGGCCTAGGGAGCCAAAAGTAGTTGCTGGTAGTTGTTGGTGCCAAGCTAACCAGTCTCTTCTAGGCTACAGCAGGAGCAAAATAGCTCCCAGCTCCCCTCAATTTCGAAACCCTGCACTATAAGATTGGATTGCTCACTGTAAATGTATGGCACTAAACTGTAATCCTGTGCCACAGTTTTTGCTAGATTACTATAAACATGTGACTGTGATATATCACTATACACAATTATGTGCCATGCGTTCCCAGCTCCCCTGTCTACATGCCAGCTTTCATCCGACACATCCTACAGAAAATGTACCCTTCCGTCAATTTCTAAGACTCAAAAGAGTCACATCCAGCACTGAACATCTCCAAAAGGAATATGAAAACATGAAAACTTGATTCTCAGAAAGGGGTTTTCCTGAAGAAATTCTAGAAAAAGCGAGATTAAGAGTGTTGCCATTGAAGAGGGAGGACCTCCTCAAAGGCCATAAGAAAAAAGAAAATACCAGATTGATCCATTCTCTGAAATTTTCCACTCAAGGCTACCAGATAAAAGGATCATAAACAAAACCGTGGACCTGGTAAAAATTGCCCCAAATCTACATCGTCTCTTTCCAGAACCGCCAATGTTAGCATATAAGGGAGGAAGAAACCTCAGCGACACAATCATCAAGGCTGAAAAAATGCAGAAACCAATGCAAACATTGTTGGAAAAAACACAAATGTGGTACATTTGCCTGCCTAAATTGCTAGCACTGCTCCAACCTAATCAAAGGAGAATACATCAGACATCCAAATATGGGTAAAGAAATACCCTTACCTGATTGAAAATATGATTTATGCGCTATGATTCCCCTGTGGTAAATATTAAGTAGGCTCCTACCTAGCTGACGCTTGAACATATGGTAATAAGCATCCTGTAGTTGTCATTCAATCATTCATTGTTCATTTAAAAAGGTTTAGAGGGCCACTCGTTTTTTTCCTTTAAACCATTGTGTTTTTTTAAATTGTTGATTAGATCAAGTCTCGTTCTTGTGGTGCTCGAGTGCACTGCGGTCTGGTCTGCCGTCGATCAGTCCTGTGACCAGACCGGACCACAGTGCACTCGAGCACCACAAGAACGAGACTTACCTATCATGGTGATCACATCTATGCTGGGCCACCAGACCCCATTGAAATGAGATGCATGGGACACCCTAACCTGGGCCACCAGACCCTACCGAACAGAGACGCATGAGACACCCTAACCCAAGCCTTGATAAAGACTGTCTGTTGGTCGAAACACGTGTCGGCACCTATGGTGATCTAATCAACAATAAAAAAAAACACAATGGTATAAAGGAAAAAAACGAGTGGACCTCTAAACCTTTTTAAATGAACAATGAATGATTGAATGACAACTACAAGATGCGTATAACCATATAGCACCAGCTACGTAGGAACCCAACCAAAACCTATTTTTCCCAGACATATAACTTTAGAGCACTGGCCCTTTGGTTCCGACAAGTGGCAGCTTGCGCAAACAAACCCGTCATTCCACTAGAAGTTAGGCGCAGCAACCAACAGTTCCAAGTGCTCTGACCACTCCCTTGACTATAAAGGAGACTCAGTGACTTGCTCTGCTGTCAGCACTGAGCCGATGGAATCTGAGGCATAGGCATGTACTGTGTGCTGGACATGTATTTTTTAAAGTGTAGTTTCTAAACAACAGTGCGATTGGACAGCCTCAACCCTGGCCGCCTGTATGCTTTTTGTATTTTCTTTCCGCTGTTGTAGGGGATTGAGTCTCCAGCAACGCTGATTGAACAACATGCGATTATGGTGGTTGTCCACATCTAAACAAGACTGAAGGTAATTGAGTAGCCTTCTCTAAAAAGAATTTAAGCTAAATAGATACGTGGCATGAATTGCTTTAAGTAATATGGGGCGAGTTTACATGGGAGGGGCAATTTGTACTACAAAGGGTGATTTTAGATGTTTGCCGATTTACTTTTTAGATCTTTCTGCACTAGGGAGGAACATTCTTGTGTGCTTTGTTGTATCATCATCTCTACCGTGAAGTAATAATATACAGGAAGCAACTGAGTGGGTCCGCTTGTCCTGAGGAACACAGGCACAATTGGATGAAATTAGTTTTCTGTCTGTCGAAACTATACCGGAAGGATGGTGTGATGAATCCTACGAATCCCTCAATGTAACCCTGCCTAAAGTCTCCTACCAGGTGGCGAGGGAAAGGCAGATGCTTCCCGATCCTGACCTTGGTTGTTGGTGTACTGCGGGAGGATCACCTGGGTGGAGACAAGGCACAGGGTGGTGAGGAGATCCTGTGGAATGAGCCACTGTATTGATCCTTAAAAGGGGAGAACTTTTTAAAGTTGTCAAACATGTAATGGCATACTGTCGTTATGGTGCATTTGAACCAGATATTAAACCTGTGGACTGTGGATTGTGATTAATCCTATGGATCCCTCACTGTACCCCTGCCTAAAGTCTCCTCCTAGGTGGCCAAGGAAAGTCAGACGCTTCCTGATTCTGACCTTGTGGGTGGTGTACCACAGGAGAATCACCTGGGAGGAGGGATTGAAGGGAGGTGAAGGGATCCCGTGGGATGAGACACTGTATCCTCCTTTGAAAGGGAATAACCTTTCATATATACCAAAACATACAATGGATTGTCATTATATATGTATGAACCGCATATTAAGTTGAGAATTATGGTTGAATGGGATGTAACATCTGTAAATATCGCACTTAAGGAGGAACCTATTACACCTAATGTGATTAAACATCCCCCTTACTCCCAAAGGTATGGAGAAAGGAAATCTGTAAAAGGTGGCTTGAGTGAACTGCCTTTCCTCACTGTGATTAAACACGATGACTTAATAATCCGTCAACAAAATAGTTCTAAAGTCAAGAAAAGTAAAGGACTACTTCAAACTGATTTTGTTGCTTGGGACTGCACGTCCCATAATCCCAAGAGTACCGGGAAGAAGAAGAGGGCTGAAGAGCAGTGCAGGCCTGAAGGTCAGGCAATTAGACTTAACAGGCAAAACCTGAGGGAGGCCGAGAGGCTTAAAACGCTCTCTCAGGTGCATGCCAATAGAAACAATCGTGGTGGGAGAAGTAGTAGCAGAGGTACCTGCTGGGCAGGAGGAGGTGCCAGAGGAAAACACTTTGCTGGTGAAATAAGGGACGCCAGGATTTACCATCCACTTATTCCAGTTTCCAATCCTGAGTTGGTCCATTTCCCCCCAAAGTATGGATTGCTGAGGTTGTGCAGCGGAAAGTGTGAAAGCTTTCCCACATATAAACCTAATTGCAGAGATTTTGCAGCGAGAAGCGCAGGTAGATCGTGCCAGGAGGCTGGCGTGCTCCATGGGGTAGTGGTGAGCCGAACTCTGTGCCTGTGGGGTGGAAAAGAAGGCAGATTGTAGAGAGGAGCGTACTTGGTCAAGTAAACACCTGTGGTAGAAGCCCTGCAGCCTGTGACAGAGGCCGAGGAGCCAGCGAGTGTTTGCACACGTTCTCAAGCCTTCAGGAAGTGATGGCGGGCAATTGTAACCAGTTGCTTTTCACCCACCAAGGAGTGAAATTGAATAAAGCTAACCAGAGCGTGTCAGACAATCGAGTGCAACAAATGTAGCACTCATGCAGAAGCAAATACGCCATAGAAGGAAGTTTAAACCTAATACGTTTTCAAAACAGCTTTAACAACGTTAAGAGTGGTCGCGTGCCCTAAAAAGTGACTTTTAAACAAATATCAAGCCTTGGTAAAGACCTGACAACATTGTATCTTGTTATCCAATTATTAAACCTCTATAAAGCTCGGAAAGAACGAACAAGCATTACCTTAAGTCAAGAGGTGAACAAGAATTGCCCTCAATCAAGAGAGACAGAAATAACGGTTCCTTTGGGAATAACCATTTCTTACAGAGGAAAAGGGGCTGCTATAACATCTTTAAAAATAGAACTTGTACATGATGGACTATGGCATGGGAGATCCAGCTATTGGTCAGGAGCTTACATTGTCAAAAGCAATAGAGGTTGAATTGGAAGATACTTGGTTGATGGCTGAACAAAAAAACAAGGCTGTTTAAAGAATAGCCCTAGAAGGAAGGTGGTGTTAAAAAGGAGGCAAAGACATTGCTTGTCCAGCAGAGCTAAAAAGGGCATTGGTGAAATACTGGTCTTCATTATAACTGTACAGAAATGTTGAAAGTTAAAGTGGAAGAAGTTGTTGAGTTTAAAAGCAGAATAGTGTGTGGTATACACTTGGGTCTGGCAGGAGAGTGGACCAGACAGAAGCAGAGGTAGAAGACTGGGAGTCGATCACCCCAGTGGAAGTTGAAGCAGTTATATTTCATGGTGCCAGGAGAGAAGCACTGTGAAGAGCTTTATGTTTCATTGTGCCAAAAGGCAAGTGCTGTGAAGCGAACCCAATGGTTCATGGTGTCACGAGGAAAGCACTGCGAAGCAAACCTTGCGTTTCATGGCGCCAAGGAGGGAGCACTGTGACATTTTTTCAGAAGAAACTGGAGTGCTCCATGGTGCCAGGAGGAAGCACTGAGAGACTGTTCGAGTCAAGAAGTTAATTTGTCATCAGGCACTGCAAGAGGAGCAGTACATTTTTGTTTAAAGAACTTCTTCAACTATATCCCCTGGAGGAGAAGGATCCTCTCTGGGTTGAACTGTGAGGTGTTGGAAGTTGCATTCAATCCAAATAGACTTTACCAGGACTGTGTCAGAACTCTGTTTCAACCTTGGATTTCCTTACTGTTTTGTGTTGATCCTGACTTTGACTTAAAACCTGGGGAAGGGGAATTCACTCAGATAACACCATCCAATTCAAAGGTGTTACACATACAAGGTGTTCCATTTACCAACTGCCATATACTTTCTTGTTTATGTTATTGTATAAGTGTGAGGGTCAGCAATGTTACAAGTGTTTTTCCTTAGTTTTCTTAGGCAGAAAATCCCTGTTAGAGTATGGCAAGATAGGTGCTGATTTATAAAATGGCATGGTTTGAAAAATCCTCTAAATATGTCCGCCTCACATTTCTGACCACTCACAGGATGTGGACACAGTTAATATAACATCTTCAAAAACCGCAAGGAAAGAAAGATCATTTGAGATCTATAAGGATAACAATCCCCCCTTTTTTCCCCAAAGGTATGGTGAAAGGGCATCTATAAATGCTGACTTAAATTTACTGCATTCCTCTTTACCAGTGAATTCTGATGACTTGTCCTTAAATAAAAAATGTATCTGCTCTTAAAATTAAAAATGGACATGAAAACCTAATTTTGTTGTCAGGGACTACAAGTCCCATAATCCCAGAAGTGTTAGGACGAGGAAAATTGCTAAAGAGAAATGTTGCAGCAGTAGTCGGGCAAATAAACCTGATAGCCCACACCTGAAGGAAGCCGAGAGGTTTAAAAAGCCCCCTGAGGTGCAGGCCATTAGAAGGAGATGGAGATGTAGATGGAACTGTGGCTGGAGTGCTTGCGGCAGCAGTAAAAGCAGAAGGAAGAGCACAGTGTTGGCAATCCAGGCAGAAGTGGGAGAACCGAAGGGACGCCGGGATTTACAGCAGATATCAACTGCCTGTCCTGCAACGGTCCTGTTTCCACTAACTCTGAAGTGCAGAGGTTGAGCAGCGGAAGGCATGAAGGAAAGTTGATTTTTCCCATGTGAACCTAACTGCAGAGACTGCGCAGCAGGAAGCATGGCGGAGACCGTGGACAGAGGGTACTGTGAAGCCGTGGGCCTCAAAAGTGAGAGGGGCTCCTTAATTGCGTGGCCGGACTGAAGACACCTTAAACAAGGAAGGCACTCGGTCCAAACAGAAGCCAGAAGTCACAGAAGTCCTGCAGCACGCGAAGGAAGGATTACAAAAGCCGGTGAGTCTCACTGAGTGTTGTGTTGCCTTGCGCAACAGTATCCAAATGCAATCACTCAGTGCGAGTAAAGGTGATATGAAACTGACAGTTGATTTTCAAACAATGTAATACTTGAAATGTAGTACTCGCGCCTAAGCGAACATTATTTCTTTCACTCGTGTACGAGGGAAACACAGTGAAACCTCTTCACTGAGCATTCATCTTATTAAAACACATAGGTGGTCACGTGTGCTTAATAAAGATTCTGAGAGGAAGGGTAACTTCTGAATCTATACTACATCAGTTGACTCAAGATAACAATAAAAGTTAAGCGTTTAAACGTTATCATTACAAGTTGTAAAGAGCAAGCAGTGCCCAAGCCAAAAGTGAACAAAGTGTTTCTGGAATCATTTTCTCCAAAGCTAAGGAATGGTGCAAGCATTAACATAAGCATACCAGAATACCTGCATTGCCCACGCCAAGAGTGTGCAAGCATTACCTGAAGACAAGAGAGACTAACAACAAATCTTCTGGGTAAATCATGCTGGCTGGCAGAATACAATAGGTAAAGGCACAGCTGGGGAAAGGGAAGCTTGCTGCTTCTAATTATTCTTTAGAAGCGGATACAACCTATATTGTCAAAGTCAATAGAAAGAATAGAGAAGTGTATCCTAAGGGCAATTATGAGTTGTCATTTGTTGCAGACAGACAAGAGTGGCAAAGAGGCTGCCCCCTGGAAAGGGAATATTCAGAGGAAGTGTGCATTGCTTACTTGAAGGTGTTGAAGTGCCATAAGTGAATCTTGTCATATCTGGAAACAAACTGTTCAAAGTCACAGAGTACTGCAGTTGTGATGATGTTTTGGTTGTCAGTAGATTTGATACTTAGCACAATTGGAGGTGGACTACGGTGAGGTAGAGGAGTAGACCCTAATGGGGAAATCCTGCAGACATTACTCAAAGCGGAGAGTTGCTTAGATGAAGGTATAAGTTCTGTGAAGTCATCCTGACAAAGATACAAACTGTTATTCCTAATATTATACAGAAAGACTTACTAAGTGTTAACCAAGAGCTAGGTTTCACTAATATTACCAGCAGTTGAGTCTATTTGAACCTAACAAGGAACTGTGGTGTTTCTTCTTGGACAATTAGAAGTTGTGGCTAAGTACCTTGCCTGGAAATAACACTGATGCTACTTGATGGAAGTGGAAAGCCTTTATTCCAGCAAGAACAGAGGTTTTCCTGGTGGTGGAACGATGGTTAATAAAACTTTCTTTTGACTTATTGAAGGAGCCAAGAACTGAATCGAGACTATTACAAACCCAGGTTTCCTGGTTTCTTTATGTTGAACATTGGAACTGAAATTACCTTGAAACCTGGGGCAGAGGAGTTCACCCGGGTTACCAAGAAAGACTGAATATCATTGTTGATGTTATTATGAATTGCCATATATTTCTTTATGTATTTGATGTTGAAGTGTGAGTGCCAGATATCATGTGTTGGAGTGTTTTCTTTTAGTTTTGATAGGAAGTTAAATCCTCGTCAGAGTAGGGATAGTGAGGCGTTTGATGAGACTTCTACTTTGCCATTTTATTAAAGTTTGAGAAATTATCTAAATGTTGTCTGGCTCACATTTCTGACCCCTCACAGATGGTCTCTGTTATTTACATACCGTAGGGAACATTTTAGGTAATACGTTTTCTTATGCTGCCACCACCACATATTTGACAATTTCGTCCACTACGAATGGTTTGAGATAAAATTTTAGAAAGTAGTGTACAGTCATTATTGACTATTGACATTCGAAAGACCTAATAGGGCACATAATGTCGTCTATATATTACTTGATCAGTATTCTGTTTTGAATAATTCTTGCACTTTAATGCTGTATGTTTCATATTGTATTAGGTTTACATCCAAGATATATAATACTCACACAGATGAATTTAGATATGTATGTAGACCTTACTGTTTGATGCACTTTATAGCTGTGTTTTGCACATATAATTGATTCAAGTAGAAGATTTATATTTGCAGTATATTTTCATTTGTTCACGTGTATTAGAGAATGTCTCACAAGTTGCGCCCTCCCCCACGTGTATGTTGGAGGTGTTTTAGCATAGATACATATACATCCAATTTCTGTTTATAGAGACAAGTAAGCAGAAGCTATATAAATAAGTATAGTCTCCGTCAGATAGTTTTAGAGGTTTATTCGCAAACACTACACGCCAACACGTGTTTCAGCCCTCTCTGGGCCGTCTTCAGGGCGTTTAGATAGGTGATAGTTAGGATTCATCGTTAACATACATTGTAACAAAGTAAAGTGGCGTTGTCATCATTGCCATGTAATTGATTGAAAATCAAGGAAATAACCATACCATAATATTAGATCATATTTACACAATCAGCACCAGGTGCAGTTGCGAGGAGAGAGGAAAGAGACCAAAAATGGGGGGGGGGGGAGAAAGGGAGAGAAGAAGAAAACAAATTAGTAAGTAATACAGTGTGACCAGCAACTTGAGTTAGCTGCATCAGGTAGAGAAACAAAAATAATAATAATTAAGGTCAGTAACTTTATATTTAAAATAAAGGCATCTAGTATCCTCCCACAAAATGAGTTGTATCAGAAGTCTGGCGTGACCACATCAAAGAGAGAAAAAGCAGTTCAAAGACGCGTGGTACCTGTTAGTGGTCCCTTCATCAAATGTCTTAGTTAGCTTGGTGTCTTTTTCTTTTTTCAAAGTAAACTGTGAAGTGAAAAATGTGCCTCTAGTTACTAAGTGTATTAGTTGCGGTGTCAAGTAATAAGGTTTACCAAATAAATGTCAAATCTGGATAATGGGTTAAAAAGCTTGTGCTTACCAACAGAATCAGGTTAAATGCATATTGCAAAGAATAACGCACTGTCGCTTCCGTGCTGCAATTCGGTTTTCAGTTCTAGGTATAACATGGGAAGAAAGCACGAGAGGCAGGTTTCCCATTAGCCGCAGTGCGCATAGCTCTGCCGTATTGTTCAAAGGACAAACAACTTTCACAGCAACAAACCACTGTTCTTAACTTAACAAGCAGCCTGGCTTGTTAAGTACATTAAAAGCTAGACATATATACTTTTTTCTATAAGCCAGACGGCTGACCAATCGCCAGCCAGGCAGCTGGTTTCCATATACGCGTCTTTCCAATGGGATGGAATACTTAAATATATACTCAGCAAGTAGCATTAACAACACCCAGTATACTTTAGTACATTTTGTGCATATTTAACACATTGCCCTGTTAAACTGCACTCTAAACGAGCATGTGCTGTTTAAGTGAGGCACACTATAATTTAGCATTCGGATAACACGTTACATTGTTAATCACTCCAAATACTTAAATAATGCAGTAGTAGCACTTAATATTCTTCTGCATATTCCTAAAACTGGTTGCAGTACCAGGATCGTTTGTTTTCCTTCTTTAAAACTTAAAGAACACAGCAGCTTCCGAATTCGTACTCTGTACTTGGTTGCTTGGCAACCCTAATTGCACTGTATCACATGACCGTGGGCTTTAAGGCCCATCTGTCCTGTGAATGGCTAAACTAGACAACACCCACATTTCTTGAGTCACTCGACTGATGGACGTGCTGGAGACAGCACTCAGACACGCATTGAAGCGGCTAATGAGAAGCAGCTACAGGTAAGCATCTGCAAACACGGCTCTTCCTTTGAACAATACGGCAGAACTATGCGCACTGCGGCTTATGGGAAACCTGCCTCTTGTGCTTTCTTCCCATGTTATACCTAGAACTGAAAACCGAATTGCAGCACGGAAGCGACAGTGCCTTATTCTTTACAATATGCATTTAACCTGATTCTGTTGGTAAGCACAAGCTTTTTAACCCATTATCCAGATTTGACATTTATTTGGTAAACCTTATTACTTGACACCGCAACTAATACACTTAGTAACGAGTGGCACATTTTTCACTTCACAGTTTACTTTGAAAAAAGAAAAAGACACCAAGTTAACTAAGACATTTGATGAAGGGACCACTAACAGGTACCAAGCGTCTTTGAACTGCTTTTTCTCTCTTTGATGTGGTCACGCCAGACTTCTAATACAACTAATTTTGTGGGAGGATACTAGATGCCTTTATTTTAAATATAAAGTCACTGACCTTAATTATTATTATTTTTGTTTCTCTACCTGATGCAGCTAACTACAGTTGCTGGTCACACTGTATTACTTACTAATTTGTTTTCTTCTTCTCTTCCCCCCCCCCAATTTTTGGTCTCTTTCCTCTCTCCTCACACCTGCACCTGGTGCTGATTGTGTAAATATGATCTAATATTATGGTATGGTTTTTTCCTTGATTTTCAATCGATTACATTGCAATGATGACAACGCCACTTTACTTTGTTACAATGTATGTTAACAGTGAATCCTAACTATCACCTATTTAAACGCCCTGAGGACGGGCCAGAGAGGGCTGAAACAGGTGTTGGCGTGTAGTGTTTGCAAATAAACCTCTAAAACTATCTGACGGAGACTATACTTATTTATATAGCTTCTGGTTACCTGTCTCTATAAACAGAAATTGGATGTATATGTATCTATGCTAAAACGCCTCCAACATACACGTGGGGGAGGGCGCAACTTGTGAGACATTTTCTAATACAGGTGTACACTTTTTTGGAAGGGATACCGGGAGAATTACCCTTCTTTGCCTCACTATTGCAGCTAACCTCTCGGACTAATCCAGTTTCACACTAACTAATCAAGCAGTGCGCAACCACCCATACTAGGGACTTCTTCCCGGTTTAGTTACTATTTTCATTTGTTGCCTGTGCCGATTTTAATCTTCGATATACGTTGTTGTCATTCTTTCCACTATTAAAATTGACTGAATTTATGATCCCAAGTATTCAGGATACTGACTAGCTTTCATGTCTATATGTATTTTTCCATATATAATACTGTATAAATGGACTCCGTAAGGAAATAATATAGGTTATGTTGATGCTGCTATCTCGTGAAACACCACACTCCTGTATAGTTTGCTTATTGACAGGAACACAATGTTGCACTTTCATTGATGACCGTTACAATGTCACCTTAAGTCACAACTCCCATATTGCATCAATTGGGGAGGTACCTGTTGACACCTCTATGGCCTGGCTGCAGACCATCAAGAACTTCTTGGAAAATATAGGCTGGAAGATAGTGACATATGCCCTTGGTATTGTTTCTGTCCTGCTATTGCGCTTTGCTTCCTGAAAGCTGGTACTATGCATCATTTCTTCCATCACCCTGCGTAACTCCACCCACCTGGCAATGCCCCTGGACCCTCTGGGCTACAGAAGGGCCTCCACAGCCTCCACTGCAAGTTGTGGCTGTGCCTGGGAACAAGAAGTACACAGACTGTGACAAATAAACTGACAGGAATATGCACCTGGGCCTATA
Organism: Ambystoma mexicanum; assembly: GCF_040938575.1. Taxonomy (NCBI): domain Eukaryota; kingdom Metazoa; phylum Chordata; class Amphibia; order Caudata; family Ambystomatidae; genus Ambystoma; species Ambystoma mexicanum. The sequence goes on from NC_090932.1 coordinate 1,537,978,491, forward strand.
CTAAAAAAAAGATTGTCAATCCTTACACCAAATACAAAATAAGTGTGGGATAATGTTCTTAAGAAAGAGGGAAGTGTTCACAAATAATAATAAATCAGGATGCGGTACTTAGGGTCTCTCTTCCCCCTGTTTTTCTGCACGGGATAAGGTAGGATTTTTGAGCACAGCACATGCTCAAGCTTTCCCAGCACAAGCCAACAGTTCCACTCTCAGGGCCTTCCGTGGTGAAGTCTCCTTTTCTACAAAAAGTCTCTTGCCGCTGTGGGCCTGATGTATTCGAAATAATACATTATTTTCTGCTTGCACGTTGGGTGATGCCTTTCACCCTTGGATCTCCCTCTTCCAGGCGCAGATCCCTAGAAAGTTCCTTATTGATACCAGGACCTTTGATAGTTAGGCCCTCGAAAGCAAGAGGGCCTAACAGGTTCAAAGTAAAAGTTTCAACACAAGGTTCTAGAGTTCTTCTCTGGTTTTATTTGGGTGACAGTTCTTCACCCCTGGGTTTCCCTTCTTCCTGGCTAAGACCCCTCTCGAATATTAGCTTTTGTTTGTCTGATGTCACTCTGCCATAGCATGCATTCAAAAGGCTTTCCCTATTGTACCTTGCTTTGTTGCATTCACGGGTCGGTGGGTGTTGGCTTCTCACTCTTGGATCCCCCTCTTCCGGGTTCAGATCGCCTCCCTCGATCTGGTGCACTATGGCTTTCAATGCAATTTTGTTGTGGCCTTTGCAAATCTTAATGTCTTTTTATACACTTCACTGTGGACATCCCTTGGCACGGTTCACTTTTGTCAACACACTGAATTTCGGGACTTTAGACTTCACCCCCTCTTTATCGGCATCCCTCTTTCGGGTTCACTCTTGCCAATCGTGCCTTTCTCATTCAACTCTTACGATGCAGGATTAATTTCCCTTAGCTTCACAATCATCTGTCGGTTAAAGACTTGACTGTACCAAGGATTTTTCAAGACCCCTGTATGACCACATTGATCTCATTCTCGTTTTTCCCCATTCCCCAAGGCCTTCTGGTTATGGTAGTTTCAACAATCGGATAATCGCCCAGAGTTTCCTGAGTGAGCACCCACGTGGTGCCGCACTCCTCTGTTGCTGGTTTTCCCCCTTGGTTTTCCGCCTTTCGCATCAATCGCTCTTCATGCTTTCACAGTTGAATTAGCCGTTTGCTACTTTTCGTTCAACACAGTTCGGTTTCTTATCGACTCTCCCCTCGGCTTACTGGCTGTCATGAATCGCTTGGTTTTCTTTCTCTTTGGAGTCAAGGTTGGTAGCATGGAGACGAGCGTCTCTCCCCCGCTTGGTTATCAGCAGAGGAGGGTCTCGTGTACCGTTGACATCTGCTGCAACACACGCTGGCTATTGTCCGGGGTCTTACGATTCCTTCTGCGGAGGTTTCACAGGCCTTGGCCGGAAAGGGCAAGGCCGCCTCTCTCCTGGTCACCCTCTCGGTACGCGCTGTCTTTCTCCTCTTGAACTGCCATGCTGAGTTAGCTCTCACGAAGTGGGGTCTGCCTTGCCCATATTGTGCTCTTGTGCTCCACCTTCAATCCCTGTGAGGGAAGGGAAAGGGCAGTCAGGGGTGTGAAGTTCTGGTTAATTGCCTGTCCCTGGTGTTGGGACATGTCGGGTAAATGGCGCGAGTGTTAGTCCGTCATCCTTTGTAATATGCTATAAAGTGTTTGCGTTCTAAAAGGGGGCAGTATAGGTAAAGTGTTTGTGTATCCTACGTGGAAGGTTGGGGAAAAGTGGTCAAAGGAAGGGGGATACTGCGTTTCACCCGTCGGTGTCCCACAAAATCCCAGAGGACCACCCATCCAGGTGATCCTCCCCCACTGGTCCACCCCCAGGAACTGCATCCAGTAGCAATGGCTGTGTCATGGCCACCTGGTTGACAGACGCCCAGAGACTAGTCAGGGAGACACCTTCAGGTTTCTCACACCTGGCAGGGGAGTATACCAGGTAGATGCAAATCTATAGGAAGTCCCCAGAAAAGACTGTTTGTCAAATCCAAGAAGGAACATTTGAAAGAAGGGTCTACAAGGCTAAAGAGCTTTGTAGCAACAAGGATTGTTGTGTGCCTGGAAAGACACAAAGAATTGTTAGACCAAGACTCATTGGCAGAGTGTTAAAGAATCCAGGGGTTTATGAACACTTTTTACAATCATCAAATTAAAGACGTTTTCACCTTATAGTTTGATTTATAGTGTGAGGGTCAGGATAGAAAGTTTGGACAGAAGGACGGTTTTGATTTTGACTTCCTGACACAGACAGATCATTAGTTTTTGGTTATAGGTAGAGAGGCCTTTTCCCCAACCCATTTAAGTTAATAAAGGTCCTTAACCAAAAACATGCCAACTTTGTGTCTGGCTTTCATTTCGGACTCCTCACAACCCCCAGAAGCCAAGTACATACAATAACTAAGCCCAAAATCTGTTATTAGAATTGCCAATAACTGCCCATGTATGACTATGGTCACTGATGTCACCAACACAGGCAGCCCCTGCATTTTCCAAGAGGCCCCACACAGTGGTCATGTGTAACCTTACAGTGCCCCTGACCCCACCTGGCCAACTTCAAGACCATTTGGCCTCTGTTTATTGCTCCTGAACAGCTGCCAGGATGACCTTCTCCTCTACCCAGAAGGGGAAGGGATCTGTTTGTTCATTTGATTTTGATTCATTTCATACGCGCACCAAGCAAGCAATTGCATTCGGGCGCAGATGTTAACTATACGTTATATGTTTAGCTGTGGAGGCTTAGGGTCACCATGGTTACTTAGGTTCATTTGAATAGGAATGTTTTTAATTCCTTTCTGAACATTGCCAGTGTAGTGCATGAACGAATGCCAAAAGGCAGCTGATTCCACAGCTTGGGGCCGAACATGGAAAACGTCCTGTCTCCTTTAGAGGTGTATTTTGTCCGAGGGACACATAGCAGGAGTTTGTCTCCTGAACGGAGGTCTCTGGTAGGGTAATACTGGTGGATTCTCGTGTTCAGGTATCTGGGTGCGAGTTTGTGGTAACATTTATAAACCAGACACGCCACCTTGAATTTAATACGGTCCTCCACCATCAGCCAGTGGAATGCTTTCCGAGATGTAGAAACGTGATCTCTTTTGCCCAGGTGGGCAGTTAACCTCGCTGCCGCATTCTGGGCCTTTTTTAGTCTTGACATTTGTTTCATAGGAATCCCCGTCATGAGACTGTTACAATAGTCAAGATGGGCATTTACCAAGGCTCCCACCACCACGGCTGATCTTGGGGTGTTAAAAAAGGAAGAACGTTCCTACGCAAGCGCAGGGCGTAATATACTGCTGTTATTTTTGCCCCAACTTGTGCTTCACTGGCCAAGTTTTCTTGCCAGATGCAACCAAGATTTTTTACTTTCCTAGAGAACAGGATGTTTTCACCTAAGATCTGTGGAGTTATGTGGGTTCCTTCCTCTCTGTTTTTGTTCTCTGATCTGAACAGGATTACCTCTGTTTTGGCTGCATTGAGCTGTAACTGGTTGCACGCCATCCATTTTTTGACATCTTGCATACACCAGTCTATCCTTTCAAATGCCTCCGGCAGATTATCGGTCTCCACATAGATCTGCGTATCGTCGGCATAAGAGTGGAAACGTAGACCGTGTTTCCTGAGGATGTCAAACAGTGGTCGAATATATAGGTTGAAAATCAGAGCTGAAAGCGCTGAGCCTTGGGGGACTCCACATCTCAGTTGTATTAACTCTGAGAGGAAGGCTCCCAGGGCCACCTGTTGAGTTCTGTCTTGTAGGAAGGAATCAAACCAATCCACCACAACTTTAGCTGCTCTGCCTATACTTCCAATCCGTTGGAGTATAATTTTGTGGCCGATTGTGTCGAATGCTGCCGACAGATCGAGCATCAACAGTATTGTGTTGCTTCCTCTGTCCGCAGCTTCTAGTAGGTCATCCTGGACTGCCAGTAAGGCAGTCTCTGTCCCATGATTAGGGCGAAATCCTGATTGGTGTTCGTCCAAGATGTCTCGATTGTCGACGAACTGCTGGAATTGGTTACAAACAATTTTTTCAAGAATTTTAGTAGGCCAGCATAGATTAGCCACAGGACAGTAATTTTTTAGTATCATGGGGTCCAACTTGGGCTTTTTTAATAGCGATTTTACCACCGCTCGCTTAAGTGAGCAAGGAACATAGCCCTCTGATAGGGATTTATTTACAAATATTGTTAAAAAAGGGGTGAGGTTGGCTGCTAAACGAATAGCGGTACATGGTGGTATAGGAAAAGCCAAGTCCTTAGTGGGTTTTAACTTGAGTATTAAAGCTTCTATATCTTCCTTCTCAATAGGTTGGAAGCGAAAGTTCTCCTCGGTTCCCTGGCTTTCTACTACTTCTCCCTCTTCTCCAGATTCTCCCCATTCTTCCGCAGTTATCAATTTAGTGATGCTTTTCCGAATCCCAATGATTTTTTATTCTAAAAAATCATTGAACTTACTTGCCTGTTCCTTAGAGTCGGCAGTCGGTACTGCCATGCATTCTGGTTTCCTGAACCTTGCCACTACATTGAACAGGGCTTTTGCCCGATTACCTGCTAGCTTAATTTCTTCTTGAAGGAAGTTTTTTTGGGCCACAAAAAGGGCATTTTTATAATCTTTTATTCAGGCTCTCGCTTTCACTGCGTCTTCAACTACTTTAGAGGATCTCCAGAGTTTATTCGCCTGGCGAACTTGTTTCCACATAAGGCCCAGTGCTGGGGTATACCAAGATTTGAATGTTTTAACTGTCTTAAGTCTAAGTGGGGCGTATTTATCACAAATTACCCTTAACAGATCTTCCCCCTTACTAAAAAATTATTCACCTGCCGTATTGGTATCCAGGCATGCCAATTGGTCTTCAATTTCCTTCCCTGGAATTTTTTCTAAGTCGGACATCTTCCGGCACCAAATTGGTGGAGTCTCCCGTCCTTTTACCCTCTGATGTCCTATTTCTCTAATAGTCGCTAATTGTAAGTAGTGATCGGACCATAGGAGTGGAATAGTCTCTCCAAATTGAACGACACCCCCTCTTGCTGCGACAAGATCTAGGTAGTTAGTGTCCCTTCTTGTGGGAGGGTTCTCTAGTAATAAGCTCCAGATCATGATTGTCTAAGAGTTGCATCAGCACCGCATGATGTGGATGCAAATTATCATTTTCTAGCCAAATATTCCAATCTCCTATACAAAGTATGTCTTTATATTTTCTCCCCCATAATGTGAGGTGGGCATCTAATAATTCTAGAAAGTTCAGTAGAGGTCCAGGTGGTCTGTAGCCCAGCAGTACTTTCATAGTTTGTGTATGTGACACCGAAATTGAGAAAACCCCGAACTGGGTGTTATCATCCCAGTCTAGTTTCTCCAGGTGCGAAATAGTCATAGCCGACTTGTAAATTATAGCAATTCCCCCTCCTCTCCCATCTTCTCTATTAATTAACTGAATGGTATATTTTTCTGGGACCAATTTATGGAACATGGTCTGGAACCAGGTTTCTGTCAGGCAAAACAGCTCCAAATCTAACTCTTGAATAAGCTCTCCCACATCTACAGCGTGAGCCACTGCTGAGCGTGCATTCAAAGAAGCAATTTTAAATGTAGTATTTCCCTCTTGCCCTGTCCTCTGCCGAACCCTTTCCAGTCCATGCTGGCGAATTTTATCCAGACATCTTAAGTCCAAGTGGCCCTGCCCAGTATTCTAGGCTTTCATCTCTGTACTTGTGTAAGTTACCTTTATTTTTTGGAGCTCCATCCTCTGTAGCTTTGACTTACCCAAAATAGTAATAAGGCCCTGTGGCACCGAAAACCGGAAGCGTATCCCGCCGCTCGCCGCTCTCGGCCGCAAACAGGCCTCAACAGGCTTCGCGCTGACGCGAGCCAGTTAAGGGCTGTGTCTCATCTGAATGACACGAAACGCATGTGACTTGCACTCGGGTTTCTGGGAAGCGTAGTCCGTTTTCAACTACACAGAACTAACGCTCTCCCCCAAGTCACGAGTGCAGGCAAGTAGTGCATTACCCCTCAATGGAATTTAATCATTTACACATTCTCTAATGTAAAAATAAAATACATAGTAAAAACGGCTTCATATAAAAAACGAAGTGAAGTAAAAAAGGCAGCACCTTCTAACTCTTTGGGCTAAAAAGCCACTTCCCACAACTAGTATAGCTAAGAGCCCTCCCACCCGTGGAGAATAATCCCTGGTATCCTTTTTCCACTGAGCCCTTTGTTTACGCAGTTTACAACCCCTGATCAGAAGATATGATAGGGTCCTGTCAACTTTCTGCCTCTCCCAGCCTGGGAAAGCTGTTTGTCTGGGGTGCTGAGGGGTGGCGCCTTCTGACAGTATAAGAAGGTGACTACAACACGGCTCTGGGTATTTACTGAAGAGCCCCCCAAATTCCCCGTGGGGACTCCGTTCCTGATCCGGGGAGGTGTGGTGAAGGAAACCACATCAGCAAAGAGTGGGCCAACCAGGGACTCAGTTAGAAATCAAACACAACACAGTCTCCCTTATTCAGCCAGTAGCTGTGGGAGACAGTCAGAAGTCTCTCCTCAGGACACCCACTGTGCCCAATAGGCCAGGCCTGCAAGAAGACACACTCCTACAAAGGGAAGGGGCTAGGAGGAAGAGAGAATGGCGGTAAATGTGTGACCAGCTGTGTAAAGAAATAGGTGCCTTGGAACAGAAGATACAGAGCACAAAGCTAGCGTATGGCAACCTGCTGGTGGAGGCCAAGGGGAAGTGGGCGGACCTTATGGAATTAGGACTCAGTGAAGTTGTGTGTAAATGTTTCTGAAGCAAATATTTTATGGAAAAGGTGATAAGGCCGTTTCAATATTGGTGGTGAGGCAGAGGTCGCAGAGAGCAGAAAGGTGTGTGGCGGAGATTGAACACTCGGGAGTACCAACTTTACACGGACGCAGATGAGATATTGCGGGGCTTTGCAGGCTTTTATGAGAATCTTTATGGGAAGGAGTCTGACTTCAAAGAGGGAAGTATTGATATGTATCTGAAGACTATAGGGCTCTTGCAGCTAAATTCAGAGGAGATGAAAGCTTTAGATGCCCTTTTTAATAAGGAGGACATTTTGAAGGTTATATCGCGAATGTCCTCTGGGAAGGCCCCTGCTGATGACGGATTCACTGTGGGGTTTTACAATAGGTTTGCAGCCTTGATTCCCCATTTCTCATAAAACTGTTTAATTTCATTTTGGATAATCTGTAATTGCAGTAATCCAAAGGCGGACAAGGATCCTACAAAATGCACGTCGTGATGACCAATCTCATTGCTCAATTTGGACGCCAAACTCTTTGTAAAATGGATAGCGTTCAGATTCGAACGGGTCCTGCCTAAACGGGTACACCAGGACCAGGTAGGGTTCATTCCCGGGCAGCAGATGGAAGATGCAATGCGCAAGACACTGAATCTCATGGATTTGTGTAGATTTCAAGGAAGAAACCTGGTGCTCCTAGACCTGGATGCTGAGAAAGCATTTGATAGGGTGAGGTGGAACCTTATGTATGCTATTCTGACGAAATCCGGGTCTTGATTACTGTGGGGGATTAGTGCCATTTATTCAAACCCGATGGCGAGTGGCAGCAAATGGGAAATTATGGTTCTCCTTACATAGGGTGTGTCCATTGTCACTGATGTTCTTTGCTCTCACAACGGAACTATGCTCATCCACCTGCGAGACCCATAAGTTTCAGCACCGGCAGTGTTTGACGTAATTAAGGAATATGGGGTATTGGCTGGATATAAAGTTAACAAATCAAAGTCAGTTCTCTTTCTATTTGGTGATGAGGAGGGGAGAGACGTGGAAGCTTTGAAGCATTCGGGACTACAGATTTGCATGGGGGGTGAAGGTGACTAGAACATTTGTAAAGTTAATTGATGCGAATTCCACCCCTTTATTGAAGGCTGTATATGGGTAAATGGATCACTGGGGGAAACTGACTGTTTCCTGGATGGGACAATTGAATGCTTTGAAGATGACTGTTCTCCGTGTTCTTTACCCATTTCAAATGCTGCCGACAAGGGTACCCGAGGAAACGTTGAGGGAAGCGAAGGCTAAGATATTGCAGTTTCTATGGCAGGGTAGGAAGCAAAGGGTGGCCTATGGTATGCTCATCTTCCCGAAAGAAAAGAAGGGTAGCAGGGGGGCGAATGGGGGTTGGTTTTCCAGACTTGGCCACATACTATAGGGCGGCACAGTTGAGGGCATTGGGCTGTACAAAAGCAATGGGTATACCTGGAAAATATGTTTACAACCGGTCCCTGTGGGAGAATGGTTGTGAGTCCCCAGTGGTAAACTCTCCCAGAAGGGTTAGGGAGCATGAGGTTTTGGAGACATGTTGGGGTATATGGAGACAGAATCCAGGAATGCGAGGTGGGTCACAACATGACTGTCTCCATTGAGTCATCTTTGGGCCCCCAGTGAGGGACGAGCGACGGGATGCATTGAGGTTTCAAGCTTGGGTTGAGGCTGGGCTGAAACGGGTGGGACAGCTCTGGGTTAAGGAAAGGTTTATCTCCATGTAGGAGCTGGAAGGCGCATTGGGTATAGGCAAGCTCTCAGTGTTTTTATATCTGCAGCTTAAAAAGGTGTGTTGATGGCGGAAAAGCAGAGAAATAAAATACAGCAAAGTTTAACACCGGTAGAAAAAGTTCTGGACACATGCTGAGGGAATAGGGGGTTTATTTTGAAACTCTATGGAGCGTTATTGACGGTTAAGGGTGGCAGCGCTGACCACGTTAGACACAAATGAGAGCAAGACTTTGTTAGGGATGTTGATACAGATATGTGGGGGGCAATGTTTAATGAAGTGTTGAAGACATGGGTAGCTTGCCAGTACAAGATGCATGGGATAAAGTTATTGCATATGAGCCAGGGGGTTGTCAAGAATGTTGCCCGCTGTGGATCCCATGTGTTGGCGAGGCTGTGGGAAAAGAACCACTTACTGGCATATGTGGTGGTCCTGTAGTACGGAACAGGCCTTCTGGAAAGAAGTGTTGGGTCAAGGGGTAGAAGGATTTGAGCAGCAATTGGATGCCATACGGCTACTCTTTGGGTTGGAAGACGAGAGATCCTGGAGGTCGCTCCCGCATTTGGCTCATTTTTTACTTATGGCTGCAAGGGTGTTCATAGTCATTGGATGGATAAGGAGAATGTTGCCATTGGAGAGGGAATACGTTTCCAAGGCCAGGGAGTTATTTCTGATGGAAAATATCACAGCTACACTACATGATGTTCACTCATCAAGAGAAGGAGAGTGGTTGAGATTTGTATGCAAGTATAGAGCAAGGGTCCAAGTAGGGTAAGTGCTCAAAGAGGATCGCCATGATCGGGACAAGGGATTGGTGAGGCAGGCCACCCCCTTCCAAGGAAAAAGTGCAGTCAGGACGGCGGGCCTGGCTGTTGGGGTGATGGATGTTTGAAGGTTTCCAATCATGATATGAGTAGGGGGCGGGGGTCGCTGACTGTTTTCTTACTGTATGCGTGGGCACCGGCATGAAGGGGGCAGGAGTTGGTAGGGTACAGTGTTTGTTTTTTATTTTAAGGTTTAGGAGAATGTATTTTGATGTACTGTACATTTCAAAAGGGATAAATAAAAAATGTACACAAAAAGAAATGTCACTTTCAATCAACCACAAAACCATGCAAGAGAAAGGCCCAGCTTGACATCAGTGCAGAATGTCATTCTGCAGACCCACCTGGCCTCTCGGATTATCGCAACACGCACTCGTCCCATGCCAACACTTAGAGTTGCAAGTGCTTCTCAGCTCCGACCACAAGCATGCAAACCTTGCTCTACCCACTCGTCTTGCTTCCACCCCAGTGTATAGAGCATTCTTAAATGCTGGAAAAAAAGAAAACCTATGTTACAGCACGACTTCAAAGTAGACTGACACCCCCAGTTACAGGTGCAGCTATTTCTTCATTCTCTCTGCACTCCATTCATTATTAATACACAATAAACAAATACAATCCATGCTCAAAGGTCATTCTTCATGAGTCCTTCGAAAAAGACTGAAGGCAGACTTCCCAAACATCGGCATTCTGAGTTCACAATGGTAATGACCTAAAGGTTGTCTCCTGAAAGTTATCCATTCCAAATGTTGAAACAATACCCCCCCCCTCTACCTTTACAAACCTTGCAGATTATATTTTATTTGGTTACACCATGATGGTGGTGGACACCTCCCTACAGTCAGCTTTCTATTCAACCTTCCCTCCTATCTGCTTAACAACCCAGGTCTGTACTGCGGCCCCCCTCCCCTCTTCCAGTACACACCCTGTACTCCTTATCTCCCTCAACTCTACTTACTAGAATTTTTCATTTCAGGCTCCACCGTCCTGCAGCCTGGCCACAGAACGTCCCGACTCCTGCTTCACGGCCAGGCCTAGCCAAAACCTTTAGGAAAGGGTGACTTTTGCTTCTGGAAAGAACCGGGATGGCCAATCACTGGGTATGGGGGACCTTCAGTAGTTTTATTTGTACTGGATACTGCTCAATAGTGGGGAAACTTTCTTCTTATTCAAAATACCAGCTGGGTCAGTCACCATACGTTCATTAAAATATTATGAAATGTCAATTAAATAATTTCTATATCATTTATAGAAATTATTTTTAACTTTTCTGGTAAAAATCATTGCCAGAGCAGCTTACCTGCAAATCCACGAACATTTAGAAATCAACGACCTCCTCGGCCTCAGGCAATCCGGCTTCAGGCCGAGTCACGGCACGGAACCAGCCCTTATCGATTTAAAGACACAAATAGAGATCAAAGACAAGGTAAACTAGCTCTCCCCCTACTTCTCCATCTGACGGCAGCGTTGGACTTAGACCACAAAATCCTCTGTGCTCATCTCAGGACCTCAGCACACTTCTCTCACAAAGCCACAACATGGATCCAATCCTTTTTAGACAATAGAATGATGAGAGTATTCTCTCAAACAGCATCAGCTAACCCTGAACCAGTCACATGCGGCATCCCAAAGGGCTCCTGCGTGTCCCCCACCCATTATAATGTATTCATCAAGCCTCTGTTCGACGACCTTGACTATCTGGGTGTCACCTACACTAATTATGCAGATGACACTCAGATCCTCATACCCGTCACTGGCGACACTGACACCAAACGGCTCAATGAGATCTACAGTATCATCCAAGCCTGGATGGCAAAACACAGACTCTGTCTCAATGACGAGAAGACAGAGCTCCTCCTCCTAGGCTCGAATCTCAAACTCAACAGACTCAGCAAGCAGTATGACACCTTCACCATCGACGGCAATTCCATCAAGGTCTCCAAAGAGGTGAAAACTCTTTGCATATACATTGACTCCTTGCTAAACCTAACAAGACAGGTCAATGCCATAGCCTCATCCACTGCCTACACGTGAAAGTTAATTACAGCCAGCAGACCATTTCTCACTACACCTAACTGCACTACGATAGCCAGAGTGCTAGTACTCTCCAAGTTAGATTACTGTAATTTACTCTATCTTAGAACTAATCAACACAACTTGAACAAAATGCAAGTCCTACAAAATAACGCCATAAGGGCAGCCCTAAACATTCCTAGATCCCACCACATTTCAGAGGTGAGACGGAACCTCAACTGGCTTTCAATCAAGCAAAGGATAGCCCACAAAACTACCTCCTTGACACACACACACATGCCTGGCCAATCTAGCTCTTCCATACTTGACAAACAACATCACACAGAATACATCAGACCAAACTATGAGATCAGCCCAGGCACACTCCCTCAAAATCCCAAACTTCAAATGGCAAAAGGCAGGAGGGAATAGTTTGCCAGTACTTGCAGCCAAGTTATGGAATTCACTACCCCTCCCACTAAGATCCGAACCAGCCTTCCACCCTTTCAAATGAAATGCCAAAATCTTGCTTTCAATGCAGGAACATTAGCTTATCTTGTATCCAGCCTGTAATCTGCAAACTACTGGAATACTTCACCTCACCCATACTGTGTAAAGCCTGATATTTTGTTTAAATGCAGCATTCCATAGCTCTGCACACTGTATACCTATGTAAAAATTGTAACTATAAGATTGCTGTAACCTATGTTTTCACACACATTGCAACGTGTTAACTCTCTGTAAAATCTTGTAACTGCTGTATATATCAGTATATCCTGTAATTTATGTAACCTGTATATATCAGTCCCTTCTGTAACTATATTATAAGAAACGCACCCAGATGCCTCTAGGCTGGGAGCGCAATACAAATAAACAAAATACAAATACACATTTATCTATGCCTCTCTTGACGCGTCAGGGTTTACTTTTGTATCTTTCTAGTTTAGTGACTTGCACAACACACTCTGAAATGGAGGGAACAGAAAAGTAATGTGGTTCAGCAAAAGATCTGGAAAGAGGCAAGCAGTGATTAGAAGGATCCGGAAAAGTACCACAAAATGCATTTCCTCAGAATTCATCGCCAACAGAGCCACCTTTTGGTGGAGGATGAGGGTGCGATTTACCTCTATAAAGGATGCAATGCTGGCCTTCTCAAGCTCACGCTGCTTTCTTTTGCGGATAACCCGCTCGTACAACCTCGGAGTCTGGTCCATAGACTTGTATAGGTCTCTGAGGGCTTGTTCAGTGTAAGCTACAGACTGTTCCTCAAACTCTTCTGTCGAGATGAGTTGGCAAAACGACATTGTGAGCGGGCACTCCTTGTCAAACTCCTCCAGGGTCTCCATCCTACACCAAAAGGACAGAACAAACAGGGGTAGAAAGTCAATAATTCATCAACAGCATTATTTTGGGTGTCTGCTAGCCAAACCAAAGGATATGGGTCATGGAACCTTAGTTTGATATTTTCATAAAGAAATAATACATGTATGCCAGAGGTTTAGGGGATAGCACCCATCTCTCCATCAGCACTCGGACGCCAAGAACGAAAGTCTGCATTCCAGTCTGACCAGTTGTTAAGATGGATTTCTAGAATCTGGCCTGGTGGATGGATTTTAGGAGGCCGCCCTAGTTATAGTGAACAGGGACCTCTGAAAGGTTAGCCAAAACCCAATCAAGGTACATGGATGAGCAGTCAATGCTTATTCTCAGGAGAGTGCGAGTGGGATCAGGGGCCCTCAATGAGTCCCCCCCTAATATGGCACACAGTACGTCAATTTAGACAATCTTGTATAAATATACCGTTATTTATTATGGGCCTTCTGAACACACTGAAAAATGAATCCAAGAGGTAGCATTATCACGCAAAACTATGATACAAATGTATACATTCACATTAATATATCTCAAATAACTTTCAGCAGAGCAGGCAAGTACTTCAGATGCAGTCAATGATGGAACCAGATCCCAAGACAATAAATCAATCTTAAGAAGTCCAAACCCTAAGATAAATGGGGCCTTGTGCCCAAAAGTCACAGGAGCCACAATGCTGTTCACCAGAATGGCACCTCTGCATGTAGGTTTCACTAGGCTTGTGTTGGTGATAGTTTAAATGTTTGACTATTTTACTAAAGGCAAGTAAACGTTTTCTTGTATTCCAGACCCACGACTAACCCAGGTACAGGATATCCGACCCAGGTTCGACGACCATAAGGTGAGTTGAATGGAATAAGGAAACAAAGGGAATTGTTCCCAATGTTATCCTATGTAGGACAGGGGGGACAGATGCACTGTAGTTACTTACCCCCCTGACTCAGCTTTTCCCAGATGTCACTGTGGATCATCTGGGGGTTACTGGGGGCATGTTCGTTTGCCATTAGTTCCGGTGAAAGGTGCCCAGGAGTTGCAGATTCAAGGATTCCTCCAGTTGGGTGCAGCTGCAGGATGCAACCTCTGTCGATGAAAAGAATACAATTAACACTGATGCAGACCTCATCACGACATGTCACAGGTTGGAGAGAGGCGAGTTCCAGCGAATGTCTCCGCACACAAGCGTTTCCTAGTCGCGGTCACAGAAGCTGCTACAGGACAGGATTCCTTAATGCTGGGACGCTGAAATTCAGGGAAATGGTGACTTGTGGCACGAGCTGGTGACCATCGAAGTTCCGGGCTTAAACGTGGAAACGTCGACGCTTCTGGTGACATAACCTACAAGAGAGCTGGTCAGCCCAGTGGGCAGTTCAGGCACACTTCCGAAGGGTCAGAAGGCAGGATCCTCGGGAAGTCGGCAAGACTACTTGGTCCCACTAGCCCCAGAGCTGGTGCCCCGCTCAGGGTCTTCAGAGATCAGGAAGTCAAACAGTGCTTCACAAGGCCAGACAAAAGAAGGGATGCTGGGCCACTTCACGAGTCTTCTTCAGCTTCAGCAGGCTGCTCTTCTTCAAGGGATTCTTGGCTCCAATGATTATCATAGGAAATGGCAGCAGAGATCCTCCTGTTATCCAAAATTCTATCTGGGAGCAAGTCCAAGCCCACCAATGGTAAGGATCTGCACCATTCAAACACCCAGTAATTGTCCAATCAAGGACAACTACTGGTTTCACATTTGCCTCACACCTCTGGCACTGTGGAGGTGGACTTGTACTAGACAGTCCCACCCTGTTCCTGGGACACACACACACACACACACACACAAAGGCATCACTATCCTGCGAAAGGAGCAGCTTTCCCGGGCAAGTGCATGACCACATAAGGTAAACGCGAATGTGCACACTAAATGCAAGAATAGTAAAAATATATCTGCTGCCACCAGCTTGTCTTTAGGCATGTATAAAAGTAAGCACAAAACCCTAGTGTAAAAAGCTAGGGTGATACAAAAGTATCCCAATTGCACTGCACTGCTAGGTGCTATGTTAAAAAGTACAAGAATTCAAAAGGGTAACAGTTTCCCAGTACCGATAGTCTAAAGGACTGATCAGATTCCCCATTTCATCAGTGCTTCCGAGGCAGCACAATCCTCGTGGTTAAGCGGCCCTCATGTCTTTGGGCCTTTGCTGATTTCTCCCTTTTTCATCCGTGATTGGGTTCCATTTCTCGGTGCACCTTCACACAGACACAGACACACACACACACACACACACACACACACACACACTTTAGAGGCTAGGGGACTCCCTCTCGTACTCGGGACACCTTTTGGCCCATTTCATTAGTGCTTCTGAGGCAACACCATCCTCGTGGGTAAGCAGTCAGCATTTCTTTGAGCCTTTGTCGATTTCTCCTTTTTTCACCTGTAATTGGGTTCCTGGGTTCCATTTCTCAGTGCACCATGCACCTTCCCCCAGACGCGCCCTCCCCTCTCCTCTTACCTGCCCTCAAAGCCTGGAATTGGTGCATGCACGGCAAATGTGACCGGATCCTCTACATGTCAGTATGTCTTTCTGGGCAGCCAGTTAAGGTCCAAGGCAAAAGGCACTGCCCTCGGGCACCTTCCATCGCCGGTTCGCCCTTTGCGCACCAGCCATGCCTCTGGGGCTTTCTGCAGCAACTTCCAGGTAGGAGAAGACGGTTTGGTTGTGCAGCCAGTTGTGTATCTGTATTTGGGCTTTCCTAACACTTTCCTTCATCTACTTGATATGCAGTTTCACCACAACTTTCACTCTTGATGCGCTTTATTTGACTGTGCTGAATTTAGCTTCCTCTCTGAAATTAGCCAGTGTTTTTTTTTCCAATTTATTTTTATTCAATTTTCAAAACCAAACAAAACACACATTTCAACTGTTTCAATATACAAAAAATATCATTGTACCATTTAGTTTACATTAGAACTCCCCAAATCACCCCCCCCCTTAAACTAGAGCCAAATCTCCCATGTCTTCTACTGGAGCGTTATCGGATAGTACAGTACTTAAACGGTCATTGCCCGAATCTTCTGTTTCGTTGTTACCCTGGCAGGGATTAGCCATAGAGGTCACCAGTTGCCGCCAGGCCAGCAGGGGCCCCACTTCCTCCTCGCCCCCCCTGGTAACCGCTTCAAACCAGACAACAGATTCAGCTTCCGCCCATTTCAGGAGGTCTGCCCACCATAGCTCCACCCTGGGTCGATGGGCCGCCTTCCAGCCCATTGCAATCCTGCGCTTGGCCAGAACATAAGCCAGGTCCTTCATCTTGCTTATGTGTTTGGAGTGCCTGGGTCTAGGAAAAAGCCCTAGCATGCATGACCAAGCCGATTCCACATCCAGCACCACTCCCCCGCCAGCCAGCTTCGTTTTGACCTCATACCAAAACTTGAGCACTTCCGGGCAAGCCCAGGACATATGTAGCAGCCCTGCATCTACCTCCCCACACCTGGGGCATTGCTGCGTGGCTAGTCCCCCAAACCTTGCAATCTTCCCAGGGGTCAGGTAGGCCCTGTGAGTAACGTACAGCTGAAGTTGTTGGAATCTAGCATTTCGAGACACCTTTTTATGGTATCTCTGTGCCCACTCCCATTGCCCATCCGTCATAGGTCCTCCCACCTCCTCTTCCCAATCCTGTCTTAGTTGGAGCAACTCTTTCCCCGCCCTCACCCGTAGGAGTTCATATATCCTCGAGATTTTGTGCCCGCCCTCTGACACATCATACATGGTTTCCAGGGAGGCCTCGGGGTCCTCCGCTAGCACTGTCTCGGGGCATCTTTCTCTAGTCTTTTTAACAAGCCTAGCGTAAATTATATATTGGCCTTCATGCACCCCTGTCTCTTCCTGCAACCTCTGGAAGTCCAGTGCCTCGCCATCCTGCCATATGTCTCCGAGGGTGGCCAGGCCTACCTGCTCCCAGTATCTTCGGACTGATTCGAATAGCTGAGAGTCGTTCCCGCACAGAGCCACCAGCGGGGCCTGCCGGGAGTACGGCTCCTGATCTCCCATCATCCTCCAAGTCCTTTGCCAGATCTCCCAGCCCAGCCTCAACAGCCGCCCCCTGCCCACCATTTTATCCCTACGCAACCACACCACCTCCTGCAGGAAGTATGGGGCTGAATCTCCATGCAGAAGCCGCACCTCCGCCGAGTCTTCCGCTGAAAGCCACCTAGCCACATACAGCAGCTGCCCCGCCAGGTAGTAGAGCTCAAAATTTGGCAGGCCTATGCCCCCCTTGTCATACGGGTTCTGGAGCTTCCACAGGGCCACCCTGTTCCTGGAGTTTCCCCATAGAAAACCCCTGCACATGCTATGTAGTTTTACGAATAGGCTTCTTGGTATCAAAAACGGGACGTTCACAAAAAAGTGCAAAAGTATAGGCAAGACCACCATCTTAAGCAAGGCCGCTCTCCCCATCATGGTCAGGGGCAATCTGGCCCAAAACACCATGCTATTCTTAATCCCTTCTAACGCTCTTTCCGTATTATGTTTGTGTTCTGCCTCTATGTTTGTGTTCTGCCTCTATTTTGTGGTAGATATTTAATCCCAGATACCTGAATGTCTCCGACTGCCATGGAATCGGTAGGATAGGCAACCTCTGCGACGGGACACTCCTGTATCTGCCCAGAGGAAAGAGACTGGACTTTCTGAGATTCACCGATATACCAGAAAGAGCGGCATATCGTTCCATTACCTCTAACACGTACTGCAGATTTTCTTCCGGATAACGCAAGTAAAGAAGCATGTCATCCGCATATAGTGATATCAGGTGCCTACCGCTACCCGTACTTATGCCCACCTCCCCGTATTGATGACGCAGGCATATTGCCAACGGCTCTAATGTTAGTATATATAGCATGGGCGACCAGGGGCACCCCTGTCTGGTCCCTCTACTAAGTTGCCAGGTGTCTGCGATTGTGGACCCTGTTTTGACTCTCGCCAGCGGGGCGCTGTAGAGCAGCTGGACCCACCTGAGGTATCCAGGTCCCATTCCATATCCCTTCAGAACCGCTTTCAACCAGGGCCATCTTACCGAGTCAAAAGCATTAACCGCGTCTAGTGACACTATGGCTAGCTCGCCCGAATCCCCTTCAGTTTGGTCAATAATATGGTGTAGCCTCCTGTGGTTATCTGTAATGTTTCTGCCCGGGATGTAACCTGTCTGGTCTGGGTGTATCAGCTTCCCAATCACCCTTTTCAACCTGTTGGCCAGCACCGCAGTGAGTATTTTGCTGTCCTGGTTGAGCATGGACAATGGTCTATAAGACCCGCACTCCTCGGCCGGCTTACCTGGTTTCAAGAGTGGGATGATCACAGCCTCGCGGAGGGACAACGGGAGTTCCCCCTGCTCGTAGGCCTCGTTGAAAGTGGCAAGCAGTGGTTGGATTAGCTCCTGCTTATATGTTTTGTAGAACTCACTAGGCAATCCGTCTGAACCAGGTGCCTTGCATGTGGGCACATTCTGGATCACCACCTCCAGCTCATCTGAGGTGACAGGTGCGTCTAATTCTGCGCGTTCTAGGTCATCTAGGGTGGGCAACTCTATGTCCTCCAGTGTGTCAAGTATGACTTGACACATATCCTCCCCTGTGTCCTTGTACAGGTGTCTATAAAACGTATGGAACTGCTTGTTTACCTCCTCTTGGGTGTTGCACATGCAACCTCCCTCATCCTTGACCTCACTGATCACCGAGCGGGAGGTCTCACTCTTATACAGCCAGGCTAGCAATCTGCCCGGCTTGTCACCTCCTGCATATATCCTCTCCGTATATTTCCTGTGATTAAGTCTGCACAGCCTGTCCCAGAGTTCACTGCAGGTAGCCTGTAATTCTTTTATCCTAGTTCTGCTGTCGTGGGCGGTGTTTTCACAACGCGTGAGCTCCTCCAGCTCCCTTTCCGCTACTTGGAGTTCCCTTTCTATACCCCCCTGGAGCCCTTTAGCCTTAGAAATGGCCACCCCGCGCACCACCACTTTGAACGCTTCCCACAGAGTGCCCACAGAACGTACACTACCCGTGTTTATATCAAAATATTCTTCGATGGCATCCCGTAGGCCCTCCCGGAACCCCTCGTCCTGCAGCGCCTCGGTCCTGAGCCTCCATGTTGGGATCCGCGGTCTTGGGGGTTGGTGTCTCCACTCCACTACCAAGGGTGAGTGGTCAGATAATACTATATTCCGCTCCCACTATGTCTCCCACTATCTCGGCCGTTACAAATATATAATCTAGCCTGGTGTGCAAATTATGTGGCGCTGCGTAGTGTGAATATTGCCTATCCTCTGGGTGCAACCTCCTCCATACATCCTCTAGGCTTAGGTCTTTCAATAATGTTCCCAGCGCTCTGGCCGCCGGCGCCGTTTTTCCTGCCCTGTCCATTGATCTGTCCATCCTGGGATTCAGAGTGCAATTAAAGTCCCCCCCCCCACACTACCGTACTCCCTGCCAGGGGCCCTAGTTTACTGTAAAGAGTCCTAAAGTAAGCTGCCGTGTCGTTATTAGGGGCATACACGTTTACAATGTGCGCTTCCCTGTTTTCCAAGAGGCCCGTTACCACCACCATCCTACCCTCCGGGTCTTCAGTGGAGCCAAGCACCTGGAACGGCACATGCGGCGCCACCCACGTGATGACCCCTCTAGCATACGCCGAATACGCAGCCCCTACCACAGTGCCCTTCCATTTCTTCTTAACCACCTCCTGCTTCTCCCTAGTAAGGTGTGTCTCCTGCAGCAGGGCTATATCTATGCGCATTCTCTTTAAATACAGCATCACTTTATTTCGTTTCAGGTAGCTGTTGAGGCCCCGTACATTCCAGGTCACAACTTTGAGATTACCCGAAGCCATCTGTTCGGGCTGTTCCCATCCTAAACTTTCTCCCGATGCTCCCATTACTAATTAGTTTTCCGGCTCTTTCCCGACAAATTACAAACAGAATCCCCCTTCCCCATCCCCCAAATCCACCCCACAGCACACAACTCCCTCCCTCCCCCCTCCCTACCAACACCCAATAGTTGCCCAGCTCCATCCCTGGATCTCAGGCCTACCCACTTCTGGACCTGTCCCGTATCCGAGAACAAGGACCCCGTAGGGCATCACCAATCTAACGGTGACCTAACTAAATGAACTACTATTGGGGTCAGAGGGCGCTTCCCAGGAGCTCTGTCATCTATGTTAGGAGAGGCGCGTCCAACGGGACCCGCCGGCAGATGCCATGGATTCCCTCCCACAAGCACAATATCATTCTATATTCCAGTCCCAGTGTCAGAACTATGGCACTTAGGGTGCTCTTGTGACGTGCTACTTATCTCCGGCCGCTTCCGTCTGGGCATCCGGTTCTTGGAGGTTGGCCCTGCAAATCCAGCCAATCCATCGCCTCAGTAGGAGTCTCGAAGAAAAGGGATTTGTTCTTGTAAAACACCTTCAACCTGGCGGGATAGAGCAACATGTAGCGGTGGCCTGCTTCTCTGAGCCTCCTCTTTACCGCTCCGAAGTTCATTCGATTCCGCTACACTAGGAGCGTGTAGTCCGGGTACGCCGTTAATTTCGCTGACCCCCTTTCTATCGTTCCTCCTTTCCGGAAAAATTCAAGAATCTTCTCGCGGTCACGATAATTCAAGATCTTCGGGGATTGTGCCCGGTGGGTCCCCCGCCGCCGCAGGGGTCTCTTTACTCTTGCCCCCCTCCGCGCTCGGGGGCGACTTGGTGTAGGCCTCCATCGTGGGCTGCTTGATCCGGGGTCTCGCCACTTGGACATCCTGTCGCGTCAGTTGGACACGGTCTCACCGTGCTGCTCCTCACTCCACTGTTCGCGTGGTCGCTGACCACCCTCTGCTGTTCAAGCCTGCGCTCGCCTGCAGCATACGCCCCGAGTGGGCTGTGTCCTCCCACGTGCTCGCGCACCCCTGGCGTTAAGTTACTGGGCTCTGCCGTGCATGATCTATGAACAGCACTCCACGGTGCCTTGGTGCTTCAAGTTCACAATCCCAAAGTCATGCGTTTTGTGGGGTAGTCTACACTGTGGGGCCCCCGTGGGTGCAAGGGGCTTGCAAAGGTCCAAATCAGCCCGTTCAAGAAGCTCGTGCCACCCCCTCCACGTGCGGGCACAGTGCCAGCAATCCAGTGCACACTTAACTTGGGCCCTTTCTCAGCACAGCCTCCACTGCTCCCAATGTCTTCAGGGGGGGGGCCCAGCGCATCCTCCGGTGCTCATATGAGCCCTCCTATCAGACGATCTAGTTCAAAGGCCCACGGGGGCACACGGAAGATCCGCAGCCCTCCGTCAGCAGTTCTCACAGAGTTTTGTTTCTCCTCGAACGGACACACTGTGTCAGGCGACTCGCAGCAACAGCCGCCCTCGCGAGTGCGCAGGATCCACAGCGACCTTGTTGCCAGCGAGGACCGCGTTGGCTTTCTCCCTCACGTGGCAACAATGTATCTGCTTGGGCTTATAGCAGGTCGCCCAGCGGGATCTCAGCTGCCCACAGCCCGCGAGTCAGTCTTGTCCGCGGCCCCCACAGTGCTCACTCCCAGCACTCCTGCTCCGCTCCTCGATCTGTCCTCGGGCGGCGAACGTAAAGTTCGTTACGGGGGTCTCACAGGTCCTAAGCCAAAGACCGCAGCGGCTCCCTCGCGGCTCCAGTCTTCTTCTTTGTGCCATTTTGTCTGTGTCTTCGGTCCGGGACCCACTGCAACACGGTGAGGGTAACTCGAGCTCCGAGCATTCCCCACGCGCCAAACTTTCAGCGAATGTCGCCTCAATGTTCGTACACGTGTGTGTAATTTTGCAGCGCCGGCTGGTCACTGCACGCGCTCCATCTCCTCAGGATCAATACAGGATCTACGGAGCTCTGCGAAGGCACAGCCTCCTACGTGGCCATCCAAGCCACGCCCCTTAGCCACTGTGTTAATCTTAGCTGCTTTGAGTTTAACTTGCATGTTATGTTAAAGGATATTTGTACCACGCACTATCACCACTGGAGTGGTCCCCTGGCGGCTCAGAAAAAGGGAAGTGTGTAGGGGGGTAAGTTAGTGGGAACAAGCTGGAAAAGTGCGAGAGCAGCAATGTGCAGTTGGCAGCCTCAGCCTGGTGGGTCTGCTGGCTGGGCTTGGGGTGCCCTACGGTCGGTATTCGTCGTGTGATTGAATTTAGCAACGCCTTGAAGTCTGCCTCTGGGTTAAATTCAGCGACTTTAACGTAACCACTGTGTTGAATTTAGCAGCGTTTCAGAATTTTGCCAATGTGTTAAAGTTAGCTGCCCTTTAAGCATGGCCACTATGCTTAATCTAGCGGCAATTTGAACACAGCCCCTCTGTGTTAAGACTTAGCAGCTTGAATATAGCCACAGTGCTGGAGTCAGCGGCCATTTGAGTATAGCCACTGTGGAAAAGCTAGCCTTGCTTAGAACTCTCCCTGGTAAATCCTGCTGCCATGGAGTATATCCACAGTGACATATTTAGCTGCATTTTGAGTATAGCGACTGTTCTACTTAGCTGCATTTTTTAGTACATCCACTGTTGTATTTAGCTGCATTTTTGAGTAATGTTTGAGTATAGTGTGAGAAACCAGAAGGTCTCTCACCCACTAGTCCCAGAGGATCTGTCATCCAGGTGGCCAGGACACGGCCATCGCTTTTGGATTCAGTTCTTGGGGATGGACTAGTGCTGGAGGATCACCTGGGTGAAGGGTCTTCGGGGAGTGGGAGACCGGATGGTGAGATGCGGTATCCCTGTCCCTGTCCCTGTAACACCTTTACCCCATCCTACCCGGTAGGATATTTAAGAACGCCCTCCCACCCCCTTTTACAACACAAACACTTTCTCACTGGCAGTCCACTCTAAGGGAAAACAGACTAACACTCAAGCAGTATACTTGACATGTCCCAATACAATGGTCAGGCAAGGTCAGGCAATTGTCGACAATCACTCACACCTGACTTCCATTACACTTCCCCACACAAATAAAAGGCAGAGCACAAGAGCACACTATGAGCAAAGCACTCAAGGAAACAGCAGCTCCAAGATGGCAGTTTAACGAGAGGAGAAAGATGGCAAAACAGAGAAAGACAGCAAAACAGAAGAGGGTTGCAAGGAGGGAAGTTCCCTTGACCTCTTCGACAAGTAACCGTTACTTCCACCAAACCACGAGAGAAAGCGTAAGACCAGGAAACCAGACTGAAGAATCCTGTACTGTGTGTTGGAGGTACGCGGGGCCCTCCAGCATCAGTTATGAAGACTGGGAGAATCTCCAGCCACCGTGGTACTGTCCTTGGCTCCAAGAACAAAGCGGCTTCAGTGAAACCAAACACAGCTGGTGAGTTGGGGAGACCGATGCAAAACCGGTCTGTGTTGAAAGTTGTAAGCAGCAACATTGTATAGCGAGCGCTGGAACAAACATTGTTAAAGCGTGTGTGATGAAAGACGTGAATGAAGTTAAACTGCTGATGAGTGACTGAACTTTAAAGCAAGCTACAATACCTTTTATAGGTATAGGTGGTCCGGCACCACGCTGGTGAGCAAAGCGAAAGTCACTGCAAGGTACCCAGCTGAGAAGTGATAAAAGTAGATGGATTTGGTACAAACCCAACAGAGGGAGATCAAACGAATAAACGTGAATCGAAGTGGTCCTCCGATGGGTCAAGTCAAATCCCGCGCACAGTCAAAGGTTTGGAAAAGTACATGAATTTGGTCCGAGCCGACAGATGGAGATCATTTGAAAGCTTTGTGGGTCTGAGCCAGATGGAGGAGGGCCCGGGGTGAATCAAAAATCACCCAAGAAGTTATACATGAGAATTCTGAGGAGAAAGGAACTTTTGAATGTTTCAGGCCCTCTGAAGTAAGAGACTTTGATTGTCAAAGAGACTGACGTAGAAGGCCCGATAAGAGAATTGAACTGCATCCTCGTGCTAGAGAAGCCAGAGACTTTGCTAAGCTGAAGTGTGCCGCCTTGTCCCGTGCTGAAAACGTGGGGAGGCCAACATTGTTTCCCACACTATTTTTCTATTTAGCCTAGGTTTGTTGTGCCACGGAAGGAATTTGCTTTTTGTTCATGCTTTCCATATTTTAACTATTGCTTTTAAAGTCTTTGCTTTTATTTTTAGGAAAGTGTAATGTTATCCCTAAGTGTAATTTTAGTCTTCCCATTTCCTGTTGTATCTATTTTGCGAGTGTGCCATGACTCCATACTCTTGTGTCTGCACGCCAGCAGATACAGAGTTGTTGAAGGTTGCCACGTGCGCAGACGTTGAAAGAACTACATATCCCAAGCTCCGTGTAGTTCGTTCAACGTTAAAGCCACCCGACAAGCGCATCAGCGCCAGGACGCCGCGGATGGTCAGTAAAGGTCCGTATAAGGTACTGAAAGGTACGGGCCACCAGCCTTGCATCAGCAGCAAATATGGGGCTTCTGGAGGTCCTAGAGGCAATACAATCTGCCTGTGAGCAATCACAGGTAAGAAGTAACTGTTTCCAGGCGAATACAGTTCACTTCTCTAGGATGCCCAGACAAAAAGCTAATAATTATACTCATAGTAATAGCCAAGATGTTTCCTCCCTGCTCAGTGGCTGTACCTCCCTTTGGGGCTAATCTTTTGTTTTCGAAAAAATATTGGTGAAAGAGGTTTTAGAGGTTATCCATAACCTCAAGACCCCCTCATGTAAGGGGGATATTTTTTTTTTTATGTATTTATTTTATACAGTGTATTTAAAAAAATGTAAAATATTATTAGCAATCACATATCTCCAATCATCTCAGCAAATCTTTAGTTAAAATTTAAAATACGCTATGAATCAATTAAATGGTCTGCATCAGTGTTTCTTGTATTCTTTTTGTCGGTACCTTCCGCCATCTCCATCAACCATTCCTCGCCATTTAAATGTGGCCTTTTGGCAATTTCACTGCCCATGTATTTAGTTCTGATATCCCTAAGATTACTGCAATACAGCACTAGATGTTTCAGTGTTTCTTCAGTCGTATTACAGAACCTGCATTTGGAGTCATCCTCATTTTGCTTGCTCATCAGGTTGATCACTTCTTTTGTACAAAATTGATTCAATCGTAGCTTCGTGAAAATGTTTCTCTTGTTACATTGGAATCTTTCGCAGTACTTGGGAAGCCTGTTTCGTGCTCCCCTTCCAGGTGCGGCTTGAGCCATGGCTCTCTGCTCCGATGTTTCGCACCAATCTTGGTCCCGCAGTTTTCTTTTTACTGCGGGGGATAGATTCTCCCGCGAACCTTTTTAAAGACTATGCAGAGACCCTGGCACCTTGAGTGATTCAGTTTGTGAATCAGTCATTCGATGAGGCTTATGTTGAAGTGGACATAAAAGAAGCCTGGATTACTCCACTTATTAAAAAGGAGAACTTAGATCTTTCTGTCCCTGAAAACTTCAGGCCCATTACAAACGTTACATTCCTACTCAAAATAATTGATAGGATCGCATACCTCCAATATGAAAAATTCATATAAAATAACAATATACTGGTTAGCGAACAATGCGGCTTTCGAGCGAAGCATGGTATGGAGACGGCTCTTTAAGACCTCCAGGCGAATATTGCTAATATTGTTGAACTAGGAAGCACCGCCTTACTTCTGTTGCTTGACCTCTCCTCTGCGTTCGATCTTTTAGATCATGATCTTCTTGCAGAGAGGCTAATGACAGTTGGTAGAAGCTCCCCATCAGCCGCTAAATGGTTTAAATCTTTCTTAGGACACAGAATGGCGGAAGTGGCTAAAGGAAAATTCACCTCACTTAAAACCTTGCTGACATACGGTGTCCCTCAGGGGTCTTGTTTGTACCTGTTGCTTTTTCAATATTTTCTCTAAACTTCTGTGCATCATACTGCAAACATTGGGTGTCTGGTTTACCATCTATGCCGACGACACCCAATTGGTCTTCGTGCTGTCCGGAATCTATGAAAGGGACGCTCAAAGATTCAAGGAGGTGTTTTGTGCATTCCAAAAATGGATGGCAACAAATTCATTAGCACTCAATGAAGAAAAAAACTGAACTCTTAATAGTAGGCACTTCTCAAAAGTAAAAACAAATTGGATGACCAATACAGAAGTTTCAAAATAGACAATAATAATATTGTGGTATCAGATCATGTACCAACGTTAGGAATGTACATGGATTCACATCTCTCTTTTAAGAGGCACATGTCATATTTAAAATCAACCTGTGCATTTTTATTAAAATCTCATCTGGTAAGTTCGCCCTTATTTGTCTGAGCAAAACCTCGCCTTGATCGCCGGTGCCATTATAAATTCCAAGCTAGACTATTGCAATAGTCTTTTGATGGGCACCTCCAAGACTAATATCACAAAAATGCAAACAATGCAGAATAGAGCAGCCAGGGCTGTTTGCAGATTTAGCCGACGTTCTAAGATCTCAGCAGCCAGGAGGAAGCTCCATTGTCTGCCAGTTGAACAGAGGATCAAATTCAAAAGGCGCAGTTATAGTTTATAAATGCCTAGCTGGCACTGCTCCTAACTATCTTGTTAATAAGATAAAGCAGGCACCCAGTAAAAGAGACCTCCGTTCTAATAATAATATTGATCTGTACCAACCATGTCAAATCCTTAAAAGAGTAGGCGGTGCCAACTTTGTTTTCTGGACACCAATGGTATGGAATTCCCTGTCCTCCACGCTCAAGAATGGTGGGTCTCTTGCTGTGATTAAGAAACAACTTAAGACCCGTCTATTCGATGAGGGAGAAAGTTAGCGATATGCTAACTCTTTTCCATGCCCAGGTTACTAGATCTCAGCTGTAGCTATGTTGTTAGTATGCTGTATGTATTTGTAAGCGCTCAGAGGGCTGCCTGCGACTTTGCGCTATATAAAAACCAATATCGATAAATAGATTTGTATTTAGAAGTAAGGATTGGAAATAGGTTTATTAGTATAGGCCCTTTTATTTTTACAAGACACCACTAGGACTGCATTATTATTGATGGTTGCTCCAATCTTCAGATTTAGGATTAGATAGGCGTTTTTCAAACCCGACTGAAGTTCAATAAACACCCGTGAACTGTGATCACTTGTGTCCGTCTTACTGTTTGATGCCATGCCTTCCTTACAATAGCCACTTACAAAAGCCACTGTTATTATTTAGCTGCATTTTTGAGTACATCCACTGCGTCATATCTAGCTAGCTGCTTTTTGGGTATATCCACCAAGTTAAATTCAGCTGCTTTTATGAGTACATCAAGGGTATATTTAGCTGCATTTTTTAGTATAGCCACTGTCATGTTTAGCTGCTTTTTGTGTATATCCAGTTTTTAGCTGCACTTTATTTCTGCATAGCCACATACTTCGCTGCATTTTGATTATAGTCACTGTTATATTTAGCTCATCTTTTTGTATAGCAACTGCTCTATCTAGCTGCCTTTTTTCTGAGTATAGCCACTGTTTACAATTAGCTGCATTTTTTTTTTAGCACAGCCACTGTGTTATATGTAGCTGCTTTTTAATAAATAGTCCCTGTGTAGAATCTAGCCGTGCTTTGAATTTGCCCCTTTCTAAATCCAGCTGCATCTACGAAACAATCCAGGACACACGGTTACATATCACATGCTTATGCAATATAGCCGAAGGCACGGTCACCCACATACTCTACAGACTACCTTACAGCACCTATCCACTTGCCAGCCACACATGGGTAGCTAGCAGAGACTTGGCCACCCCTACATACCTTCACCTCGGCTAAAATGCACATACACATTATAAACTCCTCTGACGAATTTCCCATACCTGGACTACGGTCACCAAAGGGTGTTCACCTACAGCGCTTGGAGGCCATACCAATGGGAAAAGGCGTTATACAAATGCCAGTTACATTACATAACAATGAGCAAAAGGCAACGGACGGGAAGATGAATGCTTTACGTCCCCTCAAAAAGGTCAGAACAGGTTTAAAAACAGAGCAAAAGAATAGAACTATGGAGGAAAAGTTGCAAAAAAAGAAATCCTTCCTAACAGAAGTCTGCCCACAAGCCTGCAGTCTCTATTAATATGGAGCACTTAATTTCCTGTGGTCCTTTTATACCAAATAGGTTTACTACAGTTTCATAGTTAACATGCATCAGCTGCTATTTCTCATGAAGTCATTCCCATGTATGGCCCTAAAATGTACAATACAATATTATATTGATGCTAATATGTATGGAAAATTACATTTCGGTCAGTGTTATTAAAATTGGGTTTAGAATTTCAGATGAAGTTATCCCACTAATCAGGTTATGTCTTGCTTTTATGATATTCACTAAGAGTCAATATTGAAAACATAAAATTCACAACACAAAAAAGCAGCATAAAATAAGGGATTAACTCGCATAGGATTAGTCTACAATCTATCGGCATGCAGATGTTTTGCACGACAAATCCCACCCACACCCAAGCCAGCATAGTCAATGGTGAGGGATTATGATTGTTTTAGTTCAAAACACCTGGCCAGCTGCAGATCCTTTCGGGTAAAGCCAATGGAGTGTTCAAAATTAAGAGGACCTATGTAGCCCCTGCATGTAGTCTAGAAGAGCTAGGTTAGTTTAAAACAAACTGCTGCCAGGAGATACCTTTGGCTCCCGACGCCAATTAATGTCGGACAAAGACACCTATGTGAATTTAACTCTGAGCGTTTGTGACAATCCATAAACAAACATTAGGACACGTGTATATCACATTTAAAGCATACAGGTCATTCATAATGGATGAAATAATACGTTTGCATCTTAGGTGGGAGTTCAATTTGTGGAACGCTGTGTACTAGCTTCTCGTTCCCCAGTGGTAGCTCCTGGTCACTGGTTAATGTTGCATACACAGGAGCTGCTTTTATCTCCTGTTCATCTAATCTTAATTTCGATTCCTGTAAGGAGAATATTCAATTGCAGAGAATCCCATGAAGTCACTTGCGGACTGAGAGAATCTGTATGTGCAAACAAGTTTGGGACCACAGAGTCTTCTGCATGCCCACGCAACCCAACACAAAAGTTACTCAACCGGTTTGAAATTTCTCTTGTACGCAACATAAAAGAAGCTGTTCAGCTCAATATCAACAACTAGGAGGAGCCACTTTGAGTCCCCAGAGCAATTGGTGCTATACATAGATATGTATGTGGCATTAACGCAATGTGCTTGAGGAGGTGCATAAAGAAACATTGGGAAATCTCTAAGACATGACAAGCACAGTGCATAATGCACAAATGGTCACAGTTGAAACTCACATGGGAGTTAGATTTGCAGCACACTATGGGCCTCATTACACGGACGGCGGTAACCATGGCGCTATTAGCACCATGGTTGCCGTTGGTATTTTACCGAGTCCGCCATGGTGAATGGCGGAATTAACGCCCTATTCCAAGGTGTGTGGGGGTGGTAATTCCACATTCACCATGGCACTTCCCCATTCCCATTTTTGCCCCCATAGGGCTCAATGGGAACGGGGAAGGCGGTAATTATGGTACCACAAATTGCGGTACCGTAATTACCTCAAAGGTCCCTTTGCGGTTCCCGTCCTTAACGGCTGGTAAAACCAGCCGTTAAGGAAGGGTCCCACAAAGGGACCTCGTAGTAAGGCGGTAAGGGTTTACCGGCACTGGTACCCTTACCGGTAAACCCTTACCGCCGTCCATGTAATGAGACCCTATGTATTAGGTCCTCGTTCACCAGAGTTAGCTTCTGCTTACTGGACGATGCCCGATACCCAGAATCTAATTTTTGTTTCGGATCATGAAATCTTTATTTCAGTCTTTGTTTGAATATAAACCAAATAAGGCAAGGCCCTTCGCCTCTTGACTATAAGCACATAACGCCTTGGGGGGGGGGGGCGTGGCCAAGAGGGCCATGTGAAGAGACGTGTGCGGAGGGCACTCCTCTAATCCGGCATTGATCCTGTGGCAGAAGTGCATTGATAAATGCTTGTGTTGCCTAAAATCCCATGGGTGGGTCTATGAATGGTGTGGCCGTGCCCTCTGAAGTTTGCTGACATAGAAGTGGAGCCGCGACGAAGATAATCACGAAAGAAAGAACCGTGAGTCGGACGGACGGAGGGAGCAAGATGGCCGCCCGACATCGCGGACAAAGGAATCGGCTGATTACGGTGTGAAGAGGCTGTAGCGAACCGGAGGGTTGTGGCGGTGCCCCTTATGAGAGCCCATGTGTTCGACATGGTTTGAACACTTGCAGCGTGATGGAATGTTTCTGCCTGCTCTGCGGCACTCCTGCTGCATACGCCGATCAGAGATGCCCGAAAATATGCATATGCACTCTAGTGGCGGTCGGAGCGTGGGAGGCTTGTCAAGACTTTCTGTGATCTGAACGGGCCAAGTGAAATAAGAGTTGTGTAATGCTGGAGGCAGGACCGGCCCTGTGACGGTGGAAAAGAAATGGTGGACGCCCGCAGACAAAGGCGGACATTGTAATGAAGGGCTGCGAGTGAGCAATGAAGGCGGTGCTGCACAAGTGAGACAGGCGAACCAAGTGGCAAACCGCAACTGTATCCACAGTGGGGAACAGTTGTACTCCGGCTTCCTTTAGAGCCAAGTGTACTGTAGTGACTTGGCATTACGCGACGAGGCAGTGTTACATTGTTGCGTGCGTCAGATAAGATCCCGGCAGAGTGAAGCCGACAAAGGATTCTTTACAGCGTACCGGAGGACACTGTATTAGACAGCCCTGACATACGATCCGACTCCATACCATCGCGGATATGGAGGGCATGGGAGCCCGACACGAACAAAGGAAGTGTTTGAGCCAATGCTGGCTGATGAAGTAGACAAACACGCACAAAAGGAGCTCCCTGGACCACGGGGGCTAGGGATCACCTGTACACAGGCAGTGTGCTATTGTGAGCTGCGCCATAATAACATCTGGGACAGTGTCCCATGATTAGGGGCAGTGCTGCGCATAGTTACTGGCACGGACTACGGCAGTATGAAACTGCGTGATTGAACTGGTGCAGGTCAATTGGAAGGCACGCAAAATAGTGCCGGGGTAATCCTAAACATAACTGGGGTACTTCAGGGGGTACAATTGCCTCGATGATGCGTGGGTCTTGTTCGTGATCCGGATGAGTGTCGAAAGATACCCCCGTGAGGGACTTGTTTACCTACGTGGGGGAGCACAATCCATTGCAGCACGCTGGGAATAGGCTTGGGACGCTGGTGTGGGGATCGCCTCAGGTGCGGATGATAGCAGCGGGCCACCCATCTGGGACTGTGCAAACAACAGTGAGTCCTCGCTGCATTTAGGGTAAAGGCGATGGTGGATGCTAGACATTGTAGACTATAAGTGAAAGTGGGCGTGTCAGCGACTCTAGCGGAAGGAAACTACAGATACATTGCACACTGGTGTGTATGGTGGCCGAGAGAGCGTGGCACGGAGGAGGCTAGTGGTGTTCTTGAGGTTCTGTGGCCCCTCATGCGGAGGTAGGGCATTGGATGTTGGAACAGAGAGTATGCCCTTCTCCCCCTGATTGCGGAATAACAGAGGTGGGTGGACCCGCAACACATAACTATTGCGCCATGTCTAATAAGCCGCCACGACAAAAGGTGAAGCAACCTACGCTAGACGAATTTGCCAGAACTCCGATGGGTCCGGAAAGTGCCGGAAGTAAAGACAAGCCCCCTGCAGGAGGCATGGCTGCTGTGGGTCCAAATCAGGAGGTTCTGGCTGCAATAGCGGACTTGAAAGCAGATTTGAAAGCGGCCTGGGAGGCCAAGCTCGAATTAGTTGTGGCTGAATTGAAAACTGTTGGACCTTAAAGTCGGTGAAGTGCAGGAGGAAGTGAACCTACTCCGGCAGGATGTGAGGTCCCTGTCGGAGCGCACAGAGAGCCTGGAGAAAGAGGGGAGCTTGAACACAGCGGACTGTGCCGCACATAAATCAGATCTACATGCCCTAGTGCAGAGAGTGGGAAATCTGGGGAACAGAGCGGAGGGACGCGCCCGAAGGAATAACATCCGCATTGTGGGTATACCGCAGGGTACAGAGGGCTGCAACCCCACAGAGTTCATCGAAAATATGTTGTTACAGGAGATCACCGGTGGATCCCTGTCTCAGGGATTCCCTGTGGAATGAGCGCATAGGGCTTTGTCGAGGAGGCCGCCGCCAGGCAACCCGCCCAGGCCAGTGATCGCTAAGATCCTTAATTATCGGGACCGGGAAAGGATTCTGGAACATTTTCGCCAAGGTCGAACAATCAAGCGAGGAGAGGCAAACATAACAGCTTACCCGGACTATACCTTGATGGTAAAGAGGAGCCGAATGAACTTTGGGGCGGTTAAGAGGAGATTGAGGGAGGCGGGCCGGAAATATATGCTACTTTATCCGGCGAAATTGAAGGTTTTTCATAAAGACAGAACTTTATTCTTCGACACCCCGGAGGATGCCATGGGATGGCTTGATGCGCAGGGTTGCCCTCAGGAAGCGGACGCCCAGGCCGAAGAAGGAGATGGGAGAGATAAGTAATGAGTGCTGGGGGCACAATGCACAGTGAGATTGTGCGGTTTAAGACTATGGGACTGGATTATAGGTATTGAAGTCACCTGTTGGTAGACGGGCCTGGAGTAGCATAGATAATGCACTATTTGCACTGCGGCTGCTGCTTTAGTAGGGAGCCCTCGAGGGCTAGTCCTCACACCCCCATTTGGTATTATTAGTTAAGTGACCATTAGGACGGCCGCGACTTCACCCTACTGAGCTCTGAGTGTATTAGACAGGGCTAGATGTGGGGGTGCCTGAGATCCAGGGATGGAGCTGGGCAACAGTTGGGGCTGAAGTTGTTGGGGAAGGGGTGGGAGGGGAGAGGGGAGGGCGGTGGGGAGTTTGGGGCGTATATAGTTTATGGGAATTTGAGTTTACACGCGAGCCTACAAGGGGAAGTCATAGTATTGTATCTGTGTTGCGCAGGCGTATGGGGCGGGCCAAGAAGGAGGGAGGTGGGTATCAATGAGCAATGGGAGAGCTTAAAATAGTGACGTGGAATGTCAGGGGACTCAGTAGCTACTTAAAGTGGAACAAGGTTATGCTGTATTTGAAAAGACAGAAGATAGATGTTGCAAGAAACGCACTTGACACGGGAAAAACTGGAACTGGTGAGGAGAAAGTGGAAAGGTACCGTAGTGGGGTCTCCGTATTCAGCATATGCTAGGGGTGTGCTGGTCTGGGTGGCGCCGCATGTACCGTTCCAACTGATACAGGAAAAGGTGGGTACTGAGGGGTGTTTGGTCATAGTGAGAGGGGTGGTGGAGAATAAAGAGGTGTGCATAGTAAACACGTACGCCCCTAACCAAAACACAGCGGAGTACTTCCGGACCATGTGCACCAGCCTGAGCTGGTGCGTGGGTGGCGCGGTGATCTGGGGAGGGGATTTTAATCGTGTGCTGAACCCCGCAGTAGACAGGTCGGATGACAAGATGGTCAGGCCGGCCCCAGCAGCTAGGGCACTGCAATCGTCGTTAGACGACTTTGGATTGGTAGATGTGTGGAGAACTAAACACCCTAATGAGAGGCAGTATTCACACTATTCGGCCCCACAACAGTTGC
The DNA here is from genome assembly GCF_040938575.1 of Ambystoma mexicanum. Taxonomy (NCBI): domain Eukaryota; kingdom Metazoa; phylum Chordata; class Amphibia; order Caudata; family Ambystomatidae; genus Ambystoma; species Ambystoma mexicanum. The sequence continues at coordinate 1,538,011,833 of NC_090932.1, forward strand.
ACACCAGACTTGATTGTTTTTGCCACGTCGGATGTGGTGATTGAGATCACTAATGTAGAATATAAGGCGAGGGTCCTGTCGGATCACTCGCCCCTGATCGTGGGATGGCAATACTGCAGCCCTAGGGCACGGATCCCGACGTGGCGCCTCCGTGCGGAGGCGCTTAAAGACCGGGCTTTTCGGGATGATGTGAGAGACGAAATCATCAGTTATTTTGAGGTGAATACAGGCAGCGTTGACTCGGCAGGGACATTGTGGGAGGCCTTCAAGGTGGTGATACGGGGTGTGGTCATTGCTAAATCTAAAGGCTTGCAGGATGGGGTTCTGGCCGATCTACAAAAGGTGGAAGGAGAATTAGAGAGAGAACTAAAAAGTGAATGTATAGACACCAAGCTGGTGCTTTTGCTACAGCAACAGTGTATGGAACTCTGGGAAAGGCTTTGTAATCTTAATTACAGAAAGTACGTTGAGAGACAACATGCGGGGGGAGACAAAACGGGCCGACTTTTGGCGTGGCTATATAAAAGTGAGACCCCAAAGCCCCCGATTAGGACAATCACCAGAGAAGATGTGGAGGTGACAGATACCCAAGAGGGAGTCAACAGGGAATTTGCGGATTACTATAGAAAATTATATGAAAATAGAGGGGGAGACAGCCGGGAGGAAATGCTGGAAACTCTGCAAGACATTGAATTGCCCAAGATAAGTATAGAGGAAAGAGAGGAACTAGATGCACCCGTTACGTTGGAGGAGCTGGAGGAGGTTGTTAGACAACTACCTACTAGTAAGACCCCGGGAACAGATGGACTACCTAGTGAATTTTATAAAGCATATGGGGTGGAAGTGCTCCCCCCGATGTTGGAAATGCTCAACGAGGCGTTTGAGGTGGGACGGTTGCCGGAGTCGCTCAGAGAGGCGGTCATAATACCACTCCCTAAACCAAATAAACCTTGGCATAGCTGCGGATCGTATAGGCCGTTGTCGATGCTGAACCAGGACAGCAAGATATTAACTGCTGTCCTGGCGAACAGACTGCGGAAGGTAATTGGCAAACTGATACACCCAGACCAAACAGGCTATGTTCCAGACAGGAATATTACTCACAACCACAGACGTCTCCATCGGGTGATTGAATGGGGCTGCGACAATGAAGGAGAGATGGCTATCGTGTCCTTGGACGCGGTGAAAGCATTCGACTCGGTTAGATGGGCATGGCTGCTGACGGCTCTGGGGGAGTATGGGATGGGACCGGGATACATTAAGTGGGCAGAGATGCTGTATAGTACGCCATTAGCCAGGGTACGAACAGGAAGAGTAATATCTGAGAGATGGCAACTTAGCAGGGTCACCAGACAGGGGTGCCCCTGGTCCCCGATGTTATACATTCTAGCTCTGGAGCCGCTGGCACTATACCTGAGGCAGCAATACGATGAGATAGGTATCGAGGTCGGAGGGGAACGGCACCCGATATCCCTGTATGCAGATGATTTGTTATTGTATTTGAGATACCCGGAAGAAAACCTTCAGTATATTCTGGAGGTGATGGAAAGGTATGCGAGGTTGTCCGGTATAGAGGTGAATCCCCAAAAATCTAGCATTTTCCCGCTGGGCAGTTATGAAGGGATCCCTGTGGAAAGGTTGCCGGTGTTGCAGGTGCCGTGGACTGTGGTCTCTTTCCGCTACCTTGGCATAGATGTGTGTAATACGGCGGAGTAGGAACATAGGGGTAATACCGAGAGGGCAGTTGAGAAAATCCGCAAATGTATGAGATTTTGGGAGAAGTTGCCCTTTGCAATGATGGGGCGGGGAGCGATGCTTAAGATGGTAGTCCTGCCTAGGCTCTTGCATTTTTTTTAGCAACATCCCGTATATGATTCCTAAGAGGTTTTTTGTCCAATTGAATGGTGTGTGTAGGGACTTTCTGTGGCATGGCACTCGGAATAGAATAGCGCTCTGGAAATTGCAGAACTTTCACGAAAAAGGGGGGGGTCAAGTTACCTAATTTTGAGGCTTACTACATAGCAAGTCAATTACAGGTTGTGGCCAAATGGCTCGCTGATGAAGCAACCCCAGAATTTAGATCCGCTCCCGTGTTCCCCGCAGGTACCTCTAGTTGCTTTGGCGGGAGGAGATGAGCAACTGAGGGGTCGGTGGGACTGGTAATGCTGGGTGATATATGGCAGGAGGGGACTATCAGTGAGTTTGAAGGACTTGGAGAGGAGGTGAGATTACATGGGGGCCAATATGTTACGTACCATAGGTTGGTGCGGAAGATTAGGATAATGTGGCCTGAGACGGTGCTGGCGGAGGAACCGGACGCCGTAGTGGGGATGATATATGATACAACTGAGGGGGGACATGAGATCTCTAGATTGTATGAGATGGTAATGACTAAGGTTGGGAAAGAATTGACACATTTGAGATTAGACTGGGAAACAGAAGTGGGAGCCTAAATGGAGGATGGGATGTGGGAGCGGGCTTTGGGATACCATAAGAAAGTATCTAGGAATGCTAGATTGCAGCAGATACAGCTGTACGTAATGCATAGGGCGTATATGACCCCGTTGAGGATATCTAAATTTCTGGAATGCTGGGAGACAGGCATGCCCTAAGTGCGATGAGGAGAATGCTGATATGACACATATGTTTTGGGCGTGCCCAGTGATCGAGTGTTTCTGGAGAGAGGTCGCACAAAAGCTAGTAGTGAAAGGGGTCACGCTTGCCGTTGAGACGGCCTGGGCCTGCCTGTTGGGAGGGTTTCCTAGGCCACGAAAGCTGAAGCATGTGGGGAAATTGAAAGACTTGGTGTATGTGCTTGCAAAACGCAGGATAGCCATGGGTTGGAAAAAGTGTCATAAACCACAGGTGGAGGTATGGTGGAAAGAATTACAGAAATGGGCGGAGGCTGAAACGGTGGTGTGGCAAGAGGCAAGTTGCATGTCTTGGGAGGAAGAAGTGGGTTCCCTGATGGCATGGAAAACATTAATATCTGGCTTATTCGGGACAATGACAGACTCAGGAATCTGAGGAAAATGACGCCCAGCTATGTGCGGTAGATACTGGATGTGAAGGACAAACAGGCTCGTGAAGGGGGGTGGGAACAGGGGTGCAGTGAACAAAGACCAATTGATGTTAATGTAATGATTGTGGATTGCACTGCGTGTTTTGTTTGTATTGTTGGTTGTGTTGAAAAACTATTAAAAAAAAAAAGCACATAACACCTTGGGCCCTCCTAAGGCCAAAGGAAAAGGCAGCCGAATCTCTTTACAGCATTGCTGCAAGCATCGTTTCAGCTGGTGCAGGAAACAGCTGGTTCTGTCTAACAATGGACACCCGAGTGTTCCCCCGCATCTCCTGCGTATTCTGCGCTCCACACGGCATCTGTAGCACATCAAATGGCTGCCACAGTTGCTGAGGCAACCACCATCAACAATAAGTCGTCCGGAAATTTCACCGCTGCAGGCCTGGGTTTGGATTGGCTTCCCCAGCCTGCCCGCCCCTCCCCTGCCCTCCTGCCTTAAAGGCAAAGGGAGCGGGGCTGGCAGGCGAAGCCGTGCAGGGACGGCCAAAGGAAAAGGCCGCCAAAGCTCTCTGCAGCTCTCCGCTACTCGATGCTGCAAGCCATGCCCCTATCTTCAGGTAAGCCTCAACTACCCCACTCCTACCAACCAGTTGAGCATTGCATCCGGCCACATTAGCCCCTCCCTCTTTCTCCGCTTACCTTGGTCACCTCTAGTAAATGCCCCTCAATATCCATCAGGCACACGCGCCTCCACGCCCGCACCTGCCCCGTGCCTCATCCTGCATCCGGCGCCCACCTCCTCTACCGGACACTCACCTTAACAACAGGACAGCCACTCCTGTCCCCCGAGCGGTCCACACTCTGGCTCACGCTGATCCCTCGTAATGCGCAGTGACCCTCAACACTCCCCAACGCATAATGAACAAACTACTCCATGTACTCCAAGATAACACATACGTTTTCAAACAATGCCACTTGTGGTAGTCATGAACAGCGGTATCTGCCGCCCGCTAAACTAAGGATGAGACATTTCAGAGACCCGTTACCGCCTACTTATGGAAAGAGGCCTGACGCTCTACACTGTACCTCTACCATCCAAAATACCTACGACGTTATCATTTCACACGCTGTGACCCCACTGCATAATGTCTCTGTCAAGGGGGCCCCACACAATCCTGCTGCCAAACCAAAAATCATAAGGAATAGGACTATTGCCGATGCCTCTAAGGCTGCTACGCCCCTATCGCACACCACTGTGAGCAACATGCCACA